>NC_140128.1:7803851-10203851 GCF_964035555.1 Netta rufina | reverse complement strand
AGGTATCTGTGCTAAAAGTAGTTTTGCTCTGCCAAGCGTGTAAGAATTGTACAAGAAGTCACACTTTCATCATGGATAGAGGCCATAGAAATGAAATTCTCTATCACAAAACCTACAGCATCACCACTGACTAGTCCATCAGACCATCCAGGAAGAACATTTTTAGGGCATACCCTAATATACAGCTACCCTAAAAATTTCAGTGACAAAAATTACTGTGGTATAACACAGCCTACAGCTGTTGTTTTCATATTCCTTAGTCATTCTAAGTAGCAGCAGGGGGTATGCATTTTACACCCTGGCTTATACAAAGTGAAGCATGACACAAGATGGTTTCAAAGGTGTCAGAGCACCAGCTACTAAAGGAGAAATATGCTACCAGTGGTGAAAAATACCAGCAGGTCCTGGTTCCCTAGTAGATCATTTCAAAAAATAAAAAGTCCTGATGTGATTCACATGTTTTCCTCGGGTATAAGCCATTCCTAGCTGTGCATTCACCCAGCTGCGTGCATGCCAGTGAGCTCAATTTTAAGATGTTTGTACAAGCAGAATACAGCTGGGAATCTTAAGCTATTTATAATGCAGCTGAGCGACTCAGAACAGTTATTTGTAAAGCTGCAGCCTACCCACAGCCATGCCAAACCATCCCTTGGTGACTGCATCCTAGCTCTAGCTGCAAAAGGAGTGAGTGCAATGTTGGATTTCTGGAAGGCATGAGAGATTAGTCATCTCTTAAAAACGACTCAGACTTGGAAAAAGCTACAGAGTGGTATCTAAAAGCTGAAGAACTTCGAAGACAATTTTGTTCTTCAGTATTTTTCTTCAAATAGAAACCACTGAAATTGGCTCAAATAATTTTATTAAATAAAAAAAAGATTCAATAGGAATTAGAAAAAATAGGAAAATAAGTTAATGGAGAAGAAGACTGTAGCATGATGGTACGCACCTTTAGTTATACTGATATAAATATGGAACTGAAAATTCTCATCCTGCCTCAGACTGGGGTCACAGAGTCTGAATCCCAGACAAGTCACTCAGGTGTAAGATGTGTCTGGAAAACACTCCATGGAAACTGTTCTCGTCCTCTCACCCTATCCTGAAGCCCACCACTTACCCCGATGCAGGTGAGCTAGTTTACCTCACAGCAGGGAAGCACAAGGCCAGCAAAGATGGTAGCACCACAGGAGACTTGTCCTTCTCTAGATTCACAGTAAGTTGTTTAAGTGCCCATATTCCAACACCTGCCTGTGGATGAGCTCTTAAACTCTCACTGAACAAATGATGTGACATTTTAAAGCCTCTGAGGCAAAGGCAACCCTTCATTCACAGTAGCACTGCTTATATCATAATGAATTCTCAATGTCCTTCCAATGTGTACCAGTCATTGGTGTCAACTAAAGATCGTTAGATAAATATAGTAATTAAATATATTAGGATTTGTTCTTATCACCAGTCTTTTTGATGCAAACAAAAGGCATTTCCAAAGGGCCCACGGTTTCCTTTGCACTGCACTACCTGGCCATTGTGTAAAAAACTTGTTATAGTCTGTAATTCAGTCAGTAGACAACATTACATCTTAGTTCACCGCTAAGAAAAGATCAGACAACATACTAAAAATGATTATTATTACTACTCAAGTTGAATTAGAACAGAGCCTGAAACTTTCACTAGGCCAGATGATCAGCTAAGGTGGCCGTAGCCTACACGTACCTGTTGCATCAAGGGCAGCTTCCCAACAGGTGCAGACCTCTTCCTGCAGCTGTAACGTCTGACCTGTCCACACAGGGTTGGTGGGGTAGGCTGGAGCTCCTGCTCGGCTCAGTTCATCTGCACTGAAACTCCATCTGTAGAGCGCAGCTCTTGTGACAATGTGCATTCTATTACCAACATGGAAAGCCCATAAAGTTCAATGCTCATTAGGTCTTTGTTTATAACATTCTTATGGACACATCTCTACTCCATATTAGCTTGGAAGTCCTCCAGTCATCTCGCACTGGTTTGTGTCCCAGCAGGACAGACCCTTCTGAAGCCCTCCAAAATTCTGATCTCAATCCTATTTAAAACAGCTGCATATTGCCAGAGCCTTCTCATCAAGGCTGCCCATAAACGGAACGGAGAAAACACTCTGGGAGTACCCAAAAGGCTTATTACATTATGGCACCCGGATACAAAGGCAGTAATGGGGAAAAGAAAAAAACAAGTGAGCCTCGTAATCTGCCAATATCAGGAGGAAGCTGAAAGGCGCGATCAGAATGGAGGGGAGATGCTTTATTTCAGTATCGCAGACATGAAATAAATAACCATGAACACTGTCCACAAATCCCACAACTCAATGGATACAATCCACAAGAACAGAGTCCATAACGACCTGCCACTTAAACCTGAGAGGAATTTGAAGAAATATAAAACACCACCAAAATGTGCATTCAGAGATCTCTTCAAACACGAAAAGCAAAGACAGATGGCTCAAAAATGCAGAGGATTCCTCTGGCCTGAGTAAGGGGAATTAGCCACTCTTGACTGGTTCACACTTGGCTCAGGAATTGGCTGGAAGACCAACCCCATAAAGCTATGCAGGAGAGCAGAGGCAGTTCCTGAGGATGACCAGCAGGCACCCTGCCTTCCTCATGATCCCAGCAGAGCTGCACCTCCCAGCACAGCCCCAGAGCTCCCTGCAGCAGCACCAGGCCCAGGGCATGCCGCAGGCACCACAGCTCAGCCCAAGCAAACCACAGCCCCAGCACCTGGCTCTGGCACTGCCACGCTGGCCCCAAAACCCAGAGCACCCAGCCCACAGGTGGCTGGGGATACCAGCAACTCCCAGAGGCCTAATGAGTTGCACTGGTACTCTGAAGAAACTGCTTGCTCCTGAATTGTTGGCAAAGGGATTTCAAAAGGTCCTCTCTGTATATTTGCACTGCTAGCAGTTAAATATCCTACAGAGTTGGATTGAAAATATTTTCCAGACGCTTGCAGAATTACGGAAGATCTCTAAAGGTTAGTGGGCAGCACATTTCAAGTAGCACTGCTGCCTGCCCCTAAGAGGGCAGCCCCACAAGGTGTCCCAATGGCACAGCCCCCCGGGCCTTCTCCCTTTCCCAGCAGCCTGCCACAGGCCCCCGGCTGCCTTCAGTGCTGCTGAATACCCCTTGGGCTTCCAAGAAGAGGGCAAGAGCTTTGTTATTAGAGAATTCAATGAACGAATGCACCGCCAGGAGCTCAAAAAGCTATAGGATTTTTCAAATTATTATTTTTAAGAACATCAAATTTTCCAATAGAGATTTTGAAGACCAGGTTTGCACATGTGCTCACGGGGGACAGACTTAGAGGGCTCCTGCTGGCTCAGCGGGAGGCTTTACAACAGAGCAGCGCTACCCACGGCGACTCTGCTGTACAGAGCACCCCACTACCTCCTGGCTTCCTCCCTCCTCATCCATCACCCCCGACAGCCAAGCTGGAAGACAAACTGCAGGCTTGTCTTTCTGCCTCTCCTTTTTGTTACCTTATAGAGAGTGGCAATGTAGTGCTAAGTCTTTTTTTTTTTTTTCCTTCCTTCATTTATTAGACTTGAAATAGTGTGGTACTTTAGGAGCAAGACCTCACCACTGAAATTTCAGAGAATATAGAAGCTACAACTTCAGGCCGAACTAGCAGTGCTCCAAAACATAATCAAGGCAAAAGGCACTCCAGGCTGTGTGTGGTGTTAAAATAAGCAGAGAAGGAAACATTTTAATTAATGAATGTGAATGTCTGAATTCATCATGGGGCTTACAGGGAGAAAAGGAAAAAAGAAAGACAAATTACCATTCTCGGTAAAGACCCCAAGGAAATAAAACAAACAACATTTAGCAGAGCTCAATTTTCATTTGTCACTGAAATAATGAATACTACAATAATAATTAAATGCCCTAAAGATTTCTGCGGTAGCCGGTAATAACTGTATCATGAACGGCCTAGTAAATTCCTGTAAACACTAAACCAAGCATTCTGCTGACATCTCTGCCCCTGGCTCGATGGGACTGGCAACAATTTCGGCTTATGATAGCTACTGGGTATCCCAATCACAAGCATGCAACTTCTCTGCTGTGACACAGTGGCCTTCCGTAAAGTGCCTTGGCCCCTCGCTTACACAACGTAAACAACATGCTCCTACAGGTCCCCAGAGAACAGGAACTCTGCTCTCATGTTCTGCCCAGTGGGACTCAGACTCACTCCAAATTTTTCTTCAGTTAAGTTTCTTCTGATGAATTGGATATTGTCTTTTTTGCTACAGGTGTGAAAAAACACATTGCTTAATCTTGGTGTACAGAGCTTGGATAGAGAAGTTTCATGAAAAGCAATGAAGATGCTTTATTCAATGCAGTACCTACTTGCTGTACATTAAGTGTATTTGCAAGTATTCTCACCAAATACTGAGCCAATTTCTGCTTTCAGAAAAAGAGCAGTGTAACAAGAAACTGAAAGCATTTGAAGATGTTGTTTTACTCTTCATTTAAATAGACCGAAACCCATCCCAGGAACAAAAAGGCAAAGAAAATAGAGATGATATTGATTGTCATTTTATGAGTGACAAAAAGTCAACATAAAATGAAATGAAGCTCAGCTACAATATTAGAGTGGGATAGATTTAAATATATGAAATAGCCTAAGTAATCTAAGTGCAAAATACTGAAAACGTAGAAGGAAATGTGTGCATTTGTTAAATTAAAACATTTCAAAAGGCCACTTCAATACTAAGCTGCCACAAAATCTTATTTTAATTCCAAATTAAATGCTTGAACCGAGAATGAGGTGTGAATAGACCTTATGCTGCCTTTTGCACAAGATTAATTTCAGCCTTATAGCAAAATGCAGAGAGAAATTGGCACTCCTTAAAATGTCATCCTGCTCCTCCTGCTAGAGCCAGCCACCAGCTTTTAAAGAATCTAATCTCAGTCTTGGTGGGTTTTCATTCATGGGAAGGGAAAGCAGACCTCATCACCATAATCAAATGGGTCAGCAAGTGAGCAAGGATGGGAACAACCAGAAGATGTGTAGTTAAAGGAGGCAAAACATCAATTACAATTAAAAATGGTGAGAAAAAGTGAATTGCACACACTGTCTGTAGCAGGAGCTGCACAGAGCACATGTCCCTGCCCCTAGCAGCACAGACCTCTCACCTGCTCCCAAGAAGAGACCCCCACACACACCCTCTCCCCATGCAGGCACCAAGTGGGGCTGCTACAGGGAAACCACCCCCTTCCTTATCAAGCCAGAGGCAGGTAACCCGCTGCCACTCGGCGCAGCCATGCATTCCCTGGGGCTTCCCAAGGCCACAGTGCCCTGCCGGACACCCCATGGTCCTCCCCTGGGAAAGCCAAGCCCAGTACCATGCAAGGCTCCTGCCACATGCAAATCCCACCTGCCATCCCAAAGGCAACGCAGCCTGCTTCTGTAACTGTCCCGTATCTACACATGGGTGTTCACATCCCCTCCTTACACGTATCAGACCCACTACCAATTACTTTCCTCAGGGGGACTGCAGAATTAATATTCTGATTTTCCACATCACAAAATCCTCTCTGGGTTGTACCAAAACATACATTTTACCCTCCGCAATTCTTTTGTGCCTCTGAATTCAGCAAGTACAGCTAGTTCAAGGAAGGTATTTTGGAATGGAATCCGAGGCAGGAACCCAACTCTGCTCCAGAGAAATCTGGTTTCATTGAGATATTCTGACCCAGATACTTCCTTATTGGATGTGGCAGAAAAAGCCTGGTAATGCCCCAGAACACAGCACATGGAGAAAACACTGCCAAAGAAGTCAGATTTAGATAACCACCCAGGCAATCCTCTGCTGTAGCAGTTTCTTGCTGTGCTTGGAGCAGGGAGACTTTTAACAATCAAGTCCTTTTCACACTGCTCTATACCCAGCAATGTCAGAAGGAAAAACAGGGTTATTACCTTATATTTATTTTCTTTCAAGCATCAGTTATTTCATAAACTACAGTTTCAGACAAATATTTATTAGTTATTTCCTATAAATAACCATCTTTAAACACAAGAAGAAGCAGTGACCTTCCCACCTGTTGACTTGAGAAGATTTACTAAGCATTCAGGGTAGCACACAAACAGCCAACACTAAAATAGCGAAAAACCCAAGGCTGGTTTTGTGAAGAAACCTTCAAGAAATCAAGGCACCAAAATCAATGAAAAGGCCATTATGTTACTGCAAGGATATTCACATATATCTGTGCAACGACAAAGTTCCTACAGTATTATTCTCCTTCCATCTCCATCACTAGTAATTCTTTGCATTAAAAATACTGATGATAGGAAGGTAAGGCATGTGTCAGTTACATACAATGCTAACCAAGTCAATTGACTAACAGGGCTGTAAGTTAATGCTCAATACATCAGATAATCAAGCGGTATGGCTTGTTGACAACAATCCCATTTTAACACATCCGTGGTATTTAATACCATAAAATAGTCAAATCTGCCTTTCACTCCTTTTTAATTTGTGCAAAATTGATTGAACATCTGTCAGACTTCTCCCCCCAGACCCATAGGAGGGAAACACAAAACAAAGATGCTGTTGCTGACAGCGACTACCTGCTGATTTCATAGCATGGAAAAAGTTTCGGATTCCAGTTACTTAGGAGTGCGTGTGTGTGCACTTACGTATGAGGGAGTTTAATCAGCTGAAACTTTATCAGCAAACACCTAGTGCTATTAAATTTTGCTACCAGTTTAGAATAGCAATAAAAGTAAGACACTTAAAATTTCAATGGGTTACAACTAGCCAAATTTCAGTTAATATACTACGAATCAGGTCAGAAACCAAATTTAAAAATGTAAATGTGAAACATGAATTTCAACAAAGTATTAATGTGCCAATCCTCAAAGTATTCATCAGGCCCCAAGCATTTCCACAGCTCAGTGTAGAAAACAGAAGCAGGCCTCATCTTCGCAAGATCACAATCTCCTTTTATTTATTAACTTTATATCCTTCAAATAATCTTTTACAGTAACAAGTATTTTTTCTAAGCAGAAGTTAGTTTTCAAATTTAGAAATGGGATTTAAGAAAGGAAAAGGACTCAACTGAAATGAGTGCAATAACATATCTTACAATAATTGTATTTAAGCTATTTGAGCAAAACCCACAGGTTAGTCTTTGAGTCCAGCATGTCTGAAATGACTGCATGAGTTATTCCTTAGGACAGCTATCTGTGCACTTCTGCAGTGGAATAGGATTGAAGAAGCTCCATTCCTCTCCAACATTTTTTTCCTAATCAAAACGTCTAGCCTTTCACTGAACTGGTGGTTAGGAATAAAGCAAGTACACACCAAGGAGCATACTTGAAGAAAGCATAAAATGCTAAGGCTGCCAGCACAAACTGTTGCACGTACTCCCTGCTCCAGCCATATGCTCCCACATATGCATCTTCCGCCTTTGCTCTAGCGCACAGCCTCAAGCTATAAGGTGCACCAGAACGGGAAACAGTTCAAGTCAAACCTAACATGTGCTGGGCTAGCAGGGCCTCTCGCCCACACAACACGACCACACAAACACTTGGCCCCCTCCTAAGAAGGGGAAAGCCAGGCCACTTTTTTTTTTTTTTTTTTTTCTTTTCCCTTTTCACAGCAGTGCAATGCTAACAAGCCTGGAGAAACTCGGCCTGATCCAGCTGGAAGCAGAGCTGAAGGCCAGCACCAGGTTGCTCCCGGTGGAGCCAGGACAGGCAGCGCAGCAAACCCGAAGCCCACCGGTGCTGAGTGTGCCCGTGCCCCATCCTGGCCCCAGCTCTGTGGGGCTGGCAGCAGACAACCCCGCTACCATGGACACGATCCTCTTCCCCCCTTTCACAGACCTTCTGGTGAATTTACAGCTCATGGGAACACACTTGCAAGAAGTCAAATAGTGCCAGTGATTTTGTACCAGCAGGACACACCAAAATAAGAGCCCATCCCCCTTGCCCCCCTGTCCAAGAAATAAAGCATTAGTGTAATGAAATGCCCTGGTAATTGTTTTGGACATGAACCAGTGAAGGTATGTGGAAAAATAACACAGGCTGCCAATACAAAAATAAAAACGGACGGAATAGTAAAGTGCCCTCTCAGTAAGTGTATCCAGCAGCAGCATCTTGTCTCACTCTGAAGCAGCCTGATGCTAAGCAGGTGTAACCTGCCGTGGTTCTGCAGCAACCCTACAAAAGGTCAGCTGAAAATCGCCCATGAATCTCAGAAATTCACATCTGAGTGCAAGACATACAAGAATACAACTCCTTATATGTCTGAGAGCACTGGCATTTTTGCTAGTACCGGTTGGTTTCCAATGCTGTGTTTCATTACTAAAGCTAAGGGGAAAAAAATAAAAGTCAATGACTGGCCCAATGAAAAATTAGGAGAGATGTATTTTAAAAACCTTTGTTTGTTTAGCTGTTACGAAGCTATTGCATAAGTACCCCCATACTAATTTTATTGGCTCACAGCACATATAATTTGAAAGTATTATGTTACCTGCATAAACCATACATATGGCTCAGAATGTCAGAGTAATCTGTCTGTGGGAACTGTAATGTATGGTTCTGGAAGAGAGGTGGTGTACATAAATTATGCAAGGTATTTTCTAATCCCCACAATATTTCAAGGAATGGGACAGCCATTATGTAACAAGAAATGTCTCCTACACCTTCCTGACAGATGGGACACGAACCTTATTGCTTTTCCCTGTTCCTGCAGGGCAGGTCGCTCTCCCAGTTCACTGCAGCAATGTACCACTAATTCTAAAGGCTTCATCATTCATTCAGATTTCAGCATTTCATCATCGTGGAAAGGCTACTATTTTCCATTTGCTACACATTGCCAGAAGTTAATTACTTCTTATCGAAGGAGCGCCAAAGGAATAAAAAATTGGCCAGGGTGAAGTTTACAACAGTGCATGCAATGAACAGTTTTGTCAGTAACATTAAATGGCTACTTGCTTTTTTCTAAAAAATGGCCCTAGAATCACCATGAAACATCCAAAGCTCCTTCACCCCATAATTAAACAAGGCCAGATTTGTGTTAAGACCAGGAACACCGCTAGCTGCATCAAGCAGCCAGCAGCTGCCACAGACCTGCCGTACCCTGCTGAAAAAGTCCCCTCATTTCTGTGCTTCTCCTTCTCTAGTGCTGAGGCTTATGTAGTTTAGAGAATGTAATTGCATTAAAAGATACAACTTCTGTCTGAACTTTAAAATAAGC
Source organism: Netta rufina (assembly GCF_964035555.1). NCBI lineage: Eukaryota > Metazoa > Chordata > Aves > Anseriformes > Anatidae > Netta > Netta rufina. The sequence continues at coordinate 10,194,622 of NC_140128.1, read as the reverse complement.
ACATTTTTCCCCCAACACATTTAAACCACAAATCCAGACACATAATTTGGCAATTAGTGTTACACTGTTAATTCTTAAGAAAAAATTGGCAAGTTTAAAAGTACAGGCAGGCCTACAGAGCGCAATTTAGTAGAATGATATTCCAAATATATCGAACAGCACAGTGATTTATATAAGAATATGAAAACACTATTTTTGCCATTACATGTCATTAAGTCCCTTCTTCAGCCCAGTTGCTTCAGTTGGACCAAGCCACTTAAGTTCTGAATGTTGTTAAGTTCTGAATAGCCATGCTACTGAAGACAACAGGCAGAGAAGGAATGACAAAAAGAACCAACGTTTCCTGCCTCCGCAGTGAGAATTCACTCCACAAAATGTCACAAAGCTAAATACAAAGAAAAATGAAAACCAAAGGTCTCTTCTAATCTTGTTGGAAAAAAGTTCCTTCCAGACCTTAATCAGTAGCTGAACTTTTTACCTCGAGTACACATGCAGTGTTCACCAATCACTGAAGTCGTGATCTTCAGCGTAAAGCGCTAAATGACACCATGCCTGAAGCTTCTGCGGTGACAGGGATTCATCAGGTGTTAGGACTGCATGTCACAGTTGCCAAGAAGATTAAAAACCTTGGCATTTTAAGAGGCTTTGTACTTGAGGTTTATTTGTGTATGCCTTCCTGAAGACTAAAGGAGCAAAATGCCTCATCCAGCATCTGCAGTATTTTTCTGTAGCTAGAAGACAGCAAAAATGTTTCACTTATATTTTTTTATATCTATTATTTTTAATTGCTATTGGAAGAAAATGAAAGATGAACATAGGGACTTTGTCCCCACGAACACATGCTAGTTCTAACTAGTTGGAGAATCAAAACACTCCAAAGGCCAGCTCCTCTGCTAACTCGTATGTTGTTAAAAAAAGAAAAAAAAGTGTTTCTGCTAACCCATTGGTCAGATTGACTTCATAGGATGTAGTTTTGTCCCTTCATGTACCTCATAAAAGGACTACATGCAGACTAATGAACGACTCAGACAGATAACATTTCTGCAATCATTTCTTCCAAATTATAATGCAAAACCAAAATACAATAATCAAATCATTGTCTTGATTTTCTACTGCTTACAATTTCTTCAGTCTTCTCACCTAGTGAGAATTAGCAATGACCACGCTACAGATTTGTACCAAATACTTCTGGTATTCCACATTTGCTGGTATAAAGGACTCAACAAAGCACATGGCAAAGGACTATTGGATTCCATGAGCCACAACTATTTAGAAGACCATCATGTTAAACCATGGAAGGACAAAAACGTGCAAGTGTTTAGAGGCTGTGCTTCAACACAATACACACACACAAGTTGAGGTCCAGTTCACTGAAGCGTTACAAATCAAAACTCAATCACTTTCTTGAGCTCCGAGTGCCCTATGAGGAACTGAAAGGTTAATGAGCAAGGTGGCTTTAATTGCTTTTTCCTAAATACCTGGCCTATGAACTCAACAACCCCTTTTAAAAGCTCCATATTCCAAAATTTATACAGCAAACGTTCTTCTGTTGGAATTTTCTATTCATGGAACTGGACTATAAATAGGGATATAATATCTTTAATAGATTGCAGAGACCATACTCTTTTCAAATATCCTGCCCTTGCTAGAGGCTATAATGACAACAGCGAAATAGCTCGGATACCGCTGGGAGCAATTTGTCAGAGCACTGCACAGGGTCCGGGGTTTTCCTGTTGTAATTAGTGCACAGTGCGTGCTCACCGCCAGCTTCAGGCACTGCAGCAATTCCAGATTCAACCCTATGTCCACCTACCAGCAGAGCATGTCCACGTATGTGTTTTCATAACGCACCTTCTGTAAATTGTTCATTAGTCATTTGCAATTTATCTTATGTGTCCACCTACGGTCTTCAACTGACAGTGTCAGTGACACATGGTTTTCACATTACTGAGACTACGGACGAGAAGAGTTTGTGCCATTTTTCCCTTTCTAAGACTGAACAGGTACAAAACATGTCATACACCACGTCTTAGGACAAAGTTCCAGATAATTTCACTTTGATGCAATGTGTGAGGACCTGAGTTTCATGTTACCAGAGTTACAGCTTTTGTAGCTTTGCTCACTTACTGAGCAGAAACAATTTTTTCACTTTTTTTTTTTCTTCTACACCACAGGAACCCCTGCCCTACACGTTGGCGCCATCATTCACAAGTACAGAATTCCTTCCTGCTTTGCTGGTGATTCTGCCTAGTGTATTTCACACAATAATTTCTGCTCGATCTTGCTCAGCTACATTCAGAAACAAAAATCCAATTGCATTGAAAAGAAAGCTGTATTAAGCTTAATCTAGACAGAACTCATTTTCTCACTTTTACTGGGTGGATTCCAAAATTCTCAACCACGTCTACAAAAATGTCACAACTGCAGCTGTAGGAACTGTGAGCCACATGCACCACTCTGAGGGGAATGGCGTGACAAGGCGTAACAAGGCATGACAACCAGCACCATGCAGAATGTCTGTGGGTGGCTGCGTGCACCGGCATGGCGCATACCAGGACTTGGGTGAGACATTCCATGGTGCAGATCAATCAGGTTTTTGTCAGGTCATAAAAAGCACAAGTTGGATAACCATGAAGGGAAGAGCCAGGAGGACAATAATTTGCACCCAATGGAACTGCCATTCACAGCAAATTCACAGCAATGGCAGAACTGTCATTGAACATTCGTGAACAGCCCCATCTTTGCAAAACCTACTTTAGGAAGATGAAGAAGACCCAGAGTTACACCAACAACCAATATAATTGCGGCTTTTCTCGGCCTCTCATGTAGTTTAATCCTTACTTCTTTTCCCAACAAGGGTCACAGGATTTCACTCTTTCCTACTTTTGGCTTAGAACCTGTCTGTTGAAATAGAAAACCACCAAACTTAAAGAAGAAACTAACTCTGTAAAAGATCGTAGACAAGCAATGAAAGACACAAAGTGTTGATAAAATATTCCAATAAATTGAGAATCTTACCATTATAGAAAACTGAACTTCACTGTTTCAAACTTTCAGTTTCTGCTGCTAGATCTCATCTGTGCTTTGTTAGGTTACTGAGAGTTTAGCATATCATTTGATTTTTTTTTCTTGTCACATTTTGGCTCATGCACTAAATAACTATTATAAATTAATTTAAAAAACAAGAGTATTTTACTTGACTACTCTAATAACAATAATAAGTTCTAGCCTCGCAGTATAGAAACCATTTTATTCACTATTGTCTTTTCCTCAGTGTGCATTTTCTTTCAACCTGAGCAGGTTGTTGGGCACATTTATGAAGACTAAGTTGCTTTTTGCATTTTAGGGAAAGCAAAATTGTAAACAAAAAAAAAAAAAAAACAAACAAAAAAACACACAACACAAAGCTCTTAAGACATCCAGAGACAAATTCAGCGTTCACACTAACGTGAAACAGACACGTGACACGTCAGATTATTTCAGCGGTAGCATTCAGCAAAAGCATCTTACTCAAGAACAAGCCTAAGATCTACACATCAATTAAGTAATATCATTTTCTTGCTTATCATTTCCAACACCTAAACTATTCTACGTAGGTTCTGAGACCCCTAGTTTGAGGAAGAAAGCATTTTCTCCAACCCCACCGAAGTTTCCAAATCAACACAACACTAAGCCTGTTCTCATGAGGACATCAACCCTTCTTCGACAGAAGAACTGCTTCAGTAGGAAGGTAGGACACAAGCACTGGTGCTGTATTCTGTAGGTAGGAAAAAAACTTGACGTGCAATTTTTCTTTTTGAAATCTTAGACCAGACCTGGCAGCTGACTCCCTTGTACCATCAAATTCAGCTTTCCTTACACCTTATTTTTACTACAAAGAAGAAATGCAAGCTTGAACACAGATACTCTTTACAAGGCAAATTCTGAAACAAACAATCGAACTCAGCAACTTCCGCATGAAGAGAGATGAGGCTGTGAGATGGCAGTACACAATTTACTGTCAATAGCATAATGATTCAAAGCCTTTTCCCCAGGGCACAGCATCTTTTCCTAGCTGAAAGGGCAAGCTTAGCCTACTGCGACATTAAGCAGCAGATGAATGACCATGTTGCCACGCTTGTTTTGGGGATTGATCACGTCCAATTAATTCCTAGAAGAAATCAATTGTTCCTACCTAGCTCATTTACATTAACAAGAAAATATTAATGACTTTACTGCTCATACATATTGAAAGTAGAGGTCACATTTGTGTTTCAGCTTGATGGTATTTCAAGAGAATTCACCATCTCTTAGGAGAGAACAAATAAAACCACACAATTTTTTTGGTTATTCAGCATTAAAAGTCAAGTATTTTTCTGTACTTTTTACTGACAATGGGATCATATGCCAATTAGTCTTGGATTACTGCCTTATTTCTATGGGTGGAATTTTTATCATACACAATAGAAAGCACATGACCATTTGCTTCCATTGCTAGCTTTATGTTGAGCAAAGTACTAAGTACAGAAACTCAGCCGCGGTTACCATTTCCTGTTCAGATAGCCAGAAAGTCCAACACACCATAAGAAGAACGGTGATACACACGTGCAGGTAAAAGCAGCTCATACCATTTCATTCCTGGAAACCATCCTCAGAAAAACATTCAAATTGAACCTTTGTGGTGGGATTTAAAACTCGTAACGACTGCCAAAAACTTAAATAACGCTTTATCAGACGCTGGGATTAGCCTCTTTGCGAGCTACACACTATGAATAGTACACGTCTGAGCATTCGTTCTGGACTTCCTTCCCGAGGGAGAAATATAATAGGGAGGTATTTCAAGACTAAATTCAGAACTTGATTGCATTATTCTGTTCAGCACATACTGCTATCATTTCTGGTAAAGTGTCCTAGTTAAGGGTTACAGTAAATTGATCACATAATACTAAAGGAATTTGTCATGTAATAGAAATGGAATTTAAGAGCTGAATACCTGATATTATTAATAAAACAGGTCTGTGAACAGAGACAGTTAAGGGATACAGCTTATATCATTACCTGATCCTACATTCAATTAGAGCTGGTGAAATCAGACTTGCAAAGACAAAATAGACTTGCAATCATTTGTTTTCCCACTGGAAACTTTTGCCTGGGCAGTGCAAAGGTGGGGATTTGCTCCCTGCATATCTTCTGCCACGACAAGTGGCCCACATGCTTTGCGCCTCCTTTTGGATGAGGAGTCCAAGCCCCTCCATGCAGAAAGGCTCTGCTGCTCCCCTCTGTGGTATCTGACAGGATTCAAAATACTAAGCAAAATGCCAGCCACTCTGAAGATCTATGGACTGAGATCTCTGGCTGTGAAAGAGAAAAGCTGACAACAAAAAGGCATTGGAATACAATTAAACCTGGAAAGCCATCTCAGTAGCTCTAAGGTAACAGCACACAAGGAATTATAAGTGTGTAGGCACATGACTGATTTCAGTATTGTGGTACATAGATTAACAAGCTTCAAATCCTGTGCTGCTACATTTGAAAGCGAAAGAACACATCTCAACCAGGCAGCCACCTCTGCTCTAGCTCATCGCTACTAATATTTTTGCTGACAGGTTTTAAGATACATAGGTAAGGGAGAACAACATACAACTGTCTCTAGGTTGTTGATTACCTTTTAAGGTGAACTTCGACGCAGGCATAGAACTAATGGAAAATGATGCATTTAGTCAAAATATGGTTTAATTCCTCATGAGAAGGATACAACACCAAGAACAAAGAGCTAACATAAATGATTTATATTATCTCACTGATAAAAGCTATTTTTTCAGACCACGCTTCTTATTATTCAAGTCTATTTTATACCAGTGCAGATAGGATACTGCTCTTTTGCTTGCATCTCTGTGAGAGCAAACCCCATTTAAATAAATGCTGCCTCCGACCCTGCACACACATTCACTTTTTCCTCCTTCTCTACCATAGTACTTGTTCCTGTTAAACCATCGATCCACAGCGGTCATTAGGGAAGGCAGATGCTGAGTGTTTTAGCAGAGCAGCCAACAGCAAATCAAATGCCTTGTGATTGCATTTTTTTTTTTTTTTTAATCATGATGTTCAGACTCCACGCTGTCCCCAGTGGAGGCAAAACCACTCCATTTTGGTCAAGGGGAAATTCACCATTGCTCCAGGGGCTTCACAAGGGAACAGTTTTCTGCCTTTCCTTCTCAGCTTGTTAAAATGCTTTTATTTTTTCTCTTGCTTTGCCCAAACTAAATAAGATCCTCAAGTGTATGATTGCCATCCGCATGGTGCCTCTTCACTGTATTTTACATACTTACTCACAAACTGCAATGGGTCAAACTGTTAATAAAAAATAGAATTTAGCTATACGTTTCCCATTTCTCAGGAAGAGCAAAACTAAAGTTTACCATATGTTAACTTCAGCTTTCTAGTTAGCATCTAAGAAGACTATTACCATATAACCAAGTTAGTACAGTATTTCTAATGCATCCTGATCCCAGAAATGGTCCCTTACAAGGAAGAAATCACTTCTCTTTATCATGGATGAATAGGAACATTAGATCGCTATTCTTGTAGTTGGGGATATGCAAAGAGGCCTCCCATAAAAAAAAAAAAAAAAAAAATCATTTTACTGTATAATTGCACTTCACATTAGAACCACAGATTTGGAATTTAACACCTTACTGAGTCACAATGAAGCTCGTATTGATGTGAATGGTACCAGTCTTCTTGTATATTTTCCTAACTGAACAATTTCTTTTACACTATTAATCTATATTCTAGTAACCAGCTGTATACAACAAATTACTAGAAAAAAACATGTAATTTGTTTTTCCTTCAGTTTGCCTAAGATGGTTATTACCAGATAAAATCCATTTCACAATTAGGAAAAAAAGCAGTTCAGTATCCAGCTGCATCCTATTGCCCCACTCCTGGAGAGTTACAGTACCATCTGACAAATGGTAAAGCTTCTCCTTTAATACATTAAAAAATATATATCATCAGTAGTAAAGTATCTGTCTTTCTATTAAAATCCTCCTGAACCATGGAGCAAGGTGTCACAATCACAAAAAGCCACAACCACAACAGCAAGGTGTCACAATCCTTACCCATCTTCTAAAACAGGAATATAAGAGAAAGAACTCCTGATACCTAGCTCCTTTACGTTAACAGTTTCTTCTCATTTTAATATAGAATATACTAAAGAGATGTTTGTCTTCTAGTAGATAGTAGAAAGGAGGTGTTGGGGAAAAGCTTTTTGCCTGTCATTTCTTGTATCTTACTTCTCATGACAGTTCACACTGTTTAAGTGAAGAGTTTTCAAGGTTTGGGCTGCAAGCCTCAGCATGCCGAAATGAGCTGCAAATATGTGGAAGGGGAAGATTACCAACATCATGCTTCTTCCTCTCCTGTTTATACTTTTATTAAAAAAGGAGCTCCAAAAACATTTGGTCATTTGCTGTACGGCTACCTGGCAAATGCAACAAGCATGCTGAAACAATAGGGGATGTGAACTGGTGCATTTATTTCAATAAGTGCCATATGTATTTTGGAATTTGGTAATCATGGATCTGGCACCACTTTATAATGTATTTGGGACAGATTGGAACATTTTTCTGAGATTGCTATAACCAGGTGCTTCTGCCTCCCTCCGGCTAGCCTACCTTTTACTGTTCATATTTCCTGAAAGGACAGGAATGGAAATAAGACATGATCTACAACGGCCCATAGAGACACAAATCAAAGCGATACTGCCAGTTCCTGGTTTTATTTCTCGATTCCCTCGCCTTCCCCTCCCCAGTTAGTTATTTTCTCAATAGGATCACACTGAAGCACCCATTACCGCTACTGCAGTAGGTGCACTTAGCTAGGAAGAGGTGCAACGCTGAATTACTTCGAAGATGTCTGCCTTGACCAACTGCATTTTGCAAGAGAAAACTTAAGTTGTTCCAAGAGCAAAAGCTGAAACAGTGCAAGTACAAACTCCCTACCAGTATCAGATTTATCCTAGTAGTTAAAAGCTGTCTTAACTCATTGCCAACATGCTGAAGACATTAAGAAACATCTATCTTGATGAGCAAAAGCAAGATGTCAGTCTCATTGAAATCTGTCAGAGGCTCAGGTACCTGGGAACAATCCATCTTGCAATGGGTAGGACCATCAATAAAAGAGGGAATTCCAGGAGCTTATAACCCACCTTTCCCATTAGATCTCCAAGCCAAAAGGAGCACTGGTAAGGCTTGTCGCTGTAATGTTACATTTGGTGTTACCGCAACATTTGATATTCATACTTCACATGTAGCAGGGCAGGAGGGCACGACTGACCAGCATCTTTGGGTGTATCGTTCATCAGGAACCTCTGATAGCAAGAAGTATTTTAACAGACAAAATAACCTATGCCTGTTAAAAGCGTTAAGAGTATGCTGAAGTGCAGAGTTTCCACACCAAATGCCAGAACTACATAACACAGGGACCTGTGGCTAGACAACCTAAGTTCAAACTTCATACTTTATACTCTAAGCAGTTTTAAATGCTTATAGACAGCGTTCATATTCCTTTCACAACCACAGAAACACTGACTCAGTCCTGAGATCCCCCTGACACCACGCTCTTTTGAGACTGACCACCACCACAAGCGCCAGAACAGCCCCATTTAAGAGAGCCAAACAGTGACTGCCACAGCTGCTGCTGATACAGTACGTTCATCTGCAGATCTCCACAGCCTCGCTGCCTCTCTTACATGCTGTAGCAAGGAAGCCTAAGAAAAACAGTCATACATCTCATAGAAGACCAGTGTGTCCTTCTAACTTACTGAAGTGTGTTACCATTGAGTAGTGCTCATGCTTTGAGGGCGGGGCAAGGATAAGGACTTGTTTTGTATGTCTTTATTTCCATACAAGTTACAAGAGGCATTGTGGTTGGCCTCTTCCCAAGCCAACCACATTCATCTCCTTGTGCTGTGTGCTTCCATTCCAAAATCACGAGATCCCTCCTTGCTCCTTTTTGCCTTGTGACAAGAAATTCCTGCCATAGTTTTACATATTAGTTGTATACACACTCTAGCACAGGATGTTACATTGATTAGTTTCAATCAATTAGTTTATTTTTTTTTTTTTTAAAGCTTTTAAGCAGAAGGAAGGCACCTAACTCTTCCTAAAGGGACTTCAGAGACAGAAGACAGACAGGTGTTGCAACTCATCTTGGACCTATAAGAACACTGACTACACCAACTCTTAGTCATATACTCCACACAGAAGACTAGCAAAGACCTCTTCTTGTGGTATTTGCGTACCCTTCCCCATCTTCATGGGGCGTTCTCGTTTCACATTGTTCGTGCTGGTAACACTAGCTTATAAAAACCTTAGTGCACAAGGTTTCGTTACCTCTGCAATACTTGGTTTAAATGATGGTAATCTGGTCATTTATTCATTACATAACCAAGTTCTGCCCACAAAGTGTGATTAAACATCAGATATTTTTTTCACTTAATTAAAAAAGTTTGCTGTCACACTCGTTTTTACTTCACAAAAGAAAACCAAATAACATTTTGTAACAGACTACAGAAAAGGGAAGAACAACACAGGAACACAACATCCTATATTTTACTGCGGTTTTCCTAGGACATGATTTGCGTATTAGCACATAGTATAGTAGCTAATAAAGCCTGCTAGTTAGAGGACACTTCAACAAGCTTTCCAGTTAGCTTTCAGTTTTTCCATTTAGCCTCACCTTCACTTAGACCATCCCAGAGGCTAAGTCAGATGCAAGACCTAGAAGCACAAAAAAAAAAGCCGCCACCAGGACAGCCTAAAGAAGGCCACTACTACTGAATTAACCATGAGTTCGTGGTTTTCAGGTTTTCAACTCCACCTTCCCCTTTTAACATCTGGTGAGCCTCCAACAAGAGGATTAACAGGACTACCATGACCAAAACACATTTGAACTGTAAGACTTGAAAAAAAACAACTCATTTTTTGTTGGCAAACATACATTTTATTAGCTGAGAAGTAAGCACTGAAGAGAAAACCATTTCCTGCCGGTGGGCAGGAGAATCACAAGTGCAATTACAAAGAAGCACCAGGCCTTCCTGGCAGGCTTAACATACAGTCATAAACAGCATTATCATCAGTCCCATCAATGTTGGTCTTCAACCCAGATCAACACATAGTGCTCCTGTCTTTCGTATCAAATACAGAGTTAATCAGAATTGCTGAATTTCAAAAGATTTTTGTGTTGCTTTTGCGTTCACGCATCAGTGCTCTGCTCGTTTCCTCAAGTCTTTCTCTACTTCCAACAATAAATCAGTCCACACACTTAGGCCACAGACTTGAAAGTCTCCATCCCGTGCCTTCAGGAGTTTGAGAGCAGCTTGGGTCTGTTGGCTGAGCATCACAGGTCCCTTACACAGGCAGCTAAAACGCTCCCTCAGCTCCTCCCAGGACAGTTCAGCCTCATCAGGGCAGCTTTTAACCCACTGTCCTTGCAAGGGGTCATACAGCAAGCTGCTTCCCCAGCCACTCAAGAGGTCCAAATAACGCTCGCTTATTTGCGAATAGTGAGCAGCTAACGAAGCAAGAAGAGAGCCCGGGAGCTGCTGACAGAAGGCAGCAAACCTCTCCGCGTCCTCCAGCAGCCAGGAAAGCAGGGGGCCAGCCCCCGCTTCCTCCTCCTGCTGGGGGCCTCCCCCCTGCCGCACCAGCAGCAGCGCTGCCGCCACCACTCGGAAGGCTCTGGGCTGGGGCAGCTGCTGCAGGACCCCCCCGAGCCAGAGGGGCTCCCCGGGGGGCTCATCCCGCAGGCGGCCCAGCAGCAACCCCGCTTCGGCGGCCAGCCGCGGCTCCGGGTCCCCGGGGGACCTCGGCGGGGAGCTGCGGAGCGGCTCCAGCAGGCAGCAAGCGGCTTTCCTGCGGGCCAGCAGCGCCAGGCGGCCGGGCCGGGCGGCGGGGGGCAGCAGCAGGCGCTGGAGGAGGCGGCGGCAGGCGGCAGGAGGCAGGGCGCGGTTCTCCAGCAGCGCCAGGCCCAGCAGCTCGGCGCAGCGGCCCAGCTGCCCGAAGGCGAGCGGGGCAGCGGGCCGGGCCCTCCGCAGCCGCTGCCCCACGGCGTGGCGGAGCCGGGGCCGGGCGCGGAGGCGGTCGTGGAGGTGCTGGAAGTAGCGGCCCCAGTCCAGGGCCCGCTCCAGGGTCGGCGGGTCCCAGGCGCGCACCAGCGCGGAGCGGCAGACGGCCAGCAGCGCCGGCAGCTGCTCCACCTGCCCCAGCACCGCCTCCATCGCCCCGCCGCAAGCCGAGCCCGCCGCTGCACCCCCAGCACCGCCTCCCGCAGCCGATCGGAGCCGATCCGAGGCGGCGAGGGAGGGGTTAGGGGCGGCATTGGCCGAGCCGGGCGTCAATCCGCTGCCTCCCCATAAAGGGGGACGGGGCGGGCGCCGCCGCCATTCCGTGACGGGAGCCCGCAGCGCGGGGCGGGAGGGGAGGGTTGTGGCGCTCCACCAGGAGGGAATATAAACCTTAAAAAATAAACCAAACGCGCTTGTGACGCCTGAACGCAATTTAAAGAAGTGGAAGCTGTTCGCGAGCACACTGTGTGGGGGTATTTGGCATCTCCAGGGTGGCTGTGTGGCCAGAGGGCAGCCGTGGTGTTCCCCACTGGGGATGGCTCCCAGCCCGCAGCCAAACCCTGCTCACCTGCACCCTGTGGTGCCTCACCCTAACACCCTGTCAGCCATGCCCCAGCTGGCCGCCTTCACCAAAGCACAATGTCCGTGCCTCGGATAGAAAAGCCTCTTGCTGAGGGAGCTGTGAGCTGCCACCCTGTCCTCTGAGGGAAAAAATTCTGGAAGATTCCCTCACAGGCATCCCCCATGGGGGCAACTTGAGCAACACCTCACGCAAGCCACGGTGTAAATGTGCCAGAACCGCTTCCACACGCAGCGATAGGAGAGAGGCCCTCCCTGCCTTCCCTTCCCGCCTGCGCCAGCAGGAGCTGAAGGCCATTTCTCCACAGTGCACAAAAAAAAAAAAAAACAAAAACAAAAACACAGCACAACCTGGCATACCTGTGAGACCAGCAGCTCAGAAAGACTTCCTTCACGCCCATGTCCTGAAGATCACCTCACGGAGAACAGCGCGTTGCCCTCCGTCTCGTCCCTGTGAGGGCTGTGCACACGGCACTGCCTCACCGCGTGGCTCGGCCGGCTTCTAGCACCTTCCATGGCGCCCCGGCGGCTCCTGAGGGCTGGGGAGGCTGCAGGCGTACAGTGTGGGGGCACACAGAATTGGTCTAAAAACAGTAAAAACCCAAAATTCAAGGACAAAGAATAATGCTTTTCTTAAGTGGAGGCCCTGTTTGATTTTCTTTTCTTTCCATACACCCTAGTACTGAATGTAGCTCTGTATGGTGCTGAATATATTCCCCCTCTACTCTGCCCTCGTGAGACCCTACATAGAGTACTACAACCACATTTGGGGCCCCCAGCACAAGAAAGATGAGGGCCTGTGAGGACAAGCCCAGAGGAGGGCCACGAAGGTGACCAGAGGGCTGGAGCACCTCTCCTACAAAGACAGGCTGAGAGAACTGGGGCTGTTCAGCCCAGAGGAGAGAAGGCCCTGTGAAAGCCCCATTGTGGCCTTTGAATACTTAAAGTTGGCTTATCAAGGAGAAGGATTCTTTACTTAGGTAGATAATGATAGGATAAAGGGGAACGGTGTTAAACTAACAGAGAAACAATTCAGTCTAGACATTTAAGTGGAAACTTCCCTGTAAGGGTATGAATGTAGTGGAAGAGGTTACCAAGAACGGTTGTGGATGCCTTATCCCTGGAATAGTTCAAGGCCAAGCTAGATAGGACCTTGGTCAGCCTGATTTAGTGTGTGGCATCCCCACCTCTGTCAGAAAAGTTGGAGCTACATGATCTTGAAGATCCCTTCCAATCCAAGCTATTCTGTAGCTTTCTTGGGGTTTTCTAACACACACCAATTGTTCCCTGGGCACAGACCCCACTCTTAAAGACAACTTCTAGTCATTGAGGGCTAGCTTTAATGACAAAATGCCTCCAAAGTAAATAAACTTAAAATAAACCAATCTAAACAGAAGTACGGGTACTAACCTTTGCTACTAAAACCTTTTCCTAGACTGCTCAAGGAGCATGGTTTAGGAACCTTCTGTCTTAAGTACCCTCATGAAAACATGTACCCTTTCACACCTGAGCGCCCTTATCCTGTTTTCTTATTTCAGCCACCTACTTAGGAAAGAATGGGGTTCAGCTGTAAATTAAGGGCCTAATAACAAGAATCACTGAGTGAAATCCTATGACCATTGTTGTTGAAGGAGAATGGTATCTCTCAGTATCTATGAATACCCTGTAATTAACTGTATCTCATCTCTTTCTGAATGAGATGTTTTTGTACTGAAAAATCTTTTAAGCTTTCCGTTGATTGTTTCTAGAGTAATAAAAATAAGATGTGCTAGGGTGTTGCATTGACAATAGAATTATTGCTTCTATTGTTAATCAGTTTATACTTTCCTATCATCTGCCATGTCCATCTATTCCAAAGCATATTAGAAACTAATAAAAATTAAAGGAAAGACGGAGCACACAAACTCTAGTCATGTACAGTAAGCAGGTCTCTGTAGAGCTGCCTGAAAAATGGAATTTCTATTGTATTAAAAATTCTGAATATATCAATATTTGTTCTTGTCTCAAATTAGGATAAAAAGTCTAAATATCAGTATATTTTTCAACAATGGGATACAGATTGACATCTCTATAATAAAAAGGTTATGAAGAAAGATTTTTATGTATTTCTAGGTATCACAGCTGTATTTGGAGTCTTGAGTCATGATGGGGGCACAGTTGATGTATATATAATAAAAAATATAAAGACTAATCCAAAGAAGTACCGACATTCTGCATAAGATAGCATTAGAAGATGAATTTAAGGAACAAACAAAATGAACAACGTAATGCTGAGACAGTTAGATTCGTATGTTAAATGGTTACATAACAACATGACAATAGTCTCTAAAATAGTCATTCTTGTTCTACACTTGCTGTTGAAGGAAATCCCTTTCTGCTTTTTTTTTTTTTTTTTTTTTTTTTTTAAGAGGGAGGGAGGGAAGGGAGGAAGGGATGGGAAGAAAGAATGGGGGTGGAAGGGAGGAAGAGGGAGGAGGAACAAGAGAGGGAGAGAGAAGGGGCACACCTGGCCACTCACAGAGTATGTTTTGAGTTGTTCCACTGCAAGCATGGAGCCTATTGATCTGCTCATGCTGTTGCCATCTAGTAATCAAATTGAATAAACTTGGTTTCTTTCTCACAGGTTAATTATTTACTTGTATTTTTAAGTGCTATTACCTTCACTTTCCTATTTTAGCTCTAGTGAAGTAATAGCTTGGGTAGGCTTAGGGCTTTTCATTATAACAGCAGAATTATTGACTATCAAATTTTGTTATTTATGTAGTTAATTTTTAACAATTTGTGTTGTCTGTTGTAACTCAATAGTATTGCTAAGCAGCTTTGCAAGTATTTGAATTGTTTGGATAGTAGTGCTGAGTTGGGTTTCTGGAAGAGGAGTGGAATAGCAAGGAGGCACTTAGAAAAGTAAACAGTGTAAGGCAAAAAGATGATGTTAGTAAAGTTATTGTAACTTTGATGAGAATAACCCCGTGTAACACTACAGGTTTGGGGTAGAGTGGCTCAAAAGCTTTGCAGAGGAAAAAGATCTGGGGGTGTTGGTCAACACTTGCCTGAACATGAGCTGGCAGTGTGCTCAGGTGGCTAAGAAGGCCAACGGCATCCTGGCTTTTGTCAGTAATAGTGTGGCCAGCAGGACCAGGGAGGTGATTGCCTCTCTGTACTCTGCTCAGGTGAGGGTGCACCTCGAGTACTGCGTTCAGCTTTGGACCCCTCAGTACAAGAAGGACATGGAGGCCCTGGAGCATGCCCAGAGAAGGGCAACGAAGCTGGGAAGGGCCTGGCACACAAGTCCTGTGAGGAGTGGCTGAGGAAACTGGTGTTGTTTAGTCTGGAGAAGAGGAGGCTCAAGGAAGACTTTGCTTTCTACAACTACCTGAAAGGAAGTTGTGGGGAGCTGGGGATTGGCCTCTTCTCGCAGATAACTGACCCTGGCAATTACAGGCCTGTCTGTCTTACGTCAGTGCGTGGTAAAATTACGGAGAAGATTATCCTTGAGGTTATCTAAGCGCACCTCAGGGACCATGTCCCAGCAAACATGGGTTCACGAGGGGTAGGTCCTATTTGACTAACTTGATTTACTTTTCCGGTAAGATCACCCATCCAGTAGATCAAGGGAAACCAGCTGACATGATCTTCTTGGATTTAAGTAAAGCTTTTGACAGTTTCCCATAGGATCCTATTGGACAAAATGTTCAGCATACAGCTAAACAAAAACATCATACGATGGGTGAGCAATTGGCTGACGGGCAGGACTCCAACGGTTGTGGTAAATGGGGCCGCATCAGGCTGGCAGATGGTCACCAGTGGGGTGCCCCAAGGCTCCATTTTAGAGCCAGTCCTCTTCAATGTTTTTATAAATGCGTTGGACGTAGGACTAGAAGTTGTTTTGAGCAAATTTTATGATGACACTAAACTTGGAGGAGTTGTTGACTCTGTTGAGGTTGGAAAGGCCTAGCAGAGAGATCTGGACAGATTGGAGAGCTGGGCAATCACCAACTGTGTGAAGTTTAACAAAAGCAAGTGCCAGGTCCTGCACCTGGGATAGGGCAACCCTGGCTGTACGTACAGACTGGGCGATGAGATGCTGGAGAGCAGCCCTGCAGAGAAGGATCTGGGAGTTGTGGTTGACAGCAAGCTGACCATGAGCCAGCAGTGTGCCCTGGCAGCCAGGAGGGCCAACCGTGTCCTGGGGTGCATGAAGCACGGCATCACTAGTCGGTCGGGGGAGGTGATTTTCCCGCTCTGCTCTGCACCGGTGTGGCCTCACCTCGAGCACTGTATGCAGTGCTGGGCACCACAGTACACGAAGGACATAGAACTGTTTGAGAGTGTCCAGAGGAGGGCAATGAAGATGGTGAAGGGCCTAGAGCGGAAGATGTATGAGGAGCGACTGAGGGCACTGGGCCTGCTCAGCCTGGAGAAGAGGAGGCTGACAGGAGACCTTGTTGCAGCCTACAGCCCCCTCAGAAGGGGGAGTGGAGGGACAGGTGACCTATTCTCTTTAGTCACCAGTGATAGGACCCATGACAATGGTGTCAAGCTGAGGCAGGGGAGGTTTACACTAGACATCAGGAAGAGGTTCTTCACTGAAAGGGTTATCGCGCACTCGTACAGGCTCCTCAGGGACATAGTCACAGCACCAAGGCTGTCGGAGTTTAAGAAGCATTTGGACTGTGCTCTCAGTCACATGGTCTGAAGTTTTGGGTAGACCTGTGTGGAGCCAGGAGTTGGACTTGATGATCCTTATGCGTACCTTCCAACTCGGGATATTCTATGATCCTAACTAGTGATAGGACTAGAGGGAATGACCTCAAGTTGTGCCAGGGGAGGTTCAGGTTGGAAATGAGGAGACATTTCTTCTCAGAAAGAGCAGTCAGGCATTGGGATGGGTTGCCCAGGGAGGCGGTGGCGTCACTGTTGCTGGGGGTGTTCAAGGAAAGGTTGGACGTGGTGCTTAGGGACATGGTTTAGTGGGTGGCATTGGTGGTAGGGGGATGGTTGGACCAGATGAGCTTGGAGGTCTTTTCCAACCTTAATGATTCTGTGAAAGGATGTAGTAGGAGCACATAGATGTGGGGATAGAGTATTATTGTTAGGATAGAGTGGATTGTCAGAGAGCTTTGTGGGGTGCATTCCTGCTTAGCTTGATTACTTCTTGAAGAAAAATTGAGGGTCTACGTCTGGGCTTCACAAAACTGTTTATGATCATGTAAGACCACGTGCTTTGGCCACTTATGATTGTAGAAATCTCCAACATTGTTTTAGGATGTGTTTAGCTGTGTGTTTCACGTAGGATAAACTATACAGTCTCCTTATTTTGTCTGACAAGTGAAAGCCATGTGGATATTTTAAGGGAGACTGTACAGACTACACATGTGAGTGCATGAGGCTTTATTTTAAGGAGGCCGAGGAAGCATGTAATCAGCTTTTGTCACCTCATCTGAAAAATTATCACTTCATTTCCCAGGCTGAGAACTCATGTGGCTGTTTTTTTCTGATTATTAAAAAAAATAATAAAAAGGAAAAAAAGTGTATTTTGTATGATAGGCCAGAGAACAGGCTTAAAATTGCAGCATATCAGACTGTTGAACTCTTCTGGTGGATGCTTCTCAGAAGTAGCTATGATAGTGTGAACAGGGGCTAGGTTGGGTTTTATTTTTATGATGTCTATTCTTCACTTTAATGTCTAAAATGTGTTAAAAGAATAGCTTCTTTGAGAACATTCATCTACTGTTATGTTAGGCTGTGGTAAATGTTTCTGTGTTACAGCTTTTGATTGATAAGATACGCAGCCAAAACGGCTGTTGAGCAAGTATGAAAAGTGCCTGTCTGATGCAGAATCAGGGCAGTCGTTTCCACAGCTCCTTGAACACAAACCCACTTTTCCATGAAACACTGCAAAACAGTTTCACAAGCCCTGTGTTTTGTATGAATTACTGTACTGTTTTGTTGAAGCTGAGAAGTCAAGTAAAAGATTTGTATGAAATTTTTATGAAACTAGTGAGTTTCTTTATTCTGGTTATGGAGCCAACAAAATGCGCTCTGGCAGGAAATAGCAGTTTTGAAGCAAAATTGGTCAAACTAGCCAGAGGTCTGCAGTCCATTGTTGTATTTACCTTCCTCTCAGAAGTCATATCGGCTGTAACAAGATCATACCGTTTCTCCTAAAAATAGAAGCTAAAGACATTCTGTTTCCGCAGTATATGTAGCAATTGAAAACTCCAAAATGGTCTTTCCTTACATATATTACTTCATAATAAAAAAGCCATTCAGTAAATTGAGCAAGATGTATAATCATGTAATATTTTACATTTATCCATCATTTACATTTATCCATCATTTATCAGCAGTCCTGGCGATTGGGGGAGGTCCCAGTTGACTGGCGGCTAGCAAACGTGACGCCCATCTACAAGAAGAGCCGGAGGGCAGACCCAGGAAACTACAGGCCTGTCAGTTTGACCTCAGTACCAGGGAAGCTCATGGAGCAGATCCTCCTGAGAGTCATCACGCAGCACTTGCAGGGCAAGCAGGCAATCAGGCCCAGTCAGCATGGGTTTATGAAAGGCAGATCCTGCTTGACGAACCTGATCTCCTTCTATGACAAAGTGACGCGCTGTGTGGACGAGGGAAAGGCTGTGGATGTGGTCTACCTTGACTTCAGCAAGGCTTTTGACACCGTCTCCCACAGCATTCTCCTCAAGAAACTGGCTGCTCTTGGCTTGGACTGGCGCACGCTTCGTTGGGTTAGAAACTGGCTGGATAGCCAGGCCCAAAGAGTCGTGGTGAATGGGGCCAAGTTCAGTTGGAGGCCAGTCACTAGCGGCGTCCCCCAGGGCTCGGTGCTGGGGCCGGTCCTCTTTAATATCTTCATCGATGATCTCGACGAGGGCATCGAGTGCACCCTCAGTAAGTTTGCAGATGACACCAAGCTATGCGCGTGTGTCGATCTGCTCAAGGGTAGGAAAGCTCTGCAGGAGGATCTGGATAGGCTGCACCGATGGGCTGAGGTCAACTGCATGAAGTTCAACAAGGCCAAGTGCCGGGTCCTGCACCTGGGGCGCAATAACCCCAAGCAGAGCTACAGGCTGGGAGAGGAATGGTTGGAGAGCTGCCAGGCGGAGAAGGACCTGGGAGTGATGGTGGATAGTCGGCTGAATATGAGCCAGCAGTGTGCTCAGGTGGCCAAGAAGGCCAACGGCATCCTGGCTTGTATCAGAAACAGTGTGGCCAGCAGGGCTAGGGAGGTGATCGTCCCCCTGTACTCGGCTCTGGTGAGGCCGCACCTCGAGTGCTGTGTTCAGTTTTGGGCCCCTCGCTACAAGAAGGACATCGAGGTGCTTGAGCGGGTGCAGAGAAGGGCGACGAAGCTGGTGAGGGGCCTGGAGAACAAGTCCTACGAGGAGCGGCTGAGGGAGCTGGGCTTGTTCAGCCTGGAGAAGAGGAGGCTCAGGGGCGACCTTATCGCTCTCTACAGGTACCTTAAAGGAGGCTGTAGCGAGGTGGGGGTTGGCCTGTTCTCCCACGTGCCTGGTGACAGGACGAGGGGGAATGGGCTTAAGTTGCACCAGGGGAGTTTTAGGTTAGATGTTAGGAAGAACTTCTTCACTGAAAGGGTTGTGAGGCATTGGAACAGGCTGCCCAGGGAAGTGGTGGAGTCACCATCCCTGGAAGTCTTCAAAAGACGTTTAGACGTAGAGCTTAGGGATATGGTTTAGTGGGGACTGTTAGTCTTAGGTCAGAGGTTGGACTCGATGATCTTGAGGTCTCTTCCAACCTAGAAATTCTGTGATTCTGTGATTTTTTTTTCTTTTTTTCTTTTTTTTAAAAAAAAAAAAAAAAAAAAAAAAAAAACAACCAAAAAAACAACTGTGGGGAGGGCGATTTTATCTACTTCAAATGACATAGTAGCCACCAGTCATTACATAGTGACTTGTGTATGTTGATTAATGTGAACCCACAGACCATTCTTGTACAATATCTTGCTATTTGTACCACAGATTTTATGTAAAAATGAGGTTTTAGTTGAGGCTGTACCTGGCAGAACATACCACCTTGTTCTCAACTTCGGCTGAAATCCTTTGAAATGTTATGTCAAAATGTCATCTCTCCAACCCTGAAGAGTAGCAAAGCCATGACGTGCTTTTGAAATGAGAACGGAATGAGTGTGTGATTAAATCACATTGGAAAGGTATTGAACCTATGAATTTATAGATCAGTGTGAGCCTCAGACGGTTTGGAAGGACTATGTTAAGACATGCACAAGATAGAGGAGTGATTTGAGACACCCAGCACGGATTCACTGAAGGCAGATCTTGCCTAACCAATCTGGTGGCCTTCTGTAAAGGAGTGACGGCATCGGTGGACAAAGGAAGGGCGATGGATATCATCTACCTGGACTTGAGCAAAGCCTTTGATACGGTGGTTCCTCACCACATTCTTCTCTCTAAATTGGAGAGGTATGGATTTGAAGGATGGACTGTTAGGTGGATAAAGAACGGGTTGGCTGGTGGCAGCCAAAGGGTTGTGGTCAACGGTTCTTTGTCTGGGTGGAGGCCAGTGACAAGTGGTGTCCCTCAGGGGTCAGTCTTGGGTCCAGTGCTCTTCAACATCTTTAGCAACGACATAGACAACAGAATCAAGTGCACCCTCAGCAAGTTTGCAGATGACACCAAGCTGAGTGGTGTAGTTAATACAACAGAGGGAAGGGATGCCATCCAGAGGGACCTGGACAGACTAATAAGCATGTGTACAGCTCTTCAGTATTCTGGAGAAAAGAAAAAAAAAAAAAAAAGAAAAAATAGAATTACATGGCAAGCTGTGCCATGGTTTTCTAATTGTGAATAATCAGAAGTGGAAAAGCAATTGCAGACTTAAGAAGCTGTCTTTCAGCAGAGGAGCCACATTAAATAACCACTTGTGTAATCCTACACCAAACGCCCAAAGTGTGTATTAGTTTTGACTGGTTTTACCTAAGGCTGTTCGAGCTAAAGCATTTTAATTTGCATTTGCAGTGGTATAAGAGCATGCATGCAGTCATTTAATGTTGATTAGCTAATGAATGTTAAGGTGTTAAGCCGTGTGCTTTGGTCAATTGCCATTGTTTATGAAAACTTAAAGAGAACTTCCATTTGCTGTGTGTTGTGGCCAGGGATTTGACGTGTATTGATTAGAATGTTTCTCTACATGCCTTTTCCCAGGCTTCTTTTCCTTGAAGCTATGAAAAGTCTTAATTACTTACGTTAATTACTATTCTTACAGGATCAGTTATACATATTCAGCCTTTGAGCCAGTCTGAGCTCCTTCCTTCATGGTACCCCCTACTTCTCCCCAGCATCTTTTAGGGTATGTGCTAAGAAGTATCTTAAGGAGGTATCTGTTTCAGAGGGCATCTTACTGGAATCCCTTGAAAATAATAGCTCCATAAAGCTTGTGGTAAACGTCACTGTCTATAGCTAAGGGTTTGTAACTTGGATATTTAATACTGTGGTGCTTGTATGAAGTCAAGCATATGAGGACTAAGCTAAGTCTAGTGTTAGTATTACTAGGCTTACCATTTAACAATGAAATGTCTTTAATAGCATTGGAACAAAAGTCCATGCACTTAAGAATAGGATGTAAAAGAAATTCTTTCCTACCCATATATTCTGTGTATTTCCATGACAGTTAAATTGCTGTCATTCACAAGAGTACAGGGAGATCTTATAAACACACTTTCATGTTGGAATTGGTTATATTTTTCACATATATATATAACTCAGTGCAAGACAACTATGTGTAGAGCTATTTTTTTATGTATACCTAGGTTCTAATAACATAAGTCACTTTGATTTTTTCACTTGCATTGCCTAATATCCTGAGAACATTGTAAATAACCAGATGCACTAATATTGCTCCTTCATAGCTCTGTACAGTATCTTTAAGAATAGTACCTGCCTCTGTGTACACAGAGGTAGATACATTAACACATGCACATGCACACGCAGAATAGACATTTCTTTTTTGAGCAGTATGGCTTTTAAGTGTCTGTTGTTTCCATTTTCATGTCTCCAAAGCTTTTATGTGAATTCTTCCAGCACATTTCTCATTATTCTCTCAACCTTTCCTCTGCTGGATGGCTGGGGTTTCCAGACATATAACCTGAAATGTCCTGGGAGAATTTACATAAAAACAATAAAGCCAAGGAAATGGAAACCACAGAATATATACATTTTTTTTTTCAGTCTTTGCTAAGTTCATTGGTTAATATTTACAAAGGAATTCAATTTTCCATATTAACATCCTTTTCACTGTTAAGCAAACGTGGAAGAGTGGGAGAATCATTACTTAAGCGAATGTTCTGGGTTGGAGGGGCTATATATGTTTATCTCATTAATGATTCAAAGATTTTACTTTTCTCTATTTCAGTATGTCAAGAAGAACATACCATGACCAAAAAAAAAAAAAAAAAGATAAATCAAGAAGCAGGTGTTAATGCAAAACTTCGAAGGGCCTTTTCTTTCTATTTAAGGAATCTATAAAGGTTGGTTGTTTATTTAAAGAAACAGAGTGGAATACTGGTTTCTGTTATCTTTATATCTAGCATACTCTGAAAGCAAATAATTAAAACCAATACAGCTTCTTATAGGTTCAGTTATACAGTAAAACAATTCCAGTTTCTCTTGAGGGCCACTTGTTAATAATGAGTTATGTACCTGTCTGTGAAATGCTTCTGGCTGGTTTAGGCCAGACCTTACTGATGGTAAGCCTCTAGGATCACAGAAACCACTACCGTAACTGCCCTATTGTCTTGATGTCAACATCTTCTGTGGAAAGGGCAGACTTGAACTTCATTCCTGGCTCCAGGGTTTTTAACCTAAATGTGTTCTTGTAAGACAAGCTTCTTCCCCCATGTTGCAGAAAATAGATGTGCAGAGATGAGATCAGGAAAGTTAAGGCACGGATGGAGCTGAACTTGGCAAAGGATGTGAAGAATAACAAGAAGGGGTTCTACAGATACTTAGGTAGGAGGAGGAGACACGCCAAGGAGACTCTTCTCCGTCTGATAAACAAGACGGGAGAACTGGCTTCCTCTGACATGGAAAAGGCTGAGGTACTCAATAAGTGCTTGCCTCAGTCTACACTGTTGGTCAAGTTTTCTATGTCTGTCAAGACCCTGAACCTCAAGGAGAGGGTGAGAGGAGTGGATTCTATCCCACTGTGACAGTGGAACAAGTCTGGGACAGCCTGATGAAACTGATTGTCTACAAGTCCATGGGGTCAGATGGTATACATCTCAGAGTGCTGAGAGAGATGGCTGATGTGGCTGCCGACCCACTCTCCATCATATTTGAAAAATCATGGCTGTCAGGTGAAGTCCCCAGTGACTGGAAAAGGGGAAACATTACTCCCATTTTTAAGAAAGGGAGGATGGAAGACTGGGGAGCTACAGGCCGGTGAGCCTCGCCTCTGTGCCTAGGAAGACCGTGGAACAGATGCTTCTGGAAGACATGTTAAAGCATGCAAAGATAGAGAAGTGATTTGAGACATCCAGCAGATCTTACCTAATCAATCTGATGGCCTTCTGTGATGGAGTGACAGCATCGGTGGACAAAGGAAGGGTGATGGATATCATCTACCTGGACTTGAGCAAAGCCTTTGATACAGTCCCTCACCACATTCTTCTCTCTAAATTGGAGAGGTTTGGATGATCATCTTAGTGACCCTCCAAGGATGGACTGTTAGGTGCATAAAGAACGGGTTCCTGGTGGCAGCCAAAGGGTTGTGGTCAACCGTTCTATGTCTGGGTGGAGGTTGGTCACAAGTGGTGTCCCTCAGGGGTCAGTCTTGGGTTTGGTGTTCTTCAACATCTTTATCAATGACATCGACAATGGAATCAAGTGCACCCTCAGCAAGTTTGCAGATGACACCAAGGTGAGCGGTGCAGTCGATGCAATGGAGGGAAGGGATGCCATCCACAGGGACGTGGATAGGCTGGGTAAGTAGGCCCATGAGAACTTAATGAGGTTCAACAAGGCCAAGTGCAAGGTGTTGCACTTGGGCTGGGGCAATCCCAGGTATTTATATAGACTGGGAGAAGAAGAACTCGAGAGCAGCCCTGCGGAGAAGGACGTGGGGTCCTGATGGATGAGAAGGTGGACATGAGCCAGTAGTGTGTGCTTGCAGCCTGGAAGGCCAACTATGTCCTGGGCTGCATCAAAAAGGGGTGGCGAGCAGGGAGAGGGAAGAGATTGTCCCCGTCTGCTATGCTCTTGTGAGACCCCACCTGGAATACTGTGTGCAGGCCTGGGGCCCCTAGCACAAGAAGGATGTGGAGCACATGGAATGGGTCCAGAGGAGCACCACTAAGATGATCAGAGGGCTGGAGCACCTCTCCTTTGCAGAAAGGTGGAGGGAACTGGGCTTGTTTAGCTTGGAGAAGAGAAGGCTCTGGGGAGACCTCATTGCAGCCTTCCAGTACTTGAAGGGAGCCTATAAACAGGATGAGGAACGCTTGTTTACATGTGTTGATAGTGATAGGACAAGGGGAGATGGTTTTAAACTAAGGGAGATTTAGGTTAGATATTAAGAGAAAGTTTTTCATTCAGAGGGTGGTGAGGCACTGGAATGGGTTGCCCAGGGAGGCTGTGGATGCCCCATCCCTAGAGGTGTTCAAGGCAGGGCTGGATGTGGCTCTGGGCAGCCTGCTCTAGTGGTTGGCAACCCTGCCCAGAGCAGGTGGGTTGAAACTAGATGATCCTTAAGGTCCTTTTCAACCCAGGCCATTCCATGATTCTTTGAAAATTCTGGTACTTAGTAGAAATGCTGGGAAACCCAAATATTTTAATCTAGTGTTATAGTACTCCATATTAGTGATGACTTGCATTTTTTATATTAATTTCATATTCTTTTGGTTATGAATTTGTTCCTAGTCCAATGCTGAATGAAAGTTAAGGGTTAGATAACCAATAAGCATCACAATACACATAATATATGTATTTAAATATGCTAGTTCATAGCTGAACCTGAAATACTGCTGCTGGTTACCTGAGTAAGACAGGAAATTATCAGTGTTAAAAACAATGAATTGTACTTACAGAAAAGAATAACCATGGGAAAAAATGAACAACAACAAAAAAGAGAATTGACATGGTAGCACATAGGATATTTGCATTAAACCTAAAAGCCATCAGAAAAAAAGTTCTTTGTGGTTCACAGCTGTGGATGGAATGAAGGTGATAGGTGAAGCTGAATTGTTGAATTCATGGAATTAAGATAAAAGTCTAAATAAAAGGTTAGCTTCATTAAAGATCCTCCTCCCCCCCCTTAAAAAAAAAAAAAAAAAAAAAAAAAAAAAGTAACAGTCAGTATTAAACCTGGAAATAATCAAATTCATATTAGTTCAATTACTTCAAATGAAAACACTATTTTCAGTTGAAACCACTGCTGCAAGCATCTTCATATTTCTTAATGTTACAATAGCTTCCTTTGTTTTAGAGAAATACATTTGAAACTTCTCCAATAATTACTCTCTAATAAATCTATTGGAGTTGTGCACCCTGCACAGAGAAAATAACACAATGGAGTATTATTATTTGTCTCTCTATTTCTGTGAAATGATGATGCTCATCAATTGTTCAGAAAAGAAGTTCTGTTAACTAACAACTTATGACCTTAAGGACTGGAGTCAGTTCCTTTTTATTTTTAGGAAAAGTTGGATCTGTGGATCTAGTAGTATTTTGAAAACGGACAGTTTGGAGCTAGTCTTCTAGACCTAACTTGCCTACGATTAACAGTTCAAAAACACCTAAGGGAGTCACGTGCCTGGATGCAATAGCAAGTCAATGGGAACCAGATGCCTAGGGGTCTTTAAATCTCCCCAAAAATTGTGTGTAAATAGAAATTCTTGTGTCTAGCTTAGGGGTCCTCACTCATCTAAGAAAAGCATCCAGTGCACCCAGAAGATATTCAGGGTTGAAGCTTTAGGCAGGAATTATATTTATGGTATATACTCTGTGTGTAACTCACCTGAATACTTCATTCATAATGGATACATGATACAAGCTGTAGTATAGAAATGATTCATTTGAAAGAATAGTCCAAAGCATTTCCCTGGGAGAAATCTAAGTAGATTTTTAATCTCAAAATGAAACTTGCTTCTATTTACTTGGGTAGTTAAACAGTCATTTGAGGGGTTAAAATTTTTTACTGAATTAAGTTATTAAATGAAATAACTTGGGATAAATAAAAATATTAGTTTCAAAAGGAAAACAATCATGTTTAATTTTCTTACCTAGTTTTTAAATGACCATTTAAAATGAAATTATTTAAAACATTTGAAAAACTGAAATATTTTCTAAAAGCATTCTAATTGTATAGTAACATTGAGGATGTATGGTTACCTTTACCCCCAAAATTTTTGTTCTAAGCAAAGCATTTGTTTGGGAGGTTCAGCTTTGGGTAAGACACTTTCCAGCCTTCTGCTGGAAAAGTTTTAACCTCCTCTTATACTTTTAGTGATTGTTCACCGGTTTGAACTGCTCTTTGCTCACCTGATCAATTCAAAGGGCTCAGAAAAGAAGAAAAGGTCTTGTCTCTCTCCTGTTGAGACGGTTGCGATAAATAGCCTGGTTGAAAATTATTTTCTCTGGCTGGTGTGGGAAGAACTGCAAAAGAGGAAGAACTGGAAATGTAGAGATGGCCTGGTAGGATGCAATGGTTCTTCAAACAGTAGGCTTAGAATGAAAAGATGTTTGCTTCTCCTTTTGCTTAAGGAGACCGTTGTTTATTTATTTTGTTGTTTGTTCCTGTGGTGGAAGATATCATTTTTTCTAACAGTATTTTGTTCTTCCTGGTTTCCAAGTCCTTTTCTTTTACAGTCTTGACAAAATTTTCACAGGGGAATGAATTCAAGATGTGTACTTAGGCTTCATACTAAACACGTAAGGCTCAAGTTATACACGCTACATTGGTTCAAAGTAAATTGTCCTACAGATATGCAGCGTGCAGATAAATGTGTTTTGTCTGCTTAACTTGCTACTTTGGCTAATGCACCGCTATCTCAGATCGTTTGAATTAACTAGTCTGCTGGGAAGTACTGACAAAGGTATTGGTTTAAAAACAAAACAAACAAACAAACAAAAACTACACAGATGTGATTTCAGTTTTGTTAGTTTTATTACGTGTTGGATTAATTAGCAAATTGCAAACAGTGACTTCAGACGTGTTCTGAATATTTCTCCAGTTGTAATACTAACAGAAGTTTATTTGGTCAGATTTGGTCATGGATTTCTTCTTAAATTTGTCCCAAAACAGATTCAGTGCTTCAGTTCTTAACAGCTCACAGAACACTTCAGTTATCACTGGTCCTCATGCAAATGGCTGCCATCTTCAACAAAACCCGGTTCATTGTTCCAAGCCCCAGGGGAGAGTTGTGTTGAACTTTGCAAAACTGGGAGTCTATGTTAGATTTGAGAATTTTTCACTATCTTTTCAAAGAGAGAGATTCCAGAATCCTTTTTCCAAAATTTACATATTGTGTGTCTGGCATTCTTTGTATTTGATTTGCTTTCAAAGTAGTGTAAATGTTTTGGCTTCTTTAACATTTCTCTTTATTTCTGTAGCATTTAATGAAGAAGCATCCCATGAACTCAGACTATATATAGAATGTGAAATATGATTATCTACTCTATTTAGACCATTGTATTTATTTATTCATTTTTATTATTAGAATAATGAAAATTAAAGCTACCCTAAGGAAGTTGTGATTTCTATCTGTGTCCAGTAAGACTTAGTGTTTGATAAAGCAGAAGATGTGGATCATTGGTGATGTCTTAATAGATAATTATATATATATATATATACTCCCTCTCTCTCTCTCTCTATATATATATATATATATATATTATTTTTTCCTGATCAAAATTTCACATGTTTAACTGCTGGTATGGAAATCACATAGCCCTTATGAAGGATTTAGACCCTACCATTTGTGTAAACTAAGACTGAAGTATTTCAAAGTAGTGTTTTTACCGTCCTTTTTGGTTGAATAAAGCCTGAGAGCCACAGATGAGCAGTGAAGCAGTTGATAGCAGATTACACAGAAAGTTACCAGCATTCATGTACCTCATACTATCAGATACCTGATCTGAAAGTTCAGTCATAGTTGTTTAGTCTCTTTTGTTCCTAATTCTTCTCACTCACCAAGCTTGTGATATTTTGCACAAGTGTTTTTCACATTTGTTGAATTATTTCTTGATTTAAATATTCTGTGGGTTGCTTATTTGGACTTGAGCCAACATGCTAAATTAAAAGATGACAGAGAATTATCCTTAATACTGGAAGCATTTGGAAGAATGACTATAGCGTTCACAAGGTAAAACACTAGCTTTCTATCTATAGTTTTCTTGCCTCATTGTTGGATTTGGGCATCTGGTTTCAAGGTTGGTCTGAAATTTGATCTTTCTGAAATTCTCTCAATGTGTTTCAGCAGCATATGTCATTAATGAAGGGAGTTGGGTAACCGGTCTCACCATCGTTTGTAATTCAGCCTATGACAGGCAGCAGGAAAGCAGAAAAGCTTCAGCCAGCTCCAATTAGGAAAACATGCCCAAGGCACAGGCTATAGTATAAACAGAGATATGTCAGGCTCCTCCCTAAAAGGAAACCAAAGAGCACACTGGGCTTTGATGCTTTGCTTTTGGGCTGAACAAGAAACCTGTTGAACAAAACAAAGTAATTTTGATACTGGTGTGGCTAAGAGCAAGGATAAAAAGGCATTCCAAATGAAGAGAGAGAAACTGGAGGAGGATGATCTGTGGATTGCAGATGCTGAAGTAACATCTATGGAAAATAATGTCCTCCTAAATATGAAATTTCCAGAGTTGTATAAGCCTACTTTGGCCTGAAACAAACAGACTGAAAATATAGATGCTAGTCATTTGTCAACAATTAGATATTCTCTTACCACATTTCAGACAGCAAGGCTGGGATCTGGGAGGATTCTGCTGAAGGAAACTGTCATTCCACAACATGCCCCTACATGAAGAATAATGTCACAGGCAGGGCTGATGCTGGAATTGAGTAATTTCTACACAGCAAGAAGAGTGCTTGCAAAAGAGGTAATATGTTTAAAGAAGTAATGTTCTCATTTCTGTTGAATTCTCAGTCTATGACATCAAATTATTTGAGTCTTTTACCTCACAACTGCCATGACATATTTATATTGCATCTTATAGATCAGAAATCTGAAGTATCTGGAAGGATAAGTAACTTTTCCAAGATCACAGATTTCTTATTTTCTTATGACAGCAAGTGAGTATCAGAGCCAAGGTTATTCCCAAACCTCTTAACTTCCCTTCTCTAATAGCATATTACCAGATACACGATTTGCAGTGTAAAGAAGGAGGAAAGACAGAGAAAGGAAATATGTGCAGGACTCTTCAATAAATTAAATTAATATATCGGGCCCATCTTTATAGAATTCTGTCCATTTGTTAATGTTGGACTACTTTACAAGGGGAAGTTTTTATGCATATGCCTATTTTACAGATGGGAAAATTGAAATAAAAAGTAATTTGATGAAACTTGTACAACAGATTAGTTTGCATGGCTAGCAAAAGAAACGAAGTCTCCTAACCTCCCACGAGACAGGAATAACTTATTAAATGAGCTTGCATTCATCTTGTCTCATTTTGCAATGTGACACGGGGAATAATGTTCTTTCCATTAGGAGTGCTTCCATGATACTTCTTCCATAGAAGAATGAAAAGGAGTGCTGGAATCAAGGCATTCCCTAAGGTATAAGATCGAGTGAGCTGAGCAGTTAGAGGAAAAGGGAACTGGAAAAGAATAGCAATAGTATCTCAAAATGGGGAAGAAAAACAATAGCTTCTGAGAAGAGTGAATTTGAAATGTTGGTGGAGAAAATATAGGGTTGAGGAATAATTGCTGAAAAGTAGTGTCAAAAACACCAGGAGAAGGGCTGGAAGTGCTTTGAAGGTAGTATGGAAAGAAAGTCAGACTTGAAGAGCACCAAATTTGCTCCTGTAAGGACCGCTCTGCCTCTCTTTCCTCCACATTGTTGGACAGGCAATAAAGCTCTTGAATTCTGTCATTACAAAGGCAAGTTTATTAGAGTTACGCATTTTGTGAGCATGCATCACTTCAAATGGGGTAGAATTGTCTGTTGCTTTTTACTTCATGAACAGAGCAATGTGCAAAAAGTTGATTTGAACTTGGAAGATAGCCAAAAAATCTGCTGCTTTATGGGGTTTTTCATATGGAAATAAGATCCTGAATTGGACTCTTGAAGTTGCTCCAGTGAACAAAATAATTTCATACACAGTCCAATAAACATAGGGAATAAGTTACTGGAAGGGGAAATTGAAGCAAGGAATACTAATGATTGTAAGAGGAAACCTAGGTATGTGTTAGGAGATGCAAGACATAGAAAGGTGAAGATACAATTAGGGAAGGCAGAGTTTTGACCAACCAAGAGGGAGCAGGTGTTATTAGTCTGTTAGAACATTTTCTGTTTTAAAAATGTTTTGAATTCTTAAGTAATGAATTGGTCTTCTGGTATTCTTGGTCTGGAAAGTTTGTTACTTTGAAAAAACGTGTGCGTCTGGAAATTTTACATTTTGTTTGTAAATTGCTTTCCAAAGCACAGCATCTATCAGTTAACTCCTATGAAGATTATTTTGTGTATTTTGAGTACAAAGAATACAAGAATCTGATTTAATATATATATACATATATAAATCCCAGAACATTTCTGATACAACAAAGCAATGATGTTTTGGTAGTTGCTGGCATTCTTGAATCCTCTTTTTCTCACTGGTGCTCTTGTGCTCTTAGTAGCTAAATTCTGATGCCTTAATTTGACTTGCAACAGCATCTTATTTTAATGATTTGTCCATCACAGGAAGAAACCCACTACAGAGTCTTGTTCTGTAATATGTATGGAACAGTAGAAGAGATTATTGATGTTTAGTTTTGCTCAGTTGCATTGTATATAGTAAGCAATATGGATATAATTGTTATTTCTTTAAATTATTTTGATAGTGAATATGCAAACAGAAAATGTTGCTGAAACTGGTTTCAACTTCAAGCTATTTTAGTCTGTAGTTACATTGATGTAACAGAGAACAGAGTGAAGTTGATAATATCAATAAGTTCATCTCACCCTGTGGCAAAACTCTCCTTACAGATAAATTTACTTTCTGAGAGGTGTATGAGAAAAGAAAAGATGATGATGCACTGAATTAAGTATGATTAATTTGTCTGACCAAGCAGTAGGCAAAATCTGAGAATCAAATATGCATTTTCCCATCACTGTTTACATTTGGGCTGAGAGGTATTTGAGTTGGTTTCTGTTGTATAGTCTTCTGAGTCACTTGCAATTGCTATACTGTCTCATGGAGACAGGAATGCAGTTACATATATGACTTGGAGTTTTCTTCTTCAGTTTCAGTTACTTCAGGAAGGAAGAAAAATGCCATGAGGCCTATGTAATCTCTGTTGTCATTTAAATAATCCTTATCAATGTAATATCTGAGTTCCTCCTATTTAAGAAAATAAAATAACAATCTGTCATTCTTGTTAATATTTAAGGTACTGGTTTGTTTGGAGACAGATTATAATGTTATAATCTAATTGTCAAACAGAACATAGAATTTGGCCTGTTAATCATTGTGTCAACTCCAGTAGTTTTCTTGGAATGACAGCTGTAAGCTCTGTATCCATGAGTAAACTATTATGACCTTCTCAGTCAAAAAATATTTTTCTGTAAAAATCAGAATTGTGACAGCTTCTTGCCAGTAGTGCATATCCATAAGATAGGTCTCCGAGAGGCTTGTACTATGCACCTTGAGCTTCTAAGCAGTTTATATATGCTGGTGCATGGTACATCAATTCAGGTATGTGTATTCTATAATGATGGAAAACTGTTCCTGGGTCTAATTTAATCTAGGTGTCTACCTTGACCGAAAGATTAACAATAAATACATTTTAATAAATATGATGCAGAGTACGCAGTTAACTTTTATTTAGGCTTACCATGACAAAAACTTGTTTTTCTCAGATTACAGCTGTTGGTTTCACATATAAGATATAAAGCAAAGATTTTCATGGTAGTTGTAATTATCCAAGGTAACATAACTGTGTGTTGATTAAATTACATTTCTAGCATAGTAAGTTTACAAGATGGAAGAACAAAACATTTTACTCCTATACTGAAGGAATTGTTTGCAAAGTCTTAATAGAGCTTTAAAATGGGTATTCCACTGCAGATTTGATCAAAGTACAATTGATTATAAAATCACTGTGTGCATTGAACTGAATTATTGGAGGATGGAATTAACTTAGAGCAGGCCTTATTTCCATGATAATTAAAATGGAAAATCACTCATGGCTGAATTCATTTCAGCTTTACCCATAGTCCCTTAAGTGGTAAAAAGCATGAAAGTCAACAGGTACGACATTCTGTACTAAATACACACTTTATTCATCATTTCTGCCGCTGTGTGTCGGTTGCTCTCTGCTGTCTCTATTCTCTTAGCTAACCAAAACGTCCCATTTAATGGCTGTATAGTCATGTGCTTTAAGAGTCTATAAAGAATTAGGATGTCTGTCATAAATTACATTATATCCATTATATATAATTGATATTAGACTAGTGAATTGTGACCCCGGTTACATAGTGAAGGAGGAGTACTTGGGGTTAGAATCCTCTTGAAATAGTAATAGCCAAGTGTGAGCCTGCTCCAATGACAAGCTGCAGGACGCTGAGTTATTCTTGAACCGAGAAGGTTCAAAGTCTAGGGATATGGCAAACATGATGCCTGTGACTCTTCTCTGCCCACCAAGAACTCCAAATGCCTCTCCGTGTTCTCCCTCTCCCTGCTCCCTTCTTTTCCTCCTGTTTAGTGACTGTTACTTGAGCTGGCTGTGCATTGATAACCCCTTGTTCCAGGTAATTTTCTCTTCCTACCAGTAGCTGACCTGCAAGAATGATATAGCATCGGCTGGCCACCAGGTGTGTTGATTTTAAGACATGTCTAGACCAGGGCTGACGAATTTCATGGAGGAAAATAGGCCATTGTAATCATCCTTGTTGACCTCGTGCTCCAGAATTTCATGTCTAGTTATCTAAATGTCAAGGTTTATAATGTGCAGCCAAGGTGGAGTAAAACTTCTGTAATTTTTGAATCCTGACTTGCGGTCCCAAAACATAATATAGTTTTTCACATCTTTGGATAGAATTTGCTGCATGTAAGCGGATTAGACACCTCTCTGTCTATCTCTACAGTCAAAATTATATCAGTGATGATGTGTGGAACCATTTTGTCCTAGTCAAGGTAACGATTTTGCTCAGGTTTTCCCTGTGACTGTATGATTTCCAAACAAGCTCTACCTTCCTCAGTCTCTGTAAGTCTTCCTTCTCTTTCTTCTTTCCAAGTCTGTCTTCAAATCATTGTCTTCATGTGCACAGTCATACTCATATCATATCAAAAGTATGGAGTGTCAGAAATATGATCAGAATGTATGGACGCTGGAAGTTGAAGGTGTGGGGAGAGAGGATTATTTATGTGGAAAAATAGTGAACGAAGTGCTAAGATTTCACAAGGAAACACTTGTGTATTTCCTCTACAAAGGTTAGCAAGAATGTTATTGAAATAACTTTATGTAAAAAATGTATTTCTGCTGCGGGGAGTTATGTCAAATTTGAAAGCCAAATTCAAATCTTAAAGCATGAAACAGAAAAGTTGTATTCCTGCTTCAAGTGTGAAGCTCAGTGCACTCGTAACTGTGGTGTCACTGGTGAAACGTCCATAGCATTCATTTAATGTACATTGCAGATGCATACTTGGCACTGTGTTCCACTCAGTCTTGCGTGCATAAGATTTGATCTAAGTCACAGGTTTTTGTTCTTAACAGTTGTAATGGTGTTGCATTTGCTAGTCCGCTATTGATTCTTTGTGGAATGATAGTAAAAGAGAAATATGATCAAAATGATAATAAGGATAAAACGATTCACATAGATGATTCATTTGTCAATGTATGCTCTGCTACTATCAGCATCTGTTAGGTTATTCTTTGGGACAAGCTACCACATCAAGGAGTGCATAACCAACCTGGGCTTTGAGATCTTACAACTGCCCTTTCAGTCCTTCTCACTGCTTCATGTGCAAATGTGTATACAAGGTTTATTGCTTGTGGTCTGGAAAAGCCTCATCTTTACTCCGTACGTGGAATTAACTTAATTCAGCGTAACTCCTTATATGAAATTCCTAAACTTGGTAGAAATCTTGTAACTTCCAGAGAACACATGAAGGGGCTTTCTTCTGAGGGCTTTCTTCTCTCGTTCTCTCCCTCTTTTTTTTTTTTTTTTTTTTTTTTTTTTTTCCTTGACTGAGAAATTGGACTAACCAAAGAAATCTGTCATGCTCAGGGCCGTCCACATTTTACTACCCAGAACAAAACTAGGATTCTGTGCAATTCTGTTACCCATCTACTACATGGCTAGAACTCTTGATAGTTAAATACATCAGCATGCTGATGAAATGCTCTCATTTAAGTAGCACTCATCGCAGCAGTTAATAGTCCATCAGACCAGCATAATACGAGTGTAGGAATACAACAAATAACGAAAGATGTGGCCATTCTGATTGGCCAGAATTGAACATCTGCTGCTCAGAGAAGAGGAATTTGCTTACAGTGCAATTATTGAGGAATAGCCCGGCATTAATTGTGCAAATCAAATTTTCCCAGCAGATCAGAGTACAAAAAAATGAATGCAAATGAAAAATAAGGGTCAGCTTGATGTGCTTTATAGCAATCGGGTTAAGACAATTCTTTCAGTATAATTATACGTAATGTGCTCTGGCTAGAACAATTTAATTAAGTGAATCTACGCTGTGCAAGAAAAAAAATAATCGTGCTGGTTGACTAGAGCGCTCTTACGGAAAGCGATAACATGATACCATTAGGAAACTCAACAAGACAATCTACATCCATGCATTAAGAGAAACAGAAGTCTGAACATCTGTTTCCCGCTATTGAATTCACGAAAGGGGCTTCTCTGTGCACGGAATAAGTGAATAAACAACAGTTGGAGAAGGTTATCTCTGACGTTTAACAAAATGTTGAAATGTCACAAAAATGAAATAAGGTGAGAAGGAAATAATGACTGCACTCAAGGTGTGCTAAGAGTTAGCTGGGGTTCAGCTGGGCAGACGAAGCCCAGACATACATGAACAAGCAAAACCTCTATCCATCACCCTTCTAAAAGTGTAATATAAGAATGATTAATTGAGGAACAGCATACAGTATTTGTTCAAAATGGACTGCAAGGTGGCACGGAATCGTTTGGGAGACATATGGAACAAAGCAGAGTTCCCAAGACACAAAGCTGAAATTCTGCTCCTTTAGCCAGAGGGGAAGAAGAAAAAAAAAGAAAAATTGAAACGTGACAATCAAAAGAGGTGCTCTTAAGTACTTAAAAGTTCCAGAAACAACTATCTGAATTAATGAAAAAGAGAGTTTTTACTTAGGTAGGATGACTTCCTTTCTCTCTCCCTCTCTCTCCTTTTTTCTTTTCCACAATCAAGAGTCTTGGAAAGGGAGTAATAATAATAAAAGAGAAATGGACCCCGGCAGTGACTCGCTGCCAAGGGCTGTAATACAATATCTCAGCATTTCAAGGGTAAATCAGTGTCAACTGCCTTTGCCGTCCCTCTGAAAAAAAGTAAGTATTTAACTTCCGTTCAGGCTGCGCGGACTGCTGAAATATAGGAAATCGGGTTCTGAGGAGGGAAGAAAAAAAAAAAAAAAAAAGGAAAAAAAAAATACGAAAAAGGCGGCTTTCCCCGAGAGAGGAAGGAGCCCGGGCGGAGCGGACAGGAGCATGAGGAGCGGCGGGCGGCTGCTGCCGGGCTGCGCAGGTCGGGGCACGGGGAGGGCTCCGGGGGGCTCCGGGGGCTGGGGGGAGCCGTGCCCGCCCCGCGGGGTCTCTGCCCCGGCTCTGGTAGCCCGGGGGCGCTCCGGGAGCTTGGCCCCTGCCTCCGCGGTTAGAGAAAGGGGAGCGCCGCGGGAAGGTGAGCTGCGGGAGGGAGGGAAGGAAGGAGAGCGGCTGCTGCTGCTGCTGTTGCAGCTTCCTTCCCCGCGGCCAGCTGGGGGTTTAGGGGTCCTCCCCTCCCGCTCTCGGGGCTCCCGGGCTTGGCAAGCGGCTTGGGGACGCGGCGGGGGTCTCCCGAAACCCCGCGGCCGGGGCTCGCTGCCGGGGCCGCCCCCGGGCACCCCGCGGCGGCCGCGCTTGGTCCTGCCCCCGAGGGGCAGAGCCGGGAGCGGCGCCGATGGCCAAGGCATTAGCTCAGCCGCGCCGCCGAGGGGCCCCGCCGAG
Source organism: Netta rufina (assembly GCF_964035555.1). Classification (NCBI taxonomy): domain Eukaryota; kingdom Metazoa; phylum Chordata; class Aves; order Anseriformes; family Anatidae; genus Netta; species Netta rufina. Next base: position 10,158,557 of record NC_140128.1, on the reverse strand, counting down.
GAACGATCGCAGCCCAGCGCCGAGCCGGGCTCCGCGGCGGGTGAGCGCGGGCGAGGGGTCGGGTCCCCCCCCGGGCTCTCGGGCTGCTGGGGAAGGGACGGGGACACGCGTCTGGCACGGTGGTGGAGCTGGGGGGAAGCGCATGGGAAGGGCTGCGGGAGCCGGCTGTGCCCGCCGCCTCCCTCGGGCTCCGGGGTCAGCTCTTAGGGCGACCCCAAAGCCTCGCCGGGAGGATGCTGCGGCAGCGGTGCGCCCCGCCGAGCCCCGTCTCTCCGGCGGGGGCACCAGGGCCGGCTCCCGGGGCACCGGGGAGGATGCGCCGCGGGCTCCCCGTGCAGCTCCTGCACGCCTGTGACGTGACTTGGAAATGAAAAGCAACCAACCCAGAGTCTGTCTGCGCTGCCGCGTGTGTTAAATCCCGACCGGTTGCTTCCCCGCGGGGTAGGTGCCGTGCCAGGTGTCGTGGGTTGGTGGCGGTTTTGTGGTGTGCGTTGTGATTTAATAGGAAAGGAGCCGGCGCTCCAGAATTGATATCGTGGGGTTCCATAGGCCACCTGATCGCCACTGGAGTGCGGTACCCTGGTTGGAACCACAGCCAACCCAAACCGTGAAGGAAGTGAGGTGAAGAAGACTCAGTGCTGTCCCCAAGCTCGCAGCTCTCACTGACTCACTTGGTTCCTTTATTTTTCTTTTTGCCCGTGGTCTTATTTCAAGCAGCACGCTTACTGCCTGAAGTACCTTTCTGGCTCCACTTGAAACCTCTCGGTGGAAGCCTGACACTAATTTCAGGACACAACGGGGAAATGGACCTTCATAATTAAATGCAATGTAGATGAGCGTTGGTTTGTAACTCTGTCTGCATAGTGTGCCTGCAGCAAGAGATGCGCTTCCACTCCCTGTGAGATGTGCTTATGCCAGGTGTGTGTATATGTGCCTGTCTGGAAATACTTCCTTTTCTAGTTGAGATCTCAGGTGGAGATGGAAACTTCTTTTGTACTAATTTTTAATGGCTATTTTGCTTAGATAAGCAGAAAAACATGTGGTAAGAGCCAGGCAAAGAGAAGTCAACTTGAAAGTTTTTGGACTGTGTTACAACCAGCTTGGTTTCCAGAAGTTGTAATTTTATGAGCAGGGAGATATTGAACATTCCTCAGGTTTTGTTTTGGTCTATGTGAGAAGGACTCGTTGCTTTCCTTTTGGAAGAGGAGACATTATCAAGGCAACAAAATTGTTTCTACCAGGCATAGTCCTGGAAATGTCTAGGCTTTCAATGATTAGCTCAGATTTTTGTGTGGTTAACTTCATTTTGGTCTGGCCTCAGACCAAGGGCCTTACAGGTCTAAAGTATCAGTGCGCTGCTTCTGCCAGGTTCTGCATCCTCCGCTCTGAGCGCTGCGCGCGTTTGTAGCGAGTATATTCATAAAGGAAAGGACAAAGGCTTCTTGTGATTAAAGTTTACTTTATCAGTGTAGATCACATTTTGATGTAAGCCCTTAAAAATTCTAATTGATTAATGAGTTTCAGATGGTGGTTCCCCTCCGGTGCCCCTCCCCCCGAACACGTACAGTATGCTCCAAGTCAATCTGGGAAAGCTCCAGAAACCTTGGGCTAAATTGGTTGTGGTATAGTTTATAAGGATAATAAAATAACTAGAAAAATTGAATTTCCTTTTAAAAATACGCTTGCTGCATCTGTGAGCCTATGTTTTATCTTCTTGTTTAGGGTACTGAGAAAACTAAGATTACATATATACACATTTAAGATGATGCAGATAAGAATGACCTGTCATGCCTTACAGAAGGGAAGGCTCTGTACTAGCTTTTGAAGAGGAGCTATGAGAGGTAGTGGCAGAATCATAACTTTAAAAGTGACTGTGTTTGTTTTTACACATGTAGAATGACAGAAGGAAAGAGATAACTGTTCTGCACTAAGCTGAAAACTGCAGGTGACAAAAATTGCCTGTTTCACATTGACCAGTGAGTGATGGGTCTCTGCTCATAGTCCTATGGCTTCGTTTAGTCTATTTGAAGTATTTCAAGCAGAGGAGCTTTCACAACTTGACTTCAAGTTATACCACTGTCTAGCAGATCTCACCATTAAGAAGTTTCCTGACACCAAAGACATAAATTACAGAAGTTGTTAGTTACCCTGTGGCTTTCTAAGGAAGGCATTCACATCTTCTCCCCCCACCCTCAGCTTCTGCATACACAAGTGTGTGCACACATATGTATATGGTTGAGGATGTGGAAAAAAACAAAAAGCAGTCTTTAGTTTGTGGATTTATATTATTCTGTCCAAATCTGAAAAATATGTCAACACCAAGGTAGGAAGATAAAAATCAGTGCGCGTGCTTATGCTTAGGCATTCTGTATGTGTGAGTGGCACTTGCTGCTGAGACAGGGGCGATTGCAAGTATGAATCCCACTTTGTGGGCAGCATCACTTCTGCTCACACAAAAGTGTGTTTTGTTGCCGCAACTTTATTTATGAATGTGGGATCTTTTATTTAAGCTTCTTTTGCACCCAGCTTACAGTAAGCGACTGCTTCACACAGTCCACTTAAACTCTAGTACAGTTTCAAAAGTTCTGTTCTTTTCCATCTGCTTGAGGTGATTAGGACTAGCAGGGAGATCCAGCAGAGACCCTTGCCAGATACTCATGAGCTCTGTTCTGGCTTTTGATCCTCTGTCTCCTCTCTTTCCAGGATGGCTGCTTTCCAATAGCATTACCTTCTCTCTAAGACAGCAGGAGATTGTCTGCAGTTATAGCCGATACCCCTCTGTCAAAGCCAATGCGCAGTCTAGTGTTCAAGTTCCAGTTCCTTCAGAGAAAACTTTTGCTGCTCTCGTCTAAGCTGCTGTCTGCTCTCTCTACCACTGACAGTGAAGCTATTGCACGGTTGAATGCATGGTATTTTCTCTTCTATGACTAGATAGCTAACACGCTTCCTCCTACCATAGTAGGGGAAACATCATTTCACAAGCTTAAAGCCTAAGTATTTACTTCTGTGAAAGCTTGAGGAAATTGCCTTGGACACTGGGTTCCAAGACTGAGTTATGCCATCTTCTGTTCCAGCTTTGTAGAGTGAGTAGGCCACTGAACTGGCATGTGCACAAATCTTCCCTCCTGGCTAATTCTGTTCTGGCTGCCAACTGAAAGGAGCCAGTCCAATGTCCTGCCTGCTAGGCTAGAGAGCCCGAACACATCCCTGTTGTACACTCAAGCAACAGGTCTGTGATGCAGCTTAGATCAAGCTGGTGTAGTACAAAGTACCTTTGCATAAGAGATGATCTGATAGATCTCAACATAGTTCTGTATTTGCTTTAGGATTTTTTCCTTCCTATCCAATTTTAACATCTTTTTATACTTTTCTAACTGAATACAAAGAAATAGACTTGTTTTGCTAGATATTTCATTTCTATACTAGTTCTTAAAACAAAGTATAAAGAGGAAGTGACTCAGAAAGACTTTGTCCCTGACCCGGCAGGACAGTATCATGCAGCAAGTAAAAAGGAGTGGTTCAATCCTCCTTTTGTTTGCTGAGACCTAAATGCACGTGTCGTAATTAGGGACAAGGCTGAAGCAACAGCGAAACTCATCTAACAGAGAGCACTGCAAAGCCAGCAGGTTCTCTGTATAAACCATTATGTATATGTGCTAGGTGGGTAGTTGGGAGTAACAAGTTACTGATTTGCCTGATGAATTCACAGGCTGGAGCATGTGTATTTTTTTCACATGTGCATATATATGCGTGCACCTACACTTATACACACTTCTTACAATGCAGAGTAAACAATCTTTTCATTCTGATAATGCTCCAATTTGTTAGAAGAGTAGTGTTATGAAAACTTGCTCATAAAGGAAGGTGGTTGGAATCAGAAATGGAATTGAATCCAGGGATATGCAACTGTGGGCACTTAATTGTGTGGCCAGTCTTACTTTCTGGATTAAACAATTTTTGACTCCTGTGTGTTTTAAATACAGAGTGCATTATTCTTGAATCTTTTTATTCTACTGGTTAACCCCAACAAAAGCCAGTGGAATTACAGAAGATTACTTGTTTGATTCTCTTTGCTTTCATCTGATGATCACTAACAACAATCAGCAGATAGTGTAAGTTACACTGCTGGCAAAATACAAGCAGAGAGCTACAATACACAGAAAACTAAATGTACTACTGTAAAGCAAAATAAAAACTTCACTGTTTAGTAGAAGCAAGCAGAGAGAAATATAACCTTTCAGTGTGTTCAATCTGTTACAAGACACTGGGTGTACTGTAAACTATCCCACATTGAATTCTTCAGCTAGACAATAGGTCTGAGAATTTGAGATGTTTTCTTCTTATTGACAGAGGTTGGAAAAAAAAAAAAAAGGAAAAAGAAAGAAAAAGGCTGTGCTGCATAAATATGACCTGTAACAAAACAGAATGAAAAGTAGTTTAAGACCTTTCCTACTTTGCCTTCAGAATAGGGGGAAGAAATTGCTTTTTGAGGAGCAAAACATTTAGAGGTAAGTTTTAAAAATACTTAGGCATATCTCATGTCAGCTTCAACAGTTCATAGAGAAGTGTAACATACAAAATGAGATATTTGACATGTTTGTGTTGGCTAGTTTTAAAGAACTGTATATATGTTGATTTGATGTTGCTGTTAGGAAGTAGTGAGATAGGGAAAAACAATATTTTTTGGCTACTTTGTTCATACCTTGTGTCTGCCAAAAGGAAAGGATGAAATAGTTGTTGGAGCCAAAGCAGATTGCCTCCTCAGCTGTAGCCATGTATCCTTGAATGCTACTGTTTACCTCTGTGGCAAGTTAGGTAATCTCTCTTACTGATACCGTCAATGCTATATTGTCATGACAGTTTTCACTGCCTCACCAAAAAGTAAATATCTTAATACGTCTTAAAGCAGTGAGATGATGGTGTAGAATCATAGAATTCTTTGGAAGAATTCTAGAAGCATTCTTTAGAATGCTTTGGGTTTCAAGGGATCAGAAAGACCACCTGGTTCCAACCCCCTTCCATGGGCAGGGACACCTCCCACCAGCTCAGGTTGCCCAAAGCCCTATCCAACCTGGCCTTGAACACCTCCAGGGATGGGGCAGCCACAGCTTCTCTGGGCAGCCTGTGCAAGTGCCTCACTGCTCTGAGAGTGAAGAATTTCTTTGTAACATCTAACCTAACATACCCTTAGTTTAAAGCCATTCTTCCTTCTCCTGTTGCTAAGCTTCCTGATAAAGAGTCTCTCCCCATCTTTCTTGTAGGCCCCTTTTAAGTACTGGTAGGTTACTGTAAGGTCTCCCCAGAATGTTTTCTTTTCTAGGCTGAAGTGTAGGTACTTCACTGATGGAGTGTAGGTGCTTCAGTACTGAAATATTGTGGAGGCTTGAGTTAAACTTAGAGGTTCAGTAGCAGTCAGTGTTCACATAAAGAATATTTAGGAGTTTATAGCTTCTGTCACAATTTGATAGCTGTACCACAGCTGTCTCTTGTAGAATTTGTGATAGGAGCTACAGGTGCTACAGGAGTAATTGTGCTCTGTTCCTTGAAGGCTGATTTTTATTTTAAACATCTGAGGTAAGACTTTCTTGCTTGGATTCTAGCAAGGAAATATTTTACTGAGGTGTAGTGCAGGCTTGCAGAGAAGTGGCAGTGGTGGGGAAGTAGTGGGGAAGAAGAAGAAATCTTCTCAGACATGAAATTAAACTTAGAGATAAAGTTGGATTCTACATGGTTCATCTGTGATTCTTCAGGGTTCTTTTCTGTGAAGAGTTTTCATAAGTATTGATTTTCTCTTTCTGCTGTCTGAACTTTATATGTCAGCTCTGCAAATTAACCCATATCCTTTCAGTAACTATGGTTAATTCAGGGCTACTATTTCAAGCAGACCTAATCCCAGTGTAGAGATGCCCAAATCATTCAGTTTATAGCTCTTCTTGTCTTTCTTCATCTTTCCAACTTGTCCCATTCTGTGACCCTGTGTCCTGTTAAAACCACCTTAAACTCAGAGCATGATTCTTGTTCTGGATCTTGGCTCTTCTTACTAGTAAGGTTATTACCAGATTCAAATACCTATTTATCCTCCAAAGTCAGAGCTCTTTATTCTCCCATTTTCCTTCCTGCACTGAGGCCCAAGTTTCCTGAATTTCATTCAGCCTGGTTGCTGAGTTTTGTAAGACAAGAGAGGTCAGTATGAAGCATATTTCAAGATTTTAGACCTGAACTCAAATAATATCTCAGATCTGTCAATTCTGTGTTCTGCATTTCCCCAGACAACAAATTGAAGCATAAACAGACTGCAGTGCTTGTTTCATAGACTGACAGGGAAACCCAAACCATCTCTGTGTAGCTGGTCCAGGAGACTTCACTCCCTTTTTTCTGTTCTTTAAACAAAGAAACAATAACAACAATTTAAAAAAAAAAAATAAAAAGGTAACTTTTCCCCTTTAGAATTAGTCCTGCTTCATTGGTGGAAGCCAACTGCAGCTTTCAGGCCGTCTGTGAGGCATATTATAATGGTGGTAATCAATTAACTCCACATCTCACATACAAGGTCGTAGGAGTGCACCTACATTTGTAGGTGCAGCTTTCTTGAGGTGAAAGGACAGGGTTTTGTCTCCCTGGTTTTGCTGTTAGCACAGCCCAGCTGTGTGCCATCTGATGGGTGCCCCATGAAATGTCTGTGTACATCCTTGAAATATTAAAGAGCAGCGTACATGTAGGTTGGAAGGGACATCCAAGGGTCATCAAGTCCAACCATCTCCTCAAAGCCTTTATGAATCTTGAAATTATTTCCAGTGACGAGGTGCAATGTGTAGTTGTTTCCTGTAGAACAATGGTACTTCTAAATCCTGGATATGTGTTTTTCAGTATATTTATCAAAAGAAACAAATTGCAGGACTTTGTTTCCGAAATATTCAGCTACATAGTTGGTGTATAACTGGGAAATAGATGAAAAAGATGCATTTTTCTTGTGCTTTATTTGTGTATTGTATATGAAACAAACTTTTTTTTTTTTTTTTTTTTAATTATTATTATTTTAACTGGTGCAATTTCCAAGACAATTAAAGAGAGCAAACTAGTTTCTATTCTGCTTCTCACCTCATCAGTGGAGTTGATAGACTCCAGAAATCATTCACAAATTATTTTAAAACTACTTTTTGTCTGCAAAGAAAGTAACAAGTACATGTATTTATCCCTGATTTTTCCCACATACTCTTTGAAGACAAGTGGTGTTAGTTTTCCATCTTGCTTCTGTTTCCATCTGTCCAAAGAGAAGCAGTGATTTGAAGCATCAATTGTGTGGTTCCAAGTCACTTCAAACAGCTTTAAATACATTGTCATTACAAGTCCGAAGCTGTTCGCATCATTTAGTTAGAAGGAATCCATTTTGTGAGTGACATTCCTGATAACTTTTTGCACAGTCAACTGCCTAATTCTTTTTTTTTTTTCCCCTTGAACAAAATGAACAGGTATAACTTGAATGTAATCAACCAGACAAACACAAGTTCAGGCTGATGTTTGTAACAAGTCAGTTTACAGAACAGAGCTGTGCTTCGTTTACATTTTTAGTCTATCTTAAAATGCTTGGCTTCCAAAGGAATTTTGATACTTAAGGATTTTTCTTGTTAGAAAACTATCAAATATAATGATAATTCAGAAATACGTATTTGTATGCAGGAATACAAGCTTTATTGCCATCTCTGTCTCCTTCTCCACCCTCCCCCCCCCCCCCCCCCAGGCCCTCCCACCTACCTCCCAGCTGAAAACCGGCTGATTTCAGTGAGAGGTAGAGTCATAGTCAAAGCTGTGTCCAACTATTTCAAGGGCAACTAAAGTTTCAGGGTTTAGAGTGGGAGGTTGGGTGCTCTCATCAAGAGCTACGCAGAAGCTTTTGTGAACAAGAAGTTTAGTTACCCAGGGTATGGTTTAAAAATGCTGGAGTATTTTAATGTAAATGTTAAAATATCCCAAATAGCTTTTCATGTATTTGGAAATGCAGGTTACAGCACAGTTTTATGGAAATGCAATTACTTTTTACATTCAGTAAACATTTTCCTTTTGGCAAAGAATTTATTTTAAGTATTCTTGCTATTCCAGACCACAGTGGAATAGTATAACAAATTGGACTTTTTTTTTTAAGTCACTATTACCTCTTACCTGACTTGAAAGGTATGCAGTGCACAGAAAGAAACAGTGTTTGCAATGCTTCATAAGCTGAAGTCAGCTGCCACATATAACCACAGTTAGCACGGGTCACCTGGGACAACAGGCAAAGAACAATTTCTTAGGACTTTTACCCCCTAGCCCATTAATAATCTTTCAACCTCCATAAGGCCTTGTTGGTGCAACCAGGTTTTCAGTAGGCTACTGCCTGCCAGGCAAGAAAGCATCCCAGTCATTGCTGCAAGCATTAGGGTTCAGGTCTGATTTTCTTTTCAGGAAAAAAAAAATAACCTTCTTTCTTAGCACACGAATGCCACAGATGGGAGAATTAGTCCTTCAGGAACAGGGATATAGGTCCTGTGGGCCTAACATCCCTGGCCACTGCAGGAGTCTGAACACTTGACTAATATTTAACACATGACGTATTGTCTTACCTGAAACGAAAGTTTCCAGAAGTTGTCACTGAAGCAGAGGAGTCTTTGTGCAAATGGTGGAAGTGGGAAGTGTGGGTGATCAGCACTGGCTGTCATGCTGCTTTCTGAAGAAACAATGTTATTCAGTAAATCCACGTGGTGTTTTTTCTTTGGTTATTCTAAAGCTGCGGAATACGTGGATCCCACCTGGTAACTGGATTTGTTAATTGTTAGTAAGTTTGCTGCGGTAGCGTAACTCAGTTGTTCACATGTTTTTTTTGGGTCTGGTCCAACAATCTTTGAAGCTTTCCATTTGTTTTGAATGGATATTGGATCAGGCACCGTAGTGAGTTGTGTGAAATGTTTATTTTCATTTGATTTTAATCATTCCTTGCAGAATATTTGGTTTTGTGATGGCAACATGTGTAGCTTGGTGAGTACAAATGAAGTAGACGTTTATCTATGTGATTTAATCAGTGGCAACGCGAGCCATTAACAAAACAAGACTTCAGTTGAAGTGTTCATGTGTTAGATACCCATCTGTTTGTCTGACATCTGATTTCTTACAATCATAGCTAACATTGTTGTCTACTACAATTCTAAAAAGAGAACCTGTCAAAGTTTATTTGGTATAATGGATTTTTTTTTTCTTCTTGACAATCCAACAGGTACAACAAGTGGATAAGCAATGTGCACTGCTCTGAGCCCGAAGGCACGTGGGCCTGGCCTCTCTGATATGCATCAGTACAGTCAGTGGCTTGCCAGTAGACATGAGGCCAACTTGTTGCCGATGAAAGAGGATTTGGCCCTGTGGCTCACAAACCTACTGGGTAAGATACAATAAGAGTAATGTAATCACTGGGCAGTAAGAGAACTCTATGCGCTCTCAGCTGAAAATGCAGATCTTCAGACATCTTTGCATTTCAGAAATCAAGGTGGTTTTGATTAGCTAGCTATCTTCACCTTCTGCACTTGTTAGCATGGTCAGAAAAGCTAATAAGTAGTCGGAGAAACACTCCACAGTGTTTCTGACAGCAGCATGATTGAACTCTTACTCCCTCCATGTTTGTTCTTCCTCAAATTTCCCTTTCAATTTTCCTTTGCATGTGCTTTCTGCATTAATTCTATTAAGCTGGACAGTGCTACTTACTACCATTAAGTGTATCTTATAATTTTATGGGGAGACCTTGTACAAACTATAGGTGTATTGGATGTCTTGAATGGAAGAACCTGTTAAATAGTTCTTTGCTGACCAAGTAGTCTAGTGATTGATAATTACTGCCCAGTGCAATGTGTGCAAAGTCTTCCAGAAGCTTGTGTGTAGAGGAGCTTGACCCCAGGTTATGGCTGGGACCTGTGGAGTTACTGGTTCTGGCTCTGCCTCCTGCTGTGTGAAGCAGAAGCATATTGCTCATGAATATACAGGGAATACATCAGGGAAATAGCTGATTTTTGTAATAAATTCCTTATCCTCAAGATGACAGTAAGAGAAACACAGCAACAGTTCCTCCCCTTGTTCAAAAATCAGGCAATACTGTTTTAGATGAGGTGTTTACCCGAAAACCTTGCTCATCTTATTTTGGAGGAAAATTTGGATGAGCTTTTTTAAATTGGGGATTTTCTGTGTGAGTCTCCTCTGGTGAGAATATAGGCAATGTATTGTCTTGGCAGCTGCTGTAGCTGTACCCTTCCAGTGATATCCTACAATAACAAAGTGCCTTTCCTCTGCATGTTCTGCATTGCTGCAGTTTGTCTTTTTTGAGAGGAAGGGCAATACTGCTATGCTCTGAGAAGCATAGTAGAAAAATTAGGTGTCAGCAGAATGTACTCAGGACCACAATATTTTGTAGATAGTTGATACCTATTTTAGAGTTGGAATAGTTATGAACTCAAAACTGTAAAATTGGCACCTTAAATCACATCTTAGTGTGGTACTTCCATTTAAATTAATGAGTTTCAAATATTAAGTTGGTTAGGCAATGCCAGAGCAAAATCTAGAAATCCTGCCTTTTCGTTCCAATTACCACAAGACAGCAATCCAAAGGACTGCTTTTTGAATCAGTAGAAGCACGTTCTATCAAGGATTTAATGTATTGTTGAACTGTTTTAAACAATGAAGTTATAGTGAGCCACGCGAAAACAAATAGAAGTTTGTTAGCAGTTCCTAACAGAGCTTTTCCAGTGACAAGTTTAGGAATGAGGTCACTTTTTTTTAGTAGGAAAGTAGCAACCAGCAGGAGGCTCTGAAATGCCAACTGTAATTAAAAATCTGATTTTTCATATGGACACCAAACTCTGCACTGTATAACGAAATGGGCTCAGCCTTCTTTTAATTAAGCAGCATACACAGTTCATTTGCTTAATGCATTCCCCTACACCTTTTCACATCCAAGCTTTTTTTTTCTCAGAGATTGTTTTGAAGAACTAAGTTACAGTGATTTGTTCAAGTGCTTTGAATTCCTATGTAGATGTTGTTATTCAAATTAATAATTAAGTTAAAATTCACACTGAAAATAAATTAAGTGTAACTAAATTAAAGTAATTATATTCATGTAAAGATATTCACCCAGAATTCAAATTTGGTTTAATTACTATATAATTGTGGTTAACTTTCATGAGAGGAAGGACAAATGCACATATTGCTGTAGGATAAAATGTTCTGTATACTCATGCCCTAGTTTGCTATATGCTTTAACTTGTGTCATCTACATTTAAGTATCTTTATGTCACTTTATTATTAAAATGTCAGCACAATATGACTGCCCGGTTTATACTATAGTAAAAATTAGGATGTACTTAAATTAATTTTTGTCATGTTTGTTCACATTTTGTTTCATAATATTTTGTTCATTCATTTGTACTATGGATCAACAAGGACAAATAATCTTTTCAAATAAATGTAGAATTTTTCAAAAATATTACAAAGTAATTTAGTAAAGAAGAGGGACGAACCTCTTAGATGTACTTTGATCAACTGACGGCATTTTTGGCATTCTGTGGAGCAGCAAATACGTCCTACACAGTGTTAGTGGCAGTTAATTTTGCACCAGCGAAGCCTTGTGTGGGTTCAAAATTGCAAACTGGAAAAGATGAAAAGAATATTGACCTTTATAATACGAATTACATAAAAATTAGACATCACAGCTAGAATTTGACCTTATATGAGGGACAAACGGGAAGACTGGGATACATGATGAATCTGAAAAATAACTTTCTAAGAATTTTAACCCTGAGACATTAGACATTTTACTGTAGTTTAGCATGGAGATTGTTTCTGGGTAGTATCTAGTACTTTTGCACACATTTCACTATTTATTTTTGGATTCGTGTTGGAGAAACTCAAAGCTTTTGAAAGAACAGTTTGTCGTTACAGCTACATTGCTGAATAGATGTTACCTGCCTGCATTCCAGGGACTAGGAGAGGGACATCTCAGATGAAATCCATGTTTCCAATGGGATTGATTTGTGATGTTTTACGTCATAGCCTTTGCAAAATGGGGTGCCTCAGGGTTGCAGCAGGAATGGGATTACATACTGGATGTTTTATGGATGTTCTGTTTCATAGCCTCACTTTTCTCTGGTGGCTCAGCTGAGAGATTTTGCAGTGCCAAAGTTGAGGAGATGTATTGTCTTGCAAGGTGTGATCATCTCCTTAGCCATGTCCTTATTTTGTATAGAGCGAATGAAGCACAGTAAGCACGATGCTTTCACTGCTGATGCACTTCGAATTGGATAGATAATACATGTTTAGTTGAATCCTCTTGCTGACACTGAAATCTGTATCACCTTGAGCGAGCTTCACATGGGAATTACAGCCATTGGGCCACACTCATCTTCTAAGGGAGGCAAAATGACAATTTGAAGGCAACAGGGGTTTGCTGCCTTCTGTATTCTGCAATACTGTCTCATTTTATCTTAGGTATCTGGAGAGGGAAAAGGTTTCCATCAGAATGAGCAGGCCTCATGATGAGTTGATAGTGTAGGACAGATATAAAGTGCAAATTTCCCTGTTTCCCCTTTGGCTATTGTGTAAAGGCCTGATCTTTTTTTCCTGTTTCTGGGGCCTGTTTACCAGATGCAGGAGATTCCAATACCATTGTTTATTCCATCCTGCTTCATTTAGAACATGGAACTACAAAATAGGCCTTTAAGATATTCCCTGGTTATGGGAACATATCTGGGCTTCGGTGCTGAGACCCTAGCTATCAGAACTTCTGGGCTTCAGAAACTCATAGGTAAGGAGCTGGAGATTGTAAGATAATGAGGAACTGGACTTGTAGAAATTGCATGGTGTACGAGGCATGTAAAAGTTGCTTGCCTGGATAAGGAAATGGAGTAGACCTGGAGAAGAGCAATAGTAAGGTGAGGAAGGTCGGAGAGGCACTGAGTTGAGACCAGGTTTGGAATTTAAAGCTGTGTGGAAGGAGGCATAAAATCTGGGGGATGAAGGCTTGGAAGTCTTCTGTAAGAAAATTGTATTTCTTAGATTCTGAGTTTTAAGCAAAACCTCCTTCAGCTCAGTTATCTTACAGTCTAAGAGGATTTTGTAACAGTACCTCTATTTTCAACATCTGTGTGTTCAGCTCAAGCCAGTGGGAAATACAGGGAAATAATGAATATCTCTGAACATCGAGATATTCATGGCACTGATACTTGTAGTGTTTTTGCTGGCACTGAGTAAATTATGTAGCTGAGAGACTTTATAATTTTCTTTAGTATCAGCATGCCACTGGGGTTGTTTATGTATCCCATTTCAAGTAAACAATAATGTCAAGGCTATCAACATTATTCCTCTTGCTCTCTGCTATTCTAGGATACACAACAGCCTTCTTGTCAGAAAAGAGGCAGTTTTTTTATGTGCATAAAACCATTGGCCATTGTTTTCCTCAATTTTTTGTTGTCTTGGGTATGAATGCCACACAAGTAGAGGGGTCAAGAGAAATACTTCCACCGCTACCTCAGTGCAGTACAAGAGCATCCTCCTACTGAGATGTTTCAGAGATGTTTCTGTTTCTAAACTATTACTTTTGACTTACCATTCCAATCTTCACTTCAAATAGTTTATCAGCTAGTTATTGGGCTGGAGCCAGTGTCTTGCATTGTGGGAATTAAACTGAGTGTGGAACAATTCAGGGACGGAATAGAGGAAGCAGCTAGACTTTGATACCTCTGTTTTAATATTCAAGTCCCTCCACCTTTTTCTGAAGGTTCTGGTTGTCTGGGGAGGAAGGGGGGCAACAGGGAGTGCTTTACCCAGGGCATGTGCCCAAGAGGGTGAGGATACGGGCTCTTTGCAGTTGTTCTTTCACAGACCTCCCAGTCTGCTTGTATGAAGACCCCAGGGCTGGGTGGCCTTGCAGATAGCTGCCCGCAGTTCCCAAGCAATAGGCATTCAGGAAAAAGAACTACTTTTTTAAGGGGTATCTGGTCAGTGTAGTGTAAGAGAGGGTAAGCAATGCTTGTAAGGTTTGAGAAAGACTTCATATTCCTGTTTTTTTTTTTCATACTTCTAGTGTTGTTTTTTATTATATTTAATGTTATTACCATTCTATAAAAACATTGCAACTGCTTTCTTGTAATTATAGGGGGAGTTATACATTTTTAATGGAGTTTAATGTTTTTTCCATACAAATACACAGAGCCGTTTTTTTCCTCAGGCTATGAACATTACTCTCATTTGAATCAATACATTTCAACTGTTAAATATGTCAGAGTGTCTGTTTTAGCAAAGAAATACCACCTCTTGGAGCCATAAAATACAGTGAATTGAAAGCTGACACCTAATATATTTTTCATTGGATACAGATGTTCAGTGCAAAACTCATTCTTTCAGCTTTCATAAAAGGGAACAGAACTAAAATACTCCAGCTTAGCATACAATATGCAGTGACCAAACTGCTAATACAATTCAGCATTAAAAATAGTGTAAACATATTGTTAAATATAAGCAGAAGATAGAAGATCTTTCCTGTGTCTGTTTAAAGAGAAAATAGCTTTAAATAGGTTTAAGTGTCATGGTTTTTGTTATGTTTTGTTTTGTTTTTTAAGGCTTGACCAGTAAAATCTATAAATTGCATCTATAAATTATAAAACAGAATAGATTGGTAGGATGTGATTTCTCTTTTACCCATGCAAGAGGTAATTGTGCATTTCAAAACAAAAGTAAAACCTTGCAGAGATTAAAAATGTTTGAAATAGATTTTTAAAAGAGAAAATGAGTCTATTAAAAAAAATCCAATACTTCATTAAAAATAAAGCAGTTCCTATAACATGGTAATATTTCAATTTCAGGTTTCTATTGGTTTATACCTTTTGCCATAAATGTTGATGGCGCAAATGGGAATAAAACAGAAGCTAGAATGGCGATGATGTTTATTGAGGTGCTGAAATGCTCAATTTTTGTATCTGTGGCCTGTTACAGATTGAGACCCAGCTTCAGCTGAATTGGAGGCACTGCTAAAATCATGTCAGTTACGCATAAGCTACCACCATGATCAATGTTTGCAGTGCTGCTACTGCTCTTCTGCCTGGAGAAGTAATTTCCGTGTATGGGAGCTATAAAGCAGGCTGTATGGCAGAGGGAATTAAGGGAGGGGAGAGGAAAAACAAACAAACAAATAGAACCAACTGACATTAAACAGATATTTCTGAGGAATGCATTTGAAAAAGCAGATTTAACTGTAACCAGAAATGTAAGTCTGTTGTATGTGAGAATGAATTGCTGCAAAGATCTTTGTCTTAATCTTTATTCTTTAACTGACCAAACTGAAAAGACTAGGCATTTTTTTGTCCAAAGGATGCTGAAGTATCTAACAGTTTTCAGGCAAGGGCCTAGACAAACAATCTTTCCTTTTTACTGATATTGCTTTATAATACTTCTCTCTTCAATGTTGTAAGTGAACACTGATTATCAGATTACAATGTACTCACAGTATGTTAGGGTATAACATTAGTTTTTAATTATCTATTTCATTTTTATTTTTGAGTATTTGGTTTCCCTTCTCAATGAAAAAGTATAGAAAAGCTTTATTTCTACTTAATCTTTTTCATAGCTTTCCTATTTTTTTCCTTTTTTTTTTTTTTTTTTTTTGGCAAAAACATTGTGAACCAGCTCTAAGCAGACTAATGCTTTCAGTTTCCAGACATCTCATGGAAAATAATTTTTCCCACACTGACTGGAAAAGTATAAAACTGATTAACTGATTTGGTCAGGCAGCTGCTTCCTGGTCAAAAATCTGTGGCAAAAATAACCAGCAGTGGGCAGACTTCTACCTACTTTTTTTTTTTTTTTTTTTTAAATCAGTTTTGAGTAGCAGAAGTGGATGTGAATGGGCTTGGGAACCAGTCTCACAACATTATTTGGGATTGCTGTGTAATATCCTATGAAAAAAATGAGTTGACTGTGTTATTCCAGTTTCCAAATTACAGAGGAAGATATCACACACACACAAAAAAAAAAGTGCACCCAAACAAACAAACAAACAAACAAAAACTAAGTTCTGTCTTAATGGGAAAAGCAATAATTAGCAATAATTAGTCCTTGTTTCTCTCTTGGTATTGGTAGAAGTTAAGAATGCTGAACAAGACAGCTGCTGGTCAAAAGAGTCTCCAAAGAGAAGCCAATTTTTTCCAGTAAAAATATGAAAAGTTTCAACAAGAATTACAAATAATTTAATTTGAAAATGATGTTGTGATTCTGGGAGTTTAGTTTGAGGCAGCAAATAATTCCCTTTTCAACTGGACTGTCCAGCCTCATCAGAAGGCAGGTCTCTCTGTGGGACACTCGGGATCTCCTCCTGCAGGAAGATGCAGTGGTAGAGTCATGGAAGGTAGTTGGCTTTGTTCCAGCCAGCATATTTTGATGTTATCAGCCAGAATGGCAATATCAAATCAGACTATTGGTTCTGTTCTTTTGGATGAAAGTTTTAATTTGTGTGGCAAGTAGATACATGACATGAAATTTTGTCATCTCTCTCTCTCTCTCTCTCTCTTTTTTTTTTTTTTTTTTAACGAATCTAACATTTCTTCTGAAAAATGTTTTTTCCAAGGGGCTTTGCAGTCACTAGTATTTGCTCACATTTTTGCAGGATCAAGTCTTGAAGGCTCGTTAAAGAAAACTGTCATTTCCTTCTTTGCACAGTTTGCTGCTTCTGTTGCAAAATAATCTGCAGTAATAGTGTTAGCAATTCTTATGCTATAGCTACCCACACATACTGGTGTAAATCATCTGCCTGCTGCACAGGTAAAAAAGACAGCTAAAAGCACTGGAATTTCTTATGTAAAATGCTGTATGTGATTTCTTATAGGCTGGAATTATTTTCTGGTAACATACCTTCCCCCCAAAAGCATGTTATTTTTGAATAATTTGCTGTATATGTACTGGTGAGGTAGTAGTGAGATTATTCACTAAGTATTGAATGTAATGCAAGTTATTCAGTTAAAGCATGTTTTTTCAAGTTGTTGTCTATGTATTTAGAATGTCCTTTTTTTTTTTTTTTTTTTTTTTTTTAATAAGTGCAATTGATACTATTGCACACTTTTTGCCATGCTAACTTTCTGCTTGCTGTTCAGGTAGAGAAATAACAGCAGAAACCTTTATGGAGAAATTGGATAATGGTGCCTTACTTTGTCGGTTAGCTGAGACCCTGCAGGAGAAATTTAAAGAAAACAGCTTTGAGGCAAACAAGCCTGGTAAAGTAAGTGTCATTAAATGTTCTAGCATGTATTATCATTATCTGAGATATTTTGACTGTTTTGGTACTGAAATTTTCTGTGCAGTTAAGAATTTTTATTTATGGAGTTTCTGCAAATGGGCAGAGATATAATGGTTGGTAATGTAAAACTGGGGGAAACGAATGCTTCTTTGGTAATTAGTAAAGTAATTACAAGAGGAAGGTACTCAAAAATGACTTTTAACATGTGGAGAATAAGACATTGAATGGCATCTAGCAGTGTGATATGGTAGCTAATAGAGAAAACGTGATCCTTGTATGTATTTGCGAAGGGTATATTAAGTAGCCAAGGGAGGTGCTGTTTCCTCCATAAACAGCTCTAGGGAGGCCAATAATAAAATTCTATAGTTACTTTTGGTGTCTAGAATTTAAAGGTCCTGTGGTGTACTGGAAGGAGTTCAGTCAAGAGCTGCAGAGATAATGTGGAAAACATAAACCTTCAGAAGACACTGAAGAGCTGTGCAAAGATCAGGTTAAGATCTCGCTTGGTCCCAACCATAGGCTGACTATATTGGGAGAAATTAAAGAGTGCAGCAAGTGTCTTTTTGAAAGAAGTTAGATGAGATGGTTGACATATACATTAGTTCAGTTGCTCTGCAAGTGTTTTTATTTCTCTTTCTGGCAACAGATACATCTTTCTTTAAACCTAAAAAGGCAAATAAACAGCAGGTTTAAAACAAACAAACAAACAAAAACAAAAAACACCCAAAAAGAGAAAGCAAAAAATGCATTTTCTCTTTTTGATGTTCTCATAATTTGTCTGGAGGAGAAATCCAGGCACACCGTAAGTTTTATCAGCAGTTTTGAGGACTGACAGTGTTGTCAACAGCAGCTGCTTAAGCTGTTTTTTTTTTTTTGTTGTTGTTGTTTGTTTGTTTGTTTGTTTGTTTGTTTTTCTAGTTTCCAAGCTTAGAATTGTTGTTGTAGAAAAAAAATGTCTACACTAAGGCAGGCTTCTTCTTTTTTTTTTTTTTTTTTTTTCCTCTAAAGAAAAAGGAGGAGATAGCTGTGAGGAGAAGTGATAAGAAGTAAATCAGAGAGGGAAGGAAAATTTCTCCCACAAGGACAAAAATACAGCTGGAACTCATATTTCATATTTGACCTGGCAGTCAAGATTTGGCTAGTAGAAATACTGGATGACTTCTGAATTGCTCTTTATAATACGGTCCAGCTTGTCTTCACCTAAGGAGTGGTCTATTAGTGTCACAATAATTCCCAAATTAAGGAAAAAAATAAGGCAGTATTTTTGGTTGAGTTTAGGAGCTATGTAGGCAGAAAGAGATACTACTTTTTTAATTTATTTTTTTCTTAAAAATAAACAAATGAAAAGTTACTGTTGGTAACAAAAGGTACTAAAAGCTTCAGTGAATAACCCAAAGGTAAACTTGGCTACAAAGTTCTGAAATAATCCGTTTTCATATCTTGCCCAGCTGATATGCTAGAAAGTCAATTAAATCCTGAATGGCAAGCCATTTTATTTTCTTTTTTAAGACTAACATCTCTGAAAGCCATGTCCTTTTAATTTTAAATTGTCAGAAAAATAATAGGTGTAAATTAATCAACAACTACAAAATTCCAGTGAATATTCAGAAACTCAAAATATTCATTTTAAAGATATATTATTTTTTGTTTGCTTTTCTGTCATCAGACCTTTATCTGATGCTGGGTCATTTTGATAGAGCAGCCATTTGGAAAGATAACCGAGAAATATATCAGTGTTACATCTGTGTTCTGCCACTGGAGTGGTAGTGCTCCACTCTTAGATTAACTTCTTCAGTGGACAATATGGCCTTCTTTATTTCAGATAGCTGATCCCCCTTTTTTTTAACTGAAGTTACATTAGAAGCTGTTTAGACATTTGTAATTATGAAGACTTTTGGTCTTCATTATTTGTCAAACTGGTATAATAGGCAATACAACAAAATGGAAAACATGCTCCACTGCTATTTT
Organism: Netta rufina; assembly: GCF_964035555.1. Taxonomy (NCBI): domain Eukaryota; kingdom Metazoa; phylum Chordata; class Aves; order Anseriformes; family Anatidae; genus Netta; species Netta rufina. The sequence continues at coordinate 10,139,299 of NC_140128.1, read as the reverse complement.
CTCAATGTATATTATTTCATATTTATTCTAGTAAGAATTGGAAGAAATGTCAGTGTAATAGCTTTGTGTCATTGTAGGTTATTAGGGAACTACTTATCATTTCAGATTGTAATTCCCTGTGAAGCAATCCCAGGCAATAGGACTTGTATACACATTGGAAAATCTGACTTGTGGTGCCAAGGAAATTTATAAGAAGATTATACTGTATGATATTTAACATAGTAAGAATTCCACAGTCCTTCTCTGAATTATTATTATTATTATGCTCTCCAGTAACAATACATACGGAATTTTGAAACAATTTGGTCCTTTCTCTGTGCACAGGAAAACATAACCATTATGGTCTTTCAACCAGGTGCTTTGCAGCAGATGACTTCACTGGTAGCTGGAAGTTCTATAGAGACAGCCTCTATCAAAACAGATACAATGTTTTTTTGCAACTGAGTGAGGGAGAGAGAGGATAAGGCTGAAGATAAAGATAATAGGGATGGAGGGAATCTTACCAAGTCCCTCCACAAGCTTGAAGACTTGGTTTGTTTTCATAAGTCAAGTTTTTCCTCATTTATAAGCTACTTCCTAGATGGCAGAACTCCATAAAATACTTTGGTTTTAGTTTCATCTTAGAGGAAGATGACATATCCTGTCCTGTTTGATATATACTGCTGATCAGGAATTTGCTTTCACAGCTTTTTGGAGCTGTCTGGCTAGTTGAGCAGCTACAGCAACATGTGTAAGGATACAATAAAAAACTAATGCTGCATACACTCACTGGCCAGTTGTTTGCTATAATTTCTTAAGTTTGATCTACAGACTGACAGAGGTTAAATTGTATTGCCTCAGAATTTATTACTTGTACAGTAAGTTTCTATTCACTGTCAGTATTGCAGTTGATTTCTTAATGTAACTGCATGACTTCCTCTCTCACGAGGGAGGACTGAATGCTCTTCATCTTTCAGGGCCCCCATAGGTCAGCATCAGCCTTTTGAAGCGTAAAATAATTTGGGAAAGCATAAACCAAAAAGGCTGTGTCTCCCGTAATATCAGGTCTTCCAAATCTGGAAGGAAGAGGCTGGTATTGATATAAACCCTTCCTTGTTGTATCATGTGGAGAAGCTTTGGGATACTGGAAACATTTTCCAAAGAGTTAGGGAACTGCTGGTAAAGTCACTTGGAAATACAGCTTTAAGAAACTGAAAAGGAGATTAAGAAGTATAGAACAGATGAGTGAAGTCTTCCTTCCTTAAGAGTCATAGGAAGGCACCAAAGATCAAGAGAGTAGTTTTTTGTGAAAAGTGTTTATGTAGGTTAGGATTCTTCAATGTGGAAGGAAGCGGAATGGGTACACTGGATGGAACCTCTGAAATCATGAAGGGTGTGGCAGATATTCCCAGTTTTTCCTATACAAAACTGACATCTAATGAAGCTGGTAGGAGCCAAACAAACAAAAGTGGATTCTTGTTGATGAAGTGGTTGGAAGTGTCTTGCCAATGAACGTTACCCACTCGTAATGTTGACCTGGGTTCAGGAAAACGCCAAATAAGAAAGACCTTAAAAGTCTGAATATACAGAAAACCCACGAAACCCAGAAAGTCCCCATATCATCAAGTAGTTGGGGCCTGAGAAAGTGTTGAGAGGTATAATGTGTTTGCTGTTGTCTTAATCTTTCCTAGGTTGGAAGGTACCTACTTAAGGCTGGTCTAGTCTAGGTGGGCCTTTTGCTGATCCAGTAGGGTTGCTCTTATGTTTTGTGGGTTATGACTTTTGGGGGCTGAACGCCTTGCTGGTTGTGCAGGGTTGGGCACTGGCAAATCTGTCCTTACACAAGGATCACGCTTCTCAGAAATCAATTTAAATTAAATTGTACTTCTAGTTCTGCATACATATGGAATACCATTTTGCCTTTAGGACTGAAGTCTTACAGCTAAAAATAGCACCTGAGTCAGACTCTGCTTGGTATCTATTATCCAGAACAGTTATATGAGATTGAGAGCACTGGAGTTTGGCAGCCTCTGGTGCCTTTTACGCAGTTTCTGCTCAGCGCCCTCCTGAGCTTAATGTCTTAACAGGTACTTGGGGATGTCAGAATAGATACTGAGTGTTTCTGTCACGAGTCAAACTCCCTGACCTCTGGCGTTAGATTAGTTAATCATACAGTAACAGGCTATTAAAATCACTTCCATTTCTAATGATGAAAAAGGTAGCAATTGTTCATTTCAAAGGATGTTAGGTGCTAGATTCTTTTGCAGATCCCAGAAGACAGTGTTCTTCCTTGTTCAGCAGCTAAACCATGCTTCAAAACCTAGTGTTTCAGAAAATGTTGATATCGTATCTGAACTTTTGCTTCAGACAACTTAGAGTTTTGAATAGGGAGTGTGGTGTTTGGGTAGTGTGACTATGTAATATCTGCTTAGAGAAATATTTTTTTTCAGTTCTTTGGAGATTTTATTGTCATAATAATGTCTTGTGTGCATTTACAAAATGACGTGGAGATAGATGACTGATATCCGTCTTAATAAATGCTGGACACTTAAATGGTAGTAAGTTGATGCAACTACGTGTATTGCTGCTAATGATCTGTGTCTAGAAACTACAGACTTATTATTATAGCAGAGGTTATTCTGTAAAAGTGATTCATGTCACAGGATGCCATTTTTAAATTTTCTCCCATTGGCTTGGATTTCATCTCCATGCTCTCCTGGCAGTCTTTTACTTTTCCTGACAGATAATTAATTTGAGAATCTCACAGCTGTACAAACAAATTTAAAGCATCAAGGCATGTGCACTATGCATAGAGCCTGCATTTGCTTGGGCTTAGTTTATTAAGCCCATTAATTAAGATTTTAAAATAAACATGGATAAACTGTGTTAATGGTTATCGCAGTTTTAATAGGCAGGGTGTAATAGTCTGCCCACCATCCTTGAAGCCATAGATGTATTTATGAATATTCCATTGAAAACAATGGTTTCATGGAAAATGAATTAAAACAGTTCGAAGCTGAATCATTCCTTGTCTCAGAGTTCTCAGAGGTTAATCAGATAAATTTCAACTCAAATCTCCCCTAGAAATAATTTGGAAAAACAAATCAAAATCTAAAATTCAACCTCATTTTCAAGAAGCCATGATCTAGATGTGATTTGGCATATAAAAGAGGTAGAAGTATAAAATAAATCCAGATGCAAATATTTCTGAAGTCTTAAACTATTTAATTCAATTATGCATTAAATTTTATTCTTCCAGTGGGAGCTAAGATTATCCTGGTTTAATGTCATTAAACTGAATGTACGCTGAAAAAAAGCTGTTGTGTATAAAACACTAAATTTTGCCCTCATAGGTACATGTGTATTTCCATTGAAACTGTCTGGTAAAGCACCAATTTATTCACACACACGTTCCTGTATTTCCTAACGTTAAGAAATAGTGCACACCTCTTACCCATGGCCCTAGTAAACGAAGTGTATTCTGCAGTGGTTCCACATGCAAAGCTTTCCCTTGTGCCGGGAAATCTACTTAGTGAATCTGAGACTTGGAGGGTGCAGATCACTGTTACAGCATTGGCTTCTCTGGAGTCATGCAGATTTGCCTACAGTGAAATTTTGACTGTATGTGTTTTGAATTATAATTAAGAGATCTGTATTGAGATTTTGGGTGAAGGTTTCTTGCCCTTAATATCTAATATTGAAGTTGGATCTCAGATAAGAAACAGTTGTTCAGTTACACAAGCAAAAACTTAAAGTTTGTTTGAAGTTTTCCAGATGTTTATGCTTCTAAAGAGAACTGTGCATCTGTGGAAGTAAAGACAGAATCCTGTAAAGCAAAGGACTCTAGAAGGCAGGGAAATTACTTGAATTCTGTCAATATTGAAAGAAGGGACTAATGGCAAAAGAACAAGATTATAAACTGGAGACCATATTCACTTTCAATTTCAGCTGTAAGCTTATTGTTTGCTCTTGGGAGAATACATTCAATGCTTTCATTTTCCACATCTGTTACCTGGGAATACTATTCACTGCATGTTATTGCTTTGATTTGTGAACATTGCAAAGTGCTTTGAGCTCATCTTGTGCCAAACTGTATTACTATCCCACTTGCTGAGCTGTGATCAGTACCTAAGTAATTTCCATTATGAAAACAAAAAATGTTATTTGACTCGTCTCATTCATAGGGAACATGGAAAGCTATGGTTCTGTAAACATTGATAGGAGACAGACCTTAGCTTGCAAATCTATTGCCTCAAAGAGTTTGCTTTTTGCTCTGCAACAAGGCCACAAGAATATCTACTAAATGTAATATTCCTGGAGAGGAGAATCTGGGTTAGGATTTGACTGATCTCCCAGTCCATTGAGAGTCAGAATCGAGTAACAGCTTTAGGTTGCCCTAACAATTTACAAGAAAAAAAGATACATATAGTCTTGTTTTATCTTTTCAATTATTATTTTGCATCAAGGGAATTAAGTGAATGGAGAACTTATCAGAATCCTGGAAGCTCATGAGAAATAGCAAATAACATTTGAATCTCCAAGGAATGCATTGAAATGAGGAAAGAAAAAAAAAAAAAGGAGGAAACAAAAAAAAAGGAAAGGGGAAGAAAAAAGTGAAACCAGATAACTTTATTTTTCTTCTTGAAGAAGAAAAGATCCTGCCTTAATAAAGTCTTCCTCAAATGATTTAGGTGTTACGCAATGAAAATCAGTACATTTATAGTTTTCTTTCATTAGGTCTTTCTGAATTGTAATAATGCTTTTTGAACATTAAACAGCAAGGTATTTTTAATTAAGAACATGGCTACCAGATTCCTAAACAGAATCAGATTTGCGTGCTTGCTATGAGAACATCCATAGGTACAGCAGAGAGAATTGCATCGATTTTTTTTTTTATTATTATTTGGAAAGGTTCTAAGTTTTCCATGCCTGAAGGTGTAATTTAAATTCAAAGGGAAAGGGCTAAGAATAAACACTTTATTTGGGCAGTTTTTTCTTTATCTTTGCTTTGAAGTATCTTCCTCTGAAACGCGTGGATCTTGCTCCTCTCATACCCTGGATGGCCAAAATTGAAAGCGTGATCTGATCACCATTGCACACCTATTTTTACTGCAGGCTCCAGTTTTTCAAGGTTACCTGTGTCCTGTAGAGGGAATGGACTTGCAGCAAATATGGTATCCTGTAAGCTTGATGCCTCAAGCCTGTCAGTCCACAGTAAAGTCTCCCCAGCTACCACTTAGGCAACCACGTATGCACTGCATGGCACTGGAAAGCATTGCACGGCCTTAGCAAGTCTGGTGGTCTCATAGCCCCTGTTCAGGTGCTCTCTGTGAGCTGTAAACCTGATGCTCAAGCCAAGAATTGCATGGATGTGGTCAGGCTATGAATAGATTCTCTGTGGTCTGCGGCAGCAATTTGCTTGTCTACACACTTGTACTTTCTGGAGACATTTGTTTTCAGCTAAAGCTTGCGGAGCCAATTTCTAATCATACACAGTATAGATATGGTTCTTAGTTACGCAGGAGGGACAAAAATCAAGTACAGTACTGTCTTTTTGTGTATTAATCTTTATAGTGACACCCTGATGTGGCTAGAAGAGGAAAAGAGTAATCTTGTGAAATGACTCATGAGTCCTAATCCATCTGGAAGGAATCATTTCCACAAGACCATAAAGCTGTTTGTTAGCAAATTCCTTCTACCTTTCTCAGACATGTCAATAGCTTGCTGAGCTTGTGTTCATACGCACAACTGGATTGCTACCAGGTTTCTTGCAGATACTGGAAGATTTGCCTGCAAATGGTCACGTGGACAAACCCTACGTGCTTGAGCAAATAATTCTTACAACTCAAGTTTTCCTGCCTGCAGGAAGATTGCATGGTAGCATAGGGTTCTGTTTCTTACCACATGGTAACAGGAGATTTTTCACCAAACTTAGGATATTTTGTGGTTGTCTGCCTGGTATTTTCCAGGTGAATGTGTTGAAGAGCATAGCGGCTTTTAAGTGCACTTTATGCACCATGTTGAAGACAGTGCTATGCAGCACTGGAAAGAGCTCTGAAGCATCCTGTATCTTCAAGGTCATTCTTCCTGCTGATGCTTTGCCCTGGGAAAAGAATTTTTTTTTTTTTTTTTCCCCCCCTCTTTTAGCTGGAGTAGATGTGGACATTTAATCACCATGTGAACCGTCCTTGCTCTTCTGGAAAGTGAACCTAAGACAGGGATTCTCTTGTATACCTCTTTCTCTGGCCCTTCCTGAACTTGCAGAAATACTCAAAATTTGCATCTTGTGATAACTATCATGGAAAAAGTAGTTCAGATTTAAGGAGCTAATGATCTGTTAGCTCCTACTTTGGAAAATATGCTAATGATTCAGACTGAAAATAGGGTCAAGAGAACGGAATTTTGACTTCTAATAATACCATTTAGCTAGAAATCATGTTCCCCTCCTCCCCTGGATGTTTAGTTAACACAGTTTTTAAATAAAATACCAATATTTAGATTCTTCACAAAATCTCTGTTCAAACTGGATTTTCTTCATAAAATTTTACCATTACTCCAGCCTCAGTATTGGAGGACATAGTTTTTGAAAGGAAAGTATAAACAGCCATTTGTAGGTTTGCTTGATTTGCTTCTTATGTGAAATGCATTCTGTTATTATTATTGTTTATTTTAAGTCTCTAAATTAATCTATAAACATTTTTGCAACTTTCCAACAGATATTTTATGGGGCTTTCTGATAGACTGTTAGGGAAATGTCTGGAACAGGAACATAAGATTAGGCACTTGAATGTACATTAGCATTATTATTTATTTTATTTTTTTTTTTTGAGAAAATATAACTTAGACAAACTGTCTTTGGCTCAATTGTCCATTTCTTAAGTCAGATTTAGTGTTAGCAGCTTGAAGGAAGTAATAAATGAGTAAGAACTACAGGATTTGATACCAATAGTGAGTCTTGAACTTATAAAAGGAGCAAACATTTCTGAAATGGTACTTGTGAATATACTGCCACACGTTAAGACTGCAAGGCAGGAGGGGAAAAACATTAGTCATTTTCAAGTTTAGACACTAATTTATAGATATCATAATTATGTTGAATTTGTTTATTTTTATAAGCATGTATTCCCACTTGGGCACGTGTATGTAGATTGGCCCCAAATGCTTCAAGAATAAAGCAAAGCTTTGTTCACAACCTTAGAGAGTGAGTTAAGGCTGGTTTGGAAATTTGGCTGTGTAGATTAACATTCCAACATGTTTTTCAAATCATGGACACTTTTAAATTCTACGCCCGTGTAGAATTCCCAGGGCTCCAGCAGTTTCCTTGTGGTTTCTAATTGAAGAACTCGCAGAAAAAAAGTCTTTATCATAAAGGCAAAGACCTAATTTTTCTTAAAAATGATCATGAAGGACTTTGGAGAGTCAGACTTACCTGCAGTGAGCTACGTGTAAAATTCTTTCTCAATGTTTTCAGCATTTGCATAAAAATTTTATTTTTGTTACGCATCTGGAAAGTGAACAGATAAAGCACCTGAAAAAAAACAACTGTCTTCCTTTAGACTGGGTGATCTTTATCATGTATTCCTTGACACTTGGCTCGTGTTAGGTAAAGCACCATTTGCAACTAATCTTACAGAAAGGGCTGGGAAACCTCCCCATGCCCCATCCCCACCTTGCACTTCAAAGGATCACAAAGCACGAGATTGATCGTGGAGAGAAAAGCTGCAGGAAAAAGAAGAAGAGGCATGACAGTATACCCAGCACTGTAATAATTACATCTAGGGATTTGAATGACTAGTTACATTTGTTATTCAGGCTGCCAGTGAGATGTTATCCTCTAATTCCATGGATCGAAGAAATATGTTGGTTGTTCAAACTGCATTACACCACACTCTAAGTGAAAGCATGGAAACATCTTTCAATATGAAAATTTTTTAAACCTATAATGTGTTCTGATGGACTCGAGCTATTCAGATTCAAATTTTCTAAGCATTGTCATGACCTTAGCTTGGATTCTTCTGCAATGATTAAGGGGAAAAAGTGACTTTGAAATTTCTGAGACTAAAATATGTTGTTTTTGCCAAAATTTAATATTTTTCATATTCAAGAGAATCATTTACGCTTCAAGAATGTGTTATTTGATAAGGGATGGTCATGGGTTAATAAGATGTCTTTTAAAATGTGTCCTGTCAAAGTGCATTCATATTTGACCAAGTTATATTCCACGGAAAAAGTTCAGTTTATACATGCAGTTGCAGTTCATTCACAGGCCCTGTTGCATGGTAATGAAATAACCACAAACAGCTTACACAAATGTAGTCCTCCTACGCTTCTCATTAAATTACATATAAATGAGGGAAATTTAGAAGCTGGGATAGTTTAACTTGGTCAACTAACTGTATGTTAATTCAGCTCTGGCTTTGGCGATTGCAGTAGGGAAAAAAGTTCCACATTGTCTATCAAAGATAAGCTGTAGTTATCTTCTTAAAGAACAAGTGTGAGAATTGCCCCTTTTTGTTCTCATCAGATACCTAAGAAGCCTATTATGAAATGGCAATTTAAAAAACGCCAGTAAAAACATGAATTCTGGAAACCTAAAGGCAGTGTTCAGAACACTTAATGAATGGCGATGAACTCATGAAGCCAAGGCTGCTTTGACATGACATACCTTAGTCTCTGTCTTAATTTTGTTATAAAATGCTTTTTTTTTTTTTTTTTTTTTTTTTTTTTTTAGGTTGCAATTAGGTTGCTGTTTAGGTTGCAATCTCTAAGGAATTATTTTATAGCATAATAAAACCAAACAGTACCCCTCTTTTGGTTTTTGCTTCTGGCCTGCTGGCATTTTCAGAGCATAAATAGAAGTCATGTCTTTTAATTTGTGGTGCATGTATCCTTGAAGGTTGTCAGTTAATTCTAAATTATCTCTGAGAGATAATTGAGAAAAGTGAACTTGTCAGTAGGCTTAGGTACATTATACAGTTAGATGTCAGGAAACTGAAAGTCAATTTATAGACCTCCCCAAGCCATTGGACTCCGGTGACTTAATCCCTGCCTCAATTACACAAATAGAGAAGGCAGGAGCAGGGTCTGACATCTGTTTATGTGGACTTTTTGTTGTTGGTTTTCATAAAGGTGGTCTCACCCGCTCTTCAAGGGAAGGGTTCAGGTTGTTGGTCTCTGTGTGTTATCCAGCCACCCAATAGCCATGCTGTGTATGGGACATGCTGTGAGAAGGCTATTTCCTCCTTCGGTTTCTGTTTCCTTTTTTTTTTTTTTTTTTTTTTTTTTCCAGATAATTCAGTTGCTGAATAGCTCTTGAATTTTAACAGACACCTAATTCCATGTCATATTTTGCTTTCAATTAAATAGTGCTTTTTCTGGCACATGTCATGATTTTGCCTCATATGTTAAAATGGAAATGCCCCTTGACTAAACTTTAATCAAATCTAATTATATAACTAATTTTAACTGGTGAATGAAGCTTCTGCCATACTACTTCTTGGTATTATTTGCGTCTGGGTATACGAGTTAACTGGTTCATTATATATGGAGTTAGTCATCTCTTTTATTCTTTTGTTTTCTAAGACACTGCTAGAAGTAGGAGTTGCTGTGCATTTGTTAGATTAGATTTTCATAACTTTTTTTTAACCCCATCTTTTGGATACAAATCAGTTTTCATCTCTTGCTACATGAACAGTGAGCTGTGTCTTGGACAGAGCTCTTGGAATAACAGAGCCATAAACAAAGTCTTAGCTTTTAAAAATATATTGTTGTTAGAGTAAGTTTATTCTTCATCTATGCTTTCTTCTTAAGAAGTTAAAGATAATACTACATGGAAGAAATGAGAGAATATGCTTGACTAACACCATGGCTAAACTTAGATTTGAATTTATTTTAATGTCGTACTCTGTACCTTTATATAAAGCCCCAGTAATGTTAATTATTTCTGTTGTCATATCATAAACTGGTTGGGTATTCCAAAGCAATCCCAAATGTTTTAATAAAATCTAGGATGTGGATAAGGAGTGTTTTTTGGAATTTGGTGACTTCTACATTGCTTGCATAGGGTAAGGATCTGGTTAATAGACAATATTTAAACTGTCAACTCTTTAAACTCCTAAGTCTTGAAAATTTATATGTTAAGCTTTAATTTCTACAATTTTCCTGTATTTTGACTTTATCTTGTATATTTAGAAGGGCTGGAGGATGTTGCTCTTTTTTTTTCCTAAGGTTTTGTTTTTGACATGGGAGAGGCTTCATTTTCTAATTTCAGGTATGTATTTCCATATTCAGAGTTACTTGTATCCAATTTGTGTATTTAGTAAGTTATTTTCATTTGTTGGTCCAATGGTTATACTTTGAAAATGGTTTCTACCACAGTAAATGGAAGTAAACTTACTTTTCTTCCCCTTACTACCACAGTAAGGGGAAGAAAAAAATACAAAGGGTCCAGCTGAATAGCTACTTAAGGTTGCAGGAATTACTTTAGTTTATTCATCATTCAGTTCATACTTGCTCATCTTCTTCCTTGTACCCAAGTGGGAGTGACACTTCAAAAAGCTGTGAAATCCCTTATTCAAAAGGAGGTATGATTTTGAGTCTTCAAAATATGACTCAAATCTGCTATTAGAAATGTTGTTGTTGTTGTTTTAACATGTATGTGTGGACCCTCATTTTGGAAAAATGGTTTAAAAATACATTTTTTTTTTCCATGTGGTTCCAGAGCATCAGTGTAAAGAGAGTCCCTTTTGGGTTTAGAAGTGAACCTGACGGCATTTTTCCAGGATTGCGTCATATGTTTCACTCACACTTTCACATCCTGCATTAAACCACATGCATGCACATCAACAAGACAAGATTGTAAAAGGAGTGTAACTGGGGAACTGTTTTCATGATATCCGATAGGAGTAATTGCGGCCACTGCTGTTTCAAAGCAACTGTGGTTATACTATACTATGTCAACAAAAGTCACTTTTGCCATATGGAAAGCTAATTACTTCAGAATGATCTGCTAGAAAGCACTTCTGAGATATTCAGGCCATTTATACAAACCGGCAAAGAATACTTGAGCATGAAATCTTTCCTAAATAAGAGCTTTCACATGTTATAAGTTGAATGTTACAGTGAGAGTTTTGGAAATACTGAAAAAATAGACTTCTGTTTAAAAGGTGGTAGGCAAATTTATTAGGTGATAAGAAAATATGAGTATTTCCCTATGATTTCTATGATCAACCTGATTGTGCTGTTGTTGAATACAGAGGAGGTTTTTGCTGTTCTATTCAGCAGGACCCTAATGATGTGGGAAATGGGATGAAATATAGAATGCTATATGGTAGTGAGATCATGCAATGCCAGGGATATTTGTCTATGTAGTATTTATTCCAGAAATGACTGTTAGTTATGTGCATGTGTTTTTTTTTTTTGTTTGTGCATTTTCCCCCTTCAAAAATGCAGGTTTTTCCCTTCTGTAGTCAGTGTCAGTACGTTTTGTTTTTGCATTTGGGAAGTTTTCATCTCTGAGTTGTTCAGAGCACCTGTTAATCAACCATTTATCTGTTACTATGAAACTAAAGAATATCCCAGTTTCGTTAGGTATGATAGATCTGTGTCTAGACCCTTATTATTTGCTGTCAGTAGCAATAACTACACAAAAATAGTGTCTAGAAGACACTGGAATCTTGATAATTGTAAAATGATCGTTTATAGTTCCAGGAATGTCTATGTTTCACAGTGAAGTTAGGTTGATTGATATACTTAAAGGTCTGTCCTAGTTGTCAAGGTATGGATGTGTTATTGATGGATAGCCCATTATGTAAATGAGGTTTTAGGTGGTTTATTTACTGACTATAACTGCATAGATTTCTGATGCATAAACCATCTGTTCTGAAGTGCTTTTCTTGAAAGCATTTCTATAGACAGTCTTGTCATCTATCTAAATCAACAGATATAAAACATTTAGAAGCAAATTTCTTAATATGCTGTTAATACTGGTGAGCAGCAGCAGACCTGAAGAAGACTCCAGTTTTCTGCCTCCCATGTCAGGTATAGCAATGCCTTCCCCAACAGCTCCTTATAAGAACGGCAGTGTCAGCTCTCCTGGCAGTCTCCTTGGCTCCAGCTGCTTTTGTTCTGCTGAGGGCATCTGTTCCAGGGAGCAGCCTGGTCTATGGGGTCAGTGCTGCAGGTGGACTCATGTCCTGTGTGCTCTGGGCTCAGCAGAGTGAGTTGGTAGGGTCCAGGTGTCCTCTGATTGCCAGCTGGCACCCACCAGCTATATAGCACAATAGTTTGATTTTGTTTTTTCTCTTCCTAGTTGAAATTTCCAGAAATAATATGAGGGCTTTAAGACAGGCTTGCAGAACAGTGTTTAATACCGTTAGCATGACATAAAAGAATATAGGTTACTTTTCAGGGGATGCAAGAGGGTGAAGGCTCTAAAGGCAAGGAATTGGTTGGGTTGGTGCTGGAGAACTGAGTGGAAGGAAACCCTCTATGATTTCACCCGTAACATCATTCAGAGCTGTTCCAGGGCTTATGACTTGTTTTTGACTTGAAGACTAGCTAGACTGGCTGCAAAGGAGAGTCAGAGAATAAAGTAACTTAGATGTGCTGTGGAAAAGCAGCCATGAGAACTGAGGTGTGAACTGAGAAATGACAGAGTTTCACAATGCAAGGATATTTTCAGAGGAAAATTAGGTGTAGCTTTATCTCCTTTCCATACTCTCTCGACTAGCTTATACCTAAGTCTGCAAGTGCCAGGAACACTGGAGCTGGCTTCTGTCATCTTGTTCCTGTTATAGTGCTATGAATCTGTTACAAGGTCATCCAGGATTTGAGCTTTAAGTTGGATGTAGTCATTCAAAAAGTCCGACTGACATAGATTTCTTGGATATAATCTGCTTGGTATCTTTACATTGACCTGTTCACTCAGTTGGTTTAATGTCTGTGTATTGCATCATAAAGATGCTGTGGTCCAAGTGGAGGTATTGTGGTAAAAGAGTTTCCTTGTTTGATATTAATGGTGTAGCTTGGGTTTTTCTTTAAAAATTTATGTAAAACTGGTCAGTGGTTTTGATAATACCATGTAGAAAAATATCAATATCTCTTTATAAATGTTTTGGAACATAATCATTGTTGTAGAGCAAGTAGAAAAACGTAAAAAGGTGCAGTTGGAATAAGAATCTTCAGGAGCTGAGGGCTAGATGCAGAGCTAACTAAGCAATAGGCCTAAATATTTATAAGGCATGCGTATATATTTAGGGCAACTTCTAGGCTCACACTGACATAATGACAAGTTAATTGGAATGCTGTTTATTCTGGTAGACATTCTATTTGTAGTTTACTTGGTTATCAGGTATGTGGAGAAGATTAGTTCCGTGTCTGCATATGTATTCTGCAATTACATTACTGCAATAAGACCTCAAACTGAAAATCATGTATCAACTCATTCTAAATAGTCTTTAAATACTAACATAAGTACGCTACCAGCAGCTCTTGTAAAGGGTAGCCTGCTCCCATGTCTGTCTTCCCTCCCTACATTTCTAAGAATTACTTGGGACCATTCAAACTAAGATTTGGACATAGATACAGGAACTACCAGATAAGCCATTTTCAGTTTGCTACCAATTTGCTCACTTGCCATTGTGTAACTACTGACTCCAGAACAGAATAAAGTATTTCATAAATCAGCGTAATAGAAAAGCAGCATGTTAAAATCAGCATGGAGTCTGAATTCCTCCATGGTTTGCCGATTTCTAAAGCTATGTAGTAATAATATATCATTCTTTCTTTGTTTCACTGTGGATGACGTCTATTTTTCATTTTTTTTGGAAAAGAAACCTTAAATGAGAACTAAATGCTGAAGTATTCTTTGTATGCATCTCAGTAAAATTACCAACGTGAGCAACAAGTTTGCTGTAATAATTACTGTTCGGTTCAGGTATTGATATGCTATACCAGTAGTGTCTCCTCTGCTGTGGTTATGTAGATAGTCCTGCTCTGATACAATGAGAGTCTGGCCCTGTTAGACCTTAATCTTGTAACTGCTAGGCTAGATTTCTGGGTTGCACACAGGGGGCTATCGTGGGGTTGGGAACAGTAGCATTTCTTACTTATTTGCAGTCTTTAGTCCTCAAGACCTACAATTTCACACTCACCAAGCTATAGGGAAATCTTAAAAACTCTTCTAATGTGGAGATTTGAAACTAGACCTGAAGTTGCCCTTAATTTTGGGAAAGTTATCAGTAGAAAATCTCTCTTTAGAAAGTATTGGTTTTCTTCTTTTTTAATTGAGTGAACTGGACCAAACATTAGATCTCAAAGCTGTAGTTGCTAATGATAGCTTTTTCTTTAAAAAAAAAAAAAAAAAAAAAAAAAAAGGTTGTTAATACTAATTGTGATCTGAACTTCACATCACATGTCCAATTACTATGCTTCTGAAGAGTCTCTGTGGTTGACCACTTTGTGCCATTAAATTCTCAACAAAGAATGAAATGGACAAAGAAAAATGGTGGCATATTGATTTCAAAATATTTGGGTATTATATTAGGTGGCAGATATTAATTATCTAAATGGAGAACTTGTGTTTTTCAGACCTTACCAGTACGGAAGATTCCATGCAAAGCCAATGCTGCTTCAGGGTCTTTTTTTGCACGAGACAACACAGCAAATTTCTTATCCTGGTGCAGAGATGTAGGGGTGGATGATACCTGCTTGTTTGAATCGGAAGGTTTGGGTATGTATTTATTTAAAAAATAATTTTTAACTATAAAGCACTATTTTTTTTTATTTTTTTATTTTTTTGCCTTGAGAAAATGGCTCTTCTAATAGATCCTGACTCTGAAAATGACCTCTGTCTGTGTAGATTCTGCCCCTTATCTGAAGCATAAACAAATGAAGTACACATAACTTGAAATTCATTTAAGTCAATTTTAAAAGGGGCTTGTATAAAACAAAAATCTTAAAATGATTTCTTGCATGCAAATGATTTTTCATGATACACGCTTTTCTGTTCGTGGAATGTTGTTGCTTAGTTTGGCGAATAGGACAGTCCTGTTCTGTTCTGGGACAGTAGGATATGTGTGCATTCTCAGTTTTTGCTTCTGGTATTTAGCTCTTAGTGCAGATTCAGTGAGTTGTTCAGGATGCAAGAAAATATGATTTTATTCTTCGTGTCCTATACTGGATCTTTTTTCACCTGATTCACTTGGGCAGCTTTGGAAAAGAACTATCAGTGCTTCAGGGTGCTTTATCAAAAGAATTGGACCATTTAAAAAAACATTGTTATATCAGTATATATTCTTTATGTATTCTTTATGATTTTAACTCCTCTCTTCAAAGGGAAACTTAGGGCTTAGTTACCTCAATGTTTTGTTTCAGACACCTATCGCGAAATAGAGGGACAAATCTGTGCTTATTATCTGAACTCAGATAAAATTATAAAGCATTTGTGATGATAGACAACTCATTTTCTATGGAGGATAAATGAACACACTTTACTTTAACAAGAAGCTTTGTCTGGAGTTCTTACCTGTGTTGCAATTGATCTATTCCCCTTCTTTTACAGTCTTGGTCTTCTAGCACAACTATTTCTGAAACATTTTTTTTCATTTGTCCTTTTACCATGTGAGAGTTATTAAATGAAATGAAGTTGTTCGGCAGAGAAGAAACTAGTATCATTAAATTGACAAACAGTACTAAGATATATATTGTCTCTATTTTGTTAGATAAATCCTCAAGACCAATTTTTTCTTGCACACAGTAAATCGAGTATAAGATGAACAACAACCATATTTTCAAAGTTTTGAAATGAGGGAGAAGTTGAATATTTCCTAGAACAAAGAAAAGTGCAAAGTCAAGAAGAAAGGAAACACAGACCTCCAATAGCTTGAGATTAGCAGAGCCCCTCTAGTTAAGCCAATATCTAAACAAATATAGGTTTTCTTCTGCTATGGTAAACTCAACAGTTCAACATTGTTCCAATAACAGGTTAACTGTGTAGTTGAAAGTGTGTCTACAGTTTCCTCCTGTCTTGTTAAGAAATAAGATCTTATTTAGAGGTGAAATCAGCATAGCTTTGATAACATCATTCCTGTATAAATGAATTCTTACACATACTTTTAGACATATACAGTGCTTTGCTAGCCACAGTATAATATAGACTGCAAACATACCTGGAAATTTGGTGTTAAAGATGACTTCTGCTTTCAGAAAACCAAAGCGAACTGTGCTCAAATACATAAGCCAGACGTGGCTCTATTGGGTTTGTTTGATTACCGACTGACTTCACTCACTGACTGAAAATCAGGTTCTGTTCTCTGAGTGTTACTATGTATGCAAAGTATATGTTGAAAAGACTTATAGTGCTGTAAATAGGTTTAGAACTTGATAATAAGAACTTGACCTATTTTTCTAAAATTGACAGGGTAATGGTGACCGTGCTGTTTCCAAACAAGATAAAAATAGAAGCTGCTATTGTTCCTCAGCTTGAGGTGCAATTAGGAAAAGTTTTGATTTTGCTTGAAGTTTTTCAGTACTACTACATTAGAAGTAATGATGATTCATAACAGTTATCAATTGAAAGGATTTATGTTTCTCTGTCACATAAATCACATTTTCCCTTGCACAGAAAATAAAAATTCAGCACAGGTAAGTAGCATAAAAGGTTCTATTCAAAGTGGTGAGGAATGTGTGAGATTGACGTGTAAGTGTTCACATTGCCTCATGAAAGTTTGCTATGTTCCTGAAAATAAATAACCCTGGTGAAATGGTGTTTACAAAGGTAACTAATTTTTGTTTTCTCCCTCCCCTCCATGGCTAATAAACTGTACTGAAACATAAAAGCTTGTGTAATAAAGGAAATATTTTCTGCCTATATTGAGGAACCTTACTGTTTTAATGTTCTTGCTTGCCTTGATTTTTATTCTCCCTTTTTACTCTGCTCAGCCTGCCTTATGGTATGCAAATGCTTCTAGATGCACATAATGGTGTTTCCTTTATGTATCACAGGAAATATTCATGCAATCTTTGAAATCATGCAAGACTAGCCACACACACATGCATCCAACACTGCCATGTTTTTGGTACTTGAATGAAGGTTATACAAAGGTGTTCCTTCATATAGAGTTAGAACAGTGGGAAACAGGCAGCATGGCAGATAGGTGTGGCCCACGCCTCTAAAGCTTGCAGGCAAGAGATGTTGATGGGAATCTTGAGTGTTCTTAGAGTTTAGGCTCTGCAATGTTTTAAAATTCTGGGGTGGATCCAGACAAGCAGGTGAGTAAACCTACCCGTGTCACTTTGTGTCTTTGTCCATTATTTGTGGACAAGTGCACAGATTTCCCTTCTGCCTGGGCACTACTAGCGCTGACTTTGGAAGCCAGTAGAAAATGGTGTCTTATTCAGATAAGAATAAATTTGCAGTAGTTTGGATTTTGTAGGTATACTCTGATTCAGTACATGGGTATCTCTGGTACACAGTGGTGACTTACTCAATTACATGTTTCTGTATTTGCATTGAAGTTAGGATTTTGGTATTCAAAATCTGTGTGATAGGATTCTAATAATAATAAGTGGTAATAAATAGATCAATTCTGATAAATAACCTGTCAAGAAAGGGAAATTTTGCATGCTCCCTGCATTCACTGATTAATTAACTGTTTTTAACAATTATTATTTTGTTGTTAGTGTATTTAAAGAAGGAATTATCTATATTGGAAGGGCAAATGATTATCTGAAGTCAAACTTTGCATCTCACAATTTGATCTGATGATGATTGTCTTCAAATGGGGTTCTCAGTTACATCACAGGTCAAAATTTATCCTTTATCTAGTACTTGGAACATGATGCACTCTTTGCAGTCTAAGAAATGTAATACTGTCTGTAACTCCTCTGTTTCCATGTGTCATGTATATTTTGTAAGTTCCCCTTTGTAGGTTTTTAGGGCAGCAGATCCACACAGCTATGATATTTGTTTATGGAAGCATTCTTGATGGAGATTCTTGTAATTATGGTGCTCAAGCCTGAAGAGTGTAATACTTGAAGAAATACTGTTGGCCAAATAGTAAGAATGGTAAGATTTTGTACGATTGCTTCAGTTAACTGAACTTAAAGATGAAGTTATGAACTCATCGTTGGTAATGTAGTGTTGTTGGATGATTATAGGATTTGGAACCAATGAATATTCTGCGTCTCTTCTGTGATAGAGTCTACCCAGCAAGAAAAGGGTTTGCCACTGAGTGTGCCAGCATGCTAATGTGTGTTGTTCATTTTGAGAGTTATTGGATATTGTTGTATTAATGTTTTGTGCTTGTATATTCTGTTACTGTGTGTGTGTGTGTGTGTGTGTGTACACAGTGTGTGACGTGGACTTGTTTTGATGCAATTTATTGGTTAGAGTTTACTTAACAGGTTCCATAAACAAAAGCATGTAGTGCTTTAGTGGAAATAATAGACAGAAACACAAACACCTCTGACCTCTATTCTAATACTGCTTTCCAATTAAAAACAAAATAAAAAACAAAAACACACAATACTGAAATGACTGCTTAAAAATATTTAATGTGTAGTGGCAAATGGTTTCCTTTTTATGATTGATTTACTCTAATTTAATTTTTCTATTGAAAAACGGAAGCATATTTTGACCATTCTTTGAGTGACATATTGCCATCTTACAGTAGCACATGGAATTTTATGTGTAGTTGCATCAGAATAAGGCTACGTCCCATCTTTCACAGCATTTTACTAAACAACTCATTCTATTGTTGAATATGTTCTGTTTTGAGGACTATAGAAGCATCCAGGCAGTGTTATTAGCATTGGATTAGCATCATAATTCTAGTAAATTGTTACTGTTTAGATGTTATCTATATTAATTCTACATTAGTTCTGTGCTATTGATAGATCTATTGTGTGCAACTTTCATTGTTTTGAGACTTCTGTAACTGATAGAAGGATGGAAGGCTTCAGGCAGACCTCATTGTAGCCTTTCAGTACTTAAAGGAGGCTGATAAAAAAGATGAAGAGGAAATTTTTACTCGGGCAGGTAATGATAGGAGAAGGGGGGATGGTTTTAAACTAAAAGAGGAGAGATTTAGATGAGATGTTAAAAGGAAATTGTTCAGTCAGGGTGGTGAGACCCTGGAACAGGGAGAAGCTACGGATACGCTGTCCTTGGAGGTGTTCAAGGCCAGGTTGGATGAGGCCCTGGGCAACCTGATCTAGTGGGTAGCATGCACAGGTTTGGAACTAGATGATCTTTTAAGTCCCTCCCAGTGCAAGCCATTCTGTAGTTCTGCTATATAGTTCCATTGGGAGAACCCAACTCCATAAGTAAGTACGTGTATGTCATAGCTTACTTCTTTTTGATGTACAAGAAAGGATATATTGGGATCAGTTGAACAGATGAGGTGTTGTCTAAGCAACATTAAAACACAAAACAAACTACTGTAGGATCTGAAGGAAAAAAAAAAGTGTTTAAGGAAGAAGTGGAAGACAATAGAAAGAAGGATGAACCTTCTCAAAAATCTTCCCTAGGCTTGTGTGAATTATGATGGGAGTTGGAAGGGTATGATGACTAGTACTAAACCTCTATCTCTTTATGTCTAGTGAGCTAGGAAATGCTTTAGAAGAATAAATCACATACTTTTTTTTTTTTTTTTGATTCATCTGTCTGAGATATAAAATATATAGCTATATATATGTGCGTACATATTATATATGAAAAAAATAAAAGAACACCACCCTGACTCTGTTAAAAATGGCTTTTAAAATGTTAGGAGCCAAGACCTGAAATTTAGCAGGCAGTTTTAAGAAGATTGTTCCTGTATCATGGATGTACATTCTGCAAATTTTAATTAAAAATAAGTAATCATACCTCATGTTTCTTATTCTGAACACCCTTAGTTTAAGTGTGCTCAGCAGCCATATGCTGTCCATGTGCAGGGTGCATGCTGTCATCTCACAGCCCCCGGGGGTGACCAGCACTTCAAAGCAGTGGCTGTTCCTCCTCTGCTCTCTGGCTTTTCCTGCTAGGGTCTAGCCACTGGGCAAGGGAGAGGTGGAAGATGTCGAAATATGATGAAAAGCAGGTAGGAAGGAAATGAAGCATAAGGAAAGAGAAAAAGGAGTGAGTGAGTGAGTGAGTGAGTGAGTGAGTGAGTGAGTGAGTGAGTGAGTGGAAGAGGCAGAGAGCCTGTATTAAGAGACATGGGCAGCAAAAAGATGGGGGCAGTGTGGAGAAAGAAGATAGAACTAAGGAGTGGCAGGAATAGAGGTTTGTTAGGAGCTGAAAACAAAGTATTGTTGACAAAAAAAAAAAGGCTGACAATAGCTGGAAAAGATGCAGGCAATGACAATAGATAAGAATTTTAAATAAATGAGATGGAAAGCAAAAGGCCTTGTAATTGTCAGGATATCTAAAATAAGGTGGACTTAATGCACTGTTGGTAAATCTTCACACTGCTTTCTTGTTGAGCAAACAACAGGAAGATTCTCTCGCAAGGCAGCCATTTCCCTTCTGCAGTAGATCTATGTAGCACGCGTGGCCTCTACATTTACATTCCTATTTACTTACAGTCATCTATGCAGAAGATTCACCTTCCTAATGTTTGTTAGGAGAAGACTGACCAGGGATTCTCCATGAATACTGTTCTCTTCTGTATGTGACAGCTTGAAAAACTATAGGAAATGGCATACAAAAATTGTGTTAATGATGCAAAGTGAAGTACTTAAGCTATAATTAAGGCTGGCTTTACCACTTTAATTATTTTAACTGTTTGATATATCTATCAACTCTTCATGTGGTCATGGTCTATCAAGAGCTGTGCTCTCTTCAGAATGGACCTTGCTCTGGCCATGTATTGGTAGTGATTGGTTCAGGAAGTGAAGGAAATCATTACTAGTAGGTCTTCTCCTCACACGCCTCACTTGATGCAAAAATCTGAAGATGTTGATTTTTGGAGAATAATATAAGATGTTGAAAGACCGTTTTTGGATGTTGCTACTGAATAGCATTTGACAAGTGACTATGGCAGTGGTATGAAACATACCAGACCTTGTAATGGGATCGCTGCGATGTGTTGGCTTTGCTTTCATAAAAAATGTAGTGCTAGAAAACATGAAAGTACCCTGCAGATAAGGGTGTATGTCTCTTTAAATAACACTTAAATTAGTGTGCATTTTTATTTGTAATGCATGTACGTTAATTCTGTGTATCAGATGGAGATAATTACACTTGCTTCGCAGGAATGTTAGAGAGATCTCCACAGTTGTTTTTTCTTCAGTTCTTCACACCATACAGTAGCACTGGTGGGGAAATGAGTCATGCTGTAGACTTTGAATGATGTGCAGTGAATTATGTATGTGGCTATACATAGAATGCAGATGGCTTCAAAAGATCAGTTCAGCTTTCAGCACTTACCGTGTGTAACTGTGTATCAATTGCTTCAGTTCAAAAAAAAAAAAAAAAAAAAAAAAAAAAGCATAGCAAATGTATGTTTGCCATGCAAGATTTCTAGGATTGAGTAACTGGTCATATCAAAAGTAGATGTGGTGCCCATTTCCAATAAGTAAATACTAATGTAAATTCAAGTAATTCAGAAGATGGATGCCTTTCCCACAGGATATAACAGAATACCATAGGCACAGTTATTGCATTTCAACCTGTGCTTGTAACCAATCACCTCGGAATGAATTGCCTGCTGTCCACAAATGATATTGGCAATATATATGTCTGTACAAATATATGTTCAGAAAACTGTGTACATGTGAGGATAGAGTTGTCCATGAACTGCAGTACAATTAGTGTAAGAACTTAAATATGAATTATGAGGAATCCTACACATTTTATTTTTAGTGCCATACTGATTCCAAATAATACAAAAAGTGAATTCCATGCTGTGTAGTGTCTTTGAAATAGTTTTTGCAATCCTATTCTATTAGATGTCTCAAACTGCTTTAAAAACATCAATGAATTTGCAACTTCCATATGTAAAACTAAAAAAGCAAGAGAAAGAAATAAGGTAGATTTTTTTTCACATAAAGCTGAGGAGGCAGCCTCTAGAAAGTGACTTTAAATATCAAGTTTTTGGTCACTGTGGAATAGCTCAAGATGTGAGTTACACTCGAGATGAGTACTCAGAAATTGAGACGCTTGGAAGTGCTTCTTGTTCCAAAAGGCAGTGGTCTTGTTTGCTTTTTCAAAGTTACTGAACATCTCAACCAAGATAGGTATAGAAAAGCAGTCTTGTGTCTCTGTGGCATTCGCTAACTCCTGAACATTCACTAGTGAGGTGGTAGCCCATTATACAGCTGTATTTGGAAAATACCAAAAATTTTGTTTTGAGAATCTTTAATTATTTCCAGTGGGTATTGCAGTGTACAAAGAAACACTTGTTTGTCTCTCAAGTACTCAAATACATATGCTGGTATAGTCCTCAGGAATGCTAACATTGCCTTGTGAGAAGCAGTGTGTCACCCTGTTCTTATCGCGTGACCAGATGTTTGTTTTTATGCTTGGTTATTGCCTGCACAGCTTTTCATCCTCTAACAATGATTTCACTGTTTCACGTTGCTCAGTGTGAAATGCATGAAATGTGTCTAGACTATGTTGAGTCAAATTTGCTAAAGAACTTTGGGTTTTGTTTGGGTAGAAGAGCTTTAAGCATTGACATAAAAATACTTTACCTTTCTTATTCAAGTCTTTGTTGAGTAATATCTATGAATCCTTTTGGAAGTAATTTTACTTGAGGCTCTCTTTTCCTTCTCCCTTCCAAAAGTTATTCAGACGTGTATATGTGTGAATTGCAATTCAGAAACTCCCTTTGACTATTCCAAAAATGGTTTATTCCACTTGTAGTCTCAGAGATGTCTTATTTCTTTAAAATCAAGTTTTATTTTGGAGTAGTACTAACTGCTTTAGAATGAAAGCAGCAGAATATCTTTCGAGAGTCATGAATATAACACTTAAAAAATATTGATTGCTAGTGAAGGTTAAATATTTCGTAAAATTACTTTGTTGTGGCAAGAAAGAACATTGAGAATAGCTGGATGTCCAAGTCTCCATCTTTTATATTCTTAATAACAGATGTCTGAAGGATAAAAATACTTTTCCTAGTATATTGCCATTTTAGTTTTCATGCTCTGCAGTTTTACTTCTGGAAACATATTTGGATGAGATTAGAAGGGAAGAATGCATACATCTTGAATTGCT
This sequence comes from Netta rufina, assembly GCF_964035555.1. Classification (NCBI taxonomy): domain Eukaryota; kingdom Metazoa; phylum Chordata; class Aves; order Anseriformes; family Anatidae; genus Netta; species Netta rufina. The sequence continues at coordinate 10,116,114 of NC_140128.1, read as the reverse complement.
ACATATACGCTAGTAAAAGACTTAAGGGCGAGCATTCAACTCACGTAATTTACCACAGATTTATTCAAGTCAGTGGAGCGAGAAGTTGAAGTTGCAGAAATTGAAGATCAGCCCCAGTAGGCATTAGTTATTTAGAGGTGCTTAACTCTGAATTCCAAGTCCAGGTCTTATGCATACATTATAGGACAAAGCAACAACTTTGAGTTTTAGCTAGACATTGAAATATGTTTTTCAGGTGTATATGTGTGTGTATATATATTTAATTATTTTTTTTCCTCATACATTTCAGTTAGGTGAGTCATTAGACAACCAAAACATTTATACTACAGATGTCTCAGCTTGAACTCATTGAAAACACATCAACTTCATTGCCTTTTTTTTTTTTTTTTCCTCATTGGTACAAATAGTCACACAATTATTTTTTTAGTGTCAGTTCAATCTGAAGTATAAGGTACATATCTTTCAGTTAGTATGGGAGTTTCTAAAACCTCAAGTTTATCCAAAATGTGAGGGTTATGCTGCAAGAGACAGTGACAATGGAGACATCTCTCTACTGGAGAGATGATGACGATGTACTCATAATTCTCATAGTTTATCTGTGTTTTTTTTTTTTTTGTTGTTTGCTTTGTTTTTCTTCTCTTTTTTTTTTTTTTGGTATTTCTTTGAGGATTTTGTGGGAGTTGATTCTACAAGAAGTCACAGGCTTTCCTTAAATCCTGATTTTGTTTTTTGCTTATGTATTTTACCAGACTTCTCTGCAAAACTCTACCTATCTGAGATAAAAAAAAAAAAGAGAGAATCTTTTCAGATAATGGTGATATTTCTGAATTAGAAGTACAGAGATTCATAGTGTGTTACAGTTTCTTCTGAAGCTTAACAACTGCAGGTCATGAGGAATTCAGGCATAAAAACTTGCATATTTGCATGTGTGTATATATATATATTACAGGAAGCAAGTGTTTGGTTTGGTTTTCTTATGATGAGCTTAATTCCTAGATTACTCACATTTTTTATTTGTTTTAAGAAGAAAGGTATGAGAAATTCAGGACTAAACTTACAGTGAGGTATATTAATGAAGTCTTGTAGTTTTTCTGATTTAAATTGGTTAAGAAAAACAGTGATGTAAAGGATATGAATTCTTTTAGTTTATAGGGTTAAAAAGAAAAAAACAAAAACCAACAAACAAACTTAATTTAAATGTTACTCATTTATTTTTGATCCTCTTCTAGTCTGAGAGTTCTGCCAGAGCTCTTTATTATTTTTAGGATATTACAAACTGATTGTAGGTTACCAAATAATTTTCCAATGATTTAGAATTTTATTATCAAAAGAATTAAAGGATAACTAAATGGGAATTTCCTAAATCATCTGCACTCTGAGAAACAGTCCTTGATCCCATCCTTTTTGTTGCAGTAAGTAAAATTCCAGCTAGCTAAAGAAAAATGCAAGTTTCATCTGCGTTGAGAGTTATAGATGTTGATGATTTAGTTCTGTCCGTCACAAAGACATTTAAAATAGCTTTTATTTATATATGTTTTCCATCTTCACTTTTCTTTTCCAGTTCTCCACAAGCAGCCAAGAGAAGTGTGCCTTTGTTTGCTGGAACTTGGAAGGATTGCAGCAAGGTAGGTGGAAATATTTAAAGAATGAAGAAATATTTACATTCTTGACAGCACTGACTATTGAGAGACTTACTAAATCAGCACATCCCAAGCTAACTTCTGTGCTCATCAGGTTCAAGAAGAACATGATGTCACCCAGGACACATATAATAAAATATCTATACCTTCACATCAGTAAGCTTTTCTCTCGGCTGTCCTTATATTAGGAGGGGAGACAGTTGAGAATGATTTCTAAATAAAACTTTGATCTGTTTCTTTTTCTAATAGTCATGTCTGTCTATAAACAATTGAGATTTCATTAGTTTTGCTGTTAATAAATCAGTCTTCAAATAACTTAAATCAACACTGATTCTTACCTCATTTATTTAAATAAACTTAGCTCTGATTCTCACCAACAGAATCAGGACAAGAATGGAATTAACAGCCTGTGTTCCACCTCTGTCAGATGCTCCTAATCAGACAGGACCCTCAGTACCCTTTAGTGTTATTTTTGCCTGCAAGTCACCAGTGACTTTTTCTAGACAATCAAAATGATGGTAATTAAATGCAATTTTTCTGTTTTTGCAGATGCAGAAATAACCAGAGCAGTGCATAATATTTTCAACAAAATATCTGAACAGCAGTAGTGCTGCCCAGTCATACATGTAAATGGCAATTATACGAAGCCCTCTCTATTGCAGTGGATTGCCTTATTTAAATAGTTTCATTAATTTCAGTAAAACGCCTTGTGTTTACAATCAGTATGAAGGAGGCCTGCACTTATTCTTAGTAAAACAACTAGTATTTTCATGGCAAAATTTTATTGTAGGCATTCATATTTTATGAATGCAACTCATTTGGGAAGCTGCTTAATTCAACTTGTCTCTTGGTCAAGTTTCAGAAAAGCCTTTGTTGCCAGTGGAAGTTGGCATAGCAATGGTGGTAAGAAAAAGAACTGATTTCTACATGGCAGGAATTATTATACATCATTATAATGTTTTACAGATTATGTTACTGTATTCATTTTTTATTTACGGCTTAGAGGTCAAATAACATATGTCTATATACTTGTTTCTGCTCTAATATCTCTTACTTGAAAGCAAGCAAAAATATTTATAATCTCTTATGAGGGGCACAAAAACCGTTCAAGGGGAATATAATTGATGGTTCATAGGCTGATATAATGGAGAAGTAGTTATTTGGCATCAATTTTCATTGATCTTTTGTAAACTAAAACTATTATTGAAAAAGAATATGGACAGTTCCCTCCACTAAGCATAGGAAAGAAAATTTGCTGTTTTAAATGGGAATGAGGCCGGTTGTATGCTCACTTTGTAAAGCAAACTAGGTCTGTTAACAGCCTTTTGGGGTCTGCTTTCCAGAAGACTTGTCACAGAGATTTTTTGAAAAGGTGCCTCTACATGTATGTGCTTCTACAGAATGAGAAGAATAGAGACACTGAATAACTTCTTACTTTCCTCTTCTTTCTCTGTTCTAAAAGCAGAAAGATATGTTCAAAGCAGCCTATTCATCACAAGGAGCCAGCTTCAAGAATGCTAATGTCCAGCTAGATTACTGTTAGTCTTCAGGGTCTTCTTGGGTTTGATCCATAAATGAAAGAGAATGGGGATCATTCCAGGCAGAGACAGAACTGAGTTTTGTTCTGCTCAGCTTGAAGTCATTCAACAGATTCTCTGTGGACAAGGGTAGATGGTTTCTAATTTACCTATGCTTTAATAGCATTTTAACTACTTTAACAACACATCTCTCACTGTGTCCTTTTAACCAAATTAGAGAGAGATGAACTGGATGGATAGACTACACAGAGAGTGGAAAACTGTAGTGACTGCTTAGCTCAGAGTGTCAGCCCCACTGGTTACTCATGGCATTTATTAGGGATTTATACTGGTGACAAAATTGCTTGAACGTTTTTATTAATGGTCTAGATGGTGTGATGGAAGGCAGCCTCAGCACATTAATAGATGAACAGGATATTGTGGGAACAAGTCCACACACTGGAGAGCAAAGTTGTCCAGAGGGACCTTGACATGTTGAAAGAATAGAAAAATTCTGGAGTTGGAAAAGAAAAAAAAAAGAAAAGAAAACAAAAACAAAGAAGTGCAAAAGCATGCACCAGGAGCAGAATACTTGTGTACGGGTTAGGGACAGACCATCTCAGCAGCAGCATTGCAAGAGACGGCCTGAGAGTCTGCCAAGAAGTGGTCTGGAGTCATCAGGATACCCTTGTGGCAATGAAGATGACAAATGTGTGTAGGGCTGCATTAGTAAGAGCAAAACAAGCAGCTCGAGAGAAGTGCTTGTTAGTTGGAACATGTTCTGTGTGAGGAAAAGCTGATGGACATGGATTTCTTCAGACTATAGAAGACAACTTTGTGGATGCAGTTGGCATCTTGATCTACCCAATGGGGGTTGGATGGAGGTGCCTAGCAAAGCCAACTCCTTCAGTTCAGTTCTCCTCTGAAAGCATGAGAGGCAGCAAGAGAAATTCTGATGGGAGATGCAGAAAAAAAGAATGAAGTTCTTATGTAACTGTTAAACTCTGGGGGCAAGACAACCCCCACAGATCTCTTGAAATTACTGTTGAGCAATTTTAACACTTCTGGTATTGTATTCAATTTTTCCTTGGTAAAAATGGGAAGTGGTGCTCTAAGAAGTCTGTTGGAGATCATGTTACAGTCCAACGCTGCTTCATTTGTCGTTATGAGAAAGCAGGCTAGAAAAGAGCAGGAAAGGAAATTCTCAGCATACCTTCCAGAACAGAATTTGCACCTCTGCTGCATGACAGAGCCCTCTCAGAAAAGATGTGGTTTTACCATTTCAGCTTCCCAGCAGGTTGATCCATTCAGTATCAATCCAGGTTGATTCCACGTGTGGAAAAAAATGTGTGTATGTTTGGGCTTTTTGTTTGTTTGCTTTTCAACTCAGCACCAGAAGAATTTAGAACATAACAAACACGTGGAACTTTAAAAGTCTGTTACAATGATAAAAAAAAGAAAATGGAGATTATGGAAAGCAGCAGAAGTTAAGAAGCAACATTGCTTAGAAGAGTGGAAGAGTTTTATTTGATGAGTAAGGCTGCATGCAGGTGTAGGCTTAGGGCCCAGCGGGAATTTAATGATTTACAGCCTGTCGGCATCTGCAGACAGACAGGAAGTAAATGGATTGTATATAAGTGCTTGCTTCAATGTTGGCTGACTTTTCATTAGGCCGACTGCACCAGTTATAAGCCAATACAAGCACAGATTTGGTTCTTAGATTTCTTTCTATTAATTTACTAGGCAGTAGTGTGACTAAATTAAAATTTATTAAAAAAAAAAAAAAAAAAGAGACAGTATATGCATTTATGCCCTTTCTCTGTATGCATTTAACATTATTTTCGAGTATTTAGATTAAATGTTAATAATGTGTTTGTTTCCACTCAATATTTCAGTGTCCAGATCTTTACCTAGATAAGTCAGCATAGTTCTGCATCTGGTCTATGGACTTTTCTACTACAGAAGAAAATATGGTTTCATTTATGCAAGCCGTTTGCTTGCTATGAGAAATCTACATGGCATGATAACTTTATCAAGTCGAAGCCCTTCTCTGAAAAAGGAAATCTTTTTTTTTTTTTCCTTGTTTTTCTTGTTGTTCATCAATGTTGGCACAGAAAAACGCAGAGGGGAATTATCAGTGATTAGGAAAATAGGATGGGCCTTTGGACTCCTGACATATGTCCAAGTTCTGTTGCTTGCTGTGAGATACTGACTTAATCATTTGCCATAAAGCTTTCAAAAGCAGGCATTGTTTTAAAGAGCTTTGCTCTCCAAGTGTTGTGCTTCAGATGCTCCATGTCAAAGCTGCTTGTATTTGTTTTGGTTGGAGCTGCAAGTATTTTGCCACTGTAAGCAGAGGTCTGAAGATTGGCTGTGAAAAACACGTTATAAGGAAAACACTAGCTGATTCTGAAAAATACTGGCTGTGTGTCCATTTATTGGCCTGTAAATTTGGTACAATATTAGAGGCCAGGATAATCTTTAATTCCTTTTCAGCTGGAGTTCTATGAAAAATGCTAACAGAAAATCAAAGATGTCAAGTAATTTGAAGGAAAAACAACAACAACAACAACAACAACAAAAAAGACACTTCCTCCCTCCCCCCCCCCAACCCACACATACAAGCAACAGGGACAAAAACTGCTAGTGTGCTGAACTTCAATCAGTCCTCCACAGCAGAGAAATTTTTAAGGCCTACTGTTATTCATAAATTACTCAATCACCACCATACGTTATCAGACAGAGAAGTTGAAGAACTACACTGGCTGTAAATTTAATTAACTGAAAGATATTATTTAATTTCATTCCTGGTGTTGATTTGGAGTGATGGCATCAATGACAGATATATTTTGTACTTGTTTATGAACAAGTACAAAAAATAGGTTGTATGTGGCAACCTATTATTGCATGGTAGTGTGATATAAGAAGTATAAATACTTTCCACCATTTTTTTGTAAAACATTAAATACAGAAGGACAAGTAATTTGTTTGTGTGTTTATAAAAGGTTTGGGGTGGAGCCTCCTGGATTAATAAAGTTGGAAAAAGAGATTGAACAAGAGGAAACGCTTTCAGCCCCCCTCCCGTCTCCTTCGCCCTCACCAACAAAGTCTCCAGGGAAAAAGAGCACAGGGAAGCTCTTGGATGATGCTGTAAGTTGTGGGGAAAAGCTTCCCATCTGGTCCATTCTCGTATGCACTTACTTGCAAAACACACAGAAGCTTCATTTTTACATCTCACTGTATTTTAGAGATTTGCAGGCTGATAGAGTTAATTTATTTTTGACCGCAATTATTTCTGCCATAAGCTTGGAAAAAATTTAGCATTGTGTAGGAGATATGCAGTTTAGCCTAGCTTAGTGTTTAAGGCCAAGTTCCCTTCTTATTACTCTGTGTTTTTCTGTTCACTTCTTATTCATCAACTCCCACTTGATGTTTTGTCTGAGAAAGGACTGAGTCAGGACTATGAGATTTGGCCCATACTGACTTGTACAGACAGTTAACAAATGCTTTGAAGTTATCTCAGCTTAATTTTTATTCTGCTGTTGTGCATGTTTCTCACGTGGTGGTGGTGGTGGGGGGGGGAAGATTTTTTCTTCATTGTTAGAAAGCATCTTGCTTTGAATTTTATTAAACTCTTCGCATTATACTGTAGTGTTCATATCTCTGTTGCAATCCCTAGAGGGGTTCATTTGAAACTACTGGAATCAGATGAAAAGGACACAATTTGAAACCAGGAAGAGGTTAAACTTGAAAAGTACAAATATATTCTATAGAAAGAAGCTGTTACTATAGTAACTGTTATATTACAAGGTAGATGTGCCACCTGGGAGTTACAAAGCACTTCTTGAAAAATCCATGTGCCACTTTTTTGTTAGAAAAAGCAGATGGAATATAATGTTTGTTCATTTTATTGAAATACTTTATACTATTTAATGAAAATAATTAAATTTAACTTTTTTTTTTTTTTTTTACCTTTTTTTTGTTTGTTTTATTATTTCTTCCACAACTTTACAAAAGCACTCACTTATATTTCAATAGAATTGAGGAAGAACAATTATGCGTAGGAGTGTGGTGACTGCATATCTTGTAGGAACACGAGAGAGTATGAAGGTTGTCTCCAACCACCTCCTTTAATTTAGAAACCAGTAGGGATAGAAACATAATGGAATTCATCCAGCTAGATTCTTGACCCTTACTGCCCCAGACACTCACACCATAAAATAGCAGCAGTGCTCGTAGAGTCCAGACACAAAATAAAATAGGATATAATTCTTCCCTCTGCTTCCTTATTTGATTTCCAAATTCCACTCAATAATACTGCCGTATCCTTTGGGATCGTAAGGTAATGGAAGCCTCAATAGGAGGATCAGCAGAGAAGGTCTCATTATCTGCTGTTTTACAATGGTATAAATCTGTTGGCTTTCATTCTTCACAGCTCTAATATGTCTCTATTTTGCTTACACAGCTCAAAACAATCTTGAATCTGTTAGGTCCAACTATGCTGTATTTTTGCTTGCATAGATTATCCCTGGTAGACGTAGTAATTAAGGCATATTCCACCTTACCCATTTTCAGATGGAAATTTCAAGACCATCTTCAGAGGTGATAACTGTGATAGGATATTGTGTTAGGAATCCCTGATTATCAAGCAGCATTCAGAGGACCGTTGTCAAAAGGATGGGGATGGTGTTTAGAGGACTACCTACATTTCAAGAGATATAGGAATGCACCTTTTGCACGCTCAGAAACCTACCCTGGATTTCAGTCACCAACTCCTCGCTTCACTGACATTATTCCTATTGCAGCAGACTATCTAAATAATTTGATTCTCTAGAAAATGGAGGCTAACACTTAGCATTTGTTCATAAGAGTCACTTAAATAACTAGTCTTAAAATAATGCAGTGATTGTACATTGAAACTGAGGACAAAACATCTAATAGTTAAGAACACTTTCTGTGTCAAATACACAGAATCCCTTTCCTAAGTGTAATTTTTAAATGCAGTATTTTTCACAAAAACATAATGCCCTATTTTTAAAGGCAAACAAATATTACTAATAAAAAAGTACTTAGTAAAACTATTCCACGAGGTAATGAAGTTATTCAGATAACTACACTGAAGAACTTCAGACATAATTAGATGGCCTTCATGTTGCTCATGAAGGCTGGTTTCAAAAGCATTTTTGTTCACTGGTCCAGTATAGAAAGAATAATTTTGGTTAATGTTTAATTTCTTTCCAGTGTGTTTAACAATCTATGACTTTCTCTTAAGAGCATATTTGAAAAACTTTGGTTTTGCTTCACAAGTATTTTTTTAATTTATTCAAGGTAACCAAAATACCTCTTGTATTGCCATAGCTTTACTCGTTTTTGTTTTTTTTGTTTGTCTTCTAAGTTCAAAATGTTCATGTCTTAGCTGTTCTGAGCAGATTATTTCCCAGTCTTCAGACTGCTTTTACAAGGCCTTGATAGACAATCTGAATTTCAAAAGGACTTTGTAATGTTATTTGAAGTGGAGAAAACCTCCAGGAAGTTCCTCCAGCATTTTGCATTGTTTGACACCCACATACTAGGTCAGCTTCCATCAAAGAAAAGTGCAGTGTATGAAAATGATGTTCCTGTGTACAATTGGAATGCCAAATAAATTTCTCAACCACATTTCTTTTAGCAATTGATGGCTGTTCTACTTTCAGATCACTGAAGAGTACAAAATAAACTTTCACTAAATATTAATGTCTCTGGTAGCATATGCAGGGCCGCATTTTCACAAAAGGCTGAAGTCAAGCAGATGTAGCTGACAAAAAGCAGGAAGGTTGTTTTAATCTGTCTTTTCTCAGCTCTTCTTGCTGGGGCTATGTAGTCATGTTTGGCATTGATAAAGTAGAGCAGCCTTGAGGCCCCTTTAAATTACTCTTGATTGCAATAATGCCCTAACTTGGTGATCATCAAAGAGTAGTTAGCAATACTGAGGAGCATCTTGGCACGACTATGTCAGAATATTCTCTGCTCACCTTTAATTAAAGTACAAGTGTACTATTTGAAAGTGCAAAATGGAAGTATTGGATAACTTTTATCCAGAAGCCAAAATGCTTCTCTATTTATTGTATTTATTTAGAAGGCAAAATACATTATTATGACACCTTCATCTGTCAACTGTACTGGTTCTTTGACAGTTGAGCTGATTCACCATAAAATATTGAGTATGCATCTACAAAATTTTGATGCTAAACTCAAATTGTCAAAGTGTTTGTAGACTTCAATTATACAGTACAAATTTTATGTTGAACTATGACACTTGTCTCTATTTTTACCCTTTCACAGCTGTAAAATCCTCCTTGACATTGGAAGCACCACAGTCTGGGATTATGGAAATAATTTAAAAAATCAGCATTCAAGATCTGCTTTAATATATAAGCCTTATAAGGAACCGGGCGTGCATGTGTATATATAATGTTAACATTTTATTTAATTGATTTCACATAGCTTGTATTTCAAGGCTAACGTGCAACTGATTCCTGATTCTTGAGTCTGGCTAAATTTGGTGCAGCTCCTGAAGGACATACGTGCACAATCTAAATGTGCACATGAATTTATGCAGTGCTTTCTATAGCCATCCTAAGGCTGAGTGTATTTAGAAGTTACCCTAGATCTTTTTGGTCAGTGAGTGATCTGAAAAGACAGGGAAGCATTCACAGATATTTTTCCTCAGTTTCCTAAGAAGTAAGCAACCTTTTTTAGGTTCTGAATATTTTAAACAATATTACAGTGGCATTCACATCAGTACAAGAAGGGCCCAATGCTGAATTCTCATTCAGGATTTTTTCATTCATAATTCACGTGAAATTCTCAATAACTTCGATAGAATTTAGATCTGAGTGAAGGGTTTACAATGTTCCCTTTAAAGAAGTGGTAGGTGAAATAGTATTTCTCAAAAACAAATAAATAAAATCAAGATGAAAGTATTTAAAAAAAAAAAAAAAAGTGAAACGGAAATGAAGAAAAATGAGGAAAATACCAGCAATGAAGACTTAGATTAATGGTATCATGTAAATGTCCTCTTGAATGTTTTGCCACAGATACTATTTTAAACAGATTTTGTTAATAACTTCCTTCCTTTTTTTTTTTTTTTTTTTTTTTTTTTTTTTTTTTTATCAGGTTAAACACATTTCTGAAGATCCACCTTGTAAATGCCCTAATAAATTCTGTGTGGAGCGCCTTTCACAAGGAAGATACAGAGTTGGAGAAAAGATCCTCTTTATTAGGGTAAAAGTTTTATTTTATTTTATTTTATTTGATTTGATTTTATAGCAAGTTGCTAGTGTCTTCTACCTTCCCCTTTGGAAACATTTTCTTTTTAACCAGCATCAACTCAGTTTTATGATGCTGAATAAAGAAATACAGTGGGTTAACTGACTTACGGAATTATTAGCATTTGGTAGGTCCTTCTAATTCTAGGTCATTGAATTTGCTCCGTCTTTGATCAATGGCAATCAGAAGTCTTTACAGAGAAGATGATTTCCTCACAGTTCTGTCTGAAAGAAAATCTACTTCATCATCACAGCCTTTCCCCCACTTTGTATTGGCTGATAGTATTTGACAGGTCCGGAAAAGGATCAAAGACTTCATGATCCTTGAATTAACAAGTCACAGCTAAGACATATCCCTAAAGTAGGGGAGCAAAACATTAATGTCTGTATTACTACATGTGATGAGCAGGTATTTCTAAACCCAGTGTTGTATTTCAGACTTCATATGTAGTATATTAACTCCAATACCAGAAAGTAATTGTAAATGTAAATATTTCCTAGCATTAATGTTTAGCTGAATTTAGCACAAATATGGTAGCCAAAGTTAATTTTGATCGCCTTAATCTTCTGGATGCATGCTCATGCTAATAATGTGAAAATACTCGTCATACAATTTTGTGATAGTGAGGAAAGAATCCGGTTCATATTATGCTTCTTTCCATTTTTCTGTTCACACGTGCTGTCCTTGGTAAAGACTGGTTCGAATGACACCTCTTGCTGTTGAAGAACTGTTATCCCTGTTTTGTTAAAGACGTGAAACTATGGCCTGATAAAACTGAGGATTTAGTACTTCTAAGAACAAAAGTCAGGAGGACTCCTTCCCATCTATAGAAGTCAAATTCCCGATTCAACAAAACAGAGTGCTTTCTATGTCATAAATGTATGCTTAATTTACACTGAAGTCAAATTTAGATAAGGGTTTAGGTTGTCCCATGTGTATAAAGTTGAGAACATGTTTAAGTACTTTGCTGAAAACGGAAACTCCCATTTAATTCAGTAATAGCTAAGAGTGAAGAAGAAATACAGGATTTGTAACAGATAGTTTGAGATTTAACATGCTAGCATAAAGGATTAATAGCTTTTCTGTTTCATAGCCAATGAGACTTTTTAATTCTGTGATATTTTAGGGTACTAACTTTACATGACTTTGAAGAAGGTAGTTTCATTAACAAACTAATCTGTAATCTGGAAGAGTTTAACACCTCTGTTTTCTCCCTTTCAATTTTCATTTCAAATAACAATATCAAAGTATTTTAAATCTTCTAGATTTGATAAACTCATTTTTTTTCTGCCAGAATGGTGAACGTCAAATTCCCTTTCACTGGCTTCTTCATTGTGTAATCTAGTCCAAGTCAGATTTTGTTCCAAGTTTGCAAACAAAACACCCTTTTCATATCACGCTACCACATTCCAAAGTAGAATTGTGCCAAAAAATAACAGTAATATAGATTAGACGTTAAAATACAGTATTAAAGATCATTCCTGCAACATTGATATCAATGGAAACTTGCCAGGAAGTTCAGTGGGAACAAGCTTATATTCATAGATTTTGGAAGTCATTTGTCCTGGGTTTTGGTTAGTTTGGATCTCGTTTTGGAACGCTCCACTGGATCGCAGTAAGTTTTGATTCTTCGTTCTACGTATTTTTATTGTGTACATGAGTAGATTTATTAGTATCTCTTTGGAATCCTTTGGACATTTCCTTATGAGAAAATATGTTAGAGATGCATAGCTGACTTCTAATTTTGTTGATATTTGGCACCTTGTTCTGGTGCTGCTGAGATAGTTCCTCCTACATTCCGTGTTCTGTATAGAGTGTAACACAACCAGATAGACGCCACTTGTTTATAATCCAGTGTGTATAATCAGTTGAACTGAGACAGTTTTTCTTAACTTCTGTAGATCGTTCTGTACCAACTGATGAACATGATCACTTCTGAGTGGTGTATCTGGTCAGCTTCAGGCAGAACTGCAGTGTTCTTTATAACCAATATGATTTTGATGGAGCAGGTTTCTATAGAGGCTTATTCTAGTGCTGGATCATTCAGAGTTTCTGTGATCTGACAGTGCTGGAGAGCCAAGAGAAAAGTCAAGCGCTCTTTCTTTCATGGAGACTTTCAGCCTGTGGTTTTCATTCCAGGCCTTTGTTGTATGTAAGTACCTTTTTCTAGCACCGTTGATCACCAAGCACATTTTAAGCAACTGCCACATCTGCAGCCACAGCAAGTTCATGGTTTCCTTGGTTTTAGCAGCTGAAATCCAAATGCAATTGAGTAATATGCTTTACTGGTATGAAGACTTGGGTCTCACTGTTGCAGTTACCTTGACCATCTTATTGCAGGTGCTTAAAATTACAGAAAGAATTTCTTAAATGACTATCTGCCCAACCTTGTCCTAAATCATGCTTTTCATCAATTGTTTCAAGTACTAGTGTAAAATGTGCTCAAGTTGTAATTGTTCTCAAAAATAAGATGCTAAGTATCTGTATTGCTGAAGTCCATTTTCCCTTTTATGGGACACTTCTGTACCTAGTAACTACGTTCTTGTATTTATTGCTGTTGGTGCCCATATCTCTTTGGAAATGGCATCTAAGCTTCACAATCAATTATTTGTCTGTTCAATCTTTGATCCTACCATTATGCCACGAAGTGCTTTGGGGTACAAGTCTTAATCTTACCAAGTAGTATTGAGTTAATAAGCCTGTTTGTAAAAATAAAGAATAACAAGACATGAAAACTTCAGTTGCACAAAAGCATGTTTTTTTAACTTGGAAAACTGAGTCACAGATTTTCAACTCTTTATTTCTTGCAGAAGACAGCAAAGGAGTTATTTACATTAATACATAATTTTATATTAAGAAATATCAGTCAGGTCATAGGAAAAGGTTATTTTTTAACTATGACTTTCAGTGGCAAATATTTCAAGCTATCTTGTGGTATAAGGATAAGGATGTATGATTTCTGCAAACTAGCAAGCTTCTCTCATGAAGATGTATACTATTGATCCACATCCATAATAAAATTGAAAACACTGGGTTCTGCAGAATGAAAAACTGTTTCTCTGCAACTGGAGTCTGATTAGGTGGTATAATGGGTCCTCACTTTCAAGTCTGTCATGTTTCCTGACTTCTGATTGCTCTTGTACTTTTTGACCTTGTTCTTTTAATCATTAGTATCAGTTATTTGCTTGTGACAATAATGACACATTTAAATTGATACTAGTTCTATCTGAATTGAAATCTCAGTAAATGAAAGGCATTATTTTCCTGCTATAGCACTGATGTAGAAGCTTTCTTTTGGGACTCTCTTTCAATATGTGTGAATGCATATAAGATCACTGGTGGCTGCAAACAGCATGGCGATGTTCTTCCCCTCTATTGCCCATTTTTAGTGAGAAAAATGCACTCATGTAAGCACGCTTGACATCCAGGTAGACATGATATACCACTTAACTATGTAAAAACGGAAAGCAGATGGATTATACAGTTGTCAAGACTCAGATATCTTCTGCTTTTCCAGACCAAATAAGTAATTCATATTCACAGCTCTAACTGTGCTTTTTGGGTTTGGGTTTTTCTTCAACACTTGGCTCTTTTGTCTTGCTTATTTGAAGGATTCTAAGAGATTTTCTGCTTTGCCAAGGCCCTCTCACTTCTAATCTTCACAACAGTTTATCTTTCTAGCACATTAATTCCTTTCCTAGAGCTTTATCCATATCAGATAACTTTCAGTGGTGTTTCAGATGTCAAAAGCATTGGCTGATCAGGACTTCATCAGGATCACTGGACTTCAAGGACAGTGACAGTCATTCACCTCTTCTTTGAGCTTTGAATCCGAGTCTTCTACTGCTACTAGACAAACATTCTAATTGTCAGCTCAAGGTTAACTGCTAGAGATGATGTGAAAGTCATGTCTAAAGTCTCGCCCTAATTTATACCCAGATGTAACTTGTTTTGCTTGTTTGTTTGTTTGTTTTTCTGTTTTGTTTGGAGATGTTCTCACAATGGATGATTGGACTTTTTTTGTTTGTTTGTTTTTAAACCATGTGCCAGTTCCTATGCCACAGCTTGACCCTCTCTGAGTATTTGTTGTATTTCATCCTTATTCTTGCAAGTGAACACTGAATTCTTTCAACCTTCTCAGTTGTTAGTTAGTAATTAGTTACCAAATAATTATATAAGGAAATTCTCAATACTTTCAATAAAGGTGGGTAACTGAATATAAGTATGTGAAGAGTTATAGATCTCATTGTTTCTGTTTTTTTTTTTTCTTTTTTTTCTTTTTTTTCTCTCCCTAGAATGCTGAGTATATAAAAATAGAACAAATTACATAAATCCTCTCATATTTTCTTTCCCTTTTTGAGAAGATGTTCTGCTGACTCAACTGTCCTTTTATAGAAAAGGTACTGGATCACCATCTGCATATCTGAGTGCACAGATAAACTGCTAATCCACTCAGCCATGAGTTTACAGACAAAAATTACTTTGCAACATGAAAAACTCTTTATAATTTGTTGTTAAGAATTACAGGTTGGGATCCATAGGTTTATATTGAAAGCAATAGGGGGAAGTATTTCCAGTTATTTCTTGTGCTTCTGCTTCATAGATTAATCTTTTTGTAAGATTCCATTTTGAACTTAACAGCTGTTAATACATTTTACATTAATGATGAGACAGCAGTTAGTGTTCACAGCTGGAAGCTAGTAATCCTGATGTATTGGAACTGGAGATGCAGCTATTTGTAATGTTACTCTTTAACGAGGTTAGCGCCGAGCTTTCTATGCTCTTGTATAAACCTTTTGCTTTCCCTTGCTGAAGCAAAAAGGATCTTGTATTGCTGTAATGTGAGCACTATTAATGAAGTCAATGCAAGCACATCTATCTTTTATAGGACTATGCTGCAACGATTTACAAGATGAGTGAGAGTTAATATTCTTCACTATAGCTTTAGACAAGTAGTAGACAATGCTAATTAAAAATTTAACTGAATCTTTAAGGTGTCTATTGTGTACAGTATGCTTTTAAAGCATATTGTAACTTAACTTAGGCTACCATTTAGAGAAATGAAAATAAGTGAGGCTTATGTGATGTTAGTAAATCAAAGTTTCTGCACAGTTCATTAGAAATTCTCATTGAACATGTAGGATTCAGACATAAAAGTGCATTTTTTATCTCTTGCAGTATTCTTTAGCTTTAGGGTAATGTTTTTAAGGAACTTGAAGCTTTCATGGGGATTTCCACCTAGGCTTTATTTCTTGAGTAGGGATGATGGTTTTAAATCGAATTGTACTGGCCATGGTTTAACAAAACTGTTATGTAGGCTTTTAAATATTTAATACAACATGGTTTGGCCTTTGCATTCCTGAAATAACATGAAAATTTTAAATTGTTTTTTAAAAGGCCTTTCATTTCTTTTACTTTGCCATTCTCTTATCAGTGTGAAATGAATGTTTTTTCCTCCTGTTGTATCCAGTATCACTTTGTTTGGAGCTTAAATTATTCATTTAATGGCAAAGTTTTACTCACACAGGAAATGCAATTGATTACAAAAGCTCATTGCATTGCAATCGATTTCTTCTCATTTAAGTAAAAACTTTTTCCCCATGAGGATAGTCAAGCCAGTAAACAAGTTGACCAAAGGGGTTGTGCAGTCACCATCTATGGCGTTTTGTGTAAGTCAACTAGTTAAAGCCCTAAGCTACTTGATCTGACCTTATAGTTGACCCTGCTTTAAGCAGAGGGTTAGACTAGGTGACTTCCTGAGCTCCTGTCCAATCTGAATTGTTCTATCTCCTATCAGATAGGACTAGAGCGATGTCAGTATTTTAAATCAAGATCATGGGAACTGACTCAGGTATCCAAAATATAAATGTTAATAATTCTACTGGAAAATAGAAAAAATAGAGTTCACATTTTTTACTGCAGATGTAGGTAAAGCCTGTCTCGCTTGCGGTTTGTATTTACTGTGTTTTCTGTGTTTTATAAATGCCAAATCCTTATGAAATTTATAGTTTTAGTTTAAAGTTAAGTTCTGTCACACCTCAGTGGTAACATGCAAGATAAGTAGTGTTAAGTAGTGTTAAGTAGTTTTTATCACATGGGCAGCAGTATTTTATCCCGTGTGTTCAATGGATTTGTCCTCAATGCTGCTTCTAATTCTGACCAGTAGAAAAGTAGAAAATGATATTTGTCCAAATGCTCTTCACCACAGTGAAATATAAAACGTTATATTTTAATGAGAATATGGCTTGTGTACCAACTATTTTTTCGACCAGTATTCCATCAGGATGTGTTAATTTTTTTATTTTTTTTTGCTTTGGCAGTAGTTGTGAGATGTCCACTAAAGAGACTGTGTTGACTATGCAGTTGTGCTGAGTGTCTTTTTTTTTGTTTTTTTTTTTTTTTTTTTTCTTTTTTTCGTCCCCCTCTTCAAAAGTGAATATTGTTTTTAGAATCTGAGTGCTGTATTCATGTCACCTAGGTTTCATGCCTACAGCATTTTTTCTAATGGTGAGGAACACACAGTACTTCTCTCTTTCTATTACATTTATTAACTGGACTGTAAATCAATTTACAGAATTACGTGGCTTTTTATATTACATATTTCTTGGACTACAAATTTAAAAAATACATTGTTCGTTTCACATTTTTGTTTTAGTTTAAATTTGGGGGCAAGTTTTTTGTCTTTAATGATGCTATTTACTAAGATTCTGTCTGAAGATGTGTTCAAACACTTGAAACTACTTGAGCTGCATATGCATGGATCAATAGGAATTGATTCTTGCTTCAAAAGCCAAAAAAAGTATTTATCAAGAGTAAACCTTTGTGGTGCAGTTCGTTTAGCCATAATAGTCACGTCCTTGAATTATTTATTAATCTGTCTAGAAGCCAAAGGCTATGAAAGTCTCATGATAAATATAGTATGTCTATTTTATATATGAATTTGTACAGTAATAATACTGTTTGCATAGAATGAACAATTCTCCTGAAGAACAGATTTTTAGATTTTATGTCATTAAAAATTAATATTTTCATTTGAAATGTAATTTGCAGTTAATAGTTTAGAACAGGGTTAATATTTACTAATTAATTTAATATATTAAAGTTAAATTAATATTTCAAAAAACTGTGGTAAATCTTGGTTACAGTAAAGGGAAATTAAGGAAAGAGACTTTGAGGGCATATGCATGCAAATTTGATTATAAATATATAAATATAATTATATGATTATAAATATACAATATTTATTTTTATATGATGATTAATTTCCTGTTCAAGCTGTTTGTGCTAAGCATAAAGTTTATGATCATAATACATTAACATATTAAAATGTAGGTCTTACTTCTCCCTGGGTAACTGTCAAACACTGGACTAAATCTTATCTCTTACTCTCTCTGCTTGAACGTGCAAACTCTTTTTATGTCAGAAATTGAAATAGTTGCAGCAAATGGCTATCCCAGTTCACACGGGACTGAAATTGTGCTTCTGTGGCTCCTGTTCAAATCAAGATAAACTGCAAGTGCTTAACCATGGCCAACATTTGAGCCTGACTTTATTTTTCTGTGTTTTTGATTTTTTTTCTTGATATTAGAAGTAGCATTTTTGACTCAAAATCCATTTCTATACTTTGTACATCAATTAACAAATTCTCACTGATGTTATTTTCTAAATAGTCTTTTTAATGTTCCATTGCTAAAAGAGTAAGAATATAATTACTGCCCTTTTATTGTTATGAAATCTTAATTAATTATTACCAATGCTACAAAGCTAAGTGACAACTGAAGGAGACAGACATAAACTGGTAGACAAACACTGAAGTCAGTCATAGCCCACAGAAGCCACAAAGAATAAAAATTCTCACTTCTCCAAAGGTGGAATTTGGAGCTAAATTTGGGTATGGATAATTTGGATATTAAAATATGTACGCAGTGCCATTATTTCACCTTTCCTGAAAACAACTTTATTTTTAAATATATATATGTATTTACATAGGTCCAGAAGTGCTTTCTCCAGACTGTCTTGTAAAAATGAACAATTATTTTGTTATATATGCATATGAAAACAAGTTTTCCAATATGTTATGATTGGGGGGTAAAAAGGTAAACACAAATTTCTTTAACTAATAATGTTGGGTTTTTTTTCAACTTCATCTTGTTTTGTGGTTTCATTGACACCTAGTCTGTGTAAAAATTATCTAAAATATATATTTTTAAAAAAATGTTGTAAACTCTTAATGGAAATTTGGGAGAATCTCTTCTATTTTTTTTTTTTTTTTTTTTTGGTCATTAATTTTTTGAAAGGCAGCAGCAAAACAAGCATCTGGTGCTGTACTAAATACAGCAAAAGTTTTCTTTGGCTAAGATTAGTAAACTCTGTAGAACTCTTATTAAATAAAAAAAAAAAAAGAAAAAAAAAAAAAAGAAAAAAGGTACAGCTGTATCTGAAGACTTCCTCAAGTCAAGTCATAAATCAGCATCATTTGATTGACTGCTTTGAGGTGTGGTAGCCTGTCTTGTTTTCAGTAAACCAGAAATTAGTTTGAAGTTTGGACCTTACGATCTTGAAGGTGTTTTCCAACTTCAAAATATTTTAAGATTCCACGATTTAACTTACAATAAATAAATTTAAAAAATCATTAAAATTGTAGTATTTGATTAAGTCAGTAATTCAAACATGACAACATATGCTGATATTTTTACTTAGACTACAGGAACACTCAATTTAGATAAACGCATGCTATTCCTTTGTTGAATGTCATGCTTTTGCCGATTGCCCAGTGCTTCGGTCTGTCTATATCCCATTTGCTATCAAAAGTAGGCCTTTTGTCTACACAACTAGATGAAACCCTATTTGTACTTCTTATAAAGCTGAGAGCCAGAGACATTGTCCTAAACATTGTCCTTTTATATATATGTATATATATATATTTATATATTTATTTTTGATTTGCGTGCAGATCTTATTATATCACATTACAGTATAAAAAAAAAAGGTAGGGGGGCGGAGGGGGCTGCTTCCTCTGATGTATTTACTACACAAAGCCTTTGACAGTCTGGCTTTTCTCATAGAACCTTAAACATGTGATCACCTTAAATATAAAAAACATTCATGTTACTTAAGAGCAAGTATTTCCCTATAAAGAGACTCGTTTTTAACAATTTGTCAAATGCATAGCCATAACAAATGGCTATCTCATTTAAAGGAAGATTTAACAATCTCAAAGACTTTCTAAATATAAAGGAAGTAACTTTTTTTGTTCAACTGCCTGCGTAATGGAACTCTTTTCTACCTCACCGGTGTTCAATCCTAACAGGCCCCAGCCTGAAACCTTCCCTTTCCCTGATTTTTATTTTATTTTTATTTTATTATATATATATTTTTTTTGTTCTGACAGAGGTACCAGAGGTGATCCAAAGTAAAGGCATTGATCTCTACACATCCAAATTTCAGCCTTGATCCCAGACACAGTTTGGAAACTTTCCATTAGAGCAGCAATATTTTTAAATAGATGTGTGTGGTGCAAGTGGCTTGGGTGTGCCACCGAGACCTACCATCTGCCTCTGCAAGCAGGCCAGAGTGTGGCTGGGGCCTTTCCTCTTAGTAACAGGCTGTTGCCCTATCCCCCTTTCATTCATGTTATTTTACATGTTGCACTAGAAGATGACCTAGTAAGAATTTCTGTTTAACATATATTTTTTTTAGACACACGTTTTTATCATGCTGTTACCATTCTGCTGTAACATACTGCTTTCGGTGGAAGACATTGGAAGTCAACCTAACTGGTATTTCTCTTTTGGCAAGACGGAGGCCAATAAGATCTGCACATGGGAAGTAAAATAATTCCTGAAAGTAAACTCCAAGCCAGCAATCCCCCCGTAGTGTCAAGCAACAGTTACTATTATGATTTCTTCTCTGTATATGTGTTAAAACACAGAGGTCTATTACAAAGAGTGTAAGGAGAATGCTGGCCTAAAAAGCCTTCTTTGCAAAAAGTATTTATTTTAAATATCATCAATATGCTGGTGTGTCTCAGGTCTAAAATTACAGTGGTGTTCAGAATTCTTCTAACCAAAGTCACATAAATCAGGTAAAATGACAGCCTGGCATTTTAGTGAAGCCAGTTTTTCAGAAATGACTATGCTGTTTGTGCTAATTTCTTGGTTCATGTTACTTAACTGCTTCCCTATGATTTACTGAGGGGCAAGAGGGAGAAGGAGTCATTTGGCATTTCATAAAGACACAAAGAACCCTGTTTCTGTTCCTGCCCCCTCCCCCCTAGCCCCCTCAGTCTCTCCAAGTATATATATTAGCAAGCCAAAGAATGATATCATGGCATTTTCATAGTGAAAGTGTACATTGTTCTTGAGTCTCCCTTCTTTTGCTCTTTGGTCTGTTCCTGGTGGTAGTGTTTTTTATTTGTTTGTTTATTTGTTTTTTCTCTTTAAATCAAATATAGTATTTGTAAAATATCCTGTAGGAAGTCCTACATAAGACAATTCTGAGTATAAACCCTTTTTTGTGAAGGAGTCAATGAAAGTTTGATCTGCATGTATTGATATTTGTGTTTTATTATCTTAAAGATTCAGGTGTAGTGTAGATACCGTATATAGGAATATCCTGTTACTGGCCTAACTGTGGAACACATTTTCCAGTTAAGAAAAAGTAACAGAAAAGTGGGCTTAGGTGTCCATTTGATTTTTGTGTTGTTCTTAATCTGACGTAATTTAATCATTTAGTCATGACTTAGATATTTCCCTTGAAAACAGTGTTTTGAAAAAAAATTCTCTCTGGGGAGTTAAGATTTTCTCAACCTCTGAGAACCAACCTATCAGTATAGGAAGGCTAGAAACAATGAGTAAACTTTATGGTAGGTTAAGAGCACTCCAGTATGTGTAGAATAATAGGGAAAAGACTTTTCATTCAATGTGTTAAGCATCCAGATCCCTTGTTTCAGCTAGTGAAAAGCATTGCAAAATGTCCATAACGTACTGACTAGGCTTGAATATGCTTCTTCAACTCTGTCTTTTCTCTACTGTGGTTTCAATTTTGTCCAAAAAGCTGGCGTGAGGGTTAAGCCAGATGAGATACCTTCAAGCTCAAAGCTTTATACAGTGTAATAGGGTGTCAGTGGTATGAAATATTTGCTGTAGGAAATGTGGAGATCAAGTATTTGATCCAGGTCTGGCAATGTAGTTATATCTGCATAAGATGTTGGTCAGTGAATTCTTCTGTGAAGCCAACAGTCTGGCTCTATTTGGCTTAAAGCCATCGAGTAATTTTTTGCAGATTCTAGTGAATATTAATATATTGACATTTAATACTTCAGGAATTGTTACATAATATCCCCATTTTGCTAGTAATGAAGTAAAAAAATCCAATATAGAAATAAGACTATACTGATGATGAGAGATGATGTTGGTTTGAAATAATAGAAATCCTTAATCCTGAACAATTACTGCAGTTCAGATCAAAGTATAAGGCAGACACTGAGCTGGAATTGCATGTTAAACTGCAGCTTCATTTACAATGTGCATGCTTATATGTTCTTCCAGGTTTAATTCCTGTGTCAGCTGGGTGGTCATATGTTTCCATTCCATGCTTTGCTTTGGTGGTGGCAAAATCTGTAGGCCTACAGGTTCAGTTTTGACCTTTGTAAGATAAAGGAGACAAGTTCAAATCTAGAAATACTCCCCTGACTTTTCTTGATGCTTCAGATTCAACAGTCCTTTTCCAATGTTTACCATGGATTTATTTATTTTTTAGTCAATCCCCCAGTCTACCAAGTTGATAGATATTTCCGTTTTGAGAAATGCTCTTTACCCATCCCAAAGGCATACTTACTGCCCTAAATGGTCCACAGAATGTGTGTGGCTTCAAGCAAGTTGAGTCCAGCTTTTACCACTCCACTTAGGGTGGTCAGCATCTTCTTTGGAGATGAAACCCAAGAATAAATTCAATATATTGACTGATCTGAGTATGATCAGTCAAATCCCCACCTTGAAAAGCAAGCTATGAAATCTCATATTTTGATTATTATTTTTCTCTATCACTTTGGTAATAGAGATATTTTTAGATATTTTTAAACTATTTGAGTTAGTGATATTCAATCTGCTTTTCATACCATTTTGGGGTGTGTATTATCAAAGTCTTTGTTAGATGCACAGGGAGAATTAAAAGGGATAGCTGTGCCTTTTAGATGTTGCAAATGTAAAAAGGGAAGTTGATTAATTATTCTGGGTTTTGGCACTGAATTGCAAATATTTATTGACTGTGTGCTATTTCTAAATCTAGTCAAACTGTTTTGCAGAACATATAGATCATAGTGAAAAAAAAATCAATTAAAATAGTATGTGTGAGGGACACTGTGAAAACAAAGATCTGTACACAAGAATTTGGTAGAAATTCAGCTGCCCAGTGCCAATTTCAAAACTGACTTCCCACAAATAGCACCTTTGAAATATGACCTTATTATTATTATTATTATTATTATTATTTATTGTAAGATGCCAATGTGATGTGTTTTCAAGCAGATACAAGACAGAGCTTGAACGATATAAGTTCATTGCTACTACATGGATGCATGAAATTCCACAGTACACATGGAATGGTCTTAGCCACCATCTAAATTGTCACACAGTTGCACTGTATTTCTTTCAGGAATCTGGACATGAAGACTTTGGCTTTTAATATTTCATTTGAAAGGAAGCACTAATTTATTTGCAATGTTTAATTTTAACAAGTTACATTTGTAGAATTTCAGTACATGCTTTCAAGAAGTCAAGAACAGTCACTCTTGATGCTTAGATTATATACAGTTTCAGTTAGTTTAAAACAGTTACATTTTACAGTTTGTAGTTAGCCTTACCTATGTTTAGAGTGTGAAATAATTTGGTTTTGGATGCACTTGGTTTTTCTGAAGTCCAGATTGCAGCTAGAGCTTTTTTTTTTTTAACCTGTGGAAACCAGAAAGCAAAAGGAGAAGTAACATGTAAGTCCTGCTTTCTCATGGATTAAGATGTGGCTGGAGTGCCACACAGACCTGGAGTGTAAGAACATAAAAAGTGCTTTTTACACTGCAGTTCAGATGTATGACAGAGAATATTTGGGAAAGCATTTCAGCCAAGAACGTTTCCACAGCTTTTGAGGCTTTACTGTAGCATCACCTGATGACCTAAAAATAAATAAATACAAATCCCGTGTGTTCATACAAACAAACATTACCATTGGGAAAGATCATCTTGTTCATTATATTTTCCATTAGAACATTATTTTAATAATAAATATCTATTATGCTGATTGATTTTAAAAAAAGTGCTTACCTGAAGGAAATTGAATGTCAGGATCAGGTATGCAAAAAAATAAGGGCATACTAGATTTGCCTGAAGGTATTTACTTTGTTTGGTAGAAAGATATGTTGCTACCCAGAGAAATCATGGTTAAAAAGCATGCATGCAATAGAATGCTGTTTGTTTCTCCCTCTGTTTGCCCGCTTTATCTCCTGCAACAGAGGAGTAAATGATGGGGGAAAAAAAAAAAAAACAACAAAAAAAAACCCTTGTGCTTCTGAGTACCTGAGAAGGGGCTTATGTACTGTAAAACAATGGAGTTGCTCAAAGTCAAGCTGTGCAAAAATTAGCACAGAGGAAAACACCTCTGTCAGGAGAGTCAGCTCTAAATCAGAATCAAGTTTATATATTAAAAGGAAAAGGATAGAAACTCCAGGCTACTCTGTTACAATAATCAGTACCTTTTTGGCAACTAGTACATTTTCCCATTCCAAGATCTTTGCCAGAACCTAAAAAGATCTTTCTTCTGGTATTTGCGGAAAGATATAAAACCGATGAGTGCAAAGAGATCCAACATGCTAGAATATATACAACAGGGGATTTCCATGTGACTAAATATAAGTCCCGTCAGGTTACAGCTGGCGTCTATCAAAACTAAGCTAAATTATATTACTAATGCTAAATTTAGATAATTCATTCCTGTGTCAAGAGAGTTATCAGAGTCCTAAAATCGTTAAATATTCCAAAGAATAGTGCATTGCATGAAAAATATGTATGCCGTTTGTCTGATTGCTTCTTCCCTTGACCCCATTAGTTCTTTATCTTTACTTCTACACCAAGGAAGTGGCTTTTTTTTGGTAGCACTTTCAGCACTTAAATGGATATCAGGCTTGGCCCCTGGTCAGCCACTCACGAGTGCAACAAAAATATTGTACAGTAAACTGTCTTAGAACGCATTCCAAAGATAAACTTGGAATTCTGCAGAACAAAAGTGATAGTATTACCATGATTTTTCCTGGATCCTTCCCATGGAAAAGTGAGGGTTAGGCACAAAGTTAATATCAGATGTGCAAAGCAGGCATGAAAAGAACAGAAACATCAGAATTCTCTCTTTTATCACCCAAATTTACCAAACCTTGCCAGTTTCATATCCATGTAAACTGTATTATCTTGTGTCAAAACAATTTAAAAAAATGTTATACATCAAACTAGATGAGACTGATTGCAGCTCAGTTTGGCTTCTAGTTAGACAGTCAGCTGAAAAAATATGCCTGGTTAAATGACAGAAATTCTGATTCGGACTTGTACAGGTTAGAACATGAGAACGATTTTTTCAGGTCCCTGAAAACTGAAATCATTGTACTTTTTGTGTTCATTTATGTTCTGTAGTGCTGGAGTGATAGTGTAACATTACGTACAGGGTGCTGGTAAGCAGGTCCAAAAATGGACATAATGACTGACAAAGTAGTTGTGTATGAAATGAAATAGTCAGCCTCCGTATGTAAAATCAATACCTTTTGTAAGTTGAAATGCAGATCCTTCACTTCTCTGCAGCACGGTAAGCCCATTCTCAGATCAAATGCTTTGGAACTTGGAATCAACATGAGTGCAAGTGCTAATCTGATCCTAGAAAGAAAATAAAAAAGAGCAAGAAAAGTCGGTACCAGCAAAAGATAATTCAGCCATGTTGCTATATGTTAACTTGTGCTCATCAATGGAAATAAATTACCCCTGACTTGTGTTTGGATTACTGTTTTTTAAAGATGAGAGAGTAACTAGATGAGGGTTTTCTGCTTTTATCTAGTATCAGGATAAGATTTTTTCCACATAACATTCAAGCTAACATTCTCCAAACATTTGTACTGTTCTCTAGTTTGTTGTACACAGTACATAATTTTCTGGGGTTACTTATGGTCCCACTAAATTTAGACCAAAGACTTCCAATGCAAGCTGGAATCACTTGAACTATGGTGGACTTGAATTTAAATATTATACTACAGATTGCACTTGACCAAATCTTCCCAGTGTCTTCAGTCAAGACTGATGATTGCAGTCTCAGATAATTCATTTCTGGTCCATAATATCTTAATTTTATTCTGAGTTATTTATTCAATTCAAACTGATTTAACGATTTTTTACACATTAGTATAGCTTCAGTTCGTTACTTACAATGTTGATTTCATAGATTTGAACTGACATAATTTCATTCCAACATTGTAACATCATACCTCATAGATTCACGCTGACATCATTTTGAAAACTTTGAGAGGATGCTTTGTACTATTTAAAGGAAATTAAGCCTAAATATAAACATTATTGAACTTAGGATACACTAGTTTTCCCCTCATTTTCCCCAGTTGTAAATTAGAAGGTATTTTAGTGAAACCCATGGAGTTAAATTTATTTCAGGCCCGTTCATTTAAAAGAATAATCTCTAGTTTTAGTTCAAGAAAGATCTGATAAACTAATCTGTTTCTAGATACTTTCCAAATGTAATTTTCTTGGTTGTGCATGCAGTTGCATTGATTTAAAAAACAGGAATGGAGGTGGGAGGCAGTTTCCACGTCTCTGCATTTTACTTGGTCACATCTGTGACTGGTTTCATACTTCTGGTGTTGCCCTAAACTGTTCTATATAAAGATGGAAAAGAAATCTTGCAACTTTTGTGTTCTTTGTCTGTTGAATCTTATCTAATAGCGCTAAGTTTTCTAGCATAACTAAAAATCATAAAACAGAAGGAATCTGAGGTACTCTATAGGCAGCCAACCAGTATCTTGGCTCCTTGGGCTTTGCACTGGTTTTCTTGAGCCTCTTACAGAGTTGTGATGGTTCTTCTAAACAATTAATCACTGATTAGTCAGTGACAATTGTGGAATGTTGTCTTAATATTGTCAGCTTGCGCATATTTTAATTGTAAGCCTCTTGTCTCAGTTAGAGGTGCCAGTAACCAAAAGATTGTTCTTTGAGATAATTTTCCCACAAAAGCTATAGTTGTGACACTTCTAGTGATAGGTCAATGTAAACAGTTAGACTGCAGAATAAAGTTGGCAGTGCACTTACCACTGGGGATCTTAGCTTTCTCTCCTCTAGGTAATGCTATTCTCTTGTTGTGTTATTTAATTCCAACTTACATATAACTAGAAAATGTTTGTATTTTGACTGTACCACATATGTAAAGGCCTATTGCAATCTGAAAAGAAATTGAGATGGAATTTGAAAACAGTGAGAACCCTGTGTTACTAAATGAGATAAGGATCCATTTTTATGAACTGGCATTAGGTTGAGGTACATCTGATAATTATAGTGCAGAGGTCCTCTGGCACTCAGGACTAAGAAGAAGAAATAGTGTAGAAAAAAAGTGGAAAAAATACAGATAGTGTATTTTTCTAAGATAATTGCTGCATGTGTAAAAAAAAAGAAAAAAAAAAAAGACTGAAATTAATTTAACAGCTGCTAAAGTAAGCGTAAATTACCCCGATATTCAGTATAATTAAGTACTGTTAAATATCAGTTGTTAACTGATCTGATCTGATCATTTGCAACATGACAAATAATAGAGGAAATACAGAATACAGATGTCTGCTTGTCATGACCTTTAATCTTAAATGTTGGTCAGCACATGTTCTTTGTTTAACCATACTCTGTCTAACAGGTTTCTGAATATTGGAAGGAATGCTTTCAAAAGAGGAAAAGGATGCCTGGTTGAATGGAGCTGTAGAAGGGGAGCTGTACACATTTGAAGAAAAGAAATTATTTTCTTAGGTGTTCTGTCCATTCTTTGTTCTTCTGTTCATGTACTCTTCTTTATATGTGTGACATAGACTGAATGAGGCAAGAATGCGATCGGTCTGGAGCCCGGAGTAATTATGCAAAGTTTTCTTGTGATAATTATTGAGTGTAGGGTGCTTAATGCAATGTGGTGCATTCCTGCCACTCGTCGAAGGAAGGAGGCAGTGGAAATGTTCCCATGAGAGTGAGTGTGAGTGGGAGGAGATGGGATTACAGCTCCTGCTACACTACACCGGTGGGGGGAAGCAATCGGAGGCCAAGGCTTCTCTTTGTGAACCAGAACTTCTTGGAAGAGTGTCAGAATAGAAGATCTTTTTCAGTATATTAGGAATTATTTACATGTCTGTAGAGTGAGATTGTGCCACCAAGACTTTTGCACAAATCATAGAATCATTTGTGTTGGAAAAGACTTCTAAGATTATTGAGTCTAACCTTTAACCTAGTACTTTTAGGGTGTGAGTTAGCTGCATGTCAGCTACTCTATGAGTATTCACACGCAGGCTTTCACCTTAGGGTAAATGTTAAGCAATTGTTCCTGCTGCACTGGTAATAAAATGATATTGCACCTGTATGAGGAATATTCTGGCATCACAGTGTGAAGGGACAAGAACTATTCCATGTATTCTTCTCCTTGTCCTTTTGGAGTACTGGATTGCCAGGGGCGCTCATAAAGAGAAGGCTTGCACCCTTCTCCATTTCTGTACTTGTTCCTCTGCATCTTCCATTATTTGGCAGCTTTCAATTTTTTCTTGCCTGTAATGCAGAGAACAGACTTTGCTAAAGCTATAGGTTATGGGAAGTGAAGAAAAAAAAGCACCCTATAGAGAAAAGATGGAGGAAAAATTGATGGGTTAAATAATTGCCATGTAACCCACCTTTAAACATGATGCAAGTACCTGATGGTGTTTATTAGTTCTTGTTGCCATTAGAAGAGATTTTGAAAGCAATATCTTCAATGTAGCTACACTTTAATGAGTCTTTTCCATAGAGAGGAGTCTAAAGGAATAGTTTCCTTCTAACAGATCATATTGTTAAGTGTATTTAATGATAGAACCAGACAATTACATGTAACCTTTTGAATTAGTTGGAATAAAGGCCCCATGAATTTCTTTACATCTCTTTTCTAGGGTCACTAAGCAACCAAGGACAAATGGCTTTATATCTGCATGGCATATTGTATTGCTTTTAAAAGCTTTTTAAATGAACATTAGTTCTTTGCCACAGGAATAAATGGATTGTAAGCATATTACAACTCTTCTTAAATCACTTCTAGTTTTTGACACAATATCCCCAGGCCAGTGTAATGACATGGCTGAGGCTTCCCCAATTTTAGACCTCTTGCTTTAGTAAACTTCAGAACTGTCATCACTGCAAAGCATTGTTTTGTTGTTGTTCTGAGGCTATTTGTTGTTGTTACAGTTTTGTGGGGGTTTTGTTTGTGTGATTTTTTTTTTAATATTATAAGTAGCTGTCACAGAGAGACAGGGTCTGAGTGTATAATGAAATTGTGCTGCATCTTTGGAGACATGTGGGCAACTAAATATCTATAAGTACAGCCCAGTTTCATCTGAAAACTTTCAGTAAGGAGCCACTCTTTACTATGAGGATGGTGAGGCACTGATACAAGCTGCCCAGAGAAGCTGTGGATGCCCCATCCCTGGAGGTGTTCAAGGCCAGGTTGGATGTGGATGGGGCTCTACGCAACCTGGTCTGGTGGGAGGTGTCCCTGTCCATCCATGGCAGGGGGTTGGAATTAATTGATCCTAAGGTGTTCCTCCCAACCCAAGCCCTTATATTATTCTATAATAATGCATGTGTTACCTACAAATGTTGAAACTGTTTTTAGTTTCTGTTATATCTTCCCTGTGTTGACTGGTTTACAGCAGTTATTAGAAACTCCAATTTCTGAGAGACATTTTATCTGTATATATTCAGATGCCCTATCTTTGAATAGCTTGCAATTTAGTACACAGAAGAAATAAGTTGTTACTCTCAGCCTAGGGACTCAAAGCATGGAATTCAAGTATATTTACTTGCTAAAGGTCATGCAAGAGATGTGTATGAGAACTTATAATAAATCCTAGGTCTGTCACATAAACTTGATGAAGTGAAATGGTATCATATCTGTTGTATATTACTTATTGCTATGATTTGTGTCAGATAGCCCATGCCTCTACCATCCCTGAAGGTAATCCCATGAAGAGTAAAGAAGTCTGAGTACTAAAAGTATTATTGAATTTTTCATTTCAAAAAAAAAAAAAAAAAAAAAAAGGAAATTTTCCAGGAAAAAATGCATATCTATCTTGGTATTCTTTATCTGGGGCCCTCATTGCAGAATGCTTTGTAGATTTTTTATTTGTTTGGTTGGCTGTTTTTGAGTGTTACCACTGCCTTCCTAAGAAATGATATAACAAAATAAGTTCCTATGTATATTTCTAATTCAATGTCACCTCAATACAGTGTCAGTACGTTTCCAAGGCAATGTCACCTCAATACCTCAAGACTGAATGTGATGCAGAGATATTGCTAGAGGCAGAAGCAAACATTTGGGTTGTGAGAACATCCCTTGGTACAGCAGTCAGCTTCTCATGGTGGATGAAGCTAGATACACAGCAGGAGCTGTTGGCATCTATTTCATGTTCTAGTACAACGGTTCTGCTGTGGTGATTGGCACTTGAGAGATAATTCACATTGTGGATATAGGAAGAGAAAAGTAAACTTTTTTTTTTCCTTTTTTTTTTTTTTTTCTTTTTTTCTCAAAAATCTCTTTGAGCTAAAGGTACACTTAATGGAAACTGAAAATAAGGGCATGGATATACTTTCAGATGCCTGTACTGGAAACAATAGCTCTGTATTCTGGTTTAAATCCAGAGACTAAGTTTTCCTGTGTTTCCAGTCACGAGACAGAAATGCTATCCTCTTTTCCATCCTGGGAGTATACAATCTTTGTGGTCTTTATTTCAGAGTCAAGATAGAGAGCATGTTGCCACCGCTTCCTTTCTTGAGTCTATCAAAACACCACAGGCTGTTGTCTTTCCTTTAGCTTACTTGATAGCATCATGCCAAACAAGGAGGCTACTACTAGCCAAGTGGGCTCATAGGCTGATGAAAATTATCTAAAGCCGAGGTGCCTGTTATGCTGATCAGTGCAGAAGACCGGTACTGTGTCAAATATTTTTAAGTTCTTTCCAAAGATCAGTCTACTAACATAAAATGCATGGCTTTCAGTTTCTTTTAGTATTTCAAAGTGTCTGGAAATTATTTGTTTTCCTTTACTTTTCATTATGCAAGCAAGTGAAGAAGTTTTAACCGTCCTTTGTGAGATCCTCACTGGTTCTGAACGTGATTGTGGTATTTGTCTGCCTCCTTGTGATTTTCTTTATAATTGCAAACCTGATGTGTAGGTATTTTTATTTTAATAGGCCATGCTAAACAACTGATAACAATTGACTCTAGGAATCTAATTTTTTATTTATTACTCAGAAACACATAAGAGTGATGCCTTTGAGAGACTCATTAACGAACAGATGAGTGTGATCCCATACTTAGTCATCATGTTTTTTCTTTGTGTAAGCGATAGCTAATGCTATCATACCTTCCCATTGCTGACTAGGTTTTAAATCTTGTGACTAAGATGCTATCCTGAAGGTGACTTCATCTTGCGCATGGCTCCAGACAACAACAGTTTCTATTATAAGTCATGTTATTTTTGTAGCACAGGATGTACAGCTCTGAAAAGTAGCTCTTTCGTTATAAAAGAAAAAGGGATAAAAAGGTTAGAACTCAGATATAACTTAGAAATAAAATCTGAGTATTCTGAATAAATTGTTGTTATACATCTGCTTGTTTAAATGTTAGGAAGCAGTGGTGATGTTCTTACAAAACTTCTGTTTGCAATATAAGAAAATGGGACAGTTCTGTTTCCTAATTTTATTAACATTATGTGTTCTCATTTTATTCTGCAGTGGAGTCTGCAGGGCGAAAATCAGGTCTGTGATGCTAGCCACTGTAAAAACTGCTGGGCACTGTAAAAACTCATACTAAAAGCTGATTCTGTTCAGATTTTCAGATGATCAGATTGGATGAAGTAAATAGATATGTAGTAAGAGAAAAAAGCTTGTGTTTAGTGGACTTAATTTCTCAAGGTTGTGGAGAAGGTCAGTCATATAAACCTGAAAAATGGCCAATCACATACCCAGTCCTTGATCTGTACTGCCTTACTGAACTGTTTGCATATGAGGTCTGTAGCAGCTCAGAAAGTCACCAAGAAGAGATATTTAAAATCACCAGGTATTAGGATTTTGTTTTCATGTTGGGATTTGTGGTTTGGGTTTTTCCTTCCAAAATATTATGACTTCAGGCTTAACACATTAAAATGAAATACTAACAGCCAACTTGAGGACATCGGCATAACTATCTCAATTGAAATTATTATTGAATGCTGGGTAATACCTTAAACAGAATTTTAACATTTATGGGTCACGATTCTTACCACTAAGGAAGCTGGCAGCATCTTGTTTTCTTGAGGAAGTGAAAGATAGGCATATTATTTTTCAACACTGGATGGCTTCAACTGCAAGAAAATTCAGACATTCAAACAGGAAGGGAATTCGGGGACCAAATGTTATGGGGAGTTGTATGGACTTCTAGATGCTGGTGGCTGAAAATAGTCTCTAGCAAATCGAAGTCCATTTGAAATGCAACTCAACCTAGCATTGATTGAATTAAGATAACAGATTTCACCTTCTGGCTCTGAGCTGTTAGTGTTCATGAACACTTTATATCAGTACTTCTGTATGATAGGAAAAATAGAATTACAGATACTGAAAGCTTTCTTTCAGCAAAAATAAAAATGTTCAGCTACTTTACTCAAATCTTGTCTGTTCAAGGAATTTCCAGTCTCCACAACAAATCTGATTGTCATATACCTTTGTGGAGCAAATGATTTCTAATGAAATTTCCTTCTGTTTCCTCCACACCTGTGAGAAAACACCATCCATTTGGGTGTTTTTCAGTACTTAGCACATGATCCTGCTGCAATATTGCTTCTGAAAGGGTCTTTATAGGCTTACTATCTGTAGAAGACTGGGTTTCTGACCATGAATCTTGTCTTGTCCACTGAGGAAAGCAGTAGTTTGGGAAAAATAGCCCACGATCACTTCCATGACAAATATTACGAAGGTCACAGCTACAGGAAAGTTATTGCTGGGTGTGCTGTATCGATATCTCTGAGGATAGGGATGCCCATTGAAGGAATCATATCAAACATTTTACCTCCAGCTTATGCATTAATCTTGCATAAAGTACAGCAAAGCAGCTGTTTGAAGCAATGTGAAATGTTAAATGTTCCAAGCAGAGTTAGAGTACTGTAAAGGTTGCTGCAGTTGGATGTATGTGATAATTCAAATCAATCTTCTAGACTTGTAACGTCTCTGTGTCACTTATCATATACACGTCACTTGCATGGGCAGGCATTGAGAAGTCTGTAGAAGAAGCTTTTTAATTGTTATTATCAGCTTTCCGGAATTATTATATTTGGCTTTTTTGAGGCTGTTATTCAGAAATTAGGAGAGACAGAATGAATCTTGAGAAAATAGCTTGAAAACAGATGGCGCTTCAGGGTTCAAAAGAACATTTTCATGTACTTCTGCAATGCTATAACACGAGTGTGTTCACATGCTACCCACGCACATTTGCATGGTATAATCCTAGATTCACTGAATTCAGTGGCAAAATCTAAACTGATCATCACTGTGCATGAATGTGTATTCACACTGTGTAAATAACTTAATATGCTGAATGGAATGTAAATTTGGAGAATCTTAATAGTCGGGGTAAAATTAATTCCTTTTGTATTTACAGAGGTTTCTGTTTTAAAATTCATGCACTGCTTATGAGCCTAGCTCATATTTTTATTTCTTATTAGAAATTCATTCTGAGTACTATCTTGCTGCTCCAATATGTGATTACAGTGGTATTCCTTGAGGGGTAAGAACTTACTTAGATTGAGGAAGTGAACACAAATTGTCCCCTTAGCTATTTGTTTTCAAGAGACTTTGCAAGACTCAAAATGCTTAGCTATCTGCATCTACAGAACAGAAACATCAGCTATCTACAAGTAAGAGGAATCAAAAGTATTTTTGATTCAAAGGTAAGAGTAAAGACTTCTTTTTAATCAGTCACTCATAGATTTATTTTGGCAGTGTCATGCTTATGTTTTTTAAATGTTTTTCTGACAGTCTTCCACTCCCCCCTTGTTTGATCTTAGCGCATCTGGTTTTCCATGTCTCCATCCAGAGACAGCATTTGCCAGTTTGTACTTTTTTTTTTCACTTAATCTCATAAACTCTGCCTGATTTCTTTTTCCATATTTAATGTTTGCCATATCGTCTCTTCTCCTGAACGTTGCATAAAATAGCTGGAAGTAGCTAGATTTCTTTTAAACGTCCCACATTTCAGTTGATAGGAAATAGGTCTGCTTTGTGGTTGGCCCCCACATAAAAGTCTGGAGGGGAAGCAGTAAGAAACTGACATCATTGCCTTCATAATCAACCAGGTGCAGGGGCTTGGAAGTGCACAGTCCCTTCACCTCCAAATGCCATTCTGAACATGACTACCGCATCTAATTAATTCTCCACAACGTTATTCCTCCTTGTCCAAGAAAGAAAAGCTTCCACTTGTCAGAAATTCACTTGACTTTTAATGAATAAACAAGTGTGTTTACTTCTATCTGCATCTGAGTCATTTCTCACACACAAAGTGCTCGCCTACGCAGGATACTTTTTCAAACAGTAGCCAAGGTCTAGTGTTAATTAGATACCATAGGCATACTATTCCCAAATTCTATAAAATTGTGTCATACAGAAATAAAAAGTGAAGTTTGAGGGAAAGTTTAATCAAGAATGAGAATCCCAGATGTCCAAACCTGCATGTTACTTGTATCAGTACACATCCAAAAATGTATCTTGGTTTCAGTTAGTCAGGCATACTTGGAGTAATTCTGTTATACTTTGAAAACAGAAATATGCTTCATTAAGTGCAACGTTTGTTCTGTACACAATACTTTAATTTGACCTCCACCAGCGTCATCAAAATTTTCCTTTTTTTTTTTTTTTTTTTTTTTGGTAAAAATGTTTTATGCGACTTTGCCTTTTTCTTAACCTCCAGAGCTCATTGGAGGCCATGCAACTTTAGCTGTCTATGCCATGCAGGATTTCCATGGTTGTGGTTTCAACTTCTAAACCAATTCCTGGCCTTTTCAAGTATATGAAAATTGGCGAAACTCTTGTTCTGTTACAATCTAGAGCTTTGCAAATAAGGCTGGCTCCCTGTGTGTATGTTCAATCCAGAGCTGAACCAGTGGGACAAGCAACTTGCTTCATTAGTTTCCAGCCACATGCAGTAGTGTTTTGTGCCATTATACCAAGCGTATCGGCTTAACTCCTTGCCAAGAATAAATAGAAGGGGAAAGCTGCATTTCCACAATGTGAAAGAGGAAAAATTCCAATTTTCTCACTCGATTATTTCTTTTGCAGAAGCTGAGATGCCATTTCATGGATTCCAAGTATCTTTTGTAATATAATGGCTGGGGAAATGCTACTCTATCAAGACTGGACCTCTTCAATAATCAACTGTTTGTTCCTCAATGCCTCAGGCCTAATGAGGTCTTTCTGTTCATTTCACAATGCAAGTGGACCCTTCTTCTTCCCTATCTCATTCCGATAAAATTCCCTGTCCCTCTGACACCACCTTCCTTATATGTCTGTGTGTGTGCCTCAGGTTCTGATGCCAGGTATCATGTGGAATTCCCTTGATCTTGCTCCATAGTTTCAGTCTCTGATTTCTTTTCAAATCATGACATTAACTAAAAATCATCTTTTTGCTAGATCCCGTAATTATTGGTACAGTACTGTCAGTCACATTTCTAGTTTGTCCTCCGAGTCATTAAATTGTTGATCTATAACTTCAATAATTAATTGTAGTTACCCCTAAGTCTCCCTTTCTGTCTTTTAATATTCTATATCTAACATCAGTACAGTGCTTCATTGTGCTGCTTGATTCTTGGATTCTTGCTCATCATTAGATGCCTCTTAAAAATAACCTTTGTTTCCCCTGGCTCTTGCATATTACTGTCTGTAGTGTTACACTGGGTGTTTCTAGGTTGAGTGTTTGTTATTGGCTCAGTCATCCTTATGTCCTGGGCTTCAATGCTTCCTGTCCTCCTGTGCTGTCATGAGGCTGTCATTTGCCATTCTCTGCTTCAAGTGGAGGTCACAGTCCTAGCTGTTCCCCTCAGACTGTATGAAGCTTTAGTCATGTAGCATCATAGTAATTCTGTCTTCTTAGACACCCTACATATTTGTGCTCAAATACATGTTTCCTGGATTGTTTAAAGCCTTTATACAGTGTACGCTTTCAGCAGATGCATATTGTAAAACCAGTTTATAACTAAGAAGCTACTTCAGTGTTTCCACACATGTACCTCCACTAGGGAAAAGCTCTAGAAACAGGCAGTGTATTAAATCTTTCCCTTTGGTATTGGATTTCTATCCCTACTACACTCCAGCTTGCTGAGCTGTGACTACATGTAAATGATTGTTTTCATTTCATATTGCTGTGGTGCTTGGTGAGGAGGATTTGCCTTCTGAATAAACCAAAACAAAGGAGCAACATTTAGCTCTGTGTGAGGGCAAAAGTCAAGGAATTGAGATACTGGTTAACACTGTCCCCAGATTTTTAAAGGGTTATACATATTTCATTTACCTTCCCCTTAAGCAGATAGGATAAAGAATTTACAGTCATGTACAAATTATATGTTACTTAAGCAGTGTTAGAATGTTTTAACTTTCTTGAGCAGGTGACCAGATAATATATGTTAGACCTACAAGTTATGTTAATATGCAAAGACTTTGTATTTGAGCTACTGCAGTCTGATATGAGTTGAATCACTAGACACTTACTTCTGTTGTAGCAATCTGTCATAGCGGGATGCAGATGTGTTCAGTTCCCATCTGAATCATCAGCCCTGTGCTGAAAATGTGACATCTTATAACAGTGTTTCATAAGTCCCATAAAGAAACGGTTTTGACTGATAAGTTAGTTTAACAGCGTGTATAAATATTGGAAAAATCAATTGAAAAGTGGTGAGGTGGAAATCTCAAGTGAGGTCCACAAATCCTCTAGCAGGAACTTGCAAATGAAATTAAAAAGGTTTTGAAAAGGAACTGAGCCCCTTGAGGAAAAGGTGTTCTTGTTTTAGTTCACATGTAGTTGTGCTTCATTTGCTTATTTTTTAAAAATTTTTATTTTATTTATTTAGTTATTTATTTTTATGGAAAGGAGGTGTTTTTTGGCAGATGGAAGCGTTAGCCAAATGGACAGGTGATAAATGGACAATAATGTCAGTCTAGAAAAAAGAGAAATCACCACAAAAGCAAAATGACTGTCTGATCAATTAAGTAAGGACAAGTTAGGTGAAAGCGGTTCAGTTTGTATTTTAAAAGAGGAGAAATCTCTGCAATGTGATTTAGTGAAGTAAGAAAGTTGATGCTATTATGCATCGCTTCATACAAATATCTGTGAGATGAAAAGGAGAATGAGAGGGCTCCTTTTTAAGGGAGTGGATTTAATTAGCAAAAGACATAGTGCATACAGTTTTAAAGCCCTTATCCTTAGGGCTTTTCAGAAAAGAAAAAAATCACTCATATTAGCAAAAGGTTAAGGCTTAGATTTCAGAAGAACACAACCCAAAAGACATTTTGAGAAGTTGGCTAAATTCCCATTGTGTTCAGTAGGAACTGGATCAGTCACTTAATGAAAATGTTGTGTAACTGGTCTTATTCGGTTTTATTAGACTTCACTATGTTTCCCTTGAGACCTTTTGGTGCATGTGTTAGTTAATCTGGTAGGAGACCAAGAGTTTACTTAGGTATCTCACATGGATCATTTTAATATCAGTGCTTAAGTATTTCGAAGCTTGCAAGCATTATGCTTTAAGTATTGTTCGTGAGCCTTCTGGCTTTGTGGCATGTTTCAAACATCTTTTCTTTTTCTACTCGCAGATTGGCATTTTCAGGTAGAGGTGGAACAATCTTAAGAATTCAACTTCTGTGATCCCAGAAAACTCTGTGAGCAAGGGAGGATACATAAAGAAGATAGTTAAATAATTTAATACCCCCCTTTTCTACACAATGTTGAAAAAATCTGATAGAGCTCTGCCTTCCAAAACTTTTTCAGTCAGACTGACAAAGGCCAAATTGGCAGGATCATTTTGAGGAGTGAGCATAAATCATTGTTCAGGCTAGCCAAGCTCTGATCTTTTCTCTAAGCACCAAAAATAAAACAAGTGATTTACAATTAGACATTGGCTCTTAGCATTGACACCATCAGCCATTTTACGAAACCTGTGAAGAGCTACATGTTTCAGGTCAGTTCTGGAAAAGCGAAGTGTAAGTAAGAAAATCTCCACATACTGCTCACCCAGATTCATTGCATTCTGTGACAGATTTTCATCTTATTAATTCCTGGTTCAATCCTTCCTAAAAATAATAATGAATGGCTAATTTTTTTCAATGACAAATGGAAAAAGATGCAAAGCTGTACTAATTTTGAGAAGGAATAGACAAGGCTATATCTGTTATTGAGCCAGCTTTCAAAATGTGAACAGTCAATCTTCTTTATTTTTTTTGTACATTTAAATATTTCCTTTTCTACTTTATTGTAGAATCTGTTAATAGATTTAAGCATAAATAAAAAGTGTAAAATAATAATAATTCTTTCAAGCTACAATGCTGTCTGTGACAGAGGACATTAATAATTAACACTATCATCTCATTCTTATTGCTGAAGAATAAATAACATGCTACTAATATGAACCTGGTATGTATATCTGTAGCAGTTTGGAGTTAAATATGGTAAATGGTACCAAAATATGTCACTGTGACCCAAATTCTTATTTGTTATGCGATACTGGACAATCAGCATATATAGTAAAAAATAGTGCTTGTCTTAAAAATGTTCCTGAATATCTCACTAACACTGAACCGCTAGCATTCCTTCTTCTGTCTTCAGCACTCTGATATAAAAACAGTTCTTGGCTAGGAGAATGTATGGAAATTAGTACTCAGCTTAGTTTTGGAGAAAGATTCACTTAGTAGATTATAACTTCTAAAGAGGTAAGGATAAGCTTAAAATCACTGTCTTGACTTTGGGTGACCTCCTGAATTAAGGTCCTGTCTTCAGAGAGAAAAGCCTGTAGTCTTCTCTGATAAATTTTGGTTGAGTGATGTTAGAGCCAAATTTTGAGAAGAAGAAAAGCAGATGCTTATGCATTTTCTGTTTTATACTACTGAAACATTTTCTGAAACATTTTCTGTTTAATGCTACTCACCTTTAGGTTGACTTTTGGATGTTTGCACATGTGAATGATTATTTAGATGCCTTCTGTATACAAACTTTGCTTGATCTTTTGATCTGAAACAAACTTTGTACAAATGACTCAGTGAATTACATGAGGCTTCTGATCTTTCATTGTAAGGCCTGGTCTATATGTACTGTAATGAAATGGTTAGAAGGCTTCATTTGCGCGAGCCTCTATGGCTGCCTCACCTGGAAAATCTATCAGGCTTCAGTGTATCAGCAGCCACTGAAAATCATTCCAGCTGGAACTACACTGATACAATTTTTGTATCACCTATTTAAGTCAATGCTTCTTTCATTCCCTGCCCCTGTATGTCAGTCAATAGCCATGGAGAAGTGTGGGTGTTGCTGAACTGGTTGGGAACTTTATTAGGTTCTACATGAAAACTGAGCTCTTTGCTCAGTGAGAAGTATCACTTGATGTAAAACAATAAATGATAGTCTGCCCCAAACTGGAGACTAAAGGATTTTGAAGAATGCCTCAATGGTGGTTTATTTTCCACCAGGAGAAAAAAAAAAAAAAAAGAAAAGAAAAAAAAAAAAAAAAAAAGGAATGTTTGCATTTGATTTGTGTAGAGAATATAGACTTAAACCAGTGAGGCTTCTAACTCATTTGTAAAGTATCGTTCCACCGTGGTCTTTGTGTATACAACATAGCATAGGAAATCGCTTCACTTAACAGAGTGAATACCCGTCAATGTGTTTGATATCGCCCACGACGTAACATGAAAATACAATTCTTTATAATTCAGAAGGAATGGTAATTTTAAAATTCAACTCCAGCACAGTTAGAAATATTGAGACAAGCAATTACCGTGAGCACTTGACAACTTTTTTTCAAGCTGAGCTTTTTTATAATGCTTTTTCCATCTAAGTGAGATTGATGTAGTGTGATTTACTACACATAAGTCCCTGAAAATGAGAGGGAAATGTTAATCCAGCGAGCTGCCTATTTTCCATGTCATTAGTGTGGTTTCTGCAGAGAGGGGAAGCGCGAGCTCCCTTATTGGGACTTTAGAACTATGACACAAAAACTCAGAGGAGGTCCCTAAACAAATCCATATGTAATGACGGGAGCAATAGAAGTTGCATTATTTGAAACTTTTAAAAGTAGCAAACATAATCCAAACCAGTTTTGTATAATTCTATATTAAGAGGTGGTTAGACAAAACATGACCTAATGAGGGATGACAAAATAAAACAGAGAGTTCTGTTTTTCAGGTGGGGAAACATCTTTTTTCTTTATATAATCAGATCATAGTATAATTCAGGTTGGAAGGGACTAATCTACTTTTGTCTGCCAAAATGCACATTAATATACTCTAAGAAGATTACTTCAGTGTGGATGAATAATTAATATCTGGAATTGGCTACATAATTTGCACTTTTCCAGATTTGCAGAGTTGAGGTTCAATTTGAATTCCTCAGATGTGCACTTAGGCACACAAATGAGTTCTTAAACATTTAAAATCAGCCTTATATTTTGTCAGACTCCTGCTTTTCTCTGAGAAGACATTAACACCCACAAATTCAATGACAAAAGGAGAATGAGAGCCAAGAAAAAAAATAGTTGCAGGGGAGCTGTTTTCCTTCCGTATACCCTTGGGAATTGCGCCCATGATCCCTCTTGTCCATAAGGGTGAACTCTATGTATGCAGAGCAGTAATACCTCATATAAAATGTGTGTTGGAGTGGCTGGGAACTTTTAAAAATAGCAATGTATCTAAATCTAACCTGACTGGTGCTTAAATCTGATGGTATTGCAGAATTTTGCTATAAATTTTATGATGAACTCTAGAGATGAAGTTTCATAATCTCTGCTAACAAGGTAATTTTCAAGTCTGTAATTACGTGGCTTGCAGCAATTTATCAGGAGACTGTTACATATTCTCGATGGCATTTTCAGGTCACTGAATCCTCAGGGAAGTAGCAAAACTCCACAGAGCAACAATTACCTGCATATTTCTGAAAATTCACTTCCTCGTTTGAATGTATCTAGTAGACTTGGTGCAAATACTTATGTGACTGCATTTCCTGTACTGGCATGTACTGGAAACTAATACGCTGTCAGAGTGATAACATTAATGATCATGGAAATATGATGTTACTAAACATCACCATGAAGTACTGCTAATCCACGGGCCACAGGGCAGCTCTTTTTCTTTTGTCCATTGCCCTTGTACTGGCTTGCATCAGAACTTTTCAAAAACTCAATGGAAGAAGTATGAATCTAAACCCAACATGCTGCTTGCTTGCCCCATCCCTAAATCTAAATCTGCATTTTGGGGCAGACAGCGACAGGCCACTCTCAGCATGACATGCACATCTGTGTAGTTTCCCCCCCTTTCTTTTTTTATCAAAGCTGTTTTCAATTTTTAGACCTTTCTCTGACCGCTGGCCAGTGCCCACTCAGCTCTCCTCAATGTCATCTTCTCGGTCAGCCCCCAGTCATCACCTGTTTGAACACAGTATTAGCATTACTTTGTTCAAATGTTGGCATAGACTTCTCTGTACGTGTCAGTGACCGTCAGAGATGCTGAACTGATATTGTCACAGTTTCTTTTGGAGAGTCCATGAAAGCATACAGCTGGATAGGCTCCTCTGTATGTTGCCAGTATTTCTTGGAGTCTTTCTCTGGGCCCTACCAGGCTGAGCTTCATGTGAAGTGACAGATGTGATAATTTTCAGTGGCAAGCTTCAAGAGGATGTAGGTTAACAGCCAAGCCTGTCATGAAAAATGCTTAGTGACTAATACTGAGACTTGAGAAAGCCATTTTTTGGCATAGACAGAAGGGTAGATCAGCAATGTAAATGGTACAGACAAGTTGCAGAGCAAAACGATTCCTAAAGAGCTTCAGCTGCATTTCCAGAAGAAAAAAAAAAAAAGTTAAAGTGGTTAAAGTGCCATGACCGAGTGCACGATACGGGTGCGCTGGTGCTGCTGTGACTGCTGCTGTGACTTAGCACTGGCCTCGAAGCCTGCCAAGTGATGGCAGGGAGGTGTTCCAGCTTGCTGCTGGTACTGTGCTGACAAAACAGTGTGTGTAAATCTTACCAACGCTAGGATCTCTCTCTCTCTCTCTCTCTCTCTCTCTTTCTCTCTCTTTTTTTTCTATTTTTTTTTTCTTTTTTTTGTGGCCTGCAATATCTCTAGGGCCACTGTGAAAATATATTAATGTAGAAGCCCATTTAATTATGTGGTTCTGAACACCTGTCAAAAAAAGGTCTGCTAAATGCTAAGATACAAGAAACAAGAGTCTTATCTTCTGATGACAATAAATCTAAATGGCTTGTATTCAGGAAAATTTAATTGAAATACATTCAGCTCTTATCTTTCCCAATCTCATTAACTTCATACTTTCAGAGTGCAAAATTTTCTCTGTGCAGCCTCTGGTGTGATGTGCTGCGTTATTTTGCCAAACACCTTTGGATTTTATAGTCAATATACTCTCAGTATGTAGCCTACATCATTTCAGAAGTTGGCCTAAAATCACGCTGACTGACTCCAGACTGTGATTTGCTTTAGGTTGCTGAGTTTGGCTTCCAGAGCCCAGCCCCAGTGCCATTAAAGTCAGTAGGATTCTTTCCGTTGGCTTTTGCAGGATTTGGATGAGATCCATCGTGTGTAATTCCTCCCCCTGCTTCCCTTCCCCTCCCTGAAATATCCTTAAAAAAAAAGTTGTAATATAATCTGAAGAATAACATTTTTGGGCCAGATTTTCAGTTCCTATAAAACCAAATAGATTTTTTTCAAGTCAGTAGAGCTATGCTTATTTACATGAGCTTAATATCTTCACGTACAGCCTAATATCTCTCCAATAGTCCACAAAGTTCCCTCAATTCCTTTATGTGAAAATCAAAACAGTTTAAACCATGTTTCACTTTGATGTCCAAGTCCTATGTAGTGACAGCATACTTTGAACTTCTCTCAATTGTTTTTCCTGTTATCCCTTTGGTATGCCTTAATGCATACCAAAACAATCTATAATTTCTTCTGCAAAGGTATTGTCTGGTAATTTGGTCATTTGGAAGGGTTTTCTCAGCTTTAATTGGCTGGATAGCAGCATCAAAATACATTAATGTTATGAATTTATTGGCCTTGATAACTGACTAATTAAATTTATTACTGTGGTATCCAGCTTTTTTCTCAGAGTTCTCATGGAAAAGCTGGATTGGGGGGATTATAGAATCTCAACCAAAAGTTTCATCTTCAGCTGAAGGGTGTTGCAGTGGAAATGGCTTTTTCAGTTAGAAATTAGAGCAATTATTTATAGATGCAGGAGAAATCCTTTATTCTTCTGTGGGGAGTCCAGAGCAATTTTGAAGCTAGCAGATTTATTCTGGATTTGTGCTGATGTTCCTGAAATCAAAATATGGCCATAGGAATAAAATTGTGCTTTTGTGGCACAGCACAGCATAAACAATGACCATATTTAGGATGCAGGAAAACCCTGTCTCTATAGAGAGCAAGCAATGAATTTTATAATATAAAAATAATATATTCAAAACGGAGGAGAAAGACAGAAGATGTATATTTAACCTGAGCATCAGGAAATAGCATACCACATAGGTTTTATTTGTCTGTGCAGCAGTCCCTAAGGGGAATTGAACCAAATATATTTTTTTACTAACTTTCCATTCCTAACTCTTAATCAGAAGTCCAGATACTAACTTCTTTTGGAACGTGAAGCCCCCTCTGACAATATGTGGAAGCTGAAATTCAGCAACACTTAACTCATTCCCACAGCAGCATCACATGTCGTGGTGGACTGATGTAGAGTTTAAAATGCTTTTACTTTACAAGTTCTGGGTACATTTCTCAAAATTATTTTTTTAAAGCATTCAAACAGGAGAAAGCAGCTAAATAGAAGTATGTATATTATTGTCGTAAGGCACTGTCACTGTTTGAACTTCAATTTTCAATTTGATGTAAAAACCATTTGCTTCTTTCATGATACATTGTCCAGACTGAAAATGTGATTTAAATTTCATGCCACTGAAGGCTTTTTATTTATTTATTTATTTTATTGGGCATTTTTATTTATTTATGTATTTATTTATTTGCTTTGCTGTCTGTACTCTGTGTAGTGATTGTGCACCACTGGGCTAGGTTACAAAAGGTCTGTATGCCACATAACTCTCAGAAGTGCAAATATTGTAAGCCCTCAAGGCAGT
The DNA here is from genome assembly GCF_964035555.1 of Netta rufina. NCBI lineage: Eukaryota > Metazoa > Chordata > Aves > Anseriformes > Anatidae > Netta > Netta rufina. The sequence goes on along the minus strand of NC_140128.1, from coordinate 10,071,984 downwards.
TATGCATGTATAGGACAATGTAGAGCTGTCTGAGGACAGTGGCCTGGAGGTGGAACTTTCACAAGGCAAATTTTTAATTTCTTGTGCTATGGCTAAATTATGTTTTGCAATTCATAAGATGCATTTAATCGAAGCATGTTTCAGTGCATGAATTATGACTTGACTAGGTGCATAGACATTACTTTTGTAATTGGTGAAAAGCCTTATTTGAGTTTAGGCAGAAAATAAGTGTGGACCTTGAGGTCCACACTCTACAACAGAGATAGGCACCTAACTGGACAGTTGGATACCTCTGTCTTAATCTAAAATTTCTTTGTAGGTCAAGCACTAGTGTTGCTGGAATAAAGACAGCAAGCATAAGCACTACTGAGATCTTCTCCTAGGATGAGCGTAGGGACTTTTCTTGTATATTCTTTTACAACTCAGCATAAATTGAGATATCTCAAAACAGCTACAGATATAGCAGTTGTGATGTCCCTCCTTATAGCATTTTATTTACAATATATGTCAGCAATACTGAAAAACAAAAAACAAAACAAAAAAACAAGCAAACAAACAAACAGTACTTCACTTCTTCATTTTCTTAAATAACTTTTTTTTTTTGATATTTTAGGAGATAAAGATCTTTTTTCTTTTTTTTTTTTTTTTTTTTTCCCCTCACTACTTCATTTATATAGTTCCTTCTCATGTAAACAAAAAACAGTCTCAAAACATGTATGATGGTATCAAAACATGTATGATGGTATCTATGTATTTAAAAAAAAATAATCCATGTGCCCTACCATGTTTACACTAACTACGTGAAGAACAGGATCACTCAGTGGCATCAGACTCGGAAAAGAAGTAGTAATGTTTACAGACAGTATGAAAATTTTTAGTTTTAAATACTATTTTATTTTATTAAAGTTTTAAATAAACTATTTTTATATTTTATATAAAGTTTTATTTAAATTTTTTTTTAAAAAATATTCATAGTTACTGAGTTCAAATAAAAAACATTCTACAGTTTTGTTTCTTTCCCTTTTATTTTAAAGCAAAATACTAATATGTCTGTGACTTTTAATTAAATAAGCAGAGCTTTTTCCAGCAGGAAGAATGAAAACCCAGTGAATGGTTCACCTTGAAGATTTTTTGTTCCTTTATATGTAATTTCAGATGCTGCACAACAAACACGTGATGGTCCGTGTTGGAGGAGGATGGGAGACTTTTGCAGGTTACTTACTGAAGCATGACCCGTGCCGAATGCTGCAGATCTCTCGAGTGGATGGGAAAACTTCTCCAATCCAGAGCAAGTCTCCAACCCTCAGGGACATGAATCCAGACAATTATCTGGTTGTTTCTGCCCATTACAAAACCAAGAAGGAGATTAAGTGAAATAAGCTTCTCATGTGATTGGGACTCTATATATGTAGGTCCAAATTATTTTCTCAAGTGTAGCAAATTTAGTTTATGCTTTAAAAGGACTTCAGAAACTTTCAGACTGGAAATGGCAACCCATTTTGAAGATCTTTGAATTGTAGAAATATTTATTTCTAGTACTGTATCTTTTATAGCAAATTACCCTTGCTAGGCTAATTACTACAATCAGATAAGAAATAGACATATATTTTTAGCCAAATTATTACTCTTTAATACGTGAATGTATACTTAGAGTTACATAAAGGAGTGGATCCTGTTAAAGGAAGAAAATACATAATACAATATATTTGTATGAAAATCTTATGACATTGAATCCTTGACTGTTAGACTAGTTGAAATATATATATGCAGGTGGAAAATTAGTATTTGTGGAAATTATTTGGTAATGCCTCTTGAAATGAAATCAGAATTGACTATTTTTATGGGTTGCAAGATTTTTTTAAGCAATAGAATATAGAGACTTGTTGCATGCCAAACAACTTCCCAAAGTGATTACTTAAAAAAAAAAAAACACAAAAACAACATAAAATAGCTCAAGAAGAAAGACCCACAACCCTTCTACTCTTTAAAACAAAAGGCAATACCAAGTGCTAGATCCGCACTTAGATCCTTCCTCTTTCTGACAGAGTTGCCCAATATAGAAGCAGAAGGAAGGTTGCCCCTTCCCCTGTCAGACAACAGAGACGGCCAGCTGTACTAGCAGGGTGATGTTTTGCAAGCCATGAAGGGAAGTAGTAAAAGATGCATGGCCCTTCTATCCAAGGAGGAGCTTCACAACAGACTAGTCCCACTTCCATCACAAAACATTATCCTCTGCTTGAGCGTGAGCTTTTCCTTCCCCTTATTTTTCATTCTGTTGGTCATGCCAAATATAAAATATTCATTACCCTGTCAGTAGAGTGATTCACATTCTTGTAAATCATTCACACACCTCTAAAATAGCTAAAGACGTATTGGGGCTTAGTTCATAATTTTGGCTACTTTTCTTTGTTTATATTTGGTAATTTATGTGCCTTATAACTTCCTAGAAAAATCATTTTATAGGATTATTTCACTGACTGTATAAATTCGAGCAGAACTCAGTTGTTTCATTACAAATGAAATAAACTTTTTTAAAAATACTCATATGTTTTCAAAGTCTTGTTTGGTATTTGTAAGCTGTATTCCTGCACTTTGGTGCCACTGAGGAGATGCCTACAATGTAGAACTGCTTACTAACCTAATAGTAAGGTAAACAGCAAATGGTGGTGCAAACATTTACTTACGACAGATAGCACAGAAAATACTTGGATTATGTTTAATTTTCCTCCTTTGCAGGGAAAGAACAGAATTGAAAGTGTTCCTGAAGTGTTTTTTTTTTTTTTTAAAGTATCAATTGCTATTTTTCTGTACTTTTTAGTTTTAATAAATACCCGTATGATCTGCTCCTGTGGTCTTAAAAATTAAAGGCAAGATTTCTACTGGCCACAGCAAGACAGGCTCAAGACCTTGTTCCCTCACGCTCAATGCCTTACTAAAACCACCACATTTTATCACGTATCAGTAGAACTATCCTACCTTACTACCTATAAATACCTGCTAAATACTAGCAATTACACAGTTGCTTGGCATACAGTGTTGAAAGATATTTATATGTTAATAGATTAAGAACAGACATTTACAATTTTATATATATGTTATACTTAGATTAATTTTAACATTAAACATCAACAAATAATCCCAGTAAATCCAAACCAAGATTTTAAATTTAATAAATAAATAAGTAATAAACTAGGGTATGCATTTATACTCCAGCATCCTAAAATCACATTGAAATACTACTTGACTTAAAACTTCAGCCTATTTGATGGTATAATAGGAGCCCTTTAAAGGATTTTTTTTTTTTTGACGTACTGCCTGCTACCACCTAACTGGAGTAAAACGTTTTCAGGTGGGGCTTCTGTCATTTGATGCACCTGGGATGGGTAAGGAGCAAGGAGAAGGAAGTTAAAGCAGGAGAATCAATAAAAAAAATCCTGCAGTAATTTAACTTCTTTTGGAAAGAGGGGCTGGAGATATCATATTTGGAAGGTAAGTGTAGTTTTTTAGTTAAGTGGTGTCTTGTTATTGTACTAAGCTCTGAAGCAATGTTGGATATTTATTTATTTATTTTTGGGGGGAGTTAGGAGTCTGAAATTCATGTTACAAAGCTAAAGCTGAGCATTCACATCTTGCTGAAGGAGTTAGAGTGCTTCTTGTTGTTTGTTAGTATGGGAACAGAACAGGCTGTTTGAAAAACATTGTCTGTGGGGGGGAAACGAAGTTGGTCATCAGTTATTCTGGATGATACTTAAAATCTCTATGGCATGGTGTGTGGCTAGTAAGGTATCTTGCATAAATTCCGAGGAGGCTGAACTGAATATCAGAGTACCAGTGGATGCTCTGGCCTTCAGTGTATCAGATCTGCAAACATTGTTTTGTATCCTAAGCAAGGTCTGTTGAGACTCTGAAATAGTTCCTTGTTACAACAGTGAATAATGAAAAGATGAAACATTGACGCATCAATGGAGGCTGACAGTGAGGAAGAGGACCATGTAGTGACTTTAGCTCAACTTGTCATTGTGTAACTCTGCAGTGTGAGTGTCAGGGAGGCTTACAAAGCTGAGCTACTCTGAACTGCACCAGAGCCTCTTCTTGAAGTGTGAGTTGGGTCATGTAGAAGCCAACACAGAACCACTTTTTAGCTGTGAATAAATAAATAATGCTGGTAAAACTCAAGATGGTAATTGGTATAAGATGGCTTTTAAAAACTATTATCATATAACGTTAAATAAACATCATAATTCTGGAAACAATTCAGAAATAATTTGGAAATGTTAATTGTAACACCTGTTAATACTTATTGTAGAACATACCTTATGTTACCTTGCTGTTCATATTCTATTTGTCTTTTTTATTTTATTTTTTTTTTCCCCCAAGCAGATTTATTTATATAATTGAGTGGGAACATTACTTTACCTTATCTTTATTGTAGTGATAATTGAGCCTTCATTTGCATTACCGACCCCCCCCCCCCCCCCCGCCCAACAGCAACTTAAGAGAGAGAAATTCTATGGTAACCAGCTCAAGGAGCTCAAGGGCTCTTGGTGGGGATGAGTGAAAGAGTGAGGTGTGAATATATGTGTGGGAAGGTATAGCAAGCTTCTTATAACTGAAGACGCAACACTGAATACATTATACGTGTTCATTTTAGATCAGTGAGATGAGCTGTTTGCCGCAGCACAGTGTTACAGCAGCATCTGCTAGAGATGCTTATAGGGGTTTGATTCTTCTGGGGCTTATATTGTGTACTGCCTTGTTGGCTGCTGACTGGGAAGGAAGCCAAGGGCCTTTTCTTTGCTTCGTCTCCTACTTTCTTAGCCTGTGGGTATACTGGAGTTTGAAGTAAGGTGAAACAGACCTTTAGGATCACGCAAAATTTTATGCGGCTGGAGAGGTTTTTCCATCCCAGTCCAGCTGCTGGCACCACTCGTACTTGATGAGCTTTGTCTCCATGATTGAATCTGTCAGGGTGCCCAAACCACATGCTGAAGCCATGTGTTTGGCTAAGGGCGCCCAGTGGTGCTACCTACCTACCCTTGGGGAGCCGTAGCTTCTGCATTCTCCCAAACCTCAGCAAGTCCTGCCTCAATCTCTGCCTGGAATCAGTGTATCTTGACAGTGCACAGTAGCAGATGGTTTCATTCTGTAACTATTGCTGCAATGACTATCCTGTCACTCAGTTTCAGCCCTTTGATGTCAGTTCAGGAGCATGGTTTTCTGGCTGCCAGATTTTTTTTTTTCCCCAAGCGTTTTGCAAGAAACTAAAAATGCTTTCAGAAGGTAGGCGGAAGAGGTGTGGTCATAGTGCTGTAAATCAAACACAGTATCAACCACCTAACTCATTTGAATGTTTTTGAACAGTTTCTGAGGGGAAGTGAACTGATAGGAATGGAGGAAATAAGGACCAAATTCCTATTGAGTTTAATAGCTACTTAGTGCAGCACAAAGTGGTAACAAAGAGGGGTGGTATCTGTTTTTCCAAGTAGGGAGCAGCTTGAATCTATGTAGCTGTTGGCTTTACCACCTAATAGCACTCTGCAGGCAACGATAAATTGTATGCTACTGAACTGCAGTATGTCTTGCTTTCATTCTGATCTGGTATTAACATTATCAGAAAACTTAGTAAAACAAGAAGTGTTTTTATTCACCCAAGTCATTTCCCAGTTTAGGTTCAGGCTGTGATCGCCCAAACAATCAAGCCAGGATGGTGCAGAAAGCTTTTTTAAAAACAGTTTTATCACTTGGTGACTTGTAATACAGAACAACAGCACCCCAAATCCTCTGAAGTCTTTCTTTGCTGTAGGAATATATTTCATGTTCAAAACCAGGTCACTTAAGAAGCGTGGACATATCTCCTATTTAGTGAAGGGTTGGACAAAGAAGCAAGATTTGCTTCTGTGGTAATTCTGGGTTGCAAAACCTCCTTTAAACACAAGGCCCACTCAATCAGAGGTGATCTGATTTTTGTTTATTCCCACCTTCCAGGAACATTGCCAGGCCAAGAGCCACAAGTAAGCCAGTTGTATTGGCTGGACCAGGAATCAATGACAAGTGGTGTTTATGTTCAGCCAGCGTGGTAATCTTTAAAATAAATGTACAGCATTTTTGCTGGTCCAGATGATATTACCTGGATAGGTAAGCAGATAGGGCTTACCTTGCCCTATCTATAGCAAGTGTGGGTAGCATGTCATGGCACACTAGCATGAGAACTTCACACTGCAAATACCTCTTGCTTTGTCAAAGAGGAAACTTCAGCAGGTGTCCAGGAATCACAACTTGCTTGATGAGGTTATTATGTTGGTTTCCATGAAAATCTTCGTGATCACTACTCAAGTACCGACTCTCTGTTAGGTCAGTTTGCTGATCTTCCCTTACAGTAAGATGGAAAGCGAGAAGTAAAATGTGTTAGTTAGAAATATCTAAGTACCATCTTAGATGGTACATCATAGAAATATGCTAAGTACCATCTATATAATCTCTGTAGGACGCCAAATGGGACAGATGTTGGATTGAAATTCACATTGCAAACTTTTTTTTATATACTTTATTACATCTCAATGCATTTTCATTAGAATTAATTGGTCATAGTAATGTTTTTTAAATACAGTGAAGAGAACAAGTGCAAACAATCAAAGGAAACTACATGTATTCATCATCTGCCAAGGATACAACTTCTTAGCCCTAACGCTATCATATTAAAATTGTAAGGTCTCCTTTCTTGAGTCAATTATGAAGGTTAAGCCAGGAAACTCCCTGTGTCAGGACTGAGCTCCTAAGACAATGTGAGACACAATTTGGGAAGGTAAAACAAGTATTTAGTTCAGGGAAGGCAAAAAGCCAATATAGGTCAAAACGGGGTCAATGACATGCTGAGCCAAACACAATGCTTTTCAGGGAAAAGAGTGGCCAGCTTTTTAGCATTGATCATGCTGCAACAAGCTTTCCTTGTCTATAAAAACAGGGGCTTGAGGTCACTAGTTATGCCATAGTTTAAGTAGCTCTAAATAATCCAAGGCAGCTTCACATTTGGGAAGGGAATTACAGACATTCCTGAATACAGAAGAAAAGCGACAGAGCTTCAGGCGTTTGGCCAATGTTAGTGCAGTGTAACAAACCCACCCAGATAGTACAGAAGTTTCAGCAAATGAACCAGCCAAGAGATGACATAATGGGTCTTCTGTTTAGTGTTTTTCAAAATCATCTGAAGTGCAGCACTGCCCTCTTGTGTTTAAAAGGAAAAAGCAACAAAACAATGAATTAACAGTATTTTTAATGTAGTGTTTATGCTCCAGTATTCCTTATAAATACGTATATGTTGAAGAGAAATTCACATCTGAAAGTGAGGAGAACGCTTATTAGACTCACAATAAAACAGCTTTCTTGCTGTAAGTATACAGGGTTTATAAAGGTGTATTATGCAGTGTCAAAAGGCTTCAGTCTGTGAGGGCCTATCATTGAAACTGCTTTAGTTGTTGTTGTTTTGTTTTTGTTTTTTTTTAAAGGCACTAAATCCTTAAGCAATTCACAAGTTATTAGGAAACTGAAAAGAAATGTGGTAACCTACATATCCAGATACATATTTATGAACTCCATTCTATATAAGGAGTTGGATAAAAGTTTAATTGTAGAGCTCGAAGTGAGTGTTAAACATCACATGGGCATGTGAACTCTGCCTAAGCTGGCCATAAACATAGACATACCCACTGACCAGATAACATACACACAGACTGACTACAGGGTCAAGACATCACTTCTATGTGAGAAAACCCATCTCACTCCCTTGAGAGGGAACCAATAAAACATGCACATAAAACAAAAATTGGCCAAAACCTAGTGTTCAGAGGCTTGAGCTCTTAACTTTCTTAGTACACAATTCCACATCTGCCCTCCTGCAATGGCAAAGTACTGCTGAGTCTTCATACGCAAAGAGCAAAAGCCACATGATGAGTAAGTGCCACTCGGCTGCAGAAACTGGCAAGTTATTGGCAGTAAACATCAATCGTCTCTCCAGAAGTCATACTTCTTTATCCAACCTGCCACTAAAAAAAACAACAAAATGCACCACAGGTTTATATGAAGCTGGAGGGGTAAATATCCACACCACAGAATTGTAGAAAGACCAACTCCCTTGTCTAATGCAGTTTATATCCAGTGAGTGGTGGACACAAAGCTCACCAGTGGTAGCAGATATGTGAACTCCCACCCACAGAGTTCCACTGCTATGAATGCCCTCATATCCAGCAACAGGGGGAAGAGATAATTGCTTACAAAACTTGTGTTTCAAGAAATGGATCTAGCTATTGCCCTGGAGAACTCCTGCATTAAATTTTCACCCATTTTTCTGTGACAGTTTATTTAGAAAAGTGGTAGCAATAGCAGCAACCAAGTTTATCAGTAAATAGGGCAGCATTTTGCATTTTTTTAGGAAGAGAAAAAGATGGTTGAAACCCCAAACATTTACTGTACTTAGTTGAATGATATTCTGTAAACTCTGAGCCAAGAAGAGCAAGTCTCAAGAGGTAATGAAATGGGACACTGAGGTCAGGGAGGAGGTTCCCCAGTGCTGAGAGTATCATAAAACTGAGGAGAATCAGATCATTGGTGCAGAAACTGAGAGCAAGACGGGAAAACTAAGCTCTCTGCCATCCTTGCATCCCAGAAATTAAATCTGCTTGCGAATACATGACACATGCTTCTATTTCTATTCCATTTCCCTTCCTCTTGTTTTTTTTTTTTTTTTCTTGCATTATTCAATCTTGTAGACAACAACAAAACAAAATCGGATTTTCCTTAGTGAATATCAAGACAGTTGCATCATACTGTTTCATTTTTAAACTTACTCTCAGTCCTCCTCCTCCTCCAGAACCTGAAGCTGCAATTCTTTTTTCTATTTCTTCCTGTTTCTTTTTCTTCTGCTCTACGGAATAAGTGTTCTTAATACCTCGAGAGGAAGCCTGCGAGGAAATATTTGCATAAGGTCAGTCATTTTTATGGATAGAAGCCAAACTGCGAGTCCTGGTAATGGTACCTTGTGAACTCTGGTTTGCATGTAAAGATGGAAACAGTAATTAACGCTACCATGATGTCAAACCAGACTTTTCAGAGTACTTCTTTATATTAAGTGCTCTTGCAGGTATGTGAGGGAGTTCTAGTTTGATATTAATATATCCAGGTGAACATACTTTAATGCAATTAAGTGTACCCAGTTTGCATCCCTTAAGACACAAGGACAGAACTTAACTTTACCAAAAAAAAAAAAAAAAAAAAAAAGCTCTGGGCTTTTGGTTTTTAGTTTTTTCCAGCGTCAGGGCCTCTTCTTCCCCTCATGAACAGACTTCAGTGGGAAGAGACAATTTTGGCAGGTACAACTTCTAAGAACTTCAGCTGTTTAAACATCCATTCATGTTTTTCAGCTCTTCTCATCAAATGGAGATGCTATCCAAGTTCTTGGTACAAGTTTAACAATTTTTTTTTTTTTTTTTAAAGAGAGAGAAACTGAGTGATACTTGTATTTTCTTTAATAGCCTAATAGCTACCATAGAACTTCAAAGCTATCTGCAACCCAAGTTGCTGCTTCACTTCTCCTTCCTCCCAGGAAACCATTTTAGCCTTTTAAGAGCTGGATGAGGACTTCCTTCTCTTATACACTTCTCAAAAGTATATTTCAAGCTGCTATCCTCAAAAAAAAAAAAAAAAAAAAGAGAAAAAGTTTAAGACTACAGGAGGATTGCTTCTAATATGTAGTCTGAGACAAAAATGAAAAGTAACAATTTCTACAGAAAGGCTCTGAAATGTTACTGTTGTTGGTTCAATTACTTAGCTAACTTCCTCAAGACCAGGTCAGTGTGGTTGTCACTAGTAATAGTCAATTTTTAATTCGATATATAATTTCAGTAACATGGAAGCAACACGTGACTCTCTTTATAGATCAGCTGTGGTATTCAGGATATACTTTTTCCTTACTGTCAGTTTTGTATGGTTCACTTCTTAACAACTTCCTTGAAAAGTAAGGATAGGAAGATGGGCTAGTGAGTTCTAGCCACTCTCATAGATCAGTGATGTTCTACCTCATGAAGCTTTAAGGCTATTGAAACTGCTAAAACCTACCAGCCTTAAAAAGACGGAAGACAAAGTACGTACTTTTACCTTACTAGAACTTAAGCTGAGAAATACTTTTGGTTGTTCCCACACTGATAAATCAAACTTGTGAGTGTCCATAATCTGCCTTTTTAAGAGATGGTAAATGTATTGTAACTTGAAATTGCCATTGCAACAGTTGAATAACAACTCTAGTTCTCAGTATTTCTGTCTCTTGCTTTCAAGTCTTATCATGTGTGGAAAAAGTAACAGTGAACTTGCTCTTCAATTGCTAAATGGTTTTCAAACTCTGAAAGAACTTCTTCCATCCAAACAAGCTCAGTTACCTTGCAGTGGTCTTTGAGTACTTACCTAGCTGCACAATCTAGTATGTGTGTGTATATACTGAAGTATGGAGGTAAAATATCAGTACTCAGAAAACTTAGCGACAATGCCCATAATCCATGCACGATATCTGGTGTTCCTGCAGAAGTCCTAGCTACTTTCCCTGTAAACCAGCTCCCCAAATATATTCTGAATAAATAGCATTTAATCAGGCGTTACCTCCATCTGCCTCTTCTCGGCAGCTTCTGCTAGCTGTCTTCTTTTTATTTCCTAAATAAAATGTGAAAGACAGTGAAATTCTATTCCGATACAGTCTGTACCTTCTTTTAAAAGTCTGCATTTTTAAGTGACTCAAATCTGTACTGCAAACCGTCACGAAATGCCAACCTTATGTCAATTAGCTTCGTTTTTACCTCCACTGCAAATGTGGGAGAACAAAGTGTGTTTAGTGACTAATGGGCTAGAGAAGCAGCTGCTGACAGAGCTGCAGTCCAACCCTCCCCCCCTTAGAAACCTCTACGGTGCTTTTGCTCCCCGAAAAACAAGGAGAAGACAGTGATAAATGTCCTTGGGGAAGGTAAAGAAGGGGTTGTTGTACTCTTCCTGGCTAAAAGCCGCAGGTGGGGAGTGGAGGAGGGCGGGCAGGGGCAACCAGCCCTGCAGCAGCTCCTGTCCCTGCAGCCTAAACCTGACCCCGTGCGGCTGCGGGGAGCCCCCAGCGCTGTGTCCAGGGCACCTTTCTCCCCTTCCCAGGGCAAAAGGAGGCGCGGGGCGGGGGGGGGGAAGGACACAGGCGGCGGGGCCAGGCCCAGGGCCTCGGGGCCTCACCGCGCTCGCAGGCGGCCGGGGGGAAGCGGCCGGGCCGCACTCACCGGGTCGGGCGTCTCCACCACGTCCTTGACGGCGCCCCCCAAGCAGGGCAGGCAGAGCCCCATGGCGGGGCCCACCGCCGGCACGGCTGGCGGCGGCCGGGGAGGAAGAGGAGGAGGAGGAGAAGGAGGAAAAGGAGGCGGCGGCCCCGCCTGCGGCCTCCGCCCGGCGCCGCGCTCGGGCAGGGCTCGCCCCGCCTCGGGGCCGTGCGGGGCGGCCGGGGGCGGGCATGGCCGGGGCCGGGGCCAGGCTCGGGCTGAGCGCTGCGAGCCCAGGCGGTGCCTGAGGCTTTATGGGGTCACCGGCGGAGGAGCCGAAGGGGCGGTGAAATCACAGCCCGAGGAACCACCCCAGGAGCTGTCCCCGTGTAGCTCGGGTCCAGGCGGTGCTGGCGGGCCCGTAGCCAGCCCTCCCCAAAGGACAGCAGTGCTCCAGTTCCCGTTTGTTCATGGCATTAGTGTCAATGTCAATTCACTTGATGACACAATAAATCCTTCAAAAAGTAAACTGCGTTGCCTTCATTGTGTTAGGGCAAGAGGGGCAGTAGTCTAATTAATTTCCAGGTGGCTCTGGTAAACCTTAGGACTTGTAGTTTACTGGAAGTATGCTTAAATTAGAAGCAGCATTTCCATTCCCTGGTGCTATGCTGCCATCCACTGGCCTTGAGCAGCGGCAGGCTGCTTCCACACATCGGGTACTTGTATTTTTGGCAAGAGGGTATCAATGATACCGATACTGAATGTCAGCAGGGGGCTTCCTGGGGTCAGTAGAAAGCTCCTGCGGCCCTAATTCGCAAACAGACAAACCTTCCCTCTGACCAGACAAAATTGTATTTAGCTGTCAGCGATAAAGCAGAATTCAGATGGAAGCATTGAGCCACATTATCAGGAGTTACGCTGATAGAAGTTGGTGATATCTAGCAAATGCACAGTGCTCTTTCTGTCTGATTATGTTGGTTTGGCCCAGCTGTATGTGCCAATGCCTGGCAGCCCTTTGGTGCTATCACGCGTGCTATCGTGAAATGAGAACTTGAAAGTCTCTGGTTTCTGCAGACCATAGCACTTGTCCCCATCCCTCCCAACTGGCTTAGTTGGCACTCCAAGGTGAAGCAATTTCTGAGAGATTTCTGACATAATTTCTGAGAAATTAACATAAACTGCTAAATGGGAAGGAACCAAGGCACCAGCATCTGCTAGATTTCTGGAAGTGTCAGAATAACTAAAGCTTGAGCCAGATTTAGTGCGGTCTAAAGATTGCTTTTGCTTCATGCTCCAATACGATGGTGGTGGTGGGGTGTCTCAGAGGTCCTGCTGAAAACTGATAGTGACGTGCCTGTTGCCAAACCCTTAAATGCTCTGGCACAATCTCAGCTTGTAGCGATGTTGTCAGTGAGCACAGCAAGCACCTCCGTGCACTGCATTTTGGGCTTCAGCCTTTTGTCCCCTTTGAGATGGTTTGCTGTGCTTTCCTGTCAGCACTGAAGTGCCATGCAAACCTCTTCTCTCCATGCTGGCCTTGTTTCCCTGTGTTTACTGATACCGAATTTTCCAAAAGTCTTTTCCTCTTTCCTGTCTCTTAGACTATTTCTGTTCCTTTTTTTCTTAAAATGTTGCTACCTTCTCTTTTGTCCTAGTTATTTATAGTAGCTATGGCATTGCTCTATTCAACAACATTTCCTGAACTTGGTTTTGTCTATATAGCCCTTCTCAGGGGTTAGGTGAAGAGTGTTAGAAGTACTCTTCACAAACAATGCCACATCTGTGCAGTTTCTTTCCTGTCTCAGTGCTATTGAACCAAGTACTTATTTTTGTGCCTATGTTCTTGTCCTGCTATTTATTCCATGAGTACACGATGTCATATGTTACTGTAATTTTAGTTCTTGTGTCTGTTCCCTGCAGCTCTAATGAGCCATCAGAGAGGATTATCATTACTGCTAAACGAAGTACTTTGAGCCAGTCACAGCATGGCCCTGGGCTTTCTGAAGTGAGCATCAGAAGTGTGGCTGTAGTCCTGGGAGGCTTATCAAGCTGGAGGGAGGGAGAAGGAGATTTACCTGCCTCCCTCCATCATTCACAGGTAGAGGCTGTCTAAAGGAAGGCAAGAAGCTGCAGCAGCGTGGCAGGGCTGTGGTGCTCCAGGAGCTGCAGCATGTTCTGGGGTGTTATGATTTAAGTTGATGCTTTGTAATGGAAGCAGTTTTGTTATCATTTCTGAGCTTTCAAGGTGCTATGGTTTTATAGTTGGATGGATTAAGCAATTGAGTGATTAGTGCTTGTCAAGCTTCAGGTGAGACCCCAGGGGTTCATGGTTGCTTCAGTCCCCTGTATCAGTACCATGATAACCCCTGAATACAGCAAAAAGGTGTCTGTCTTGCCTACCAGGTTTAGAGGAAGATATAAACGCTATTGAACAAGACTTCTCTGCAGAGAGAGACAGCGCAGCTTCCTGGTAGTGTGAGTGGATAAGATATATAACTGAGAAGTGAGTGGTCCAACCAAAACCACACTTCTTTAAAACTGAGTGCATAAGGCACAGAGTGCTGGTTATTGAGAAGTAATTGGAAATATGGTACCAACTTGTTCTCTAACAAGACATTTAAGGAAGTTGCTGAAGTTAAAGAATAACCTTGCAGTAACTTTGCTTAGTCTGAGGTCCTTTAAGAACTGATTTCTTCTTGAGGCTTCCTGCAATAAGCTTAAAGAAACCCTGAGTATGTATAGCTTGACATGAAGTCAGCAGGATCTTTGAGTATTCGGATGTGCTGATGCTTGAAAATGACATACACGTTCAAAGGTTGGGAAATAAGGGCCTTATTCAGTTAGCTTCAGCACACGGGGCAGATGCTCCCTGGCCTGAAGCAGCAGGGCAGCTGGTTCCCCTGGCCAGGGGTGCAGCGTGAAAGCACGAGTGAAACACGGAGCTGGCAGCAGGCTGAACTCATCTGCATCGCCTTCGGAAGCGTTTCTGAAAACAAGCAGTGGTGATCAGCCGTCATTCCCTTCCCTCTTAATCCTTCTCTCAGTCTCTTCAGACTAAGCAGACTCTTCTTTCTCTGGGGGAACCTTCCCCCGTGCTGGGGGTGAGCAGTGCAGAGCATTGCTCTGCTCCTTGCCTGGAAAAGGGATGACGCTCATCATCTGTAAACAGCACAGCAGGGATCGCTCAACAGAGTGAAGAGTGCTCTTCCTGATTACAGATGGCAAAGCTCTTCGATTAATTGCACGCTGAGGATTTATTGCCAGTGTAAGATCAGTAATAATAACGCCTGGTAGCTCAACAGTAACAGAAAACAGGGGAGGGTTTGGTTCATTTTATTATTTTTTTGGCCCCTTTCCCCACCCTGCCAAATGGTAGTGCTATGTGTTATTGCATAATACGTTTGTTATGCAGTCACCTTCAAACGAGCAAACAAACCACATACTTTTAACAGTGACATTAACAGGAGTATCGTGTTTCCTGCAGGGGCTTGCTAGACTGATCAATTGGAACTTTTTTTTTGTTAATGTGATGAATAGTGTGTAGTGTTTTGAGTATCTGATTTACCAAAAAATACACACTACAGATGTCTTTGACCTTTATGCAGATTATTTTGTGGCTCATTAGAAGATCTGGCAGTTCATTACATGTTCATTTGTAATAGTTACGATGGTGCTTGTGCAAGAATGACATTGATAAAAGTCAGATTAAGATGCAACTCAATGCAATTTAAGGCTCGATCTCTTTTGTCTTCTTTAAATCCAGCAGGTGGTACTATTGACACAAGCATTTCCTGAATTTCCCAAATCTATACACACACTTTCGATTTGTTGTGTTTTAATATTGCAGGCAGTGTGGCTTTGAATAGGAATGAGGATCATACAATACTATCCATTAGAGTTCTGGAAGTGTCAGAAAACCTTTTTTGGAGGGGAAAAGAAAAACAAAAACAAAAAAACAAAAGTGAGTCCCAACAACATATGTAAAAAGAGGAAAAACAACTGGAGGCATTTTTTATCCTCCACTATTGTGTATGCAATATAGGGCAGAGAAAAGGGAAGTGGCTTTAAGAACCCTGGCCGAATGATTTGAAGGTCGATAACGTACATTTACAGGGTGAAAATTATGGGGTAGTTAGTCTACCCCATAAATGCCTCTTTCTCTACAAAAGAGCACCTCTTGAAGAGCTATTAACTGCCACAGTAATTGTAGTGCTGATCTTTTAATGTGGGAATTTACTAATAATGGAGAAGTAATGTTGTTAGTGGTGTGTGTAAATCTAGAGAAAACCCATTTCTGACTGAGAGTTTAACAAGCTTTTGTGATCATTTTATTAAAAACAAACAAAAGAAACAAAAACACAAGGAAAACTGATTAGAGACCGAATTCTAGTTATTGGGAGTAAACTTTGGAGTGCCTAGTTAAGGTATCATACCTCTCTTCCAGCTAATAACAATACTTATTTGACTTTTTTAAACTTCTTGATTTTTTTCCCCAAGAAAAATGCAAATAACTGTACGAGTAGCTGCCTTGGTCATAACTCTGATTTGTGCACTGGCAGTACTTGCCTTCACCGTGCAATGTTTTTACAACAACAGAAGCATAGACCCTTACGGGAAAGGCGTGGGTCAGCTTAGTGCCACGCTGTCTACTGGAAAAATAATTGCAGCCTCTGTGGACATTTATATAAGCCTCTATGGCCCTGATATGTTACTCTGTAGAAATTAGCCATCAGTTTAAATGCCACTTGGAAAGGACTGAAGCTAATCAATACAAAGGCTGTCCCTGATTTCTGAGAGCATCCTGCTGGGGCCGTGATGTTGCATAGATGGTCGTGGGGCTCCAGGTCTGATGGCCTCCACAGCAGCTCCACCAGGTCAGTCCTGCTTGTGTCATCTTTTTTCTGGCTTTATTGTTGCATACTGCGATGCTCTGTAGTAAACAGAAAGGGGAAATGAATTTCTGGTTGTAGAATAATTATCCCTGTGTAAACACCACCTCCAGTATAGGGGTGATCTATTCCTATGAATATAGGAAAACCTACGCAGCTCTGTTAGTGAACAACAAGTCAGGCTAAACAGGACCATTCCCCCAGCCATTCTTCCCTGTTCAGGCCTATGTAACGGGTCTGTAAAATGTGTATAATCCAGCCAGTAAGCAGACTAGCCACAAGAACCAGGTGGTTCTTGTACCTTAGGCACACTGGATATATTCAAGTTGGCAGTGATGCTGGTTTAGATCCTTAGTTGCTTTGTTCTGGCTCTTCCATTCTCGTCTGGTTCAAGGACAGCCATGTGCAATGGTCCAATGCATGCCAGAGGTGCACTGTTTGTTAATTTATTACACCAGTAATTAGGGCCTGCAAATCGTGTGGTTTTTCACTCATAACATTTTACTTCTATATGTAGATAGTGATTCCAACCACAGAGATCATGAAACTTTAAGACATCAACTTCATTCGCAACTCTGTTGGTAATTCCACCAAAGTCCTTGGTGTTTTAATAAATAAATAAGGATCTGTTCTTACTGTTGCCAGACCGAAGTCTTAATTATAATATTTGACTGTGGGGCAAGAGAAAAAATACAGTTGCATAGAATGAACATGTTTCAGTGACTTCGTGTTTTGCCTGTTTTTATAGGACTGTATCTCAAGAGTTACTTCAGATAATAACTCTAGGTTTATGCCTGTCTTGAAACCAAAAACAGGAAAGCTTCTAGCTACTGCCTGGTTTGGGACAATTCAGAAAACTAACTAGCTGTGAAATCACCAGCTTAACGTGAAACAAAATATTTTATGTACACATATTGCAGAATATTGGCAGTAAAGAAGTAATGATCTTTAAGTATTCACTCTACTTATGTCTTCACAAAACATAGGGAACCATATGTAAGGAGCATTTTAATGAAAATACTTGATGATACTTGATAACAGTTTCCACGACATTGAGAACTAGTACATTTAAAGTTTGAGTTTCCTCAAGAATGTGGCAAGGCAGATTTTGTGAAAAATTGTTTATGACTAACCAGAGGATGATGAATATGGTGTAGTGCTCGACTAGCTTGATAGAATACAGATGCAGATATTCAGTGATCACTTCATGATTTTCTGCAAATTTCCTTTTATATTTTAGCTTAGGGATTATTGAAAATGTCAGACTGCTGTCCACGCTCTGGAAACTCTCTATTTTGGAAGTAGAACTTCTGCCGAGGTCCAGGAAAGCTGACCTTTTTTAAGCCATGGTTTAACTTCATAAGCTTTCAGTTAATCTTAGTGATTTTGCTTCATTAGCAGTGAATCCCTTGCCATTAATTTCCCATCTTTCCTAACAGATTGTCACAATCTGCTCTCTGGAAGCAAGGGAGGTGTATGGATGTCACTCGTGGGTGACTAAAACTTGCACACTGCATACAAACTTCCTGTCTATACGTTTTCCTTCTGAGCAGAATCCCATACATTGACATCTCTGGGAAACTCTGTAAAAATCAATGGCAGCACTTCCTTGAATAATATCTGTAAACACCTGGAAGTCCTGCTTGATTGACTGTCCGGCACATAGGAATAAATCCTCGATGGAATCCTGATGAAGCTCCTTCACATGTACAAAGGAAGGCTTTTAGGTCCTGCACTGAACACGTTCGCACGATGCACTTACCAGTCCGGAATGCCTTGGTTAGACAGCAATTAGGGGCTGCCAAAAAACCTTCTGCTTACAGTTGCCACTTATAATGAAAAATTTGCATTGTGAAATAGCTTGTGCCTGAGTACAAGGGCAATTAAAACCGAGAAGGAAGACTTTGCTGCTCTTTAAGGTCAATTTGCACTCTGCCTTTGTACGGCTGCACAGTTTGAAAAATCGCTATGCAATAAACTCATTTACATGACATACAGCACTGCATACACTTTCTCCCTCTAGCATGTTACCAGAGAGAAACATTGAATTATTGGGCAGAAAATAACTTTGAAAACAAAAAGCAGACTGTTTTCCTGCGATCGGATAAGAAGAGGAACAGCTGATTTTTGGATTGTGTATATTCTGCTTGGTTTCTGCATGCTCCTGATATTGTACGCTGCTGCCTTGGGCACCAGTTTCTTATCTTCAGTGCAGTGTGAGGTTCAGCTCTCTCATGGATGCCTTGTGCACGTGTAATAACCCCTGCAAATCCAAGGGGGGCTCGCAGTCTTCTCCCTGCCATAGTGCCTGTGTTCCCAAGGACTGGTACAGCTTTAACATATCTTACTGAGAGGGGATGTTCTGACTCAAATTCTGTCCTTCTCAAAATTGTCTCCATGCAGGAACTCTCAGTGCTTATCTGTTTGCACCTTTTACTGGTTTGCTGCTCACTAACGTGGGTCACATCATATAGCTGATGTCTCCTCAGAGGTGAGACATCTGTAGGCCCATGCCAAACGTGGGGCATAAAAACAACAGGGCACTGAGAGCACGGGTATCTTACGGACTTGCCTACAAATGTGATTGTAAAATTTCATGTCTAAGTTCAGCTGCCCTGTTTGTGTGCATGCATGTGTTTTTATTTTGTTTGTTTTGCTTTTGTTTTTAAACCTCTTGCACCTCTTGCATCCACTCAGTGGGGAACATTTGTATTCAGTTACACATTTAAAATGAGTATTGCAAGGGCTAAGAACAAAACAACAAAGGAGGAAGGCCACAGGTGTGCATTTGTTTTTATTTATTTATTTCCCCTTATCCTGGAAGTATGACTTCAGCTACACCTTTATATTAAGAAGAAAACAATGCACACACCTATGTACCAAAACAAAAATTTTTGCAGTCAGCAGATGCTGGAGTGTCTGACAGTGTATGTGGCACAAAGCTTTTTTTTTTTTTTTTTTTTTTTCCTTTTGAGTAGTGCATCAGACTATTCTTAGGGATAAAATTTGTAGTGATATGTAAATTATTCTGTCCCCAAAACCCATGGGTGCATGTTCTGGAATATATTTGCAATGTTAATGTTTCATGGTCTTTTTGGTCATTCTGCAACCTGCTTGTACAATTCCATGAACATAGCAGTATTTTTATTTATTTATTTATTTATTTATTTATTTATTTATTTATTTTTGCCTTAATGGTCTCCTTGGACCAAGAGAAGAGCATACCTGAGCTTTACCTAGACACGTGGACAATACCTACTGATAAATTCCTTAGTGATGATTTTTTGACTTGGTACATTTACAGTGTAATGTAAATCATAGCCTAATAAATAGAAATCAGCAGTGCAATAGAGTTATAAGTTTTCAGGAAGTTCTAGTGCTTCTCAGAGCCACATGAAAAACAAGAATATTCACTAAAACTGTAGAATAAATGTATGTAATTCCAGTATGCCACTTGAAGGGGGGAAAAAAACACACAAACACCTAAATTGCAATACTTCCTTACTCCATTTGAAATAGTGTGTTTGGTAGGAAATATATTTCCTATAGGAAATATTTATATATATATATATAAAAAAATCTTTCAAAATTATCTAAAATTCTGCTTTCAGTGTGGCTGAGTACATATATTGAAGGCTTTAGGAAGACAAGTCCTTGAGCAGACTGGAGGTGCCATCCTGGTAGGTCAAGTGAAATTCAGGAAATGAGGAAATCAGGGTAAACTTCCAGATTTCACCTGGGTGTATTGTCACCAACAAATCTCATGGCAGTAATTTGTCATTATTCACTGGCATTTACGGAAATAGATGCAGTACCCATTTGATTTCTGTGGCTGTTAATGTTTTAATCCCATACTGAAGAGAATGGCAATGGGAAGAGGTTTCTATATCCCTAGCCCTTTACAGGTTTGCATTCATGGTGAGTCAATCAGATTCTTGCTAATTACCAGATAAAGAGCAAACAAGCAGACCAGGAGCTAAGTAGGCCTTTCCAGGGAAACAAGGAAAACTCAGACATAGCAGAAACTTGTATGTGAGTGAACACAGAAATATTTAAGGGTCACAACAGTAAAAAGTTTGCTTAAAGAATAACATGGGGATTTGTCATTGCTATAGAAAATTTGTGGTATTTTCCTCGGTCTTCTAGATAAGAAGCTTGCTGGGTTGAAGCAGGCTGGCAATAGCACTGCTAATTTGCTTTGGAAAGGACACCTTGTAGCTGTTCATTACCTGAAAGAGGAGTCCACTGCTTTAAAATGCTGGCCACGGAAGAGGCGTGGGTATGCCTTGTCAGAGGAAGCCGACACAATAGTGCTTAATAGCCTCATTCCTCCATCCTGTGACATCTCTGCACTTATACTCCCACGTGTTTTGTGTCTAGCTAGTGTTTCAACTTCTACATTCTTTCCCCTCAGCTGCTTCCTATCTTGTGATTTTGCAGCTGCTTTTGTCATTCGTGATCTTCCAAAGCCCCCTGTCCACTTTTCTGACCCTGTGGAGGATTGCTGTCTCAATTCTTCACTTCTTTATGTGCTTATTGTAGACAGAATTGTTTGTGTCATTTCGTTGGTTTCCCGACACTTAGCATGAAAAGGTTTGGGTTTCATCTTTTTCTAACAGTGCCAGGCTCAAGCTGCTCAAACTTAAATTCCTCATGTGGGCGTTTGCCTCGGGCTGCTTCTCTTTCAGGAGCTTCAGCAAAAAGTTCAGTTACTATAGAAAGTGTATGGGGAGCACTGAGTCGTGTGTTCAATGCAAACATCCGCCCTGAGAAGATCTTGTGCACCAGAACCCTTGAGCAGAGGCGTTTGGCTCTTACCCTTGTGCCAGGGGTGCAATGGGGTGCCAGCTGCTTAGGACACCTCTTAGTGGGCACACACGGGAGGTTTGATGACTGATTGTGGAGGAAAAGCTGTGCAGGTGAAAGAAGTGGAACAGTAAGTGGGAAACAACTGCTTCGTGCTGGCTCTCCTTGAAATATTCTCGAGTGCATCTTCAGAAGCAATGCTTGCTATTTTTAACTGGCTGCAGCAATTAAAAAGAAGTGCTGTCTTCTTTGTGAACCGTAGATCAGATCTGAATCTTCTCAGTGTAATGTTTCCATGGCAACATGTTGTATGTTTATTCTATATATTTGAGTTCAGATAAACTCTGTTCCATGCAAGTAACAAGCTATCATTTTAAAAACTGAATTAAAAAGACATATATTATGCGCAGCTACTGTACAGTAATGCATCACTTCTTCGTAGGATATCAACCATATCACTGAACATTGGTCACTTATAATACATTTTTGACTATAAATAAATTAAGATTATGAATTTCTCTTCAGGACTGCCCAGTTTATGAGTCAGACTTCCTTGTCTTTATGAACAATTCTTCAGACTACAAAAAAAAAAAAAAGAAATAATTTTTTCTCCCTGCATTACAGATTATGCATACTCTCCTATGAGTCACAGTAATACCATCCGTAGAAAAAGGTGATTTGTAGAACTACATGTAGGAGGCTTCTCCCCTTGATTCTTAAGGGCACGAGGAATCTGTGTAATCTATTCTGCAAATTAAAAATACATGTATTCCATGATTGCAAGTTGCAATTTATTCTAATATATTTTCAAACCATATATAGAATGCAAGTTGCACCAAGTGTAAATCTCAGGTGCAGATGAAATATTGGCTGAGTTAGCGCAATCTCATATCATAATACAGGAGCCATTGAACTGCAACAGTATTGTATATAGAGTTGGCATTATAGAACAATGAAGTGCTAATAAGCTACCATGGAAATTGTTAACGTTAAGGTCTTTCTACTAACTGCAGGGACTTGCTGAAAAGAAAACTGAAGAAAGGACATTAAAAAGCACATTACCGTAGATGCATGCACTGCATCTTTTAACTCACCTGCAAAATAGTTGTGCTTCTGGCTTAGTGTGTTTTCAATACTGCTGTTGTGTTTCTTATTTCTCTCTGCTTTAAGTTACTGACTTGATAGTTGACTGATTGATTTCAGATGGTTGTTAGTGTATTAGCAGAAAAATCCAACTGGATTGCCAGGGGTTAGAGGTATAATTTGGAGCTCTGGCTAAGGAATTTATTACACAAGACACTGACCTCAGAGGTATGAACTGTACTTGCATGATGGTTTGTGCATCACGTTAATGGGGAGGGTGTCCCCAAGACAGCATTATTAGTGTGCTGTGCAAACTGAAGATGGTTGTCCACAACATTTTCAACCTGGTGCATTTTAAAATGGTATTCTAAATTAGCCTTGGGAATATACTATTTTTGGGGGATTTGCAACAGAAGTGTATCAACCTTGTAAAGGAATCTAAACATCCTACCACCTCTCTCTCCATATGCGCATGCGCAGGCAGTTTTCAAGTGTGATGTGGTGATGGGTGCTGTCACAGCAGCACATCTGCTCTTGGGTGCTGGTCAGAATGCAAAATAAAACCAACCAGAAGGGATGCCAGTGGGAAGACTGCAGAAAACCAAGACATGACTTAGAAAAATACTGATGAAAATTGAGATTCTACCATGAAAACATAAAATGTTATGTGAGAAACAGAAGAGGAACCATACAGGACCACTAGAGATCTGATTATCTGTGATGGAATTTAATGGCGATCAAATAATCAGTATATTGGTTGAGCACAGATGTTTCTGACAGTCTTGGGAATGGCATCTAGATTTTGGGAGAACAACTCGTATCTCTGTTCTTAACATGTAATTGTAAAACAAGCACTTGATTGTTTGGGTAAAATAAGAGTTTGTAATGATCGAACAGGCATTTAGTTGACAAGTTCCTCTTTGTGACACTGGGCGGCTGCTTCATCTCAGGGTTCTTGATGCCAAAGAGTCAGAATAGCAAGTACTACACAAAGCTGGCAGTTTGGGGAAAATACATGAGTGTAACTGCTTTATTATGCCTGCACATCCTGCAGTTTTACATAATAATACATTTAAGATGCATGGGGCTTTACTTGTCTTTTTAGAGCTCACGTTGTTTTTCTTCTCACTTGAGACATAAATGCAAAGCAAACCTCATTTATTGAATCTGTTAATCTCTGGATTAACAGGAGTTGTTAAACTGATTTGCAGAACTTGTTTTTAAGAGCTATTAAGTTTTGCCCTTTTCCTTATACTCAACTGAATAGTGATTTTAGGATTATTGAATAGTTTTAACTGTTTCCAGTGTAGAAACCATCTTTCTTTTTTTCTTTCCATACTTTTTTTTTTTTTTTTATTTAATATTATCATGAATTGCAGTGGAGCAATGCAGTTCTACTTACTTGTAAGTGTACGCAGTTCATGGAGTATTTTTATTTTCTCCTCAGGGTTACAGAAGATAAAAATTAAACTTAGAGTGAGTTACAGATATTGGATGCTGTAGAGTTTGTGTGAATGATATGGGTCCGAGATGAAGTTCATGTCTAATGTTGTAGTTCTAATTAAACTGAGTGGAAAAAAATCTCCTAGGAGTTGTTTTCATTTTAAGGCTAGACCCCTCCTCTTTAATGTAGGTCAGAAAATGGCTTGTATTAATTCATGGGATTAAATAAACTTAAATGGCATTTTTTCTTCTGAAATTAATTCCATTATAGAGAGTCCTATGGCATTTAACAGGAATGAAACCAATAAGGTTTTCTACATAAATTACATTAGAAATGTGCATATTTTAAAGGAATTATCTGTTTCTTTTTTAAAGAGGATTTTTGAACCCTTCTCCAGAATTATATTGCAGGGATATAATTCTTTCTTCCATGCCAGAAGATACTTTAGGACGAATCTTAGTTTTATAATATTTTAATAAACCCTTCCACAAGGGTTTGCATCATAAGCTGTTCTAGGAGAAGGGAATTTGTGACATTTTCATTTGGGTGAGTCAGGTGTTCTGCAGATTTGCATTTAAACATGATGGAAATAGGTTTCCTTTATTTTAGCAGGACCATAGCATAGTGGGTAAGGGAAGGAAGGATTTTTACCTTTCAGATGTTTGTGATGTGTGTGAGTCATGTCTTGGCTGACCGTGACCTGCTGTGAACCACACGGGGATAGGAGGAAAGTTACTGGCTTCAGACAGTCTTCCAAGCTTTTAAACATATTAGATGAGTGAAATGTAGCCCGACGTCCTCTTGCTCATGAAGAGGCTTATGCTAACAGAGAGCAAAAATGTCTTCTGTCTTTTTTATTAGTTTACGAGAAATGCATGCGTACATGGAAGTCAAAGTAAATTAATATTTTTATTCATGAGAGGAACTATTACTCATTTTCTGTTCATTGGCTGCCTCTCATTTTTACCATGCCCAGTCAACTTGTGAAAACAGCTTTGCTATTTTGTCTGTTGGTGTTTCAGCCAAACTACAGCAGCTGTGATAACACCCTTGAAATACATACATAATCACAGGTTTTAAGGTTAGCTGACAGCTTGGACATTTCAGCAGAAAAGAGCTAAAGGTAAAGTGGGAGCCCTGTGAGTGTATGATCTGCTTCTACCCTGGGCTTGTGTCCACAGGAATGTCAGCTGTGGGGAGCAGAAAATGTGTGATGCCTGTTGTGTGTAACAGAAAGGGGAGGTTTGGTTCTGCTTTTTTCCTTCCTGACTCCCTTTAGGAGACAAGTTGTCATTCAAACCTTCTAGGAGAGGGTTCCAGATATTGGATCTAAGGAAATGTTGAGACGTTGAAGCTCCAAGAGAGCAGAATTTCTCATATGCTTGAACCCTCTTTTCTTAGTTAAGTCCCTTGCCAGATAAGTGCCTAGCTTTCTCCTTGCCACAGTCTGCTGAGATGCCCAACTTTCTTCCTCTCTGCCTGGGGAGCCTGGTGCCTAACACCAGGTTTGGCATCCTGTTTTGGGGTAGGCACATCCAAAAGAGGTTCTGCAGTGCCTTCTCTGATGTTCGAGTAGCTTTATAGCTATAGTCCTTATGTGACATGAAAACTGGTTACAGCCTAATGCATTGTTGCCTGATGTGACTTCAGCATGCATGACAGCCTGCAGTCACGGGCCTCCACTGAATAATTTTCATCTAGTGGGTCTTTTCGCGACTTCCTCTGAGTACTTTCTTGTTACAAAGTTTGAAATGATAAACTGGAGATAAAAACAATTTTCTGAAGCAAGTCTATTATTAAATAGCCAGAAGCATCAGTAAGGGTTGATTATGCAGCTTGTGTGCAATTGAAATGGCTGCAACATCATTGTGTCACAGCAGCACAACGTGCGTAGTTGCTCTGGTTGCTGCTCTTTCCTTGTTAGCGAGTGAAAATGCAGTGGATAAGAATAGTTTTTGACTAATGGCTCCCTTAAATATCTCTGAAAAGGTTCTAGGGTAAAGAGAACAAAGTTCTGAGCCCTGGGCAGTGACAGGGCTGGAATGAGGGAGGAGGGTGTTGTGGTGTTCTCATTGTCAGAGGTCCAAGTGGCCTTACAGGGGAGGCTTTTGTATGCAGGGAGTTTTGCAGAGCTCAAGCTGTGGCTTGTGCCAGACTCCAATCAATACCCACAACATTTGATCTCAGGCTGTTCCCTCGCATTTGCTCCTTGCACAATAACACTATGGGGCTCATGCAGTACCTGTATTAAGATGCTGAAATTTATATTAATGAAAATGCGAACAGAACTTGGTGAAAGGGCAAATCCGGGTTATCACTTGGCCACTGGGCATTTCTCTGTGTGTTGGCTCCCCACTAACCCTTGTGAACCTGCTGAAAGGGGGTCTTCATATGAGGACGTTTGTGGAGTTCAGTGTACACACCTAAGCCATCTATGCAGTTGCAGGATAGCTTGTTTCAGAGTAGACCTACATGTAATAGGGAAACTAATTAGTGTTGTACTTCAGGTCAGACAAACCTGGTGCTGTGTTAGCCAGTGTTACATGGCATTAGAATGAGAAGGAGAGCTTGGATTTTTTTTTGCAGGTTCTCTGCATGTGGACTGTGGGAACACTGCATGTTCTTTTTGTGTGCTCTTGGCTGCTTCCTTCTGAGAGCCCTGCTGGCTGCTTCCCACATAGACCACAGCCCATCTCCACCATCCTTGCTGTGCTTTCAATGGGGAGACACCCGGGAAAATTGTTTTGCAAGCTAAATGCTTGTAATCTTTGTTCATAAATGCTCTGTCCTTGAGTTCCCTAACTGCTGCAGATGACATCTGGGACTCACCTTTTTGTTCCCCATACAAAGCTCATTGTTTGAGACATTTTTCTCTGGCATGATTTAGCATTGTTTTAGATCCTTTTTTGTGCATGAGGTGCTCTGACCTAACACAGAAAGAAAATGCTGAGCCAGTTTGGTTGGAGATCAAGGTGGAAAATAGCGCATCCTGTTTTCCTTGAATATGAGAATATTCTTTGCAGTAGACCTGAGATGTAGTTAGCGTGCTATGTAGTTTTGACTAGCAAAGTGAGAAATGATAGCAGTTCCATCAAAATATTAGCATTTAAAAAACAAAACACACATCAAAACAAACAAACAAACCAAACCCCTAAGTTTAAAACTTTCAGATTAGTTTTACATCTTTTTCTTCTCAGTCTAACTTCTGTTGTAAGTTTGAGTATGCCTAGTTCAAAATACTTCATCTGTACATGTGTGAACAATATTTTGAGTTCATTTTTCAAAGTAGCTGTGTATTAGCCTTTAATAAAAATTCATCTTCTTGTTTGAACATTGTGCCCTTAATATGGAATCCTGACCTCATACAATTGCCCTCTGAGGGGTTATTTTGGGTGTTTGTTTTATCTTCTTCACATGCTTGCGCTAACCTTGCAGCTAATCTGATATTGATTTATTTCCCAGGGCTTTATTATTTGCAATTGGAAGTAGGTTTCAGATTGGATTCTGTACCAACTGTTCACTGCAAAGGACATGCTCTGTGTGGGTTGCTAGCTGAGATGGTGAGGACAGAGGATCTATAAGTGTCCCAAGTCTGAGGTCCTCACATGAGGTGTGAGCAGTTCTTGAAATATATGGTCATCCTAGCCAGATTTCACAGGGATCTAAAATATAAAAATAACTATAAAATACCTCTAGTCAACAGCAGCGTGCTCATTGCAATGGGACAGATTCTGAATTCTGTTACACTTTTCCTGCATTGGGATGATTGACTAAAGGCAATTCAATATCATGAAAGTAGAACTGCTTCTCTTCCCCTGGAAAGATTTAGGGGTTTGGTAGTAAGCTAGAGGCAAAGGAAAACTACATGGAGTCTTTCCCTCCACTGCAGCACTTGCTTTTCAGTCCCAGTATCTCTTGAGTATGTAATATAGCCTTTCTGACTTGAAACTATGTGTTTTATTTCCCTTTTCAATTACTTCTTAAAATATATCATCCATCAGAGTGTTTTTAGCATGTGAATAGCCCCAGTGATTGCAGATTGAAACAGATCAGAGTTTACAATAAGACATCTGTTGAGAAAATACACTTATTGACAATGTAAATATTGTATTCGGATACAAATGTGAATCTCCTTTAAATTATGCATTGATTTAGAACAAATGAAATGGCATCTATCTCTTTCATTTCTCATAGTACTATATACTGCAATACAGGGATGCTGGCTACCTTCATTATGTGGTTCTCTCCTTGGTGCCTGTATCCTTTCAAACCCCTGTGTTTCAGGCAGGAAAAGCAGACTTGTTAGTTGATCTGAATACCATTCTTCATGGTGAAGAACACATTAGCTTTGAACAACTGTAAATCAACTTGTGAGTGAGTCTGTGCTGGAGCTAAGTGTGGTCCAGTTCACTGGAACCAGCTGTTAAAATATCAGCCGGTCCCTGGGCTAGCTGCTAAAGAAGAAACACTGCCTGCAGCAAGCTCTGCTTCTCCCTGCTGCTACCGTCACTTTCAAGAACTGCTGTCAGTGTTTGTTGGGGGCTGTTTTGTGAGCTTAGTGTCTAGCTTGTGTTCAGAAGGCCCTGAGTATGTAAGGTCCAGGTGGTTTCCCTGTCTTAGAATGTCTTTACTGCTTTGGCCTGGAATTATTTTGGGAATTCTACCACTGTGATGGAGGGGGTGAACACATAGTCCTTTGTGTCTTTCCCCAGTTTTTCAAAAATGAGTTAAGAGCTGTGCTCCAGATGCCACAGCCGTGACACAGGGGGAGTGTTCCTACAAACATACAAGTAATCTGGCCAACAGTTGGAATAATTCAAAGCACTCTAAGTTTCCTTCAGCAAAGGTTTTGTCCTTTACAGAGTATCTAGTGTTTTGTTCCTGAACTTGCATGGAGGCAACCAAAAAAGAAGGCTACAGTTTCATAACGGAATATCCCCCCAGCCCAGGAAAAGACCAGAACAAATTTTTATTTTTATTTATTTATTTATTTATTTATTTATTTTAATAAAAGACTGTCTCCTGTTCTCACTGTGCATGAGAATTCACTGAGTAGAGCATATCAGACTTATTTTTTTCTTCCCCTCCACCCGCCAAGCAGTGCTGCAGGATTGCATTGGGTATATATGTATGCAGGTGAAATTCAGCTGCAGTGTTTTTTTCCCCATGCAGATCCTCTAAAAGTACAGCCCCAGCAAGAGACCTGTCTACTGATTCATCCAACACACAACCAGTTTCTTGTCTATCTGTTTCTGCTGATATTCAACCCTCTACCATTTTAAGCTTTATTTTGATATGGGGAAAAAAAAAAAAAAAAAAAAGGTTCATTTTCCTCTGGCCAGCAGAAACACTTGGAATATTCTCTTTTGTATGAAGTCCTGTCTGCCAACTGCTTGGCTCCTGTCATCATGTCCTGGTGTGCAGGTAGTCAGTTTACAAAGCTGGTCCTTATGTGGTTTTAACAGAATGGAGGAGCTATGAGCTAAGCATGGCATTTCTGAAAGACTGCTGTAAGCCTCAGTGTGATAATTTCTTTCAGGAGCTCATTTCTTGCTTATTTTTGTGGATTTTTTTTTTCCAAGAGTGTTCGTCCCGAGCCAATCCTTTTTACAAGAAAGGTGACCCTTATGATCAATGTGAAAACTGGCTTTTCAAACAATAGTAGTAAAGCTCCTGCTGAAATTATTTTTCTGCACCTATGTATAGCTCCTTCTCCAACTTTTCGTCTGAAATCAGTGTAACATTTTAGCTAGTTCTGTCAAAAACTGAAACAACTGTGCCAGGTTTCTGCCTTGTGCTGATAAAGTTCACCTTCACGAAGTTACAGGTAACAGAAATTGGTTTTGCAACCACCAGTCAGAGAAAGCACATCCTCCATTATCAGAATCGTTTTTTATGTGCATAACAAAACAAAGGGACAAAAAGAAATCTACTCCAATAGAAACGCCTATAGTGCTGGAACTTGGGTGAGTGTAAAGCTACCACAACAAGGGTCACACACCTAAGCAGAAATGGTCCCTGCTTGGGCTTTCTTTTGCTTAAATTAGACAAGCACAAGCTGTGCCCACAACTGCTTCAGTCTGTGGAAGAAAGGTTTTTTTCAAGCATGAATTCCTCTTTGGACCCCTCTATGGCTTGAAAGACAAGGATGAAAGATGCTTATGAAAAGGTTTTGGACCAAAATCATTGAGCTTTGTGTTGCTCACTCGCTGCTCTAAATCCAGGACTTGCAAGGGCTTTCTGTGGGTTGTGGGTCACTGCAGGGTGGAGGAGCATGGAAATCTCCGTAAGTGTGGGGAGCCAAGGGAGGATTTGTCTGACCATTTTTCTCTTGGAAAGCAATGTGTTTGAACTGTTCTTCATCTTCAGCATTCTCTGTATTGGCTGATCTGTATAAATGGATTTATTATGAATAATATGTCATTAATAATGAAATAATCTATCCATCATATTGACTGTTTTGACTAAATGAGCCATTCACAGAGCTCTGCAGTATGTTGAGATATTTTGCAGCATGGCAAGATTTATGCCTATGTATTTTTTTATGATTAAAGATGCTGCTATTGCATTAGGCAATACAAGTTTGCAATAGCTGCTGGTCAGTGCAACAGTTCTGTGCAGGGAGAGTTACAGGTCGGGTGCCTTTTGTATTTGTGCAAATTTTCAGGCTTTTTCTGTTTTCAGGCAAGTAACCCCCACAAAATAGTCCTGCCCTTAAAGGGAAAGGCTGAATCCTAGAATCCTCTTCCACCTAAAATCTCTGCTAAAACCATTAAGGCCAGTCCTGTAGCCATTATTCAGTGAAAAGTTTGCTTACACGAGGCTGGATCCAGCCCTGCCTTAGTTATTTTCATTCAGTGAATGTTCATCCCCTCCTTTCTTTCTCCCAAAGGAAATCTGGCAGCTTGTCTGTTCCAGAGGCTGTGAAATATTGGCAGGTTTCAAAACCGAATGTGTCAGCCTCTCTGACAAGCAGTCATTCCGAGGGCAGGCAGCAATCCTGACGTTCACTCTGAAACCAGCCAGCTCTGTGCATGAGAGAGAGAGAAACCAGTGCCATGGAAGTGAGAGCTGCAAAAAAATCTTTTCCAAAGGGCTGCCTGAGAACGCGCTCTAACAGTGGACTGCAAGCTGCAGCCTCGAGCACACCCCACCGCTTCCAGAAATGCAAGGAAAAGAGCAGATCTGTTCAGCTTCCAGCATGGTCCTATGCTGTGGAAGCCCATGCTGGTGGTCTGGCTCTGGGGTTGAGCAGTGCACCGCAGTGGGGAGGCTCCTGTGCAGCTCTGCTCTTGCCCTGGTCCTGGAGGAGCACGCTTGCCTATTCGCCCAATTCTAAATTTTTGAGTTTGCCAATGCTTAGCACGGGGTCTAAGCATGCCACACTTTTAACTCTTAGCTTTGGCCAGCTGCTGGTGCTTCAGCTTGGAGTGGTGTGGTGTGCTTGGGCAGCAGTTTCTGTTTTGTTTTTTAATTCTGACTAGAGTACCATGAACCCAGATGATTCACATGGTATAGTAGTGATAATTCTGGCATGACATCACTTAATCATGCAGCACCTGGCTTATCTGTTGCCTTTTTAAAGCTGTCCAATAACATCTTTTTGGAGATTTGCATGTTCTCGTACTTCATTCCCTTGCCCTGTCCTTGTTACCTTTAAAAGAGGAGTTCCAGTGTTTCCATTAGCGAGGGGATTTCTGCCAGCAATGATTTTAAGTGCTGTAGAATGAACAGTTCATTAAACTGGAAATGATTTTAAAGTGTTCAAGAGCCTGGGGCTATCATTACAATCACACTTGCAAATGGTCCCCACCTCTAAGGCATATTTCTTATTATTTAGGAGGATCGGGGATATGAGTACTTTGTGCGCCATCACAAAGTGTTTTAGTTCTGAAATCATCCTTCGTTGCTGATTTATTCCAGTAAACAAGTTTGTAGGTTTATTCAACTACACTTTTGAGGATGGGGAGGACCTCTATTCTTTTTTAAAACCAGCTGTCACGCACCTTAATATGTTATTGTAACATTCATGAGGCAGAGACTAGAAATACTAAAATACCATATAGTATATTGTTTGTATTTCTGGTCCACTTGGAAGCAGGAAGGGGAAATATTTCAACAGATTTGGTTTTGTGAGACTGATAGCCAAATGGTACAGATTTTAGGAGATCTGCTTTAAATAAAAAGTGTTTTAATTGAAGGCTTTTTTTTTTTTTTTTTTTTTTTTTTTTTTTTTTTTTAACAACCACCCCCTAGAAGAATTTTAGAGTTGTTCCATCTGTAGGAGTGTTTGGATCAGGAAGGGTGTATATAGCATTTTGGGAGAGGATTACAGTAAAAATACATTTATGAGGATGTATTATGTAGAAATAGATGTTAATGCATGCAAAGAATTGGAGTTCTAGAAATAACTGAGCTGTGGTATCATGATGGCCCCTTGAAGTAATATCTTCATGTCAGGAGGAAATACAATGAGTCATGTATATATGTGGGTAGACTGATGCTGTGTGCCATGCTGTGTATCACATTATGTTCTTTGCTGTTCTTTGGGGAAAAGAAAAAGAAAGGCAATCTCAAATTTATCTAAAGAATCTGATAAATATATGGCTAAAGCAAATTTGCCATAAGCCTGAAATAAGGTCCAGAAGGGCAGCAGGGATGTCATGAACAAATGTTGCTGACATTAACTCCTGTGATTGCAAAATGTCAAGAATGATTTTCAGGAAATTCCATGATGTGTATGGGATTTTCAAAAAGGTTGTCCAAGACTTGTATTTCTCAACAAAGAGGAAAGCATTTTAGTAGGGGTATGGTAGTATGTTGGGAAGGATGTTTTTTCTTTCACTGTTAAACTGCAGGAAGGAGAAATGAAAAGGGCTTTGTAATATATTTTCGAAGAGAGTAAGCTTGGCACTGGGGCTCACAATCAGGTTTTCAGACTACTTGAACCTCACTCCAGATGAGGCATGTGTTTTATCTTTCATCTTTCACTTCAGGGGAAAACTTGCTAGTATTTTATGCATTGAGATGAGAATCAACATAGATTCATGTTCAGCAGATGATGAAAGGGCATTGAAATGATCTAGTTTCTTCCATTATTCTGGTACAAGATGTTTTGCTACTGACGAAATAATATTTTCATTTAAGATTTTTCTTGAAGACATTGTGTTTAAATGTCAAGTTCCTTAAATCACAGAATGCTTTGTGTGCACCAGGAAGCTGAAAGACTTCTTTTTAATCTTTTTTTTTTTTTTTTTTTTTTTTTTTTTTTAATATGGTCATTAACCTACAGCTTTGCGAACTTGCTTATTTGAGCTTTGGACTGTAAGGTATAAATGAAAGCAGTTGTGTTTATTTTCAGCATGTGTGAAGATAATCACTTTCTCCCATGAGTGTACAGAAGTTTATAATCTCAGTGTTCATATTACATTTCACTTTCTCTTCTTGCCATGACAAAAATATTCCCACCTTGGGAAGTAAAGATTATTTTATTTATCCTCTGTTTACAAATAGATCACTGTCCATATTTGCTCTTTCTATTTGTTTTGTTTTGTTTTGTTTTTTTTCCATGTTTTCTTAATGAAGCTGAAAGCCTTAGTTAGCGGGGTGCAGAGTAGAGAATGTATTGCAGTAATGGTGTGCATGCAGATAGCTGTTTTAATGCCAAGGCTCTATGTTTAAGGATCCTCCTCAAACCTCTGTCTGCACTTTGAGCAAAACCAGTTCCAAAAAAAATTACGTTTAACTGTGGTGTAGGTCCTGCACAAAATCTATGAGAAGCAGGGAACAGAGAGGAATGTATATTGATGTAGCATTTTCTGTAGTCCAATGAAAAAAAAAAAAAAAAAAAGGTGTCTCTGACTATGAATTGAGGAATGAAATTTATTTATTACGAAGCAGTACACTTAGTCTCCATCAAAGTGACACTGCAAATATAAATCATAGAAACCGTCTGCCAACTTCTTGTTCACTTGCTTTGGGGGAAACTTTACTACTGATCATTATCCTATATTTATCATGTCTTTCTGATACTTCATATATGCCTCTGGCTCCAATCTGTGATTATTATGCTGAAAATAAGTTGAAGTCCTGTCTGAGAATATTAGTTTGGTATAGTTGGACAAATACAAACATGTAATGGTCTAAAAAGTTAGTTTTGTATTTTTCCTTGTCATTTTGTGAGATGTGCAAGGGAAGGAAACGGTATGATTTTAATGGTTTCAATTGACATAAATCACATTTTAGGAGAAGTTGAATAAATAAAATGAAGTACTTTAATAATAATAATAATAATGTCAGCCAGCACATGAACGAATGCTATGAACAGCAATAAATAAAACGATTCACCAGCCAAAGGTCATCATAATGATTTTCAGTGCAGATGCTTGTTTGAAATACAGTACAAAGCCAAATTTAAGTCACAGTGAAGGTAAACAGTATTTGAAAATAACCCGTGTAAATCATTCTGGGCAGAAGAAATTGGACGCAGTATCCACGACATCTTTAAAATGGGACGATCTTACATGGCATTGCTTCTGCTCTGTCCCAAAATGCTAGTAATCGGAAAGAACTTAAGGGAGGTGGGGGGAAATCCTCTGTAAGTAGGCTTCATGAAATCTGACTGCTGTTTTGATATACGGATAAAAACCTTCCACTTCCTGACAGCCCAAGGGAAATTTGGTATTCATCACCATACAGAATAATGAAGTATCTTTTCATGCTGGATTTCTTACTTTAGGAGACATTCTGTTTGCAGTAATGATATGGGAAGGGAAGCAAGTCCCAAGTGGAGGCACAGAGCGAGCAGAGGCAAGTTAACTCTGCTTGGGAGCATTTTTCAGATTATTAGAAATCATTTTGAAGTTCCAAAGGAAGAGGGGGGGGGGAGGGAAAAAAAAAAAAGGAAGGGAGGAAAAAATAAAGGCACTCCAAGATTAACACAGTATTAAGGCATTACATTAATTCCTTTGTTTTGTCTAATATAGGTAAATGTTCAATAAAACAAAACAGATTAAGTCAATTCAAATAAAATATGCTCTGTACAGGAGACTTCCTGCTCTATTTAGTTTCCTTTAACACTTGATTAACAAGCATTAATATTATCTCTTGTCACTTCAAAGCACTTAAATCCTTTACTGCTTTCTTTGTTTCCAAATGACTTTAAGAAAGGAATAATGTGTTTGGCAGGAGCAGGATGCTCAGAGTTGAGAGCTGAGCTTTTGTCTACCTGTGGATTTGCTATACGAGATGGATCTGCAGAGCTTCTGCTGCTGTTTTTCCCAATGGGAAAATGCATATAGTCATCTGCACCATTTTCCAAGAGTCTTACTTTGCACAACATGGTGGTAGCCTCCAGTAGGCAGTTCTGTGATAGTGCCAATGACTTGGTAAGGTGCTGTGGTGATAGTTATAAATCACAGTGACTGAGCACTGTGTGGGGCAGATCAGGGGGAAAGGTAGAAAAACTGATCATCAGTGCTGGGCTGGCACCAGTTCCTGTCAGAATTAGGCTGCTGCCCTCCCTTGTGGGAGAGCACGAAGTAGATCACAGCCTAGCACAGAAGTCATCTTTTGCACTCACCTTGGCCCATTTCATGGTTGCCTCTGGTGACCAAGGGAGTCCCTCCAGCCTGAACTCAGGTTGAAGAAAGCTTCACGACACAAATGCTTCTTATCCTTCATGGCGTAAGGCTAGTGCTAGTGTGGCAATCGGGCTCCAGTGGGCCCTCTACTAGGCCTGGCTCATTCCCTGATCGCCTGGCCTTGCAAACCTCTGTGCGCCCATCCCCTCCTGTGTACTCCTGATTGCACAGCAGACAGCTCTCTTACTTCATTTTACAAAAATATTAACTGCTTGCTTTCTTTGGAAACTTGGAGACTGCTTTTTTTTTTTTTTTCCACCTGAGTAAATCCTAGAGAACAGGCTGCCTGCTGTAATTAGCACACCTGTGGGCATGGCAGCAAGGCCTTTCTTTTTCCAGAATGGCTATAAGCTCCTTATCTGATGGATGTTAGTAGTCCCCAGGAGTCCAGGATAGATTATACAGAATCATCCTACTAAAGTTACTGCAGCTCGGCTATACCATTTTGCAACAGTAACTATTAAATCAATATGGAGAAAATGTTTAGATAAATCAACGCATGAAAGACTGATAAATAGAGGTTCTCTGAAACAAACAGAAATAGGCTTTAAATACACCAAACGTAAAGTGATTCCTATAGAAATAAGGAATGTGAGCTTACTTTAAATGAGAAATTACCCTGGAAGGCAGCAACTGAAAGGACCGGGGAGTAGCAATATACAAGTGCCTGAACATATGTTCTCTGTGTGATTTCATAACCAAACAAGGCAACGTGCTCCGCAGGGGAATGCATAAGGGAACAGTAAATAGGAGCAAGGAAGTGACTCTTCACAGCACCAGCAAGGATGCTGATACAGGTAAATGGCACTGAATTTTCAGTAACTTGTTTTAATGCTGGGACATGCAATTGATTGTCTAAAAAGAAAGAAGTCTGATGCTTTTTTTTGAAGACAGAAGAAAATTCATTGTAATGTGAAAGAAAGATCGGTCTACTTAATATGTTAAAATAAAAGAAGAGAGGGAAAAGACAGTGAGAATTGACAAAGTATATGAAATTAACAGGAGGAAAAAACACTGAACAGGCACTGGTTACCAAAGTGCTTTACAGTCTGATGGTGCTCAGCAGCTGGAAGCTGAAGCCTGACAAATTAGTGTTGGAATTAGCCTCCTTTTTTCATTTTTTGCCCATACCCTTACATTGCAACGTTGGTAGTGAGCTGCTAGAGCTAACTAGCTGGGAAGTTTTAACCCTTTTCCTATGTTTTCCATTGTTTTAAATCAAGACTGACTGTAGCTGTGCTAGAGGTGGTGTAGCAAAAGCATACTTCTGGATTCAGTACAGGAGCAACTGTGTGAAACACTAAAATCTCTGGTCTTACAGGAGCTCAGGGTAAATGAACTGATGATCCCTTCTCAATTTGTGTGTGCTTTCAGGGCCTGCATGGCCTTCTCGCTCAAATATGCTACTCAGGGATCAGGACTGCTTTTCTGGGTATGGGCTGATTAAAAGAATCCATCAAGTCTCTAAAATTTGTTTGCTACCTACTAAGTGACAGGAGTGATAAAATATACATATATAAACATATATATATATATATATACACACACACACACAACTACTTTCCTGATTTCCCTATTTGTTTACCTGGACAGGATCAGTTCTCATGATCTCATGATTAAATGGACTATGCTGCTTGCTATGGTGCATAATAACTTCACGTACTGGATGCTGCTTGAATCAGTGTACAGCTTGCACACCAACTTGTATATAAATATATAGGTAAAAATATGGGAATATGTTATATATATATATATATATATATTTATATATATATAAAAAAATACACATTAGTAGACTCCAAGGGGAAGGACAAATGTTAAAATACTTGCCTCACTTTTAACTTGACTCCAAAGCTGAGTTTGATGATGTTATAACTAAAAGGACAGGTCTAAAACTTTGCTGTGGGTGCCATGTCTCTCAGAGGAGAAGCACCACTTCTGTATTCCTGCTGTGCTCTCCTCTGCTCGTTGAGGCCTGCTGGTTCTTTGGACATCCACTATTGGCCATTTAATCTTTAAAATAATAATAATAATAATAATCTGGTGCTTTTATGCACCAGCAGCCCCTGTCACTGTTGTCCTTTCAGTTTGGGGATTATATGTTAATATCAAAGCAAAATTCATATTAAACCAGTAAATTTCAAGAAC
Organism: Netta rufina; assembly: GCF_964035555.1. Lineage (NCBI taxonomy): Eukaryota > Metazoa > Chordata > Aves > Anseriformes > Anatidae > Netta > Netta rufina. Next base: position 10,034,702 of record NC_140128.1, on the reverse strand, counting down.
AACAGTGATTTATTTATATATTTATTTTAATCTGGGCAATGTCAAAACCTCTCATCTCTGTAGACTGCTCAGTGGCTATGAGCCAGGCATTGTAGACTAGATCCTTGGCTGGTGTAAATAGCTTTCATGGTTACTGCATGGTTGATCTGAATGAAAGTACCTTGTGTAGTAAGAGCTGAGAAGGATTCAGCCTCTCTCTGTTAATCCCACAGCATGAAAGATTTTGTACAGCTATCAGTCAAATAAATAAATAAATAGAAATTCTCTGTTGCTTCCCTACCTGTGCACTGTAGCTCTTCTGAAGTGCTTCTTCACTGAAGTGCTGCCATGAACTACTGATAACCTTTTTTACCCTACACTTAAAGCAAGAGGCCCAGTGATCTGATTGACGGCACCCAGATTTCTTCTGTAAAATGTGTGGAAGGAGGAGTACTTTGGCTGTGCCCCTCCAAACTGCTTTCCTCGCTTAACTATGTATTTCAATCTGTGCTACATAACAGTAGAGACAGAAACAACTGCAATAGTTTTGAGTCCTTAGTCACCATGGCTGAACTCCTGATACCATGGAGATGCACTGCAAAAAAGAGGTACGTAATGTATAGTTTATTAATTCTGTTCTGCTGGTATTATGTAGTTTGCTTGGCCATAGTTGACTTAAGTATGCAAACAGGGGGGCCTAAAAATGACATTTATTAGAAATGTGTTGACTGACTTGATAAAATTTGAATTCCAGTGCACTGGAACATTTTCTGGTCTGTGCACAAAGCTGATAGTTTGGCACAGGTTTTGCTGTTTTCTACCCAGAAAAAAAGCTTTGCTGATTCTTGTGTTTCCTATGGAAAATATTTCTAGAGAAATTAGTTACTGTAAACTTGGATAGCAAACTACTGTGTTTTTCTCAATAAACATGAAGTGAATATTTATGGGAAATCTCCTATCATTCAGCTGGTTATCTGTGAACAGCTTGCAAGTACAGATAAGGGGAACTAATGCAACTCGAACATTTCATTCAGCAGTCTGCCTAGTGGCAAAACTTATTTTGTTGCAGGACTTAATTTTCATTGTATGCATCGCTAGAAATGATCCACACATTACTATTTTTTGAGCAAGTCCTTGGGGATCAAACCTACCAAATTCTACTGCCAAAACAGAAATAACAACCATCTGACAAAGTCACTGTACATTCATTACAGCAGGCTTTTTTTTTTTTTTTTTTTTTTTCTTCTCTCTCTCCATTCAGCTAGGCCTAGGAAAATAATTACAGTGGCTTCTGGTTATAGCTGGTTCTGGTTATATAAGATCTTTTTCTTATCATTAGCCTAGTGAGGAAATTTAAATGTGACTTTCTTGCTATGAATGTGTAGTAGTGATTCATTGCCATGAGAAGGTGTTTTTCATTTGGATTGTTTCCCTAAAGTCATGTACATGTATAAGTGCACTGCGGCTAACATGAGGTTTGTATGGATTATTTTTTTTAGATTAGCAGGGATCAGGTATTTCTATATGCTGCCTCCCAAAAAGTTCTGTCAGTGTGTGTGTGTCGTGAATTCATTATAAACATCATAATATGACAATAAATAAATCTTTTGTCAAAGTTGCAGACAATATTGGCTTTAAATTAGGGGTAATAAAAATAACTAGATACTTCACTACTAATTTGGATTGTGACCAGAAATGTCAGCTTTTCATGACTGAGCCTACTCAGTTTATCTGCTATTACTTCTGCTTGCTTGGTTTTGTTTCTCCAATCTTCGTTTTTGATGGACATAAGTACAGCATACTCTGCAGCACTGATATACCCTCATGGAAAGAGCTCCAGTCTCCTTAAGCTGATGCCTGTTGTGCAGCAGGACTAAGTATTTGCTGGTGCAGCCAGTGGAGCCGTCACACGTCCAAAGCTCAGTGGCTCTGGTAGTTAGCTGGGAGATAAGGAGACATCCATCCCTGTGTCTGTGCTGTTGAACACTTTCTTTACGTTAAGCATTCAGCAGAGCAGTACAGAAAGCTGTGTTTCCCTGGCAAATAATCAGATACCCAAACCAGTGGTCTGTGAAGCCTTTCTCTCCTTTTCTTGGCTCAATGAATATTTAATTTATCCCTGTGAGGTTGTTTACCTTCAGTAGAAAACATTGATACCAAAGCCTTTCTTGCCTCAGACTGGCCTGTATTTGGAGGTTTCAATGTTTCCTGTGACGGGTGGCAGTTGAAGTAAGACAGAAGGTGGAACTGAGCTCCTCTGCCCTATCTTCTGTCACTAGTTTGGTGCTTGCAGTAAAAGGACTGAGATGGGAAGGCAGATCAGAACCATGACCACCTTTTTCTGGCACCTCATTCACCAGGCATCCTTGCAGATTGGGTACTAAATGTGGGTCCTGCAAAGGCAGTGAATGCACGAGAGCCCAGTTTGACGTGACTCTACTGTCAAGTAGTAGCTAAGGCAGGGAGAAAGCTCTGTGCTGATTCGGTTTTTGTTGTCTGAGCCTCATTTCTCTGTAGAGGGAGCTCCTGTCTCTGCCTGCTCTAGAGCAGGGAGGAAACAGGACACAAATACTGAGACTGGCGTTGCTTCTGTAGCACATGCCAAACTGGACTCCAGTTTTGGGTGATAAATAAGTGTGTGATATTTTAGTACCTGTCATCAACTGTGGGAGGAGAGTTTCTTTCTTTTTTTTCTTTTAGTATCTCAGGCTCCAGCTAGAAATTGTCAGCATCAGCTTGGATATCAGTTGGCCAGGGACATGGGTGTTAAGTTAATCTGGGCTAGGGTCGCTGTGGAGAGGAGACTGAAAGCAGCAGATACTTCAGCAGCTCATTGGTGCTAGTTAAAATCAAAAGATCCAGAAAGGAGGAGCTGTATCTGTGCTCACCAGGAGTGCTCCTTAGACCGTGCTTTGCTTCCCCAGCATTCGTGCCTTGTGCACAATCATGTCATCTGCCTTATCTTGGCAAAACCCATTAATCTCCATGGGAATAGAAATCAGAATGTGATCACCCACTGTTTGCTTTGTAGTTGGACTGGTATTGCTCTCAAAACAGAGGAAGGAAGATGGCTTTCATTTACCCAAATGGGGAAGGACTGCCGCTCAGATTTTGTTTTTGTAGCCATAACTGTATAGGATGTACCACATCTACTTATACTCATTTGGGATATTAAACAGAAAAAAGGCTGCTCTGAGTATTGGAAAATTCTCCTACTAACCATTGATCTTGTGATTATTTCATGAAACGCTTGTACACATTTCTCTTTAGGACAGGAGCTGTGTGCTTAGATATCTGTCATATGGTAACAGCTGTTGAGCTGGCAGGTGCTGTTTGGGTATGTAAGAGAAGGCTTAGAAATGTTTAAAAAAAAAAAAAAAAAGTGGATTTCCTCTTCTGAAACTTTGTTTTATTTCTAGGTAGGCTTAGGACCCAAATGGCTGGGACACAATGAGTTATTTTTAATCTTATGGAAAATAGATTGTAATTGCTGCTCTGTAATAAAGTGCTGTTAAGAAATTTGGAGTTCGAGGCTTTTGAATTATTCTTTGCCTGATCTCATGCCAGTCCATGTTTTTGCAGGCTTTCCTGCAGAAAATAATATGAAATGTATTCTTATTATTTTTTTCTTCCCTCTCTGTTCCAAAAAACACTGCAAGAGGGCAGTGGCAGAGCAGGCGATTGCTGAGTAGTGTTACTTTCCCTATCCCTGTCTCCAGTCGCCTACAGGAGATGTCACACTCCAGTGACTGCAGTTAGCCATTTTTCTCTTCTAGCCTTCCTTTGACTGGCACTTAAATAGCTGCTTTAAGGTTTTTAAGGGTCAGTGTGGAGCATCATTGTTAATGAGATATGCAGGTGGACAACACAGACAACAGAGAATGTACTGTATATAACTTGGATCTTGAAAAAGGAAGGAGAAGCCTTATCCCAAAACAGTGCCACAGCCAGTTCAGATAGCTCAGATTCCCATATATCTGTTTGTGTGCATGCAAGCCCTTTAAAAACATGACAGCTTGGATCTTCAGGTGGATGTCACCAGTTAAACCTGCTTCTTCAGGCTGGGTTGCAGGGAGCCGTGATTTAGCAGAGAGGCAGGCCAGAGATAAACATTCACTCTTAGTGCTAGCAGTGCTCTCATTTCCCTACCCTAGGCAAGAAATTAAATGGCACTAGAGCCCTGGAGCTTAACTGTGAGACATTAGCAAAAATCTCCCTGGAAGGTCTTTTATATTTCCTTACACTTTGTTATGTTGACTTCTGTTACCAGCTCATTAGGCTTGCTGGGCTGCCTTTCTGCCTCTGCTCCTATCTCATGTGCTGAATTATATTACAGAGAGCTTAAAAAGCCTGAGGTGCAGTGTTCTTTATAATGAGCATTTATACATATGCCCCTATGAAATTAATATTCTGTAAATACACCAATATTTCTGTGAGGTTGGATTGATGGGATCCACACAGCCTTTCCAATAGGAGAATGCTACCTCTCAGGTCTCATGTAGGTACTTAACCAGGAAAACTCGGGGTGGTTTGGTCACCTGGAAAATATTTCATACGTATTTTGAATAGTGCCAGAGATGCACATACCAGCCGCGTGAAATTTCTATTAGGCACACATTGCTCTCAATTTGGAGGTGATCAAGGATTTTTAATCATTCTTTTAAATAATGGAAGCAGCTCAGTATTTTCTTGGAAACGTCCTGAAATCCAAGTTTTATTGCTTAGAAAAAAAAAATACTGAGGGCTACTTAGTGATGCAAATTCATGTATAATTAAATGAGACAGCACTTTCTTGAAAGTCAACTGACTCTGAAAGTGAATAATTACATAGGCTGGAGTCCACTGGCAAAACATCACAGCAAGTCACTCCTCTGTTTTCTGCAGGCTTGTGAAAATATTGATGACCCCCGCCAGATCCCCAGTCTTCCTTATATTTTATTTGCTTTGTTCTTGCAGACTACAAAACCCCTTGTTTTGCCACTGTGTTTTTGTGAAATTTCTTTCTGACCTTCTGAAGTTGGCAAATGACTCCTTCATGTAAATGAAATGTAATCACCAAACACTTGACTACTTAGCAAATGAGAGGCGCAGTTACGTCTAATAGTGAGTCAAGTCACGCTGAGTATTTAGAGCTTGTCTTTGTGTGTTTGCCTGTTGTAAAACAGTGTATGTCAGTGGAAGATGCTTCAAGGTTACATTAGAGTATTTCTGCCCTATCTGAGTTCTTTCATTCTGGGGTTTTTGTTTGTGTAATGACTCACCCCTGTAGTTTTCAGTGAACTTGGAAAACATGGCATCCTATTTTGCTGTGCTCACCAATTTGATGCATTACTCCATTACAGCCACAAAGAGATACAGTGCTGTCAAAATCTGCTTTGCTCTACAAAAACAGACCCTGACCCAGAGGTATCACAGTCATAAAGTGATTTTGAAACAGGCTGAGGTGCATTTATCTTTGTGGTTTGGCTCAGAAAGAACACGCAATTTTCCAGCATCTTCTTCCTTTTCACATGGCTTCCATCAGTGTCTGAAACAGGCTAGGTGCCCAACCAAGTCCAGCCCGCAGATATGTGCCACAATTCCTCTTCCATTTGGATCAGCTCATACTAATTGACTGGGAATTTTGGTGTATTTTGTTACAGTGCCAAGCTTCCTTCTAAATAACAAGAATTGAAAGCAACTGCCAGAATGAGGAGAGTGGGGGAAAATACACTGTACAGAGAAATAATAATGAGACATCTGTTTAATGAGTTCTTACTCGCTTTCTCGGAATCTCTACCTAGTACAAATACTGAACTGCAAGCTGAGAAATGGGTTTTGTGCTGTGTGTGTGGACTCCCAGATTCACTGATTGCTGTGCTAATGCCACAGCTGATTTCCATCTTTCCATCTAGGGAAACACTGGTGGATTTCATAAAAATAATGCTTTACATGGACACTGCCAGAATCATAAGCTCTCCAGTTCTCTTAATTTTTAAATCACGGTCCAGGGCACTTAAATAATAATATGCTTTCATTTAGTCAGGAATTACAGCAGGATGCCTAAATAAATAAATAAATATTGGCTGAAATTTCTAATTCATGTGTTTTGCTGGGGTGCAGAATGTCGAATACCTATTATTTCTAAGATAGTCTGTGCATGAAAGGCATAAATTAAGAAAACTCTGTATAGGCATGGTCAGAAAATACGTATTTCTGGGAAGAAGCCAGTCTGTATGAAGAGCAATGTGATTGGATTTGGGTGGACTAAATATTAAATTAATGATTGTGTGGGCAAGCCTGAAAGCTGGAGCAACTGAAATTGTTGTAGTTGCAATTGCACAGCTGTCCATTTGTAAATAATATCCTGGGATTTCTTTATCACAGTTATCGCTCTTGCTTTCAATTACTAGTCTGTTTATGCACATATGGGAAAAGCAGACTCTTTTTTCCTAGCAAGAAATCTTCCCTTAAATTAGACCTTGCCAGCAATTTATGTGCACTGGTTACAGGAAAAAAAAATTAAATTAATATGAGTCTGTCGTGGGTTTGTGTCTTTTGTTTGTTTGTTTTATTTGCACTTTACAAGGACTTCATGGTTAAGTTACACAATGAAGTTGCTATTTTATGTAGAATTGCTTTCTCCACTTACCACAGTGAGTTTAGTAGATTCTGGCCTGACCTGATTTTTGGATGAACGTGTAACTTGTAAGAATCTTGGCATTTGGAAGGACAGTAGAGAAGAGGGGATATTTATTCCTATGCATTATTCAAAGCAGAAAAGAGCAATTGCAGCCAAACACTCCTATCCTCTAACTCATTGCTGCATTCAAATATTTTTAGAAGCAAAGTAGGTGTAAAATATTTTGATAGCACAGCACTGTCCACCTCTTCTGTGCTGCCACACTCTAAGAATTAGGTCTGGCTGATGATCTGGCTGCTTCTTCCTGAGGCGTGGTGGGAAAGGAAGAAGGAATTAAAGAGGCAAAAAGCAGGCTGTGGATATACCACTTCTGCGTAGTTACACAAATAGTCTTTTATGCTCTTGTTTTAGGACAACTTTGGACTGGAGAAACCTGAAATACAAATAATGGCAGGTCATCAGAGGAAAGCCCTAGCTTCAGAACAAGTCAGCTTACACCTCTCATGGGGATGATGCTGTAGAGACATGTGTTTGTGTGAGTGGATGTGTGTAACATAAGTAGGTCTGCTGTGCACTTCTGAACTTCTGAATTTGTAAGTCGCTCAAGGTAATTCTCTGCAGTTACCAGATATCCCCATCAGTGTGTAGCTGCACCAGAGATGGGGTTGGAAACCTCACTGTTGTGTTCAAGTGTGGGATGAAAACACAACCAGTCATTCCTGAAGTGGGAAGAGGGGAAAATTATCAGGCGCTATGTTTTTCTGTAGCACGTTAAATTAGTATCATTATTTGTTTGCCTGAATATGCTAAATGGTAGTATCTTGTTTAGTATGAAGCATCTTCTTTCCCCATACCCTTTTAATGTCCTTTCTTGAACTAGCAAAAGATTTCTCAAAAGGCAGAATTGGGTTTGTGACACCAGTGCTGATGTCAGACTTGGTTATATTTGGAAATGAGGTATTTTAGTTTGAAGATGCTCTTGTGATGAGTACTCAGGGAACTTGGGTATCGTTTGTCTAAATCAATGAAGACATGCATATTTTGTTACTAAAAATGTTTGAGCTGCAGGAAACTAAGCAAGGAAAGCTGACTTACAGATAAGCTTATAAAAAGCCTGGATACAAAAGCATATTTTTGGGGGTTGTAAAATTGCCAAAAACCTGAGAATGGCAAATATTGTGCTGCCTAATGGTGTTGGAATAAGGGCATGGAGCTGAAGAACCCATTTTCCTTGGCACTCCTGCAGTCTCCTTGTGTTTTGCTTAAGCTTTGTAGTATACCAATATTGTCATTCTCTCTGACAGATTATGTTTAAATGAGCCAAGATCTGCAGAAGTGATAACAGATATGGCTTTGGAAAAAAAAAAAAAAAAAGTCCAAGTTTTGCATGTATAAGGTTTGACGAAATGAGCAGGTAAAAGCTAGCCTTTCTTTCTCCATCTGTCAGTCAGCATAACAAAGGATCCAGCAAAATTCCCCATCTAATCAAGTTTCTGAGTCTATTAGAATTTTTTAATATAGTCTGAAAATGGAAACTAGATTAAATATGTACATAAGAGCCTGGGATATCCCTGTTCTGATCTCCGTGGGCTGTAGTAGTGTTGTACCACAGCTACCTTCAGATTACATGGCAGGTGTAGGCATTTTATTTATATGTTCCAACTTCAAGAAGGATGTTTAGGTATATTTTGGCATATTGTTATATTAGCATATTAGGCATATTGTTATTTCTTTGTGGGTATAGAATAATGACTTGGGAAGGAGGTTAGAATAAACTTTGCCTTGATTTTTTTTTTTGATTTGAGATGCCTTGAATGCATTTGTGTGAAATGCATGGTTTATCTAAGCTGTGGTACTATCTCTGTCAGCCAGGAGTGCTTGGAGCAGGAAGTCTGGGTTCTGATAGTATTTTGGTTGTCATAGAAAAGGGAGAAAATGTGTGAGTCCCTTTGAATAAGGTACATGCAAGGAGGAACCAAGCCTAACAAATGCAGAGGAACGCATACAAGCAGCATTATACACTGGGGACTCTGCTCAGTGGTATATGGCTTGTGGCGAGAGATTGGATTTTGCTGTTGTTTTTGTTGCTTTGCAAGTCAGTTTTGGCTCAATGAAAATTAAAAGGAGGGTATAATGAGTGAGAGAACAAAGCATTCACTAATCAGTACCATACTGCTTTCCACTCTACAGATGTTCATGAAAATACCTATGGTACAAAATGAGAAAGGGCCTGTCTTTTTAAATTTTTATTTTTCTTCTTTTTCTTTTAAGAACTTAATTAACTTAAGACAAGGGAAGAAAAAGCATGAAACAGGAAATAATTCAAGAAATAAAATAAAATCCTGTTAAGATCGTTGATTGAAGAGAGTAAAGGAGGTAACACCTTCTCCCTCTCCCCACCTACACAAATTTCTCCATGATAGCCTTTTTATATAAGGCTAATATGAAAGAAGAAAGAATTTTTGTTTTTGTTTATAACTAGCAGTTAGCTGTCATAGTTAGTCAATACAAACATCCCCTAATCAATCTAGTCCCTATATATGGGGAGAATTGAGTTTTCAATCTTTTCATATAGTCAAAAACAGCTAAAGCAATTGGATTTTGTGATGGCAGAAGATTGAATTTCTTATCAGGATCAGAGAAGATAGATTTCCTGCCATCCAGAGTGATGTAGAACCTATCATGTCCTGTTTTATAGATTATGATTATTTTAAAGGCTTATATGGTCTTCCTCTCTGTTTATTTCTACACATTATCTGAAAACAGAAGGATTATGCATCTCTGTATGGAGTTCCTCATATGAATAACTAACTCCCTGGCACTGCTGCTAATTTGACATGTAAAGTGCTTTTTCCCTATTATTAAGTGAAGAGCAAGTAAAGTAATTCTCTTAAAACTTTACTGCAAAATTAGGTGTAATCCCCCAAAGTATTGTCTTAAAAAGTGAACTGACATGCATGACTCATTCAGGTAATTTAGAGGTTACTGTGGGGTTTTCTTTTTCCCACGGCAACTTCTCTGAATCCCTCATTATACACTTGCTGTTTTAAAGCTGCAAAGGAAGTTAACGTTCAGCGTTAAAAAAAAAAAAAAAAAATCTCTTTGCTATGGGTACATGTTTTTAATTGGTACTTTTTTTTTTCCAGACACGAAATTCTTGAATTACTTTCAGCATCAGTTTTCTCTGTAGGACTCAGATCAGCTGGAGGTGGAGATGTTGGCATAGAAAGCAAGTACAGCAATATTTTGTGAGGTGGGGGTAGAACTGCAGAACCTGATATATGAACTTCTTAATTAGTTTCCTCTTTGAATTGGAAACCAATGAGACTGTCTTAGTGGTTACATGGAAGTAAATTTGATTGAGTAACGTGTGTTTGAATCTTGCTCATTCTCATTGAATCTTGCTCATTGAATTCTCAGCAGCCTCAGTCTGTCGTGGAACCCTTCCTGTGGCTGGTGCCCATGGTGCAGGTGGCTCTGGGCAGTGTGCTGGGTCACTCACTCTCAAGGGACTCCTCCTTCCCCTGTTGTGGGTGGAAACCCCGAGGTGTGCTGCTGCTCTGTGCCTGAGGTCTTGGAGAAGAGACAGAGTGGAATAAAGACCTCCAGGCGTGTGTTTCAATACCTATATCATTTATTCTGCAGGATGCTGAGGAGAAGGTTGCTCCTTCCATTAGGTAGCAAACTGATCTTTGGCACTCCTACTCTTATAGCCTTGCTTGCAACTTACCTTTAGCATTTTCACTCTGCCATACCCATCACTACATCGCCCTTCTCTGTCTGCTTGTCCTCTGCATCACCCCACTACCTCTGTTGCTCACCAACCTGAGCAGTGCAAGATGGTGTCTTTGGGATCATCTGGCTTTCTTTGAATCCTTGTGCCAGCACTGTTCTCTGCCATCTCAGGAAGTATGCTTTTCAGCCTAGTCCTTCTTAACCTCTGCGTTTGCCTGTATTTATTGTACTCTTCATCTCTTTACGTGCTCAGTGATGCAAACCTATCTTGCAGCTTGCTTGAATTGTCACATATACATCATCTTGTCTCTTAAAACTCTACTCTGTAACTATTCAAATCCTTCCTGATGAGCTACTCTCCTGGTACTTGTGAAGCTGAAGAAACTCAGAGAGAATCCACAGACACAATTTTTGTTTTCTTTCTTTTTAATGTCTTAAGTGTGTGTTATCATTTTAGGGCCATATATGTATTTTCCTACCCTGTTGTTTTTGTCTCTGTTTGTGACTTTGTTTAACGTTTTTTTAGGTCTTGGCCTCTGCTTGTCTTTGACATCCTTCTTTCCTTTGGAAGCAGTAACTCCTTCCAGTCAATTTACACTGACAATAAAGCCGCCTTCTGTGTGCCTTCTTGAAAAGATAAAGATTTGGCAGTTTCCAGTCAGTACTAATTTGTAGTTCAAGGGTGAAGGATATCCCATAAGTACATCTAAACTTCCCTTTTTTTCCTCCAAGGACTGTGGTGAGAAGAAATGTGTTATAACTGGGGTTGAAGCTAAAAACATTAAGTGCTTGGAGGAAATACTTGTAAATACTCCTCATTTCCAGTCTGCTTTGAAACTCTGATTTATTTAAGGAACCAGAAACACCTGATTTACTAATCTTTCTGGCCTTTTTCTCCAAATAATTTGAACTCTCCTAGCCTGGTTTCCTTGAAAATTGAGTTCTTAATGCTCCCTGTGGGATTATATGTAGTGCATATTCCTTATCTGCTGGAGATACTGCCTAGGTACAACCTTTTTACTTGATGTGTCAGCTGGACTTTGTGTATTGTTTGTTTGTTTTATTATTTTTCCTCCCATCTGTATTCTTAAAAGACCAAAAGCTTCTTTGTTGTTGTTTATTATTATTATTATTTGAAATTATTCATCCCTATTAATAATAATGATGTGACAGCATGTGATTATCTCAGCATTTGGTTTCTGCCTACACACATATCTTCATTTATTTTTAAAATGGACAAGGTTTACCAGCAACAGCATACATAGCAGGAAAACAAGTCAAGCAGCTTGACTGCTTGCTGTCTGTCCCCACAGTGCTATTGCTACAGCAGTGCTTCCTTGGTTACATGGCACCAGGGCATCACATCACTCTGCAGTTTCTTGTCCTATGGAAACCAAAGGATGACCGTTGCCATTAAATAAACCTGGTGAGCAGAAATTCTTAAAGACATTGAAGTGTTTTGCTGTCACTGGAGAAAAATGGCTGAGCAAGGTAGAGTTGAGGAGTAAATGAGATCTTTGCTGCACAGTCAGGTATATCATTTTATTTGATTTAGCACATGCTTTTTACAAATAAACCATGTTTTCCCATATCTGTTGAGCACTTGAAAGATCCTGCCCAATTCCTGTATATTCAAGATTTCTTTTCAGCAATCTGGACACCATTATTAGATGTACTTACAGGAATGTCAGTAAGGATATTTCATAGTGAAGTATTTTTTAGTTTGATACTGTGCTGTGAACTCACTCAAGGATTCCATTTGCTTCCATTTCCTTTGTTTTAGCATCTTATTTGCACTTGACTGTTCATTCTCTTGCTGTTTTTGATTCTTAAGCTTTCCTGTGATAGATATGCTTGGTTCCTGATAGCAGTTTGCACTGAATTGTATTCCACATCACTCTTTACCCAAGCTGAAAATACGATGCAGTATGAGATTTCGTGGGAAATAACTGCATACTTCATCACCTACAAAGCTTTGATCCAGTGCATTTCTAACTTTTTCCATAAGATTCATAAATGAAAGAACTCTTTCAAGAATAGACTTGAGAGGGACCTTCTTTAGAATAACCTTGATTCAGTTTTGCTTACACAGTTTCAATTTCTTTGTTTGTTTTTGTTTTGTTTTTGTTAAACTGTTAGCTGTTTATGTTTAGCTGTCTATTAATAAATGGGATATTAACTTTGTCAGCAATTTTTACAGCTAAAATTGTTATTGTTAAGACAATTTACGTACACATTAAGAAATCTATTTACTCAATAAACACTAATTCTGAATCAGAAAATCTCTGAAATTAAAGCTGAATAGATACACTTGACTGATTAAAACAACCTTTGGGAGCAAAGTGATTTTCTTCATAGCTTATTTATTCTGGGATGAGAACACTGAAATTTCCACTGATTGACTCTGAAGGTATAATAAGTGTCCTACTCTGAATTTGCTTAGCTTGGAATCCAGTTTCATTCATGGCTTTAATTGCACGAATGTTAATTAGATAAAATAATGTTCTCCAGAATGTTTTCCTATTTAGGTTACTAACTCAGCAAAATAATTTTGTCAACCAAAGCTGCTTTTTAAAATTATTTTTTATTTTGGGAAAAAACAAACAAACAAAAACACAACACTTCATAAATGTGTATATATATATGTATATGTTTGTACTAAATGTATCACCAACTGTCTGCCTAGGTAGGAAGGATGGGGCATTTCTGTCTGGAGACATTTCTTAATGTAAATCATAGGTGTAAAATATTTTTTAGCCTTCTATTTATAGAATCTTCTCTGCTGTGGGTAGAAAAAAAAAGATACCTGTAGTAAAAACTAGGTTAGGACACCTTCAGTTTAGTTTGTATATGGAAGTGTTTGGTTTAATTGCATCTTCTGGATGTTGGAGATGTTTTTTAATTATGCTTCTTTACAGATTTCAAAAAAAAAAAGTTTGTTTAAAAATTCTAATAAATAAATATTTAAGTTTAAGATAAACAATAAAATAGTGATTGAAACTGTTCTTCCACTTGATTTTTTTGATGTTTTCTTCAGCTCCAGGTGATTTTATTTTTTTTATTCTATTTAATGGCAGAGGATTATAGCTGAATGGAAAAAATCATACAGGCAAATTGATCTGATGCCTTTTAAGCTTTCAGTGGAACTGCTTCTTCTGACATACCTGCCTAATAGCCTGGGGAGACTCTGATGAAAATTCATCTTACAAGAAGCGTATCCACTTGGGTAGTTTGTATGTGTTAAGGCGCATTCTCTCTTTCTATTTTTCTCTCTCTTTCTCTGTCTCTCTCTTTTTTTTTTTTTTTTTTTTTTTTTTTCTCCTTACTTTGTGTTGGTCTGGATGAATCAAAAGCAGGCAGGATTGAGTGGCAACTGTTGAGAGCTGTTGGATTTCGCTGGCAACAGAGCCATTGGGTTCTGCTCTGTATGTCCTACTTACGGCCCCAGAATTTGGTTCAGGGTATTGATTGGGGATCAATTTCATTATGTGTCAGTAATAATATAACTTAAATATTATGTTTTCTTTAAAAATAGGGAGTCTGCTATCTGATTGACCTGTCTTACTCTGCAGGAATCCAAATGTATTCTGTTTTAAATGAAGAGTGTAACGCTTCAATATAGGATCATTACAAGACAAGTAAAAATAAAAGTGTTACCGAGAAAATAGAGTGGATCAATCTGTCTTAGATGGCATCTTTTTCTTGAAAGATTAAAAAATAAACAAAAGAAAACTTATACATACTTTCTCCCTATGCACGTACTCATAGACACTATTTGAAGTAGACTACTGGGCTATTCTTATGCTTTGCAATTAAAATACAGAACCCTTCACTGATTTCATGCATTACAGTATCTATCTTGTCATTAAATTGTAGTAAAACAATAAGAACGGGTGAACTTGTGATAGTATTGTAAGCTGAAACCTTTTAATAACTTTAGTTGGGAAATGCAAGTTTCATAAATAAAAGTATTAATACATTTTTGTTTGGAAAAAATCAGCAACGGCAAATAGGTGAATTCATAATTTTGTAAAAGCTACAATAAACAGAATAATTTTTGAGTGAACCATATTGGGCTATGATAACCAGGTTTATGACAAACAGGCATTAGTGTTATGTTCTCTTAAAATGTTACTGCAGTGCAGCTGATGGAGAGATCCATACAGTCAACTAATCTTTATTCATGTTTTTGTGCTCAGCACAATCTGTTTCAGAAAAGGTCATCTTTATCTATTTTGAAACGATTGAAACTCAGTTAAATATGCTGTTATAATCAGAAGAACAACAAAATCTACATTCCTTATTCTGGAATTCTATCCCATTTATAAAAAAACAGCATATTTTACAGCAGAAATAATGGAACAAATGATATTATTTCCCATTTAATCACAATTCTTGATACGTGATAATTCAAGAGGTTTTCCTTCTGAAACTTGCACAGCAAATGTTAGGTGATGGGGATCAGAGTCTATAAAGGTAGTTGGGCTAGTCCTCATGAGCAGTAGGACTGAGGAGCCTTGGCTTATAAGCAAACTTTTTCACCTCACTTATTTCTTACTGTTTTTTACAGTAAAACAAAAGAGTTGTAAGCAAACCAAAGCAGTTCACCTAAGAAAGTGTCTTCATAATGAAACCCTCATGAAAGAAGTAGTTCAGAGCAGGTATATATTTCTTTTACACTTCTTGCTTAATCTCAAAGAATATTTTAGAAAGAAAAAGAGGTGCTTTCTCACAGAGAAATTGTGAGCATCCAGGCATTTCTGAAGAACCAGATAGGTAATTTTAAGATCAGAGATGAAATTTCTATTTAATGTAAGAAATACTCTTGCATATTTTGTTGACATTTAAATATTAATTAGGCACACGCAATTCTGTTTAGACATTCTCAGAAAGCAAAACTGCTAAGTTTTTATTAATTGGAGCACTCTGAGAAATAGACACAAGTCAAGGTCAGCACTGCTTCCGGCAAAATATTGCAAAGTATTTCTGAATATTCAAAAGCACGTATTAATTTCCCTCATATTTGTGACCTGAGTGGCTTTTCTTTGTAAATCATGTTAAAACAAATTATCCAATGGAAGATTTGGTGTTTAAAGGACTTTTCAGACCTATCGGAGTAGACATGGAATTAACGTTTGCATATAATACTGCATTACTTTATTCAGAAGATCAGAAATGAAAATAACAGGATTAAATTATATCTCCAGCTATTCAAAATGGTAAGAGAAGAGAAAGTTCTGGTCTTTGGAAAAATTACTAATAATTTTTATAACAATAATAATAATTTTTATAAGCAGGTTTAAATGGTACCTATTACTTCTCAGTTTGTGTTAATTTTTATTACTGAACACATAACAGGAAGCTAGCCACAGCTGAAGAAACACTGTAGAGATGGCTACCAAACACCAGACTTCAGACCTTTGTGCCTAATATTCATTTTCCTGCTTGGGGGCTCTATTTCATTGCTCAGCATTCAGCATTTAAGCATGACTTATGATTACGAAGTGAAACTAGTTTTAGAGGAAGACAATTGTTAATATTGAAAAGCTACAAACTCATGCTGAAAGATTTCTTGTCATGTTTACAAATAAGACTTTCCCTGGAATATAATAACTTTGAAATTACCCTATGAGAAAGAATATTGTTTTGTTTACCAAGTACATATACAATTTTTCAATCTAATATCTGAATTTAGGAAAAGAGGTGGAAGAAGCAACAGACATGTAAAAACAATATCCTTGCGCTGTCTTGTTTTTAAAACAACAAAAATAATAATAATAATAATAAAAAAAAAAAAAAAGATTACTGTCTGGAACAAGGCAGCAGTACCAAACTACTTTTTGATGTCCAGTCCCATTATAAAGAAAAAGCAGCAGCTATGCAATTGACAAATCTTTGTAGTTCAGAGATGGTGAAGAAATTCAAGTGATGTTCACTGAGGAAGATGAATAATATTCAATAATTTATTTTTGTTTCTTTTGTCATTGATCTGTTCCACTGTTCTTTTACAAGAAACCGTTTGTTGTAAACAAATGGAGTTACACTCATAAAAACGAAACAAAACAAAACAAATACAACAACATCAAAAACAACAACAACAACAAAAAAAACAACCCTGGACTAAACATGGAAAAGAAACAGAAGGAAAAAGAATATAAAACTCCCAAAGCCATGGCAGGGAAGACTTTCAATCTTGAATAACTCCTGTAAACTTTATACTGAATAATTCAGCTGTGGGGTTTTGAAATGAAAGTGTTTGATGGATAAATTGGAGGGAAAGGGACTGCCTAAATGACTGAGAAATACCTATAACTGTTTTCTCAAATTTGACATTAGTACATTGATAGCAAGTATTTGGAATCTACTGTTTATAAATAGTCTGAAAAATGTGTTGAAATTGGTTGGCATCTTTTGAGAGACATTTACATGTATATTTATGTAATCTCTCAGACATGTAAGATGTGATTTCAGGGTACACTTCAATTTTCTCTGCATTTCTTACATTCATCCATCCAAAGAAAACAGGCTCCCCACCCACCTCCGATGGCTGCTCTGAAATGTGAAAGATGCTTTTGTGCACCTCAGCCGTGTGACTGTGCTCCTCTTGCCACCGGGCGAACCACTTCTCTTCCCTGGGTCCCTCCTGGGACATCCATGGCAAGAGTCAGGCAGAGGCAGGGAGCCTTCCTGTTTGGTGCTGAGCAGGAGAGTGGTAGCAGAGCAGGGAAATAAGATGTAGCTGCCTTTGCTCACAGATCTCTGTGATGTTTGAAGCATCAGTGCACGCATGGGAACATTAGAGACTAATGTGACTGCCAGTTAAAGTAATTTGCTGATTTGCAGGCAAGCATTCAAGTAATGGGTCAGTCTGACAGGCCTGAAATTCAACAGATTTAAAAGGTTTTCTATTGTATACCCACTCCTGCCCATAAGGGCTTCCATACTCACTCATCTATTTCCAATTTACTTCTTCAAGCTTCTATTGAAAGCAGCATAGATTTTTATTATGAATGAAGAGTTCAGAGGTTTGAGAACAGCCTTTGAAATGTTTCTTCCTATATTAACTTAATGGACAATATTTCTCACTGTAGCTCCTGAAAAAGAACATTACATATTTGATTAGAGGGAATTGCAAAACGCTTTCCATGAGATATTGCTTCCAGAAAAAGCCGATTAAGGTGGAGTGGAACCAGTGGGATAAATTCGTGGTATCGCCTGAAACAGGTGGATAAAAAAGTGGGGACGGAGGCAGAAACATGGAAGGATCTCACATCTAAGTGCTGGTCCTTGGCCTGTTTGCTGTAGAGGAGATGGGAGAAGGTTATTTTTTGATTTTTACTTCCTAACTTAGAGCTGCCCTGTTTTGGGATCCCCAAGACACCCTTCAGACTACCCAGGGGAGGATGGGTGCCTCCCAGCCACCTCGTCGCAGCTGGTGAGAGGGGTTTGTGTCCTCTTGGCTGGCTGAGCAGTGTGGAAGCCATTGCTGGGCGGAGTGGGCAGCCCGTTAATTCATCACATCTTTACTGGAGCGTGGGTCTTTTGTTTTCAGAGACATGCTGATGGTAACGATCTGCCATTTTTCATTATGATACATGAAAACCCTCTGCATGTAGAGCTGGTCTGAAGAGTCTCGGAAGGAAAGCATCAGTTCAGGGCTTCCTATTTATACTCCCTCACCGATTCCCAGACAAAACCTATTGAATTATTGTAAAAAAATATTGCATTGTCTTTTAATGATGAGCTTCACCTGAGTGTAGGACTCAACCCCCAGACTAGTGGCTTAATGGATTAACAGTGAGAATAAAGACTCCAACAGAAGCATTGGTAGTTCTGGTAATATTGTTAGAAATGAAGGAGGCTTTGTTGCAATGGACTGCTTCAAGGACTGGAGAAAATTGTTCTGCTGTACTTTGCACTGATGGTTTGCCCTCTTATTAGCTTTGTCACTTCACCTTGATTTGTTTCTGAGTTTCTGTCTAAAGTTAAAATCAATAGACTTCTCTCCTTAGCTTTCAAAACATCATAAATAAAATTCACTTCTTAGAATAGATGCCCTGTGTTTTCTGAAATAACACGATAACTGTGTTTGGGGAGGTGGCTGTGATGCTAGTAGCAGTTTAAAGCTCAAGTATCCATACTCAGTCTTCTTTTCTCTCATTCAATGTTTGTTTACAAACCTTGCTTTACAGCCTAAACTCTTAATCTTTGTGGGGTTTGGTGGCTTCTTTTTCTCTCTCAGTTCATCATATTACTTGTCCAGTCATAATTTCAGTAATCTAACATTCATCACATCCTGCTCACAGAGCAGAGTAGCAGTCTTCAGTCAAAATATGAATAAAAAATTTGTTGTTTGTCTGTAGCAGGTACTTCTGCATCAACTAAGCATTTTTATCTCCACCCTACTAGTAAACTGATTTGACCCAAAGTGGCACCAGCTCTGTGTTCAACATGGTACACGGTTACAGATGCTGCTCACAGGGCACAGTTTAAAATCCAGATTTTCAGGTACATGGAGATTTGGATTCGTCTTGCAGTAGCTGCACGTGTATTGAATTAAATAACTACTCAGATTTTGTGAATAGCTGGGGATCTGTTAGATCTCACTCAGAATCACCGTCTCACATATGGAAAAATCCCATGGAAGTAAATTTCCTCAGGCATTAAATCCATGCAAGACAAAAAAGATCGAAGGGTCTTATTGAGCCAGGCTGGTGTGCATAGCAAAACCCTGGCGATAGTTCAGAGAGTGGTTAGGTCAATATCAAGACAAATATAACGTGAAAGACTGTAGAAAAAGTTGCTGTTGAAGGAGCCAAGCAGTGTGGTGGGACCGTGTAGTGACCACAAGCAGCAACAGCATTTTCTGGAGATGCACAGCCACCAGGCTGGTTAGAGCCTGTGAGAAGTCTGGGTCTTATGCCGGAGAAAGAACATTTCTTGGTTCTTCGTTCTATTTTTTTCCATTATATCTTATGTTTTTCTGATGTAGTCACATACATGGACAAAGAAAAAGACAGACTTCCTTCCCTTCCAGAGTGTAATAAGCAGAAGTCTGCAATTTTTAGGCATTCCCCATCTCTCAAGCTCATCCTGAAATGAAAGACCATGTAAGTATGAAGCTGAGTAGCAGCTCTGGGGAGATCCCATGGCTGATACCAGCATAATTTAGCAAGTCAGTGAGTTTGCTGGAAACACATACCCAGCAGGCAGGGAAAGAACTGTGGTTGTGTGTTTGTTTGTTTGTTTTCTTTTTTATTTCCACTTCCCCTACGTCCTTCCCTCTTCTCTTGGTATTTCTCCTAGTTAAGTGTTTGTTTAATAAAGCCTTGCATTTTTAGTCTAAAAGCTCTTTGCTTCCTGTGGGAGATTACTGTAGGAGGACGTTTAAGCAGGTACTGTAAGTGTGGTTTAATTTGGACCATGCATGTGCTGTTCAAGTGAATCTCACAGCTCTCCCCATCACTGTGCTGTGGTTTGTGCAAGACCGCAGGGTGGTCTCAGGGTGCAGGATTTGGACAGATGTAGATTTAGTCATCATGACAACCAGCAGTCTCAGTGGTTTGCTTGTTTGTTTTTCTCAGCTGTACATCCTTACGTGGAGGCACAGCCTGAGTATGTTCTGAGGTAGTGCAGATACCAAGCTTTTCTTAGCACTGCACTATAGGGCTTTCAAAGAGTGAAGTGTGGTTTTGGTCATATGACTAAACCTATGGCCTTTGGGTGAGGAGGTGCTATTTGTGAGGTTATTGTTGGAATGGGCAACAGCAATCTTTCTTTTGGTGGAAAACAGGACCAGGAAGAGCAATGCAGGCTGAACACTTGAGATGATGATGAAAAGCATCGTTAAATAACAATAATGAGCAAAATTAGTATGTGTAGAAATTTTCCATTGAATGGTTTTCTGACAAAATTCCTGCATTTCTTTCATTAAAAAGTTGTTTGCCCGAATGAAATTTAATTTTCCATTACATCAGCAACCTTATTTTGCTTACAGTGTTTTTTTTTTTTTTTTGTTATTATTATTTTTATTATTATTATTATTTGTCTCTCTTTTTCTGCTTTGAAGAGATAACAATACCTCTATTGCTTCTGGAACACCAGACTTGTTTTTAACTCACATTTCAGGTGCTCAGTCCTCTCACAAGCACCTGATGTTCTTCACTGAAGAACATCATCTCTTGGCATGCAGTCATGGTCCCAGCTGACCAAAGGGAGGAATATTGTCCCACCAGAAAATATGATGCATAGGAAAAACAATCTGTACCAGATTACTTCTGTAAAATATGCCTCTTGTAAGATGGTAAAAAATGCTTGGCAATACTAGTATGAAACAAAACGCAAAGTTTCTGCCTAATTCAAGAAATGGAACATAAGCATAAAGATTTTATACCAGTTGAAATGCAAAACAAACTCTTTTTAAAGTCAAAACTTCCTGAATTAGTGTTCCTGAAAAAAAATAAAAAAATTCAAAATAGCACATTAAAAACAAACAAACAAAAAAGTAAGTATGTAAGAATTGTAAGAATTGATCCCAGCAGAGAAGCTTTGATTTATTTTTTCCTTTACTGGCTTTCTTTTTGCAGTGTTTTTACAGGGTAGAACTGGTGTAATGTGTTTAATGCTTCAAAAACCAGTGACATGCCCCCCCCCTCACCCTCCAGTAATATTGAAAATATACAGAAGAGACAACCTCATTAACTGATGTTCTTGAGACCACAGAAGACCAATCTGACAGCTTTATTTATGCTAAGTAAAAATACGAGTAGATAAATTCCTAAAAATAGTAAATGAAACCATTTGCTTATTTTAATTAAATAGTTAAGGAAGTGTACAAATCTTCTCTGAGGAGGTCTCCATATACTTCACTTCAGAGAATCCTTCTTAAGTAAAATGAGACCTTAATTTGCAATGCAATGAGTTTAAATTAATCATCAGTCAACTATATTAGGCTTCAGGTCCCTACTTGCTGATGCTTTGATCCACAGTAAATATTTAAATAGATGTTAACATATAGGCTCATTGTCCACTCCGAAGAAAATTGTTATACTTAAGTAGCTCAACATATAAAAATAGAGCTGAAATACATGGGCATTGTCTATAAATAAAAACTTTTGCAGATTGTTGGATTTGAAGAATAAAAATGAAGATGTCTAGAAATGAGAAAAACATAAAAGCACAATGGTCCCATATTGTATTCCCTTTCTCCTTTGTATTGTCTCTCAACATCTCCAAAAGAGATGTATTTTATTGCTGGGAATCTCTAATGCAACTGGAGTGGTTTCATCAAATATTTTCATGTCATGTATAAAAGTGGAGTTCATTGTATTTACCTTGTGCATTGTATTTACTGCTTGCATTCTTTCCAGTCCATTCACTAAGTCAAAATAATAGTCTGCATCTTTGTTATTCTATTAGGGAAGGGTGTCGCTAAGCCACTACTTACCTTCTTTATGTTCACACAAGTGACCAGTGAGACTACTCAAAGGCCGACAGAATATGTTAACTATCTCTAGCAGTAATTGGAGAAACAGGTTTACCCAATTCCCAAAGCATCCAGACTGTGCTCATGCAGCCTTTTTATCGCTTCCCAGTGTTCTCTTTCTTAAATTGACAGGTGTTAGCAAGAAGCCTTATTCTGGTTTCTTCCATTTCAGGTAACAAAAGCAGTGAAATCTGGAAACAGGAGTTGACCTTTGCTGTGCAGAAGACATTGTGGAATAGGGTTGATGCTGATATCCTGCTCTTATCTGGCCAGGCAGATTTATTTACAGATCTCACATTTCCGGGCTATTTGTAAAGGTTCAACTTTCTGCAATAGGCTGTGTGCTATTCCTCCTACATCTCACACTTTCTTTGCAAGTCCAGGCTTCCTGTGTTGGTTTTTTTTTTTTTTTTCACAAACAATTACTTTCGGAGTGAAGGAGTTATTATTGTGGAAGCTTTTACAGCAGCCCACACTGTATCTTGTTTGGAAGAAGCATGTGGGTCACTGATCTGTTTATTTTGTTGTTCAGGGTGACAAAACACACAAAGTTTGAAAAGGTCTCCCCAGCTGAGCTAAAGCACAGCAGCTAATGGGAATACAGAACTTAAGAAATCATGAAATATCTCAGCAAAGGTTCTTTGTTATCCTTGTGCAAACACTTCTCAGGCAAGATGCAATGAGATTTTTCTGTGAGGACCAGATCAGAGAGGATTCAAGCAGTGGAGGCAGTCAGCTCACTTTGGTAGTGAACCATGAGAGAGCTTAGAGAGAAGTGATGCTGTGCTGCTTAGCACCTCTGGCAGTTAATAACCTTTTCATTGAAATGACTAAATCTGGATTCTGTTGCCCAGTCCTGTGTATCTGGGTTTAGTATTTCTGCTGTCATGAGTAACTAGAGTGACAAAAGCTGCTCTCTCTTTGTGCTCCCCGCTAGGATTCTGCTTTTTGGACCCCACGGTGCTGCAGGTCACCCCGGAGGGCAGCCCCCCTCCCACTGTGCCCAGGCTTCTGCAATGAGAGGTGCGGGTGTTCTTGGCTAGAGGAGAGTGAGCATTGCTTTGCGTGTCACTTGGGGTCACGGTGTGAACATCCTCAGTCAATGCAAGGAAAGGATGCAAGCTGTTCGCTCTCTATGGGTACCTCAAGGGAGGCTGTAGCGAGGTGGGGGTTGGCCTGTTCTCCCACGTGCCTGGTGACAGGACGAGGGGGAATGGGCTTAAGTTGAGCCAGGGGAGTTTTAGGTTAGATGTTAGGAAGAAATTCTTCACTGAAAGGGTTGTGAGGCACTGGAACAGGCTGCCCAGGGAAGTGGTGGAGTCACCATCCCTGGAAGTCTTCAAAAGACGTTTAGATGTAGAGCTTAGGGAAATGGTTTAGTGGGGACTGTTAGCGTTAGGTCAGAGGTTGGACTCGATGATCTTGAGGTCTCTTCCAACCTAGAAAATTCTGTGATTCTGTGATTCTGTTGCTGTAAGCTGTCTTGTAAATGGCAGTCTTATTATCTGGAGGGTCTTCCATAGCAGAGGAGCTTGTTCTATTGATATAGAGTGCTTTAGGCTGCAGAGGGGTCCTAGGTTTCTTCTTCACAATATCTTAGCTGTGCCTGGCCAGTACAGGCATGCTCCCCTGTGTCTGTAACCTGTAGAAAGGGGACTACAGAACTATTGTCAAAGCACCCCTGGGATGTGCTGCTGAACTGCTGGGAATGGGGTGAGGAGTAAATCCAAGGAGCAGGGCAGTATGGGGACTGTAGGGCAAGAACAAAAACTCAGCTCAAGTCAAGACTTTGTCCTGGGCACTGAAAAATCCCATACCAAGGTGCCAAGGAGAAATGCTGGGGGTAGAGCTGTGACAGAGAAGTCAAGTGATGATGCAGTTTTTCATTGGTGAAAGATGCTGGGAGAGTGAGCAGAGCTCAAACCTGCTTTCATTGGCAGTAATCCTCCTTTCAGTGCCTGGTGATGCATTTAGATGAAGAAAAAAATTAAACCACATACTGTAAGATGTTTAAAGACTATATAAGGCACTGCATTATGTGATGTGGGGACTAGAGGGGACTAATAATGTTATTTTCTGTGATTTTTTTTTTTTTTTTTTGGGGGGGGGGGGCTGCTACTTATATTGTGTGTGTATATCTACACCTATGTATATACATGTATACACAATGACATTTTAGCCCAAGCACTAGAAAATTACTGCTTATTGTCCAGGTAAATTATAGGGGAGCAGGGTAGTTATTAATATCTACAGTAGCTGACTGTACTCAGATCTGTAGGAACAAAGATATCTGCTCAGTAAAGCAGTGCATTCCCAACCAAGGCTAGAGAACTGTGTAGGAAAAAATATAAGCCTTTTGTGGAAATGGATGCAAATATTACAGATGTTGGGTGTTTTGTGTGTGTGTTTTTTTTTCCATCAGATAATAGAAATTAAATATTTTGTGTTCAAAGAATATGTTTGAATAAAGTGTAGTTAAAAAAAAACAACAAACACACAGCTGAGATCTGAGATCATAGAAAAAAAGCATGGGCGTAATTTCATGAATGAGAGTAGGTTGTCAAAATCAGAGCTAATGTCAGTACAGGTTCACAGCCTTGGGAATTTGCCTCGACTTACTGGGTCATGTGAATAATAGGGTAACAATGCATTTAGTGCAAAAGATAATTTTATTATTTTTTTTTTTTGATTTCTGTATGGTGCCATGTGAGAAGAGGGAAACTTCACTTGGAAGCAGGGCATTTAAATGCCTTTGAAAGTCTGAGCTTTAGTTTCTCTTTCTCAATGTAATAGCCTTATCCAGTACTATTTTCCATGTAGTCTATTTTAATTAGGGATCAATAATAATGTCCTAGCAGTTTACTACTTCACTCATTTCAGTTGAAGTTGATTGGTTCAACTATATTTTGGGCTGCTTAGTGGGGAGGTTGCTCAGCAACTGTGATGCACAGACAATAAAATTACATGGACTTAGCCATTAACCATCTTTAGGGATGAGTTTGCTATTGTCCCACCCTGAACTGACACTAAACTTCTGAAGCAGCCTGCAATACATAGTGTGCTTGAGATGCCCCATGTCCAAGCAAGTCAAAATTGTGCCTTTAGCAAAGGAAATACACTTGTATTGATTCCCATCGCTACCGGGAAGAGATGGTTCCTGTGGTAAGGAGATTATTTGTTGATCAGGGAAATGAAATGGTAAAAACACTTGAGCAAACCCAAAGAAGGCATTAACAGGAAAACTTTCAAAATATTTTTTACCATTACAAGTATTGACTAGGTGTTTTGATAAGCATGCTAGTGAAATTAAGCCTTGCAAGGGTCAATTGGACCCTTGGACACTTGTCAATTGGAAGGGTACTGTAAGATACTAACAAGGGTACTAACAGACTGGTTGATCCTTAGCTGCTTTGTCTATTTATTCATGAGGCAGAGCAATGCAGCCAGGAAGGTTCATAAGGAAGAGGCATTATGGATTTCCAATATTAGAAGAAAATCCTGCAGTATCAGGCACATGTGGCATATGTTATTTTCTCCTCTCGTCTGGTTTGAGAAAGTCATCTAGAGAAGAAGCTAATAGGCAGACCAAAGTAATTTTCTTCCTACAGATCCTTGGCCAGAGGTCAGTTTCTATGCATGTATTCTCAAGTGCATAGTTTACAGTTGTCCTAAATCTCAATTTGCCTTTTGTTTCCAGGTACATCAAACAGGAAAGTGGCTTAAGATAAAAGCTGAGAGTTTTATTCCTGCCTTTATCTCTGGCCTGCTGTGCATCTCTGTGGAAACTACACTTGTGTTCATCTTCTCAACGACAACTTGTGTTCATCCTATGCAATGACAATCATGTCGGACTGCTTTGTGCCCTGCAGGTGATGATGTCTCTGAGCATCGCAGATGCGGGATTCTCGTGAGCTGGGTGATGCTCTAAGAAGTGTTAATATTACCACAATGCATGCAGTGCAAAGTATGACAGTGGTAGAGAAGGTTCTCTTGGGAACTCCAAAGATGGTGGTGCTAATGGTTAGAAGCTGAGGTTGAAGATGTGTAAGGAAGTCTGTCATGTATTTGTCAAGTTTTTAACTAGTGAATTGTGTTGGTGAAAAGACAAAGAGTACATAAAAACAGAAATTAGGGTGTTTTAGATGTTAGACTTCTGTAGTGTTTCATAGGCAGTTCGGTGATTTACTGAAGAGTCCTTCAGTTTTCATACGCCTAATATTTGTTTAATAACAAGAAGAAGCCTGCCCATGAAGGCCTCTGTTTTAACTATTAGATCATCTCTATGTATCACCAGAAACTTACGTGCTGTACTTGACAAAAAAAAGAAAAAAAAAAAATATATATATATATATATAAAACGTTTTTAATAAGTTTTGGAAATAAGCCTCAATTCCCTTACAAAAATTTAAATGTATACCTAAGAGTTGATTTTGCTTGCTTTCACATCAGGTGGACTAAAGGTAGAGAGAGGCTGACAGTTTCAGAAGTGAGGAATTTTCCATGCTCATGCCACAAGTGGGAACTGACAGAGGAAGGCTGCCAGTGCCTGCCTCTTTCTTCCCGCACACGGTGTGGCATTTCCAAGTTATGTCTGAATCCCTTCCAGCTGACATCAGTGACCAAGCTTCAATGGACTTGAGTCAGGAGAAGGATGGGGCTTTAGCAGTGACAGTTGCAATTGTGAGCTATAAAAGCAGAAATGTGGTTTTGCTTCACAGTATGAAGCTATTTTTATAGATTTCCAGAATCATCAGGCATGAAAATGGTAGATAGCTTTGCAGCTTATCCATCTCTCCTTACCTTGGCAAAATTGCCTTTGTGATCTCATTAGCAGATGAACCAAAATGTTCGGGAACAAGAGAGCATCCACGTTACAGCTCCTCAGAAAGCGTTAGATGAATTTATTTTTGATGAGCTATAAAGTAAGCATCATAAAAACTGTGGACCTCTATAGAAGCGAATCAAACACAGCTATCTTTCCTCTGACTCCAGAGGACCTTGCTTGTGACAGAAGCCACTGGTTTGAGGCAAACTAATTTCTGGGCTGCTTTTGAAGAGGGCTTTTCAATGCACTTTGTGCTCCAGTGCTCAGTTCCTGCATGTTCTTTCTATTTAAAGCTTCAAGGAACTTGGGGTGCTTGGAAACTGCCTTGAGGCAGACCGAGCTGTGATAATTAGGCACTTTCTTTTATAGGGGGAGTCAGGGACTCAGTACAGCTGAATTGAACTGGGCAGCAGCTTCTGTCTGGAAATGAAGTTGCAACTTGCTCAAAAGGAAAATTTTATTAGGGAAGAGTTGGTTTCAATTATTATTATTTTTAAAAGACTAATTGAACATATATTCAATACTTTTATCATTTAGACTGGAAATTTTGGAGACAAAACTGCTGTTTTTGTTTTTTTTTTTTTTTTTTTTTTCATATGAAGAATAAAGATATGTAAGAGATGCAAGTAAAATAGACTAAAAGCTACAAGACCACTGAAATGGATTATTCTGATTGCCACATATATAAAACATTTCCATATTTGATACTGTTTCATTCTGAGATTTTAAAGGGTTTTAAAATATCCCCTTTATCTGTGCAACAGGGAAAACTCCAGAAATCTTCATCAACTTCAGACTTAGAGCAAGGGTTTGTGATCTTATCATGTAATATGGTTGAAGTGAAGAGAAAATTTATGTTTTTGAAGAGTTTCTGTGACTGAATGTTTAGGAAGAGGGAGGAAAAAAATAAGCAAGTTCATGAAGAATCTTTAAGGCACTCTTCACTTATTTTTTTGGATTCTTGTTTTTAATAGATGAGAAAGTGGGTTTTCTTGTTCCTTTCAACTTTGATTATGATGAAAATTTTTGGTACCTAGAACTCTATAAATAGAATGCTGTAAGAGAGAACGCCTCTGTGTGAGTTTGTGTGAGTAGTGTTTATGTGTACCTATAGGTCTGGATGCATAAATAATTCCTTTAAAAACATCAGGATGAAAAGATGAAAAATGGGTAATATGAGTTTCTGAAGGACTGAGTAGCTATGGAGGGTACTGCCCTGGTGATACCTGAAGAATGGATGGATGCAGAAACCAGGTGCCAGCTGAACCTCTGACATGTCACGAGTGCTAGTGGCATGTCAGAAGCAGGATGTGTAACCTGTACCACAACCAGCTGTGGTTGTATGCAGACAACAACTAAAGGTGTATGTATGTATGTATATGTATATATGTGTGTATATATGTATATATGTGTGTGTGTATATATATATATATATATATATATATAATGAGACGAGAGCTTTTGAGAAACTTCTTGAACACCTAGGAGGTTCTGGTGCACTGGGACACAACCCCACTCCTCAGTGAGTGGCTGAAGTTGTCCTCCTGACTGCTGCTCTCTGATACCTCATTGGGGAAAAGGGGATTTAAAACAATTTCCAGGGAATTTCAGGTGCATCTGCATTACTATGGGAAATGGAGAGGAAATCCAAGAGTATAAATGGGATGATGGTTTCAGAAATGATAAAACCATTACTCGTCGGCCAATTCAATTTATTTCATGATTACCCCTTGTAACGGCATCCGTCAGAGTTTTTATTGACATTTTAAGCATTCACAAAATATTATTTTGTGAAAAATTATAACTAGTTCTCAAAACTTGGTAAAAAATGCCAAATGTGGGTTGATTTGTTAACTCCTTCAGGTTGTGCTTAATTTCAAGATTTCTTGGCATATGCAAACTCAATTTTGAAACTGAGATTCTGAATTTAGATTTTACCTGGCAAGTTCGCAATTACACATAGCTTAATGAAGCTGCGTTAGACTATTTGGCAGAGTTACAAAATGTAATAGCCCATGGCTCTCTCTGTCACCTGCAAATTTGCTTTTTTTCATTTTGCTGGGTTGAAGCAAGTATTTAAGAGCATTGTCCCAGGAATGCGTTTTTTAACAAGCATATAGTGCAAATGTACTGGACAATTCTCATGGTATTTTTTTTTTTTTTGAAGAAAAGCCCATTGGAAAGAAAAAAATATGGCACGTTTCAGATTTGATTTTAATTCTCTGTCATAACGAAGGCTATAGGGACATGCATGAAATGATGACAGATCCACAAGTGATGCCCCATCTGCTACATCATCGTGTAGAATATTATTCCTCAAAGTTGAACTTCCAAGATAAAATAACCTTGGGATGTTAAAAAAATAAACAAATAAATAAATAAATAAAATCAAGGGTATATCTCTATAGAATTTTTGATGGTAACAGGGAAAATCAAAGTAATATACTGATATTAAGGGCTTGATGGGAGATATCAACATATACCTAGCCGTTTAGTGTATCTCTGTAGTAAGTGTACTGCATGTTCATCAGGATTTTTCAGGTGCTGAAGCTAAAGATTTGTTTGTTTGTTTTGCTTAGAAACCTGCACAAAGCACCTTGTCTACCTTGTACTAGCAAGCGAGCTAATGCAGCTGGCTGGGATCAGCCACCACATTTGTGCTTTGTCTTTCCATGTTATACTCGATGACTGTAGCTGTTGTCAGTCATTTCTCTTTCTCTTTCCAACAGTGATGAAAGGAGCACATTTGTTAAGGGGAAAAAAGGCTAACAATGCTTATATAAATATTGTGTTGTTGGTTTCCAAAACCTCAGGATACATTTGCAATTATAGGAATAATTTTCTCGATTTCGGAAAAAGAATAGGGGAAATGAGTTTCGGAATGAACACAAAAAATATTCTGAAAATGACTTTTTCCTTACATTTTCACAGAAAAAGGGTACTAGTTTAGGGAAATCTTTTGTTTTACTCCAAAATAATTTATTTTATTCTATCTGGATATTTCAAACAACATTTATTTTCATAGATGGAAACCAGATTGGAAGTTTCATCATGAAAACGCTGAAGTGCTGAAAATGTAGTGTCTTGAAGGGATTATAGCTTATTCTTCATATTCGGTCAATTGAGTTAAATCCCACACAAATTTGAAAATGCTGCAGACCTGAATCTGAATACTTCAGTGAAATATTGCGTTCAGCTTTAATTTTCATCAAGTATAGCAGTGAGGGATATTACCATATGCTGTTATGTATAAATTCCAAATTTAAAGTGGAGTCCTGAATAGGATTTAAATTCTGATGAGGGGAGGGGGAGAAACATAAGAGGAGAACTAAAAAGCACAGGTTTTCCTCCTGTATTTTCAAAATTAGGTACATTATATCTGTTCTTAAGACAGTTCAATACTGGTTTCTAGACTAGGTTTTTGAGGTTGTGGGAACTTATTCAATAGCTTTGTAAAATGTTTTGAATATCATATAAAAGAAAGTATAGTATTTGCCAGATAAGTGCAGCACTGGAAGTGTAAAAACATGTACTAGTTGCTGAAATGAGTGGATTGATTTCAGAAGTGCTCAGCATCTTCTAGACTGAAAAAGGGACTAAGACCTTTGCAACCTTTTTCTGTCGTGTATTGGCACGAGTAATAGTTATTAATGGAGAAATGCACAAGATTTCAGTCTTCACAGATGTCATCAATAATAAATGGTATGTCTCCATTTTAAAGTTATGTATGCTGTTTAATTTTTCATGCAAAAGATTTTTGGCAGATTTAAAATTGACTCATAAAAAGTTGCCATTCACTTCAGGGAAAAATAGAAGTGATTTGATGTCAAAAATCACTGTGGTCTCATTGCACATGCATCAATTTGTATGGAGCTCCTTGACAATATTTTTGGGATGCTTCTGATGCATATCAGAAGCATACTTTGAGGGTTATGTGGCTCTGGATATAGCTATATTGCAACAGATCAGTAATTCTTCATTATTTTGGCAAAGGCGTATGTCTCTCATGCAATCTTGTTTGAAATTGAGAGAGTATTTTAATTCTATTAGTAGTCAGGTGCTGATGCAGCAGGTGCTATAAAATCAAGATGGTAGATTTACTGGAGTATATGTGTCTACAGATGTGAGCACTGAGTTGCATTTGGGGAAACACTGTAGCTTTTTGCTTTTTTCAATTTGCATTTTTATGTTATGCCACTCTGGATTCCACCAATCTGAAAGCAAGTTATTAGTGTTATGCTTAGCCCATTTCTCCATTTACTGAGCTTCTTCCCTAGAATTATATCCTTATCTAAGGGAACAAAGACAAATTACAATATGTTTTCAAGACATGCTAACAGCCTTTTGTGATGCTAAATCTGTTTCTGGGAATCAAGCCAGAAAGTTTTGATTGGAGGTAAATACGTGCAATTTCACGACTACGTTACCTTTTCTATACACTTATGTGAGTCCACATGAGGTCTAATTACTCCTCTTAGAGTTATATTTAGTAACTGATTGCAGATGGCTTTTAGACAGTAGGAAGGAGAAAAATAAAGCTTTCCCTTTCTCTTTTATGTAAAATTATGTTGAAAATTTCAAGGTAGAAATACATTTATTTAAGAAAGGTGGTCACCCTGAGAAGTTTTCTTGGATCAACAGTGAGCATTTCTGATTAAAATATTGTATTCTCTTGTTCTTGTTCCCACCTGTTTGTTTATATTCATTTACTATCATCTTATTATTCTTATCATTATCATTATTATTTAACTTTAAACCTTTTGAAACACAAACTATGCTTTTGTTCTGGAGTCACAGTGAAGTTGTGACACTGTCCCAGTCTGGAGTTCCTAAACAATAACACAAGACATTAATTTTGATTTACTTCAAAATTTGATATTTCTCATTGGTGTGGCTTATAAATTATTTTAACATGAGCACTCTAGGACATTGAAATACTCATGGTTTTCATGGCATTTCTTCTCTTATGGGTTGAAGCATCACTTGGAGGAAGATTTGTGTTGTGTTTTTTTTTTTTATTTATGTAAAACTTGTATTTAATATTTTTGTTAATGAATCAAAAGAGTAAAGCAATAACATCAATAAAAACAAAATACTTCTCTATATCAGAGAGGGAAATGGATGGTGGGGCATGACTGTGCAGTGCTAAGTAATTGACCCTCAGTGTGCTGGTGTGAGTATTGGCATCCTTGCAAAAGCTTTGTTTGCTTCCATGAAACCCTGTGCCATTGTTAATGGTGTGATATATAAGCAGCCACAGAAGCAGTAGGATATTGACAAAAAGTTGTTCCTCATTTGAGTAACAGAGGTTTACATCTAGAGTATGTCATGTGAAACTTTTGATACATGTGCCAAGAATATCCCTTCATGTAAGAGAATAACTTCTAAAAGAGGCTGGTCTTTTCCAAGGGGACAGTAATGTACTGATGACAAAGACAAACAGGAAAAAAAAAATCACTAGGAAAAACATCTTCTATATAGAGTTGCCATGCTGTGGTTTAGCAAAGCTGCTCAGGTGTTTGCCATATATTTAGCAGAAATAGTAACATACCTGACAATTTTAAGAAGCAAGGATGTTCTAAAAGTGGTCTTTATTGACAGGAATGACCAGAGTTGTGTGAAGGAGTTTGAATGGGATGGTGGGAGATGCCAGCAAAGTTAGCTATCATGGGATGCTCTCCTTGACAGCCTTCAGGTCAGGTAGGTGAAATTTGAAGCATAAGACATGACAAAAGGGGAAAAAACAAAAACAAAAACAATCAAACAACAACAACAAAAAACGCTTCCTATTTGCAATTTCCTTAGGCTATCTAGGAACTTTTCAGCTGCTGGCACAAATTTGAATAGCCTAAAAGCTCCTCTGGCTCCTCTCCATCCTAAGAATGGGACACAACAGACTGTTGTGTGGGTTAGAGACAACAAGAACATGCGGCCGCTGTGTTATTACACTTGGTGTTTTGGGCAAGTTCCCTGTACAGAGTAACCTTGAAGAGACATGGAGCTGCGATTCTGTGGGTCCCCTGTAGCACAGCTTGTGAGTAGTGTGCAGAGAATGACTAAAGGTCTATGCCTGTGTTTTAGTGGCCTCACCATCACTTGGGGTGTACTGCAGTTCTTACTGCTTGAGATAAGTAGTACAACTGCTTGTTCCTTCCTGCTTAGATTAGTGAAACAATTCTGCTGTCAGGAATAGACAAAGGAATGGAGCCTAAAAATCAGCAAAATATAATAAAAGAAAACATATGCTTCAGGGCTATCTTTCAAGAGAGCTGCAGAGGCAATGTAAGAGACTTAGGAGGACTAATCAGCACTGGCTTTCTGATCTGATCTGCTCATCTCTTATGAGAAGGGGAAAGGAAAGGGGATTATTGATATTGCACTCCTTACTTATGGGATTTGAATTCTGAAATGCTCTCACAAAAGCAAAAATGTGACTTTGAGTACTGTGGAGTGATGGTACCATTTCATCAGTGTCATCTTTCTGAAGGCACTGCCGGGCAAACAGAAAACAAACACTTCCTCCCCTTCTCTGCCAGTTAAATAAACACCTCAAGCAAACTCCTTAAAATGCACTTTTTTTTCTTCCTCCTTTTTTTTTTTTTTCTTTTTTGTTTTCGTTTTCCTTAAAACTGTATCAGTTATCTTGCATGCCATCAAACATCAAAGCAAGAGGGCAGGAGAGAATTTCACTTAGTGCCAGGTCTAAAAGAAAAATTAAGTGACTGACAAGCTACACTGCAATTTTGGTACAACAGCCCAATGGCTGTATAAATCCAGCTGCTGCAAAAGTGGAAGCATCGTCTTGTTCTTGAAAATGCTGACTGAAACTAAATGTTTTTTTCCTTCTGAGTCTGAATTTGTGCTTTATTACCTTCATTATTTTCTTAATTATTTTTGTTTGCAAACTGAACAGTGGAAAAAAAAAAAAAGTCTGTACCATATGTTACACTTTTTTCTACTTAAAAGAAGCAGAATATAAAATGCCATAGCCATTTCCTCAGACACTGAACTACAAAGCATTTACATAAAGCTGTTACGCTTTTGGCTCTTACATGTTTGTTCCAGTTGTTCATTTCACAATACAAGAAGATAAAGATGGGGAAAATACATTAGGTCAGGATCAAAATCCTGGCTTAAAATCAGCATTTCAAATATTAAGCCATATTTCTGTTTATCTTCTGGTTTTGTACATGTGTTTTTATCCTGCCAAAGGTCTTGCTTTTATTGCGTTTTACTTGAACCCTAAGCTTTAGGATCTTAAGGTGTTATAGCATTTGCCTTCTGACAGTTGAGAAAGCTTTAAAATTAAGCTGAAGATTTTTTCTAGGTCAGTGTGACCTTTATATTTTTGCATTATACAGCCTATTAACTGTGCGAATCAAAGCTACAGTTCACAAACATGTTTATAACTGTATAAATGAGGATGTGCATTAAACTGCAGGGCTTGGGAAACGTAAGTAATGAAAGTTATTTCCACTTTGACAAAGTAAAAATGTGTGATTAAGGATAATTGTAGGTAACTGTCATCATGAGAGAAATGTTTACACAGTCAGAAGTACCAAACAGCATCAAAAGGTTTCTGTAATGGGAGCAGTAAGAAACTGCTTTGTCTTGAAAACAGTTTGACTTAAAGGTTTTCAGGTTTTGCACTGTTATGAAGTTAGAATAATAGCTATTATTGGTGGGTTTTAATGAGGATTCAGGAATTTTGACTCCCAGATGCATTATCACAAAATTTCTTTTGTTTGAAAGAAACCTCAATTTCATAAATAATAAAAATTAAGTATTTTATTAAAATAAATATATATTTAAAAAAAAAATCAAACAAACATTTCAGGAGGCTGCATGTGTTGCATTTCTCAGGCAAGCCAGCAGCCCATCGCACCTGAGTACAAGGTCAGTTTGTGACTAACTCAAGTTTAGTAAGGAGGAGACTTCTGGCCATTTCATAAAATCTTCATTACTTTACAATGATTAATATTTTTGAGGAAGCCTCCTTAATGTTTTCGTATGCTGGGTATTGTCTGTAATGTCAGCTCTGGAAAACTTGCTTAAGGGGAAAGTACATGGTATAGGAAAAGTAATGTCTCGGGCACCAGAAAGATGTCTTGGCAAAAGTTTAGGAGGCCAACTCTTTGAGTTCCCGTTTTTTTGTAGGGTTGGAGTGGGGCAAGAAGGGTGGTTTAAGAAGACTGTTGGATTTGTCCTTTCTAGGTGGATCCAAAAACTGAATCATCTTGAATATCATGTTGTAAAGGGACCCAATTGTGCCTTTTTATTTTATTCATAAGAAAACCTAGAAGAAAGATGATGATTCTTATTTGGAAATAAGCACATTGACAAATATTTTCTCCAGATAGATTAGATGATGTAGAAACACACATTTTCTCTGGGTGGCTTCAGTCACAGCTGGAAGCTTGAAAAGCCTAAATTTGGAGAATTTGGAGTAATCTCTGGTAGCGTAAAAGCCTGAAAGACAGGACTGAGGAAAAAAAAATGTTTTTGTTAACTTAAATTCCCCCGAAATACCTTGTCAGTAACCATTACTTTGCTGTTTGAAGCAAAGATGTTTGTGTTCTGCAGGAAGTGAGGCTGGACAGTCTCTGCAGCTGCTTATGGCCTCAAAATCCATAGAAAGGGAGAAAGGTGGATTTGGGAGCTGAGGTGAATGAGGATTTGGATGCTGGCTAGAAACTGTCTTTGTGCAGGCTTCATGGGCATAAGATTGTGTTTTGAATTGTGTGACGTTTATTTGTGTTGTTATTTATGACATTTTCTAGATTTGTCAGCACATTGATTTTCACGATTTCTTATAAAAAATAAGACACCTTAATGGCTTTTATAGTTATTTCATGCTACGCATGTCTTTCAGGCTGCTGACAGGCATGATTTTCGATGTTCCAGCAGTAGACAACAGCACGTCCCCAATAAAGCCAAGGACTTTAAGCAGCTGGGATTCTCACAGTTCTCTCGCTGCCTTCTGATGAACTAACTTTTATAGGAGTGAAATATGATTCTCATTTTGGTTTTATGCTAAACTATACTTCAAAGCCAGAGGAAATTCAGTGGTCTTGGGATGAGAATGATTCCCAGAAGACAATAGAGGAAAAAAGTTCTGGAGGAAAATGATAACCCCACAGGCAAAAAGGGTGGTTTAACCAGTGAATATTATAAGGAGCTGTGTGAAAAAACCCTCTGGTGATAATTAAATGCAGCTTAAACTCCTACAAACCTTGATCAAAATCCATCACTGGGATCAGACGCCCATTACTGAACAGTACACGATCAGCTCTTGCTGATGATAGAGATGAACAACTGCTTGTGGGCAAGTACTACAGTTGCACCACGGTGAGTGCTCACTGGAAAGCCACCTCCTCAACTGATTGAATTGCTTCCAATTTCAAGCAGATTATATGTAGAAGCTGAGCTTTCTGAAATGCATACTAATGCATTTTTATGGGCAGTGTGGCAGGCTTGAACGCTGTGCTGCATCCCCAGAAGCGGCCGCAGACTTAATTTGATCAGGAATTATTTTTGCCTGACCAAGATCTTGGTGATGTGAGCATACCTTTCCTGCCTGAATTATACATATTTGCAAGAGAAGCTGTATGATTGAATTAACTGGAATTAATGAAGAAGAAGCACATGTTACACTTGCTCCTGGTCGGGACCTAAAGGCCAGCTGATAGGAAGGCAGTGGTTGTTGTTGCCTCTCCCTGGTGCAGCAGGGCTTGCAAGTGGGGGTTTTCACAGTGGGGGAAGCAGCATCTGCTGTGGAAACCTCATCAGCAGATGGCAGAGGTGCAAGCACTAATTGGGCCACAGCTGAATAAGCCAGGTTTGGTATGCCAGCCCCCGTGTCTGCATCCACATCAGCATTGCTGGTCATTCATTCACTGTAGAGGCTTGGTATGGGTGTGTGATGGGCCAGGTTTACATAGGGAAGTATGGAGGTGCACTGGCAGAGCTGTTGCAGGCTTGGAGAATGTTCATCTCATGCACAGTGTCTCCCAAGAAACAATCAGAAAGGCCTAGAGGAAATGAGTGGAATAAGACAAGGGAAAATAATCCCTCATAAAGCTCTTTGTGATCCATTGCTTGCACAATCTTGTTGTATTAAAACCAGACTGGTGCACCCCAGGTAATGTTGAAAAGCACTGCCTTCCCAGCTGGATCTTATTGTGTTCCCACTAGGTTCTATTGCTTCATATTTTTCTGTTTCTTTGCTCTTTTTCTAGGAGGGTTGCACTTTAAGGTCGACAAACCTGTTCTTTCTCACCTTGAAATTGTAATTCTATGTGTGCAGCACTACTTTCGATTGCAGAAAAGCAGTCCTGGCTAACAATCACTGGGATATCCCTTTGAAGGCCCTATTTTGAAGGGCTACAAGACCACTTGCATAAACAAATAAATTTGCTAGGGCAAGTTGCTTGAGAGACAATGCTTTGCTTTCTGGGGAATGCAACCAGACTGTGACGTCAGGCCCCAGCTTTCATGGTGAAATCACTAAATTATGAGAAATGTATTTTCTGCATATTAGTAGGACCACCTATGCAGACATATGGAGCAAAAAGGGGTTATCTTTTAAAAGAAGTAGTCTGCCATTCTCAAACTGTGAAAGTGTTATAGTTCATGGAAATGCTGGGTGTTTGTAGCAGCTCCCTAACTACTCTTCAGCCCAAGGTAGCCTGCATGGTGGGCAGCCTTGCTGTAAGGTGTCCTTGCATTGGGAAGATCAGTTTTTCTTGAATAACAGTGATACAGAGCTTAATAACAGAAGGCAGCTCTCTGCTGCCTTCTTTGAATGTACACTCTCAAAAATAATCCTGGAAATGTTCTTTATTTGAATATATGTTTGGCTGTGAGCAGGAAAACCTGTAAAGATAATGAATTCATAAAGGAAAAAAAAAAAAAAAAGTAATTCTGTATGTACTTTCTATTTAGAAATATAGAGTGCATTTAAAATATTCAGAAAATATGAAACATCATCAGGAATCTTGCTAGACAGAGCATTTCTTCAGTACAGAGAGCCTCCAAAACTTTCTAAAGATAAATAAACCTGTGCCTCTTTATGGATGATATTTCAGTTGTGGCTAAGACTTGATTTAAAATAATTGATTAAGCATTTCATCCATGAAAACCAAAATGTTTAATTAGAAATGTAACAATGTTAAAGTGAGATCATGCTTGACACATGAAAAATTAGACATCAATGAAATAACCAAGAGAAGAAGTTTGCATTAAAAAAAAACATAAAGAGGGAAGCAGAGGTAAGAAGAGACTGAAGTAAATCTCCCTTCCCTACCAGAAAAATGTTATGTTGATCTCAGGAAGTTTAGACTTTAGTTCCACCTCTTGGACTATTGGCCCCTTACATTGTATGTTTGTGTGTCCTGAATAACAAAGAGGAGGAAAAACAAAGCATAAGTAACCAAAACACCAAAGCTCTGATTTTGTGGATCATAAAATACTTTGTTTTGTGAAGATTACATTTCTTTTCTTTTCTTTTTTTCTTTTATTTTTTCACAAGACTGAGGAATAGGATGCTTCTGTCTTTTTGTATTGATGCACATCCTGACCCCTCACATGTTTAAAATGTCAGAACTCTAGAGAAAGAACTTCCATGGACTTCATGGCAGGTACCCTCAGGGAAAATGTATGTGGTTTGGGTTAGGGGCAGCCTGCTGGCCACTCTTTGCATGCCTACAGTGTCCCAAAGGTGTTGGCATGCGGCCTCCCCAGCCACCTTTTTTTTTGTCACAAGAAGAACTCAGCGGGGCTGGGAACCCCACTCTTCTTCAGGCGCTCTTGTGGGCATGCTCACCCCTCACTGCTGTGGCATGGCAAACCTTATGCCTCATCACCTCATGCTGGAAGTGCTAGAAAAAGGGATTTTCTTGCTCTTTACTAATGGTATTGTGGGTGCATATGGGCACGTGTGATTTTTTTAAAAACATCAACCATAAAAAAAAGCACTGAAACAGTGTAATAAGTATTCTATTCTATTTAAAATGCTACTAGAAAATTCTTGATAGCATGGTAATTGTAGTATTATTTTATTCAGTCTTGATGAGATCTGAAATGCTGCTGCCAGCTCAGAAGCTTTTCAAAAGATTTATGTAGGTCTTAAATTTTTTTGGATTGCCTCAGACACTGTATTTAATACAACTCCTGAGTCAAAACTCAGACATTACATATGGTAACTATTTTAAACTGCAGTATGTATTATGAATTGGTTGTCATTTGCAGCTTTAAAGGTGACGTGTCTGTTTTCACTCTTTTCCTTTTCTCTCTCTCTCTCCATTATTTATTTATTTATTTATTGTTAAAATGATAGCCTTTTGATAATTGTGACTTAGAATTTGTAATCCTTTTGCCTGAGAAGTAGAACACACAAATTCTGCAATGTTAAGTCTGTGGTCTGGTGGGGCCAAGAGTTTATTCTAGAGTTTTGACTTGAACTTGGCCTATTCTGGCCCTCACTGGGAAGGCTGTTGCTGTAAAACTTCAATTTTAATTTGAAATTAAAATTCATGTCCTTGACATTTCTGCCAACTTTTTGTATCAACTTCAGTGAAGAATGTTATCTCTATGGTATATTAAAGGACTACATCAAACACAACAGCAAACCATTTCTGGGCATTCTTGCATGACGTTCCCAGGGTCATTGACTGAAATTATACAGGGTTGCTCCATGCTTTATGGTTTGCTTCATCAGAAGTGATCAAATTCATACTGATGGATGTCCACTGTGTTTATGGGGACCATGTAGTGAAATGTAAGCTGTGGTGGGGCTTGGAGCGGCCGCTCACCCAGCGGTACCATTCAGTATTGCAGAGCCCCAGGGAGCTTATGCCTCCATGTGGCTGTAATTTTTTTCCTGAAAAAAATCTGTTAGATTGTAGCTGTTTCCTGAGAAGACCTGTCTTAATTTGCCCAGTTTAATTCCAGGGGTAAAACTCCACCGTAATTTTTAAGACCAACTCACTTAATTGTGTGGAGGCAAGGGTCAACACCACACAGAAATTATAACTGCTGCTCCTGTCTGATGGGAAGGATGATGTTGTTATTATATTAAACAGAGGATGGAGGCAATGTATGTGCAATTTTGGCCATTTTTCACAAGATATCATCAATACATACAAGCTATCTTCTGTCCCCAGATGAACTTCAGAAAGTTCCTCAACCTGTTGCACCTGCAATTCATTAGCCAGTAGTTTTTACACTCCTAAGGTTTTTCAAAATGAGGGAAAGAAAAATAATTGCTGCAGAAAGGACATGCTCAGTAGCTCTTTGCAGCAAAAATCTACACAGAAGGAAGTCTCCTGACACATCTGTTAGCTACTGTCAGATGCAGGATGAGAAATAGCCATAGGCTATTAAAATGTATTTATTAACTTTTGTGACTTTTGTAATAATGATTATGACCCACGTTTCAATTAAAAGTTTAGCCATTTAAATTGCCTTATTTCAGTTTGAAGGTAACATCTGCTCTGAGATGGAAAGAGAAGATACTGTTTTATTTTCCTGAAATGGAGATATAAATTTCCATTGCAAACCCTAATTCCTTTGTTTCAGAAAAGATCTTCCATGCTAGTAACAAACTCCCCTCCCCCCCAGAATATAATAAATAAATTAAAAAAATTGAGACCTGAAGCCTCCCGAGAGCCAGAGCTGTATTTGGAGGTCATCACTAAAGTCCTGAACCAGTCTCGTACCAGAGTCAGGGCACTTGCTGGTGCTGCATAGGGTGAGTCTCAGAGCAGCTGGGCTGTGGATGGAGGTACAGCTGTGAGAGGGAGAGATGAGGCCTGGGATAGAAACACCCCTTAGCCTATGAAACGTTTTTGACAATGTTTCCGCTGCAGTCAGTTTCGTTCTCTGTTACTGTGTAATACAGCTGCAGCTGATACTGGTCTTATTTTGGAATAATAATAAAAATCAAATGTACTTGTTAATAAGTTCTAGTTAATAACTCTGGTTAAACTGTATTTGCTATCACTCTTCCTAAAGGTATAAATTTTTCACCTCAACAGGATCCAAGGAAAATTGTGGGAGTATTGCCATGGGGGTTGACAAGCCCCGTGGTTGGGGACTCTTAACAATGAGGCCATGAGGAATGTAAAGAGTTCAGAAGGAACAAAGAAGGGTGGTTCAGGAGATGCCTTGCTGTCTCGGACTGCTTGTTCTGTAGCCGTTAAGACCTGGAAGTTTCTGGATGTTTGCTGTTGCCGTGCAGAGGTATTGACCAATGAATAGTTAGTAGGAAAAGTACTGCTGTAAAGCGAATGGGATAAGAAAGGAGCTAGTCCTTGGTAAAAGGAGTGGAAGTTACGTCCTCAATAAAGAAGTAGAAGTTACGGATCCTTAAAGAATGCTGGCCTCTGTGTGTTCTTTTTGCCACAAATGGCACCCAAACAGAGACATGAAGATCATTACACCACAAATGGCGAATGAACAGGGACCACCTGAAGAACAGGGACAGGCTAACAGAACTGGGACCAGGACAGGAACAGGGACGCTGATCACCTCATGAAGAGAGGTTTGGCCAAACTCAGTAACTGTTCAGAGAAGCTTGTACTGAAAGTCTCTGGAAGGAAGTGCACCTGAGCTGAGAGGAAGCTGAAGCTGAGAGCAGCAGACCCGTG
The DNA here is from genome assembly GCF_964035555.1 of Netta rufina. NCBI lineage: Eukaryota > Metazoa > Chordata > Aves > Anseriformes > Anatidae > Netta > Netta rufina. Next base: position 9,993,408 of record NC_140128.1, on the reverse strand, counting down.
CATACAACTGCCCCTCACTGGCCGAAGGTAAGGAGTTGCGTACTAAAAGGAATCATATGTCCTTAGAACCAAAGAATGTCCTGGTAACCTTGCAGTTTATTCCCTTTATTACAAACCAGACAGTTTACGATCCTGAAACATGGGGCCAAATTGAGGTCAAACTTTGGGACTCTGCTACTAAAAAGGACAAGGTTGTGGCGGGATTGCTTGGCACCTGGCGAACAATCTCTGAGGCCTTAAAGAACCATGTGGGACCACAGTCAGAAACGTGGTTTGCCAGACAGTGAGGGAGCTGCGGGCTCATCTACTGCTCTGCCTACTATGGCATCGCCTTCCTCACCATTACTGCCATCACAGGCCTTTGCTGTTATGCCCTGTGCATTAGGGACATGACTTCAATATTTCTCCAGTATTCTGCTACAAAAGTTAGGAAGAGCTGCCTGAGCTTGGCATAATGGCATTCATAGCGATTGGCAGATAAAACCAGCAGGAGAATTCGAGCAGGAACCACTAGTGTTATCGCCAGTAACTAGTGCTATAACCAGTAATGCTCCTCTGAAATAAAGTGGGTTGTGCAGAAAGGATAAGGAGACATATCCATTTTGTAAAACTGGGTGATGCATATACAGCAGATATACGTGGTACTAATAAATATGCAGCATTAAACAAGTGCTGTTTGACCACTGAATTGAAATGCTGATATATTCTGAGGAAGGAAAACATGAGAGATGGTAACACAGGTAAAATCAAGATAAAAGAAAGTGCTCTTACAAATGGTGTGGCTAAGAATAAGCACATTCTCACAACACTTGCCATGTAATGAAACATGTACCTGGGTTAATTGCAACACAAAGGTTTGCTGTAAATCTAATCTAAGCTAGGAATCAGTACATTGCTTGCCAGACTGAATGGCAATTTGAAAGGAAAATACAAAGCTGCAGCTATGACAGGAACATACCTGGGAAAAGACAAGCAAAAAAGAGAAATCATTTGAGATAGGAGAGAGAAAGCATGTATAGTCAGTTGCAGCACACAGCTGGGGCTGCTGTGAGGATAATTGAAGTCTTTCCTAATATCATGGTGCTGCTGGAGGTAATCTGAGAAATTCATTTCAGAAATGTCCTGCCGGTTATTTCTGGGACATTTCTTCAATAAAATATATTTAGATATATCATTGGGTAACTCTCACCCTGCACCAAGTGAGTAGGCAAGTATATTTTAGATATTGGAAAAGGCTAATACAGAAATTACAGGAGCTTTCTAACAATGCAATGAGGAAATATCTTTTTGCATACATGGTTACCCACAAAGACTTCCCAGAAATTAACTTATAAAAAATTTCTCAGGAAAAATATGAGTGACATCTACAGGAAACATAGCTTTTTTGAATAGCTACATAGTGAGAAAGGGGAGAAATAAGGAAAATATATAATTAAGCAAGTATAATCCAGGGACTTATTAACTGACAAAATAAGAAAGAGGTGTTTTGATTGTAATGGGGTAAAAGCTTATAATTGTTACAAATTATTTCACCTGAAAAAAGTAAAAATTATTAATATACACTGGTAGCAAAATGGACAAAAAAAATGAGAAGAAAATGAACATTTCATTTTCCCTATATTTTTCCATTATATTTTTCAAGAAAGAACAGTTAATAACCTGGGTGTTCATTTCCATGCTGGACACATAACACTGACCATATAGCAAACTGAAAGCTAAATTAGTGGGTTTTATCTTTATTTTCTAATGCTCTTGCAACTATCGGATAAATCTCTAGTGGATAGTATTGTACAATGACAAAAAAAAAAAAGGTTGCATTAAAAGCAGTAAGGTATATATTTGCCAACTGCAGATTAGCTACAGGAATGGCTGAGAATGAGGTTATAACTTTTGGTTAGTGTAAGAGTTATGTTTGCAACAGGAAGATTTTCATGAGTGGACAGGGTGGGTTTGTGCACAGAACCTGCGGAATCTGATGTTGGGTAAGTTATCATCCTTTTCCTTTAGGTATTACTGTCTCTTAAACAGCAGTGCATAGTGCCTACAGAAAACAATCAAAGCTGAAGCTTTTTTTGAGTGTTTCATTTAGTGCATTAGATAAAAATCAGACACCCGCTAGCTCATGACGCTTCCATCACAGCTCCAGATGATGTGAACAACATTTTTTTCACTTGGAGAAACAAGTAAAATTACCCTGGCTGTAGAAGAAAACAAACAAATTCCTTTAAAGTAAGCCACCGGATGGTCATTCTCTTAGTCAGCTAAAAATAAGTTCTGATCATCAAGAATTTAAGAACCAGTGAACAATGAAAAATGATCCAGAAATTAGAAAAGGAAAAGGTGAAAACTGATATGCTATACAAAATGGGTTATTTTTGCATGCAAGATGACTTGTGTTTGAAGTACTTGCTGCAATGTAGGTTTGGCTGTGAGTTCTCATTTTTGGGGCAGGATTATCTGTTAAAGAGAGTACCCTTCAGGTGGGTGAGTGTTGAGGGATGTGGGGTGGGAACTGACATTGCCTGCAGGAGCCCCGCATGATGGCTGGGGTCTTGCTGCAGGAGAGACTGGTGCTGCTGCAGGGGTCCTGAGGAGGAGGTAAGAGGTGGTTAGCACATGGCACTCTTCAAGTGGTGTGCACTCGACTGAAATATTGAGTAACAGAGAGAGAAAAAAGCTGAGAGATGAAATGTGAAATGACAAAGAAAGCATGCTGTTAGCCTTAAAATTGCAAATTGTACATTACATTTCATGTATTACAAACTTTATAGGTTAGTGGGGATTTTCTACCATCCAATATCAGTTTTAGGGCATATTCATCTATACCGTATACCTAAGATTTATTTGCCTTCGTATGTTTATCATAGATGTTGAACTTGTACGTAATTTTTTAAAAAAACGTATACTATTTTTTTCTATTAGATTTCCTATGAAAAGCATCCAAACTGCCTGTGCTTTATAAACAACTTTTGATAGTTTAACAAGCCTTCTTAATATCTGTAAAAGAAATTGCTTGTAAAGTGATTGTCTAATTAAAGATCTACTTTTATCAATTGTGCTTTACAATCCACTTGAGCTTTCAAAGTTTCAGTAAAGCACTTGAATTTTAAAACTTGTGGATTATTGCTTTGAACATCAGGGATAAAGGCAATAATACCACCATTAAATCTCATGGTACTTACTCGTCTCTCAAACTGTCGATAAGCAGTATTTTAATTCCTCACTTAAATTAGCCACTGCTTCTAAACTGGAGATTATTCCTCCTGTGGCTTCATTTACAGGGCAGGACTTTCAAAGGAGAGAGTGCTTTAAACACCTTATTTTGTCAGTGGCCATTAGCAGTAACCATTGGAAGATTATTGACTCCCTTACTGTCTCGAAATACGTGGAGAGCTGTACAGATACAAGTGGCTTTGAACAGTGCTAAGTGCATAGTTTGAAGTTCTATAATGACTGTTTAGTGGCATTTTAATAGGTTTGTTAAGCTGCTTTGTATGGAAGACTGAGAACATATGGCAGAGTTGGACCTAATATCTCTTCGTAAGACAAATTTTAAGACCTACTTCTGCCATGGCAAAGCGTTCAGGGATGAGCAAAGAACACAGAGAGCATGGAGAAAGGCAAGTTTCTTCAGTAACCTTCCAGCAGCTATCTGGTTTCAGCACCAGGACCTTCCTGGGTCAGATGTGGTATCTGATGTACTTAGTGATCACTGAACACATGAGGCATTTGTCAGCTTCAGGAAGGGATTCGATTTGTTTATAGACCTGGCACTTCTGACTGCTGACACTGATAGCTCGTCTTCCCCAAAGGTTCATTTACTGCTTCAAGGCCAAACGAGCCATCATCAAAGTCAAATGAGCCACTACCAAAGCCAAAAAGGGGGAACTTTTGGATGGAGAGGCAGTGAGAAGAAAACAAGATCAATGTGAAGATCTGAGTGAAATGCTATAGCTTTTCATGTAAAATAGCGTGAGATATTCTACAAAGGACGTACAGTCCAACAGGCAGATGACCTCATGCTGTTGTGCAGTTTTGAGATAGAGGACATCTGTTAGTCTATGATTCCGCTTTCTACAGATTTTACAGTTATATATAAATCTAGCCAAGTCCATCTGCATATGAAACCCACTGCAAAATTGTGTTTCCATGCAAAGGAGCTTTAGATAAATGGCAATGAACAAATAGACAAATGGTATTTAAATTAGGCTATTTGCAAAATAGAAATAGCTAAAGATAACATGAGAGAACTAGAAAGTTCTGTGGTAAATTTCACTTTTCTTATCCTTTTTATTTATTTCTCTTTTATTTCTCAATTCCAACCAAGGAGGTCAGAAGAAAATCAGTCATTGCTGGATGCTTGACCTGCATGACTGCCAGTTCTATTTCAAGTCCCCCAAGCGTGTTTTAACACTATTAAGTTATTATTTTTAACAGAAAACTGTTCTGGTGGATAGTGCAACTGTACTTCAATTCCTCAACAATGTTTCTGGAGTGGGACGCTTAGTGCATTTGGGAAGTGCTTTGATTATATTACAAAGATACCCTGAAAGGGTGAAGAAGTCAGTTGAAATATCTTTTCCAAATAAGTCTCTACTTCCATATGCATTGAATTTGACTGTTAATTTTTGAAGCTTTACCTTGTCTGTGCCTGTGTTATATGCTCTTTTCCCCATGATTAAAAATCATACACAACTCTAATTTTTAGTTTCTTAGGACTTTATTTACCTTGTCTTTTGTGGACCAAATAGCTAGGGCAGAAGCTGTCGATTCTGTATTTGAAATATTCTGTATCTTAGGCAACACTTAGTTATCCTTGTTACGTATAAATAATTTCTCCAAATGTAGAATGTACCGGACTGTAGTCTTCAAACAGTTCTCGGTGTTTGCAACCCAGAGATCAGGTACTCTTATTGCATCAGTAACATTTTGTAGAGACTCAAACTTCATGACATGTCAGGAAAAAGAGAGAAGTAATTAAGTAAACGAAATGTTGATGGTTGTTTTTAGATGGAAAGATAATGCTTGCTTTTTTGTTTTGTTTGTTTGTTTTTTAAACCAAGCTCTTCCAAACTCTTGGCTTTTGCAGTATCAGGCTATTATCAGCCTTGTGATCCTGATTCAGGCCATAGACCTCAGGGAAGCCAATAGGTCAAAGCTAGATACTTGCTTCAGTGACATGTCTAATCTAAGAGGTAGAAAAGGTGTTGCTCTAAAAGCCAAGCATGGTAGATAGTAATAAATTCATGCAACAAGCTGTGTGGAATGTAATTAAAGGATTTAGCTTATTAGGGAAGAGTACTTTACTCCAAGAAGGATTTTCTTGATCTGCTTCTCTGTTTCTGAGCATAACAAACCTGCATGTAAAACTGATGGTAGACAGGGCCATAAAAAGGCTGGGTGGTGGGGTGTACCAGCAAGACAAGCACCCACTGCATTGCCTTCCTACAATCCTGCACCACCTTGGCTTGGTCCCATGACAGGGAAACCAGAGTTTCATAGAGGTCTAATACATAAGAAAGATGTATTGTGCACTTGTTGAGTGCTGGCTTACCCATATTTTATACGCCATTTATGAACACAGATGTCCATAAGTAAATATGCTCTTATCAGGAATATAAATATTGAATTTCCACAGAAACATAGGTCTGATTAATGATGGAAATTTGAAACAAAAGGCTCTGAAGTGCTCTTACAACAACCTGTTAATCTATCTGAAGTAATGATAAAACCTTTAAACTAGTGTGTTGTAATTACAGCAGTAAGTAATTAGTACATTTAAAGGGTAGGAATAGTGCTGTGCCTGAATGTAGTGGAGGGTAGCCAGGCAACAATATAAAGTGGTATTTTGTGAGGCAAATGTGAGGCAGTGCACTCTGTCCTGAAATATAATTATCTTTAGACGGATGAAACTGTCCAGATGCTTTTATTAAGGGCTTGTTGGGCTCTCAAAAGCTGGAAGTGTCTGAAACCATAAAATATATGTGGTATACATCAGATGGGTGACCTGATCTTCCTCTCTGAAAGGCTTCCAATTTCTTAAATAGTTGGCTAAGGCAAAGCTCAAGCAGCTGGGCAGCTGCTGAAAGTGGGAAACAGTGAGGGAGGGAGAGGAGGACTGGACAAGGATGAGTGCAGGCAGCTTGCTGAAGAAGATGGTACCAATGAACCAGGCAGCTTTGATTCTCTTGTAAACCTGGAAGTGACATCTGGGAATGATGGCTTTTCTTCTCTTGATGTAGACAGTAATAGGTTTATTTTAAATGTTGCTTTGTATGTGTGTGGATTCAGTGGTCTTTGCCTAAATGTAAAAAAAAAAAAAAAAAAAAAAAAAACAACAACAAAAAACCCTTGTTCTCTTACAACTCTTTTCATATAGTAGTTTCAAAGATGCTTATAGTACATCAGTTAGACCTCAGGACCTCTGTTTTCTTAATATAGCATAATGTAACCCCCTTTAACTTGAAATGTGCATTACCTATGGTCAGTTTCTCAAATCCAGAGAAAACTGTAGGCATTCAGAAAACTAAAAATAGAGACCATTTTGCCTATCATACTACCATTGAGAAAATGAGAGCATGGACAGCAGTGCCCTGACTTCAAATCTCCTGCTGTGGATACAAGACCACAGTTATTTAGATTACATAGTAGAGATCTGACATAATTTGCTGCAGTTATAACATGAAAAGGGATAAGCACTAGTCATTGTTACAAAAATAGTCAAAATCATTTTGGAAATAGTGAGAATAAGGGAGATCGTTATTCAATTTACTTACATAAGGAGGGGTTCATATTATTTTTTTTTTCCTTAAAAGTTTTGTTTTAGAAATTTTCTTTTTAATTGGCACATCTTTGGATTCACAGTCTTTCTGAAAACAATTCTAACCTATCACTTGCGGGAAAACAGAAAGCATAAGCATATGGCCAAGAAGAATACTGAAAAATATGTATTTTTCTAAGTTAGCTAGCTCTCAGAAAATAATGCTAGAGGGTTTTCTGGAGGGAATTTTATTCTTTTTGAAAAGGTATTATTATTTTTTTTAAATACAGACACTTGTATATACACAAATATATTTTATGTTTCTCATAAGGAGTGCAATTTCATAGCGAACAGTCACTGCACAAGTTTGCCACTCTTGTCCCAGTGGTATTTCATTTACAGGTAACTGATTGTATTTTTTGTATAATTTCTTTTTTTCATCATGTGAACATGCTGTGAGGTAGGAAATAGAATATAAGCTGACAACAAACTAAAATATAATTTTGAGAACTTAATATAATTGCAGGTGAGTTTCATTATAATATCAGACTATTAAAAGTGACCTCTATCAGAGTTACAGGAGGAAATGAAACCTGAAAGACAGCTCCTGTGTTATCTGTCTAGAAGTTACTTAGAGGAGGTGCTTGAAGTATTTAGGATCTAGATATTGTTCGTGCTGTGTAAGGGCTGGGTGCTTGGTTAGTCAGAAAGGAAATGTTTGTTCAGCTAGCATATGGAGCATTAAGCTACAGTAAAAGCACGATCCCACAAGGGCTGGGATGCGTACAGGAACAAGGTCAAGAAGAGACAGACATTTCCTGTGCTCCCCTTAGGTTAGAGTGTCATGGATGAAGTTTATATACTTTGCTCATAAGAGAGAAGCTGCACGATATTTATTGATATCATGTAGTGATCTAACCAAACTTAATCATAAATTAGCTTTGAGAGGGCAAGGTATGCTTGATTATTTACTGCATAGAGGACAGGATAAGTCAGACATGTCAGGAGGGTCATCCTGTTGATTCACAAGGTTCAGAGTACACCCCCATGATTTCTAAACCCCTTGAGCCAAAGAGGTGAGGAACGTAGGTGTGGCTGAATCCACTCCTAGTTGCAGACTTGGTCAGTGGCTTACGTCTAGAAGTTTAATGATTATATGTGCACAATCAATTGAAATTATAATCTTGGCAACGTTTAGGAAGGTTAGTAAGTTATTAATCATTTACCAGGGATCTGTTGTAGTAAGGAACCTCTCATGAGGAGAGCTCATGCTGTGGTCGCTGTCTGCATGAGCAAGGCCAGTGTTTGAGCAAGAGAATGGCCAGACTGATGGTGAGAAGTTGTGGTGGAAGGAGAGCACCCCATCACAGAGAGTCATAACATCTATGCGAGTAGTCAGGACCAAAGGGAGCTGGTTTGAAGCAAAACAGCTGGAGCTGAGGGCCTCTCCCCTGCATTGCCAAAGGTTTTCATTTTGCCTCGTTCTAGTCCTGTTAAGGGATGTCCATGGGGCGCTGTAGTGTGTTGGGCACACGCTGGAGTGCAGTTGCCAGTTGAGTTTCATCCAAAAGAAATCAAAACTCCATGCTCTGAGATGGATCTGTGGAGAAAACCACAGCAAAGGAAGGGGGTAAAACTGAGAGACTTGTTTCCATATGCACTTCTGATTCAAGCTGCAGTGCTGATGTAAGCGTACTCATGATGTTCATGTAGCTCTTTCTGCTGAGAATGGGATGAAATTTCCTGTGCACAGTATATAAAGATTGGAATAAGAGTTTGATGCTTGGTTAGCCAGAGAGGGAACAGTTTTTTAAAAAGAAAGCAAACTCGGCTGAGTCATCACCTCTGGGAACAGCAGGATTAGTGAAGCAGAATCAAAAGATAAAGCATGGAGTAATGTGGAAGATTAATGGAGACCATTGCTGTGTTTCACTTTCTGATCTTGCCTCTTCAGCAAAAGCCTAGAAGGCCGCTGTGATCATTTTTAGGCTGTTCATATTTTGAAAATCAAGAGGAAATCCAAATTCATATCTTTACTAACCACCTTTCTATACAAAATTACCTCAAAGTGATGGAGGTGAGAAACAGCTTTGGTCTGCTTTTAACAACTGATCTTAGATGCTGCAAACAGGAACATCCTTACTTGCAGATTTTTACTGGATGCTTGAAACAGGGTAGACAAAAATAACAACATGCCTGTCAGGTCCTGATTTGTAGATGCATACTGTGTACGGATGCCTGCTAGACTTTCTAAGTGTTGTTGGATATATGGATTTTTCTAGAGCTGTTCTTTAACACTTTGGTTCCCATTGTACAAGAGGTGCAAAAGTGTCACCTTCGTAGTTTTTCTTTTGGGGTTTAATTTCTACTCAGAAATTAACTACTCATTTCTAACTTTGAAGTTTTTAATACTTTCAAGAACCCCTGATACATGTAAAGAATACAAATAAAATGAATTAAAATTCAGCTCAGACTCATCGCAAATTGTATTATATAACATAACATGCTTTTAAAGATAAAGGTTAATTGAAAAGTATGTCGGCCAAGTCATTTCTCTGAAGATTATCCCTGTGTGTCACAAGCAGCCAGCAGCTGCTGGGTTGCAAGTGGGTTCCAGCTGTGCTTCGTGGCTGTGTGTAGACGGGGAGACAGCACTGGCTGAGCACCACATGCTGGCAGGTTCCTATCCAGTCGGTAAGGACGAGGCTTGCTTTGCTTACCCTTCAGATTCAGAACCTGTGATTTGCTGGAGGAACAAGTTGTGCATAGGAAGGTGCAGCATGCAGGCGTAAGGGTGATCTGCACAGCGCCTGAGGATGTCTTTGAGCTGGTGATAATCATACCCAGATCAGGGCTGCCTGCGTTGTCCTAGTTAGTATAGGGATCACGTTAGTTCCTTCTGAACCTGTGGCAAAATTGCTTTTATCCACAGATACCACTGCATTCCTTGGTAAGTGCTGGGCGTGAACAGAGAAGGTGCTCAGTATACTGTCTTTCCTGATTAAATCCTTACCAGGTCAGTTCCTTTCAGTTTCAGCAGACCCAGCTGGCTTTATCCTTTGCATATGTAGACATTCTCATCTGCTTTAGCTTCCATAAGAGGCTTAGATATTGTGTGAAAGGGGGAAGGGAAAAAAGTCTAGAACTCCTTGTCATCTGAGTCTGCATGTGTATACTTGTATGAAATACACTTGGTACAATTTTAACCCAGTCATGTAAAGTTTTCAGGCCTTACTTCCCCATGTCAGTGCATTGATTCCTCTGGGACTCTGTACTGAAGTGCTGGTAGAACTGATTTAATTTAAATTTACTATTAGATATCATTGACCGCATCCATGCAGTGAAGAATCCACCTGGAGCTCAGATCGTTGCCAATCTACCTGCTGGAGTACTTGTGGGACATAGGAAATGGGCAAGAGAGAACTTGAGCAACTTCCCTATATTTAAGGTTTCTTTCAAGGTTGTATTTGTCTCCTCAGAGAAGAGGCACAGCACAGTACACCTGTTACAATACAGTAAGTTGAGATGCTTTCAAAGAGAGTATAGTTAAAATGTGAAGTCAACGGCACTAACCAGTAGGATCACTGTGAAGCTTATTCTGTGATAAAGAAAGAACAAAAGATGAGAGACTCAGCATGCGTTTTCTTTGTAGTTAAATGTATATAAATGTGCCCCACATCTTAGATATATTTACATTAAAATATACATACTTCACATAATATTTTGGTTGAATATTCATCAAAGTTTCCCATTTCTTTTTTTATTCTTTATTTTTAATATATGATCTGCACATGTATATTACAGAATCTTTGCATTCTTCTTGTCAATGTTATTGTTATGCTGCAGAGAGATCAGTTACCTATTTCATACCTGCAGTCATTTTTATGGAAACTCTTTCTCTCTGACTATTAAGAATGAATCAATAAAAAGTGAAAGCTTAAAAATATTCCCAAGCTGCATGTTAAACAAATGGGATTTTTAAATGCTGAGCTGACATCCCTTCCCACCATACCTCTGAATGAGATATAAAACTAAGGTCCTGACCACTTGTAGTCATTAGACAGATCCCATGGCACTTCGTTCAAGAGTAGAGGTGAAAGCTGCAATGTCATGGCTTAATTTCAATCAGATAATTACATTCTGCCTACTTAAAAATTCCTCACTGGCTTCTGTTAGAAAAGATATTCCTCATTTCTTCTCCTAAACTGTTGTGTTGTGCATTACTAAAAGGCTTTTGCCCTTTGGCCCAGTAGAAATGCTTATTCCCGGACGTTTCAGTAATGAGTGAAGCTATCCTTATGTATCTAATTTGTAATAAAATTTCCTAAAGCTTCTCAAATGCCACAGCAATTGCAGAAATATAGGAGCTGATCTCCTCTGCCTCTTACAGACTGTTCAGTACACCTCATTGTTACTTGGTTTGAAAGAGTGGTTAAGAAGAGTAAGCATAGAAGTAACAGGTGAAATTTTTGTTATAAAAATACTTTTGGCATTATACCCAGCTTGTGGGTGGCATTTGTAGCTCAAGCACGTGCATAACAGCTATGCTTGCTTATAGTGTAAACTAGTCTAAGATATAGGGTTAAAGCTTTTTTTTTTTTAATCCCACCTGACAACGCTCTTCTAAATATACTGACAGTGCCTCTCACACACGCAAAACACAGTTCTGCTTGATGTTCCTGGGAGCTTTGTAAACCAGAGCGCAACAAAAACATGACGTAGCTGAAGCCCAATGTCTGTGGGAGACCCCTAGGGCCACGAGAACGTCCAAGTGTTTCTAAATGTGGCTTCACTGTGTGAAAATGATGCTTTGAGAGCTGCGCAAATGAGCGGTGGAAATTCAGTCTAGTGCCTACTTTTGCCTGAGTAAGGAGATAACCTGGAAAAACCTGGAGGCTGTGCGTGCTATTTAGGTGCTGTGAATCATTCCGTATGACGTTTAGCTCCAATAGGAACAAAGGTATTTTAAGGCTAGTAGTCTCCCAACTGACACATCTGAAGTGTGGTTGCGTGTTCTAGTTTGAGCTCTTCTAAAAGCATGCTGAAAAAAAGATAAAGCCTGTTTTTTCTTCCTCTCCCAGGCACGTGTTTCTGTTCCTTGCCTTGTAATGTCTGTGACACTTGCCAGGCCTAAGTTGTTTTTACGGTGCAGACAGGCCATGCAGGACTGGACCCTCTAAATCAGGATTCTACCTCTGATGGTGGGCAAAAGTGACTAGTCAGGGAATGACAGAAAAATCTCTCCTTTCAAACACCCTGCAACAATTTCTGGCTCTGAGACTTCCTGAGCCAGAAGAGGGATGAGATGGATTTTCAGTAGATTTTATGATCAGAGGAATTGTCAAGGTGACAAAAAAGACTCATCCAGTCTTTCCTTGAATCCTGATGAGCTTCTGTCACTCACAGCACCCCATGGGTAGAAGTCAGAGATTAGCTTCATAACCATCAAAGAACTATCTCCTTTGAACCTGCAATCTGGTGGAAACTAGGCAATACGCTCTCCATCACCAACAGATGATCTCCTGCCATCCTCTCTGTGACACTCAAGGCTACAAACAGATTCCTCTCTCCTCGTCAACCTATTTTCCAAACTGAGAAGTCATAACCATGTCCGTTCTTTGGACACAGGTTGTTCCTAACATATGATCGTTCTTTGCAGTCTTCTCTGAACTTTTTCAAGATCTCCTTTATCACTTTTGAGATGGGAGAGTCAAACCACATTAGCATTGGTCCAAAGTTCTCAGTTTTGTTCTCTTTTTCTTGACTTGTAATTCCTAAGACCTGAACGCTTTTAGAATGCTGTTGGTCTTTGTGGTGGAGTTATCTGTCATAATTCCGGGATCGCCTTCCTGGTAAAGGTCAACTCAAAGCCCATTATTTTATCTTTGAATGCTGGATTGCTTTCTGCCACCTGTGCCATATATTATTCTACTCTGAATTCAATCCACTTTTTGACATAAAGCTGCTCAGTGTCCTAAAGTCTTTCCAGAATTATTTGCTGTCAGCTCTCATCCTTTCTACTCAGAGTAACTTTTTACCATCAATAAATTGTGCCACCTTGCTAATCAGTGCATTTCTGTGACACTAAAGATGCATCAAACTTTATGGGGGTCAATGCGGGATAGTATGAAACTCTACTGGAGACCATTTACTGGAAGTGCTCTCAAAATTATGCCATTTTTCAAACATGGCAATCCAAGTCCAGGGGTTTTCCATGTGTATTTAGGGGAATTCCTGGAACAGAAAAATTTATGGCCCATTCTACGTGGTAGTGAGTTAAGTATATATTTCTGGAGTCTTTTCTCAATTTTAACCACATAAACACATGTAGATGTGGGGACCCAAGTATTACCATTGTGCATGGCTTTTCTTGTAGCTGGCAGAAGCAGGGAAGAGAGCTATGTATTCTCAGATCCCTTTCAAATAAAGCAGACATTTGTTAATCTGTTATGGGACAACATGTTTACAAGGTCTTGTATTAAATAACAGTCCATGCGAGAATTTGTTAAAGGTGAAGTTTTTTGGACTAATGGAGTAATAGGTGTATCTTCTAGGTGCACCCTAAAATCCATTTAATTCTTCTGATGGATTGAGATATTTACAGGTACTTAAAACCTTGAATTTAATTTCCAAAACAGAAGTTATTTAATTCATTAAAAAAAAAAGGAATATATTGAGCTGTTTTAAAAATAGGCTCATGTTACTGCAGTATCATACAGTATAAGTTGTCAGTTTATAAAATACACATGGGGAAGAAAGAGAAAAGTCATCCTTGCTGACTCAAATGCCTTACTGAATTCAAACAAATGAAAATATAAATTAGTCTTTTTTTTTTTTTTTTTTTTTTTTTTTCTCCTCTCTGTAAATGCAGAAAGAGTGTGAGGATAAACTTCAAAGGTTTTGATGACTGTCTCATTTTCTCCTGGGGAGCTTATGAACACCATTATAATGTGCAAGTTTAAGATAAAAATTCTCTATTTGCTTGACTAGGCTATTGTACTTTGATTTTTAGTTAACATCAAACACCTAAGTTAAGTAAATTTGAAGGACTTTGATGTTTTCTTACTGCTATGGTGTTCTAAGAATAGTCTGTTTAATAGATGTAACCGAATTCTTTTTACCCAGTAAATTTAACCTTTTGAAACCTAAAAATACTCCTTTCCTTAGAGCAAGTTTGTTGTTTTCTGTTTTCTCTCCTCCTCTCCTTCAGAAAATGTTAGTAGTTTCCTGTATTTTTAATACAATAAAAATTCTTTCATTTGAGTCCAGCTGGTAGAGGTTACCCATGAACTCTTTTATGAAATTTTTAATGTTTTTATTTTTTTGTAAGCTAATTTTTTTTTTTTTGTAACTTCCTGGAGAAAAGTGAAAACTTTTAAATTCCACAGCAACTAGCTTCTTTATTTATAGAACTTTATTTAGAGATGATATATATTGACTGATACATCAGACAAGTTGTACTTATAGGTCCTTATATCTGTTTTGTTTTTCAACATTAAAGTAAGTTGAATAAAGACAAATATAATAAAGAAATACAAATATATATGTAACTTCCAATTTTGCAAAAATTTGCCCTTATTGAATGCGGTCGTAATGTCCCATAAGGTGGCTGCTATTAGTCCCCTGTGGCATATTGGAAGAGAATGAACCATATGCCAGGTCTGCCTTTTACTGATCTGTTGCAGTATCTAATGTTAAAAAAGATCAATATCTGCCGGCCTGCACATTTAAAAATGTAAATGGAAAGCTTTATGGTAAGCTGTGTTGCAGCACTGAATTCAGCAAGGCAGAAGACGTGTTGCAGCCCTGAGGGATTCGGAGCACCTTGCCAAACTGCTTCATCAGCTGTCCTGCTAGTAAAATCATCCTGAAAAGGTGAGCCACTACTAGACTGAGTAATATACCAGGTTGTTTATGAGGTGTGGGAAAGAACTGGCATCTCTGAGGCATTGCTGGGTTTTCATATGCCTTCCACTTCCAAAGTGATCAGATCTGCCAAAAGACAGAAACCTTTGTTTGTCTCAGAGGTGAAATTTCTTTCTCTCATGATGCTAGAGCTCAAACAAACTGTATTTTTGCTCAGTTCCTCTCAAGAAAATTGGCTTTTTCCATGTCACTATCTCGATAGGAAGTCATCTCCTCCTGTGACACTCTATTTTGTTTGCAGGTTTGTCTGGGGACTGTGGCAGAGCCCTGAATTTCAGCCTGTCCCTTAGACAGTCAGACTAGGGCTGACAGACCCTTTTGAAATACAGAAATGAGATAGCATGTCAATAAATAATAGTGTGTGTTTGTGTTGGTTCCTGTTGATTTTTTTCTTTGTTTGTTTTGTTTTTTCCTGCCCTGCTGTCCTTCACAATATATTCTGTGTGACGTGCTTTGCCTGTTATGTTGCCAACCAGCACTAAAGCCTGCTAAAATGCCTGCAGTAACTGGTAACAGGCTGTGGTTTCTTTTATTCTCTGTTCTTGTTACTTTTGCTCTGGATTTGTGTTGATCCCTTTAATATTAGAAGAGTTCTGTTTAATGAACTTACCTATTTTTAATGCAATAAATAGCATGAAACTCACTGTTTTGTAGGTTTGCTGTTTTCCCCATTGGTGAGTCTAAGAGAAGTAATGAATATCTGCATTTTAATGATTCTTAGCCTATATATGTGGATCTCTATAGATTTAAAGTTGCTTTTGAAGTCAGTGAGAACGTTACATAAAACTAGTGGTCTGTGTTCACTCCTGTCAAATTGAAACTAAGCTGGTGTGTGACACCCGGTTTCTAGGTTGCACTTTCCAATGGCATAAAAATTGATGGCACTCTTGTGTGTCACAGTAAACAACAAGCATTGATATCCCATGTTTTGTTATTTGTTTATTTTTAAGAACACTTTTGCATTGGCAGTATCTCTTCCAAATGATTTTGCTGGCTTTGATGACTACCTGTTCTCTGTTGTACTTTATCTGTGCTGCTGAAATCCACCTGAAATGTGGTTGGTTGCTGCCCTCAATGACCATATAATGGTAAATGTGACAGTAAGAGGGCTGGTGGCTTTTTCCTGAAGTTCATGTACTTTGAATCATTAGACTTACTTGAGTCATACCATGTTTTTTTCTCTAGATTGTCTCTCTCTGTCACCTAAATCAAGTTATGTATTGCTACTTTTTCTTCATGGGATTTTGCATTTAAGCTTCTACACTTCTGTTCTTCTAATGCTTACCAGATGCTTTTCTTGGCATTTCTGCGTGTGAGTGGAATGCTGTGCTTTACAGAAGGTCAGTTCCCCCTCTGCCTAGAGCTTTCCTTGGTCTCCAGAACTGTGCTCAGGTGTCAGGAGTCTGGTATCTGTGACATCGCACTAATAAAAGTTGCATCTTTTTGTTTCAAGTAACATCCCCCACCCTATACCATGCCTTAGATTTTATCTGCAGACATCATATACTCTTACAGCTCTCATCAGGTTTTCCCATCTCTCTCAGCATTTTGTGGCATGTCTTTGTGGTGGGTTTTTTTGTTTGTTTGGTTAGTTGGTTTTGGTATTAGTTTGGCAATGCAGGGCACATCCATACTGTACAGCACGTCACAGACTTGTAATACTAGCGTTAATTAAACCATTCTGGAACTGGAATTAGTGCTGCACTCAAACTAATTAGTCATGCTGAGAGTCGACAGTAGTTATTTTTCGGACAGAAATGATAGTACCCTTGCTAAACTTTCTTTTCCTTGCATAAAGTACGGTCTGTTTTTTCCCTACTTAGGAAAGCCAATGCAAAATTTATGTATATCCATCCTTCCAGGCTTTAGAGTTGGCTGACACATGGAGCTTACATTTACTTTTTGAAAAGGGATTAAATTCTTCTCATGAACTAACATTTCAGGGTAGATAAGCAGACTGCATAAAGATTGTCACTTGAAAGAAAAAGTTACTGCAGCATCTGAACTAAATAACATTGTTGAGGATATACTGAGCATTAAATTTTCTCTTATTAAAACTAAATCACAACTTTCACATTTTAGAAAGAGTTCATTAGAACTTGTCTTATCTACTTAATTAAAGGCAAGTGCCCCTATGTAGAGACAGACAAACAAATTAACATAGTATGCCTCAGCTTCTCCTGAGGAATGCAATATCCTTATCTTTAGAACACTAATTGCTGTAGTTGGGGTTTTGTTAACAATGAATTGATATTTGCTAGGAGTACAGATTTGACAGATGCAGAAAAAATGAGTAACCAGAACAGTGTTCTGATACTCCGATGAAACAAGGTATTTAAATGTTAATAGAGTGTTGTTCTAATAAAAGGAAAATATTAGTTCAGCAAATTAATCCCAATGCATTGATGTCTTTCATGGGATTGTAGTGCTTTGTTAATCTATCATTACAGAAAGATTTGAAATAAAAGCTATTTCTTTCCTGGAAAACTGTTGCAACATGTGTAATAACCGGGAAGATTAGTTTCTGCCTACACAATTAGGCAATGTATTGACTTAATACAGTTCATGCACGTACATGATGAATTGGAGTTTATTATAATACGCATGCAGCCATCTTGAATATGCTGATTAGCAACATAATGCAATCAAACATAATCATATATATTTGTATTTTGTCAAGTGCAAATTAAGTCCACGCGTTCCAGTGTTCTGTAGTAGCTGTTTTAAGTAGGCAAGCTGTACGGACAATCAAGAATTTATATTTATTTCAATAAATCCTTCCTTAAATAGACAAGTACATATTCTATAGACTACAGGTCTTCTTGAGAGGAAGCAAAGCACATACCAAATTCGAAAGGCACGAGAAACTATTGAAATGATTTTATTTTTTTCCTGGGTCTCCAGTGGAAAGCCACAAATCTGTCTGCTGGGACGCAGAGCATGAGCAGCCCTGCAGATGACTGAGAAGCACTGTTTGCCTAGACCTACTTGCAGAATATTTAGCTTTGATGCATGCAGCCCATCAGGTGTTCTTACTCCCATTTTGCTGGTAAGACAATGACTGACCTGAGTCTTTTAGAAGAAGATATGCCAGAAAGAAGAGATCCCTGGCTCCCAGGAGACAGGGCATGTGATGCATTCCAGGCTAAGGCAATTGCTTCTAGTCCTTGGCTTCTTTAGTATGACCCAGAAATGAAGTCCCCATGGATAGCTCTCTATATTCTAATTCAGGGAGTTTATACCCTTTCCTCACGGGTCCTGCTGTCATTTACTTGTCTCAAGTACTTGACCAGGATGGCAGTATCTATCCGACATGCCTTACCAGCTATGTTCTCTGCTAGTGGTATTGATATGCTTCTGCTAGGGACATGTGTGCTGTAGCAGAGGGATGACTCCTTTGCTTGCCATGGATCTGAGAGCAGCTGATCCAGGATGTTTAATTTTTTCATCCTTGCTGGGTTTGCCATGCAGTCAAGAACAGCTTCTGTAGGTCATGAAATCAGTGGGGCTGATTGCTCTTCTTGATCTTCTTAAAGGTATTTAGTTTCTTGTAATTTGTTGCTGTTAGCAACACAACATGCTGTTAACAACACAATGCTCTAAACAAGAAATAAAGTAATTGGTCTGTAGGAAGAGAAATCTCTGCCACTTGGAAGATATTTTTGTGGTCAGTTTTGTTTACTTAATTTTCCTCTTGGAGCAATTGACCTGTGAATGCAATTTCCTTCATCATGGCTTACCCTAATGAAATGAAATTAATATCTGTTTTCTGTGTGGCGGAAACATATATATATATATTCTATCTATAAATAATACAAATATTAAAATCATAGAACAATCATACTAAAATATCTAGCACAGAGACTTTTGTTATTCAGTGAATAGATTTTTATTTGTTATCATAGACATGTTAACACATAATTAACTCAGATAACAGATTAGTATGAAGGACCATTGTTTGGACGCTTATGTTCAAATTGCTCTTACTCTTCAAAAATGTTGGTCTAGGCTTTACTATTCACTACATAAAGAAAACATTTTTCTTCCTAGAAACATAGCAGTGACATTCTTCGTAGAAGTGTTGTGTTTTTTGTTGTTGTTTTGTTTGCATTTAGAGTTTCAAAATAGGAACAGACATATTACACAGCCCTTAATGGAATCTTCCAGTGGTAGCAAATATATGAATATGACTTCTATACTGAAATTCAAGCGTTATGCATACTTGAACGCTACCTAGCAATTAAAAGGCAATTTGAGAGAAGTAACAGCATCCTCGGTGTCAAGGGAGCCAAGATTCATGGTCTTAACTGACGGACTTCCAGGCTGTGGCTTCAGAGCTATGCATTTCAGCAACACACAATTTATAAGATGGAGCCATGTTATATGAATTATGTAAATTATTCTAAATTATTATTCTGCCATCAATAATACAGCAATTTTAGGAACTCCTAATTTACCCAGTAGGAGAGGGTTTTATGTGACATATGGAAATGAATGAGCCAGACATGTTTCTCTTGCTTAAAACAGAGAACTTTGGGTTGTGTGATAAGCCTATAATAGTCTTTTATTATTTATTCTGTATTATTTATTCAATATAATTTTTGTCTACAAAGAGAAATGTCACAAAAGATTTTTCTAAACAGTGAAGCATCTGACCTTGGTAGTAAAGATAAGAAAAGGAGTCCAACTTAAATAAAGGGGGAGAACCATTCTGGTTTGTGGCTTCATTTCCATAGTGCAGTTTTGTTTTGAATCTTTCCTGAAAATAACCAAATTTTGTCAGTGTGGGCATTATACTCATTTTATGTATAGACGTTGCATTCGTTATAATATAAATGCTAGATTTTTTATTTATATATTTATTTATTTCCATTAAGAAGTAACATTAAAACATAGGGGCTAGATCTTTCGACTTGGCATTAACTGACAGTTCTTTTCACTCCAGGTAATATCAAACCGTTCTGTAACCACTGAGGATTTGGTCTTTAACAGAAATATCAAAACAAATAAAAATAATTAAAAAAAATTCATTAACTAATCTGGACTTCTAATGAGAAAAAGAATGAATTAGAATGGGATTAGGTGACATTCTTTGGAGATATTTTCAACTGAAAATTCTTGAATGGTATCTGTCCTTGAAGATATCCATGGATCCTGACAAATGCCAAGCTCCAGGAAAAAAATGATATTAAAAAGCTGTGATAAGTCATGTGCATCTAAGTTAGAAGAACATGGGTTTGTTCTTAATTAAAAAAAAAAAAAAAAAGGAATCCATTTGTGAATTTAAGAAAAAAAATCAATATTTAATTTAGTAATCCAGTGACTCAAAGTATACTTGAAGAGTTTATGGAGATTATCTGCAGTTTGGACTCAGGGAAATAAGGTCATAAATATATTTATTATAGGCATTTAAAAAGTAATTTCTAATTTATTGCTTAAAGAAAAGCTGTGAAAACAGTTTTAAGTACCTTTATAGTATTGCTAGTTCTTTAAGGCAGAAGCCAGAAAAACTACAAGACTGAAAAATAGTGAAGGAAAATAAGCTGTTTAAAATCTTATATTTAGAAATAAATACTGGGTCATTATAATTAAGCACCTTAAGCACCTGAAGTAGATGAGGGTGAATAGATGGCTTATGTGGGAGTTGCCATTAATATTTTTTTTAAATATCTATCTTTAATATTTTTGTTTAAAATAAGGAAATTAATACTGATCTCAAAGTTGACCTAAAAGTGACACATGCAATGGTATCTCAATGTGTGTGCCACTGAGAATGAGAATTGTATTATGATCGACCTGTTCAGAAAAATCGTCCAAAATATGATGAATTTCCATAAAAGAGGGTAATGTTGGGTGATGTTTATGCCATGTGCCTTGTTCACATAATAAGAAGGTGGAGTTGTAAATTTAGCTATTCTTCCTTTTCCTACCAAGGAGACTTCCCTATGGAGATAGGGAACGTACAGATAGCTGCAGGGATTTCAAGGAATCATGGTATTAGAGTTTTGCAATGAGTTCGCATTGGACTACCATAACATCCAAGACTGTAAATGATATAACAAAGTATTGTCTACTTAAGTTGCTGAAGGAAAATAAACACACAGAAAACCAAGTAACAAAACAATGAAGAAGAATTAGTGGGTGATGAACGAGTCTTTCAGCCAGAACAGCCCATAAGAGCATAGACCTATTGTACCATGAGAGGAAAACTTTTATTGTCGTTATCATAATTCTTTTTGGTAGAGTACTGAAGTGGGCAACTTCAGTTTCTAAAATGATGACCAGAGCCAACATTTTAAGCATTTGGAATGAACACTGAAGAAAATAAAAACTGAGAAATTGGAAGTTAGAGGACTAGAGTATCCGAATTTTATTGGGATTTGTTCTGACTGCTTTTTGAGTCTCTGGCAGCCACAGGAGTAGCCTTTTCTTAAAGTAGATTGATTAAAGGAGCTAAACAGCAGCACAGTGACTGCATCCCTTTGGTGTGGGATCTGGGGTAAAACCGCTTCAAGTAGGCTGGCTGGTTGTGTCTTGAGTTTTGATTTTATGGGAGAAACAGAAATCAGGTCTAATGCACTTCAGTCTACTGTGCCTGATTTGCTGCTGATGATCTCTTTCCTCGTCATTAATTGCTATTGTTTTCCTATTGACTTTTCATACAGCCAATGTTAGATGTTCAAGTACAAATGAATCTGACTACACTATATAAGATAATTAAATGTTCCTCTGAAATATTTGCCTGAAATTGGCCTGAAATCCTTGGATCAAAATAACACAACCTCAACTCTTTGATGAAATAAGATGAACACCTCTGTTAGTATCTTATATTCTAGCAGCTTGCTGCTTTATTCGTGACATGGAATTTATTCTCTCTTGATTTCACGCTCCAAGCAGGATGAATGCATATAGTCTTAATTTCTCATTGGGAGGGTGGCAAGCAGTGTAACAGATAAATTCAGAGCACATTGAAAAGAAAAATGCAATGAGCCGTATTTAGGACTCCAACCATTTTCCTTTCTTCTCATCATTTTGACTGATGAAAATGGAACAGTATGATCTCTCCCTCTTTTTTTTTTACTTATTTATTTTTTTTTTAAACTTGGGAGGCTTCAAACAGCGCCTGGGCTTTTGAAATGGTATGATCATGACTGAATCACACATTGCCAAGAAGAATTCAATTTTTCTAAGAACACAGTAAAGTAAAATTACTGAGATTATAAATAAGTTATGGTTTATTTGAGCCAGGAGAAAGACTGCTACAAACTGACCGTTTTATCAGCTTTTTTTTTTTTTTTTTTTTTTTCTCATTGCTGCATGCAGTTTAACATCTGCACATTCCTATTAACTTTCCAATTTATTTCTGAAGATGGTATTACGCATGGTCTAGTAGAAATAAGCTTGATTTTATCAGGAAGACTGATAGAGAAAAAATGATGGGCAGACACTGACTAGTGTTTTGAACACTGCTTTAGATCAGTATTTCATTTAGGGAGTAGGGAAAATTTAACTCAAAACAGTATAGCTCTAGATCTTTAAAACTTTTGTCTTGAAGAGGCCTTAAGTCTTTCAGGTAAACTGTCCTAATCTCACTAGAATCAGGGGAATAAAAAGTATTTCTGAAGAAAATAAGTGTTAAGTGATAGGCTGGTGTATTACTTTGCAAGTTACATTATCTAAATACAAATCTAAAAAATTCTTATGTCTTGCTGCCCTTCCACTTTTTACTCATCCTTCTACATATGTTGCCTAGCTCCTGTTCTTCCTCAAAGTTATATATGCTCTCTGTTCCTCCAGTGTGGCTGCAGCTACAAATGCGTGCATCCAACAGTGAGTAGGACTGCCACCATTCATCATGACTTATCTGAGGCTGTTTCATGTGAGAATGAGTATATGCCAAAACCCTTCCTCCAAAAAGATGTAATTGTTACTTGGAATGAGGGGGTAAGGGTGAACAGAAGAGATTAAAAACAAAAACCTGTCCCTTTAACAATTTGTCTCTCTATTTTCAATGCTTTCGACATTTATTGAAAATCTTCCCTACCTTATCATACCGACAGATTACTTGATCAGGTTGAAGAATTCCAGATTCTATCAAAATATAAATGCATTAATGTTATCTGGCTTTGTTTTTGAAAGCAGACATTCTAACAAAGCTCACTACTTTAGTCTGTAGTTTAAAATATAATGAACAGTTATTCTCTTTCTGCTATACTAGCAAGTTTGTTGGTTTGTTTTAATAGAGTCTTTTGGTAATAAAAGAAAAACATCAACTGCAGTTGGATTCCGGTCCCTGACTTTTATTGTTTGAAGATTATATCATCTATAACTCTGCCACTGACCATAATGGGCTCAGGATTCTACAAAATATGCAGTCATGCAGAAGGTCTATCTGGTATCTTTAATGAAGTGCAAATAGCACAAATTTCTGCTCTAGCTTATTAAATAGCTTTAAATAAAATAGTGTATATTTCTCGTAGTGATTGTATATAGCACATTTTCATGTATTTACATATGTGTATCCACTTCAGGAGCATATATAATAAATAATTGGATTTGCTTTTTGTTTGCATTAATAAAAAATCTGTATATATTTGTGATGGGTAAGATGAGAGGTGATTAGGAAGACAATATTATACCTCCATACACAAATGTGGAGGCAACGATGATGGAGTTGTCACCATTTTTCACATTATTTTTTATCAAACTATTAAATTGCTATTTATTTTTCTTGAATACCGAGGCATTTTGCATTATCATCAACATACTATTATATAACCAACATGATAGACTACTGAAGCAGTAATATAGTGCTATATATAGGCCCTAAAATACATGTCAGATTCACATTTTATTTGCATAGAATCTACTAGCTATTCCTTTAAAACAAGTATGTTTTAATATATAAATTATTTGCTCAAAGAAGAGATAGTAAGGCTTAAGAAGTCAATGTTTTACTTAATAAGAGTACGTCTGTGTTGCTTTCAAAGATGATGCTCTTAAAAACACAGAAGTGTCATAAGAAGTTCTCTTCGTCATGCAGATATTGTATTTGTCGCAAACACTGTAATCTGCAGACACATAAGTAGAGATGATAGAAGCATTATTAGCTGTGCAGAAGTAGTCTATGGTAACTAATCCAGGACACTCCTACAGGCAATTGAGAGATGCACAATGCTTGACATGACAGTTTAAATCATCCATCTCCCACTCACCTGGAGATGCCTGCCTGCCCTCACTATAGAAGGGGCATAAACAAAGCGTTTAGCTAAGGTGGCTGTTCCTTACTTAATGCTTTATTACGGGAACAGTGGAGCTCTTTTCTACCACCCCTCCCCCCCCCAACACAAACAAAATTCCTGATCAAGAAGCTAAATCCCCCCCTTTGTAACTTTGTAATTGATCAAATTCAATCAATTAAATACAGTGGAATGCGCATAGGTGTCTATGACAATAATATTATGCAAAAAAAAATGCACATGTAGGATCAGTAAATTTTCTATTAATTGCAAGATATTCTTAGATGTATCATATAAACTGCATTTGGGAAATGAATTGACACATTAGTGATAAATTAAACTTGGGAAACAGTTTCTTCTTCCTTGGTAATGCATGTTGCACACTAATGCATCCAATAAAGTTGTTTTCCAAAGGCACAAATATTTCAAAAAAAAAAAAAAACAAAACAAAACACACAACATTGATATAAGAGAGCTGAGAGTGTACTTACGTGGGGATGCTTGTAATTGAACAGCATACGTAGTTTGCTGTGACTTTTAGTACTGCAATATTATAGCAATGCAACTCTTCCTCAGCACGTCATCTTACTCTGTTAGCTTGATGAAAATCAGGAAGAGATTGCTTCCAAGAGATGACAAAGAAACTCATTTATATTAGAAGCTACTAGAACTGCACTAAATCAACATTAGTGTGTTTCCTGGGGTGGTTCTTTTTATGGTTCTTTTTGTTTCAGTTAGATCTCTATAGTTGTCAGGAAAAAAAAAAAAAAAAAGACTTTAGCAATTCAATAAAATCTCTATTTTATAGTGAGTTGTTCTTTGTCTCCCCCAGCCCCTACCTCTTGGCTAAAAGTTGCCATTCTGTAGTGACTGATAACTCACTTTGCTCCTTTGATTTCATGTCACGCATACTTGAAGAGCGTCTTCTAACTTACTCAGGGCTTGTTTTCCTTTCTGCTTCCAATTGGTTTTGCTCTATGTTTATTTTGTTACCTGTGCCCAAAGGCTGCTTCCTTATGTGGGAACAGCCCGTGCATCTTCTGATTTTTGCCATATGGTGTGCTGTACTTCCCTGTGTGATATTCTTGTGATTATATACATCAGCACATTCCCTAAGTGGCAATTTTGACAGTGCGTGTACAGCAGTAAGCATTTGCATATGGTGTTTGAAGTTACCAAACTTGCCCTGGCAGCATGACTTCTCCCTTCTCATCTGCTTCCCCCGGCAGCGTACTTTGGAGGAATATGAACTTTGGAAAGAAACTTGTGGTACCTGCATGTGAAATGCATTGCTGTGCAGACGAGGACGGGAGATCAAGCTTGTGATCAGTTAAGGAGAGGGAATTATGGGAAGAGAGATTTGCTAGGCTATAAGCTCCTCATCTCTTTCCAAAAACAGAACACGCTAATCTTCTCCTAGGTAAAACTGTTTCTGAGAAGAAAGACTACAGAAACCTATTTATTTATATATATACCTAAAACTTTATGCTCCGTTTTGGTTGATAATACAGTCCCACTGTATTATATTTGATTAAGCTCTACATTTTTACAGAAAATAAGGATCATCAACTAACTCATTCCAATGCAACTAACTTTGTGGACTAAGCCTCATCAAGGATATTGTCAAATTATTTGAGACATTTTTAAATAAAAAAGATCTTGAGTTTTGTGTCTGTGAGTAATGCAAGATTTTGTGTCATGTTGTTATACAGCATGCCCGTGGTGGCACTTTAACTTATTACTCCTCATTCCTTATACAAGAGTTTTCCATAGCTATGCATGTATTTATCAAGTTTTATTTGTTAATAAGTGATTTTGCTCAGCCTGTTATTCTCATTCCTTATCTCCCACTGTGTTTTGGGTGCTTTCCAAAACTGAGTGCAACTTGCATCCTTTACGAGCAGTGGCAAAAAAAATCTCTCTCCAATTTGGATTGTCCTCCAGAATTTCTTGGTCAAAGCACTGACGTGTCTGAGCTCTTTTTTTAGCGGAGCTCTGCAACACATGGCAATGAGTTCTGTGGGCATTAGGGGAAAAACAGGCCCTGAGCTAGCCATTACAATGGGAAAGAATCTGCCTCATCTTTCTTACTGAGAATGCACAAGAAGTAATATTGCAGTGGCATAAGAAATACTATTGTTTGTAGGTGTCATAGTGGAGGAACGAATCTGTATCTGGGAGCAGTGGAAGGTACGGTCTTCATTTCAGCCTGTGTTGGCTGGCTAGATTAGCTCAAAGCCTTGTCCTTCAAAGATACAAATTCCAGTTGTCCTCCCCAGGGTTTGTCCACATGTATTGCTTTGTTAGACTGCTTTGGGACAAATTGTCTGGATGTTCATAAAAAACAGAATGCTTATTGTTAATTCCTTCTATGTAATCACAAAAATTAACATCCAGTCTCACTTAGAAAATGATTTCTGGGTAATTGCTATGAGGGCCAAAGCCTGTTTAGGGAATCTTTTGGAAAACTATTTTATTTTTCCACCATGAAAAGAGAGTTCATGTCCCAAAGCTGACAGTGGAGGAAACTTCTAATGAGTACCAGCTACTGTGCTCAGGTGAATTCAGTACGTCAACAGCTTATGGAGAGTGGAAAGTTTGCATGGAGATCCCTGTGCTGCTAATGCTACTGGAGAGAGAAAAGACATAGGCAAATGTCTTAACACCCGCATTTCTGAGCCTTTAATTCAAGCCCTCATGAGACAATTTTGCACACAAAATAAACACAGTACACTCAGAGGACATGGTATTACTAGTGATAGATGCTCGCTAGAATAAGTCAACTGTTTTTTATTTATGTGATTTTATGAAACAGGAAAGCAAGAGCTGTGAGCATGCACTGCCATGAGTCTGAAGCCTGTTGTTGTTGAAATGAGAGCTGTGGCACTTGTTTGGCTTGTTGTGGAATTAGCTCATGGGTTGGCGTGTAAAGATAATTGGCTAATTGGCACTGATTGTGTGTTACCTCAGTTTGCTGGCTGATAAATGGCTGTGGATGAACACCTGTTTTAGATGTGCTTCTATGAGAAGATGGTGGGAGCGTGATGTAAATTATGAACCCCTACAGCTATACAAAGTTAAGGTAGTTCTCTTCATTATCCATGACTTTTCTATAAAGCTCTAAAGTACTTAAGTTCTTCTTTAGTGCGGTAGAAGGTTAAAATACCAGCACATAAATATTGCTCATGTGAGATTAATAATGTTCATATGCCTATGTTTGTTTTTGTTTGTTTGTTTGTTTTTTTTGTTTTGTTTTTTTTTTTTTTTTTTTTTTTGAGTGGAATTCTCTTGTTCTTTTTCTTAGATATTGTGAAATTATTCATGGATACATTTGTGCTTTGCATTTGTTTTAAATGAGTTTATCTACTTAATGTATTTGCTTGCAGTATGAGATATGTTATCTATCAAAAATAATTTCTGTAAGAGAAATAAAGGTAACTATGGTCCTTTTCATGCACAAGTATTGTTGCAAAGAAATGGACTTTGAAAATCACAGAATAACACTTGCCAGTATTCACATTATATTAAGAAATCAGAGCAGGTCAGAAGATGGAAAAAGCTTTCAATTTTGTTTTTAATCTTATACGCAGCAGAACATTACTTGTTTGAGTGTTCTGGTTAAAACAAGAAATGCCTGTGTGTTCTGGTAGCACAGTGATGGACTGGGTGATCTTTTCCCTTGGTCAGCTCTGTTTTTTGCAGCTCACCATGCCACCTCATAGCAACATGCTGCCTCTGAGAACAGCGTGCAGATAAATCTTCCGTGATCCAGATAGATATTTCCAAAGAGCACACGTATTTGTCTTTGATAAACACTCAATTTCAACAAATGCCTGACATTCTCAAATAATTTCCCTAGGGGTCCAACACGTGAGCTCCTTTAGTGTAGTGTTGTCTTACATTGGCACATTTCTCAACTCTTCAATGTTGTCACTTCTAACAAGTTGCCCACGTTATTTGTACCTGCCAAATAAAAGATGGCAGTGGGGTCTTCACTGTCATACATAACCTTTAAATGTCAGAAAAGTATCATCCTGATACGTAATAGGTGTGAGATAACTTATTTACCCACCTTATGTTATGCCTTCATTACACAAAGAAAGAGGTTCTGGGTAGTCGTTGCACAAGGTCAGGTTTTGTTCTTGTATTACTTTGCATGGAGGGGAACTCTCAAAAACAGTTACGTTATTAAAAATAGCAATGGAACTCACGGGATATTAAAGTAAACTTCCCTAATTACTATAATTTAAATTTACAACATTAATACCCAGAAAACCTATTATGAATAAAAGCTCCTAAGCAGGAAAGAATTAAAACCCCTAAATTCCATTAGTGACATCTGATATAGAAACACATTAGGAAGGCTAAACACCGCACGGGTTGCTTAGTTAGTTTAATCCATTAGCATTAAATACATTCATTTCATCAGCTGCTTGGTTCAAGGGATCCAAGATGAAATATGTTCTTTTGAAGCGAATAAGGTGATTTCTTTCAGAGGAAAGAGGTAAACAGTGACTGTTATGTCATGGGTTTTGCATGCTGTGTGCATACCTTATCATTACGAAAGAAATAATATGCAATTTTGACTTAACAGCTTTCAAATATATGCATGTTGAGAAAAATGTATGCTTCAAAATGTGAGGTAGAAATCGGCATAGTCTAGAAACAGACCTCTTTTAGTTTATTAACCCTTTAAATAAAACCCCACTAAAAATCAACTAAGAGACTAACATTATTCTTACAGAGCTCAGCCTAAAGCACAGAGAAGCAAATGGAAATCAGTTAGTTCCTTCAGGTTTAATCAGGCTTGGGCTTTGTTTGCTTTTAACAAAGTCACACAAGAAAGAGAAAATTAAACAGATCTACAGCAATATGTAGGAAAGCCTGGCGCATCAGGATGCTCACAAATCTTAAAAAGCAGAAAATGTCTTAAAACAACCAACAAGATGATGTGGGAAAAGCAATAGAAGTATCTAGTGGGAAAAAAGAGCCTGCTGTATCACTTGTAGAGAGAGAAGAACTGGGGAAAACAATTAAGTGGGAATGGAAGACAATCACTGGCATTGGGATAGGAGCCCTGCTGGGAGCTCAGCCACTGGTTGTTAGGTGCCAGTCAGGGGTTGAGAAGGCTTCTGAAAATCTCCCTCATGAAATGCCAAGTCAAGCAGTTTGACATTTTTCTCTGCACTTAATATAATTTCTGCTTGCTCCTTTAGAACTGTGGTACTGCTTTCTGTGAGCTGACTTGAGAGAATATTGACCTAACTATTGTTTCTTGGATTTTGAGTGTGTTTGGACTTTTGGTACTGTAAACACACCATGCATGGTTACTCTATTGCCAGTTAAGTTTCCTTTTCCTATAACTGAACCACCTGAGAATGATGCTGGATGGTGCATTAAAATTCTCAGTTACTGTCTCTTTTATTCGTATTTTTCTAGGAGAGTAGAAAGTAGAAAGTTAAACTCAACCTGTCACCCACTTAAGCTTTGTGGTTTTGTTGTTTGACTATATAAATGGATAATTTCTGTGAATTGCATACGCTTAGCAAGGAAAAGAACCTGTTCTTTTGCACAGAGATGACCTATAGGCCCTTTGCAGACCACACTAGGAATATATTTTCATAATTAATATGAATGTTATGTGTTTCAAGATATCTAAGATCAAGGCTTGTAAAGCAATTCCTCCACTCAGACAAAATAAACTCATCCATCATTATTTTGCAATGACTATTATGTTCTATATTGTTTGGATTCATTGGTAAGTCTTAGAGTAGTATATTAACGGTAAATACAATTTTATTGCATTATGCTTCGGAGTATCTCCATTAGAGAAATATCTTGGAAGATAATTAAAGTCAGATCAGTTCAGGGGGGAGGAGCGGGAGAAAGAAATTAAAGAAAATAATTAAAATGGGAATGGAGAGCAGTCATCATTGTAAAGGATTACCAGGAAGAAGACAAATAGTGACTACAGGGAAGTCAGCTGTTGAGTGTTCAAAGCTAGGGATGACCAAAAAACGTATCTGAATAATCCTCTCATATGATTGCTAGTAACTGTACCTGAAAAGACATATCTCTAAGAAAATCCCGAAGTCAATTTCAATGGTTCTGTCTCTTACCAGGGGCAATGCTAATTGCCATCAGGGATATTAGGGTAAAAGAAAAAAACACACATACATATACATGTATGTATGTATACGTGGGCTGGGTATACTTTTCTGTATGGAAAGTATGGCACCTAGGACAATAGCTCCAACACTGGCTTCAGCCTTTGGCTGTTAGCACTGCATAAATATTAAATAATAATTGGAGCCACATACCCTGTGTAACCAGAACCCTTTGTAGTTCAGCTCATACCACCTTTATATTTTACCGTGTTTATTGATCACTTCCTTTTCAAATATGCACAGGCAATGAAGCACTTCACTCCACTAGCTATTGAATTCACACTATATATGGAAATTATGAGGACTTTTTTATTATTAATAATTTTGTTTAAATATATTAGGAAATATTCTAATGAATGTAGTCTACGTAGTGCTACCATGAATGCAGCTAAAAAGATGAGTAATTTCTGCTAAGGTAGTTATATAATTTTTTTTCCTTAAATCAGAGATATTTACAAGCATTTCTTCTGCCAGACATGATTTTTCATGAGTGTTTGGGGTACAGATTAAAATTATTATGCTATCATTAGCAGATTGCTTTTTTGTTGGATTTAGAGATGATTATACTTAAAGCCGTGATTATTTCAATTATCCTTTGTACGCAGTTGATGTTTTATGTACTTAGTCTGGTTTATAATCCAACAACTGGTGTGTGGATTGTGTTATACTCTTCCATCCACTTTCTACTAGTGCATTGATGTTCATTTTATGTAGTGTGGGGGTCCTTCCAAAATTAACTCTTAGGCAGCTATGGACTGATGCCACATACTTAAACCTTTTATTTATTTATTTATTTATTTTAATTAACAATACAGGGCTGGAACTGCTTAGCTGTGTTTACAGAAAGCTGGACATGAGCAGTCCTATGCATAGGCAGCTCATATATCTGCACATGTATTTTCCTCTCCTTGCTTTGAACGTAGTTTGAGCAAAGTACTTCTGAGTTTGTGGTAGATGTGACGTTTGGGGACCTGGCCTTGTTTCAAAGTCATGTGAAATCCAGGCACAGGAGTAGCAATGTAATGGTAAAGACGTGGATTATAAAAGGGGGGTGGGGGGGATTATCTGTATCTTTCCTTCCAGATGGTGTTTTTCTTTTTGATCAGAAATGGTTGTTGGTTTAATTCCTGAATTGTTGGCAGGCCTGCAGTTGCTTTGTAAAAGATCTGACAGAGCAGACATAGAACTAAAATATAAGCAGCTTGGGAAACATAGCATAGGCAGAAGATCAGGTAAGAAGAATAAACTGTATGCCATTGCTACTTCCAGAATCATAACTTCTTTGGGTTGATAAAGTATTATTCTGTGTAAAATGACTTAAGAGGAACATTTCTGCTCTGCTATGTTTGGAATAGAAGTAGGCTTATTCCTAAATCTCTGGGGGTTTTACAGTGTTTCTGTGAACAACAGGAGGCAAATCTGTGGGTTTTTCCCATTAAATTCATGCTGGTATGTACTTGCCTCTGTATTTTATCTTGGATAATGATAGTGTCCGAGGTGCAAAAGCCAGTCTTTTGATGTAAAATATACATGAGAAAGGTATTTTGGGTACAAACCACAGGCCTATTGGCTAGGAACTGTATGTCTATGCTGACTATAAAATATGATAATCATAGTCTTTTTGGAGACTGTAAATATTTTTCAGGCATCATACTATCAGAGAATGATAAATACACATTTTTCAAAGACATACCAATATCACAAATATACCCTTTTCTTCAAGGAAACATTTGAAGACCTGGCCTATAAAAGGCAAGTTCTAGGACACTTGGATCAGTCTTACTCCCTGCTGGGGTGTCCCTACTGGACCCTGTGTGGTCATCACTACAGGATGTAATGTTGAATGGAATACTGAAAGAAACCACAGAAAATAATAATAATGGATGCACAACAGCGTTAGCATAAGGTTATAGGAAGAAAAGAGAAACTGCTGAAGTATAATAGTAGTTTCTTTCAGAAGACATCACCTTCCTTTGAAGGGAATGGGGGAAAGGGAATGGGAGGGAAATGCATTCCTTCTTATCACTGTTAACAAATTCAAGATGAAATAAATGCAAAGCATTTCATAATATGAGAGCTGGCTACCTTTGTGTTTTGTTTTGCTGGCTAGGGTGAGGTAAAAATACAGCCTTCTCCTAGTAAAACCATACTGCATCCTGAGCCAATTAAGTCTTTCCCGGTCCAGAAGATTCAGGGAAGGAGAATGAATGGGAGAGATAGCTGGAAGAGAAGCATAGAGGGGGGTGGAAAAAGTACCTAACATAGTCGAGATGTTCCCAGATACTAATTCATCCACTGGAGAATGAGTAAGAAAAAGTAGCACTTCCATTGATCCACTGTTTTTTTTACAGTCCCTTATTTTACTAATTTAACACCAAATCTACCCAAAGTGTGTACGATCAATCAGAACCTAAATAACAGGAGAAAAAAAAAAAAAATTCTGTTCTGTGCAGAATGAATCAAATAGTCAATTTTCTATCTGTTTGGAAGAGAATTGAAGTTTTCTTAACTTCATACTTGGACTCAAACTCAGAGAGACCTATCTTAAAACTCTTATGCTTTTGGAGAATACTTAAGTGTTTTCTCTTCACAGAGTTTTTCATGTGAAGTTGAAGCTGTACCATAACACGTTACTATAATTACCCATGTGGGATTTATTCCTAGGACTGGAAATAACTGGAAAATCTCCTGGTACTGCAAGCTAGCTGTGTTTCGTGGTACTTCCAGGAGGGTGGTAGGCAGAATATTAGTATAATAATGTGTTTTTCATAGTAGGGAGAAGATACATTGCTAAATTCAAAATTGCACCAGAAATCATTAATCAGATGCTGAGTTTAAATTGCCAAGTGTTCTGTGTGCTCAGGCTTTAGTTTTGGACCCTTGAAGCTGGGTTCCAAGTACCTGAAACATTTGTAGAAAGTAAAGTAAAACATCTTGGGAAGCCCGTAACTTTAATCTGAAGTTTGTTTTTCTTTCCTTCAAAGAAAAGAAAAAGAAAAGGAAATAGGTGGGTTTTTGTATACTTCTATAGCCCTCAAGAGGTCATATATTTGGATGTCAAGTGTTCTGGATATTTCCTTTTTTTTTTCTTCTTTCTTTTCTTTAAAAAAAAACAAAACAAAAAACAATTTCACATCAAGTAATGTAGTAGGAAGGATTGCTCTTTTATATTACTTTAAACTCCGCTGTGCCATATAAACTGACCTTCAGCTAGCACAGCAGAAAAGATTCTGATATACTCTCCAATTCTAATATTCTCTCCCCCTTCAGGTTACCTCCGGTGGTAATATTTTAGGACTGAGATACAACTTGGTGTTAGTTGCAGTCTCAAAATAAAGCTTTACAGTAGACAAATACTTGATTGAATCAAGTCCTAATGCTTTCATTCATCTTGGACTATATATATATATATATATATATATATATATATATTTAATGAAAAATATCTCTCATTTCAACACAGCCAATTTTAAGTAGAAGTTGGAATATGAGCAGACATAAGTAGTCCTGAGTGAGTCTCCAAAGGATGTCTTAGTGATAGAAATTCTCTTGCAAATCAGTGCCAAAATACTACTTCATAGCCTGTCAACTGTTTAGCCATAATTACAGCTTCTCTATTTGGTCCCTACATGAGAATTTTTCTCTTATAATTTTTAATTTCCCAGGAGCTCTCATTAACGGTTGAAACCATTTGCTTGATTTCCCTTTATTAAATATACTGAAAAGTCAGCTGTCTTGGGAATAAAATACAATTTCATAATTAGGAATACGTGTTTATTCCCTGTGCTGCATTTCTGCTTTATTCTTGTTTACTTCTGTTCTCTAAAGTCCAAGTTTATTTACAATGCTAAATGTTTAAACAAACAATTTTTTTTTTTGCTGGATTTTTCTCCCAATTGTTTTATTTTTTCCAGTGTAGTAGGCATTTTTGTTTGAATTATTTACAAAATTAGCAGGGTAATGAAGTATAAATTTAAAGTATATGGTAATTTTTAGTCTTATATTGAGGGCTATTCATGATGGCAAAAATCTTTTCTTTTTTTTTTCTTCTTTTTTTTTTTTTTTTTCCTTCAGAGTCTAACATAGTCCTTTGTTTTGAAACAGTAAATCCCACCCCACCCCCTCTACCTTTTTTTTTCCCTTGGTCTAAAGAAGATAGAGCATAGCAGTAATGAAATAGCCAACTGAGCAGCAGATTCTCATGATGTATCTTTATTCTTTCTATCGGTATCTTTTATGGAGTTTGAGACTTCTTTCTCCTCTAAGTTAATACTGTTACCACTTCTTATTTATATTCCGGTATCATCCATAAAACCTAATGTAGGCTGTTTGTCCTACTGTGATAATACTGCGTGTGGACAGTGATCCACACCTGGAAATTATAGTACTGAGAACTGAAGTCACTTGTCCAGGGTGACAAATGTAAGTTAAAAAATTAATCTTGCTTAATTACACCTTCATTACACAATATGTCAGACTGTACTGCCTATTCTGGTCAATGACATGCCTTTATTTTGAAGTTCTGTTTTGTTCCAAATATAGCAGTTGTCTTTTAATTGCAAACTCAAAGTTTTACTATTTTCCTGTTGACAGGAATGAATTCCAATTATTCTGATGATCAGTATAGCCTTCATCCCTTTCCCTGCTGCTGCTTTGTGACTTCTTGTATGCAGATCTCTGCCTTCTTCACAGTTAGGCAGTTGCTTTTTTATTTATTCATTCATTGATTCAGTAACACAATAGAGATTTCAAGTGCAGAGATTGTTGTGAGAATGAATAGGAGACCAGAGGCCCTGAGGACAGATGGTTTGTTTTCTTCTTTAGACTTTTGGACTGAGCATGCTTGGAAAGGCGTGACAAAAATGGATCCAAAAACACAAGAGGAGAAAAACTCTAGCACATTAGCCCAGGTTTTAGTTTTATTATTATTGTTACTATATATAAAAACCTAGAAGAGGTCAGTTTGAGACATACATTCAATGCTCTCCTCTGCCTGGTGAAATACCTGGCACAGACTTCTGCACCAGAAGAGACCTCTGCGTGTCTGTGTGATTGAATGCCAAGTCACTTTCTGCAGGAGAAGTCAGTTGGCAGCAGGGAGCTAAAGCAAGTATTGCAGCTTCCATGAGCTCCCTAAAGAAAACCCATGGTGTGGGGCACATGTTACACTTCTTTCTGCCCTGTAATATCTATGAGAAAACTGCAGATTGCCTTGCAGTGGGAGCCTGGAAAAAAGGCTGGGTCCTTCAGGAGCACTTTGTTTGTGTTGCTCCATTAAGAAAGCTGAATTAATTTTCTGTTTCTCTTTGGAAGTTCCCATCTGGTGTGTGGCTGTGAATAGCAGCAATGGGGAGAGCCAGAGGAGCGCTTTGCTAGCCGGCTGAGCAGGAAACCTTGGAGCGCAGGTTATTAAGAGAGGTTGCTGTGCAGCAAGAGCCTTTTTGCCCTCCTTGCCCTGAGCTCGGACAGCTGGAGCAGGGAGCTCTGACGGATCTGCTGGAGGAGGTCTGAGGAAGTTTGTGATAATTAAGTGCTCTTTGGATTCCCTTGGGTCTGGCTTGCAGCACGGAGTCTTTGCCAGCGATATGTGTGGATAGGCTGGGAACAAACGATATGTCAGTAAAAAGGATTGCTGACACTTTCTACAGTCAGTGGACAGATTCCTGGAGATTTTCTCACCAGCTCTGCTATATCATGTGAAGTTCTTCTAAATACATGTACAAATCCCAGTTCTTGTGAAGACAGTTTATCCTTTCCTTTAGCACTCATCATATCCAAATGATAGTTTCGGCATCAGAGATTCAGCATATCTTTCTTTTGGTGAAGCTATTTAAAGCTCTGGATATGACTGTTTTCCTCCTGAGTGAAACCATTCTGTGGTAGAGCTCAGAGTACCCTGCAAACATAAGCTTTTTATGATATTCATTATACCTGTAATTTAGGCAGGGTAAACGATGCATAAAATTTACATGCAATTAAATGAAGGTCAGGAAGTGCTTCAAATGACTCAGATTGGTTGGGAAGAGATCCAAAGCTGCTGTCAATCAAAAAATGAGACAAGTAATTATTATCTGCTGCAATACCTCCATATTGGACACCTGGCAATGGAGTAGACTTGAGAGTTATAACTGAGGTGCCCAAACCCCTTTAGAGAGCGAAGGGGAAAGAAACTAGGGATCCATTCGGAAAACAGTGCTGTGAAGTTCCTGTTCCAGGCTGTTCATCAAGGGGTATAGGATCTGTATCTTCAGGATTTCTCTTTATAATTGGATTTGCAACCTTAAATGAGGACAAATATGTATGAGATCTTCTGAAGACTGTAGCAAAGGAAACTCTATGCTTTTATTTTACTTGTCATCTTTTTAAATAAAATGACTTCCCTCTCATCCTGTCCCTGCCTCACTGCTACCAGGAGGTTGGAGTGGAAGAGGGGGCTCTGCAGTGCCTTTCTGTTACAGGACAGCTTAAGTTGCTTTCTGCTGCATGGCCGTTGTTCACATTTGCCTGAAATCTCCTCATTAAAGCATCTGTGGGAGGTAGATGGCATGTGTTCCCTTTCTGCCAGGCAGAGATCAGCATCTCACAGGCTCAGGGTAAAGCAGACAGGCTTGCCACTGTGTAGTAGGCTGAGGAGATGGCAGTCTCAAAACTGTTGCTGGGTCAGAGATAATTCAATTTGGTTGATTTTTGTTGAGTTCTCTGAAGATGTGTGATGTCCTGATTCCCACAGTGGAAGAAAGCCTGTATTGTGTGTGTATGTATGGTGTTTTTTTTTCGTTTGTTTGTTTCTCCCCCTCTCCATTAAATTTAACCAGTGTTAACCTTAGTGTTAACATTTTCAGCTCTTACTGCTGATGTATCTTGCGTGTTTACACAGCCTTTGTGACTGTATCACCTGCAGAACTGAATTTCAGCAAAGTGAGCTTGCAGTCTCTCGCTTGGGCAGCCTGCCTTGTGATCACTACGTGTTTGGTGTTAGTCACATATAGGCTCTGACCATCAGATACTGCTGCTCGGATGTCCTTTATCTCCTCATCCATAGCCTGAAATTTTCAGTTAAGCTTCTAAAATTAACTTCCTGGGTGGCTAAAAGAAATGCTGACTTCACTGCTTCCAAAACACATCTATATCCCTGCTGTGACTGTCTATTTAATATCCTAAGGGGGCAATGAGATGATAATAAAGCGTATCATTCACTTGAAAAGGTATGAGAAAACACGTGTAATTAGGATCACCAACTTTCCCTTATTACCAATGAAGCATGGCGAAAGTAATAAAAATAGAATTGACTTAACAGATCTTGAGATTTCGCTGGCTTTGGATCTGGAAATCAGATTTTGTGAAGTGCAGAAGTAGAATTGTGTGAATTGATGCAAAGATCATCAATAACAGAAAACTCACAGGATGTACTCTTAATAAGCCTTGTGAAAGCTATAACAATATTTCTCCAGGTGTAGTTAGCACCAGTTACCTGTTCCCCTTATTATTCAGGGGAGTAAAACTGGCTTCGTAAATCACATTAGAGGATGCATCTGCTTTCTACCGCATTTTGCAAAGTAATAAAATAGTTGCTGATTGAGGTTTTAGAGAAAATGTTACTAATAAATGATGCCTAAATTCAGAAAACTAAGACCTCACGAATTCAGACTTAACCTTTATTTGTGTGTCTGGGATGAAGTCGGTCCATAAATCTGTAAGGTCCTGCTCTCATATTCAGTCTGTCTTTTGGAAAGTAAACCTGAAATGAAAACACAACGGTGAGCTTATTTGTGTGTGTGAGAGAGGAGTGTTCTTGAACTTTGTTCTGCTAGTGGTTCTGTCCTGGTTTTGGCTAGGATAGAATAAGTTTTACTCCTACCAGCTGGTCTGGTGCTGTATATTGGTTTTGGGGATGAGAACAACGTTGATAACACGCTGATGCTTTAATTGTTGCAGAGCAGTGCTTACACTAAGCCAAGGACTTTTCAGCTTCTCACTCTGTCCTGCCAGTGGGCAGGCTGGGGATGCAGCAGGAGCTGGGAGGGGACAGACCCAGGACAGCGGACTCAAACTGGCCATTCCATACCTTATGGTGTCATGCTGGACAATTAATATGGGATGGCTGGCTGGGGTGGGGGCACCGGCTGCTCAGGGATAGGCTGGGCATTGTTCAGTGGATGGTGAGCAATTGCATTGTGCATTACTTGTTAGTACACGTTACTAGTAGTAGTATTGTTATCACTATTATTATTATTTTCCTTTTTTTTTTTTTTTTTTTTCTGTTCCGATGAACTGTCTTTATCTCAACCTACATTTCACTTTTTTATTTTTTTTTTTCTTTTTTCTTCCAGTTCTCTTCCCCATGACAGTAAGGGACGTGGGGGGAGAGGGTGAGCAAATGGTTGTGTGGTGCTTAGCTGCCGACCGGGTTAAACCACAACAGGCTCACATCAAGAAGCACTGGATTGCATAAGCAACTGCATTAGAATAGTACTTGTGTGCTGAGAATTGTAAAGGTTTTCCAGTTTTGCACTGCTTTTAACAGGAGTATAGAGACTAGTTTATTTTGATGGAGCACACAGAATGTTTATAATGGAGACAACATCAAATCTTTGGTATCCTGTTGTTATTACAGTGTATTCCTGTTTTGAGGAACTGAATACATGATACATGTGCTTATAACTTTTGCCCTTCAGAAATTCCTGTGAGAAAATGAAAATAAATGCTTTCTCCTTTTATTGTCAGGTATGTGATCAGGCAGAGGCATTGAATCTCCCCCCCTACCCCCCCAAACAAACAAAACAAAACAACAAAAATTTTGTCAATAGAAACTTATGCTAATGATTGCCTGGAAATAAAACAAATATGTATAAACACTCCCTGAATTGGAAGGGAATGTGTGTATGGTCCTAAATATACAAAGCATTGAGGCATAAGATATTGGTTAAATGCTGAAGTAAAGCTGAAACAGCTGATAGCTGCAAAGCTGTTTACTGCTAGACATATTCCAATGCAATGAACATTACACTTGAAAAGATAAAACAGTACAATGTGCTATAACATAAATGAGAAAAAAAAATACATTGTTTTGTTCTCCCATGAGGTTTAACAACTACTGTGTTCCTATTTTGTTAGGCTATTCAGACACTTCACTTGGGGGAGGGGGGGGAAGGATGAATGAGGCTGGATCTCTATACTCCTTACTGCATGAAATTATCCAGCTATCCAGCTGTCCCTTTAGAAATTATCCAACTGTCTCTTTAGATGAACTACAACATCCAGCTCAGTATAGAGACCTATAGCATATCTCCCAGGAAAATGAAAACTAGAAAAATATCTAACTTTGGGACTTATATTTAAATCTTTCTGTTGTTAGTTCCTTCATGTGAAATGTAGAATGAGGAATTTTTTTATTTTTATTTTTTTGGAGTTGGCATTTTAAAAGATAGAAAATATACAGCTGCTGTAGTGCTTTTTAGGTAAAGTATCAGTTCTCAATAGAGAAGTGTTTGAAAGATTACCTCTCTGCAGATCTGCAGCTATTTTGGATGATGGTTGGATGGAGGTCTCCTTTTTCCCAGGGAATGCACCAGCCCATTGAAGGCAGTTCAGACTTGCTCTCATGATTATTTTCCAGCAACCGATGTACAACATCTTCTTGTGCAGTTAAATATTAATACCACCTCTTGGAATGCTTCATACAGTTTCTTGTGTCCACATCAGCATCACATGTATCATTCTTCCAGAGAAATAAAATGTCAAGTGAGAAGTTACTGAGAGCTTTTGTCAAGTGAGAAGTTACTGAGAGCTTTTTGGTACTGGCAATTTATTATTTTCCTTAGATATACCTTCAGTACCTGGGTTAAGAAGTCTTCCTTTTTCATTGATTGAGGAATACAGGTTAGAAGCAAGTCCAGAAAGAGGCATATAATGGGTATTAGAGCAGTGTTTCAATACTGCATGAATCCATAGTATCTATGTGCATTAGGTAAGTGGTCTGAGCAGGTTAGCATTCCGGAATGTGGCATCTGTCATAGCTCAGTCACAGGACCTCTAAAATTGTCTATAATAACTACATATTGCTCACTTCTGGGTTTCATTAGGTGATATTCTTCTGTTACATAGCATAAGAGAACTGTATGCAGGAACCTTGAAAAATGTTCCAATTTTGGGTTTGTACCTTATTAGTGCATTTTAACCCATTCTGATGCTGAACAAGATTAAAAAAAGGTATGAAAAATATTGCAGTGATTACTGAAGCAAGTTTCATGCTGTGGATTATGCTCATTATTCATAATTATCTCTTCACAATTAGTCACCTGAATGATATTGTTTTTCGTCTCCAGTTTGGATGATTAGAACTGTAAGAAAACAGAGTGATAAGTATTAACCAATGGAATTGTGATTCTCCCAAAGAAAGGGATATAGATAGTTTTGGGAGCAGAATCCATTAATCACAGCAGGGTTCAGGAGCTACGCATTATTTTTTCTCCTTTTGAATAGAAGCTTTTGCAAGGAAATAAAAAATTACTCCTTGGGAAAAAAAAAAAAAATAGAGGGAGGTAATTAGAATTCAAACTTAATTCTCTGTATGCTTCTCTATGAACAGAACATAATTTATCTAGCATTAATATAAAGTGAAGGGAGGGAAAGGACATAACAATGTGATGAATCTGATTTTCTAATTAATCTAAATGTTGAGAATCATATTTTTGCACTTCAGACTTGACTTCTGTTAATAGCATAGAATCATAATGGTTCAGTCAGTGAAGAAACTTTTATTTAAAAAGCAGAAGGTATTTTTGGGAAAATAAAAATCAAATAGGTTAAACATGAGGAAAATGGGAAGCTAGTTTATATATATATATATATATATATATATATATATATATATAAGTATTGATATGATCTTTTCCATTACGGGAGAATTTGATATCTAAGACTTTTCACTTATTGTCCCTGCTATTTTTCCCCATCCCATTCTTTGTCTAGAACTATAGTTTCTAGCTCCACAACAGTGAACAAATAAACCTGGGAACAAAAATACAAATGTAGAATTTGCAGCAGCTTTAATGGATGTAACTTCAGAATTATTAGCTGTTGGTATTTTGGAGCATTTACTTTAACCCAAACATTATAATCCTTATCTACAGGCCAGTGTAAAAGCCTCCTGTAAAAGCCCTAACTTTACCCAAAAGCCAGGAGTGTAATCACAGATCCAAATATGTTTCATCTGATTGCAGAGGCAGAACTGAAGTGTTTAGATGGCTCACACCATCTCCATGGTGGTTTCTCGGGCTCACCCTCAGCTCCCAGGAGCTGGTGGCAACTGCCTCATCAGCTGTAAATGCTGTGGTGTTTTCAGCCTTAGGAGATAGAGGTAAGGCAGCAACAGGTCTTTGGCAATTTAAAACCATTTCTTAAGGATTCTTTTAATTAATCACTCTGCATGCAGATACTGGGGCAATCATGGTGCAATGTCAACTTGAACGAAAGCTTAGAAGCATTTACAGAAATCATTGATGATATAAGCATGAGCAAAGTTTGTAGGCTTGCCTTTTCCACCTCCAATAGAGCTATTACAGCCCTGTCATCATATGGTATAAATCTCTCCTTCATATAGCTTTGTCTTTGCAGTTTTATTAGAATTTTTAAATGTGTGGAGTGGTGTGATTGTGTTATATCAGTTCACTGCAGTCTCCATTTTTGGACTATTTGCCGAGTTTCATCTTCATTCTTTGCCTTCACAATGAATACAGCCTGATATTATTACTTCAGTCACGTCTTTCTCCATTAGATCATGGTGACTGTCACTTCTTTTTAATTTGAAGAGCTGTTTTGGACACTGGAAGAGAGTGGCTATTATGTTTCACACAAAACCAATTTGGAATTTGGTTGTGAAAGGATATTTTAGTCAAACAGCGTGATAATGCAGGAAGAAGATGAGGGAGAATGGAAAACTCGGCAAATAAAATAAAATAATGTAGCCCCCAAACCAACATTATGAGAAGAATGTGTAATTGCAATTATGTGGTGTGCAATGTGCTCTGGAAAAAATGAGCAAATAATTTGCAATGAATAATTCATTGTACTAATTTGGCTGTTTATCGCTCTGTGGAATATTTGCAAGCAGGTTGTAGTGTCCTCAAATCTTAACTGCCTGGGAATGAAGTTTCTCAGGGAAAAAAAAAAAAAGATCGAGTTCAACATCAATTGGTTAGAGAACGAAGACAGGTAGGATTTTGTGGGCCCCTTCAGTGAGGCCAATGCATGCTGTTATTGAGACTACTTGAATTTGTTCTTCAGTAAGGAGAGACTGAGGTGATTGTGAGAAATGAATAACTGAAGAGTGTTTCTCCACAATATATATATATTTAAGGTAACTCCTAAGTTCTAAAGCTTAAAAATATATATGTTTAAATAAAAAGGGAAAATACATTGGGCAAGCTACAACAAGGAAGTCTGTTAATTAGCAGCAATAAAAATAACCATGCTTTTCCTTCAAAAGTAATTATATGCAAAAATATAGTTTGTGTACAAAGGAATAATTAACATAGAAAATGTATAATTGCATTACATACACAAGAATAATTAAATCTGAAGACTTAAATGCCTTATGAATGACTTCTACAAGAAATGGCTACATTTTTGGTGCCAGTACGAATAGCAAATTTCATGGTGAAACTATTCATGCTTATCTGCTATTGCTGCTTTCCCTCTTAGAAGAGAAACTGAATCAGGAAATTGTCTGTATGAAGGGATTCAGGCACATTAGCAAGGTTATGTGAGATAAAGATGAGCCAGTGAATGCAGATGGCTTGGTATCTCCTCCAATGTTGTATAAATCTTTCACTTCTTTTAGAAGCTAAACCATGTTAAAATGAAAAGCCAGTGCCAATGGAGCCTACCACCAACTCCACTGCTGTCAATGGGAGTTACATATCAGGTTCCTGTTGAATCTGTTTGAAACTGGAGCTAGGCTTAATCTTTACTAGGCAAAGGCTGCCAGATCCTCGGGAGTGAGATGTCAGCATTGAGACTGCA
The DNA here is from genome assembly GCF_964035555.1 of Netta rufina. NCBI lineage: Eukaryota > Metazoa > Chordata > Aves > Anseriformes > Anatidae > Netta > Netta rufina. Next base: position 9,950,293 of record NC_140128.1, on the reverse strand, counting down.
GGTGGATCTGCTGGGGGTTCAGCCCTGCTCACCTGGAGGAGCAGCCACATGGTTTGCGGTTTGCATCTAGATGTTTTCAGAACCCTGTGCTCATTATGGTGGGCTAAGTCAGCTGATCAGCATTTCACACGATGGAGACTTGTAAGCAAATCTTGAAGCTGGCTTGCTACAGCGAAGTGAAACAGTTCCAGGCAATGGATTATGAACAGTTTCCATACACTAGATTTCACTTGGTTGCTAAAAGTAGCTCTGGAGCGTGCTTTGTACTTCAAATTGCAGAGCAAGATGTGGCATTGCTTGTTAATTTCAACAGGATATTAGCATGAGCAGAAAGAAAGTTTAATCTCTTTGTGAGTGACAGAGAATGACTGATTTAAAAACAAAGCCAAACAAAAGTGGAAAACAACACTTCCCAGCCAAAATTCTTAATGTTCAGGTAAGCCATTCCTGGCAAATATTGACAAATCTAAAAAATATTGACAGATCATAATCTGTTGAAAGATGAAAAATCAGTGGTAGTACTCATAAAATAGATGCCAGTGCAAGGATTTAATTTATTCAATCAGAAAAAAAAATGAGTTTCAGTCTTTGAAGATACTTAGGTAGCCAATATCTTTTGGATTAATGAGAAGTAGAAGCATGAAGTTGATTTAGACATCTTGCAGTATTGGGATGCTTATGAACTTGTGATTTAGTAATCTTTGGATATCCCCAGACAATTTAGTTTAATGGATTTTTTTTCCCTGAATATCTCTGAGTCCTAGAAACATTATTCTATTGAAATTGTTCTTCATCTAAGACTCTGATAGAAAAATAAATGAAAATGTACCTTATGATACACTCTTTAAATCTCTACTATAAGAACGAGTTATTACACAATTTTAAAGCCTACTTTAGTGTGTAAATTATGGGGTTGAATGGTGTTTGTGTGTTTGTAAAGTACTCTGTTCATTGCTTGGTAATCAAAAACTATAGGAAAATAATAGTTCAGAAACAAAAAGAGAAATAGATAAAGTGGAAAAGGCTTCATATTACCTATATGATCTTATGTGATTACAAAAATCTTTCTTTCCAAATAGGTGTATTATTGTTACAGGTAAAAAGGCCACATTAAGGGGAGCTGTAGGCAAACTATAATGTTTTCTTTTACTAATACCTATTTATCCGAATACATTTTATTAAACATTCATGAGGCACAGGCAGTCTGAAACAGCAAATCTGAACTAAAGGTTGCCTTACGGCTCAAACTGACAAGCTGATACAGTTCCTCTTTCTTGTTTAACTATGCAATCATAAGTTTTTCAGATGACTTAACTCAAGATAAACACACAATCTGCATGTTCTCTGTGTTTGAGTTCTATACTTGACAAGTATGCCGTGCTAGCCTAGGACCACCAACAGGAATAGCAGCACTAAAATTGAGGAATTACTGCACAGCAAGGTTGTGATGATTTTGCTTTTGCACTGTTCGTACTGGCATTAATGTTGTTAGATCCAGCCTTAAAATCTTTAGAAATTAGATGAAAAGATATCAAAACAATCTCACATCATACTGTTTCTCAGTGATTTTGCGGGAGGTAGGATATTTATTTTTACCTAGCTAATCAATGCTGAACATTTTAGTTTGTAATTCTGTAAAAGTAATTGCCAGAGCATTGCTGCTGCTGAAACAAGATCCTGAGATGTATATAATATCTTACAAATTTTAGCTAGAAACCTTCAAACCTAGAAAAAGCTCCGATTGTAAAAATATATGGCTGCTGCAAATCAGTGATATTTCCTACAAATACTTAATTTGGATGCTGTGTTTGTGCAAAAAGATTTAGTGGAAGGTCAACTTAATTTCATAAGGTTTTATCTAAAACCCTTGTGTGATCTTCAGCTCCATACATTGTCTATCATTTTAATAGAGTTCAGCTTCTGCAATAAAAATAAATAATAATAAAAAAAAGGAACGGGCTTCTGGGGAATAAATGTGTTGGGAGACTGACAAACAGAAGTGAAGAAACACAGTAAAACTTGTCCCAGGGGGCAGAGGAAGTGGCTAACTTGCTCTCTATTAAAAAGAAAGTGATAATATCAGCAACTGAGGCAGCTAGTGGGGTCGTCTGGGTTATTTTAATGTATATTTGGACAAGACTATAAAATTCAGCACAGATATTCCAAATATTCAATGCAGAATAAATGTTGATCACAAGGATCTTATTGTGGGTGATAAGATCTTATTGGATATTATGATTAAGACTGAAATGCAACTTTGAGAAATAGCACAGACTTCACAGAAGTTTTAGAGAAGTACACTTTAGATACCAGACTTTCAAGCTGTTCTTGCGGTTTAAGAGTATCAAGTTGTTTCAGAAGGCTAACTTACTCTACTAATACTTCAGGTAAATACCTCATTTATAACACTTGGTTCAGGAAAGGACTAAATGCACCCCAGTAGTGCATGGGAGTAGTCTGAATAAATTCTTCAGAATTATTGTGTGTGGAGTGACATAAATAATGAATTCATAGTTTCATAATTCATTTATACATTACTCACTGCACACGGAAACACTGCTGAATCAAAGCTTCAGTTCCTCTTAGTCTGAACCAAAACCCTCTCTGATCTCAATGGTGCAAAATGATAACTTGATGTCCTGCCATACTAACAGCATGTTAGACAGATTGGTTTTGATTTCTTCTTAAATGTTTCATGTTCTAATTGGATGGTGATGGCACATGATTAGTACATTCTTCCTACTGCCCTTTTCATGCTGTCTTCTACTTTTCAGTGCTTTCTTTCAGGGTTAGGCTATCATCCTGAAACTGTCTTTCTTTTGTTGCATGAAGGATCTTGTGCAGTCATTTAATGTTATATGAATCTCCATATCCCCTCACATCTTAGCATATTAACAAATTTGTGCTACAGCCTGTTAAATTCAAAGAAAGTTCATTTACTTTAGTGGATTTCAGGTGACTGAATTGCTCCTTCTGGCCTACCCAGTCATAAGTACTATAGGTGATATGTGGATGGCTGAGACCTTGCTTAGGGTAGAGTTGGTTTGCAAGGATTTATATTTAAATAATTGAACCTGAGGAATGGAGTCAAATATTGCTACTATTTTACACTCGATGATGCTCTAGACCTGCCAGGACAGAAGATGATTGGGTTATTGCCAGCTGGCTTCTGCTCCCCTTCTGTGTCCCCTTGAAAATGCTAGAGGACTTGCCAGTGGTCTTCAAAAATTGGTAGGGATGAAATAGTCATGAAGTACTTAAATAACAAAGCTTTGTGAGAGTTAGCTTTCCACATTGTTGCAGAGTGTTCTTCCAAGTTGTTTTGAAATGGGTGTTTTCCAGCACTCTTGCTTCCTACCCACGTCTGTTGTTAAGCTCAAGATGCAGAGTGTTGTGCAAGTCAGAGGCGTTTACTTTTCTTTCCCATTTAGGCAAGAAAGCAATAAGTGGTAAAATCTGGCAGAAAGATTGGTGGCTTATTCATAACTTTCTTGCAATAGTTGTGAATATTCCTGGAGCCTTGTGAGTCTGTCACCCTTTCATATATATATATTTAATGATTTTTCTTCTGCTGTATTCATTGTAGTACAGTTCTGGTAGCTCCTTTTAAATAGAAGAAATGAAGAAAAGACTGGAAGGTAAAGAAAAGGATGGGTTCCTAAACATATCCTATGTCATAAGAACTCATTTTTCTAGCAAACACCTCCCTGAAGTTTTCCTGATCTTATACTGGGTTTTCTTCCTTCAGACATCAGTTTGTTTTCGTCAAAATAGACTAACCTGTCCTCGTTGTGGGCAACTGTATTTTACTTCATTTTTTCCTGACCTGCTTTTTGGTTTTGATGTTCACTAGAAAGAGAGAAAGAAAGAATGAGTGTACACTGTATGGTCTGAAGTTTAGAGCAAGATGAGTGTGAAAAATGAACCACATCAGGAGTGAGAGATTGCATCCTTAATTTCTGAAGGATTATCTTGTTCAAGAATAGATTAGGAAATGATATTAGACTGACTTAAGCCTTCCCTTTTTTGATATATCTCACTGGATGCAGTATTGATATTACAGCATGTTATTAAATGTCATGTTATTCTTAATAGTTAGTGATAATTACTTCAGAATTTCAGAGTTGAGAACACGCTAACCTTTCAAAAATATTATTTCCTTAAACAACCAGGCAAGCTGCTAGACCTTAAAAGTAAATGAATGCAGTTATAAACCCATACAATTTTGTAGAAACAAATCTAAGATTACCTGTCATAACTGATGAACAATAGCGTTTGAAATCAGACTGGCAGCCCGAAAAGAACAATAGATCTTTAAGATCTCAGACATTTTGCATATTAACGTGATTCAGAAGGTTGTTAACAGGGCAAAGCACTATCAATACAGACAGATGGTGGGTTACATGGACTGCTCCTCTTGGCTGCAAGGCCTGCCTAGGTCTTTCAGATGTGAGAGGCCACTGAAGGGCTTTATTTTTTTTTTATTTTTTATTTTATTTTTTTTTAATAGAGAGCTTTCTATAGGTGATAGAGACTAATAAAAACAGCCCTATTTAAAGCTAAGGAAATTTCTAAGAATTCAGATGGTAATTATCCAAAGGTAGGCTTCAGTGTCTAGTAAAGCACGATCCAGAGAACCCTTGAAGGCATGAAAAAATTTCCTCCAAATGTACCACATGTGAATTCAGTGGTCTATTTCACTGGACATTTAAAGTTTTGTAACAATTGCTTGAAGACCTGTTCTGCATGAACTTACTGAACCAGTCATTTCAGTTGTGTGGCTCAAGTTTAACATGTGCTGAACTTTTCTGCCGAAACCCTAATCCTGCATAACTGTTACTATGGACATCTTATGTAAATCCACCCAACTGAATGAGAGATTCTTAGGACTGAGGTCTGAGAGGAAGATTCCATGTGTTATGTAACATTTCTACTTTAGGAAGCATATTTTATTTAATTGTCCAATCTTACTAAATCATTGAACTGAGCATTAGACAGGTGCATCACTGGGTCAACCACACCTGTAAGGTGAACAGGATTCTCTAATTCTGTATACACGGATATCTGAGTTTCAGAGAAAAACAACAGGAAAAAAATCTATGAATCTAGGATTCTACTGGTAAAATTGTCAATTATTTCATGCTAAAATGTGGTTTCTGGGGGACAGTGAATGGTATAAACTTTTATTTAAGCTATAATTTTGAATTTACCTTCATGTGCCATCGTAACATCTAAATTTACCAAAGAGAAATGCAGTGAGTGTTACAGATAATAAATGCATGCATTTATAACCCTTTTTTTTTTTTTGGCTCTTCATCCACTGAATGTCATCCTGAGATTTGTTAAAACCTCCACGTAAGTATGCATATTTCATTATAGAGCTCATCCAGCTCTGAGCTAAAGACGCTGGCCTGTTTTCTCATTTTTTCCCATTATCCTCCCTCTAATGCTACCAACTTATTTACACGGCTTCTCTTTAAATTATCTCTGAGAGGATACAGAACTTAAAAATGGGATGTAATGTCTGAAACTTCATGTTGTCAACATAATGCCAAATAGCCTGAGAGGCACTTCTGAGAAATGAAGAAACCCATAAAAAAAGATGAAGCTCTTACGAGAAAGAAGAAAGTCACAAGTAATAGCCTAGGTAATTTTCCACATTTTTTATCCATAGATAGGCAAGAAAATCAAGTAATCAAGTATTTAAGTAAAACAAATAAATAAATAAAAATCTAAATTTAATACTGGTTATTGTTGCCGGTTGGAATTATTTAGGAATATAGTTTCTTCATTTTTGTTTAAATGTGTAGTTGCACATTTCTTGCTTTTTCTCTAAAGCTTATATTGTTTCATAATAGGATGCATTATAATAGTTGCAAACATTAAGTGTGACTGGAAACTTTAAGCATATTTATTCTAAAGGCTCTTTTAATTAACTCAGTGACATTGCTGCTAAATATCAACAGTGAGCAATAAAGAATGTCTTATTTTGCTTCTAAAGTTTCCTTGTTTCCTTCTAATAGTATAAATTGAAAGAGGAAGCCAGCTCCAGTATTTGAAAACCAGTTTATGTAGCATCCCACTGAGTTCTGGCCCGTGTGAACAGGATTTTTATGATAACATACAGCAGGTTCAAGAACCCAGGTTCAAAAGAGGTTGAATAAGGTTCAGCTATATTCCAAGCATAGAATTTGGTCCAAAACATTTTGGTCCAAAACTCTGTCTCTTCAGTACCACTTATTTCTGTGGATGAGCTCTAAGAATTGGCAAGGCGTTTGCTTGGCAATGAAACCAATTACAAATGCTTTACTCTTATTGGAGAAAAGCTACTCAGAGAAGTAATTCCTCCAGTTCAAACCCCTTGGGTGAGTTGAATATAGAAGACATTTGCAGTTGAATTATTGGGTGTATGAATACAATATGGCCATCTTTATTGTCCCTCCTTCTGGCAGCATTCATTTCGAGAGCTCAAAACTCCCTCAGATCAGTATGTTGCTGGTGCTCAGCAACTGGTTCTAGTCACATTCTTTTCCAAATTTCCATAGGGCCATTAGCTTTATGAAAGGTCTTCTGGTTCAGCTCAGCTCAGCTGAGGCTTAAACCAAAGGAAGCATTCTTATTTAAAACAGTGATCTGCTGCTTTGTAAAAAGACTTTTAATTAACAGGAATGTAAACTCTCTGGGTCACTTTCTTGAAGGAGGGCTGGTCTTAGTAGCCTCTGTGACAACTGGGAATTGAAAGTAGGAAGTCATTATGTTGCTGTAGTATAGAGATGGTGCCCACTTAGGAATTTGCTCTGGGAGGCTGATGCTCCAGTGCTATACAGCTTCTCCTTCCCATTAAAATAAGATTCACTCAGTCTAGCAGACATTCATTAGCATAAACCTTTGATCAGTGTAATTATCTCTAGGCAAAAAAAATACCTTTTTTTTTTTTTCTTTCATATTAAATAATGAGCAGAATATTGTCATTTCAGTAAATGTACCCCCAACCTCATTTAAAAACTGTACCTAATACATGCTGCAGAGTGCTGACAGAGTAATCCTCTTTTGTAAATCCTCTTTCTGTCATTGATTTGTCACAGGTTTGTTTTCATCAGTCTCATAGCCAAGGTGAACCTTTACTTCAATGATTTTTTTCTTGTTTTATTTAAAATGACTTTTTTTTTTTTTCTCCTTTCTTTTTCCCCTCCCTTCTCCCCCACTCCTAGATTCACCTCTGGAGCAAAGTTAGTGAAGTTATGAATGTTAGATCAGGGACAAACTTGGCATGATGTTGCTTGTATTATTTGATACGAGTCAAAGTGAGCATACAAAAAAAAAAAAAAAAAGAAAAAACAAAATCAACAACGACAAAAAAGACACTTCTCATTGAAGTGTTCAAACCCCTTCAAGCCAACTGTATTGCTTTCGTATGTTGTCATTTTATGCTGCTTGAGAGAAAAGAAAAAAGCAAAAAAGCTGGACTATGGTGGGGCGGTGTCAATGGCAAGACAGTAAATTCTGATTGCTAGAATGTGCAGAGAAGGGAAGAGCTGTACCTTAATCTGGGCTTTAATCTCTGCTTCCAGGGACTACTTGTTCCGCAAAAGAAAAAAGAAGACTTTGTGAGTCTCCTTCTTGCAAGAAAATATGCAATTATTATAATTAAAAGAAAAAAAAAATCATTGACTCTCCCCCTTCCTTTTGTCAGGAAATTTATTTGCACCACTTTACTTGTTTATTTAAGGCAACTCCCGTTTCTTGCGTGTTTCTGAATTGCCTGTATCCTGACAGCATTTATTCATAAAAATCATGAATCGTCTAGGTTGGAAAAGATCTTCAAGATCACCAAGTCCAACCATCAACCTGATTAAGTCAGATCACTAAACAAATTTAATCTTTTTTTTTTTCCTTACCTGCTCAGAGTTGCATACCCCTGCATTCATATCTTGCCTTGTGAGATGTTTCTTATAACTCATGTGCAAGGCTATTGGATTTATTCCCAAGAAAAGTATTGTATATTTTTTAATTTCACCATATGTTTAGGTAAGAGAAATACATGAGTCTTTTTTTATTTATTTTTTTTTTTTTTTGTTCCACTCTCCTGTTGTGATCTAAGAGATCATTCGATTTAAAATATTTCTAGAATTTCTAAAATATTTCACAGCTTCTCTGTGCAACCTGACTCAATGTTTAATTATCCTCATTATTAAGTGTTTTCCCAATATCCAGCTGGAACTTGCTGTCAGCTGTGACTATGGTTTCTAGTTCTGTAGCGTATATTTTCCATGTGTTGCATTATGGAACTTGTGGGTAAATAAGTGTAATGAGCATGATGAATATGTGCTATGACACCGCCAAATTGTTACCCATCCTTCCCCACTCACGTCCCTCAAAGCTTTCTTACATTACTGATGTCAGTTTGGAGCTTTAAGCATCAGTGCTAGAGAGATGTGGAGAGAAGTAGGCTTGTGCCACGGACTGGGGGGGGCAACACACGTGGTGTTTTCAGGCCAAATAAATGTGCTAGCCAGTAACAAGTAAACTCTCTTGAAAGTCTGTCATGCAGAGCCATCATCTAAAAAGAAATTGAGTCACCAATGCACAAGTAATATCAAGGCCAACATTTTCAGGAATGACCAGTATTTATATGTTCTTTGGAATGTTTTTTCATGTATTCATGAAAATGAATACATGCTTTTTTCATGTATTCATTGACAAATTTAGTTCGATGAGTAATTTTGAAAATGCTGTTCTATATTTCTTTTCAGTTTCAGTTGTCTCTGCACATAAAGCATGAGCCATGGCCACTGTTACAACAAATCAGTGGAAGTTAGCCAGAGCAGTGGCCTAGCTGGAGGTCTGACTGAATTAAAAATAAATCAGGAAGCTTTTTATTCAGATGAATGAAAATCTTCAGTAAGCAGAATGTGAGGAATTTGTGAAATGCCTAACTATAGAAATTATGTATAAAAAATAAAAAAGCATGGCAGAATTTATGCTAACCATGCATTTGTGAGTAAACTATCTTAAATTTCCAACTACTTTTAATAATAATAATAATAAAAAAAAGTGAACTAACCAATGAGAATGAAGAACTCCAAAAGGCAATTTTAGTGTCTAGTTTAGAAAAAAGTAATATAGGTTTGGAGCTTCTGGATTTTGAGTTCTGGCCTATTCTGCTCTGTTCTCAAAGGTTGCTTCAATATAGCAGAATCTCATATTTTTCTCAAATACAGATAAAATGAATGAAAAATACAAAAATAAATATTTACACAGTCTCTGATATGTATTTTCTATTTGACTGTAGAAAAACTATGAAGCTATTTTTCTGAAAGAAAGGCTTACATATATTTAAAATGGTGTAGTCTGATTTCATGTTTTAGCATGTAGTTCATGAAATGATTTTGTCTAGGAGATTGTTTTACAGAGACCTGTGGAGATTGGCTCTACACAATATTCTCTACTTTATAAAGAACTTGCTGAAGAGGCAAGAAGAGTTACCAGGGATTCAGTAACCAAAAGCAGTCTAAAATTGTGGCATCAAAACAGAGTTTGTTGTTATATTATCCCCAGAGAGCACTAGGCACAGAAATAAAGGCTGTAATGCAATTCAAGTCTAAACAATGACAACTCTCACTGATTTCAGGGAGTAACTTCTACTTACGCCAGGGCTGTATATGCTTATTTGACGTTGTATTACTGACAGTTACTTTCCTTGAATGTACTTGTCACACAGCAGAGAAAAACACAACTGTAGGGGAGAGAAGATTCCATATTTCTAAATGTTTTTTGTTGTCGTTTTTGTTGTCCTGAGAAAAAATGAGAGGAAATTTCCAGAAAGTTTTTCATATGAATTGGTCTAAAAAAATATTATTTATTTACGTTTAACACACTGATTTCAACAGAATAGGCCTGATTCTGGAAAACATTTAAGAAAATTAATACCTCTAAGCATATACTTCAATCCCATGGTATTTTTGAACACAGATTTTCAGCATCGGTGATGTCAAGGAAGTGTATTATGCTCATTTTCTGTCATTTTCATTAGGTTTGACCAGAAATCCTTCATGAGTTTTTGTGTGGTTTTAGTTTGATCTCCTCTTTTTTGCTGGATGCATTGCTTACGGCCATTCTGAGCGTCGTTTTCCTTTGATCTGTGTGCTGCAGCACAGGCTCTGTGCATCACGCGTAGACAACTCTTATCTTTGCCAAATGCTAATTTACAAACTTGAATTTGTATACAGGAATATCTTAGAGGAAGATCAGAGCTGAGCATATGCAAAGGTGACAGAGAAGAGAGAGGACAGCTTGAATTCTGTCTAGGAAGCAGCAAAATAAATCTATTGCAAGTAGAGACTCCCTCAGTGGTCAAAAGGGTACAGAGCTCAGAGACAAAGACATATCCATATGGAAACTTGATCAAAATATTTATATTGAGGTATAAAGTATCTTCATGCTATTTATTCTCTACGAGAATGGTGTGTACTGATTGAAGAAAATATCATGTAGTTCATATGGGTAGGTTTTTCAAAGGTACTTCACACTGTATTAACCTTGCTTTTGCCTAAGGGATTTTCTCAGAAAATTCTCATAATTGGTGGAAAATTTCCCAAATTTTTGCAGTTGTAATCCTTGTTTATTAGCAAAAACTAGCAGAACTGGAGCGTAACCTCCTTGAACAGAGACTAAATTGGACCCAGTTCCAGTTATATCTTCTGTGAGTTAATCCCATCATGGAAGAAATAAACAAATCAAGTCGAATATGATTATAATAATCATTATGTTTAGTAAATCAAACTAGCCCCACTAATCCAAGAATATAAATAAGAGGGAAAGTCTTTTCTCCTTTGAGGTATTAAATTACAAATATTTGGCTTCTTACACAAAAGCAGATCTATGAATTACTTAATTCAAAGCACTGTGTGCTGACAGTGGGGAAATGGTCATCAGCTCTTTGCTACATTTATTGCTGGAAGTGGTCATCAGCTCTTTGCTACATTTATTGCTGTTCCTGTATAGAGCAAACTATTAGTATTATCACTTTATGTACTATTTTTGACATATATAAATGTGGAGTGTGTTTCTTGGAATTGTGCCCTGCTTTGAAATGTTGCTTTTCAAGTCTTGTCCTTCTGGATATAAGGAAGTACATAAACTTTTATTTATTTATTTTAATGATCATAAAATATTTTGCCCAAACACTTCAATTCTACCTCTTTTTTTTTTTTTTTTTTTTTTTTTTTTTAATAAATATAACATGACCAAAATATAATATGACCAAAAAACCATCCAACCAACCAAAAACCGAACCTACCAATTTTCAAGTGGCATTGCTGAACATTTTCAGGTGAACTGATGACATGCTGGTACTTCTCAGACAGAATGCAAAATTCATGTACTGAAAAGGGGAAGGATTTCCTAAGAACGCTATGTGAAACCAAGAGCACATCCATGCCACCTGTGTAGATTACCTGATTTTGATTTGAAAGGTAGCTGGGCCTTCTCAAGGGCAAAGCTGAAGGTGCTTGAAAACACTTATGATATTATAACTGACATCTAGGTAATATGCTGCACACTTAACCTTTCTTCATCATCCTGTGTAGCAGCCAATATAAAGTAAGCTGTCAAAAGGTCAAAGATGTAAATGCGAGAATTCAATCTGAGTAGATTTTAATTGCCATTTCTGCTAATATCACTTGACATTTGTGATTATTTTTAAAATGTATTATATTGTGAAATTCAGAGAAATAGATGTAACAAGAATTCAGTTCCAACATCATCCTTGCCAAGGGCTCAATTCTCAGCAGGCACTAGTCACACTGTTCTGCTGCCTGCCATAGTGTGGGCTACTCATAACCATGCAGCAGACCTCTACTGTAAGGTACTGAGCAACAGCTTGTGTTTTAAAACTGGCATGATTAATGGTGAAGCAGTTTTGCTAATTGTTGATGAGCATTGCATTGGAAATGGACATTTCCACACATGTGGTAACTCCCAGTTGTAAAATGAAGCATAAGAAAAAACACAGATTTAGTGGCATCAGCTGTGTACAAGTGGAATGAACTGAGAGAGAAACAGAGAGCTCTGAAACCCCATTCTTCTTGCACATGAGGTATTGTCAGTTGACAAATGTTTTGCTGGAGAAGGGATGATCTAATTGCAACTCTCTTTTATTTTTATTTTTTTGTTGGTTTGTGTATACATATATTCTTATTTACACATCTGAATTAATATGTATGACTTCGTGCCATTTCCTCTTTTCCACCCTTCACATATGGATGTGGCTCCCTCTCTGGTTAAGATCAGAAACGTTGCCTCTTGAAGACAGGGCAGTTTACACTTGCTATGAGGGACCTAGAAGAAATTTTGTTACAGGAACTGAAGGAATGTATAATGCACTTGAGTTGTACAAACTTCTTACTGTCGAAAAATTGGTGTTGCTTTTCCTCATCTGAAATTATTGCCAGATGACCCATTCCTACAGTTTATGAAACAAGCTGATATGCCAGCTGACCTCTCCACCTTTCCCCCAGGGGAATGAGATTGCAAGGGAAAAGATGTTGCTCTGTATCATTCTTTCTATAATTAACATATGTGATAATGTGGGTTACTTTCACAGCTGTCATTTGAAGCTGTGAAATTTCCCACTGGAAATGACTAGTCCTTTATCTAGTGAGAAGAGTTCTGCATAAAAATTAACAGCAATGGCCCCGAGATCTCATGAAAGAATTGAACTGTTTCACAGATACTGCTTTATGCAATCTACAGTAAGTGTAACTCCATCATTTTGGACATGTGCACTCAGGCACACGTTACATATGTTAAGTACAAGTATGAAGTTATTTTGGGTCATTTGTCTGATTCATTGCTAATTCCTTATTTCGGGGCCTTTGAGACTGGCTACTTCTGTAAGAGCTCCTTCCTATCGAGTAGTGCATGAAGGAAATCAATTTCCATTCTTAAATTCTTGCTTTCATAAGCAATAATTAATCATGTCAAACTACTGGTATTAAAAATAGATGATGTGTAAAATAACTTCTTAATTTCCCTCCAGGTCTGTTTCTACTTTGCATGGAATTTAACTTAATTTTATGTTACTGGAAATTTCTTTCATGAACTGGTGTGATTACTTCCTCCACAATAATAGTTTAACAGTTTTTGATGCATTTTACAGTTTTTGCTGCACAGCTTCTCCTATTTGCAGTCTTTTATTCCTCCAGGGATGCAATTAGTGTCTCGTTAGACCCAATCCATTCCTTCTCAGTGATGCAAATGGTTCTTTTGAGCTGGGATTTTAGAATTTATCTCACCTAGATCTTCAGATTATGTTCTTGTTCACAGTGGAATTTCAAACGTTGTTGGACTTGGGAATTTCAGTTTAAACTGGTGTTAAAATAGATGCTTCTTAATAATACAGGTATGTAATAAGAATCTTCAAGAATATTTAGAATTGGGTAACTTGGTTTCCAATCACCAGACTGGATTGTTTTCCACATCGATTTTTTTTATCTGGATTAGATTGTGTTAATGATAGGAGCATACCTCAAATTTGTGAAATTCTCTTTTCAATGTTGTTGATTCATCCTGAAATACCTTTTTAGAATTCAATAGTAGGTGATAAAAGGATCGCTCAAAGAACACCTCTGTCTTTTTACAAGCTGAACATTTCAGGATGACTCCAGGAAATCCGCCTTCTCTCTTTTTTCCTCATTTACATTTCCATGAAGGAGTGATGAGCCAGTTGTTAGTTTAATACCTTTACTGAGTTGGCAAGGAAGATTCTTCTGTGGTTATACCCAACAAAAAGGGCACGACAGACCACAAAGCCTGCTATCAGATGCCACTTTTTTCTTTTCCAGTGTTTAGGAAATAGCTGTGTATACATATATGGATCTATATATCTACAGACAAACATAATGAGATTTATGTAACAACTAATTTCAGACTCTTTTCATCATCCTTAATAGATTTTGAGCTGCTCCTTTAGTCTAATGTTGGAAAGAGATTTTATTTTTCTCTATAAATTATATTAGTCAGTACAGGACTTTTTTTATATTTTATTTTATTTTATATTTTATTTTATATTATTTTTTTTTTTTTTTGGGGGGGGGATGCTTTCTGGTTCTTTTTGTTTGTCTTTGAAAAGAGAATTCTGACTGCATGTAAAGCTATAACATTTTTTGAAAATTCTGCTAAATCAGAATTTAGCCAGTGGGTTAATTATCATACACACATAAAACGCTCATGAAACACAAATACATTATAATCCCATTTTATCTGTAATGCTTTGTCCAAAGTGTAGAATGAAGCCTGTCTGTTTTATAGTGCAGTTTTGATCATGCTCTGATCTTGCATATTGAACCATCGATTGTTGGATTCACAAGTTTTTGTATTTTTTTTGGTAATATTTTATGTCAAAATCTATCACATAATGATTTCTACTTTGCTTGAGAAAGGTGTTTTTATTCATTGATATAATCGTGGTGTAAAGTAATTGATCAGTTAGGCTGAATTAAGGACTAATAACTTTTTGCTGTCCTCATCTGTTGAAATGATGCTATTAAGATGTTCTGTTTTGTTCTGTTACTAACCATGAAAGCATGAGCCTTTTCTGCTCTCTGTGACATATGCTGAAACCACATATATATGAGATACGCATTTTCTACATAAAAATGAGCATGCTATTGGTTATAAAATATAATGCTGAAATCTCAAATCAGATTAATATTCTGCTATAAATAACAGTAAGTTGAGGCTATGCCAAGCCTTTCTCTGAAGAACTGGAGAGCAAGTTGTGTGTCTCTTCTGTGTTTTCAGCTTTGCAAGGCACAGGCAGAAATTTGATTTTCAGTATTGATATACTGGGGACTTAAAGTAAGAACAAAACAGAATGTCATGGAAGTTACTTATAGATCATGACTAACTCCTTTTAGCAAAGGAGCACAAGTCAGACTTTGGTCCTCTCTTCCATTTCCTGTAGTGCAGGGGGTTTCCCACTGTTTTCTTTTTCCTGCTTCTGTATTCTGTTAGATGTCACTAAATGATTTCTACCATGTAGTATCTAAGAAGATAGAAGATATATATAATTCATCAAATCATTCCTTTCAAAAATGAATAAAACATTCACATCCAAGTAGGCATCAAAAAGTTTCCTATTCTCTTGAAAAGCTAACAATTACTACCTCTCAAGAGGTCTGTGCAGCAGTATTGGATGGTGAGATTCCTCTTTTGTGTACTATATATTTTGTTCAGCTAGAGACCAAAGAACACTTTTTCCACATTTTCTTATCAAGGAGTAAAAGAATTCCATTAAACAGAATGTTTTTTTTCCTTCCTTCCTTCATTCCTTCCTTCCTTCCTGTGGAGGTTCTGTTTAGAGAACTACTGAAGAGAAAATACAGCAAAAAAAGAGTATAACTACATTTTGTATGATAAATGAACACTATTGATTTTCATATAGGGCTTTTCATAATGATCATCTTAATATAAATAGAGTCGATTAAACATGACATTAAATATAAAGGTTTAAAGATGTTATTTAAATTGACAGATTTCACAGGAAAGACACATAGAAAGCAGCTCAAATTAAAGTGTATCCCCTCCCAGATATGAAGATAGATATAGAAGGCTTAAAAAAAATAAAAGAAATGTAAAGAATCACAGTAAGCAGTCACGATTAGTCAGCAAGTAAAGCCAGGACGTCCCCAATGGTTTGAAAATGTTGTAGGAACTTTTTCACTCAGATTGGTTAGTGGAGAAGTTAGAGGAAGAGAGAATGACAGAGAGCCATGTAGTTTTGTTTTCCTGAAACTCTGAGATAAAACTTTACCTGTTCTACTGCAATGTGGTGGGAAAGATGATGGTAAGAAGCATAAGTACAGTTCTGGGAAGGAACAATTTTCAGTCTATTCAAATAAAGTGTCATAGAGAGAAATAATAAAGGCTGCTAACCTTTGTGTACTATTGGTACTGTAATTATTATAAATGAATACATTATAAGACTTTGTAAGAACACATTCTGGAAAAGAAAACTGCTTATTAATTTCATAAAATAGTTTCCATACTGGTTATTTGAAACACAGCATTAGAGCTTCCTTCTCATTTCTAGAAATAACTTAGGTGCTTTGAAGCCTAAGATTCATTTTTACTTAGGTTTTTGCTTAAGTCACTTTTGAAAGTGAAGCACAGCTTTCATCTTGCCTAGCTTTAATGACAGGAAGAAAAAAAAACAAAAACAAAAACAAAACCTAGTCTAATCTAGTTTTTAGGGTTCTTGTGTAACGATTCGACAAAGAGGGGCCTTTTTATCTCAATTGTTACAAGCCCCTTTCACCCCAAGATCTCTTTATCTTTCTGGTCATATGGGAGAATCCTTTATAATAAGGTTATTATATCTGTCATGTTTTATAGTGGCTGTATAATAATGCTTTGTATATCAGTTCAACACTGCATTCTCTGTGGCTTGCACTCTACGGGAAACTAAAGGCTCTGAATCATGTAGATTTGCAAAGGCTTTCAACATTCATTCTCCCTGGATGATGGTGAAAATTACAGACCTTTTTAATAATTTGCATCATTAAATTCCTACATTTAGAAAATGACAGTAAAAATGTATCTGTGCATCTCTACTTGCACTAACTTCAAGAAATACATATATTTTCCTAAGGAATAGAAATCATGTGCTAAATAATGGGAGTCAGCTTATCCTAGTGGGAAATTTTTCCTGTGTTTAAAATTGCTCAGTCCTTTGGCACATTCACCTGACACATCTGACTGAGGAAACTGAAGAGGAGACTTATCTGACCTGGTACATATGGCAATGGTTGTCTTTTATAATTATTTTATTGTAGCTAACAAGGTTTATGCATTTACATTGCATAACCCTCCTTTGAAGATTTTCTCTGCTTTGGAGGGGAGTCCATCAGTATTTGTAACCATCTCATGTATAATTCTACTTTTTCAACTTCCTATTTGCATATTATATTTAAAAACTTTCTAAGCATACCTATTAATTTAAGTGCCTATGACCTAACTCTGATTAAAGCATTTTAAGAGGTATTTTGTAAACACTTTTTTTTCCCCATTAGCATTTTTTTCCCCATTATTTTTCCCCATATCCTTATAATCTCACTTATAAATAGCTACATGTGTTAAATCTGGATTCATTTGAATTATGCAGTAGAAAGCATTACATTCTTGTTTCTTTAAAATTTTCATTTAGATTTATTTCTGATTGTAAACAACCCCTCGAAGTCCAGGTATGTGATGCACAGCATCTTATTAGTTTTTCATATAGATTAAGGAAGGAAAAAAAGTCTTTTAAAGTATTACTGAGAGATGCACGGATAGTAGATATGTTACTAAGAAGCAATTGGAATGTAATGATTGATGGAGTAAAATAACTAATGCAAAACAGAGAAATTTGGATATAACCCTGTCGCAAACCTTACCCCAAACCTTACTATGTCTGCAAATCCTGCAGCTTTCAACACTTCACAATACCCTCATTTCACTTCTACTTTAGAGAGTTATTGACTCCAGGGTTTTGTAATACAGCTTCAGTAAAAGTTGGCACTTGAAAAACTTTCCAGTTTAAATGAGAAATTTGCAGTCTCTCTAAAAATAGGTATGACTGTAGTAACAGGAGTACAATCTTGCTTGTCAGTATTTTGCAGTGGTTCAGCATTCAGAAGTTAAAATTACAATGAAGCAATGTTAATGGAAGAGTGCACATCCCAGTTTCCACACTCATTTAGTATTAGCTCCTGACAGAGCAGGTGTGCCAGTAATGGCAGTGTTTTCTACATCATGATAAGTATTAGCAGCTCATAAAGAGCTAAATGCCATAGCCAAAGAGTTGTAATCTAAGTTTTTATTTTTTATTTTTTTCTCAATAATTTCACTTATTCTAAGTGAATGATGCAGTTTGGCCAGATCCAGAGATGATTTGAACAGCAGAAGAGGTTTATCTGCCCAGTCTCTCCTGTGATGTGACTGGAGTTAATGCACACCCTCAGTGCAGCTGTATTCAGGTGCCCAGTGCTTTCTAGAAGTGACAAGTGCAGGCAGTGATGCTCTTGCACAACATTCCCTTTGCAGAAAGGATGTAGCTGTCATCTCCCATATTTTCCTTTCCTAGGGAAAGAAATAACCCAAAAATATCCTGCAATTACCATGTCAGGTCTTTTTGTCAGAAGAAGTTACTGTGGCTTGCGCTTAGCAATTGCACAGTAGCTGCAGAATGACTTCTAGATATGACTGCTTTTTCTGGCAGCAGCTGCTTCTTCAGCTGTCATCATACCTGGAGATCTGGGGACATATTTTTGTTCTGCAGCTGGGCACGTGTGAAAAAACATGAAAGTGAACGGGAGATGCCTGTCTCCGGCGTGGACCCCAGGAAATAAGTTTTCCAGGAATGGAATATAGGGCAGGGTTCTTAGAGGTTGAAAATCTCTCCCTGAGGGACATTTTGGAAAGAAGATAGGGACAGCCTCTGTGTCACATAGATTACACCCGTGGGAATTCTACTCTAGAGCATTTAAAACAAAGGTGAAATTGAACCAAAATCTCAGAAATATACTCTGTCCTTTTTTTTTTTTTTACATTATTAGCTCTCTCAGTTTGCCACTCTGGATATTGTAAAAGGTCAGTTGCCTTGTCTGATAACTTTCCAGTATTGCTTTCTTCTTGTCAAGCAGAAAGGAATATTGGCTTTATTCATTCCAGCTATCAACCTTGCAAATATTGCTACAATCTCAAATGATATTATTTACTGATGATTTTTTTTGTCCTTTGAATTGATGAAAGGGGTATTTACAAATGATTCAATTTATTTATTTTAATTTCTAAAGGATGTTCTGGTTCATTCTGCTATGAAATATTTTGAGGGAAAAAATCATACAGTTCATAAGAGTTTATGTATTCCTGCTCTATATCAAAAAGATTCATTTCTATAATCATTTATTTTGAGCAGAAGTGACATGCAAACATTTTTATTTCATATACTAACTAGTTTTCAATAAAAAGTGTAAGAGTTCAAGAGTAATATGAAAGTAAAGGGAATATTATGACACTTCTATCCAGTTCCTCTGAGGAATTTATTCTATTTTTATTCCACTCTTCCTATTGTAACGGGATTCATCTAGTCAGGGGCAGATATATACAGTGTTGCTACTTCTGAGTTATTTGCCTGTATTTCCTTCAGAGTTGATTGAGACAAACTTGTGTTTCCATGGCATGTTATCTTATTTATAAAATCTAAAATAATTCAAACCAGGTTTTTCATATTCTATTTTATGAAGAATGCTAACAGGATTTGTTAGATATCATGGATCTCGAAAATTCCTTAGGTGACAGCTGACTAGCCTAGCAGCCCACCTACACTGCTGTGCACCCAGACTGGAAATCTACTTTCAAAGACAAGTGAATGAACGTTTTGTTCATTTACATGTGAATTCTGTCTTTGTATGCAAAAAGCAAGAAACAGCTTTTCAACTTATTAATGCTGAGAAGCACAAAATTTCACATTTCTAGGAGGAGAAATATCTTCATATGTAATACCTACGTGTATAGGTAGGTGTTCACAACATCCAGCCTAGATATCTGGTATTTCCATTAACAAACTATAATTGCCATAATTTCCTGCAATAAAGATGCCATGGATTATAACATTAAAAATAAATCAGGAGACTGGGAACTTGGTCATTCACATGCTTGTTTTGTTTTCCAGCGTGTCATGATGAGGCTTTAAATTTTATTTGATTTTATTTATATGTGGTTTGTTTTTTTTTTTTAGAAAAAAAAAAAAAAAGGAAAAACAAACAAACAAACACTGTTGCATTCTTAATGGAATACAGGGAAAATATAATCCTACACCAAAAAAAAAAAAAAAAAGAATTCCTATTTCCACTTTGTATCATCAGAATATTTTCTTTAAATTATAGCTTTCAAGCCCTTGATACTGTATTTTCCCAAGAAATATGTATAATACTTTCTTCTTTTAAATGCACTGTATATAGTAAAGCTAGGAATCAAATGAGTCTGTAACTAGCTGAGTGAAAAACATCATTCTAATTTTATTTATTTATTTATTTATTTGCATTTTGAATCATTATCTTATTCACCCTTAAAATAGTTCTTGCAGTGAAGAATAAAACTGGACAATGTAAGAAATATGATTTGATAGTTTATTTCTAAAAAAAAAAAAAAAAAAAAAAAAAAAAAAAAAGAAACAAAAACATATGGTGTAAGAGCAATTTCAACCTATTCATTACATTTAAAATATACTTAAGAATATTACATCAGTATCACACTTCTGGAGATGAATGGCTTCTATTCTTAAAAAGTAAATTAAAAAAAAAAAAAAAAAAAGTCCATTTTGCTGGGTAGGAATTCATGCTATTCCAAATTAGGGGCAGTTTGAGCTGTCTGTGCAGTTTTAATGAGAATCCACCAGATGGCATGGGAAAATGAACCTCATTAACAGACTTTTGTAAATGGTGATATTTCAGGTTTGCTGGCTTACTTTATCAAAAGTCTTGTTTTGAGGCAAAAAAAATAAATCATGTGATACTAAAATGTTTTAAAATCAAGCATTGTCTTAAAAAACGTCACAAAATCTGTTTTTTTCCTGTGTCATCTTGCAATTTTCATTTTTTTTTTTTTTTTTTTTTACTATAATGTCTTTAAAGGCATTTTGTGTCACCAAAGTTCTGTTTAAGTTCTGACTGAATATATTTAAGCATGTTCCTAGCTTTAAGTACTCCAATGTGAAGCTTATGTTTAACAACATTGTTGAACTGGGGACCCAAATGGTAAAATCTTCACATCAGTGAGCTCATAAGTACTGTCTTAGATTTAAGTCATAGATGATGGTCAGAAAAGGGCTGTGGCAGTCATTAACACTTGAGATTATTGTGTTAACTTCAAGACAGATGTAAAGTATTAATATTGAATTGGCATCCTTCCAATGTAACTATAGAAAAGTCTTTAAAAAAAAAAATAAAACAAAATCTTGCAAGAAACCACCTGTATTGATCTTCCATCACTGCATTCAGTGATTTTAGAAAGAAGTGCAAGTGCATAAAATTTCTACTTTTTTTTCTTCATTTTTATTAATTCTTTTAACTTTTTTTTTTTTTTTTTTTTTTCCCTAGAGCTGAGAAAAGCCTATGAAATGGAATTACAGTGAGCTAAATAAGTACAGTAGCCTCAGGAATATATTAATTTTTATCATTAATATATCCCTATAGAAGTCACATTTAATTGTTTCTAAGTTCACTCTACATCATTTTTACTGAAGCTAAATAGGGTCAAGATTTAAATGTATCACTTTTTCAGGTTCATCTGTAATTAAACCTAAAATACTACACTTATGACCACAGTGCAAAAACATTACTCAAAGCTTGATCTCCCTAACCCTAATGTCAAGCAAAAACTCCTTCTGACTTTACATGGAATACTATCAAATATCAACACTCAGCAAAAAATTCTTTGAATTCAATACAACAGTATTGGCCATTCAGGCCATATCTACATGAGCAAATAGAGAAGCACAGTAGGAGGAGATCTCCAAAGCAAAGCAGTTGGTGCTGATGACTCAAAATCCCTAGATTCTGCAGAATAGCTCTGGCTCAGTTCTGTGTGTTCTGGAGCCTTTGACAGGTGGCATGAATTAATCAGTTTTGGTGGTACGTTCTCCACTGGAGTTTTTTCTTCAGTGAGGTTCAGGCCACTTTTAAAGCAAACCTGTTAAGAAAGAACTAACAGGGGACTTGCTTCAGAAATGTACTCTAGAGCTGAACTAAAATGCGGGTGTGAATGAACTGCTTCAGAGGACATTTGGTTTGGGTAAGCAGGACTGACAGAGTTTTCTTTATTTGCCTTACAATGATCTTCCAACTTCGAAAAACAAAAAGAAAACAAAACAGAGCAATCCCCACAGGTGTATTCTGTCTCACCTCTGACTTGTTATGAATATTTTTATGACTCTAAATTTGATAACATAATAAGATTCTCATACACTTTCTTCCCATAGATATTTGTCTGAATATTAAATAAGAAAGGTCAAAATTTTCTGGCATCTTTCCTTTTCTCTTTTTCTGTTTACCTCAGAAGGAGTTGAATATTACAATTGAGGAACTTAGATGGAAGTCCCGATGCATTTTTTAGTTTTACTTCTGAAAGATGTACTCATCTTTGGTTCAATGTAGATAGCTACAGTCATCATTTCTGGAGAAATACAGCCCGAGCTTTTGACCCCCATCTCAATGAAAAATTGATGTTCTCTATGTTCAAACACATTTTCCCATATTCCAACTTAAGTCTGCTGCCTCTCATCCTCCCGCTGTCTATATTTGAGAAGAGCGTGGCTGCATCTTCTTTCAACCCTCCCATTACATTGTTTCAGATAGGGGGAATTCTCTGAGCTAACTTTAACCCAACCCTTCCTCAGGCTGATTGACCCCAGCCCTTTCTACAAGTGCTTCAGCCTCTCACCTTCTTATTAACCCAATAATGCTAACAAGACTGATGTGCTCCATTATTCCATTGCACTGGGGAGACCCAAACTGGATGCAAAGCTCCATATGTGGTCTCAGTTCCAGAAATATTGTCTTTGATTGATTGAGATGATATATATAGAAAAAGCCTTGGGTGATGCACATGCAACTTTCTGTCCGATGACATCTCTGCACTAAGTATTGCAGCTGACTGGAGCCATGATTGTATTTTTTTTTCTGTGAGTGTAGGTATCTCAATGTAACTTAGAGATTGCCTCCTGAAGTTTTGCTGCAGTCCTTTCTCCTTCTGCTCCAGGCAGCTCTACCAACCTTTGTTAAACTAACAAGGATCAGGCCTTGTGGTGATATTATTTATTTTTTTCTATTTTTTTTTTTCTGCTTTCATAAAGAAGACAGCTTGGCTGAACCTCAAAGTTACAGGATGAACAAAAACTCAAGATAATTGCAATTTTAAGAAGACATCTGACAAAGGTTATGGTATGTAGATAAGGATTTCTGAGCCTGAAATAAGTGAGTGGGTTCAGTCACGTCTCTTGTGGATTTTGCATTACTTTGTTGTATTGCTGTTATGACTTTTCAAGGGAAATAAATTACTATGTATGGTTTTTTTGTTTGTTTGTTTGGTTGGTTGGTTTTTTTGAAAGGATCAGTAGGCCCAACAGCAGCTGTGAATGAGTCCCATGGTGTTTCTGTGCACACACGTGCACGTATAGTAGAGTGCCTGCCCTCAGTTTCTTAAAATCTAAATTACCAAGGAAGCTGGCAGGTGGAAAAGGTGAGTGGGGTGCCTTGCATGACCAATGCCAAACTTTGTACCTTACCCTGACTAAAACTACAGCACAGTCTACCTACATATTGGAGAGTCTTCCTCTTAATCATACTTTAACTCTCACATGGATGCAATGACAGCAAGAAGTCAAAAGGTCTACTCAGTTCTGTTAAGCGCATAACAGCTCTTGCTGTGTTGTGAATTCTTCAGGTAAAAAGTTAAATTCAGGATGAATTTTAGTCCTCAGTGCAGGAGAACGTGTAGCAGGATAAACATAGCAAAACAGGCCTACAGAAATAACTCAAATAATCCTATCATCTGATTGTATAAATTAGGGCACACACCAAGTAGGAGATGTTTTTTTGTTTGTTTTGTTTTGTTTTTGATAGTCAGTTTTAGACAGATGAATTTGTCATGATTTGTCATGTGATAATCAGGACACTTTTTTTTTTAATTTAATTTTTATTTTTTTAAGCTATAAAAGTGATTTGTAAGGAATTATTACCAGTTCTTTGCACAGATAAATGCACATATGCATATTTTTTGCAAACAATGACAGTGGCGCAGGTGTATCTTATACATCACTCTTCATCAGCAACAACTGATGAAGGCATCAGCCCACACAGAAAGTTTAAAATGCACATTGAGGGCAAAAAATTAATGTGCAGTAGTAAAAAATATAAATCTCTCAGATCAAAACAAAGTTGTATGTTTCTCTATTTTGATGACCCTTAAAAACAAATACACACACACACACAAACAAAACAAAACATTTTTTTTTTTCTCCCAGTTCTGATTGGGATAAAAATATAAAAGTTTGGAAGTTTGGTGGAATGAGAAAATAACTATTTGGATGATTGTACTTTCCTGATTGTGGCTATCTGTGCTGCAAATTTCAAGTTGAGAATAATTTTCTAAAGCAGAAAAGCAACTTGCTGCTTTAACTAGTTTAAAGATAGATATATTAACTGAAATAGAGCTTTACAATGGGGGAATTCATCATAGTTCAGCAGTGCTTAATGTAATGGTTTTGTTTTTAACCAAAACAGGGAAACCCAACTAATAGGGAAAGCTGCTGATTATAGAAGTGGGACTCTGTTATTGATCACAGATGGAAAGCTCATGACATTCACAATTGCTGATCCTAAATTTAAAGTTGCTAAGATTATTATCAAAGAACAACAAAAAAAGTCAATTTCTACACCGTGTTTCTTCATTTTCAGCTCTTATTTATGATTTTTTGTATTTTCACATCATAGTATTATTTTTTGATGTTTTCTTTGGGCATCTTTCACAAAAGTTCATCAGAAGATGAAATGTTTTTCACCTTTGGAATGGCACAGTAAATTAAAAAATTACTAATACAGTTAATATCAGCAATTTCTAAATGGCACTAATCCAACATTTTGACATCAATTTTCTGTCATGAGTCATGCTGAAAGTTGACATGACAAATAAATCTTTGTTTTCAGTTTTAGCAAATGAGAGCAATGTAAGAACAATGAACTGTGGCACCAAGACTAATCTTTGGTTTAGCTGTCTGTCTCCCAACAGTCTTTAAAGCATCAAACGCATTTCTTCCCAGTTACATGACTAATAGTCAGCTCCTGCAGAGAAAAATTATACTCTGGGACAAATCTACATTTATTTACAGCACTCCAAACAAAAAATAAAAATAACCCCTCCCCCCAGCCCTGTTTCTACATATCACCATTAGAGAAAATAGAGTTTTCCCTACTGAGATTTTTTTTTTTTTTGAAAGAACAGACTGGGATTTGTCTCAAAATTATCATAAGAAACACTAAAAAAATATTCTAAATCACGGTTTAAGTAACTAGGATAGGGTTTTTTTCAAATTTTGTTAAGGAAAGTCAATTCTGATACTGAACCAATTTTGAGGAAGAAAACCCTTCTAATATTAAAATTGCCATTTACCAAAGATAATGAGGCAAATTCTGCTTTCCTTTTATCGGGTTATTTTTCTCTAAATCAGGAGAATTAAGAGAATACTTCCCATCTCAATTTAAAAACCTGATTTTAAAATACAGTGCTAAGAAAAAATTTAATTTTTTTAAATGACTTTTTTTTTTTAATCTTAGTCTAGTATTCACGTCAAAATTTGGAACACAGTAGATCTTTCTTTAGATTTAGAGAGATATTTTCAGATGTGCCTACTCCAAGTAGTTAATTGTGAACAGTTCTTGATTGTCCCTTTCCTAATGTAAACATGTTTCTTTAGTCTTTCGCTTCAAGCGATTATGTCCTGATATGCAGTTGTGTCTGTAGTTCTTTTTTAAACTTTTTCCCATGTATCTAGTTCCTATACCTGAGAGCTGCTTCCCCACACCCCCCCCAGTAACTTCTGATTGCAGAAACTGATAACAGACCTCTCTTTGTCTGTGTGACTAAGCATATTAAACCTATGGTTTATGCTGAAAAATTGGTGAATTCCTGTTCAGTATTCCAAAAATATTGGATGCAATCAGCATATTTTTGCAGTAGTTTAGAATAGCAAAAGCAATTCAAGCAGCGTTAAGAAAAAATAACTTATTTTTTTCTTATGTGACATGGATTTTTATTCTGGTTATTCTACACTATAGTATAGATCATGCTGATCCATAGAAATTTTATGGAAATACTTAGGAATATTTTAGGGGAATGATATTTTCCGGTGTTATCTGATTTCTTTTGTAATCAGACAGTGGCTGAGGACCAGGGCACTTGAAATGTACATTTATAATTTCCTAATTCTCCACTTCCTTTTCTTTCAATCATTTATGCCCAGTAATTATCAGCATATCCTTCTGAAGATTTCCATCTATTCGGTACAAAAAAATGAAACCTTCATCTTGAAGCATTTCTTAAATGTAAATTACTCATTTCTGTCAATAACACCTTAATTTTGTCTTTATTTTAGTTTTAATGCTTTTCATAGCATTACTATTTTCAGCTATTATCTGCCTGTCATATCCGGCTTTCTCCTGTGTAATATTGTAATTGTATGTGTAAACTAAGATTCTTACAAAGCGATTGTTCTGAATATTTAATTATAAATAACGTACAACTTTGCTAGAAGTAGAGTTGACAGGACATAGGAAACGTTGACTGTCCACATATAAGCACTTGTATATCTCTGAAACTTGTTACTGAGTTGTAATTTTAAGAGGAAAGCATGGGTATCTGTGCATCTGGAGACCTGAGTATATTTCAGACATTTCAGAGAACCTTGGCACCAAAGCAAGGTGTATTTTCACTGTGTGCATTCACATCCATTGCCATTTGCTTATAGACACTCTATAATGTATTGTGTGTTATAATAAAGTGATTATTGTATGAAATCACACTTTATCAAGGACATATTCTAATTATGTGCCATAAACTGGTTAAAAATTTATTTTATTTTATTTTTTAATCTGAAGTATATAGTAATGCTCCTACTGACTTGAAAAGACTTTTTTTTTTTTTTTCTATTAATATTATTATATTTTTAGACTACAAAGCTCAGTCTAAAGTCAGTAGCATTATGACACAGCCGCAGAGGATTCAGGTTTTGTAATGCAGAGATTTTACCTGCATCCCTTCAGTGTTTTAATGGTTGTTTTCTCTCACTTTGGTCAATGATATGACTCAGCTCATGTCAAAATTAGTAAGAATTATTGTTTGCATTTAATAAAAAATGTTCTTATTTCTACAACTGTTTTTATTTTCTATATCTCAATAAAGCACTCTGTGGCCACCTTGATACCTGTTAGTAATAGTGAAAATACATAACAACAACAACAAAAAAACACTTTTGTTCTTTACCTATGTTTTTTGAGTTAATCCTGGGTAATCTAATAATTCAGTGATTTAATTTTAATGATAACATTCAGCTTCGGAAAGGACAGATAATTCCAATGACGAGTGCAAAGGATTTTTTTTTTTTTTTACAGATTTGGTCAATGGACTAAGAAATGAATTTTGACAGAACAGAAAACTACAAGACACTCATCAGTCTTCTGATCACTCTGAGTACATTTCTTGTTTTTTGTAAATGAATAGCTCAGGCAATTTGCCTCTGACTTATAAAAATGATACATTAGGCTTAAAAGTAAAAATGTTGTCTTTTTGAAAAGATATTTAATTTATGAGGTTAACTACAATGAAATATAAATATTTGTCTGATAAAAGAACAAGCACTTCCCCATGATAAAGCTATTTGCCACAGGGGCTCATAAAAAGAATACCAAAAACTACTAATAGGTAAGAGCATACATTCCATAAATTAAAGCATACCTGGTCTCTTTTTCTGACAAATGTTCTCGTTAATGCAATCTTTAGAGAGGATTCTCCAGAAACAGTCCAATTTTTGGCACAGTCCACAGAGAAAGAGAGATGCTCTGTGGTTGGAATTCATTCATTTTGTGTCATTTGAACAGTGAAAATTAGGCTGGTAGAACAATCAATCCTTTGCTTAACAGAAAAATGGACAGCAACTTTGACGTAGCTTAATCGCTTTTCTATAATTTGGGCACCCCAGTTTCCTCTGTCAAAAGCCTATCACCCATAATTAAAACGGCGTCATTTCTCTGTTTAATTCATTCTTAATGGAGTAATAGAAATATAATTCCTATAAAAATCAATAGGGCTTGTGTCACCAGACCTCAGTACAAGCTGGATTGTGTCCTTGGTGTTTTCATTAATAAGAATCACTACTTGCTTATGAAAACCACAACATGTTAATAAAATGAAAAAAAAAAAAAAGAATGCAGCAGTTCAAGGTAATTTAGTGTAAGTAAACCTTTTCTTGAATGAGAAATGCATAAACCTTTGCCAGATAAAAAATCTTGCTCTGCTGTGTCATGCTGCAAAGTATATTAAGTTTGGTATCAGGTTCACTTGGAAATTGCTGCAGTCTATGAATGTGAAAGTAAGTATAAACTCTCCATTTGTTTTGATATATTAGCATGTTATTTATTTCAAGGAAAGAAGGACAGGAAAATAAAAGGATGATGAGTACAAGTAGTAACTGTGAGTAAAAAATAAGAAGTGCGTTCACTATCATGTGGGATACCATAGATATTACTCTACATTTCAGTGTATAGGTCAATTAAAAAAAAAAATAAAAAAAAATCACACATTCTGAAATGCCTGTTTATAGTAATATATTTATTCTTTTGCTTAATTATTCATCCTGGAATTTTCACAAAAATTAGCATTTTGGTTTTGGCAATTCTAGTTATTTTTGAATACATACAGTTTCTGAGAGTTGCTTGTTCTTGAATGACTATCAAAATCCCACCTACAGAAATCTGCTGTTATGTTATTAAACTGTTTGTGATGAAGTTTATGTTCTATCTCATTGTCCTTCAAACAAACAAGCCCCCAAAATGCCCAGGTGAATCCATCTAGTTCAGTAGTCTTTCTTTAGCAGTGGAAATAACAGATGTTTTTTTAGACAGAGGATATTTTGCACATAAGGTAGCTCATCTTATTTGATCAGTTGCCCTCTTGCTTTCACCACATTCACTGTTTCGGTATTTACCTGAATGTGTAACCTATAGTTTGTGGGAATAGACTTTGACAGTCTCCTTATCCTGATTTACTCTACACCCATCCGTTGTGTGAACATTACTGTAGATTACATGGTTGCTTATATTTTAAACAAAGCATGAGATTTACCGCCCTTAAGAGAAGCAGTACTTTGCTGCATTCAGAGGAACCCTTATGCAAGTTTCATGTCTTCGGCCTCTCCCATTTGTGAGCTCTGAAATCCTTGCAGAGACCAGGAATATGAAGCTTGATCCCACAAGGAGCAAAGGGTTCACTTCTGGGTGAAATAGAGAGCTTATCGTTAGCTTATTTCACTTCAGTATATTTGATCAGGTTAATGTAACTGTTCACGTATTTAAAGTTAAATATGTGCTAAGGACTTTGCCACACCAGTACTGGAGTGCTGATTAAGCCCCTGATTATCCTGCATACCCAAGCACTGGTCTGAGAAATAAAGTTGAGTTTTTGCAGTGGAAAATTCCACTAACCTGGCACAATCAAAAGTGATTGTGCAAGCATAACAGTTGTAAGTATGTTAAGCAGATAAGGGGAAGGTCCCACTGTCCCAAAATAAGGAGGATAGCTACGAAAAACAAGACGAGCAGCGAGAAATCAGTAAAAACTAACAACCATGGGCCCTCTAGTCATAAGAGAAAAAGAAAAAAAAAAAAAAAAAAAAAAGAGAGAGAGAAATTAACGGTTGATCAAATAAATTTGTACGTATATGGTATAGTAATAAACATTGAGTAGTCTGTGAACCTGTAGTACTCAGCTATTGAGGAAACAGGACAAAATAAGCGTTGGGCAACAAGGAATATAAGGTTATGATATACTTTTGTTCTGTGCTTCTGCTCGCAGGATGCCTGCCATTGCAATTGCAAATAAAAATGCTACTTCACTGAGATCCTTGCCTGTGTTATTGGCTGCAGAGTGCTTTTCACACTGGGGGCACCCAGGCCTGGAGATTCAGCTGAGATAGCAAAGCCAGTTGATCACAAGCAAGATCAACACATTTTCCTTCCTTGCGGTCGCTTTAGTGTCATTCCTTATTTCAGTATAACAATAATTTAAATTATCCTCTGAGGAACTGTGGATATCCTTTCTGGAGCCTGACGTGATGCCACTAGCACTCTCACAGGAAAGGGCTGGCAGCAAAAGGAGTCCCCAGGTGCTATGTGATTTCCTTGTCAGGTTACCTTTTTTACTACTCATTTGATAACCTCTGCTCCCTAGAAGAAGCATCTATAGAATAATAGCATTTGACAGGTAGGGGATAACATTGATACCACCACAGCTGTGTAATTTCTGGTGTTCTTTCAAAACATATTCTTATTTCCTAACTTAGGATTCCTGCTTCCCGCTGCTGCCAGGGCTGGTGTCCCACATGCTGGGCTGCCAGCCATGGTAGGGAAAAATTGGTGGCAGTAGCTGGGCTGCAGTCAGTGATTTGCCTCATTAGGGCTGAGTGATGATCAGAAGGGTGAATGACTGAGGCAGGGGCAGCTGGAGGCCCAGTGCAGGGCAGTGAACAGGCTGAGATGGCAAGCCGCAGGTGGGGCCTTGCCAGCTGGGCTGGCACCACACCTGTGGCACATTTCCACATCAGCTTTTAATGGATCGTCAGAGGCAGGGGGTGTTTCTGCAATTTGTCAGGAGAAAGGAGGATTTTTGTGGGAGAGAGCATATAGGATACTGCTGCAGTCCTCTTTGATGCATTGTTTTCTTTGTTAAAGTAAATCCTCCGTCTCTGGCAGGGCCCTGGAAGGGTGTGCGTGGTCAGCAAACCAGTCAGAGGTAGGTTTCTAAAAAATGTTTTAGTGTTTCTGCTGTAAGGTTGAGAAGAGTAACAAATGACAGAGGGGTATTTTTGAACTAATGAAATGAGGGAGTCATGGACTGTGGTTGTCAGCTCAACAGTGAGCTGCAAAGGTAGCATGAAAAGCCCTTTTTACCTGGGTGTAGCAGTCCTGCCTTGCCTAGTGTATGTGGTCCTCTGTTAGGGCAGGAAGGCCTCAGCTGAGATGCTGCTTTTGTGAAGGGTTTTGGAATACAGCCTGTGTTGCTGGGCTTGCTGGAATCCGTGTAAAATGTGTGTGTTTGGCTCAGAAGGGCTTCTGCTGAGCTAGAGATCAGTCAGCAAGTCCAAGCAATAAGAAAAGGTGTTAAAATATTCTTGAAATCCTTAAAGAAAGAGGTGAAGCCTAGTCACGAAGCATGAATTTTACTGTCTTCAAAAGATAACCAACCTTGTCTTAAGAGCTGAAGGGAATTTCATTAAAGTAGCAGGTTGTTGCTGTTTGCCAACAGCACACAGTATTAGCTGTAAGCAACAAGTAAGGTGGTGCTTCCATCTCAGTAGTTTTGTGTCTGTCTGATGTTTGTCTTAAAGAAACAAACAGTAAGTATCCACAGCACCTACAAATGGGAAGAGAACCACCAGTTTAAGATAAATTCTAACATAAAAGTCTGTGTTCAACGAGCATATAGAAGAATTTATGTTCAGTAACAGTATTCAAGCTCC
Organism: Netta rufina; assembly: GCF_964035555.1. Classification (NCBI taxonomy): domain Eukaryota; kingdom Metazoa; phylum Chordata; class Aves; order Anseriformes; family Anatidae; genus Netta; species Netta rufina. The sequence goes on along the minus strand of NC_140128.1, from coordinate 9,918,966 downwards.
AATATGGCGTAGATCAAGAATTGTACTGAAGGGAAGATAAATGCTTGAGACTTGGATTAGATGTAGTAATACATATTTATCTTGACTCCCCTTCTGCTTGAATGGGTACCATCCCAGATTAAGTGGGTGAAATCACACTACTGTTCAAGTGTGAGCAGAGTTTTATGTACTTAGAGTAAGGGCAGTGAATATGTGAACTATGTGATGAAGCACCACTTATAAAGGGTGTATATTTTCTCATCAGTAGCTGTCTTCGATATCAAAACCAGCAAGATCTGAACAATAACAAGGGATTTTGAACTGTGAAGAAATAATTGGTATTTTATTACTTATATTGGAACATCTTGAGTATGTGAACAAAAACGAAAGGGCTCATAGAGTGTACTTACATTGAAACGAAACTGAATTAATTTCTCTACACTCACATATCCAGTCAGGATTCAGGTTAGACATGGAGGAGACTAGGAAATACAGTTAACGCAAAACTAAATGTGGAGGAAAATCAGAGAGCATAATCACTCTCAGCAGGTAACCACAAATTTGCTGCAAATGTATTTTCTGGTACAAAATATTAAAATAATATTTTCAAGTATGGAATATTCCAGGAAGTACTACTCCTGTAGATAACTATGTTTCTTCTTACGTAAGATTAAGGACGTTCATTTATTCCTCCCCGCCCCCCCCCCCCCCCCCCCCCAGCTTTGGTGAAGTGCTTGGTAAGGTTTTTCCACTTTTTGTTTTCTTATTCTTTGAAGCACGATAATCCTGACTTTAGAGGGAGTAAATACAGTAGATTGCTAAGGATTGGAAACCTGTTTTTAAGAAAAAATGACAAAACAAAAGCAAAAAGAAAAATTATTAGCATGAGGGTAATAGAGTTGTCTTTGGTGTGGGGGTTCATATGTTCTAATGAACATACAAAAAAAAACCCTGTGTGTACATAGAACACCATAGCTAATTTAAACAACTCAACACAGAAGTGCTGTTAGTTTGAACAACAACAAAAAAAGCACATTGACAAAATCTCATTACAAGCTTTGCCTCTGTAGTTACAGTTGTGCTAAGTTGGACTGCTTAAAAATGTATGGAAATTACAGTGTATTTTGCTAGTACGCTATCCCATAATTATTTCTGTGGTCAATGTTTCTAATGTCTGCAGAATCTGTTTTGAGAGGCATTGCAGCTCTTATCCAAGGTTCAACTGGCTATTGCTCTTGATAAAATCCTGTTGGTTCTTGTGGTGGTTTTACTTTGGTGGGCGGCTGAGCTCTACCACAGCTGCTCTCTCAGTCCTCCTGCTCAAAGATGAAGGGGCAGAAAATACAATGAAAAGGGCTCAAGCATTGAGATATGGACTGGGAGATCGCTCTTTATAGGTACCTCAAGGGAGGCTGTAGCGAGGTGGGGGTTGGCCTGTTCTCCCACGTGCCTGGTGACAGGACGAGGGGGAATGGGCTTAAGTTGAGCCAGGGGAGTTTTAGGTTAGATGTTAGGAAGAACTTCTTCACTGAAAGGGTTGTGAGGCACTGGAACAGGCTGCCCAGGGAAGTGGTGGAGTCACCATCCCTGGAAGTCTTCAAAAGACGTTTAGATGTAGAGCTTAGGGATATGGTTTAGTGGGGACTGTTAATGTTAGGTCAGAGGTTGGACTCGATGATCTTAAGGTCTCTTCCAAGCTAGAAATTCTGTGATTCTGTGATCACACAGTAATTATCGTGACAGGCAAAACAGACTCGGCATAGGGAGATGGTAAGATTTATTGCCTATTACTAACAAGCTAGAGAAGTGAGAAACAAAGGAAAGAAACCAAAAGCACCTTTCCCCTCCCCCCATCCAGCCTCTTCCACCTCCTCCCCTCAAGTGGCACAGGGGAATGGGTGTTATGGTCAGTCTACAGTGCTTCTTCTCTGCCTCTCCTTCTTGGTCACTCTCGCCCCCTGTGCTGCGGGGTCCCTCCCACAGGATGCAGTCCTTGATCTTATGTGGGTTGCCCACAGGCAGCAGCTCTTCAAGCACTGCTCCCACACAGCTCTGTACCACGGGGTCCATCCCTCAGGAACAAACTGCTCCAACCTGGGTCCCCCACAGGCAGCAGCTCCTGCCAGACCCCATGCTCCTGCATGGGCTCCTCTCCACAGGCTACAACTCTAGCCCAGAATCTGCTTTGGCAGGGGTCTTCCACAGGCCACAGCCTCCATTGGTGGAGGCCCACCTGCTCCACTGCAGTCTCCTCCATGGGTTGTGGCGTGGAACCCTGCTCCATGTGGGACCCATGGGCTGCAGGGGGACATCCTGCTTCACCATGGTCCTTGCCACAGGCTGCAGGGGACTTCTGCTCCAGAGCCTGGAGCACCTCTCCCGCTCCTTCTTCACTGACCTTGATGTTTCTCACTCCTCTCACTCTCTGAGCTGCTGTGTGGCACAGTTCCCCCCCCCCCCCCCCCCCCCCGTCATAAACATGTTCTCACACACACAAGTACAACCACCACCACTTATTGGCTTGGCTCTGGTCAGTAGTAGGGCCCTTACCTAACATGGGGCAGCTTCTAGATTCTTCTCACAGAAGCCACCTCTATGGCCCCCTGCTACCAAAACCTTGCCATGTAACCCCACTACAGTTCTGTCTTTAATGTGGCTGCAGCATGGAGCAGTGTGGTTTACTGCAGTTTAAAAAAAAAAAAAAAAGTTGTTTATCTCAGGTATACAGACAAAATATACCCTGAGACTTGATTGCATTAAAATAATTAGTTTGTATTTATGTGGTATTTGCACTTAAATTTCCAAGTTCTGACTACCAGAAGGAAACAGATGTAGTGTAGTCTAACAACTCAAGAAGTAATGTATTTTTTACATTATCACCTACTCCTACAGACAATAAATAAAGGCTTTGAAAGCTAACAATTGTGTAAAGCATTCCTGGTTGAATGGGCTACTGCCTCTCTTGAAGATATACTATAGAGAAAGCTGCTTTTATATCATCTGGTAAAGCCTAATTGCATCAGTTGCATCTCACTCCTGTTCCAGATGGGAAACACCTGACATGCCCATTCCTTGGGTGCATTATTTATTAGGTGGATGGATGGTTAGGAATGGATGAACTAGAGAGTTTTCTCTCTCTTTTTTTTTTTTTTCTCTTTTTTTTTTTTTTTTGCAGTTACACAGGGTTGCTTTTTCTGATGATTATTTTTTGCTTCTCTATTTCTGATGTACTATGGTATGAATAGAACCATCTAACCATCTGTCTATAAAAGAGTGGCTACAGGCTTCTCAATTTTTCCCATGTATTTCAAACTAAAATTTAATCTGAGTCTTTTTTGATCTGTCAGCAGTGCTGAAAAACTTGAGCTGACAGGGTGGTGCAGGCAAAGCTCAAAGAGTTACCAAGTTTTCTACAAACCAGCAGCAGAAACTCTGCTGTTCTTGTCTCCCATTGGGAAAGTAAGTACTCGAAATGCGGTCTTGTTTTAAGATCATGGTGTAAGATGGGAGGAAGTAGCTGACTGTGGTGATCTGAATCACTGTGAGGAAGGCAGAATTCCATGCTTTACATGGATGCTTCAGTCCTCTGTATTTCAGTACGATTCTTTAAGAGTACAGGTTACAGAATGTGGCCATCATGACAAAACCCCAGGAGCTGTTTTAATGGTAACTCATGTTGGAACATGTGAATATTATTTAACAGTGACCCCAAGTAGAGCATATTGTAGTGACAGAACCTAGAGGTCACAAGAGGTGAAGTCATGTCGCAAAATTTGTTCAGAAAGATGTCCAAGAAGTCTTCAATTATCTGGTATTTTTCCATAACTGTGACCTTTGAAAGGAGCATGTGTGGTAATACCATGATAGGTGGCTGTAGCCATTCAGTGAAGCACTACTGTATCCATGATAGAGAACATCAAAGAGTTTCTTGGAGCTTTCAAGGTCTTTGTAGAGCAGATGAGCATTTTCAGGCAGTTTAATAACCTTAGCACATCTTTCACATAATCATTCCTTGTCTGGCTCTTAGCTCTCCTCAATTTAAGGGCACAGCCTTTCATTAAATAGCAAGGCTGCTAGCTGAGGATCTGGAGCTAGCAGGTACGCTGTCCTAATTAGTAAGGGAGCAAATGTATAAAAATTTCATCTCCACTGCATCCAGATGAAACAAGATTATGGCAAATTACTGAGGGAAGAACAGACATCAGCGTGTGTGTATAGGTAGATTATGATGCTTGGGGGAGTGAACTGCTTGTATATGCTGATTTGCCTCTGGCCAACAGTTAATACTTACATTATGCCTTGTACAATTGTATTGTATAACAGCTGATTTTGAGATGTGATTGTAGTCCAAATGTCACTAGTTTATAAGGTAACTTGGATACACAGTGCAGTCATGGCTCTAACTGCATTGTATACTGAGATGAAAGGGGGACTGCTTCACAGTGCTTTCCAGCAGGGTCAGTCATAGTGTTGTTTCTCTCTGAACGTGTCACTTGTATCAGTCTTCTGATGTGATTTATTTTTCCTTGATAAAGAAGAGAATAGCTGAGTGTAAAGTCTTAATATGTTCTTAAATTGAGAATGTTACAGATTACTTAGGAATAGCTCTATCCTTATCTGTGTGCATGCTTAACAAGAAGGAAGAGTTATTTTTATATACAAATATAAATATATGGGGTATTTACTAGTCCCTGTTACCTAGGCAAAGGAAAATATATTCAGACCCATCAGTGCTGGCAAACATCGTTGTCAGTTTAGGGTAGGAACTAATGGCAAAAGAAGCAAGTGGAACGATTGGTTTAATAGAGTCAAAAAAGAGATTGTGAAGAGACCATGCAGTCTTTATATGTATTTACATATATATAAAATTAACCAAGCAAATGTTGCAAACCAAATAATTTAAATCCTCGATTTCCATTTGTTATTTTAAAATGTATATATTTCCTATATTTCCTCCTGTATATATTTCCTCTATATTTCCTGTGTAGTAAATAAAGTGTGTTCATGTAGTGTCACTCTAATATTGTGAAGATACTCTAGGATGATTTGAATGATAGAATGATATGTCTACCATCATAGATCTATCTCATGGTGCCATGGAATAGCATAGTATTGAAGTGTACATGCTGATAAAAAACTTGAAATCAGGGAGAAACTGCTCCACTGTTGATAGGTCTTGGTCAAGTATGCTACATTGTGTTTGGTTAAAATATATCTATTACCCTTATCTTACTGATAAATATAAATGTGTGTATTATTTGGTGAGGTTTAGGCCAATTATTTTGCTTGGAGGGACTTTAAATTGTCTATTTCCTGGTTGTTGAGGAAGCCTAAAGATGCCATATAGGCATTCACAAAGGAAAAAGGTGGGTAATTTTTCAGGAAGTCGAATCATACAATGTACCCTTGCAACAAAGAAGGCTGAATGGTATTGTAGACAGCTTTAGGAGTGTAGCCAGCAGATCAAGGGAGGTGGTCCTTCTCCTCTGCTCAAGGATGTTGAGGATGCAGAGTCTTCCGTTCAGGGTTCCCCACTACAGGAGAAAGGGGCCCCTAGTGAAGGGCCACTGGAATGGTTAAGGGGCTGGAGAAGCTCTTAGGAGAGAGAGCAGGGACTGTTGACTCAAGAGAGAAGATTGGGGGACATCTCACAAACGTACACATATGTGAAGGGACTATATAACAGAAATGGAGCTAGGCTGGTTCTCAGTTTGACAAGGAAACCTGATAGTCAGCTTTTTCAGGTGCTCTTGTGTCTGCTCTAGCTGAAACTTAGCAGTGCCCTGAGATGTGCACTGGTCAAAGGAGGTCACATGATGACTAGTGAAAATGACCAAAAGTTGTTTCTATTACCTGAAAAAGATGTTTACTGGCACCACGGTAGTCATTGGTGTAATCTAGGTAATTGACTAAAAAGTCTCAAAGGGAGTGAGAATGAGACTTTACTGAACAACAAAATGTAATTCAAACAGATTTCCGTATTCTTAGGTTGTGAGATGTGGCAGGATCACACTTTTACCATGTTATTGCATCTGATTCTGATGTATTACTTCTCTATGAAGTGTCTAAGAAGTTTCACTAATGCCTGAAATATCATCTCACCAGCCATCAAGAACAGGTGTAAGCTGAACATAGGTTGCAGGTAAAAACAAGTCACTGGATATTTTTGAACACCGTTTGAGGAAGTTAAGCATTGCTACTTTAGGACTGTTCTTCCAAAAAAAAAAAAAAAAAAAAAAGAAAATCACTTTTGCGAGGTTAACAGATTTTAGAGAACAATGAATGAGAGTGAGTGTATTATTTCATGAAAGAATGAGCTACTGTGTTAAATAAAGCATCAAGTTGTATTGTAATGGTATGTTCTTTCTGTCTCTCAGCAAAAAAAGAGCAATTGGTTGACCTAATGACTAAAAGTAACCAGTGTATCCTGACGAAAAGGAAGACATGTTTTATTTTCCTATTAAAAGATTGTAGATGGTTTCATTCAAGGTGGTGTAAATAGAATGAATGGTGTTTCTGTTCAACAAGTTGGTCTTCCACATGTATATCCTAAGGCTGCTGAAGTACTCTTTTTTTTTTTTTTTTTTTTTTTTTTTTTCAAAACTAAAGAGAAGGGAGAAATATTTTAGGCTTGCAACTTTGCATTGTGTAGTTAAATAAACAATACAACTTATTAATATTACGCTTAGTTTAGAAAACAAGCATGTCACTCTGAAATGCAATTTATAAATATACAGATCTTAAGGAAAATTGCTTTAGTATTCATCAGAAAATAATTTGTTGATACAAAAACTTTTCTGGTAGGTACTTAGTCTAAAAGATACCTTTCCAGTGAAATTCTGATTGAATAACTTTTCAGTGATGCTTACCTTACTAATGCAGAAATATTGCTCGCCATTCTCTTTGTGAGTGGTTCTTGAGACGCTTCCAGCTGTGGTAACGCAACTTTTCACTAGAGTATGTAACCCAAACCTTCAATTTATATTTAGTGTCAAAGTTTATTGTGCTCAACTTATTCAGAAGAATTAACACTTTTTTATTCTTAAGAATTACACTTAAGGAGGGGGCTGAGATTCTGGCCTTTGTCTTCTGTCGTATAAGCTAACAGGAAACCAGAATAAAGGAAGTAATGGATACAGAAAAGATGTGTAATACTGATTTCTTTTAAACAAACATGGGGAAAAAATAGATAAATATTACTTGTGATGTATAGAAATCATTGAGGGGCACTGACTTTTACTAGCACAATACTGAAGTGCTATGCTTATTCCAGGTACTGAAATAGTTCTTAACTGTCAGTGTCACAGGGCAGTAGATCTGAGTGGGTAATTCAGTGACTAAATTATATGCATCTATTTTAAATATCCAAGAGGGAAAAAATATTTGTATATATCGCTTTGTGGTTTTAATTCAGAGAATTTCTTTATTTGTGTTGCTGTTGATATCCTCTGCTGTGTGCTCAAAATTTAGTTTCAAAGGTGTTCGGTGACATGACCTGCTATGGCTGTTGAAATGAATGATGCCTGCCCCTTGTTGTTATGCTTGATGTATATCTTGAATTAGGCTTAGGTTAACAGCAGCAGATCCTGAAGTGAGCACGCTTAAGAACTTGATTGATGAACCATTTAAAAAAACAAATACTCTGAACTATATCGTCAAACCCTATAGGTAAATACACTGGTGTCAGCTAGAGGGCTTTGTTGTAACTTTGGTAGCAGTCGGAAGGTAACTAAGATTTTTCTTTGTGTTGTGATTTAGCCAATATGGTCAGAAAATGATGATTAATACCTGTGTGTGTCGGGGGAAGGGGTCAATGACCTGAGGAAGTATGACTTTTTGACTGCTGCTTTGACTGGGCCTTGGCAAAACATCAGCTTCTATGAAGCAATCCCCGTTGTATCATACAGGCAAGTTCTAATATGGGTATTAAAGTCTACGAGCCCAACTTTTCTATCAGAATGACTTAAGTTCACTTACCATTCAAATGATAAAGGGATAAAAGCTCAGCCAGCATTATTTAACTGTTAAAATGTGATCCAAGGCTTGAAGTGTGCTCTTCTTGGGGAGCAAGGAGGGCATAAAAAGATGTGGGTCTGCTGCTGAACTTTGAAGGATCAAGTCTTGTGAAGTAAATGATCTTGCTGAAGGAATCAAGTCCCTTCATTACCAAAGCTGAGTCTGTTGAGGTAGTGAGTCCCTCTTTCTCTCCTTTTCAGGTTCCTGATCTGATGGTGCCTGGGGGGGATATGCAGTTGATGGTGTGATCCAAAGTGACACTGGTGAGCTCTTAGCTTGCTGCTGTTGGTGGCTGTGTATCTAAAAGCACCTTTTGGATGGGAAGTTTAATCCCTTCCGAACTGTGTTGCTGCCCAAGTGCCAAGGATCATAAGATACAGTGCTCGGGGCTTGGAGGGGAAAAAAAAAAAAAAAAAAAGGGTGGTGGTGGGTGGCTAGGGGTAGGGATGGGTTATTAGCATACAGAGAGAACTACGTTATTGTGTTGAGTAGGGGGCACAGAAATTTTCCTGAAGGCTCTTGAGAAATACATGTTAGTATTACCGTAGATAATGTCAGTTGGTAGCCAAGTACAATGTGGTTTTGAGAGCTAGTTCTTGGTTCCTCAATGTGCAGAAAAAGCACTATGATGCTTGCATTTATTGTTGGTCACATGCTCAGAGTGCTGCCTTTGCCTTGCTTGAACCCTGAATTTCTAGCTATGTATCTGGATTCCTACATATGTACTGGTATGGTAAAACCAGTTGTAGTTCTGGCGTGGTGCGTGTGCTCTGTACTACTCTTATTCAGATCTTGTTTGTTATACAGTATACTTCACTAAAATATGTTAAGAATGATTTTTCTGTTCAAGCGAAGAACCCGTTCTAAAATGAATATCTAAAATATTGAGTTAAGTACATCTTCAGTATTCAACGATGAATTGAAACTACTGAAATGCTACATCTGTCCACCCAAGTGGTAGCTAGAGCTTTTCAGGTATCATTTTATTGCTATGGATTCTTCTATGAATCAATTGGTTTCTTTTAAACGCTTGCTTCAGAAGGCTTGATTGTTAAACATTCCAAAGTACCAGCATATGGAGCCAAAATAAGGATAAAAATTTCTGTTCTTGTAATCAGGTTCATAAATGAGACATCTATTTCTAGAAACCTGCTTATAATTAAGTATTAAAATAGGCATTTTCTGAGATGCAGTGCTGCTTCAGAAAGAGAAAATATTTTTCAAGATCATAGTGTTCAGAAAACAGTCCTATTAGATGGAAATGGAAAAGAACAAATAATTAAGTAGATTTCTTACTAGTTGTTAATCAGTAAGAAAGCTTCAAGATCAGGGAGTTCTGCTGTTTCATTCCAGATAAGAAAGCAGGTCAAGACACCTTCAAAATACCGTTGTTTCATTTTGGCACCTAAAAGAAATTCGTTAGGTATAGCATGCTTATGAAGGTAAGAATACTCAGTAGTTTACACCTTCTGCACGTACATTGAGGTTCTTATCTCTGAAAGTCCTGCTTGCAAGCAGCAATACTCCTGCATTTGCCTCAGGTTGCCACTGGGTATAGAGTTCTCCCTCATTAGTCCTCCTGGGGGCATTCAACTGTGTAGTGGCACTACTGGTGCTTGCCTTAAAGGAAGCTCTACAGGGAATCGTGGTATTTTTGTATTTACATAGTGCATGTGCTTTGCTTGTTGTAAAAAGTCTGGATAGATTTTGTGGTGAATTCTGCTTCATTACCAGTGACTCAGAATGATGCTAAGTGGGATTTGGCATGTGTTATGGTTTTACTCGTTGAACAAATTACTTCAGTCGTGGGAAGGGAAAGAGTTAACCAGTGGATGTTTATTGTGAAGGTTTTCTCCCTACTAGATAGCTCTTCTGTTGCAGACCTTTGTGGGACTTATGAACTGTAGCTTCTCCCTGCCCTGTAGTTGTTTGAGTAGTGGTTTTGTTTTTTTTTGTTTTGTTTTTTTTTTTTGTTTTGTTTTGTTTTTTCATGGCTGATCAAATAGTGATATGAGGGTACTACAGGTTGTGTTCTGTGGTTATAGGCAGCAGAATAACAATCATGGAGTCTCTAGTTGGAAGGGACCTTGAAAGACGATCTGGTTCCAACCACCTGCTATGGGCAGGGACATCTTGTACTAAACCAGGTTGGACTGATCTGTCCGTGAAAACCTCCAGGAATGAGGCACCCACAGCTTTTCTGGGCAACCTGCTCTAGGGCCTCAACTGGTCCTAAAAATAAAAAAAAAAATAAAATAAAAGTAGTAATAATAATAATAATAATAAGGCCAGGATCTCTTTTTGAAGTAGTAGAATAATACTTAGAAAAAAATAATCAGAGTAATCAGAAGTGAGCTTTACAATGCTAAGTAATTTTAAATTGTTTTTGTGTACCTCCTCTTAGCTTGTTGGCAGCTTATGCTACTACAGAAAGTAAGGTCTGGAGTCCAGAGGAAATTAGAAAAAGCTTCATGAGTAGGTCATTTTGTATCATCGGGAAAGGTTATGATAATGTTACTGCTGTAGTTGTATTAGATGGATGATGAAACCATTCCTGTGAAGAACCAACTGAGGACAACTGGGGTATTTAGGAAAGTGGAGGCAGTATCAGAGAAAAAATAGGTGGGGAAAAAAAACACAACACTGCAGTTGCAGACAGTATACTAAAGGATATTCCAGGAGGCTGAGAAGGTAATAGTTTTTCCTGTATGCTATGGCAGCGCTTGAGCTACAATCCTCTTAGTGTTTTTAAATGAAGTTCATCTAAATGTCATTTTCCTTCATTAGGAATGGGGGTGCTGAAGGAATATGTGAAAATGGCTTTGTAGATGACAGAGGAAGGATTTTTCTGGATGGTACTCCTTCACGTTGCTCTTCATTATATGAATGCCTGATATAGAAGGAGCAAGAACTCGTATAGCATGGCAAATATATAATTAGACTTACATACAGAACTTTTTTCTCTGCTTCTGCATTGTCTGAAGCAAAACCTGTAATTCCCTTATGGAAAGGGGAGCTCCTCAGTGGTAAAAAAATAGTTGCTTAGGCTTGAACAGCAGGGAGCTGCATGAAAATCATTAAATGATAATTGGACAAACTGGAAAGGTGGATCACTGGAAAATGGAGGGGGTGGTAATAGAAAGCAAAATAACTATTTGACAGCAGGTGTTCTTCTCCCAACAGGACAGGAGACCAATCTTTGTTTCCCAACAAAAAATAGAATGGAGTGCCAGATCATAAAAATCTAACAAATGAGGTTGTGACGTGTCCTAAATAGATAGAGAACTTCTTCACCATATAGAAGGAACTGGTGTTGTATATTGTACAATTGCAAGTGAAAATCTTGTAGAACTAATCCTTTGCAATAGCTCCATCCATATAACACTGTGTTATTGACCAAACTACATATAAATAGCTTTTGATGTTAATCCAGCTGCTGAAGAAACAGGAACCAATGTGCTTTTTCCTTTTATTCAGTTACGTGGCTGTATACAAGAGTTGGTGCAAAACAATCTGCCAAATCCAAGATGGTGTTTTTTCACAAGAATTCTTCTGTATTAAAATGACTGCAGAACTGTCTTTTGCAGAACGCTACAAACAGTGTTCTGCTTGTGGAACAGTAGCCTTAGGAGGGATTTGTTGCCTTCAGCTCTGGAAGGCCTATTCATTTATGCAAGTAACTTTAATGCAAGCCTCTTGGGGGAAAAAATGGCTAACTTCTTGTGTTTTTTTTTTTCCCCCCCCCCCCCCCCAATGAAATTAGTGTTTCATTGAAGAACAAGAAGGAAAAGAATACATCTTAGGCCCTGATTTACTTGTATGTGTTTCTTGATACTTGTGTTTCAGTTCTGAACATTTTCTATTTAACTGAATTTGTTAGCAATCATATGAAGCAAATAAAGTCCTCAGGTCCTAAGCTTCTGCAGTCGGAATGAATTTCTATCTGTATCGTTTTGCACATGGCATGATGTACTTGTAGGGGAAAAAAAAAAGTAATAATTTGTTTTCTTCTTGGTCTTTATTTTTGCTTTTGTATTCCATCATCAGGAACTTCTAGTGATTGATTGGCTGGTTTATACCAGCCATACATGGTTTTATACAGTATGACTGTATAAATTTGCATGCAGTTTATTTTTAAACATAATAACCTATTTCTCAGATTATCTACGTTAAATAGGTACATTGATCAAGGAATGTATATTGACTTAACTGCAATAGCCACTGGCTAATCTTTGAGATAACTAAGTCTTTTGGTATTTAATACTAATAGGTTCAGTTTTTCTTTATTAGCTCTAAACATGAAATTCCGAGTAATTGAATTCTTGATTTTTAGTAATGCTTAAAGCTACTATTGATGATACGGAGCTTTTATTTCTGTGTATATGTGCTGTGTGTGTTCTAAGTAAATAAGAATTGGAGGGAAAAAGTTGACAGATTACCAGCCATGTTTCAAAACTAAATGAAGGAAAAGTAGCCTGCAGATGAAAAACTAAAAAATTCTTACCGATGTTTTCCCATGTTTAGTTTTAATTACCTTCTGACTCTTATTCTTGTCTGTCCAGCTTGTTGGAATGAAGCTCGCTACCTGTTTTTGCATTGTTGCCCAAGGTGATATGAAATAAAATAGTGCTGACATAATTTTGTCACCACCCCGTCGTGAAATAATACAGGAAGGTTAAGAGAAAAAGAGCTTAGAGGTAATTACTTCTGAAGCTCAGCATGTATTGGGTAACCATTGGTTTTTATGCTTATAGTATGCTGAATATTTTCTGGGCTGAAATGGGTAATCCTTCCAATTCCTCTGATTCCTGCCTTGTTTCTAACAGCTATTTCCATCAAAGAGATGGGATGGAAGGTGAACAATGAAAAGGGGGGAGGGGGAAATTGGTGTGCTATGAATCTTTTATTTTTTTCTACCTCTACTAAAAAACTTTGTAGTGGGAGGAGGGTAAGAGTAAGATAAGGCACTGACAGAGCAAAGAAGAAGAGCTTTGCTACCATTATCATAGGTGAAAAAAGAACTCTCTGACCTGTTCTTCACCCATTAATTTAGACTGCTGCTACTGCAGTACCTAAGGATTTGGCCAGGTTTTCTTAGAACATCTATCTGAAAGTGTAAATTTCATCACACTGCCTTGAGCAAGATTATTTATTGTAAACCATTATATTCCTGTGTACTTTCTAGAATGTGACTTCAGTTCCAATACGCAGTACTTGTACTGGTTATATAAAAACTGAAATAGCAATAGAATGATGAAGGTACCGACTTTCTCAACTATAGAAAAACATTGAAGGGAAGAGAAGCCTCTCAATACAGACATAGAGAAACATGCTGTTATGAACATCCATAGCAATATGTGGAATGGGTCTGCAACTATTTCAACTCATGGGTGTTCTTGTTGTAGTTTTTCTTTTTTTTTTTTGGATGAGCTTCCAGAGCTGTAAAAAATCTTTCCTAGTGAGCTCTTTATGTGGACATTAATGAAATATGCGATAATGAAAGTAAAGCATTATGACCTTTATAATGGGAGACCTTCACAGATATAATGGTAAAAGGCAGAGCAGTATAGCATAATTTTACTAATGAAAATATCTTTTACCTCCTCTTGAAATACACAGTCACGATTTTATTTAGACAATATAAATAAAACTCTGAGAGCACAATGCTATCTCTTGTATGTTCTTGCAAGGCTGGTTATTTCTGAAAATAGCCACTGAAAACTTGGAAATTTAATTCTGCATTATGATCTGTTCCTCTAGACTCAAGGAATCATACAGGTTAATATGCACATCTGAGGAGAGTCTGAAGTTGTTTTAGTTGTTCTTTGCACTCTTCTCCTATCCCAAAGTTTAAGTGCATTCTCTAACTGTCTCCAACTAGCTTTGCATTCAGTCAAGGTCAAATACTGATTACTCTATTGCCAGGAATTTCATGAAAAAAAGCATGAAATAATCCTCGGATAGTGATAGGGATTTGTAATGGAAATGCTATATCAAGTAACAGAATTGATTACAGATATTCTACCATGGAATGAGGAATAATGTGCTAATGTGTATACATCATTTAAATATCAAACTTGGAGGATAGAATAAGCTCTTGTAAATCATAAGACTTCTATAAGCACCCTCAACCCTTATGTAAGAAAAGCTTCCCAAAATGGAAATGTCAGAGTAGTATATTTTGCATAGTTAGCATGTTATTTGATAGCTGTAGTTAATATCCTTAAAGCATATTATGTTCATCTAATAGCTTGGATAAATTTGAAGTTGGTTGATCTGTTTCAAAGGCCTTTAAAAAACAAACAAAAAAAAGTTTGATCTTGTAATAAAAATACTCATCTCCTAATGCATGGAAAGTTTACTAGCCCATGAAACAGATTGACCTCTGATTCAAAAGGTGTTTGGCCAGCCTTGCATGGGCTTGTGTTTTCAAACTTCACAGTTACATTTCAATAGGTGTTTCTGACTGTAGAAATGAAATATTTTGCTGCAGCAATTGTTTCTTTAATACACGATACACTGTTATGGATCATAAAACATAGCTTTTTGTGTTTGTGGTGCTTTTAACTTGCTGAATTCTCAAGTAATTGCTCAACTAATAATAATACGGCATATGTAATCTGAGCTCCTTGTAATTAAAAATACTTTCTGTTTAAGTATGTGTACTCTGCATTTTCAGTTAAGACTGTTAGAGGGATCTCAGCATTTTTATAAGCTATAATGCCGTACCAAAGAAATTTGCTTTGTCAGTTTGAGTGCTGTTGTAATAAATGATTGTTACTTTTTGATCCTTTCTGCTGTAATTAAAAAGCAGCCCATCAAAATACTGACAGTGTAAATGCTCAAACTTAGTAATTATTCAGTAGTAAATGACTGAGCCAGTTTTCAAAGAAGAATACAAAATGTAAATTACATAATGTTCTCAAATTTTTAAAGGCTTTCAAAGCTTGTACTGCAGCAGTGAAGCTGGTTTGAGTTATTAGTTCTCTGAGCTACCACGCTGCAACTGTTGATGGGCTGTGCTGTCTGCACCCAAGTGAACTTGATTCTTCGTGGTTTTTCTGAAGTAGTTAAGATGTGCTGACATAGCTAATTCCTTGAAATGCTCTGTAGCTATAACTTGCAGAAAGAGCAAAAGAAAAAGCAAGAAAGAGTTTTTTCTAGCGTTGTTGTCCAAGAAATCTTGTCAAAGATCTGTGCAAGGATGCATCTCTTAATAACTTATAAACTATTCCCACAAGGTCATTGGACTTGAGAGTGAATCTGTATATGTGCACAGTTATAAAATAGGATAAACCCTGAAGCCCTCCCACTGTCAATAGATGAATTTCATAAATATCAAGTATATTTGATTATTGTGCAGTTTCAAATGTTTTTGCCCCCATATGACAACTGAATTAACAGATAGAATTTAAATGCTGTTTTCAGTTGCTACTGAGATGACTTGAAATTGCTCTGCTTGGTTAATCTATTTAATGCTGCTTTGGCTGTAACCAGACAAGAGATTTTTCAGAAAGGTGGGAGTCTGAGGAGGTTGGGAAAGGGGAAGCAGAGATGTAGATTATCCTTGACCTGAATTTCAGGGTTTGACTGTATAGTAAACCTGCAAGTGTTCTGGCTGAGAATGGGAAAATGGGACCACTTGAACACTTTGTCCTATACTCAGTTTCTCAGAGCCTATAATTTAAGTTCACAAGAACTTGCAAAACCCATCGTTGTAGCTCTTCTTCTTGTTGCTGTTCAGATCTCACCTCTGCTTCATTTCATTTGTCTCCTGTCAAGCACATTTGCTACTTGGATCACCACCTCACAGTTGTGAGGGTAATTCTTCTTGTGACATTTCTTCTTTTTATATCAATAGAGAATTTTACAGCTTCCATAATCTTGCTGCTAATCAGAAATGAACAAGTCAATTGCAAGTGATACAAGGATCGTTCAGTTTAAAGGCATAGGTTGTTGTGTTTTACAAATGATGTTCTGCGGTTCTTACCCTCTCCTAATAACAGAAAGCATGGAGGTACAGAATCTGTATCTGCTTTCTTTTAGCTTGAGAAAATAATGTTTTATTGCTTAATTGGAAACTTTTATGTGGAGGGAAGGAGTAGCAGAAGATATGTCACTGGCTTCTCTTTTTTGCTTCAGGCTGTTTTCAGTTAAAGCAAAATATACCTCTCGGTGATGCAAGAAGAATTACAATTGTAGACTTCCTGTTTCCACTGAGAACTGCTAAGAGGAATAGTGCCTTAAATCTCAATTGCAGGGGTAGAGAGAGCAAAATCGTGAGCTGCAACTTCTGATGCATGGCTGAGATAGTGTAAGTAGAGCTGCAAGTCCTAAATCCCTGATAGCAGAGCTGACTGGGAGACTTTTTCTTAAAGTCCACCCCATTCAGAGTGTGTTCATCTACTGGGGCTTTGCGGAATGCTGAAGTAGCTAAAGATGGAGAAACTACTGGGGAGTTTTCACTCAATCAACAGAGGTTCCTCTCAGGATTTTTCAGCAGCAGAAATTTAGGTTACCATCACACAAATCTGAGGCTGAGGATCTGGTCAAGGGTGTTTCCCTTGGATTTGGCATATTATCAGTTCAGCTAGGATAAGAGTATGACATGAACCCATACTTGACAGATGAGTCAATGACTCCTGCTTCTCAAAGGAACAACAAACTTCCTCTGTTGTTACAAGAAAAGAGAATGGTGTTATGGAGGTTGTAGAAAGTGTGTGATAAATGTGATTTTCCCTCTATGATTTGGTTACCATTTGCAACTGTAGCAGCAACATATATATATCTATATAGGAGCTGGATGAATGTTGAATACCATTAAAATATGTAAAACGTTGAAAAGTCTTGACTGCACAATGGAAGAAGCAGGGTATATAGGAACTTTGAGAGTTTCTTTTTATTATGGTTGGTCAAGGTAAACTTTAGGTATTTCCCTGATCACATGTCAGACAGCAATATTGTACCTAAATACATGGTATAAAATGTCAATGCAGCAAGGAAAGCTGTGTATTGTATGCACCTTCTTATCAAGAGTAATTGGTAACCAAATACAGAAACACACAACCATATTGTATGTTTTTATATAAATATTTTTAACTTTGCTCTATTCTATTGTAGTATCATGCCAAAAGCTGTTTTGTCTGAATATCACACTTAGTCTTTTTAATATCTACATAGATAGATATGGAGTCAAGTGCTTAGTCTTGCGTGCCATCTTAAGTCACCTTATATGTACTCATAAATGTAGCATTTTTTTCATCTTTTCATTTTCACAAATGAAGTTGGGCTTGTTTTAGGCTATCTACTTGCACGTTGGCTGTTGGATTTCATTATGCATGACAAAACTGATTCTCATCCTGCTCTTGCATAGGTGTAGTCTGTTAAAGACCTGATTAAACCCAAGCCCCAAAGAACTTCAGCTGCAGCATGAGGGTTTGTGGCTTTCTTTGGGTTTGGATTCCCCCATGATGTGTACACGTTGTTTTCCAGGAGAATTGTGTGTCTAGATGAATAAATGCTAAGACTCAGCATTCACTTGCAAGAACTGTTGACTATTTGCAAGAAGCAGGACTAAAGTAAAATGAAGTGCCAGAGTTAATTACCTGCCCAAGTTATTCATGCAGGGAGAAGGTTTGCACAGTTAATTAGTTTATTTTTTGAAGAGGCATTTATTGTTTTAGGAGAAGTGTAGAGAGCTGCATTGCTTAGTCCTGAGAATGGGTGGATTAGAATCCTGTTGATTTTGATAAAACTTCATTTATTATATTTAAAGATATATCAAATGACCTTCTCTGATTAGCCCTAACACCATCGCAGAGGAAAAAAAAATAATTATTATTTGTGCCACTGATTAGATGAAGCCCCAGAAAGTAGGGCTCTCCTGAACATACTTTGAACCAGAATTACAGGATGAACAGAAGAAGCTTGTGGATAGGAAAAGCTGTTCAGCAAAATTAAGTAATAGAAGTTATCAACCAACTTCTGGCCTTGGTTTAAAAATAAATAAATAAATGTGAGTTGATTAAAATTACTATAGTACGCTATGTTAATCAATAGAAAGAAGCTGGGCTATGAATATGCAGCAGACTCTAAGGTACTCTACATATGGTTTTGGTGCTCACCAGCAATTATGATGAATAGTTTTAGTGACTGTTAATGAAACAATAGTTCCATACTACTTCATAATACACAAATCTGGCCAGGTTTGGAAGGTCACTCTTTCCACAGCAGCAAACTACTTATACTTCCTGTACACATGGCACACGTCTAATTTACCATCCCCTTCTCTGCAGCATCTCCCTTCAGTCTTGAACTTTTAGAATTCATGAGCTTTGAGTGAGTGATGGCTTCAAAAGTAGGTGAAAAACATCTTGGTTCCAGGCATTGGAGTACCTGTAGCTTTATGCTCCTGGGATATCTAGTTTTTTGTAGTTGAAGTATTCAGTGAGAAGCATAATAACCAATTACTGAATCAAATACACTGTCTCTGCATACTATATGGTAATAGACAGCATGTTTAGATGCTTTTAGAGCAGAGTTCATTGTACAAAATACTGAGACATTTTCTCTCCCGAAGTATTTATAAACCAAACCCATCTCTGTTCCCTTAACAGGGAAAAAGAAGAAAAGAAGAGGTATCTGGTTCCAGCAGAGTGAAATTGATTTTGTTTTGAGGGTCAAAGCCTACAGTCAGTAATCAAACCTTAGTCTGAATTTGTTTTACTATAGTCATCTTCTCCCACTTAATGATATGCTGAAGTTTTTTCTTGAAAGTTATCCCTCTTAGTAACTTTGAAAAGATTTCAAAAAAAAATTAATGTTGCAGGAAAACTTTAATTACTGTTCAATTAAGTCTGGCAATGACCCCTGAAGGCTTGAACAGGCTGTATTTAAATGTGCGTGGCAAATACAGCTCCATCTTCTGCAATTTACACAGGGTCAATGAGTTGGAATAGATGACCTCTATGGGTCTGTTTGAAGCTAAATTATTCTTTGAGACTCTTTTTGGCAAATATTTAAAACATGGCATGAAAATTGTGGCAGTTGATCTCTACCTTTTGATAGTTAGATGATTTACAATTGCCTGCATCAGTCTTTGGGAGAAACTGCGATGTACCACTACGTGCTTTCTAGAAGACCAAATTTACAAAATTGCTTGACTGATTTACTCATTTTCTAATGTAATTTAGACTAAATGGTTTTGTGGTCTATTAATCTTAGTAAATTTTCTTTAGAAGATGTGAGGTCTTTCAGAGCCTTTTCAGGGAACAACTTGGCTTGTGAGCAGATGCATAGATTCGCTAATATTGAAAGCGAGTGTGAGATGGGTGAAGGCTACCCTTCCCCATGGGAAATTTTCTGGCATATTTCACGAGCAAGACTGAACTGAGGAGGACTGTTCAGTGGGAGAACAGGAGGAGCAGAGCATCCTTCAATGTGCAGATATGGCAGATAAAGTTTTTAAATCATAAAGATTCTTTGATAGCTCTGATTATTTTTTTTTTTTTTTGTAGGTCTTGTTAAGCAGGGTTTGCAGTATATCTGATGAATGAAAATGGAGATCTTGCTAAAACTGAAGGGTGAGACTTGTTCTCACTCTGGAAATGGCATTTGATGAAGACAGCTCTGAGCTGGATTTGAACTTGTGGTGCTTAGTGCTGTCTGTCCTAACACTTTTTTTCCTTTTAATGATATAAGCTTCTAAATAGTACTATGTAATATTGAAAACCTGCTGTGGCCCTTGCTCTAACAGCTGTTCCTAGAGCTGTGATTTCTGTGTTTCTTCTGCTGCAAGGTGTTTAGTGGCTGCAGAAGGACATGGGAATGCATGTTAACATACTCTGGAAGTGTCCTACAATTAATTTGCAAAACACTTGCATATCAGATTTTCTGATAAAAGGCTAGCTCTTTGCTGCTTGGCTTCCTGTATGTTGCTAGTCCAGTTGGAAATGACTTGTGTGGCTGAGCAGTAATGAAGGTTTCTTTGATAATCAATGAGCTAATTCAGTTTGCTACCTTCATATTGACTCTCCTTTGAACTTTAGTGCAAAGAAAGAATGATGGTGAGGGATTATTCAGGAAGCAATACAATTTGTGCAACATGTTATTGTAGTGACTACACCTCACCATCAGCAAAGGTTTTGCTCTGACCATGCGTATGCATCATTTGCACTGAGCAAGTGTCTCTGGTTTCTGGCTTTCCTCAGTATTCATGCTTTTCCCAACCCTTGCTTTGCTCGGTCCTCTGCGTTTTTCCCCTGCTGATTAGCCATATCTGCAACAAGGGATGTAAAGACTATGTTTCAGGAGCTTGGACATCTGAACATCTTTTTCAGTATTCTATGGTACCTTTTTTTTTTGTTGAGGCAATATAAATTTGTAATAAGTAAATTGTATGATTAGTACTTTGTCTGTCTTCCAGACAGTTACAGGCACCTCCCATCTTTCACTCTGACAGTTCCAGGAAAAATTCTGATTGTGACTGTTTGTCAGGTAAATAAATAAAAAATCTGAGACTTGGGAAAGTTTGACAGGTGTGGTGTAGATTTGGAAAAAAAATAAAATAAAAAAAGTATCTGTGAGTGCGTATGTTGAGCTGACTTCATCCTTGTGCTTTGTGTAAATTGGGAAGTCTTCTATTGAATTAAAAGTTGGAAGGGGGGTGCAGTTGAAATCCCTTTAGGTAAGGGAATCTTTTATTTAGTGTGGCTGGCTAGCGTGCTTTGTTGGGCCTAGAGATAGTAAGATGCACTTCAGCTTTGACCCTGAGCTTCACCTTCACTGTGTGAGGGTTTTCAGGCTGCAATGCTATCCTGAGCTCAGTAGTGGGATGGAAGAATGGGTGGGGAGCAAGTAGCAGATTTCTCTCAGAAGCCTTAATTAAGGGGGAGGTATATGAACCAAGACGCCCCTAGCGCAGTTGCATTTCCTTTTGTAGAACCTCTTTGTGGAGAGGTATATCTCCCTAGACTCACCAGCTTTATTCTGAGCTCTTGTGAAAGGTTCCTTTGCTCCCTTGTGTGAATTTATTTCCTGGTAGGATGGGATTAAATGAAATACTGAGAGAGGTGTGTGACCAAGGAGGAGGACACTTGGATTAGTATGTGCTGTGGAACAGGGAATAAGAAGTAAAGGAGTGCTTTTTATCTGGATGACAACTTTGTTAGTTTCCCTGAGAAATGGGGGATCGATTTCAGGAATTATAAGTAAGACTGAACAGCTGATATAGGATATTGTATAAAGAGAATTTAAAAATAAGCCTGGTTTAAGTACTTTACCTAGCCAATTCCTGGATTATTTTTTATTACATTTTAAGACACACACATACGTGTGTGTGTATGTATGTATATATATATATATATATATTTGTTGGTTTGTAAATTTAGGGAAAATATGTCCATTTACCCTGCTTCTCAGTCTCAGCTGTGCCCTGTATTTAAATACAGAGTTGAACTCAGTGGTCTGATGATCGTATTTGGAGTATTTGAATAAGTTGAGCAAGGTGCTACTTAACACTGTTGATGTACAAGGATGAATGTCAGGTATGTAGATAGGCAAACATACAGCATGTGTAACTGAGATGGGCTCCAAATAAAAATTCCTCATAAAGTAATGTTTCAGGTGGCTTTGTATGAAGCTGAATGTATTGAGAAGTACAGATGCCCCAGCTGGATCCTTAGCTTGAACCACTGTCAGGCCCTCAGGGCATGCATTTTCAGCAGGTGAGCCACATGTCATTCTTAACTGCCCTCATTGCAGCCTTTTGTGAACCAAACCATATATCCTACTGGTAGCTTTGTTTTTGAGATTGCAGATCCTTCTTATTAAAAATTCTTTTCATCAGCTGAAGACTAAGCTAATTAGAGGAATCCAATAGACTGATACCTGGCTGGGTGGCTGGGGGGAGCAGGATACTGTGAACTTGATCAGCTTCTTTCCTTCTCAGCTGTCTTCATCATAGCTTTAAGTTTTCTTATAAAAATGGTGGATTTTCTGCTCTTAGAAAGCAGAATAAGTACTCAGTATTTAGGGCCATGTATTTTATTGCATTATACATCTCCTGGTATCATAGTCTTAAAAGAAGTCACTTAATATACATAAACAGTATGCAATAGCCCCAAGGTTTGTACTGCTTTTTATAAAGGAAGAAATGAAAATCCCAGTTAAATATTTTTGCAGTTGTTCAAACAGTCATTGTCTCTGTAGTAACTGAACATATGTTGCTGGAATAGCTCATTCTTATCAGGGCAGCTGCAGGAAAGATAAGGGAAAAGGAGTGCACTGTTATCTTTTGGGGGATGGGTTAGATACCCATTCTTGATGGAAAACTAGTCTTGCTACCATTATTACTAACATGCAGAGCATCAGTAAGTTAGACTTGTTTCTCTGAAACATGAATTAAAAATATCTGTAGACCATGTGTAAAATCAGCCCACATTCTTATAGTCCTGACTTAGTTGGTTTTTTTTATGTCCAATTCTGTCAGTCGTAAAAATGGCTTCTACTACGTGGACTAGTTATCTGAGACAGTGTTCAGGTCTGTTGTTGCCTCTCATATAGCACTACACTCAAAGTTGCAGCAGATCAAAAGCTTGTGATTAGGATTTTGGTGTTTTGTATCTGTCCTGGAAGCTTCTTCACATGGCACATAGCTCTTTGGTGGTTTGTGTAAAGGTTTGCTTACAGAAGTTGTGAAGCTTAATGCACTTGTTAGCACCTGGTTGTACAATGGGTTTTTTGGTAGTGAAAACATGGAGCTTAAAAGCTTGTAAACAAGCATAAAACTGATTCTTGTCCTTATGCCTTGGCCAAATGTTCTTCTTTGTCTGTCATTGTTTGTTCTTTCGACCACAGCTATGCAAGTCTTTAGTTCGGTCATTGCTCGGAAGTTCCATCATCTGTGTAAGGCGTGATTAAACCTCTTTTAAAAAGTGTGTGTGTGTAAGGAGCATTAACCTGGAGATCCTTTAGGACCCCAGATTCTAATAGACTGCAATTGAAACTTGAGGTTATGCAACCATTTTCAGAACCTTTCTGTCTTTCGACAGAAATAGGTCAATAATTATTAGAAGTATTAATTCCATTAATATTAGAACAATGCTCAGGATATGTTGGGTATATAGGAAATGAACTTGTATGTAATAGTAGACTGAAGTGTCAACACCAGAACTGATATTCATGCGGAGGGCTAGCACTGTTCTCATTTGCATTGGTTCTACATTTGGACACTTTGAATAATGCTCTGTAACCCATACTCAGTTTGTCATAGATTTTCAACTTTGATATCATACTTGACTGTTCCTTGCTTCTGACCACAGTTAAAGGTACTGAAAAAGAGTTCAGAGGGTTCAGTGTTGGGACATACCAGAATTACTAAACATAAAAGCACCCTTAATGAGAAACAAATTTCAGTTACAATGAAAACACTTTGTCCCTGATTAGCGTGCTGCCATGCTCTGAGCTTTCCAGTTGAACTGAGAAAATAATAAATTAGATGTATATGCATGAGTGCCTGCGCATGCATGTTTAAAGAACAAAACAAAAAACAAATGAAAAATCAAGAGCCAAATTGCTGCTATAAATGACCAACTAGAGAGGACTAAAAATACTACAGAATCAAAAGACTCAAAAGGAGAATAAAAATACAGAAAGCAAAGGTGAAAGATGAAAGGAAAGTTGCAGAGAAGGTTATGGTAAATAATAAGAAATTTATAAGCAACAAAAGGTCAGTGAAGAAGACAGCCAGGCCTCTGTTCGATAGCGGCAGTAATTTATTGACAAAAGAAAGTACAGTGCTAAGAAATTAAATGAATTCTGTTTCACTGCTTGCAACGGAGAATCAGGGTGAGATGCCAGATCTAGTAATAAATTTTCCCAGAGTGTAGAGAAGTAGTGAATAAAATACGGGCTGGGCAAAAATACGTGCTTTAGAAATAAGTGTCTGATCCAGATACTTAACTAGATGGCACAGCTAAAGGTTGAGAGTCTACTTGTGAGCTGTACCTAGCACTGCTAAGGAAACCTTTGCCTTTTTCATGATTTTTTTTCTTTTTCCCTGGGAGGGAGCGCTACTTCGTTAGAGAGAAGGTTCTGTAGGGTCTTCGGTTTCTGTAGAGTTTTTTCCACTCATCTTCCCCTGTTTTCAGCACCCCGTGTCCCAAGTCACTGGTGAATAGTGTCTGGAAGAAAGAAGAAACCAAGTATGGTCACAGAGGCTAGAGATGCTTGTTGCAAATGAGTATTGGCAAATGAGAAAATGAGGAAGACACAGCATTTGGGAAATGCTTTAGATGAATGGCACACTGTACAAAATTTGTGATCTGTTTGAACTTCCTGAGATGAAGCTGAAGGACAAGTAGGCATTACCTTTGCACTCTGTTTCAGCTGGACTTAGCTGCTATGGGAGAAACGCAGATGGCAACTGCAAGTCCATCTTGCAGAAAAAATGGTAACTGCAGGAAGAGGAAGATGATGGTGAGTGAAGCCCTGGTGGTGACAGAACGTGAAAGCTGTCCTCCCTTCAGCAGTTAGTTAACCTCTGCCTTGACCTAGACCTGGAGAGATTAACAACTGAGGGAAGGGTACTTTGGTCCATGTTGTAACTTTGCTCCAGACAGAATTTTTGTAGTTTCCATCTGGATGCCACCAAACAAAAACATTCTGATATTAGGATATTTTATGTGAGAGATGAGCATGTGTTTTTTATTTTTTCCTGTAGTAGTGACTAGTGCCAAAGTGACCTGCCATATGTGGTGGCCTTCTTGGACTTGACGGTAACTAGAACTTCTCTGGGGAAGTGAAGGAAAAATGAACATACATGTCTGTGAGAGAAATGGGAGCAGAAGCTGAAGATCAGAGTAGGGAATGTGAGTGTGTTGAACACGGTAAAAATGAAGTAGAATTTCAGAGAGGTAGAAAATGTATTGATAGTTAGGGGAGGGCAAAAGTTTTCCAGGATGAATGACTTCTGAAGAGGAAGGAGATGATAGGAGCAGATGAAATGCTGCAAGTTCAGAGTCTTTTTGCTACTGTTATTTTTCACCTTTTTTGTTCTTGAACTGTAACAGAGCTGCGCAGGCTTATGAGAGTTTCTTGGCAATCTGAGGCTTTTCATCACTAGCCTTCCAAGCCTTCTGCTTTCCATGACTGGCTGCAGAGAAGTGCTACGAGGCTTTCATTGTTGCCTTCAAAATCGGTGTACTACCAACTGCGAGAGAAAAGAGGTATCGAAGGACTAAATGATTGTTTATGAAGTCTTCATAATTCATTTCCTTTTCTTATGTCAAGTAGTTTTTCAAAGTTATGTGTGCAAACAACCTAAAATACTTTGATCTTTACTTGTTTCCCGTGTGAGTTTGAATATATCTGAATTGACAAGTAACCTGTGATAAAATCTGATAAGCTAAGAGCCGTGCATAACTTGATCTCTGGAGCACAGACAGCTTCGTTACATAAAGCTTATCCATGCTTTGATAAGGTACTTAGAGGGAAAACACCAAAATGATTTAACTATTTCGTGCACTCAGGAGCTTCTAGAATTCCTCTTATAAAACTTGAAGTTACAACCTGCTATGTACAGGATTTGTATCTAATAATACAAAAAAAAAAAATCTTCATGCATCTTTTAAATGTAGTCTGAATTTATTAGATTGATCCCATGGTATCTGATAGCTCTAACAGTGAATTCAAATATATTTGGCTGGGGGGAGCACTTCCTTTTGTTTAGCAAGAGACCTCTGAATTCATTTTAACACTGGAAATGCGAGCTACAGTATATAAAATATTATTCCACATAATGTTAATTAAAACCAAGACTGGACCATCATGATGAGTTTCTCGAGTATGGAGGTGGACCAGGTATACCTGTGGTACTGTTACACACCTGAAGCTGTATCTCTAGCCTGTTTTGTGTAATGTTCCTCACCAGGCCATGCATCGACAATGGCAGCTGAAAAAATTCTGTTATGTTATCCCTGTTAGTATTCAAGTATTCACTTTAATATAATTATGTTTATATACGTGTGTTTATAAAGTAAGTGTAAAGAAGTGTGTACCTGTGTCTTATAGGGCTCTTTTTTAAGAGCAGTGATAGCATAAATCACTGGTCCAACACCTGGGGCAATGTTGGTTCTTACAGCCTATTATCTTGTTAGGTGATAAGAACACTGCTATTCAGTGAATGAAGTGTGACCTTATGTTGGAAAGATGAACTTGATGGGAATGAGACAGGAACTCACTGCTCTGTCTTGTTGATGCTAAACAATTTATTTATTTTAAAGTTGCTGCTTAAACTTCTGACCCTTGCAACGTGCAGAACTAAGTTCATGCCAGTTATCTAGACAGCAGAGTTGGTGCTCTAGGTTTAGGGATGCTATAGAAAATGAGGTGTGTTTGCCTGAGACAGGTTTGTATGCGAGAAATGAAGTTATCTTCCGTGGATGTTTATTTTCCCTGCCAGTATTAATTACAGCAAGGCTTTAGACCCACCTTTTAGATGTTTATGGTGTCTTTACTGTCTCCTTTGAGCTAGGATAAATCTCACAGTAGTTTCCCCTTTTCGGATAAAAGGAATATAGTTTGTTTCTCCATTTAAACTGAGGCTTTTTTAATGACTGCCTTGCTTCACACAGACTGTGTGTCTAATGGTTATTAACTAGGTAAAGAAGATGAGACCAGAGGAGGATTAGCAAGCGGTGGTGTTTTATTATTATTATTATTCCTTGAGTAGCACCCACACATTGAGGGAATTGAGTGAAACTTGTTTTTCTTCACTTTTTTTTTTTTTATTTCTGCGTCTGTCTTGGTTTTCTTCCCTCTGTTCTTTTCTGTCTTTATTCCCTTTTTACCCCCCAACCCTCTTATTACTTTTGCTAGCTGGAACATCTGGAGAGTTATTCTTAATCAGCAAGGAATTGATAAGTAAAATGCAGGCTGTTCTCTGCGAAATCAAAGACATGCATATGTGTATGTGCCATAAAGGAGAATGCTGGGAAGACTGTGGATGCTATTTCAGTCAGTGTTAAATAAATGCAGCTTTGTGTGCAGCTAACGAATGGCTTGCATTTACTTCTGGGCACCAAGAGGAAGGAGACTTAATTGTGCTGTGTTTCTTCCCCCAGGAACAGCTGGAAGACCATAGTATCTAATATTTGAATTTTATCACACGTGCTTAAAAGCTCTTACTTGTTTTAATGTTGTTATGGACACTGTTTTCTGAATGGAAGAATTTATTCAGCCTTTTTTTCTGGTACTTTTTATTTTGGCAACTGGGCATGTAGCTTCAATTTTCTTTTCACAGCATTGATTGGGAAGTTGCTGCCCCTACCACATACTAATGCCTGTCAAACACTCGGTTCATTCTGCAGTCTGAAAAAGTTTGAGCTCTGCTGTCTGCCAGCGTTACCGGAGCGCTGTGGGCTTGCGTTCCAAGGAGCTGTCACGCCGTACATTGCTTACAGCTCTCGTGCATCCAGCCGCTTCCCATGTGATTGTCTCCTTTGAGAGTGAGCTTCCAGTTGGCAGCACCTGGTCCTTAGCACCAGAGGCTCCGCTGGGAGAAAGCTGGCAGGGAAATATTTGCCAAGAGTTTTAAATATGGAAACTGTAACTGAATTAAAGAGTAAACTATGCTCAGATAATGAATAAACCGTTTCATTCCAATGCAAAATGTGTTGCCTTACTCTCATCCCTAAGGAAGGTGGTGGGTGCCAACAAACTCATTTGAATGGAGAATGGTGTATATAACTCCTCTGAAATCAAGAACTGGGAGGAGGGCTGGAACTTCACAGTGTTATTTGCTGTCATGTCTTATGTGCAGCTAGGATAGATAGGCTTGAGGGGTTTTACCTGCAAGAAGGACGAAGTTTGTGTTAGTGTGATGTGAACTTCTCCCTAGAAAAGCAATTTACCCACCTGCAGCTTTTTAATGTTAGTTTATTTTGTGCTGTTAGTGTTTGATTTTGTCAGCTTAGTATATTGTTTCTGTCTTGCCCAACATTTTCAGAGCTTACTGCATTTACTGATGAATAGAATAATCCCTCTAACTTTTTAATCCTTAAAGCTTTTTTTTTTTTTTTTTTGTGAGCTTCAACTTCTTAAGGCCTGATCAACTGCAACAATTAGGATTTTTGCTGATTCAGGTGTTGAGCTATATTAGTGGCTAACTTCCTTAGCCTTTGTAAAATATCTCAATATTACTTTTTCAGTAAAGATATCACAGAAGTGTTAAATATTGCTGCTCAATAGCAGAAATATTTTGTAAAGCTAATCCTGTATTTGAATTCCTCAGTAATGATATTTCTCTACCTATATAGTAAGGGACTTGAAAGCAAGTCCATTTATCTCTAAAACTGTCAATTTAACGACAGTAAGCAGAAGGGTAGAGAAGGAATACTAAGGAAAAAAAGCTCTGCTTGAGACAGGATAGCTAATAAGAGTCTTTTAAAGCTGGTGATAACTACTTCTTTTGTGTAATGATGCCAAACAAGAAAGTGGAGTTACTGATTAACGACTTGGCAAGGTTCTACTGAGTAATACACAGTTCTGGAATTTCATGTGTGCCAGATCCTTTTGAATCCGATTAAAGAACAAGCTTTGATTAATGAACAGTTGTTTTTTTTTTTTTTTTTTTTTTTTTTTATTAATAAATGGTCCCTTCTCTCTCTACCCCTTTTTCTTCAGCAGTTGCTGGCTTTAGTTCTCCTTTGATTGGCACGTTGTGAGCTGATAGCATTGAGTGAGGACAGCAGAGAACTTATGCAGAAGCTATATATCAAAGCTGTCAACGGCTTCTGGATATTCCTTAGGGGGACTTCTTTCCCAAATTACTTTCAGTGTCAAAGAGGGCAGTACTGCTTTTTCTCACAATAGTTTTTGTTGTGTAATGATGTAAATAAGCTACCGAATTCATATACATGGGGCTAAACTGTCTGGTATGAAGTGCTTCCCTATGCCTTTCAAAGTGCTTAAAACATGGCATCATTGGTTTGTTTGATATCTTGGCTAAATTAGGTCTAAAAATACCTCTTATGCTGTCAGGTCATGTCCAAAAGGACATGGATTGGTTTAAAATAGAAAATAAGAAGTTCTGAAAGCTGTTATGAGGTTATGGTAAATTCACTGTGAAAGTCAGGGAAGAACTTCATTAGGTAAAAGTTGGACATTTCAATGTCATTCTGACAGTAGTTTCTGGCTCTGTATAAGGGACTTAAAAGATAGTGTGCTGAGAGTCAAACTGAGCTTAGGTTGTGCTCAGCTTTTCAACACAAATGTGGCAAGAAGTACGTCTTTGGTGTTCATACAGTGAGTCTCAGTGATACTGTAAGTTGTGATGGCTGCTGGCTAATGTGTCAGATGAACTGAGATCCTCACGGTCCTAGATTTAAATGACTTAATTTTAACCCAAATTTGACTATTGGTGTTCCTTTCAAGCTATTTCTAATCTCCATCTATTAGAGAGCTGTATCTTAACCTGGAAGTAGGCCTCTATTTTTTTTATTATTATTTTTTTTTAGTTTTACAGCAACAATGTCAACATGAGTTGAAGTAGAGAGCTTTCTTCAACTAATCATATAGCTTATACTGAAACTATGTGAACATGCAGCTGGCTGGCTGAGCGGCTTGCTCGCTATGTGTAGCTTTTTTCAGGCTCTTCCTCTGTCAGTTTAAAAGCAGTAATGAATTCTAAGAAGATCTGTTGAACAGAGAAGTACTGTGTTGTGCATCCCACATAATAAATATCTAAGTTGTACATTGCCTTCTGGCTTCTTAGACTTGCAATCTTTCCTCGGCAGACCTATCCCAAGTGGTCTAGGACTAGGAATACTAGTATGCTTAGGAGGCATGGTTTGAATAATGAACACTTATTTTGAGTTACTTGTTAGACTTCTTGCCTTGGAGACTGTATTAATTAGCTTAAATGCAGAGGCTCTCCTATCAGTACACAGACAGATTGTGATATTTCAAAAACAAAAATAAGATAAAAAGGATGTTAATCATGTTCAAATAACTAGTGAAAGGATGGCAGATTGTTCAGGATGTTATTC
This sequence comes from Netta rufina, assembly GCF_964035555.1. Taxonomy (NCBI): domain Eukaryota; kingdom Metazoa; phylum Chordata; class Aves; order Anseriformes; family Anatidae; genus Netta; species Netta rufina. The sequence goes on along the minus strand of NC_140128.1, from coordinate 9,888,925 downwards.
TGCTGGGACATTTTGTTCCACAAAGCTTCTTTGCTGTTATGCGTGGCTCATGTATAAATGGTTACATGTGGTATGGTGTTTGAGGTAAGTGACTTGTGTCATAGAAAGCTGCTGGAAAAACTGGGGTGCACTTGAGATGTCTGGAATTTTCCCAAAGGTGAAACCAGATCTAAATGACTGGACCAAGTCTTAAATCATAATGTAAGTACAGACGTGCAAACCTGACAGTAAGTTCTGAACAGTACCATGCTTTTCAATGTTGTAAGTAGGGTAAAGGTAATCAAAATCCATTCTAGCTGGTAATTTTACTTAATGATTAAAATCAGGGCTGCTTTGGTATTAGACTTGATTGCATTTACTAACTTTGATTATTAAATCTAGTCTCTAGTTCTTCTAAGTAGGACAAAGTTTTTATTCCATGTGGCCTTCTCAGTGCCCTCTTCATATTGAGAGTATGTGTAACTTCAGTACTTTTTTTCTAATGCAGAAGTGAAAATTTGAAGAAATTTTGAAGGGTTCCAGCATTTCTAGTCACCCTACACAATTCTAGGGGCAAACCAGGGCTATTTGAGCAGAGATTCCTGTCAAGCTGATTCCCAGGCATTTACAAGGTGTGTTTCTTTGTATAAGCCTTTATCTTCTAGATTTACCTTGTAGAACAACTCTTCACTGTAACTCTGTTTTATTGGTTTTGTTATACCTACACGTGCAACAAAAAATCTCTGTACAGAATAATCTGTAGTTCACTGCAGCTTGTACATTGCTCAATATTCCCTCAGTCAGTTTTGATTTTTTTAATCTTATCAGTTTTGAACTCCATCAATTAAACTGGCTAAACTGGCACAGCAATTTCAAACACATCCAGTATTGTAGTAGTTGCCAAAATCTTCTTTTTAAAATTTGTTTTTCTTCACTTATATTCATGAAAGAAAACTAATTTAGGTAAGTATGCCAGAAACTTAGGTAAAGTTTCTGGTGAGCTTATAGTTTTTAACTGCAGTTGAGCACCTTCTTTGAAATCCAAGTCTTTGGAAATAATAACATCAGAATTGAAAGCAAAACATTTGTTGCTTTGCACTTGATTAGACTAAAGGAGTTTATCTTTCAAAGAATTATCTTCTGGTTTCATCTCTTTTTGGAGCTGGAAGAAAGCTAAACTGTCAGACTTCTCTTAAGGTGTCATCTACCACCATTCTACCACTAATGCTGTAAAAATAGTACAGTTCTGGCTCTAAGTATAGTTGGAAGAAGTGTAGGGATCTTGTTTCATGTTTTCTTAAATCAGTTGTATTGAGGTGCAGAACATGTGGAAATGTTTTAACAGTCTTTAGGTCACTCTAGAAACTATGCAGTGAAGAAAGAGCCATAAGGCGTTCAAAATTAACCTAAATTTTTCATTACAGATAATAATAATGAAAAGCCCAATGAAACTGGCTTCTGTGTGGAAGAGTACAACTTGATAAACTTCAGAAATGTACTGGTGTTTAATAATAGGCTTTGAATAACACACTGCTTTTAGTCAGGGAGTTGTGATTGCATGTTTTTATTTTGATGAATATTGACATTTTCAGCTCGAGAAATGAGTCATTGAATTATGTCCAACCATGTCTTTTTCAGTTGCTTCTTTTTCCTGAAGTGCATACGTGCTTTTTGCCATGATGTTTAGGTTAGGTGCTAAGAGCTCTGTCAGTATATCCTCTGTGCAGCTTAATAAGCTTCACTTGCCTAAACTTAAGAGTCTAGAAACCCTAGAAACTGAGAGTCAGTCACTGCTCAGATGTGGTTGGGGACATCAACACCCATGTCTGTGTCCTAACAGAAAAATTTAACCCTGTTGAGGTCCTGATTAAAAGTCCATATCCATAGTCAATCTGCAGACTTTGCTGAATGGTGTCTTTTTGTTCTGAGGAATTAGAAAACACTCAAAATCTTTCTGTTATTCAAGCTGCTTTTGAAAACTGTACGTCTGATTTAATTGATTGGTTTGTCTGCTTTGAGGAATATATAGTATTTCTTATTAACTCCTCTGGTAGGTATGGCTGCCTTTTTTAAGGACAAGGGAGAATAGAAAACTGCAGGTATAGCATATAGCATTACGTACATGTCAAGCATTGTGCAAGACCAGGGTTGATTATCAGAATGGGAAGTCTTGCCTATACTGGATTTTTAGGTTATCCTAATGAAAAGGTTTTAATTGGTGCTTTTGTCCTTTGTTCTTCCATCAGTTCTTCAATGCTGAAAAAAATAGCCCCTAACCTTAGAACCGTTGTGCACCTACACTAGATTTTGAATCCTTATTATTACTAATGCTAACTGTGTGGTGCTGACAGGTGCCCGTTGTGAGCACAGTAATGGTTAGGAAGCCTGTATGTGCTGTTTTCACGTTTTCAGGTCTCTCCCAGTGTGTGGAGAGAGGGTGTGAATAATGAGCTGAATTACGTCGTTCTTTTCATTTTGTAGCTTGAATTTTTATCTGCTACAGTTAGGAGGGAGTTGGTGTTAACGTGGACATGTAGGAATACTTGAGGTGAACAATGGCACATTCCTCAAGCTATTTTTTGAAGTGAGCTTTAAAAAAAAGACAACATATGCAAAAACCTTTTAAATTTTAATGTAATTAGTATGAAATAACAGGGGCATAAATGTTTGGTTGGGTTATTGAATTAATTTTCTTCTAAACCTCCAGGTCCCCAGTAATTAATATTGTTGTAGTTATTTGAGAAGACAACCATCTTCTGTTCCCAATTTCCTGGAGTCTTTGCCATCTTGTTAAATTTCTCAGTGTTCCTAAGCTGTGCTGGGTAACAGTGACAGATGCTCACCAGCCTTTGCAGAGTTCATATTGTAACAGGTCAGTTATCCTCAAGTACCGGTGCTACAAGCCGCGTTTTACTTTCATTTGTCTTGGATGTGGTACATTGCCAATGAGAGTCAGATCATTAGTTGGGTTTACGGACCGGCAGCATTTTTAAAGCCAGAATTAAGTTACTTTACTTTCTCTTTTGAAACTTGGTTCCTTTTGAACTGTTGGAGTACGCTCTACTAACACTAACGGTGGAGATGATGGGGCATCATACTTCTGGTTTAACTCTGGGGGTTGTTATTGAAGCAGTAAAAACAGACTGATACCTAAGAAATCATTCCAATATTCCATTGGTAATACGGTAGTTAGAAGTTTAAAAAATAAATAAAATGATGGCAGCTTTCTATGATGTTTAGCACATGCTAATTAAACAAATGACTCATATTTCTTGAAATTGAGCTGAAATTGTCATAAGCACAAATGTTTAAGAAGAGGACCCTTGTTTTCCCCATCTCTAGTCAATACTTGTAACTTACAATAGACCAAAACTTGTCCTTTTAGTAAACAAGTGTTTAGACTACTGGTAGTCCTCCTATAAGGTTGCAGCATTTCCCAGCTATATTTGTAGTTACTTATAAACAAAACCTAATTTTGAAGCCCTGGACTTGGATTAGGTAGTGTGATCAATGTTAGCAGATTCTGAGACCTAAGAAGTGGTAGTCACTGAGTTGATATTCCAACTGTTATTTTAAGAGCCTGTTTAAGAAATGTGTCAGCATCTAGTGCAGTTCTGAAGCATGGGTCACATTCTCCAGCAATCTTAGCAGGCTTCACATTCAGTAACTTGAATTTGTTGTTCACTGTACCTTGCAGTGGCTTTGACAGTACATGTGATTGGCAAAAATTAGAACAACGGAGAACTGTCGATGTGGGTGAATGCTCCAAAACGGAGCTTTTCATGTGTTAAACACAAGTCTGCTACCTTCTTAGTTGCAGCTGGTATGTAGTGGTTGTGAGCTTGGACAGCACTTGATCAACACCTGGTTTCCTAGTAAGACACTTATGGTAAAGTGTGATACAGAGCCACCAGTCAGAGGCTGGCCATGCACTGTGCTTCTTCACATCAGCTACTTTGAGTGGGAAAACCAGGAGGTTGAAGACCCAGATGAAGGAAGTGGCTGGAAGAAAAGCATCTGCAAGTCAGGGAGATAGGGGAAGACACATGGCGGGGGATGCTCAGGGGCCTTAGTTGCTAAGTCCCTGGACTAGTTACTGTACAGTGTGAACCAGTGTGACTTTCTGCCTGACCTTTCTGGTTCTGCAGTAAACAAGTGGGAATGTAATGCTGCAGGGGGAAGAAGTGGGGCACAAGCAAGCTAGTGAGTGTTAAATAGTCTAGTGAAATAGATCTCATCTCCACGACCTTTTAATCAATGCCAGTGGATCACTGTTCTCTGTGTCACCTCTGACAGCAATGCCTAGGCATGTGGAATCTTAGGATGGCATTGCACGTGTTGCAGTAAGGCTCTTGGTGTGAAAAAGGAAAAAATTCATCTTGCCCACTTGTGTGCATGTGTCAGTGGAAGAGCTGAGAACAGAGTCCATAAGGAGTTTTCCTACATGACATGTGCTAGATTATTCCGGTGGTATGTTACTGCAAAGCTGCTTGTTTTAGAAGTTGTCAACAACATAAGCTAGCCCAAAGTCAAAGGAATTCTGAATAAATAGCTGCATACATTAGGCACTGATCTAGCTACATGCAGATGGCAGAGGCTAATGGAGAGATGTTCTGATTATGGATACTGGTTCACAGACAATCTGGATTCATATGCAGTTACCCACAGAGACAAAATTAGGGTTTTCTTAAGTTCAACAGTATGAAGAAGTTTTGTATTTCTTGAAAGACAACAGGTGTACGTGCAAAAAAAAAAAAAAGTAAATTCCACTTGCTGTAGAGGAAAAGCATGGTTGCAATGAGATGTTTGTATGTAATAAGTAGTGACAGTGTTTTGTGGCTGAAACTGTCCAGGCACTGAATTCACAGCTGGTTTCTTAACCCCTGTGCAGCAGGGTGTTGTTAATGCTTTTGAAATGTTGCCTTGGCTAATAATATGTATTACTAAAGTCAAGTTTTGTACGCAAAGGAGTAGGTAGACTTGTGTGATAACTTGGTTTAAATGAAAAGAAGTTAGCCATAGACAGCCTGACAAGCTGCTGGTCTCCTTACAGTCATCGAGGAGAACAGCAATTGTTTTGCTGGCTGTAAGGAAGTTAAGAGACCAGGATTACTATCACTCTTCTGGTTACCTATACATGTAAAGGAAGTGTAAGATGTAGGCATTTAGGTGGCATAACAACATGCATTCTGATAGCTGACAGATCAGAACATGCTGTAAAGTAGTACAGACCTGATACTCATCATCTGATTTGGAAAGCAGATCACGAACTCCTTTAAACACTATTCTCATTTAAAAAACAAACAACAACAACAAAATGTTACTGTAAACAAGATGAGGCTAGAATTGCTACCACCCCCAATTCCCATGACACATTGAGGACTATAACAGCTGTCTTCAGATCACGGTTTACTAAATCATTGAAGTTACAGAAGCTCAAAACCTTGATTTATTTCAAAACATAGCTAAACTGAATATATATGCAAATGTCATCATTATAAAATCTCCATTTTCTGGAGATTTTAAACAGTCAAAAGGAGTTTGAGGCATAATTTTATGATGCATCTTTATTACATAGATGTTATGAACCATGTTACTGACACTGTCATTAACAACAAGTGCACGAAAGCTACTTAGAGCATCAGGTAAAGCAATGCTCCAAGCAATTTTGAGTATCCTTTGATTTCTTCAAAAATTATTTTATTGTTTCTCCAACACTTAAATAACCATATTCCAGTATGGTTGAAGAAGCAAAGCAGGATTAATCTATGTATCCGCTTCACAGATGGATAGTCAGAGTGCTAAAGAGTAGGTGATGTACTGGAAAGCACTGTACAAGCTGGTATCCAAATGAATTCCTGGTTATTATAATTGGGTTGCTAAATATGCTGCATCTGAGGACTAGTTGTTCCTGGAATGGAGTGTGGGTTGGTTTCTTTGCTTTTCGTTTTGGAAATAAGGTCTTGGAGTCTTTCCTAGGTACTTAAAGCAGGATTATACCCTCTAACTTGTTTTTCCCTAGTTATTTACTGTCTATATTAGCTTTTTTTTTTTTTTTTCTTTTTTACTCTAGCTGTCAGTGTCTTCTTTTTCTTTGTAGATAATGTGTTGGAAGTCAGGTATCGTGAGGGGCTGTTATTCCTGTTACTTTTATGCTTTAGCATGTGGCTGACTAGGTGTCATGTGTGCAGTGCTAATTATTTGTTGTTGGCTCTGCATGAAAAACTGAAGTTAGACTCTTCTATTATATACAACTAAACATGCAAGACTACATAAAACTTTGCATGTGGTAAAACCAAGCAATCTGAAAATGACTTTTTTCCTAACAGAAATCCTCAATTAGAGATAAACCTTATCTCATTACTCCTGTGCGTAGTGAAAGAGAAGCAATTATAAAAGGGAATATATAAGAGTGGTTCTGCCAGCACCAAGTCTTCATGTGCTGTGATGTTAGTGCAAGGAAGAACACTAAGAAATGTCCCCCATATAAGTTTGCTCTCAAAAGCAACAAAACGTTTTAAGGGAGCTGTACCACAGAATTGGCTTCTACCAACAGAAATGAAGTTGAGGGGCAAACAAGTAGCATTGAGCAGAAGTCCTGGCTAGAGCTGAAAGAGGTGTAAGGTGGATCCTCTGCCCGACTACTGTGCTGCTTGCCAGCAGCTCTAGCTAACATTCTGTAAGTTGGAAAAAAAAAAAAAAAAAAAAAGGGGGGGGGGAGATGGGAGGATTAATGTTACATTTGTATGCAAGAGAATCAGCTACAAAAATAAATTAGATCAGATACGATCAATGGGTATTGCGTACAAAAGATGAGTTGAGAAACACTATGGGGGTTGACTTGTTTTTGAGCATTTTTTCGTAAAAGTGAACATCAATATCTTTTCACTTCTATTTTTCAAATCTGATCTATTGTATTTGGTTTCAAATACAAGATAAAATTAAATTATGTGAAAAAATGTAAATGACAATTTGTGACTTGTTTCTGGTATAGTAAAGATCGTTGTAACATGCTAATTGTGAAGGGTAGACTTCTAAATTCTGTATTGTTAACACATTTCTAAACTAGATGTACTGAAGTGTATTATTAGTATATTTCTCATAAGTACAAATAAAATAGAGGATGACTAAAGTGACAATTATAGCATTTTAATACATATTTCTCAGTGGTCCACAGAGCAATCTGCTTTGAAGGAAATTAAGGTATAAGAGCAGGGTTTGCTCAAAGAAGAACAGCAAGGATTTTGTCAGATGTTTTTAGTCTCAAGAAATGAAATCTACCGAGTCTCTGAGTGACTGAACTCTGTAAAGGGCTTGATTCTGCACACAGACAGTAACCAGAGTAAGATACCGCGGTCATTTGAATGCAGCCTGGTGCTTGTTCTGAACAAGTCTGCCATTTATGTCATTACACGTGGTGACTCATCTGCACGACATCTGATGATGTACTGATGATGCATGCATCTGACTTCGTCAGATTGCCTGAGTGTTTCCTTTGAGCACCAGTAGTCTTTATATATGTGCTTCCCCCTGTTGAAATTGGGAGTTGCAAATTCCCTAAGCATCCTAATGATAGCTGAAGCAAGTAATACTTGTATTTCCTTTATTTAACTCCATTTGCAATATCTAGTTGGCTGCTATGTGTCACTGGGAGTTGTAAAACAAAACAAGAAAAGCCACAAATGAAACACCCACAAAAATGTAACATCTTTTGCATCACAAGGGTTTTTCTCTTTTTTTTTTTCCTTTTTTTTATTTTTTGTTTTTTGGACAAAAAAAACAACAGCAATACCTTTCCTGAAAACTGGACATGCATGTAATGAAAGATGATACTGCTTCCATCAGCTGTAGTTTTCTCAGGGCAAGATCAGCCTAGCTTTATTTGTCGAGTATTTAGTCAGCAGTTACTTGCATTCGGTATCTGCCACTTACAAGAAATAAAAGATTCCAAATGCCGTAATTGAAGGAAAAAAAAAAGGGGCTCTACTATTCTAGAGAAAGGGAGGGGTTTAAAACTGAGGCCAAGATAATGCATTGAAACTAACACTTAACTGTTTGGTTCTTCACGGGGGGGGGGGGGGGGGGGGTGGGTAACTATTGTACCTTAAGCTCTGCAAACTGCAATCTAAAAGTTGTAGAAGGCTAACGAGGTTTGGACAGGAAGTTAGCAGTGTCACATGTGGTTCACACTTCTGTAAATCAAATTTTTTCTGGTTGTGGTCATCAGTGATTTGATCTAGTACTACTGAAACAAACCGCAAAGCTCCCACGGTAGGTGAAGTGCTTGGGTAGAGCTTAAAAGCATTCTTGTTGGCATTACTTCAGTTTGATCCTGACTGACTTGAATAAAAAACACTGAAACAAAAACCTCTTAAGGAAGTATGAGTTGGGACTGAGTACTCTCTGAGCGTGGAGGCTCTTCTGAATCCCACTTTGTACACCCTCCTGAGTTCTTTTACTATTTTCATAAAGACAGTGATAAATTTCAAGACATGGAAATTCACATGAGCTCATCAACTAATTCTTGGAATATGGATATCCTGAGTAACAACTGCTTTTGCAAGTCTCAAAATACCTGAGTTTTCCTTATGCTCATTACAGTCCAATAACATTTATTTTCTGACTGGGATTGCTACCTCTGAAAAGGGACGCATGGATGTAGAAAGACAAATTGAATGCTTGCAGCAAAAAACTTCTCTGTGGTGTTTTACAATATGTAATAGAGCAAGCAACATGCATTTATTTTCAGGAAGTATAATTGATCTCCCAGACATCCATCCTGAATATTGGGGAATAGATTGAAGTTGACAGTTCGTTCGGGTGAGTTATTCAGTTCTCAGCTGCTCACAGTAGAGGGACAACTGCTGGAATTGCAGAGAGCCAGCTTCTTAATTGCTCAAGGCTGCATTAGAAGAATTCATCACTACCTCCAACAAATTGTTTTTGGAAGAGAAGCTACTTAGGCTTGTGCAACAACATATTAGTAAGAGTAATCAATAGTGAAATACACTGTTAAATAAAACCAATTAGAACCCATTAAACTATCATTTCACAAGGAATATCCTATCAGTATTTAAGCAAGAATTGGAGGCTTCTTTGTGAACTGAAGCATTACTCTTCAGAAGTAACAGAAATGTGTGAACATATTTACTTTAAAGACTTTCAGCCCATGTGCACACAGAGCATTGGTCTGTATTAGAATGAATGAGATGTTCAGTTATACTCACTATCCTGAGAAACTTTTCTGCTCTGCAGATTTTATATTATTTTATAAATGGACCTGTACACTAGTTGGCTTTCCAAGTCTTGCAGAGATCTCAATTTCTGCAGAGCCCTCAGGCTATCTGACTTGCCTGGAAGTACATGCTGTGTAGAGGTTCAGCTAGCTGGGGTAGTGGCTGTGCTTCAGTGTGGCAAAGGAATGCTTCAGGCAGTTTGATGCAAAATGAGGGATTTAGCATAGAGGGACATGCTGCTTAGAGTAGTATGCGCTCCTATAGCGAGACAGATTTTGGAACTAGAGCTCACTTTGATGGGCTGCTCTGCAGGTGGGTATGAACAGATTTAATATTGAACCTGGGTAAAGGTAGACTTCAGATGGTGAAACGTGACTTGTGCTTCTGTTTAATCTAAAAGTCAAACTTCCCACAGATGGTAGAAAACAACAGTTTTAGGAATGGAGTGCCTCTACTGTGATCTAAAGCTAGATGTTTTTGTCAGTCTTCTCAACAATATACAATACTGAGAATGTTTTGTTCAGTTGTAGACAGTGTGCTGTTTGTCTTCTTTTCATGATGAGGACAGTCATAAAAAAAATTGGTCACAGTGACTGTTGTAGTAATTGTACAGCCTAAATGGCTGATGATAATTGCTCCAAGATAAATTAACTCTGTGTGATTGTCTTCTGTGTGTGTTTTTTTTTTTTTTTTTTTTCCCTGAAGAATTCCCTGGGAGTGTTATTCACTGGAAAACAGGGCAATTCTGACCTCGGGATGAAATTCAGCGAGTGGTTTTGTGATGCTGTGGTTCTGTGCTGGCCTGCTCTTGAATACATTAATACCTACAGTTGGAAAATTGAGCACCCTTTTCAGTAAATGAAGGATTTCACTAAACAAAAATAAAGATCCATCTGTGAATAATAATAAATGAAAGCTTATGCCAAATGAATAAGAAGTTTTATTGTCACTTATTTTTCTTGCTGCATATGCACTTTGGTTGAGTGGAGATGTTTCTGTAATGCTTACCTATTCTGACAGGTACAAACTCATTTCCTCTAATGGTATAAATAAATAAATAAAATAATGAGAATACTCTTGCTTTTGTGAACTGCAAAAAAGTACAGGCAACACAATACCAAGTACACCATATGGCAAGATGAAGCACAAGTCACTGAAATAAAATATGTATGTATCTTTTAGGTATATATTGCAAATTATCAAAATTACAAGGCAGATTACTTTTGATAATGGGAGTATTGCTCTCTTTTTATACCATGGAGATCATATTTTTTTTTTTTTGTTATTGTTGTTCCCTTCACCAAAATGGTACCTTGTGTATCTTCATGTTAACAATAGAAAGAATCAATATGGGGGCAGAATTGCTGAAGATCACCCAATTCTGTCTTCAGAACTTTGTGTCAGCTTTACAATAGGTAAATGTTAAAATGCTTAGTCCATCTTGTGATGTCTCTACTTTTCTTGAAGCAGAGTCTTGTTATTGGGGGCAACAAATGAATGTATTCAGATGAATTTATTGGAACAAAATTTTGGTTTCCCATCTACTTGAAGGAGAAGCAGTAAGTTTCAGTCATGCTGACAATATATGCAAGCACAAGATGAGGCCAGGTACTGTTTAAAAGTAACAACTGACATGCTGGAGAAGTATGCATACGTGAAGAATGGAGGAAGAGGAATAGGAGAGGGAAGGAGATGGTGGGTAGAGATAATGTGACATGGAAAACTTGATATGCTTTTAAAAGTAGAGAACGAGTAGAGATGAAGGACTTTGATAAGAATTGAGTAGTTATTTGTAGGTTTAAACTTGTAATTAGAAGAAAAAATATTAAAGGAGGGGGGTTGAAGGTGAGAGCTGGGTTTCTATTTCCAAAATGACTCCAAGATAACAAAAATGAAGTTGTCTGTCCTAGTCAGAGTCCAGATGGACAGTATTACAAGTTGATTATAGTGATTGCTATTTTTCTTTATGAATCACAAGCCATGAGTAATAGCTGTTATGTCACCTTTCCATGCAAGCATGCATAACACTCTTCCATATGCATATATTTCATTTTACCTATAGTCATATATAGTCATATAGGCACATACTGGAAAATTTTGGAAATACCAACTGTCCTTTCCAAAAAAAATATCCCATTTCTTAGGGTTAATGGTCTTGTCTGCGACACTTCAAAGGGAAATGCAAGCTATAGAATAGTTTAATAAACCTATAATATAACAGATAGGTGAGGTTTTGTTTTTTCCATTTTTTTAAATTTAAAGGATAGTTGCAGAGAAAGTACATTAATTGTCAGTGATTGTTGTCATTAGTTTCTGTTAGAATTCTAACTTGTTAAGATATTGCCTAATAATTTTTTAAATTAGCTGCAGAAGGCCAGGCTGTTCATAAAAGAACAGCCCTGACCCAAAAAATTTGGCAATGATAGCTTTGCTTACCAATGACATATTAGACTGAAATACAAAAGAAAATGTAGCTGTGTCACAGGACTTGAAGTAATGAAGATGGGGGAGAGGATACAGAAATGATAGTGTACTGAAACTGAAGCATGACATCAAAAACCCTGTGGTTCATATAGCCATGAAAGAAGCATACTGATTGTTAGAATCCATGCTCCTTCAGGAAAAAATATGATATAGATAACAACTTCCAACTTCCTCGGTAATTATTTGAAGTTGCTTTCCATCTAGTTTTGTCAACTCTATTTGACTTCTGTATGGGCGTTTAGAGAGAAAATGGATCTTTGTTAGTCTGAGATAACTTTGGAACATAGTTCTTCAACAACTTTGCTCATTTCCTCTATGGTCTGTGTGCTTGATCAGCATATTACTTCTGCCTGCTTAGGTGTGTAACAGTGACTTAGTCAATGACAGTATTTAAATTTATGAAGACCCTGGCTCCCAGTAGCTTTTCCCCATTGGGTCTCACAGAAGGCAATGTAAGATTAACATTCACAGGCCCCTTTTGATCCTGTAAGAAAATGCAAATGAAGGACCAAGTAAATTGATGGGGGTAGTACAGACAAAAGGGCTTTTTTAATGCATAACCTTATGAATAGCTACCACAAGGTATTTTTGAGAGTAAGGCTAAACATTTGAAAACCAGAGATTCAGGTTTTCTATTGAGACTTGTTTTTCCCCTGCAATTTCTGTTTGGGATTTGAGCATGAGTTGTCTGTTAATTTCAGTAGGCCGAGGTTCCTAAGAGTGCCTCCTGTTATTTTTAATTATTTACCTGGTTGAGAAAGATAGGACTCACGTTACTATTCTGCTGAAAAACACCCTTTGAGATCCTGGTGTTAATAATTTATTTAAAAAATAATCCCTACCTAAAATTATATTAAAAAAAATCTTGATTAAACACTTGAGAGAGGAACAGTACTGAAATACTGCTATGAAGGATGTTCACCTTTCCTTGGCACTTAATTGTTAAAAGAAATAAAGGCTAAGAGTTGCTGAAAGAAATGAAGGTTGAGTTTTTCAAATGAGATGTAAGATACTGTGCTTAACATAAACTTCAGTATAATTGGAGCAATCACTTCCTTGAAGGTGTCAAAACCATATATGACAGATGAAGACTCTTAAACAAGCCCTCAAAGCCTTCTGTAGACTAGGGCTACAGATTTTCAGGGTTGGCATGAAGCCTGCTAGTTCATGGCACTAGTTCTGTAGAGTGAATAGGGTATTAAGTTGATTAAAAAAAATAAATAAAACACCAAAGTCTGTGTTCTGGAATTGTTTCTTTGTAATAAGTACTGTTCCAGCTACTTTACATGTATCCTTGAAATAAAATCATCTGCTGCTGCACACAGAAGGCTGACTACTTCCACAGCTTCAGGTATCCCCAGAAAATAAGTGGATGCACCTCAAACTGAACCCTGAGATCTAGGTCCAATATAAGGCAGCATGTTCTAGGTATAGTGTCCTTTTCTTCCTCTTAGGAATTCAGAAGTAGGATTTATTGTAGGCATTAATTACTAGTTTGCTTCTTTATCTCTTTCACGTGCATATATTGGGGTTGTCTGCCTGGGTTTCTAACTAGCAGAACATAACTGTTTTTGTAGATATTTGTATGTGTTTTTCTTTTTTATTTTTTTCCCCACCTTCCCTGCTTTATGTCAAATTAAATCTGTGGGAAAAACTTCCTGGGAAAGACTCTTCCAGCCCTCCTGCTTGGAGCAAGATGGTCACACATATAAGAAAGCCCCATCAACTGTAACCAAAGCTGTAGTTTGAATACCTTAAATATTTAACATGCCCTGCATTATGTTCTTGAACAACATGTAATTAATGATCAAACCAAATACAAGGTGTAATGGTCCTGTTTGTAATTCATGGCAAGGATTAAATTAGCATGTGAGTGTGTGAGTCTGCCTGAAAAAATAACCAACTCCTAGAAATAACCAATTAGATTGACTATAACTTTTAGATGAAGCATGTTGAATTAATAACAAAATTAAGCTAATAAAAGAAGGGTGCCTAGTTCAAAAAAAAACAGTGGATGTCTTTCTCTGTAAACCTAAGTCATATTAACCTTGTAATTCACATGCAATAAATTTCCTGATCTTTTGTCCCAGTATGTGGAAATGAGAAAACTATTTCATTTGCTCTTATAATCACTAGAATAACCCAGGAAAAATAGCTTTTCCCATTTCATCACTAGTTAACGTAGCTAGAGAATCAAAGCTATGGAAATGACAAGAGATGAATTCATCCTGCTGTTCTCTTGTTGTATAGCTGGGATTCATGAATACAGATGTGACTTACACCACTGGATCGTTATCTTGTGAAGCTAGAGATCCAGCACTGCTGCAAGTTACTGCAACTTCATGAAATCCTGATGTATGCTTCTATGAACAAGTCTATTAAACTCCAAAGTTGTGTTTTAATTTTCTGAGCGTTTCAGGATCTGAAAATTGGGTATGCTTAATAATTAGTTTCTTTTGTGTTTTCAGGAAGGCATTTGCAAATCTTGATATGACAATTCATTCTGGAACTCAAGGGTGAAATTTTGTATAGTAGTCAGGTTGGGAATTTTTAGGTAGGGTCTAATATTGAGCAGGATCATTCTGAGAAGAAACACCGAACATGCAGAGACAAACTTTATTCATCCTCTTACTCTCTTAGCACCTTACAGCTGATGTGGAGGATGTGGTCACAAGGGTTTGTCCTGTCCTATCATTGAGAAGGACAAATGCAGCAGCCCTCGTTTCTGGTCCTTTAAACTAGGCTGGTGCTCTGCCTAAGCATTAGGAGGTGGTCATTTTCGCCTTCTTCACATGTCCTGGACCATTCTGCACATTGCTCATGATCCACGTATCACTCTACAAAAGTATTTATCTCAATGTCCTAAAAAACTTTTGGTAAAATCACTCTAACTGGCTTTAGGGAGGAGAGAGACTTGACTTGATATGAGTGGTAGGTTACTTTCCTAGATCAAAACAAAGGAAATTGGAAAAAAAGACTAAAAAATGTTGCTTACAGCATGGGAAAATTATTTTCGAGTAGAACTTGGAGCACGATGAAAAACTTACTAATAATTTAGGAAGGAGCATTAATAGGCATTGACAATAGATCCATTGGAAAGAATGGGAAAACCAATGTGGAAAAACAAATAACTGGCAGATTTAGGGTAGATAAATTTAAGAAAATGTTTCTACAATAGAGTTATGTAGACTCATAATTGCTACAACAAAATTCCTGCAGGAAAAGTATTTTATTGCTCTTTTAAGAGAACAGCGAACACCTCAGCTGCTCAACACTCCTTCCCTCCTTCCCACTCCAGCCCCCCCAAAAAGGAAAACCAAACAAAAACACACAAAAAAATAAGTCTACTGAAGTCATTAAAACTACTTTACAAGAATTATAATGGGAGTACACCTATGTAAAGAAGCATCATAGCATAAGAATAGTACACCAGATAAGCTGAAAAATAATTAATTTAACAAGGATGGGGCTTAATACTCATTTAATAATAGTTTTCTTATATAAATTCTTTTAAGGGAACTGATTTGTGCAGAATATCAGATGGTAAGGAGTTAACTAAAATGATTTGTATATGAATGTGACTCTTAGTAGAATAGGCTAAGAGAAATAAAAGTTTTAAAGTTTGTTTTTTTAGACATACATGTAAACTGTAACCCTCAGAAAGGACATTAACTATTAACTGAAGTTAACCTGTACGCAGGAATCCTGAATAGCGGTTATCAAATTACTCCTACGAAATGCCAAAAAAAAAAAAAAAAAAGAATACAAAAATTGTTTTTGTAAAACTGGTATAATGTTTTTTCTATTTTGTAGCTTTGAGAATATATGCAAAAACAAAGCTCTGAAGCATATCACCTTAGTTCATTTTTGAGACTAAGTACATTTCTAACTGTATGCTGTAATATCTATTTTTTTAAATCCTGTTACAGTTTTCAGGTTTGCAAAGACCACATTTCTGTTAACCTGATAGTATAATTACATGAAAAACGTCTGTCAATTATTCAGATGATTTACAATTATTCACTACTTACAATGAGTTTTTTATGCAGCTGACTAGAGACCTATGCGTCTTCCAAGGAAGTTATGAAGCAGTGTTTATTCATCACCACCTGCTGATTTGAGAGCAGCAAGACTCACAAATATAGCTGCTACATGGCTGAAGAATATGAATGCCCAAAAAGGAGAATGGCTAAAGAAAGGCAAATATATATATGTGCATTTATTGATGTATATTGTATATGTATATATTTGTGTATATATATAATATACACAAATACGTATATGTTTGTGTGTATGTATATATATATATACACGTTACACACGCAGTATATCGTCAGTAACATGCCAATTGGATTTGAAAGGTATATTGCCAGGCTGTACAAAAACTATAAGCAGTATCACCTTGTATGAAATTCAAATAAAATTCTGTTTCTTCAATCTATATTTCTATACAGATCTTACTAACTGAAAACAAAAAGTGCTACAATTTTGACTGTTTAGTTTGTAAATGTTTGTTTTCAGATGACGGGTCTCCTCCACAGCTTTATGGACTTATTTTCATCTTATTTCTTTCTCCCAAGTTTTTTGTTATCTATCCCCCAACAAGTAACTTTTAATTTTTCAAAAAGATATTACTCTTATTATTACCAAGAGAGACTGGTCATTCTTCATGAGTCTGATATATGGCATAATCCTGCCAGTTGCTTAGTGTATTTGGCACTTACTCAGCCTTGTCTGCTTCTAGCAAGAGCTGTACTGCAAGGCAGACTGAGTACTTGAAATCCAACAAGGTATTACTCTGTCTAAAATGGAAAATAGACTTTTAAAAATTATAAACTCAAACAAAATGGATGAGTGGTTTCAGAAAGCTGGATGAAAGTATTAGGGATATCAAACCTAAACTCCAAAGGGTTGTTCTCTAAGCCATATTTATCTGCATATGTTCTTCGCTAAGTTCTAGATCACTCATAATTATATGGAGATTTCCAAGTTTCACAAAGTCTAACAGCTCAGGAGATCAAATAGCTCCCAATGGAGCTTAGTTTATTTTATGTATACATTGGTATATTTTTCTTGTTTCCTCAAAAAAAAAAAAAAAAAGTACAAATGTCCAATTTTATTGGAGTGGAATTAAATGCCTCTATAAGTTAAAATAGCACTAAGATAAGGATTCAGTTATTTTGTTTTTAGGGTATTGTAATTACTCCTAGTATGAGTAATTTAAATAGTTGAAGTGGAACGAGTGTTTTGTCTCCAGTTAAATTAAATCCACCACAGTTACCTAAGCTATCTAATCTTATCTTGCTTCAGAATATTTCTGCAATAAGGTTCAGTCAAGCTGCCTGAAATTATGGCTGTAAAGTTTTGAGCAAGGATGGGGAGAAACAGTAACGTGTTACTGAATGTGTAATAATAATGTGGTATAATCTCTAACTGTAGAAATGTGGTTTTAAGACTCTTGTATTGAGTACCGTTGAAGATTCTGCGGTAGGCTGAGTGGTTTATTTTGTGGAAGGATGCCAAGGGCAAGAAGTTGAAGAAACATTAAAAAGTTCAAAGGTTAGTATAGGGATATTAGAAAGATTTTGGTAAAGGAAGGGATCTTCCCTAGATGATGACAAACACAAAATGGGAAATCTACTTCCCTAAGTCCTATAAGTTATGTTTTTTCATCATGTAGTCTGCACATTAACCTTTTGATGGGCTTCATGTGGTTGCTTACAGTGCTCTGACAGATTGTGTAATTAAAGATAATTGTATGCCTGGTTTGTAACCTGGAAAACCTATTCTTTCTGTTAAAATCTGACAGAATGAAGCCCAAATTAAAAAACTACAATAGCAGAGTCCTGAACCATCTAACAGTAAAGGTCATTTAGTATGAAAATATAAAGATCAAAGAAAATACATGAAAGCTTAATATGGAATAAGTTATCAAATCTTTAACAGGAACGAGTAAACTGAAGGAAACTATGAAGTATTAACTTGTATGTTGCAGATACACAGTACTTTCTGAAGTTATTCCTACTGTTTATACAACTTTTCATTGTCACTTTTTTAAAAAGAAAAGAGTTTTGCACATGAATCTTCACTAGATAAAGAAAAGTGATTAACTCAAAGATTGTATTTAAAAAATCAAACAATGATTGTTTGATTGGCAACCTAGATGCGTTCCTTTTCAAACTAGCAGATTTGCAACAATCGTGGTGCTTAATTTTAAGGCTATAGTAACATGATACTTCATCCTTATTCTCCAAGGGTCTCAGCCCACGAATGCTTTAACTGTGGTTTTTAAAAACAACCAAAAAACTTCTGTTATACCTATCATCATAGACAAGTACAAGCCTGAAGAGCAAACAGCAATGTGTCTAAATTGATTTGTAGATAATGTGTTTTCCTATTTAGAGAACAACAACAAAGCCATTTACCTGTTATTGTTTTTTCTCCTTTCCTTAATTTAATTTTCCTATTTAAGTCATTGACTATAGGTCAATCTTCTGCTGGGTATCTTGGCTACAAGAAATAGTCAAGATAGTCTCTCAGTCACTTATTTAAAAATATGAAATGATATGCTGTTTTAAGTGCAGAGGGGTTTGTCTTCTGAGAGACTCAGAATACAACCTTGTAAAGATAGACCTAGAACTACCAGGAAAATGCTTTGGATTTGGTGCTGTATGATTTCAGTTAACATTGAAAATTGAATAAATTAACAAATTTAGGTGAAAATATAGGAGAAGATAGTTCTAAATACATGATTTCATAGTTGTATCTCACATTTAATGTGTGCAGAAGCTGAAATGTGTCTTGAAGCAGGACTTTAGGAAGCTCACTATCAGTGGGCTGAGGAAGGTATTACCACCTACGAGGTACTGTATGAATGTGCTCAGCCCTCATGTCAGACAGAGGGAGCTTAAACAATTCAAGTGGAGGGTAGTGTTCTGAATCATGGTAGGTACTGTAGGTCAATGTATTGTTTTACTCAGCTTAGGCCAGAATGAAGACTCGCTTTTCCTAGTGAATTACACTGTGAAGTGCTTTTCCTGCAGGTCTTTATTGAAATGCAAGTGTGGGCCACATCAGCCTACTTCATGCAGAGTTCAGAAAAATGACTTTTCCACAGAACCTACTGTGGTTAAAAAACGGAATTGGAAAACTGCATAGTAACACAGATAGAAACCATTTTGCACGCTGTTCTTCAATGTCGACCTTTGCATGAGATCATTGTGACCCAGTTTTGCTATGACAAAAAAAAAAATCATATCCCTTCTCCAACCTTCTAACCAGGGGTAATAAAACTGGAATAGTTGTTAGACAGGTAGGCTGTTGCAAGAATTGATGTTCCTTGAAAGAAAACAATGATCCACCCAGCAATAAGGTGACTGTTTGCAGCTTTTCTTTTGTATCTGTGCCCAGATACAGTCCCTTGTATCATTATTGGTTTCTCCAGTGTAGCTTTTCATCTTAATGCTGGTCTATTTTCCTTTTACTTTCACTAATAGAAAACCAGGTTAGGGAGGAAAGATGAGAGTAGACAGGGGATCTGTTGCAATGATGGTTGTTGTGTGCTTGTGTTACTCTTAAGGGATTCACATGTGAATATTTTTTTTCAGATTTTAGGCCAAATATCTGTAAGGACAGTGCATGAATGAGTGCTCACTTTTAATGATGAATGGAAGTAATAAAGCAAAAAAGTTTTTCCTGTAAATAGAAAATAAATCTATCCTGAAGAAAATAACAGAATTGTCTATATATCTAGTTGGTTACACAGCGTTTAGTGTTGCAGTCATTTTAACAACCATTTAAGCATGGGAATTTCAATAAGATTTTGGAGATATCTGAACTCTGTCTTGAGGTATCTTGCCTACACCCCTTGTTTAAACTTTTCCAAAGTAACCATGCATAAGATGGTTTTCCACACTTGGTGTGTGCATTTCCTTTCTGCCCTGCAGCAATCTCAACATGGAAGAAGAGGGCTCACTTGCCTTTTTCACTATGTTCCTCCATATCAGTCTTTTAGATTTTTCAGTTATCTTAAAAACAGGCTTATTCACTATTCTTTCAAAGTTACTACTTTGCAGGATTACTAGCTTTTGTTTTTATGTGAATATAATTTTACATCCTGTTTCATCTAAACAAAGTGTGGACTATGGCTTGGGAACATTTTTGAACTTCTTACTTTATCACAGTAGTTGTAAGGTGAGCTAGAGAAACAGCTTAAGGATTGCAGCTCTATCTTCTGGACTGAGCCAAAATATATTAATTAAATCAAAGTCTAATTGATAATAGACATCTTGGGTGACATATGGTACGTCCTAGGCTTGACCACGTTCTTAACAATGATAAAATGGTGCATTTTATGACATGTAGAAATGACATGAAAAAGTAAGCAGAAAAAGTAATCATAGATGCCACAGCTCTGAAATTTAGTTTTTGTTGGTTTGTATTGTTTAAAGGTGAAGAAATTGTTGTAAGGTAATTAACTAGAAATACTGTGACTTTGGTTTTGATTTGAAAGTCAGGAATGCTGGAGTAAATGAAGAAAGCTCTTGAGCATTATTTTCTCTCTCTCTCTCTCTCTTTTTTTTTTTTTTTTTTTTTTTTTTAAATTTGAGGCATTGCATTAGTTAGTTCCATTGTGGCTCCTACAATGAACCTTTTGAGTATAAACGTTTTGCAGAATGGCAAATGATGACAGGAACTGTGAAACCTAAGCAGCACAAATGGATTACTGTCATTCCGTAATTCATGACTAAGTTAAGGCATTTTTTAAATCTATCTTAGGTGAAAACTATTGAGAATCGTGAAGGTATCAGGACTTCTATTTTCCTAGCCTTTCAAAAACTATTTAATCACTTTAATAATTAACTATTTTCTTTTTGGTGACTACTTTAAGGTCTATTGCAATATCTGTGTAGGACTGCATCATGCTCTTGATGAAATATAACAGGAAAAACAGGGTATCATCTATCAACTTTCTAGACTCACTGAAGGCTCACTGAAGACATGGAAATATGTTAACCTCTTTTATCAACCTGATTAATTCAATTAAACATTTGCATTCACTGAGTAATGTCTTTATTTATTTATTTATTTATTTATTTATTTATTTATTTATTTTGGGGGGGGAAGATGTTGATTGACGATCAAGTTTACATCCAGTATCATTCTCCAGATTGTCAGGACTTCATTTTTGTTTTTAACTAAGGCACATTTACTCATACACTGCCATTAATGGGATTGCAGCTTGATAGCTGATTCTTCTTTCATACAGATTAAGGGGTTGGAAACCAGAATTAGACTCAAAGCTTTGTAACTTAGTACTGTATTAAAAAGCCAAAATACAAGCCAAACAAATCCTTCTCGATATCTAATCAGATGTGAACAGTAACACTCATGAAAGAATTGAAGTCCCAAGTTACTTTGGGTTGGTTTAAGTAAAATGTTATTTTTATTTATTTATTTATTTATTTGGGGGGGGGGGGAGGGGCTTAAGTAAATGTTTTTCAGCAGTATTTTTTATTTTTTTCTTTGGAAAATGTGAACTAAATAAAAAGCTTTCTAAAATAATTTTTAGACTACTTATTCTCTTCCCCCCACGCCCACATCTTTTTTTTTTTTTTTTTTTTTTTTGATGGCATTGAATAATTCAGTGGAAAATTACTAAACGGTCTCAATAATGCTAATTGAAATTAAAAGGTAGTGACACTGTAATTAATCTAGTGTTCAACTTCTTTTTGTACTAGTGCTTTTAATATATGCCTGGTATTTTTAAGTAGATGTCTAATTCTACATACCTACTGGTTTTAATTTGAAACTATAGATGAGTAAAGAAAAAGAATTCCTGTGTTATGAAACCTTTTAGGTCAGATTCTGAGAAAACAGTGATTTAGCTGAATTCAGTAGAACCGTTAAGGTTTTCATGAGCTCAGTATCTTTCTTCTGAGCTTGTATTTTCATTGTCTTTTTCAGTTTTCACTGTAGATAGGATCACAGATGGCTACAGAGAAGTACAGATGCTGTTTTCCTACTGTGGTTTCCAGTACTGCACAGGGAGGCAAATGCAATGACTTAATATCTGATTCTTTTCAGGTAGATCGAACAAAAATGTCCCTGTCATACTCGTTTGGTCTGTTTGACTGATTCTTTATGCTGTTCATTGCCATACATTTGTATGGACTCTGTAAGCTTTAGATGATGAATGATATGTACATAAAATGTATGTACAATTAGTACAACAAATATATTGAATAATGTGGTAGTCTGATATGACTGCTTCAGACGGCTTTTACTTTGTGTTGAAAAGATGGTGCAATTGTTCTGTTATAATGCAGAAACCTGCAAGAGTTTTTAACTATGCAATTATAACATAATATTAGTGTGACAATCTCACTGTTGATGTAATGCAGCAATTTTCTCTGAGTTCCCATTAATTCTGTATTTATGACATATTGATATTATCTTGATAATATAATTCTAATGCATGTTGTATCTAATAAAATTTGATTTAGAGCTGCACTTTTGTTGGCTTTTCAAGAACTATTTATTTCATAGGGTATAACAGAAAACAGTTGGAAATATTAAGAATTTCTCTTTACTTTCCCAAGGAAATTCAGTTATGTGCTAGAGCCTTACACTACTTCTGCTTTATTGAGAAAAGTCATGCAGACTTGTTAAGGAGAGGGTATGGAAAGGTGCATATGTATATCGCTGGTACAAATGAGATCATGCAGTATGTTCTAGTATAACTCTGAAGATAGCATGGAATGTTGTCCTCTACTCACAGTCTCTTACAGTATCCTCTATTTGGTCATAAAAGCACTGCAACTACCTGTATATTATGAAACAACAAAGGAAAGCAAGCAAAATATAGAACAAACTGGAAAACATATTTATGAGCATCATAAATAGCTATAACAGTTGCAGGTTGACACAATAAAGGTACTGTTTATGCATTTTTTCCTACACTAACAGTAATTATACTGCACATTATCTAAATCTCCAGTTATACTTTTTGTTAAGACTGCTCATGATTGTATGTAGCACAAAGTCATAAATATTTTGTGTAACGTGGGATTCCTATTGAGAAGCTTATCAGTCTTAGCTTCTCTGTGATTCCCTCTCTGCTGCCTCCAAAATGACTCAAGTTATTTCACACCATCAGTTCCTAAAAGGTCAACGGTGATCTAATAATATATTATTTTATCAAAAATGCTTACGTACTCTGGGCATATGAGTCTCAGTAGCATGGATATCAACTTTCATACTTGGATCATTGGGATATTTGTCAAGTCCAACACTGAAATAGCCTATTGACTTAGTTGTAAGAAGTTTCTTGGCTCATGTTCAATCTCATTAGAACTGTAGAAGGCCAAATGCTTTACAATAATTGGATTTAATTTCTTTCTCAACTTTTTTTTTTTATTGATAACTGGTGGTGAGTTAGGATTCAAATACAGTACTGGGAGAGGGAATCTCTCCTACATGTAAGTATGGGTGCCCGCCAGCCTTTAATGTTGTAAATTGAGGGGGGAAACAGCAAGCACATTTTAAATGACTAAAAATATTTTGAAGAAAAATATTGGTTTAGCTTTTATAGTGTTCTTTATTCAGTGCTTTAATTTCCGAGAGAAAGCTTTGTAATGCTGTAATGAATTGATGATAAACTACTCGATGCTCTACTGAATTGATGGTAAGTATGATATATTCAGCTTAAGAATTCTTAAAAACAAACAAACAACACTTTCTTACATTGTAAGAACTGTTCTGTTCTCAGACAAGGTCAGCCATACCTAATGTACCAAAGAAACATTAGAGAAGTACTCTCGAACTCAGACTTGAAAAATAATAATAAATACATAAATAAAATATCAAGTTTTTACAGCAAGTTTTAACATGCTTCTGACATACATGTATGTTGAACCTTATACCCAGAGCTAGTCCATCCATTATGGAAGAAGTAGGAATGATTCCTGACCTCTTCATGGCTACTCAAATGTGACTGAAACTTGTTATCCTTGGCTTATTTTGCTGAAAATGCTATTAAACTACTGTTGCCCAGCCTTTTTGGCTTTTAACCCAATTAGTCTCACAAATGGGAAAAAAAACAAAACAATTTTTTTTTGAGAATTGATTTTAATTTTCTCTGGGAGGATTACCAGTAGCTTTTGTTTTAGAGAAGTCAGACTTAAGCAACTTAACATTATGTATTAAGCAAGGGATTATTTCAGATTTAAACAATAAATAGTTTTTTAACTACTTGTGTGTGGATTGTCGTATTGCCTTTGTATGCACGTATTCTTTCTACCTTCGGCATGTAATGCATGTTGACTTCAACTGCATTCAATTTTGGTATGAGATGGCAGATTTGCCCCAAGGTGTCTAGTGGATATAAGAAAACCTGATCCCTGAGATGCTGAAAAAAAAAAAAAAAAAGAAGCTCTAAACTGCTGTCTTGAAACACTGTTTCTGAAGATGTCTTAACTCACTTTTTTCTGACATTGGTTAACCTGGTAGCTTTTGTGATTTAGATTTCAACTAGTCTAGTAATAAAATGAGAAGACTTTGCGAAACCTTGGATTTGATGTGCTTGATAACGCGTTGTCTGAATAACACAAGTGACAGCATCTCCATGTTAGAGGCATAACCTGTTTCAGATATGTGAGGGGCTGTTATATTTATAACAGCTTCTGCTTCACAGGCTTACAAATGAAAAAAAAAAAAAAAAAAAAAAGAAAAGAAAAAAAAAAGAACCTTTTAGGTTTTCTTAATATTAAATAGTGCACTGCAGGTTATTTGTAGATGTTGAGGGCTCATCTAGTTCTTGTACTTGTAGAATTTAGGCATCAAGAAGTAAAGAAGACTGGATTTTCCTAGTGCTGTTTTCTTTCAACTCCTCCATTCTCTCTAGCACATGCGAACTGTGAATTTATAGTGAAGTGATTCAGCACTGCTGACTCAATGGTCAAGAAAGAGAAGTCCAGAAATTCTTTACTAAGTTGGCTTTGATCTTGTTTCCTGCTTCCTAAAATCCTAGAACTTTTGGCCATCAGTAGTGGTTGGATCAAGTCTTGCTGTCACTGCCAGAATTACTGCAGTTGTAATATTACATAAAATGTAGGATTTTGTTGTGTAATAAAGCTAGGCAGCTAAGGTATGTTAAGTATTTAATATATAATCAGTGCTGTTTTGGACAGTGGAAAAGGAAATAGAAGTTTAAACTAATGAAATCAAACACTTTTTTCAATGATCACATGCCTGTGAAATTGCTCGTTTCTCTGCATTTCAACTGCAGACCTCAGTGGGCTGCATGGATTTGCTAAAGGTCCATGGGATAACTTGAGTTGAAAATCTAACCTGCTCAAAGCAAGGGTAATTATTAAGTTAAATGTATTTTTTTATTATTATTTTAATGAGCTTCTGAATTGACTGGTTCTTAGCTACCAGCGAGGAGCTACCTTGAAAGTATTTTAGAAGTTTAAATGACCTTCAAAATAACTTGGCAGCAGCCATTTCTGAACTTTGAAATTTAAGCTGTTATTCCAACACTGATAGGGCATTTTTCTTTTTTGGTATTAAAGTTAGGCACACTTCTTGGGCAGTTGCATCTTTCATTTAGCTGAATACAAATGAAGTATCAATGAATTCTGAGTTCATATTTCCAACTTTGTATTTATTTATTTTTTTATAGGATGGTATTTAAGCTTCTTACTGGAAAATTATTTTAATACTTAGAAAAAAATAAAAGAAATGAGATGAGATGACATCAGGCTTCCTCTAAAGATGCTTGTGCAAGTCCAATGAGTTAGCTGTGATTCTGAATACTTACTATTCCATGTGTGTGCTTGTAAGAGTATTAATAAATATCCTGTCTCACCTGAAACATACTTTTACATGTAAATGAAGGTGGTTTTAAAGAAGAAACTGGTAGAAACTCGCCCATGTTTTACCCACTTTTTTCACTCATGTGCCTTCCTTTCCCATGCAAACAAGTCATTCAGAATGAGGGTATTCCTACAATATTTATAGAAGCACGTGTTGAAATTTTATCTGTGAATCAGTCACTACAAACCTATTATTTCACAAAGTCATTTTTGCTAATGTGTCAGGTCTCAGTCACAAGAGCATTAATACAATTAAAGTATGCAGTTGATGCAGCTGCTTGTGTTTGTGCAAGTTGATATGAAATACTGGGCCCAAGTACTTTCCAATATTTCACCTAAGACTTATGTTTTGCCTTACTGCTTTGGTAAGAACATTTTGCTCTTCAGCATCTTAACACACGTGCTGAGAGTTCAGTTAAATCAAGGAGTACTTCCAAAGGCAGAAACTCGGTCTACTAGGTAAGGGAAGAATGAAAATTTGGAGTCAGGAAAAACAGAAGAAAAAGTTGTAAAATGAATGCTGAACCTATTTTTGAAGCTGTAGTGAAATACTTCTTGAGGGGAGAGAAACGTGAATCCAATCTGAAGACGGAAGGCTGGAGAGCCTTCCTACCCCTCCCTAGGTGTGAAGTAGTTGTTCTTGGTAGTTGAGTAACCACAACAGAGAACTTCTGGCTTACTTTGTAAGAAAGAAAGATTAAGTAGGACTTAGTTTCCATCACCTGCTTTATAAAACTTTATGGTTCTCTTTCCTAACTAGCATTTTGTAAAATAAGATTGTCTTATTACTATTTATTATTATTCAAGTATTTTAGATTGGTTTGCATTTACTGGCTCCTACTCTTCCATCTTTACAGGAGGACTAGTTCTTACAAGCAAGATTCTGGATCACTTATCTACAAAGGTCAGTGGTCCTAAGATATTTTTCAAAAATATGTAAAATGTACCTGATTTAGAACTACTAACACAAGGGGCAGAGAAAGACAAACTCCCATTGGTGATGTTAACCAACCTTTTAACAAGGCTGTGCATGTGGCAGTGTAACAGGAGACAGTTACTTTCTGAGTCATCAGCAAAGAAGAGAAACTGGTTTCTGTAGCTCTTGCCCCGTCTGCTCCTGCTTAACAAGCTTTACCATCTCAGAATTTCACTGGTGACTATTTTGCATCCCTGAAGTCTGCAATATGTCCATTATTTAGCTCATAAGAGCTAGCCTTAAGTATTGATGCCTGCTTTTCTATTTCCTGTTATTTAAATTACATGTTATTTAACTTGCCATTTATCAGACCTCAAAGATTGTTATTACTTGGTAACTCAGTGTCTAGTATTTATCCAACATATTGCAGTTCTATGTCTTACTATAAAAGCATATCAAGTTACTGTTCTAGTTATCTATAATGATGCTACAGTTCAACGAAAATAGATGTATGTGTGCATTTGTGTATCTATGTTTGTATACAAACAAACTAAAATCTGGCATTCTCTGAACTGCAGTAGTGATATAGCATCTAAATTATAATACAGTCTGCTTAATAGAGTACTGGCTATGAAATTGGGATGATTGAGCTCTACCCAAAGCTTTGCTGCAGTCATAGTCTTACACTAATAATAATGACACTAAAAGTATACTGAAGTTAAATGTATTATATTTTCTGAAAAGTTCTGCCATTATTCTTCTGAAAATATTCGGTGTAAACTCTTGTGAAGACTTCCACATTGACAATTTTGTTGTTGTACAAGATATGTTAATGGGCTGCTTCATTAAGTGCATTTATAGAAATTTCTATCAGCACATATGCATTCAAGATAACTGAATATCACATACGGCATTACTTCATGATCCTTTCTTTTTTCTTACTGCTATTTCCAAAGAATGAAAGTAAAATTGGAACCCCTGCTAAAATAGTTACTTTAAAAAAAAAAAAAAAAAAAAGGCATAAGTGAATGTTTTTCTGCTCTGGCAAACGTAAGTTTGTACTGTATTTTGCAAAGGGAGAGAGTACATTTCTCTCCCTAAAACAGGAAAACAGGTTACGATCTTCCCATATTATCAGTGTATTTAGTCAAACTTGCAAGAGTCTGTTTTATGACTACGTGGCACTTCTAAGGAAATGCATAATTTTTCAGTTTCATAATAATCTTTGCATTGTTTTATTCTTATATATATTTCATGTGTAGGTATTTGTACAAGAGCATATATAATCACCTTAATTCTTCTTGCTATGCTAGGAGAGTGATTATATATTCAATAAGACTGTCAGTAAATTTAAAAAGGGAGAAAATTTAATTGTGAGTGAAAATAAAATATTTTTGAGTTGTGTGTGTAATGTTTTTATATGGAAAGTTTCTATCAAAGCTCTTTGAAGTTTGTTATATGTCAATGTGATCTCACACCTTTAAGTATGCATAGCACCAAACATAGGCTTTGTAAAACTAAGAAATTCTACAGTTCTCTCCCATTTTTTTTATATAAATAATTATTTTTGTAAGGTGTACCTCATGCTGTTAGGATAAATCTCTAGAAAAAGTAAAACAACAACAACAAAATGTCTGGAGCTTAAGATCTGGGTCAGTTAGATGTATTGGAGGGCTAAAAGGATGCCTTTTTATGTGTCTTGAGGTGAACAGCTTGAGCACAATCAAGTCTGACAACAGTAGCATTTAAGATGTTAAAGTGCCTTGTCCTTAATTATAGAAGAAGTTTGCCTCTAAAACTCCAGCTTTTCTTATATCTACCTCCATTCACCACTGCGCATTTCCCTTAACAGTAATAAAACTTCATCTGTGCATATTAGGGTTGCACTTCCTGTGATTCTGGGTTAGCCACTGCTGCGATTTAACAGTCTGGTTGTGTACAGGCTGTGCCTAAGCAGACTGAGATTCCCCATTCCCATATTGTGACCTCAGATGGGAAAATTCACCAGAAATACCTTCACACCAAGTCTGATGTGTTCATAGGTTGAAAATGAGCTATGGCATTATATCCTTAAGTATCTTTATAGGATATTCACATGTAAGTATGACTAAAGTAGCAGTGTTGGAAAGCATGGAAAGTTCCTAGTTGTCACTTCTGATCAAGGTGTCGAAATTATGCCAAGAACAGTAAAGTGATGTCTGGATGCTGCCAGACTACTTGTGCTGGTGTCACTCAACTTCACGTTGAATTCCTTTCCCTTATAAGGAATCACAGAATCACAGAATTTCTAGGTTGGAAGAGACCTCAAGATCATCGAGTCCAACCTCTGACCTAAGACTAACAGTCCCCACTAAACCATATCCCTAAGCTCTACATCTAAACGTCTTTTGAAGACTTCCAGGGATGGTGACTCCACCACTTCCCTGGGCAGCCTGTTCCAATGCCTAACAACCCTTTCAGTGAAGAAGTTCTTCCTAACATCTAACCTAAAACTCCCCTGGCGCAACTTAAGCCCATTCCCCCTCGTCCTGTCACCAGGCATGTGGGAGAACAGGCCAACCCCCACCTCGCTACAGCCTCCCTTGAGGTATCTATAGAGAGCGATAAGGTCGCCCTCCTCTTCTCCAGGCTGAACAAGCCCAGCTCCCTCAGCCGCTCCTCGTAGGACTTGTTCTCCAGGCCCCTCACCAGCTTCGTCACCCTTCTCTGGACCCGCTCAAGCACCTCGACGTCCTTCTTGTAGCGAGGGGCCCAAAACTGAACACAGCACTCGAGGTGCGGCCTCACCAGAGCCGAGTACAGGGGGACGATCACCTCCCTAGCCCTGCTGGCCACACTGTTCCTGATACAAGCCAGGATGCCGTTGGCCTTCTTGGCCACCTGAGCACACTGCTGGCTCATATTCAGCTGACTATCCACCATCACTCCCAGGTCCTTCTCTGCCTGGCAGCTCTGCAACCATTCCTCTGCCAGCCTGTAGCTCTGCTTGGGGTTATTGCATCCCAGGTGCAGGACCCGGCACTTGGCCTTGTTGAACTTCATGCAGTTGACCTCAGCCCATCGGTGCAGCCTATCCAGATCCTCCTGCAGAGCTTTCCTACCCTCAAGCAGATCGACACACGCACCTAACTTGGTGTCATCTGCGAACTTACTGAGGGTGCACTCGATGCCCTTGTCCAGATCATCAATGAAGATATTAAAGAGGACCGGCCCCAGCACCGAGCCCTGGGGGACGCCACTAGTGACTGGCCTCCAACTGGACTTGACTCCATTCACCACGACTCTTTGGGCCCGGCTATCCAGCCAGTTTCTAACCCAACGAAGCGTGCGCCAATCCAAGCCAAGAGCAGCCAGTTTCTTGAGGAGAATGCTGTGGGAGACGGTGTCAAAAGCCTTGCTGAAGTCAAGGTAGACCACATCCACAGCCTTTCCCTCGTCCACCCAGCGCGTCACTTTGTCATAGAAGGAGATCAGGTTCGTCAAGCAGGATCTGCCTTTCATAAACAGGAAGGTGAGAACCTTGATCAGAAACCAAGACTTTGGAGAAGGCCTCTTTATTGACCCTAACCCCAAAAAAGAGGCAAAAACTGAGATTAATTCCTGAAGTTGCAAAATTCCATTATGTGTGTTAAGCATGCTTAACTTGAGTCATAAATGATTCTCTTGTGATTCATTTGATGTACTACTGCCTTCTCCTGTTTTTTCCACCCTGTATGCGTGCATGTAAAGGAAAGGTGGAAGAAGTTTTAGCTGCTCATTCATAGGTGCCTGAGAGGTGTCTAGTAGCCTTGGAAAGCTGGCTTTTTCTGGAAGAGAAAATGACAAGCTGACTGCACTTTTTATGACCTTTTTACTGTTCTGTCATAAGTATCCATGGTAACATGACTGTTTCTTTCATGCTGGTATTGTAGCATCAAAATAACAATAAATGCTGATTTCAGTTAATGTGGTTGAATAGAACTTGCTACTATGTGTGCTGGAAAAAATACTATACTTGGGACACAAACAGAAGTTGTCAGACATTTTTTTTTTTCTGTGTACGTTGCCTTTCCCTTTTCATTTCTTTGTTCTCCCTCTCATTTGATCAGGAAGTGTGTGTAATTTAATTTATTAATTCCGTCTCTTCGCCACGTAAGTGCCTTATTAAGGGTCAAACTTTGCTTTGATAAAATCCCAAATTACTCCTCAAAGAGTTGAATGCAATGACACACCAGCTTACACTATGGAAACTTTTATGCAAGTGATGTATAATGTAGTTTTTGCATGCCTTTCATATGACCCCCAAAATACATAGACAGCTAGAACTCCCTCTTATTATGATCAGATATTGTTCACTTGCAGACTTTTTTTTTTTTTTTTTTTTTTTTTAATGTGTGGAAAGTTTATTTTTGTTTAAATGATGTGTTCTCGTATGATTTGCCATCCAGTGAACTTCACTTGTGTTAGGGCAGGGAATACTTCAATTCTGAAAGCATCTTCATTGGAAAATGTCATTTATTTATTTCTTTAATTGGGATTAAGTAAAAACAGACAAAGTGGGAAAAAGAGTCTTAAATGCTCTGAAAGTCTTACGAATTGTTTCTGGTGGGTGAAGGGTTTTAGAGATGACATCAATGTTTCCAAAATATAATTGGAAGCTGTTTGTGTTCTCTGAACTTGATGTGGTAGTGGGGTGAATGAATATGTAATTGAAATATAACTTGTGAACTGTAGCTGCACAGAAGTGATACCTTTCCAGATCTAGTCTGACAGGCTGATTTGTAACTTGACACCTACTTCAAAAAATTCCTGCCTCTGTCTCATGAATCTTGTGTAGATTGACTTCTAACAAATGGAGACTCTGATTATAAAATATTGGTGTTTCTTTAATTGCATTTTCTTTCTCCTTCCAGGAAGAATTCCTAAGATTTGTTCTGCTACTACAACCTTAAAGCAAAATGCTAGCCACTGCGTTCTCATCCCTCCCTGCCTGCCACTTAAACGGCGAGTACTAACAAATCCTTCAGGACGCGACTAGAGCCAGCGTGTTGAATAATCACAGGCGATCAGGCTGTGGGCTTGCAGCAGCAGCTTGCTGCCTCGTGACATCACTCCTGGAGCTCAAATCCCACTCTGAGCTCCCTCCGTTAGACGGTCCGTTGGTCTGTCTGCTCACACAGCTACGGACCTCACACGCCGGGCAGGCAGCTCCCCCAGGCAAGGCTCCGGAGCTGCTGGGAGAGGAGAAGGGGTAAGAGACAGTGTGAAGAGCGATTAGTGGGGAACGGAACAAAACAGCGGAGCTACAGCATGAAATTCATCTGTGCTTATTACTTGCTGCTTCTTTTTCCTGCACTAGTCTTCAGCACTAGGTGAGTACAGAGAGCTATTTTGTGTATAGTTCTCCTGTTTTGTTTGCTGTTTATTCTTTTAAATTCAGTATTCCCAAGAGAAGTAATACATATTTCATCTTGTACTAGAGTAGTAAGTTTAAAGTGCAGTTATTGTTTTTGATTCTTATCTTTCCCCTCACTGATCCTCTGAGAGATACTGAATCTTTTACTTGGCCTTTCTGGGCTTTTTATGATGTAAAAGAGCTGCTCCAATATAAGTTGACCCAGAGCTTATGAGGTGAAGGAAGATAGTCAACAAATATAAGCATCGTATGTATCTATCTATCTATATATATACACACATACACACACGTATATATACAGCAGCAATAGCAAATACGCTGCTTCACAGGCAATAAGGAAGCCAAAGACCTGAAATTGAGAACATGTTAACATTTTCCCCTATTGAGTGCGGAAAAACAAATACTTGAACAATCTCATCTGAGTTGAGGCTTTTGCATCTGAATAGAGACCTAGGGCTTAGCTTCTTTACTGTCAAATACAGGTGAGATGTTGCAGTATTATATCAATGCTAGGAAACGTGTTAAAAAGTTACTGCAGTCTAGAAGCATTCCTTTCTGTGCAAGTATAATATATCACTGAGAAAATATGAACAAAATCTATTGCAGCCTAAAAATAAAAGCTGTTCTGACCGTGCAGTGTTCTGATAAGATAATGCGTATTGCACAGTTGCTCAGAGATGGTATGGTCTCTATGCTGTTGATATAACCTGTTCAGCAAAGGGAAGATAACACCAAAACACTCTATCTCATTGTTTCATTCACAGATGAAGAGTTAATGCCAGGTGTGAAGTAGATATGTCCTAATGACACTGTCCTCAGTTCAGGCTGCTTAGATTCCAGTTGCTTCTCAGAAAATAAGCCTTAATTTTAAGGAAGGTATTTCTCTGCTATGCTAATAATAAGCAACTTATAAGTCAGTAAAGCATATTATCAGAAGATAAAGGCATTTTTCAGGAAATTATCTGTTCCTTTATTCTTGGTCTTTTCTTGTAAAATGTAGAATGCTTATTTGAAGTGTCCCCTAATTCCCCTCCCCTCCCCTCCCCCCCCCCCCCGCCCCCCGCACTTCTTGTTTCAGATCTTAATTGTTTATAGGGTTAAAAAAAAAAAAAAAAAAAAAAAAAAAAAAAAAGTGCCTGCTAAGTACTCAAGGTAAGATGTAACAGGAGCACATCTCTGTATGTCCTCAAACCCAGGAAAGTGATAACCAAAATCTGAGTGGGAAAAGACCTGAATGCAGGGAGAAGTGATATCAAAATGCTTCAGTTATTTTATTATTTCACTCCCTTGGGGGGTATAATTTTTCTGTAACACTTGTGATTTAAAGACTGCAGTGCCAGTCAGTATGAACAACTCCAATGCTCTTTGAAATACAAAACTCAGAGGAGAATTGTAACATACAGTGATTCAATAACTTTCCTTTCTGATTTAATAAGCAGTCTAAGCACTATTCACTAGCAGCCAAGTGTGAAACTTCTTGTGAATTCGTATTAATAGTTCTACTCATTTGAAAGTAGTATTTTCTTCTCTGAATTATGCCACAGTTTAAAAGAAGCGGGTGGGTGGGGTACCAAGCCACTTTTTGCAAATGCAAGTTTGCATCTTGCATGGTTTTGTATAGACTAAAATCTAGTGAAGAGATGTGGAAAATTAATATAATTTTTTATACTTTATAGGTTTTGTAAAATGCCAAGTAAATGACTTCAATGTACAGGGGACTGAACTGCGACAAGACGTCTAGTGTAAAACCCCAAAACAAGTACCTCTTATCTTTATGAGGAAAACATTTTTCTGTATGAAAACAAAAAATCATAAAAAATTGTAGTTCAGTTTTTCAATTTTAGTCATATTTTCCCCCTCCAAAAGAAAAAAAAGAAAAAAAGAGTTGGGCAGAATATGAAGGAATATGAAGAATATGAAGTTGTCACGTGAATGTTAATTATGAACAGTATGAGTTGGAGTGTATATATTCTTAAGAGTATAACTTTGTGACACATGATGATTTGTATTCTTATCAAAGTGAGGGATGGAAATGATCAGAGAAATTCCATTTAAAATGCCCCTTGAGTATAGTATGTGTTGTAATGTGAAGTTTTGCTTTTGATACTAGATTGATCACTGTGTTCTAAAGGATATTGGCACTCTACCATAGTACTGGTGATTTACAGAAGTCTGGAGGCAGTGGACTGTCCTGGTCAGCAGCTGCCATCAGTTGCCTGATTTTTAACTGAGTTAGTTTTTCAACAGCACGTGTTAGAAGCTTAAAAATGATACGGTGCTATCAATATGCCATCTACTGGAAAGAGATTATGTTTTAATTTGCTCTGGTGGAAGACAGTTCAGTTAGCATTTCTTGGGAACGTACAGTTAAAGCATTCGTTGGACCCAAACATAGCAGGTTTTCAGGAGCAATTGAGTTAGAAAAAAGCAGGGTCTAATATCCTGCTGTGTAAAATGCTTAGCTAAGGAAAAGCATTAGCCTCATGGGGCAAAAAGTTTTCCATTTTGAGATTTTGTTGCATAAGTTTCTAGAGAAGCAGAGTATCCCTATTTAAAGCATTGGTGTTGAAACCACTGAGCGCAGTAGTTGATGCAGAAGTGTACAGCAGCTTTTTCTTCTTTGTCACGCAGTGAAGCTATCGTCTTTTGCATCATGACATGATTTTATAGTTTTAGAAGACCACAGCACATCTTCAAGACTAATTATAAACAAATAAGATTAGATGAGTTGAATGATGTTAACACTCATGTTGACTTTTCTTTATTTACTTGTCTTAATTTACAGTATTGTTAAAAAGTGGAATACACAGCTATTGCTCTAAAGATTGTGTCATTTCTGATTTTCAGAGCTGTATGTAACTAATAGCTTGGCATAGCCTAAAGCCATATGCATGAACTAAATGTTAAATTGCTGGAAGTTTGTATTCTTGAAATGGACACTTTTCTATACTAGTGATTACTTTTAATCATATTTCAAGTTTGTTCGTAGTGCCAAAGAACAAACGAGATTAAGGTATATTGGTCCAGTTAACAGTGTGTTTAGATGGAAGGAGTAAAAGTCACTGCTCTGAAGCCCACAAAATGTTAAAGGGACTAAATTTGTAAAGGTGAAATTATTTTGGTACAAACTATCCTGAAGCTTGTGTTTCCTTATCCAGTTTTCTATTTCCTTGGACTGTTTGGTTTGGGCAGATGTAATGTGATGATGGCGCATGTGTTACTTTTTTATACTATGCTGAAGTCTATAAGTCTGACTGCATCAAGTGCTCAGTAAATTGACATGGCATAAAAGAGGTTAAGGCTCTGATATTTGCCTGTGTGCTTTTGTGGATGTAGATGCCTAAACCTTCAGGCTGGGTAAAAAATTATTTGTAGAAGGGAGTATCTGCATGAAATTACTTGTTTGGGTCAGTAACAGATCTGCAGTAAAGGTAATCTTGTATAATGAGACATGTCCTTTTTTAGCTAGAAGGGCCTTTTTCTGCATATTAATTAAACTTCACCATTGGAAGGCCAGATATTTAAATTCTTGATTGCCAACTTTTTTTTTGTCCAAATGACAAATATCTGACTCTTCAGAAGAGGCTTGGTGTGAAATAACATTCCTTTTTATCTAGGACAGTAATGAAGACATGGACTCTCCTGTCCACACATGAAATTTGACAGATGCAAAGTACTTAAAAAATTTGAGGTAGAATTTTACAGTTGAGAATAGGCCTATAAACCCAACAAGATGCACTTTAATAGCAATTTTAATACTAATACAACAGCGTGTTAAGTGGATATACAAATAGCATGGCTACAAAAGTCAGATCCTGTATTATTTTAATGGCAGTGAAATGGCTGGTGCTATTTTTTTCCTAATAGCTCAGTTCAATGATAGTCTGAAGAAACTGATGTTATAAAGCAATCTAGAATTCAGTGGCTTCAGAAGAAATGCTACCTTTTGTTTTACTTTGGGATAACAGCAGTGTACCAATTTCTGCTTGATAGATGATGCTTAATGAAGGTATGGGTTTTGATCTATGTACGCATGTTGTTGGAAGTCATGCAAATATCTTCAGTTCACTTACCTTATGAAATATGAGAACCTGACTCAAATGCTAGCTTTTTCCCTGTAATGAGTTTTTGAGGTCAGATATTTCCTTTACAGTGTTTGTTGGTTTGGGGAACTTGTATAAAAGAACATGAAAACACAAATATCTTTAGCTTCTGTCAGATAAAGTTTTATGAAGAACTCAGTCTGAGACTTGAAGATGAGTAAAGGGGAATGACTTTGGCTTTTTACTGGGGTGTGTCTGTATTTAAAATCCTTAAATCCTTATTTTCTAGTTCTTCACCTTTCCCAACTTAAACACCCTTTGGACTATAGCCAGATGTTCAAAGTGACCTTTTCATTTAGACTTACATGAAAGTAGGGAGAACCCTACCCCTTGCTAGATTACGAGGTAGAAGACTCAGACTTACTGCGTGCTGATATCCTTGACTATAGCCGCTCCACTGCAATGTGTCTTAGCCAATGACTAAAAGCAACTTTACTCAGAGGTCTCAGGCTGAGGTCCAGCAGTGTCCGTTCTTTTCCTTGTGACTCAAAGTGAACTGTGCATAATGGTAATGTGTTGTAGACTGTTTTAGCAGAGAAGAATGTGGGTTTTTGCTGTAAGCTTCACGGATAACGAAGACTGTTTTAATATTGTGCTTTCCGTATTCTTCTTGAAATGTAGGGGTGTTGACTCTACAATGTGTCTCCAGCTCAGAATTCCTTTCACCCTTATTTCAGCCATCTGAATTTTCTAGACTGCAAACGTGTTTTGCTTTTTATCAGTCTTGGATGGTTACGCGTCTTGGGTTAACTGTTTGTAAGTACTTCGGTTGCAGAAGTGGCATTCAGTATATGACTCTCAACCTTTCTATACATGGAGAAAGCATGCTCCTTGCTGTGGACTGTGTTTAAAAGTAATGGAACACATTTTCCTGTGGTACAAAGCCATTATTTCAAGGAATGCACTTAGCTCATTATCTATTGATGTATAAATGAGGACCTAATACAGCCAACTGCTTGGTTTCACTACTTGATGAAACAAAATCTCTTCCTTCTTCTAGGAGAGGTTTTGAACTTCAGTGGTATTAAAAAGAAAAAGAAAAAACCTGAAATCAATAAATAAAAGCTAAACCAGGCTGCGGTATAATGCAGGCATTTTCAAGGTAGTTTTTAAACAAGGTAGTTTGGTTACATCTATATTTAATAAAAAAGCATGCCAGAAACTGCTGTAGGTTGACTTCTTGGCATCAGAATGAAATTGCTTAAGGCTAGTTTGGGAATACCTGTAGTTTTACTACAGTTTACTATGTAGATGCATGTAATCTTAATGCTTGCCTTATGTAGTATACACCAGAGCAATCGCACATTTATTCTACCTTTCTCCTACTTGGGGTGGGGGAGTAGTAGATTCTTGTCAAAAGGTTTTAATTTTATGGGATTTTCTGCTATGATGGTGAGGCTAGTTTCTGGTTAAGAATGATGACCTTGGAATTGGTATACTTTAAATGTTTTATCCCAGGCCATAAGATTACATAGCAAAATGCTCCACAAATTTGAGCCTGCCAACGTAAATTAAAAGTTCAGAAATCAAGTCTTTATCGGTTTGGCCAGAAATACTACAAAATAAATTTTGTAATACTTTGTTTCTAACAGACAAATCTGGAAGGAAAAAGAGGGAAAACAAGTAAGGGAAGAAAGGACACTGCTTCAGGAAAAAAAAAAAAAAAAAAAAAAAAAGTAGCTTTCAGGAAAGACTTACTGTAGATTTGATCTAATCTACAGTTAAAATTTTCTTGAAGTTCCATGTAATATCAGGTAAATCTCGAGGATCTCTAGAATTCAGTTTTAAAGATGTAATCAAATGTTTGGACTTCTGCTTGTTATGCTATGTATAAATATATTTCAGCTCAGGTGGCTTGCAGTGGATCTACTTTTGACATTTTAAATACATTCTCTGTGTTCAGAGAAATTATAATGCTGATACTTCCCTATTTCTTTCTCATTTATTAATTCAGACAGGGATGAATTTAAGGATACCAAACTAAATTTGAAATCCCTCTTTTGGTAAGAATGTGGATTTGATATTGTTTCTATATTTAACAGAAACCTGTTCCCAGACAGTAATCGTTGTGATGTACCAATCTGTAGACAAATAAATCTCATTTATGCAACTTGTCAGAAAACATTTTCTCCTCATTGTCAAGTTTTGCACAATGGGTGTACAAGCTGCTTTGCAAGGGTCAGATCTGTAAATGTTCTCTGTATAGAAGACAAATAATGTATCTGTCAGAAAGAATGAAGACACTTCATACTATCCTTCAATCTTAATATTTTTCAAAGGTTTAAGAAGTGTATTGTTATGTTTGCAATTTCAACATTTCAGAGTGGCAAGTACTTTTTAGAAATTTTAAAATTTGGCATTGCATTAAATAGCAGTTCATGGTACTCTATATTTTTTTTTTTTTTTTACCTTTGCTTCTTGAGCTGTTAATTGCCCACCTTCTCCCTTTACATCAATTCACTCCCACGTTTAATAATCTTTATTTTTTTATGTGTACTATCTTAGAGGGAACACAAAAAAATTCATTGTTGTTTGCTCTGCTAGATTTGCTGAAAAAAACTGTTTCAGTGAATCACGAGAGAAATCAGTGGATACGGGTTTTGAGCTGAAGAAATAAGTCTGTGGAATTTCTCAATATTTTATTTGCTAATATTGATTGATTCTTTCTATGGAAAGCAGTATAGTGTAACGTCAAAATTCTGATGTGTTTTGTTTCCACGTGCTGTCTTAAGAAGATAAGACTATTATGCTGCCAGTTGGTCTATTTTTACCAAAACAACTAATTTTTCTAGCCATTCACATACTTTCATTGCTGTTTATTATGAATACTCATGTTTTGCCAATTTATGTTCTCAACTTCAATGTGGGGTGTAGATAGGCTTGTTACTCACTTGCAGAGTAGGATAGTAGAAAGTGGTTAGAAGACAGACTTACTCAGTTTTAGAGAAGTTGCAGCATTTAGGAAACTGCAGAACAGACACCTTTCACGTTTACTTGGACACAGAGCTGCGGCAGAACCTTACTCTATGCAAACTTCTCCCCGGCTACCACACTTCTACCAAACATTGTGCTGTCTCTGGCTTAGCTAATAATCTCACCTACAGACCATCAAAATACCTTCTAATTAAGGAGAGGTGTTTATTATACAGTACAGTCTTTGCAATCTTGTAGTATAACCCTTTAACGTTTTTGCAGTAGCCATTAGGGATCTTTGAAAAACTTGGTTCAATAGTGTAAGAGGCCAGGAGAGAGACAAGTTGCCTAGTATTATTTGGGGTATACAATGTTCTTGTTTGCTGGTACCACATGTGTGGATTCACAGTATGATAGTTCTTTTCAAGGGCTTTCGTCCCATTGTTGATGTGAGTGATAACAGAAGGAAGTAATGAAACTTGATCTTGGAATTGGTGAACAGGAGGATCTAGAATGATGGTAACCACAGTAATATACTGTGACCATGTTACTAAGCACCTTATGCTAAGACTTTTTTTCTAGTCCTCATCGCATTTGAATGATTTTGCATTTGTGCTTATTTCAGACTAGCCTGTGGTAGCAAGCTAGAGGGAAAAAAAAAAAAAAAAAGTGAGATTTTACTGAAATGTAGATGAGAAAAAGTGTGAAAATCAAATTGGCGTGACGCTGAAAAGCAGATGTGCTCTGGGTGACATTAGATTGGCTGTTGAGGAAGATTCTTCCTACTGATGCAGCATAATGTGTGTGCTCAGTGTGCAAAGAGAATGTCTCTCTTGAAAATGGAGAAATAAAATCAATTCTACTAGTACCTAACTTAGAGATTTTTTTCTAGAAAAAATATTTTTCAGGATAGGGTGAACCCTCGGCCAGGGTACAAATCAAACACTGAATAGCTCAAACCTTTGAGCTGTTTTGCTGAAACTAATTGGTTCGTGATTAATTCTAATTTTCTGTGCTAAAATACCCAAGATATCCATTGTATTCTCACCACTTCTTAGTGACTGGCTGAGTCTACAACTGTAGTCTACAACTGTAGGTCTACCCCTCTATTCTGTAGAGTACACAAGTTCCTGGCATGCTCTCCATAGAAGATATGCACTGTAGCTTTTTTTTTTTTTTTTTTTGGTTTTGTTTTCTTCTTTCTGTGTATATGAAGGAATCCAAGTTCTGCCTAGGGACCAGACATTTTAGAAAGACTTAAAGTCCACTACAGATTATATTCTTTAAATGTGTGGAATGAGTCTAATCTTGATGCCTTTTGAATTTCAAAAGGGGGGAAGCATGTTGGCTGTACTAACCTTGTGAACATAAATGAGAGAGCTATGTACTTTGAAACTTAGATTGTTATTTAGCTGTTGAGGTGTATAGTGGATACCAAATAGTCATGATGGTTAGAAATCAATCCTAACCCCTTTCAGAAAGCCTAGCCTTGCAGCTAGCTTTGTTTCACTCAGAGTGAGGAATAAGGTTATTTGGCTTAATGCAGAGGTTAAGGCTTGGGAAATGATGCTGTAACCATGGTGCCCAGATGACAATAGAGCAAGGGGGCTCTTAGAACCCATGGTATCCTTGCTGCTTTCCTTGGGTTTTCTTCATTTAGTGTCTCTAACTTCGCAATTAATGCAGCCTGTACTGTTTAACTTGGTGAAAAAACAGCCTGAGATACTGCTTTCTGTGAAAGCTCTGCATTCATACTTGAATGATGTATGAAAAAAATACTCAAGTGCATAGAGAGTGAAAAGAGACTTCTTTGCAGTTGCTTTTTTATTTACTTGCAAAACAACTGTCTGCTGTTCAGTATGCACAGATGTGTTCTGTTTGGCTAAGAAAAGCTTATGAAAGCAGACAATTTAATATTTTTCTTTAACTTGTGCCTTTCTCTTTGTCCCTGTTTCAGTCATCCTACTTCCTTCGCTAATTTCTACCCAGCTGGAGCCCTTTTTGCTCAAGGGAGGAGTGCTATCAATTCCTGGAAGGGGAAAGAAATGTTGGTTTTTCTGAGTCCATTTGAAGAACTGATTAATATTTCTTGAAAACAAGCTTTTTTTATTCAGTTTTTACAGCAATTTAATTCTGTCTGTTTGAAGTGATAGTATATGGCATTACACATTTCATATGTGCCGAAGACAACATTTAAATAGCTTTTGAAATTGCTAGGAAGAAATACAAGATGGTGTGTACGCTAGAAGGAAGTGCATAAGGAATACAGGATTCTTTTGTCAAAGATGAATCCCACAGGACTGGTTTATAAAATTTAATCTGAAAGACTTAGATTATCTGCATCAAATAGATGATGTACAGAAGCTGATACTGCAGTTGGGATTAAATATAATTTCAATACGTTCACCCTTTCCTCTAAGAGCATCGTATGGTTCTTTTGCTGCTTAAACTTGATTATATCACATGTTAAAGTGGTATCTTTATATGTAATAGAAAACCTTTCCCAGTAATATTTAGTTAATACAGGAACATTTTTTTTTTTTTTTTTGACTGGATTAAACCTGTGGAACAGTGTAGTGTTGATGAGAGTGGTTGCTACCCAAGGAAGGTGAAAAATCTTGAAGGAAGCAGGATGAAATAATTTCCATCTGCCTTAAATGTCTCCTACTTCTAGGGAATTAAAGGATCCTTAACGTAGTTTGAACTATTCCTGTAGAAGAATATTCAAACCGGTACCAAGGTCTTTGTTATTTTGAATACTTGCAAAAGAGCAATTTGGAGAAATAAGGAGATAAGTTTTCAGCATTTAAATTGGTAACTAAACTGGAAACAAGTACACTCAAACAAGCAATCCCCCAACCACCTAACTTGCAGGGAAGTTGTCAGGAAGTTTCTCTATATGGTGTCAGAAGTGAGAAATCACCATAGCTGTTGTAGGACCTAGTAGGATGAAGATACAATATCAAAGGGTTGGTAGTGGGAAAATTCTTTTTAATGCCTGCTAGAAGGAAGTAGATAAAAAGCAATATTAAGTGATGAATGACTGAGCTGGAGTATTGATATGAATCTGGAGACTGTCTTTTTACCTTTGTCTTAACAAAACCCAGCTACATCAAGCTTCTGTTTATAATACAGAAATGAGTAATGTTACATATGTAAGATGTGCATAAAACTTTGAGAAGCTTGGGAGTGTGGAGGAAAGGAGACTTGGTCATGACTTAAATTCTGGTATTGGTCTAGGTGTAATTCTTTAAAGCTTAACAAGTTTTAGAAAAACGTTCTGTACGCTTCTTCAGACTTGATAAGTGACATATACCGAATGTTCACTTTAGGATGTATCTTTCACTTGTCAACAGATAACACTAAGAATCTTCTTAGCTGTTGTTACATTACATGTGTTAATGAGGATGGAGAGAATTCTTACCTGTTCCTTCTTAATTTAATGGAAAAGAGGAGCAGCAGGAAAATTCCCTGATCCGAATTAGATGCAAAGTCATCATAGTGGTTACTGACAAAAATAAACTAGAGATTGCGCAATTTGATACAGTTCCACTAGTGTGTTTTTCAAATGTAAAAAGATCTTTTGCTTCAGGAAAAATAAATAAATATGTATAGTATATGCGCATGTGTGTAAAGGATTTCTAGTTGTAGACACATAACGAAGTATGAAAAATTGATCTTTGGCCATCTTTTCTCAGTGGCTTGAGTTAGATGTGTGCTTCTACTCATATACAGTTAACTGTTTCAGAATAGCTGAATATTTTTTTGCCTTTTAAAAAAACAAACAAACAGCTAAGGCATCAAATTTGCACACATCTTTTGCAGTCAAAAGTATCAAATGATTTCTACAAATAACATTAGATTTTAATTATTTTTTAATATTCTACTACTTCCTTCAACTGCAAGAAGTTACACTGGAGGTTTCTACATGGTTTCTAGCAGGTACCATAATAATTCAACATTAATCTAACTTCTAATATTGCAGTATTTCAGTTGAACAGTTTTGCACTTAGTATAAAAAAAAAAAAAAACACTATTGAAATGCAGGGAATTTACAGATCTTTTTAATGTTGATACTGACATTAGTTGTTGCCATAATGGAATTGGCGTAGCACTCCTGAAAAAGTAATGTGAGAAATTGCAGTTGCTTCCTCCACAATATGTTTTCTGTGTCATTTTTTTCACTGTGTTGGGTTATCACTGTAATCTTCTGTTGCATCTTGACACTTTATGAAGGCTCTTCCAAACCATCCCCATGATGTATGTGGATGGTCTTGTCTCAACTGGTCTTGAAGCTTTCATGGTCTTGACATTTGTATGCTACAAAACTCCAGAGAAAGATCTGAGTCCATTTGGGTCTCAATTTTTTACTTTATTTATTTATTTTTTTTTTAATGAACTGAGTGCATTTAATATAACACCTAAGTGTATGCTAAAAATATGTTCCAATTTTACAACCCAGTCATTTTCTAAAGTGTATTTCAAGCATCATTGAATTAATAGGTGAGATGAGCAGAATCCTGCATCTCTTTTTGAGTAATAATAAAAAGAACTGATGCAATAAATAAAATAAAATATACAATAAATAAATAAAAACACCATGATACTTGTGGTATGCCACAATTAAAAATAAATAAATAAAATATTTATAATAGTCTGGTCAGAAGGGACCTTCAAAAATCATCTAGTCCAACTGCCTGACAACTTCAAGATTAATAAGAAGTTCAAGCATATTACTGAGGGCATTATTCAAATGCCTCGTGAACATTGACAGGCCTGGGGTATCAGATGCCTCCTCCCTAGGAACCCTGTTCCATTATGTTGCAGTGTTTGACCATCCTCATGGTAATTTTTTTTTTCCAAATATCCAATCCGAACCTCCCTGATGCAGCTTTGTGCCATTCCACACATCCTGTCACCAGTTGCCAGTCTGAAGAGACCGGCACCTTGTTGTCTGCTTCACCTTCTCAGGTGAAGATAGTAGTGAGGTCACCTTTCTGCATCTTCTTCTCCAGA
Organism: Netta rufina; assembly: GCF_964035555.1. NCBI lineage: Eukaryota > Metazoa > Chordata > Aves > Anseriformes > Anatidae > Netta > Netta rufina. Next base: position 9,845,006 of record NC_140128.1, on the reverse strand, counting down.
CTGGGCAACACAAGCCTCCTCAACCTGTCATCACAGGACATGCTTACCAGCTCTTGTGTCAGCTTTGTTGACCTCCTCTGGACATTTTCCAGGTTCTTAAGGTTCTTAACATCCTTTGTGTGTTGTGGAGCCCAGAACTATACACCGTATTCAACGTGAGGCTGCATAATGACCTCCTGTGATTAACATGTGTATATTTATGCCGGTGTACAATGGCTGAGGATTTAACACTCCCTTTGGATGTTAGAATGATTGTTTTCTGCTTCCAGTAGTTCAGGCTTTTGCCCTATGTTACTGTAAACTGTTCTTAAAGGGGGGGTAGGGGTGGGGGGGAAGCTTACAGTCAGTCGGTGATTTAGGATATATACTTACAGAAACCACTGGGACTAAAAGCTGTTGATCTACAGACTTTTATCAAACAATATTACTATTGTTTGATAAAAGTCTGTAGATCAACAGCTTTTAGTTTAGAATTTAGTTTAGAATTTTAGTTTAGAATTTACCAATTCTGCAAGACAGATGACTGAAGCCAAGAACATTGTTTATTCTTTCACCATTATTACTGTGCCTTGCAGCATCACTTGGAATAAAGGTAACTCTGAATGAAGTGTTCAGTGTTGTGGTTCTAATTTTTGAGAGGAGGAGAAAAGTGGGAAGACTTCCTTCTATTTCCTCTTAATTTTTTTTTTTTCTTCAAAAACATTATGGAAACAAGAGTTTGGTTTAAGTATAAAATGAATTAAATCCTGCGTTCATAAAAAAAAAAAAAAAAAAAAAAAGATTTTTTTGACATTGTTGTGGTCACTGCTAGTTGATTTGTTTTAGTTTTTCAGCTTGCTGCTAGTCCAAGGATCATGCTAATAAGTTCTTGTAAATATCTGCTTGAAAGAGTTGAAAGATGCGGATTTACACTGCAGCTCAATTTGGAGTATGGGGGAAAAAAAGAAAAATATAATAAAAACAGGATAATTTGTGGGGTTTGGTACAGTTCTACCTAGTAGATTTGATGGAAATTCTCCCTGGTTAAACTATAATGAAGAGTAGTAGTTGCTGTGACCAGTGTATAATGAGTAGAGGACTGTTGTGAATTGTAGTCAGTCATCTTCCATATACTGAAACACAGGAAAATAGGAAATAAGTCTTTCATTATAATATATAGGAATATATATGTGACACATCAAAATGCAGTCTTTTAAAGATCAATAGTAAATGAAAATATCTTCAAAAAAGAAAATGACGACTTAGATTCTGTTTGGTTAGAGATGCATTCTGAAAGCTTAATCCGTTAATGTTTTTCAGTGAATGTTATCTCTCTCTACAATCTCTCCTATAAGTTACTGAAAGACATTGTAATTAGTGTCTGTATACAAGAAAGCTCTTACTTTTACAAGTGAATTTGTTGCTTTGAAAAAAAGCAATGAGAATTAAAAATAAAAATAAAAAATCTGCCTCACCCTTAATGTTTTCTTAACGATTGCTTAGACAACTTTGAAACTTCAGGCCGTGTAAAAAAAACAAAAAACATTTTATTCACAACTATAGACCTGATGCCATGTGATACTTCACTGAAAGAGACTTCAGATCAAATAAACTTTTAGCCATAAATGAATCCATTTATAGACCCTCACACTGCATGAGTCCTTTGCCTACTTCTGGTTTGAATTACTATCTTTGTGATTCTGAGTAAAAGGTTTCTTCTTATATACAAAAATATATTTAAAGCATTTACAGTACCACTATTACAGTGCATGTAAGGCTGCATTTTTTAATACCTGGTTTCAAACTACAAGTGGAATGAACTGTCTGGAAGTTTCTCCTTAGTAAGAAATAGACTTGAGTGACTCTGTCACAATGATGGAGGAAAGTGGCCTACTAAAATATGTTAGCTGTAAAAAGATCCTGATGGTTTTCTAAGCTCCATGTGTCAAGGTTATAGTTCTCCATGGGTCAAGGTCATAGAAATGTGCCTTGTTCACGTGACATGTAACCCTGAGAATATTAATTGTCTTGGCAGGATTCTACCGGAGTAAAAGCTGTAGCTTTAAATGAATTATTTGATCATCTTCAGTAATAGCTAGAAAAAAATGCCCATTTAACAGCTTTGGAGTCATAGTGCCATCCACCGAGTTGACCAAATTGCCGTGACTCTTAAACTAATATAATGTTCCCAGTGAAATCCTTATAGCCTTGATGTGAGGAAAAAAGATAAATTGGTATCCGGTATAACAAAGATAGAATGAAGGCAGCATTGGAAGACTTTGGATAGAGAATTCTTTTCTTACAGGGGAGATGGTTCCAAAGTAGTTTTCAGATTGGCCTTTGATACTTAATTCTATTTTCTCCAGCTGGAAAATCTCTCTGGGATAATGCTTCTAGTGTGAAGGACAGTTGGTTTTTTAACCCTTGTTCAACTATTCCCTGCTAGAAGAACCTAAGTGTGATTTTTTTTACTTATTTGCTTTGTGATTTAGATCCTCAAAATTCTGACCTATATTGAATTTCTGACCTACTTTTATTTCTCTTGTAAACCTTTTTCCCCTTACACATATCTGATTTACCACTCCCTTTAGTAAGCAGCCAAGCACAGTAAAGATGGAATGAATAGTACACAGATCATTTTCCCTTTTTGTTCAAAAAGTTTCTTATTTTTACAGCCTACTGACATTTACTGTGCTGGTTTTGGTACAGAGAATTGGGAGACAATGTGAGATTTTTTTGTCTTGTTTACTTGATTTTGGGACTATGAGGAGACAAGACAGATTCCTGATGCAGATCAGAGTGACTGTCATTTGTGTTATGCGAGTAATCTTTTGGTCTTTGCCCAATCCTCTTTTTATTTTTGACATGTGTGGTATCCACATGTATGGATATTGTGCTTCAAGAAGTTAAATTTTATAACTTCAGATTTGAACAAAAAGTACAGAAATTAACCTTGTGTTCTCACTGTCCCAACCTCATGGAATCTTGTTGCCAAATGTACGACAGCTATCACGTATGTTAAGCAATCTAACTTAACTTTCCTTTCTGTTTCTGAGTCGTCTGATTCCATGAGGTATGAAGCATACTCCTTTTGAGTCTTTGGAGTTTGTTTTTTATTTCTTGAGTGATATCTATGGTGATCTGAAATATTTGTTCCTGATGAATAGTGAATGAATGCTGTACGTAATTGTTGTGAAAAGTCTACCAAATACACAGCATCCTAAATACACCCATAACAGTTTCAGTTCATTTGTCATTTTAAGGCTTTCTTTGACCTAAACATTGTTTTGCTGTTCTTAACTGCTACTGAGAGTTGTTCACGAGGTATTGTTAGATACCTGCATAACGTGAAAAGTGAAACCAATAATTGAGAGAATGTTTACTTGATCAGTACTAATTTAATGAGTACTGAGACAATGTGGCTTTTAATATGTAAAAATTAAGAACACAAGCATTACATAGGCTGTACTTCAATTTATCTGAGAATTCAATAGGGAATTCAAAGGAATAAAGTGAGTATCTGTAAGTAATTGGACATTGCGCAGTGACAGGAAGAGCTGTCTATCACAGCTGAAGGATGGCTCTGTTGAAAACAGGATCTGGTTATTCTAGTGCTTAAGTTGTGGCTGGATCTGTGCCACCAAGAAAAGAAGAAAACAACACTCTCCATTTAAGACCCTCTCTCTGAGGTCATTGACTACGCTGCAATGTGAGAATCTCTGTAGTCCATTCCAACACATAAAGAGGAGATGCGGTACTGTGTTTCAGAGTGGAATTGGCTCAGATCATCAGCTGGCATCTGCAACTTTATTCCTGCTATAGATCTGGCCGTGCACCAAATGGAGACATCTTTTAATTGTAAGCATTGTATCTTTGCCAATTCAATGATCACTTTCTATATTTTTATTCAAATCGGTATTTGAGACATGATTCTTAAGCTGAGCTGTTAAAGAACAACCCCTGCTTAACATAGAACAAGAAAACCAATAATGTTAGATCCCATCTTGTTTCCAAAACAAAACTAGCCTCTTTGAGGAAACTGCAATATATAAAACAGGGCTCCCTCCAGACTCTTCGTGTGGGAACATGCTGCAAACTTCATGCAGTTCTCCATTTCAGACTATATTTGCTTTGTGTCTGTATTCGCTGTGCAGTCTAATGCTTACCTGCATTCTTACTCATCTGCACAATTACTTTCAAAATGCTCCTTGTTTGCTCTGTACCAAGCAGAAGACATGGGAATGGACAAGACAAAACCATGTGTTTATGTGGGGTATAATGGTGCATAACACATCTGTCTCCTATCACTCACCCTCTTTCACTAATAGAGAAAATCAGACCTTGTTAAGAGCAGAATCTTAGTTGAAGTGAACTGTAATAACTGAGTTTACTTTTGTGGATGACACTTTCCTTTTCCTTCTACCTGCTTTAATTGACAAGCTTAAATATTCAATAAATTGGGAAATAAGATTAGGCTATCAGAAATATTCCCAATAAGTGCTAGGCAGTTCCGTTATATGTTTCAAGTGTATGGATCTTGGAAAGATATGGGATAGAAATATGTTATAAAATTATCTTACACTTAGGGAACTGAGTTGAAAACGCCTGCTTCAGCTTTCATTATGGGATGAAAGGAACAGGGACAGAAAATCAGTTCAAATTGAAGAAAGAGAAATAAGGTCTGGTAATGGGGTGAGAGAGATGGAGCTTGAAATCCGATTTCTTTCCCTCAGTGCTCTGATACTCAGTGATGTCATGTATAAAATACTAGTGTCAGGAAAGATTCACGTGGTTTCACCAAATGACTAGCATATGCTGGACACACCACAGTGAGAGAGAGAGCTAATAAATGTTTTCTATGTGAATGCAAGACTATAACTATGGATTTTAATTCCTTCACGAGCTGAAGCATGAATTGTTGAAGAACTTGCTAAATGAAACAGAACTGAAACAATGGGGCTGCAAAGGAATATGTCCTTTTGCTCTCCTGTGTTCTCAGTGTGATGGTTTATGCAGCTGTGAAGAGAGGCAATGTGTCTGGGGCCTGTGTTTGGACAGTCTGACAGGTGGAGGTGAAAGATTTGCTCAGCGGTTGCCTGGAGAAGGAATTGCTGCTGAAAACCTAACTTGCAGGAATACAGCTGTCATCAGGCAGTGGAATTATTTCCAACAGGTAACAAAGTGCACTTCTGGAGGAACTGATAAGTAGGGAAGGATGAAGAGGAACATTGCTCGACAGAAACAGATCTGGAAACAAGGGACTTGTAAAAGACTGAGCTATAGCACTGGAATTTCCTTTGAGACTGACTGTAAAATTTATAGGAAGAGTTACAGAAATAAGACAGACGATAAAATTAAACATGCAATCATATGCATGCATTTCTCTAATTTAAACAATGACTCATTATGAAAGCCTCGCTGTTTTCAAGTAAAATGGCTGAAGAGACAGTTTTGCCCTTTTTTTTTTGTACTGTACTAGGTCAGAAATGTCTTTGCTTTGTCTTTGCAATAGAACTTTGTCTGGATGGATTTCAACACAGGACCAGGGTCATGCAACTGTAACCAAGGGAATTGCATCTCACGCACATATACTTGTTTTACTGTGTACAGCAGTTTGGCAGATGGTCTCAAATTTTTCTGCACCAGAATCCCTGTTATTCTTGTGACATCTTTCCTCCAAAGAATCTTATGGGAAGAGGACAAGGGAGAGGCTTTAAATGAGCAGAATGTGCAATAGGAAGGATAGGCTTTATCTTAAAAATGATGAGGGACATATGCTGATGAAAATGCATCTTTTTTCTCCTTCCCTCTTGAACTATTCCACTGGCATGAGGAAACAAGCTTTCTAAATGTATTTTGGTAAATCTTGACAGAAGAATCTGAACAGTTTCACTAGAGCTGTGCTTTGACAATAATGAGTAGAAAATATAGGACTTCTAGAGAGTGCGACATCAGAAGTTATTCTGTTCAGACGCAGATAACTTTCTTCAGGAGAGGAAGAAAAAAAAAAACAAACAACACAACTATGTCTTTGTCTTCTGAGAGAAAAACATAGGGGAGATAGGATTTGCAGAACTGGGGAGCAGAGAAATGCTATGTTTTAAATGGTCTTTGAATCAAAGCTACACTAACTGGTGGCAGTTGTTACGCTGTGATACTTTCAACAGTTGGCAGGAAGATTCAAGTAATGCCTGCATGGATGAAACATTAAAATTAATAGGTCATTTGCTTTCCTAAATGTGTTCCATGTGCATTTGCCTGCCTACCGTATTTTTCAGTATTATCTATGGCCAAGACAAAACCCACTCCAACTGCAGTCACACCTCCAACCCAAATCCAGCTCAATCAGAATCCCACTGACAAAACATGAAGGAAGCTGTTGCACTTGAATTACTTCATAATGAAAACCCGTGTTATAATTGAAGGACTTAGTTTTACCATGGTTGCAGTCTATCTCAGCTTTTGCAGCTCTTGAGTCAGTATTTGTAGCAGAGAGTTGTAGGGAAAAGGGTACTGCTGAGATGGTGCCTTTCAAGTACTGATAAACTAATTGGAAATACTTCCAAGCAAAACCATTGCTCTGTTTTTATAATGCCTTGACTTGGCTCAACTAAAATAATGTAAAATATTGTTGTTGATGTTAACAGCAGTACAATCAGCTACTTGGTGCTTTTCAAGGACCTTCCAGTTGAAGAGCAGAACACATTGAAGTTAATGCTTGAGTTATATAAAGGAAGTAATTGCAGACACTGAAAGCAAGCTGTGGTGTTCAACCAATAAAAGTTTAAATGCTTATTCTTGGGGGGGGTGATATTGTTAATGTAGAAATCTTACACTACTAAGAACTTGTTATTTTGTGCATAGAAAATGTAACATGAAAATATTTTTTAACTATTCCTTTAAAAACAACATCCTTCAAGGGAAGATTTCATTTGAATGCCAAAGGGGAATTGTAGGAGAGAATTGAAATAAGTTTTGAATTACCCTTTTTCTTCCCAAAGATCGTTAGTAGGCTTATGATGGAAATGATGTGGTTCTTATTGGAATATTCTGCTTAGCTTATCTTTGTTTTTCTTTCATTTTATGTAGGCATGGCAGTGTAATATCTGAAGCTTTGGTTTGGAATTTATGTTTCAGAATTATGTTTAACTCTGAATAACCAGAGTTTTGTATAATGAAAAACTGGTTAGGCATTTCAGATTTTGATAATTTGATTCCACCTAAGTATACGGTAGTGAAACAGCATCTGTTTTATGTTTCAAAACAAAATACTTTTTTTTTTCTTTCTGCCTTAAGGATTTTTATCTCTTGAGTTATTTATTTTTGGAACATCAGTAGGAAGATGAAGCATAAAAGCATACAGTGTCTTAAAACCTGTTATAAGAGCTAGAAAGGGCCAGAACCTGCCTCTTCTAATCAATCACAAATGTTTGATTGATCACTAATTAATTGCTGGGGCTTCCAGTTCAAATTATTGAATGGAAATATGTCTTAAAATACTAATGCACCAAATATTTTATTAGAAACCCAGTTTCTGATAAAATTTGTTACTGGTTAATGCATTCTTTAATGGAAAAAATAGCATTAAATTGCTTACAAAGGAAGCTATTTTGTGTTACTTAATATGCAGAGATGAAATGTAAGTTTTCTGCACCTCATCAGTTGGAAATTTGAGATTTCTAATTTAATGTAATTTTCAGGACCCAAACTGTTGTGTTAGAAAAAAATCTGTTGTGAACAGAAATGTCAAAATTATTTCTAATATTCTATATAAATAATTTCTAAAATATTTCTTGGTGTATTTGTAGATTGGTAATGTATTAGCTGCTGCTTATGTTATTTCAAAATCATATTTCTTTAAACTTTTATGAAGCCATGTCAAGTCACTGTAGTCAACTATTAAAAATTCAGTATTTCATTAGAGATGTATATCTTTAATGTGTTTTCATGACTTTTTACATGTTTTAGAATAGAAAAAGTATGAAAATGTCTGTGGGGTGATTCCTTAAACAATTATGTAATAATGGAGAAATAGAGTAGATTGAAATTACAGGAAGTTTGACCTGATCCTGTATCAAATATGGCTTTGTTGATCTTTGTTAAAAATGACTTGTTTGTACTTTCAAACTAAGGCGTTGCAGTTTTGCTACATCTTTTCATTTTATCTTTATAGGTCCTCTGGTAAAACTTATGTTGTTACTACAGGAAGAGAAGATTATGATCTCTGTAACTCTTGTGTTGGTGCAACTTCTGGGGCTTCATGAATTGTTTCTTTTCTGTTGTATAATTACTTGGCAATGATGGATACAGTATTTTCTGGAAAAAAAAAAAAAAAAAAGAAAACTGAGCAGGAAAAATTTGAAACAGTGGTAACTAGTAATGTTTAGACCTTGGCAGGTAAATAACTTCTTGAGAGATTCTTAAGCCTGTATAAGCCCATGTAAACATTTAAGTAGAAATGGCAAAAATAACAAAAACATACTTTAATAATATTACTTAGTTTTTGTGTTTCATTTACTGTACATGGGTCTGGCTTGAAATCAGAAGGAAACCATGCTTTTTACTTTATTGAAATCAGTAGCTGTACGTACCATCAAGAGCTGTAAACAGTTACTGGATGAAATCCTCCTGACAACAGTTGAGTATAATAGCAACATAGAAGTTTGTTTCCAGTTTTCTTGAGGATAAAACAAGATTGCAGTTTTCTTCTGTGATCAAGTTACTTTTCAGTTACATACATTTTTCAATGGATCAATATCTAGATGTTACAGAAAGTTGGTGTTGTATACATAAGTAATTTCTAAGGAGCATTCAGATGCATTTTTAAATGTCCTTTCAAAAACAACAAGGTAAGGTAATGTTTAATGTTAACAAAAGAGGCAAGAAGTTCAGTGCTCCTATATAAATCAATGCCTAGCTGCACTCAATTGCAAGTCGAAAGGAAAGTTGAAATATAAACTTGACCTAAGAGTCCTAACACAAGAAATCGGTTATGGTAGCAGAGTTGAAAACTGAAGAATACTTGCATCCACACTTAGTGGGGAAAAAAGAATAACCCATTATTGCTATTGAGTTCAGGCAGCCTGGTGACCCTCAAGTGCGAATGATGTTAAAAGGTGCCATCTGTCTTGCTAACCCCTGATGTGAGGTATGAGGTTACCAGCAAAGTATGATTCTAGTTAATGTATACTATCATTCTACTGACTCAAAACGAGAGGTATAGCAGGTCTTGTAATTCAAATTGCTTGTATTACTTGTACCTTAAACTAGTACAAGGAAGAGTTAGGCTTAGCTCAAAGGTCTGTAGTGGCCCTTAGGTTCTCCTGCTATATTTAGCTCAAGAAATAGTTTCTGAAGGTGATGGCACCCAGAGAAATAATGTCTCTTTCTAGTCTTTTGTTTTGTTTTGGTTTGTTTTTTTTGTCTACTAGTTGTCCAAGCAGATAGAGATCAAATTGGCAAAAATGTAAGTTGAGGCTTATTATTTCTCATTTTATTGAGAAATAGCTTTCTCCAATTAAGGAGAATGTTCTGCTCTTTTCTGTTCTGGCTATATTACGTAATAACCTGTTAATGTTTCCAGAGACATTTCCTGCTAAAAATGCCAACCAGATTGTTCTTAAGATATTCTGCCTATGACTGCAGACACATTTGGCTGCTTTGTTCCTCATTTTTTTAGCAGTAGAATGATGGTGGGAAATAACTTTATTTCTCTGTACCTTTTAATTCATAAATACTATATCTAAAACTCTTTGGAAACTGGTGTTTATTCTGGTTACATACTGGCGAGGTCAAGAACTATGATATTATGGATAATTCTGTACACTGTAGATTGAAGTGAAATACATTTGTGAAGTGTCATTCCTTTAGAAAGCTTATAGCTTAAAAAAAAAAAAAAAAAAAAAAAGCTTTTCAGCTTTAACTGCATACTTGGAAGCCAAGACAAATTGTTGATGATTCTATGGTATGGCCTTTATGACATAATACGTGTCTACCTCTGGTAGAAACAGAAAATTAATTGTAGTCTTTTATACATGTAACCTCTACCATGTTGTAGTTTGGCTACAAATCTTTTCTAAATATATTAAAAAAAAATAAAATAAAAAAAAAAGAATGAAAGAGTACGTATGACTCAGAAATAATTTTTAGGTGTTACTGTTTTAAAGTAACTTAAAAAAAACAAACGCACTATTAAAATCTGCAGGTGTGATAATCACATTTATGCATATAGACTGTATAATTTTTCATTAATGGTATAGATTTAGACTGGTGAATTTGCTACAGATGTCAAGATGAGGGGAAAAAAATGATCACAAATCAGTCAAGCTCCTATTGTGCTGTGCATTTAACCTGCACAGAATTCATGCTGTAATGAGGATAGTGTAGGCCTTTTAAGTGAATTCACCATAGAAGACTCTGTCTTTTAACATCACAAATCCAACAGTTCTTAAATCACCTACTCTTCTGGTTGACTTTAATGCAGATACATCCCAGCAAAATAGCCAGTAGTCAGAATGGAGACGCTTTCAAGTTTAATTACTATTAATATTGCATATCCAACAGCACCAATTTAAACAGCTTCCCCTGCTACAAGAAAATAGAAAAACTGATTGACAAAAGCAGAATTGCACAATGAATTTTCAGGCTGCTGTCATACAGAGGAGTAGTTCAGACATGCTTTCTCCAGTTTTCAGTGTTAATTAGGAGCCCTTTGGTTGTGGACTGGGTGTATGGTTAATGATCTTTGATGTTAGCTAATTAGCTTTGAATTTTCAGTACACAGTGCAAGTAATTGGAATATTTTGTTCAAATGAATGGAATAATTCCTTTTCCTATAAAAATAAAAACATGACATAGCAGTCCATCCAACAGAAATAAAGGAATGGCTAAATACAAGTCATTTCTTCTTTATTAATTCCTAATGTCATATTATAGCTATTTTAAGTTAAAGCTGTAGCTAATTTGCCTTGGGGGGGGGGGGGGGGGGGGGGGGGGGAGTAAAATGTGTTTGTATTTCCTTGACAAAAATGTCATTAGACCAACAAGTTATATTTGTTCAGTAGAAAGATATAGTCGCTGTTGAAAGGACTGTGTGAATCAGACTTTCTTGTTGTTTTAAATGATCCCATACCTGTGATAGCTCGCTTGGTTTTATCTGCTGGAAAAGACTGACTTCAATGAAGACCAGCTAGTGAATGGTAAATGACCTTAAAATAAATTTCAAGTCCTAAGCAAAGTCCTTCATGTCTTGATGAATTTTGTGACAACACAGCAGTGTTAACATGCAGTTAAGGAAGAGATGCTTGTGTCATGCTTGGAAGAAGTGTTTGGACTGTGCACCTAGATATATGGTCTCAATTTTTGGGTAGACGTGTGATTCCAGGAGTTGGATTTGATGATCCTTATGGTTCCCTTCCAATTCAGGATATTCTATGATTCTTTTTTCCCATGCGTTATTCTCTGCAGCTTCTTCTGCTGACAGCTGAAGCATTATGTGGACTTTTTCTGAGCTATGACAGAAAAACCATGTATGTTATGGTCAGAGGTGTCCGTATCATCTTGGAGAAACTGATTTGGCCTCGAACATTTGAGTACGAGATTCACATGGTATGGGAAATCACACAGTAGAGGGATATCCAACTTGATTTCAGCTTTCAGTAGGAGAACTGAGATGGCAGCTGAAATACATCACACAAGAATACTTCTTAACATCAATAAGAAGAAATAAATAACTTAGCAATAGGATTTTTACTTTGTCTTCCTGTATTTCTGTTTATGGAAGGACAGACTAAAAGCACATAAATAATCGTGACTTGTAAATGAATTTACCTTGGTCATAATTATTGATGACCACTTTTTTTTTTTTTTTTTTTTTGACTTATTATTTTGTAGAACTATTTTATTCAAACTAATGCTTATGTAAAGTAAAATTAACATTTGAATATGCAGACATAAGAATTGATGGCAAAATTCTTTCTGCATGGATATTTGCAGCAAAAATTCTGAAGAATAAGAATTACCCTAATGTGGACAGAATGAAAAACACCTTAATGTGAATGGCTTTAACATGTCCGAACTGTAAATTTTTCTGTGCATTTATTTGCATGCAGAAAAGTGGATAGATGGTAGTGTGTTAAATAAATGGGTCTGACTATCTCTGAGAAATAAATAGATATAGTGAAATAGGCTTCCAGCTCTGCCTCAGGGTCCTCTCATGCACCTGCAACTCTGAAGGAGCGTGGGAAAAGTGAGAGTAGCTGGCACGTGTGGGACCATGGAACTTTTTGACACCATGGTAGGTTGTTAGGATGCCTTTAAAGGCATCCCTTGTGACCTGAAATTGGCTGGACACTTTTCTAGTTCATGGAGAACGCTAGTCTAGGAAGTCAGGAAAATAGCTTTGTTGCTTATGTTGTACCTTCTTTCCTGTGGCCCATGATTCTTAAAAATTCATCACAGATTCCTTCAAGGTAGTTATGAGTTAGCTACATTTCAAGTTCTACATTGCAAAATTTAGAACATATACCAGCATGCAACAAAGCAAACTAACTTCTATTAACAAGGAATAATGGTGGTGTCACCCTTTTCAGGTAGGAACATAATAATAGCAAAAAAATCTCATGAATAGATATATTTCCTGTATTGTAAGCTGCAGTAGATGTAATTGTGATGTGATTGTTGATAGGGTTTTGTAATACCCTAGCGATATACTAGTACTTATGTAGTGGTTAAGTCTAATGTTGCGACTGTTATTCACATCAGATAGTTTTCTGGAGATGATTGTAGTATATGTATATAGGAACTGTTTAAAGAGAGGCAGTTGTGGATGAATAAATGACAATGGAAGAATTGACTATTAGTACACAAACAAAATTTGTTCTTGGAATTATAGATTTTTTTACAGTTCTTTAAGTTGTACTTCACAAAAAAAGTTTTATCTTGAAAGGAACAACAACAATATACTACAATATTGAATCAGTATACATTGGATTTGTAGGAACTTTATATGTGAAATTTCTTTCTTTTTTTTTTTTTTTTTTAATCTATGAAAAGATTCTTCTTTATAAGCATATCATGAAGTGTTGGGTTTATTTGTTTTTGTTTTATTTATTTATTTATTTATTTATTTATTTCTCCCTGTATATAATAGGCTGTAGTGATCTTGGGACATGTTCTTATAGATGAACGTTTTCCTCTGACTTGGATGTTATTGTGAGAACCTCTTGGTGTTTCTGTACTTTGTAGTTTTCTCTTTAAAAAAGAAATGTTTTGTATATTAAAAAAAAAAAAAAGTATTAAAAAAAAATGCTCGCACAGTAACTAGCATTAAGCACTTGAAGGATCCTTTTGAGATTTTTTTCCCCCTAACATTTATAGCTTTGCTCTTATTGTTTCAGGGTCTGAGAAACACCCCAGTAATATAAGCAACATGCAGACAAAATGTCTGCATATTTAGATTAGGTTGCTAATGCGTGCATGTAGGTGCTGGCTGTAGCTGGGTCTAGCTGGGAATGGAGTTTATTTTCTACATAGCGGTGCATATTGTGCTGTGTTTAGGATGTAGCTAAACTAGTGCTAATTACCCACAGATGTTTTCACTTCTGCTGAATGGTACTTGCACAGCATCAAGGTTTTTTACTTTCCCACCGTGCCCCCCCATGCAGCAACTAGGCTGGGATGGGCGAGAGGCTGGAAAATGACACAGCCAGGACTGCTGAGCTGAATGGCCCAGGGAGATATTCCTTGCCATGTAACGCGTGCTGATGTTGGTCCAATCCATCACCACAACGGTGCGTGTCTGTGTGTCATAATGAGCAATAATGGTGCAGAAGACATGGAGGAATGTTTTCTTCCAGGGTGGCTGTTTTTTGGAGGCTGGGTATGGATCTGCTTGTGGAAGGTAGTGCATCACTTGCCTTTGTATCACTCGTTAACTGTTTGTTTTTTGTTTGCTTGCTTGCTTGTTTGTTCATTTGTTTTTTGTCCCCTTTCCTTCACCTTTTAAACTGTCTCTATCTTGACCCATAGATTTCTCACTTCAGCTTTTCCTGTTCTCCCTGCTGTTCTGCTGGGACTGAGGCAGGAAGGAAGGGCTGTGTTGGGTGCATATCTGATGGCTGGGGGTAACACACACCAGTAGTGTAAGGGTTGCCTAGTCAAAACATTTGCAGACAGAGTACTGTAAGATGATATTTTGAGACACACATACACACATTTAAGGTTCCTTATAAAATGTGTCTTATAGGCAACCAGGCCTGAAATGCAACTTTTGCTTTTTAGCTTTTCTGAAGAGCCTGGAATTCTATTTCTTTTCTAAGAGCTTGGAAAATATTGATTTGAGAGGAATATATGGTCATCTGTGCACTAAAAGACAAATATGAGGAAAGAGAAATGGCATGAGCTGGTTTTCTAATCATTCAGGAGATTGCATATCTCTTGATACTTACGTGCTATAGCAGTCTACTCTCTAATACTATTCTTTGTGTTCTATGCAGTATTAAGTAAAGTAAAGTTTTTGATCTTATTAAGAATCATTTTAATGTCTTAAAGTTAGATTTGTTCTTAAAGTCTGTACTCCATGGACTTTAAAAAAAAAAAAAAAAAAAAACACAAAACAAGGGTATTTCTGTAAGCTGTTTCATGGGGGGTGGGGTCTGGGTATTCTTTGTTTACTAAAGGCTTTTTATGTTTAAGACAAAGCAAAGTCTTTGTCATTTGTTTTCTGAAGAATTCAAGCTTTGGTGTCAGAGGCTGTCTTTTTGATTTGTGCAAAATACTAAATTATTCTTACGATAACTTGTTGTTTCTTTGTAGTTGCTCAGTGGCCTTCCTAAGAGCAGCATGCTCTTGTGATCTCTTAGGGTAGACCCAATGTTCCTTGTAACTTCCTGCTGACTGGGAATCAGTAAGAGAAAGCCAGCTATTCACATTGTAGGTTAAGTTTACTTCAGGGTTTGTGTGCATATTTCAAACAGAAATTGGAAAGCAGTGCTTGGAAAGGCAATTATTGTTTGGAAAAATGTTTCCAGGTTATAATAATTAGGTTCTACCTTAGTATTTGAAGACTCTTCATACCATAGGATGTTAGAATCAAGTAGATTTTGTTGAAGCAGATTGTTTTTTCAATTTCTTCTTAGCTGCCTCATTTCTCATTTGTCTTTGCTAGCTCACAAGTGGTGCAGTGTTGAGGGGTTTGAGTACAGAAAATGCAATGTACAAAACCACCTTTGGATAAAGAAAATCCAGACAAATGTTTTTATCTTAGTCAGATCGTGTTCTACTCATGTCAACTTTTTAATTTGTAGGGTTATATTTTTGATGGAAGACCTCACATGTGCTTTAAATTTAATCTGCTGAGGAAATATATAACCATTTAATTTGAGTTAGATATGATTCTCGTCTGGAAAAGTCCTTTGTTGTTGTCGTTGTTGTCACTCTAAATGGGAGTACTGTGATACAGAATGTAACATGAGTAATTCAGCTGGATAAAAGCTTCTAACACAATGACTTTGTAAGTCACCACATGAAATTTGTAACAGCCTGTGGTTTCTGTATTTGTTAAATGGGAAAACTGTTTAATTGCTTCCATCACAAATAATTCTAGAAGAGAATATGTTTAAGTATTTTAAATATGGAAAATGTTAATCTGGTATTCACAGTTGGGGTTTGGAAATGTTCACACCTTTATTTTAAAATTTCATTTCAAGCTATTACTATATTCATGATAGTCTAGCTGCAACTTTCTTAGTAACACTATACACATGGGAAGTTTTCATACATATGCACTGTACTTTAGCTTTTGTATTGCACAAAGATAACTTGAACACCTGTGATCCCTTTAAGCTTTATAGTATGATTCTATGATAATCAGAGAAAAAAAAAAATAGTGGCTTGAACTCTGACACTCCATTCACAAAATGGTTTAGGGACAGTTAGATCAGATAGCAAAATGAAAAGCAACAGTGTTCTGTTGCAGCACTAGCATGTGAAGAAACTGGTATTTCAGAGTGGAGTAATCATTTTTCTCTTCCATTTATATTCCATTTTATTGGAAGCCAAGGTTTGCACTGAAATATTCAACTGTAATGAGCATATAGTCTCATTCTGGCACTCCGCAGAATCATTGATCTACTCACAGCTCACCTTGCAATAGGGCTATTGCAGCAAATAATGCTTATGGTACTGATCCTATTGAAAACATGCTAGTTTTGCTAACAGTAGTCTAAAATTGCATGCAAGTCAGCTGGGCCACTGTGTCATTGCAAATGGTGTCTTGGATTTGGCTAAAACAGCATAATTTTTCTGTGTATAAGGTTTTAGTTCTGTCTAAAATTTTTGAAAATTACTGCACCTGTAATGTGGTAATTGGTAAAAGACATGGAGGCAAAATAGTAGTGTACTGTGACACACTGAATTTCTGCTGATATGTTGCTAATGCATGGACTGTCTACTTTGCTGTAGTGGTCCATCTCTGATGGTTTTGAATCAATAACAGGACTTGTATCTCAAATTTTCCATTATAGTATGTTATTATCAAAATAACATACTAGTTACTATCAAAAATAATAAGTAGTAGAATAAGATAAAGAATAAGTAGAAGATAAAGTGAGAATTAGGAATAATCTTGCTAAAAAAATGATCAGATATTGGTTGAAAAGGTAAAGCTCTTGCTACTCTAAAGTGGGGCTGCTATCAATATAAAAGCTACCTTTTTCTGTATTTAATGTCAAAGATGTGAACTGTAATTGTAGAACAACAAAATGTATTAAAATCTATTTATAGTCTTGGGTGATGTATAACTCGATATAACTGCTGTAATTGTAGCTGAGAAGATTTTTTTTTTTTTAATTTTTTTTAATGTACACATTGAATTGTTTTGGACTTGTGTTCAGTTCATTCTGTTGTATAGGAGTCACGTGCGATATGCATCTGTAATTCCTCTAAACTGCTAAAAATAAATACATTTACTAAAAGACTGGGGGGGGGGGGGGGAGGGAGGAGTAGGAAGCAGCCAAGTGCAACAAGAGATGGCTTATGCTCCACAAGAGGAAAGCGCTTCTTTCCATTAAGGATGTTTTAGGATCTTTTAGGATCCTTTTTAGATATTATCTGATAATTGGGAAATTCTTTAAAGAGTTAGTAGTGTTTATTTTATTGAAGTTTAAAACAACTTGAAGCTTCCCGTAGGTCCATTCTCATATAAATATACCCTGTAGTTTATTTATTCTGTAGCAATATTATAAAAGTCTGCCTCTCTCAGTAGCTGTGGCATCTTCCTTCAGCCCTGCTTGCTGCCTCTCACCTACAGTTGTTATTTACTGAGTACTGGCAGTCACCTAAATGTTAGGCAAGGGTAGCCTGTGACTCAATATATGACCGAAAGCATCAAATAATTTAGTTTGCTTTCTATTAGAAATTTTAACCACCAAAAAGCCCAGTAGAACGAATGTTCAGAACATTAATATGTGTTTATCTTGGTGCCATTTAATATAGAAC
The DNA here is from genome assembly GCF_964035555.1 of Netta rufina. Taxonomy (NCBI): domain Eukaryota; kingdom Metazoa; phylum Chordata; class Aves; order Anseriformes; family Anatidae; genus Netta; species Netta rufina. The sequence goes on along the minus strand of NC_140128.1, from coordinate 9,827,531 downwards.
ATAATTATTTCACCTTATGTGCACAAGACATATAAACACAATATAAACAAATAAAGACATAAAGACAATATAAACAAATCCTCAAGGTTAGTTGCATTGTTGCAACGTTAGGTTTGGTATTGACGAAGGGGTTACTTTGCCTGCTTCTTCAGCATGAAGCAGAAGTAACTTGCCAGAATTAGTTATATATATTTCAGACAAGTTGTGTTTAATAAATTGAGTTGTTAAGCAATATTCAGTATTGTTGCCTTTAAGCATATTAAGAGTCTGACTTACTTGGAAACTTGATTTAGACTGGCAGACCCATATTTATGAAGTCCTAGAAAGACTCTCCCATACCATTTTCACAGTACACTGCTCTTGTGTCAGAGGCCAGGGAAGACAACAGATGACTTTAGTGATTTAGCAAATTATGCTTCTAGAAATGTATTTATATACAAAAAAAAGAAAGTATTAAATGTATGTAAAATCTTGGAGAGAGTAAGGAGTACATAATAGCTGGAGAGAGAAAATATAAATAATATAAAATGATCTGAAGTTCTGTTGCTGTTGGATGCTTTGGTTGTTTTGGTCAGTATTTCATTTGTCAAAGCATTAGTCCTTCTGCACTGCAGTAGATTTGTACAATTTCTTTAATAATCTTTGGGATGGGGGTGGGGGTGTTGTATTTTTTTTGTGCTTTGGAATAAAAACAATTGTTCTATGGAAGCCTTCATACTGAAACATTTGTATTGAAAATAATATAGATATAGTTTGAACTGTTGATAAATGTATTGATTAGCTCCTTTTGTAAATTTTGTTAATGCTTCCATTTATAATGGAAGTAGAGCTATTGAACTGAAAGCAAGGATAGATGAGAAGGGATTTTATATGCATTAGGAAGCATTTTCATAAATCGTATTAATGAGAGTATTAACTTTTAATGGGTGCTTGGTATTCTTTGCATACTCTTCTAAGTAGGTAATGCAGATTATGGTTGCCACAGTGTAGCAATGTATCAGGGCTGGCCGCAATTTTCCTATCAAAGTTACAGAACAGATTGGGTCTTGCAAATAATATATATCATATTCATCTGTTTCTGCATCTTTTAAGTAAACAGTTTTGCAAGGGGAGCAGGAAAAAAAAAAGGGCTCAGCTGTCAAACAACTGTTTCTAGTTATGTTGTACAAAGCTATTAAGAGTTTCAATGGAGAACCTGACAAGGTATGAGAGGCATGATGTAGAACAAGAGCTTTTTTCACCATGTTTGCCTCCTTTCACTTGGGGCTTAATCATTGTGCTGGCTGTATTGTTTCATTGCAAAGTGTTGTAGGGTTTTTTTTTAACCTTTGGAGGAGGGAGGAGGTTGTATATTTTTGAGCTTGTTTAGGGGGGTTGCTTGGAGGAAGCTTTTCAGCCATATTGTAGGATAGTTTGCTATCTGATGAGGGATGAGGGGACATTTTTATTATTATTATTATTTTTACTGGAGGGTTTTTGTTGTTGCTCAGGGAACTCTTAGGAATTAAAGGGTTAAAGATAATGATCCCTGAAAGCTGAATCATTTTTCTCATCTTCAGAGTTAACAACATAAGTGGCTTCTGGAAGTCATATAATTCATTGAAAGAACGTTTTTGAATTCGTATAATGCCTGTATATTACAGGCCATTGCTGAAAGCTTAAGCACCTTGACTCTTCTGAATCTGTGAAATTATGCAAGAGAATTGAACTGAACCATTCAGGTGCTTGTGTTGTTCTAGTACCTTGGAAATACTGGAAGTGTGCAGCACTATACCTGTAGTGGTTCTTTGGAGGCACCTACTGTTCTTCACTTCAGCCTTTCATGCGGGATTTTACTTTGGTTTTGTCTTCTACCTTAGCTTTAATTTTACTGTTAGAATGCTCTATTAATATTACTTGTTATTAATATTTACTTGGGTTTTAAAATTCATATATAAGAAAAATAGACCAGCCAGCTAGTTTTGCTCTTATGTATATTTTTCTGTATGGTTTTGTTCTGCATTTCCTTTCAGAAAACAACACTGGATAAAATTGACTTCATGAAGTACCGTAAGCATTTTAAGGAAAAATATCGAATACCATGCAAATGATGATTTTTTTTTAAAGTAAGATTTATTCCCACATCTTTATTTTTTCTGTGAATTTCGTAATATCACTTCTATGTTTGTCATCTTCTTGTCCTCCTTTCTTCACTTCTTTAGACTATGCTACTGAATAATGCTTCAATGTTTTTCAATGTTTGATGTTATTAGTAGACCAGTCAAAGTGCTTTACAGAGAAGACGACATACACTTTTTGGAGGTAGAATTTGAGCTTAGTGGGACAGTTGAAAATTGAGCTATCAGAATATCTGATCTCTTGTCAGCTAATTGGAGAACTAGAGTCAAGCTACTCTTTAGTTGAGGAGTAAGCCTGAAGTCCTTATGTAGCGTTGAAGGAAAATAGTAATTACTGATGCATAATCCATTCACAGCACTGCTAGAATAGTGTTTGGATAGAAATAATAGTGAGAACATAGCATACCTGAGCAGAATGGTTAGCCATTGCCTTCATACACAATGACATAAGAAAGCAAATGCCAAGAGGCTTCATGGTGATTTCTATGCACAAATACCACCTTGCATATGAACTCAGGTGAGCAGTTTATTTAAAAAATAAGACCAAAGTATTTCATAAATAATGCTTTTTAACATTCATTAAAACCATTGCTGAGCAAGTGGTATTATATTCAGACTTAGTCAGTTCAAACTGTATTCAGACCTTATTTTAAACCTGTTCAAAATTTCAGTTTTGGAAACTGAAGGGATTTTGGTTAGACATGAAACGTGAAGTTTAAGTTTTGTTATAATTAATCTTAGTAGTAAATTTATTTATTTATGCATTCTCTGGGTAGCATTCAACACCATACAGCAGTCTGTTTACTTTGTATACTTATATTGTGTATGCACAAGATAAAGGAAAATAACAAATCTCCAGATACTTATTTCACTCTATCTATAACAGCTGATGCCAAGTCATTTTGCATTAGTAAACATACATGACAACTCTAAATTTCAAACCTGAAGTAAGAAAGACATTGGATTATTTTTTTTTTAAACTGACATATTGAGTACAAATCTGTGGAAACATATGCAGTGTTGAAGCAAAACAAAAAGAAACAAACAAATCTGTCCTTTACCATTGTCTTAGAGGATTATGAAGTTATTAAAATGATGTACCCCAGGATGAAGTTTCCTGTCACTAAAGATGCCACTAAAGCTGTCACGGCTGGTGTCTGTTTGCAGGAATTTATCTTGGCACTATTGTTAACCAATGCGTGCGGTTGGGAGATTAAGACAGAATGAGGAGACATGAAGATGATCAATACAGTCAGCACAAGAGTAATAACTGTATCCTCAGTTTTAAGATAAATCCTGTGTCCTTGAAGCAGTTACAAGCTATTTCTAACCATTTACAATTCTGGACAAGCCATTTCAAGTTCCTGATGATGATTTGTTGAAACTACGTTTACATTAGAAATATTTAAATATGGGATGATACTGCTTTTGAAACCAATGGATATCGCTAAGCCATCAAATGAAACGTGCATGTTGCAAGCTTGCTTCCACAGCTCTACTTGTTGAAGGATATTTAAATAGTTTTTATGTTAAATGAGTAATGTATCCCCTGTGCTAGGAAAAATGCAGAAGTATGGTTAAAATAATCAGAGATAACAGTCATGGGGGTAAAAGACAACCACAGAAAACTTCTTGCATGGTTGTTGCTGTTGGTAGTCTTAATGAAATGGAACAGACTATTTCCTAAACTCTTCTCAAATAGCGTAAATTCTGTATTATTGAGTCAAACAAGTATGTCAGAAATTAGAAGAATAAGATTTATGTTGCAATATTTGACAATGACTTTGTATGAAGCACAAAAGAATATGAAGTGTAAAGCTATGACATTGACAGTTTGTGGGAAGAAAGCTGCTATCTAAAATCAATAATGCAACAGACTTTTTTCATTTATTAATGAGTGTGTCATGCCAGATGGCATGAGTAATGACTACAAATGTAAAGCAACTTGTATTGGTAAGAGACATGCTAAATTAGAGACATTCACCTTGAATGTTTTGTTTGATTATGATTTTTAAAAGTGGAACTACTGTGATGTCTAAAATTTGGTGCACACTTGAGATTTTTGACAGAAGAAAACAGCAAACAAGGCTAAAAACAAACATTGACTTAAAATGTTGAGAATGTGTACTGTGGAACGTGGTGTCATTTGAATGTTTATCTTTAGAGATGTGAATAATTAAAAGAAAAAAAAAGAAAAAAAAGAAAAATAACAAAAATCCATTGTTTCAGTGGTTGAATTCCTGCTTTGTTTCACAATGCAGCTTGACAATTTCACATTATGAAACCTAAGCTAATCAGAAAAATGGATTGATGTCAAATTTAAAAGAAACTAAGAAAACTTGTTTTGCAAAAGCGGTATTCAAAATATTGCAGTCTGGTGATTTTGAACGTTTCATCTGTAGGAAAGACATCTTTTATATACTTTACGAAGTGTTAATTTTTCATTCTTTTTCTCCACCTAGAAGTTCTCAGATATCATAGATGTACTTAATAGCTCGTATTAGTGTATCAAGAAGTTTAAGGAGAACCATATATATATATATATATATATGCACATGTGTATACATGTGTATATGTATATATATACATATACACAGGATGGGATTGTGATTAAAAGTACCTGTACTGGTTTCCAGCTCCTTATCCAGCTACTTATGGCTTTGGAGGTTCAGTTTAGTAGTGAGGTATATTGCGTGGCTTATAAAGAGGCCATATAGTGTGTGTATTACCTAGTTTTTTGGCTATGTAATGTCTCAAATGAGAAGGATGTACAGATCACAGAATTGATTTAAAAAAAAAAAAAAGAAAGAAAAAGAAAAAGAAAAATCTATCTAATCTTGGAATTTCCTGTGCTTGTTTTTTTTCCTGTGTAAGAGCAGAAGAGAGTAGTGAACATTGAAGTTTTCAAAGTAAATCATATTCAAGTGTTTGCCTGGTGAGCATTCTACCCTTATTTTGTGATCAATACCTGCAAATTGTGTGACCTTGTGCAGTTAGAAACATGAAATATCCAAATTATATTGGATCTTACAGCAAAACATTCCTGCATGAGAAGTAGTTGGTGTTTTTTATCCTTGTCAACCAATGTAGGTAGCCCTTTAAACTAAGTTAAGCAAAACTTGTCAGGAAAGAACTGAGTGTGGGTGGCCACCTGAATACACAAGAAATGCTCCATGGTAGCTGTTTCTACAGAGAGATGTGGAGTCATAGAAATACTGTAAATGCAGATCACACACTTTTCTATGACTTTGCAGCTATAAGCAAATGGGGACTGTAAACTTGCAAAAATTCTATCATACTTGTCCACTAACACATCTCAAATAATGCTTTTGTCTTCACACTGATAGAGGCTGCTAGGGGTTACAGCATTAGTACTCTATATTTTTAGTAAATGAAATTGTATCCTGGTCCTAACAATGCTACATAGAGAACTGTAAGTGCTTTGCATTCAAATAACTCCATAGCACACAAAAAAGCACATGTCACAGAAACTGGCAAACAAATGGTAGAAAAATTCACAAGAGCAGTCAACATGGTTAGCCCTGCTCTGTAGGAGCTACTAATGCAGGCATTTGACATAATCAACCAGGTTCCTAAATAATCTGATTTTTAGGAAAGGATACAAAACAAACATGGAAAAGAGAAACAAAGCTTAAACAGTAGTTGTGCAGCAGTTCATACCAAGTGGTTTTTATCTTCAAAGAAGTCTGCACTGTTTTTTGTATACCACTTAATTTTTTGGAGCTTGCTGTTCTCTGTCTGACGTCCTCAAAGGAAAAGATACTCTGTAGTGAGAAATTTGTGAACTGTGATTAACAAACATGAGCCTGTAATTAAGTAGGACTGAAAATATTTTCCATAGTACTGTAAAAGACAACGTACGCGTGAACATAGTTGATGCAGTATAGTTTATGTAACATGTTTTGGGGCTGTTTTAGAAGGATAGTCAGTGGCCTGGAAGTCATTATATGCGGGTCATTTTTCTAATGCAAACTTCCATATAAGATTTGGGGTAGGCTGTTTAATCTTCATGCCTGTGCTTGCTGAGGTTGCTTCTTTTTCTGTGTAATTTGATCTAAAGAATTAGCAATATTGTACTGTATATATTGAATCCCTGATCCAGGGCTTAGCATGCAAGATTTCAATAAGCATCAATAGTAATATGTGGGGGTGAGAGACAGAATATCTGTACAAAGAACTTGTCTTGCCTCGATAAGTATTTATTTTTCTTTATAATTGACTTGCACTCAGAGGAGGATGTACCTTTCCTTTATAACACTAAAGTCTAATTCATACAAACCATCCAAATAAAAGATCTGGGACGTAGCAGAAAATCGATTTTCTTATAAAAACACTTTTTTTGAAGATTGCTAATAGAGAAGACACCACCCCATAGTTTCACGACCCAGCCAATGCTGGATAGGAATCCATTTGTACCTATGTGTTATGTACACTACGCATAAAATAATAAAGTATTTCACAGCTTTAAATTCTCTTATGAAGAAGTGGGACATATTTTTTTTGTTGTTCTTCAAATAGAAGGGAAGTACAGAACTGCATATTATGAAGTGGAATGTGGTCTATGGTGGTATGACAGAACTGTAAGACAATGGGTTTGTATGTAGCCATAATACAAATCAAAATTTCTGTGTGCAGCTGGAAACCTGAAAGTTCATTTAGAATCTGTTCTGGTCTAATAATTTTATATGAGAAGATGTCAGTTGCTTGATAGCTTATTTCTGTTTGAGGGTTCTTAGGTAGACCACAGGTATTAAACATTTTCTGTCTGTCTTTCTGTCTATCTTTCTTTTATCTGGTACAAATGAAGGTCTTTCTTATGTTTTGAATTGCTATTTCAGTCAGGTAATGTCCTCTACTGAAAAGTACAAGGAATGCTAGTTTGTCAAAGAGATGTCCCCTATGGTACTAGTAAAGAGGAAGACAACAATTCTGAGACTTCAGGAGCTTGGAAAAACTGTCTTTAATGGACTGGGATGAGACGGATTACAAACTCTGATGCTGAAATCTGTAGTATGGCCTTCTAGCTGTTTTATATTATTCACTTTCCTTATTGGTATCTTCTGTCTGTTTTGGTACTTTCGCTGTCCAAGGTTACAAATTCATGGTCTTCTTCAGTAATTTTACTTTACAAGTGAATGAAATTTCATATACAAGGGCCTAGACTGACTTATCTGATATCTCAGTATATTTGCATCAATTTTGTAAAAATAGAATATTTTAAGTTTATTAAATTGAAAGAAGTTGTGTAATTTCTGTACCTGTTATATGAAAAAGAAGACTTCTTGTCTAGTGGAGCTGTCATTACTCCATCACTTTATATAGACTGCAGAAAGAATGATCACTAATTTTAAGCAGACTGTTGAAATTTTTATCTACAAACGCACAAAAAATATCATTATAAAAAGGGCATATCCTTTTGTGTTACACTTGAACAGCTTATTTTAGTAAATTAAGGTAGTCCAGTCAATATCAAGAGACTTAATTATTATTGTTAGCTCTGCCATGGACCTTCTAATCTGATCTCGAGCATGTTTTGCACTTGTGCATTTCTCTGTTGCCTCACTTGTAATTTGTGACTTGTCTGTTAGGTATAAGCAACGCATGGTAGAAATAGTTTGCTTTAATAGTATTTTGATTGTGCCTTTCTTGTAAGGACCTTAATATCAAGGTCAGTATTTTGATCCTCTGTCATGACTGTTGCACAAAAAATAGCAAATCATAATTCAATTTTAGTTAATAAAGCAGAAAATATCTGAACTGTTAGTTTTTTAGCAATGAATCATAATTGAGCCTTTATCTTGCTTTTGTCCATATTAAAAACTGCTTTCTTCTACTTGTTTATCTGCAAACCTTGATTATTGGGCAAGCAATCAGAAACTAATGGCTTTAATCTCTAAAGCTGGAAAATAGCAATATATTTATTAATGGGACACCTCATTCTATTGATGTTTGCACTACATTTATCCAATTAAATTTTGCTTATCTTTTAAAACATTATAAAATTGTTGATCTTAAATCATAGGCAAGACAAGCTCAGCTGTAATTATAACTGCTTCCTTTTTTAAACAGTATGGAACATGAAAATTCATTAGGAGATTAAAACTCAGAATAGGTTTTTGGCACAGGCAGGATATTCTCTTGTGTTTTGTGTCCTCAAAACATAATACTAAAAAATGTTTGGCTTGTAGCGTGCACTTGTTCTAGATACAATCTGGTAAGACGAATGCAGAGATGATAATGTCAAGTAGTTAGCCATGGTATTTCCTTAGTAAAATGTTTGTATAGACTTCGCGTACTATACAAATTCATGTGACTTCTTTTCCACCATCTTTCCAATTAATGTGACATGTAAGATCCACCTCTGGTTTTCTGGTGTCTAAATGTTTGAGTGTTACAGCAGCTATTGCTTCCAAATACTGATTAATACTGATTCAATCAAATTTATACATAAGAAACAAATTGAGTTTTATAGGTGTATAATAATGGAGAATTGTAAATCTTCCTAAAACTCGAGTCTGTCCTATTTCTTCTTCTACTGCAACTTCTATGATGCCTACTTCAAATTATTCATACAAAAATTCCTTAAAAATCAAAAAGCTATTGTTTTCTCCTATTTCATAAAAACAGAAACAAAGGAGTGAGTGGAGGTCTGAGGTGCTCTGTAATATGTTTTGTCTTTCTACAGCATGTCAATTACCACACAGCTCCTGTATGAGCACACCAAATCTGAGAAGTCTTTGGTTACATTGTTCCTCATGTCAGAGAGTGAGAGCAGAGTGAAATAATATACACAAAATAGAGGCCATGTGGTGATGAAGAGTATATATCTGTGCTACCTATCAGCTAGGTGACAGAAAACTTGTGAATCCAGTTCAAGTAAGAAAGCCATGCACACAGAGAAAGTAGGTTGTCATTGATGAGCAAGGTGATCGTTCTAATAGGTGTCTGACACTGTTTTATGATTTTTATCCAGCATGGATTTTAAAAGCAATAAACCTGTCCACAGATAAGTGTAACAAGGAAAATACCCTCACTACCACCTCCAAATAGGTCTTTTTACTGATTACCTGGTGGTTTACTCATGTGAATAAAAGTTAGACAACAGCTACTTGAATCTCAAAATACCAATGAAGATGGGAAGTTAAAACCAGTACTCTGAGTAGCAAAGGTGAAGAAAGGAAACAGATAGGGAGTGTTCAGAATACAGTTTCATAGAAAAAATGAGTAGTTAATAAACACAAAGAAAAATCCTACCTGAGGAAGTCATGATGCTGACAGAATACTGCATCTAGAAGGAGACATGCCAAGTGACAAAAATTCAGGAGTTAAATTGCATTAGCCTTCTGAAGAAAACGTCTGAAGATAGTAAAATTTCTATAATATACCATTTTTTTTTATTTTAAATTCATGATGGGGAGAAAAAAAAAAAGGCAGTCTCATCCACCTGTTGTTAAGGGCACCTTGCTCATGAATGATAACACTTTCTTCATGTGCATAGGTTTTATGCTTTATTGATGTTCATCTCAAGTTTTCTGTCACCCAAGTGATGGGTGGCATGGTCTTAGACTCAGCAGCAATTTGCATTCATGTGCAGTTAACGTCTGGTAGGTATTGATGGAGTTCATTTTGAAATGAGTGGAGGACTGATCTGGTTGGAAGATATTTTCACTAGTGAATATGATTTTGAGGTATTGTCCAGATGGTAACATTAAGAATAATTGTCATAAGGTAAAGAATAAGTAAGAATAATTGTTATAAGGTAAATCTATTAACCGAGACAATAGTTTTAAGTATTTTTAAGCCTGAAAACTAGGCAGGCAGCAGTTCCTCTCTAGTTATTTGTTTAACACAGTATGAATTCTTGAGTCTAGACCACTAACATATTTGGATTTTCAACATGAGTCAGGCCTGACCTGTCTCTTAACTCCACGGTACATTACCCAAAAAACTTTTTTTGTAACTCAAAACTTTTTTGGAACTCATAAATATACATGCAATTATTCTACCTTCCTCCTGATAGCTCTTTTCACAGTGTATTGGGAACACTTAATGTTAATGCTAGGAGATATTTTACATAAATTCCTCTTTAATTTTAAGGTTTAATAATTCCAAAACACACAGCTTCCTGGATTGACTGTATGTGCAGCTGAATGTGTTAGTGTCAGATTATACTTACCATCAGAATCATTAAATATAGGCAAATTTCAAAGGTCAAATAGCATTCCTTTCAGACACCGTTTCTTAATTTTTTTTAGTCTTATTATATGATATTAATATCCTTAGGGATTGTCATTATCAATCTAAAAAACACTGTTGGGCTTGTGGTGTTGTTTTGTTTTTTTTTTTTCCTGTCATTTGGAAGGAGAAAGAGAGAATTTATAAATGTTCAGAGGTTTTTTGTTTATTTTTTTAATTTGTTGTTTGTTTTAATTTGTTGTTTGATCTGATCTTTTTCTGATGAGAGGAAGAGTTGATTTGTTGAGTGAAAGGACAGATTTTGATTGAAATTACTTATAGGTGGTAGCAGTGCTACTCTTTTGAGTCAGCAAGTTTGTGAGCAGATGAAGTGCTGGCTGCTATCACAATAGTGTCAGGCCTCTCCTGGTTTTGGTTTTGCATTTCTTTATATATGCATTGGTAGATGTGTACTCACTTATTGAGACATATCAAGAAATTCGTCCTGGATTCTTCCTGAAACTGTATCCAAACCCTGATCTTTTATCTGTGACTGATGGTGCGTAATCAGTGTTGCTGGCGTGAACAAGGAGATAGGGTCAGGTGGTGACAGTCTGTCTTAAACTTACTGTGCAGGGAAAAGGAAAGGAAAAGATTCTCCTTGCTGTTGTCACTCAGCTCACCAACTTGACATTAATGTCCACACATGGACCTGGCAACTCAATTCCTACAGTACTACTAGTGCTACACATGCAGTGTATTTTACTGGGACTAGGAGAGGCAAAAGCTTTCAGGGTAGGCTTAGGGTTGTTGTTGCTGCTAGCCACATTTGTGCGTAGCATGACATTATTCCTTTCTGTACCTGCAGCTGTGGTGGTACATGGAGTCTCTGCACAGTAGTGCAACACCTACTGTGGGTGAGCCCTGCAGAGTTAGTGCTCTGCATCTACGCGCGCACAGCCAATCTGAAATCCAGTCTGTGCTGTTGGATACTGTTTGCATGTGGCCATAGCAAAGCTGTGCTGCTGAGCTGGCATCCTGGTCATGTAATGTTAATGAGCTCCTCATTAACTGTGGCTGTGTTGAAATACACTAAGGGGTGTTGGCAGTCTGCACTGATGCAGCAGCTTTACTTTCTTAGGTCTGTCTCTGCTTGGGATTTGGAGCTCCAGTGACAAAATGTAAGTAGAATTTCTAGACCTTTATTTTGAAATGACATAATTTTTCGCATTTATAACTTTGAAAACAAAACGGTAAAGGCATTTGGGCAGTGGAAATAAACTTGGCAAACTAAACGAACTTGCAAAAAAATATATATCATTTTGTACACATTATCATCTCGATGGTGGTACTTAGTATAATGTCCAGTTAATAGCTTGATTCATTAATAGGTAATGTTCCATGTAAATATTATATGGCCAGTTTCCTTAGTTTCATTAACACTCACTGGTCAACAGTTTCTAAACTTGATCAGATTTTTCTCTGGATTGATACTGTCAGATTAGCAAAGTATTAGTGGAGGGTTTTATTCTACTTTTATTTCAGACTGAAAACAACGTTATTAAAACCCTTTCCAATTGTTCATAAATCTGTAAAGCTACAATGAATAGTAAAAGAGCTGTGTAACTATTACATACAATACGGTAGAGATTCATTTTTCTCCTCCATTATCTGTCTGTTCAAATGAACAGCCTGTGAGTTAATCTATGATAAATGCACTATATTTAATGCAATGGGACAGTCCCTTAATTTGAGCACCTAGCATGGTGTCAGCCTAAATCTCCTTCAGCTGATTTAATTAACAAAGCTCCATGTTAATCAATTTGCAATTAAACTTTTTCAGACTTGTTCTAGGAAAAAAAGAATCCCTTCACAAAACAAAAATTAGAATTAGCTTGGTGATAAGAGTAATTTACATGTTGTTTTTTTTTTTTTTTTAGTAAATGTGTTAAATGGTTGATGAATTATTCAACACTTAGTGTCTGTAGCAGATTTACAGATTTTAATGAGCTTTCTTAATTTGACTTCCCATACTACATTGTACTATTTTTGCATATTTATTAGTGGAAAAGGATTCATAAGCAAAATATATTCATTGATATGTTATCTCTTAGTAATAACAGCAATATTTTTTTCCATCCATAATTATTTATTACTTCAGCAGTGCAGAAAGAAATTTATTTCCTATGGGTTAAAATTATGTGACTTGTTAGCTAGTTTCCTGATGAGGAGTAAGAGTGAACTTCTTTTGACTGCTGGTTTCAAAGTTCTCATCCAGATGCATTTGGTCTTCAGGTGCTTCTTAGTTGCAGCTTGTCCAGCATGAAGATACTGATTTCTGTATTGCTGTGTTGAATGATAACTTTGGAGGGGACAGAAATCATTTCCTGGTATGTTACATTCTTGACCTATAAGTCCACCTTCTCAAAACCTGCTTTTACTTTTTCAGCAAGATTCTGTGGGCCTTTTTTCTTTTCTTTTCTTTTCCTACTCTTAATTCCAATCTCTTCACAAATGTATCCATTTATCCATAGCTGCTTGTTGTTGTTTGTTTGTTGAAATATATACTGCTTGACTTGAATATGTCCTGGCTGAAGTGTGCAAATCTCACTTGAAAATCATTACATGGCATTTTCAGAGATTTTTTTTTTCTCTTTAAAAATGTAGTAAATGTCATATGTTCACATATTAAAAGTTGTCCATTTTAGCGTAAATGATTTGTGATGTTGGAAACTGAGAAATCAAGTAAATTTTAGCTGACTTTAATCACTGTAAAATAAGTTCCTTAGCTTCTATAAGTTTCAATACAGATAATTCCAGAACCTTCATCCCACCAGTACCTCTAAGAGAAGACAAATGGCAAGTCCTAATGTAGCATGTAATTGCACTTGTTTGTGGAAAGATGAAATATCAAATGGATTTCAGTAACTCAAAGTAGCTTTCTTAAATTGCGCTTTGATGTTCCTGTTTAAGAAGTCAACATCTGAAATAATCCAGCCAATATATTACAGCATAAATTGGTCTCAGGAAGTTAGTTTCATTTTGTTAGCACTCCATGTGTTCATAAATATGTGAGAGAAAAAAAAAAAAAAAAAAAAAAAAAAAAAGATAAATGAAAGAAAGTAACTCATGGACAGTAGTAGAAAAAGATGGGAACAGAACCTAATTTCTCTGACTGTAATGACTACGTGCCTTCCACCTGCTGTAGCCTGTCTAGGTGAGCATGTGTTCCTCTAACATCAGGGCAGTCATAACTACAAGGATGTGCTATGTAGAAGATTTGAATTAATGTAAGCTTTGTGCATGCAAAGAGCCCTGGTGTTTGCAAGAGCACAACTAACCATGTGCTAAACTGGGATGTTGCAGCAGACTAACCATATGTTTATCATTTTGCTGATCTGAGATTCAGTGTGAATTGTTTAATTGAGGATTTGAATATAACATAGTTTACAGTCAAAATAAATCCACTCCAGTTTAAAAACTCCATGTACACAGGTACCAGAACAGGATTTTGATTTCTATAAAAGACTGACTTTGTTTATATTTATCTGAAATGTGAAGAAGCAGTCTAAGTGTATACAGGTGTCAAAACAGGATAATTTGTGTAGCTCATACAGCTGTATTTGCTCAGCTTCCTTTGATTTCTTGTGGTGTATAGAAATCACATTAGGAGCTTGCTTGAGAATCAGTGGTGAGAATCAAAAGCAAATGAAATCTTATTGCTAAGATTTCCTGTCATCTCACAGTTCACTACAACACTTGAATAAACTGATGACTTCGTCGTTTGGGCTTTATAGGGTTTATTTCTGTTTTGGGGTTGTTCTGAATTCAGTGTTATTTGCATAATATTTCATTGTTGGTTTCTGTGATCTTTCTCCCTTTCTGTAGACATTTGTTTTGGCTGTGGAGCAGACAGGGAGGTCTTGGACATGGTAATCTGCCAGTAATCTTGAGCAATACCTTAACAATAATTTATTCATTTGACTTCAGGGAAAATGAACAAGAGGTCAACAGTTTTCTGAAGAGTAAAGATTCTCTGCTGATAAACTCTATTATAGCCTCTAGAGCCACACAGATGTCTCAGGTTAACTGCACACAATACTACCCCCACCACCACCACACCAGCCAAATCCTTCAGTCGATCATCACATACCTATTTATCTTAAAGGGAATTTTAATATTTTGCAAAATACTTTCCTTGTGATCTGTTTCTTTTTGGATTTTTATGGTTTAAAAACAACAACAACAAAAAAAAGTTGATGGGGAAGGGGAAAAGTAGGCTAAGTAATTATTTCACTAATTAAGGTACTGTTGGGAGCAAATTCTTGAATTTGAACCTGCATTTTTTCTTTATTGACTTTAATCATTTTTATCTGATTTATCTGAAATTATTGTAGTTCTTGTAAATATCTTAAATCTAACAGGGCTGTTGAAGTTCTTGATCCCATTTATACAGCATGAGACGACATGTCTTCACTGAACATCTAACTTGAATGTTGGTTGTAAAAACCAATGATTTCCTGTCTTTTTACTATTTTTTTTTTAAGACACAAACCTATTCTAGAAAGTTCTTATTGATTTGCTTTATGCCCAGTATTGTACCTGAAGTTCAGGGGTCATGTTAGGTATATTACAGACACTTCTTAAATGTTCCCAAACCATTCCTAATTCTCTTCAGCAAAGGGACATTATGTATTCATAGAATCATTCACATATATTTTGTTACATGTGCAATGAACATCAACAGTCTCAGTGCTGAGCTCTTATCTCTTAAGAAATGGATCTACTTGCCCATTGTAGAACATTTAGGAGTGTTAGGACTTTGTATTTTCTTCTTGTGTTCTGTCTTTTACTGTTTGTGTCATGGCTTATTTAAACCATATGGGTTTTGTTCCCAGACAGCATGGTGTCTTGAGGACAAAAGATTAGAATAATTAACAGTTATTATGAACATAATTTTCTATAAAAATGTTGAGAAGTGAAAAACTGTTTCAAAATCATGTTGGATTTCAGAAAAAAATTGCTCTTCAGAAATATTTGTACGTGTTGCCTCCAGGATGAAACACAAGCTGAATATAAAGCAGTGCCTACTTCAGCAAAACATGAAGATCTGCTGGATCTTCTGGAAACAGCCAAAGATAGTCTTGGGCAGTTTGAGATAAAATCACGGGATGAAAACAGATGAGACATCAGACCCATTTCTCCTAAATGTATCATTCAGATGGCACCATTATTTCTTTTTTGCACTTGAATTTATTCTTGCCTATTTATTTTGCTTGCAAGCCATCAGACATATAGAAATAAAAAAAAAAAAAAAAAAAATTCAGATTCTAGGGCTCCCAGGAGAATAACATTTTTTGAAGATGAAAACCACTAACTTCTGAGTAAACCTTCTGCAGCCCACAGGCATGCGAAACAATAATGTGAAAAATGAATGTCTGGAAATCAGAATATAAAATAGTTCTTAATGATGAAACTGTGTCCAGTTCAGTTCTGAGACCACCAGTACAGAAGTTCTGCTGTACATAATTTGTATCTAGTGTGAAGAGGACACAGGGAACTTCCAGTCTCCCCTTTGTTCTCTTCAGAATTTAGAACACATGCTGGAGCATCTCTTATTCCTAATGCTCTTTAAATGTGAACTTTATAGGAGAAGCCTGTGGATTTGATTCAAGTCATCACAGTTCAGTGGTTAGAATAGTTTTTTGCCTATATTATGTGTAATGTGAACAAAAATTAGTCACCCATGCCAGTTCTCCATTTTCTTCGGCACCGCACAGTTTTCTCAGTCAGTTTTTCAGAAGAGCTCAGAACTACCTGCCTGTTCAGTAATACTTGGTATCCAGCAGCTACAATTATAGAGAAAGAAAGCTGTTGGATACTGAAAATTAAATAAATGAAAAATCCCCAAATACTGATGCTGAGACATTGTGGTGGTTAGGAAGGTGTGCTTCTTCCTGTGGTTGGCTCACAAGCTAAACTAAAAGTACTGATTATATTCTTTTGTGTATTCCATTCATAAAAATGATAGTGTATTTATTTCTTTTTTCAAAATCATTTGTTGCACGTAAACCCTGAGCTGAAGTTTACTTGTAAACAGTTTTTTTTTTCTGTTGTTTTCAAAAACAAACAAAAAATATGACTATTTTATAGTGCGTATCATACACTGCAGAAAATGCATCATTTTATTACCAACGCTGAAAATAGAAGATGATGGCTGGAAGCACTGTGTGCGACCTTCTGGCCATATATCTGGCATGTTCATAGCATGCACAAGAAAGGAAAGCAGCAAACTAGGAAGGTTTGATACCATCTATTTTTCACTTTTTCGTTTTACAACAGCCTGTGCTGTGACTCAGAGCACTATGCACTGAGATATGTCCGTTATTATTGGAGTAGTTTGAGGTAGTATGCTTCTATACTTAATGTTTTATCTTAATAATGCTGTTCTTGTTCAAATGCTGATGAGATCAAGGTCAGAATAAAGTGTAATTTGTGCTAACTACTGTGCAAACACCAAGTGTAGTATCGGCTTCATTTGTCTATTATGAAAAGACAAGGGGAGGGGGGGAAAAGCTAAGAGAGGTGTAACAGCTAGCAAAATATTAATATAATGACAAAAAGTAGTTCCACTATTTTCCTGGGGGAGGAAGGATGGCTTAGATAAGTCAAAAAGATAGTGTACTGCAGAAGACAGGAGTGGTAGAGATTATGTTGGAAATCTAGAGATGTTTTATTTGGGATTCTGTACAAATGATTATGGATAACAACAGAAGCTTCAACAGTTCTTTGTGAAGAAAAAAAAAAAAGTCAGCACAGTTCTAGCAATCAGGAAATTCAAGAATTTTTAATAGGTTTAGGAGAGTTTGTGGTACTGTTGGAATGTCATGCCTGTGTGTGTATATATTTATATATATTACATTAATTTCAAGTAAAACAAAGTCTGAACCCTGCTACTTATGTTTGTATGAATACTTACATATACATAAAGTGGCAAATGATAATCAGATATTTATCTCACTTGCCTTGCTTTTAACTTTATTTTGAGATATTGGAACATAGAGAAGGAGGTCCTGGACTGAGGATATTTTCTATCTACAGAGCTGTATCAAGGCAGTAAGAATGTCCTGGAAAGAGTAGTTAGCATGCTATGCTTAGATGTTAATTCGCAAGAGTGCTGAGAAAGTCTTCCTAATTGTTTACATCTACCAGGTAGTACCAAATTGCAGATATTAGCTTCCTGACCCTTGCTGTGATTTGAAACAATTTTAATAAGAAGGAAAACCATTTTACTCTCCTAAACCTTGCCCTGATATTTCTGCCATTTTTTTTTTTTCTTCTTGAAACTGTAACTTCTGTGAACTGGAATCTTTTCGTGAAACAAAATGCAGTGTGTGGTGGCAAAGCAACCCACCTAGTAGAAAATAATCAAGAGAACAGGAGAAAGAATTGATGCACATATTTTCTACATGATAAAATAGTACTGAGATTTCTGGGAAAAATTTGGAACCAGCTGTGTGTGGGGCAGGGCCGCTGACTAGGGTGTAGTGCTTTAGGAACCAGTGTCCCTATACTTGCATTGTGTGGCATGCTGTTGTACAAGATGTGTTTTCAGAGTTAATTTGACTGTAGGATTCTAGACAAGCTTTTTGAAGTCTTGTGTGTCATATGTTAGTCACTTGGCCCTGTGCTCAGAGACTGCTGTATTCTCCTCAAAGTGCAAGTGAGTTTGTGCTTCATTGTAGGAAGATGTGCTTGGGTTGATCTTAGGGTGCCAGAATCCAGTGTTGTCTGATCAGGTTCTTTTAGCAGTATAATGAAATCAGAATACAAGTCTAAGTAACACTTAGCGAAATGTAGTAATTAGAATATACAGTTCACTCACAATACCAATGTGGTCCCATTATTACCTGGCTGTGTAATATGATTGTTGTCACAGTGCTGAGCTTCTGCAGCTGCTGGGGAGGAATACGTGGACTGAAGTTAGCTCAAGCCCATTGCTGTCCTCCAGTCTGTTGTTAATTGTTCAAGTTTTTTACTCTGTGGTGGCCTGAGCCACATATTCACTAGCCCCATGCTGGTCTGGCAAATTCAGGGAGGCATTCACACTCTCTTAATGAAATAAAGTATTTGAGTGTAAGACTGACTTCACAACACTCTGACACTACTCATTTTTAAACACTTGTGGTAAGTAGCACTGGGGTAAACACTAGAGGGGATTGCTATGGTTGTTGTAGCTTTTATGTTTTAGGACAACTTTGTGCAGAGGAAACAATGTCTGTCCCTTCCAAGCAGATTGTGTGTAAGAAAGGAGCCTAGCTTTCCTGAAGGTTCGTGCATTTTGGGGAGTTTGCCAGCAGTATGTGGAGACCAGCATCTCAAGTAGGCCATTTCTGAGCCAACTTTCCCATTCTTATTCCCTTTTGCACTGCTTTGTGGTCGTGTATGACATCTGAATTAAACAGATTTTATTATCTGTGTTCTTCTTTGTATAACTTGGAAATGTAGATCGAAACATATTATGTTGGGTTAAAGACTCAGTATAATTACCAGCACTGCTAAAGCCATTGCCGTAGAACAGCAAGTTGCCCAAATGGTATACTAATAGACAAACTTTTTTTTGTGTGTGTGTGTGTGTGCCTGGCCCCATTCTCTTTATTTTAAACCCCTTTTCCTTTTTTCCTTTTCCTCATGAAGATTTGATCTTTTTGAATCATTCTTCTGTTCCTTTGATTTTTTTTTTTTCTGTTGTATTTGAGGCCAGTTATGTTAGTAGCATCCTAATTGGTTTTAATAATCAAAAATGTCACGTAAGTAGTAAGTGAAGAACAGTACTGCACATTTCTCTCTGGAAAAAAGAATACTTTGCAGTATTTTTGGGATGCTTAAGACCTCTGTGAACTGTTTTTCTTCTTCTTTTTTTTTGTCCTCTCCCCCCCACCTCCTTTTTTTTTCGTAAGTTAGTATCTATGGCAAAATGTAACCAATTGAAGTCCACTGTTTGTGCCAATTTCTACTGAAAATCACTGTACAGAAATGTGAATAACTTAATGCCTTTATTTTGGCATGTGCAGTAATTTTTCATTCTCTGGAGTCTTCCTACTCTTTTGTTACCTCCAAGTCTTCTCTCCGATGAAAGTTGCTTTACTTCTATAGGGACATGTAGGTTGTGCTTCTCTACAGTATGATGCTCTGTATTCCCATGACCTGGGCATCCTTCTGCACATAACTGGATACCACATGGGCTGTGCCCAAGCATTCATCTTGGCAATTTTTCAGACACACACCCAGATTGGTATCCAACTCACAAGTCAGAACGCTTGGAAAATCCTGTTGCAGAGCAATGTAATCAAATTGCTGTTCCTTTCATACAGTGGTTTTTAATGGGCATGCATAGATTTATATATTGATTGCTGCAGAAAGCATTATATAAATATGGAAGTGGGGATAAAAGGCCTGAGCTTGAGAAGAACATGGAGTTGTCCCCCTGTTTTCAGTATTTTTATTCACGTTAATCGAACACAAACCATTGAAATCTGTCAACTTGCCAGATACCGCACAAAACAGTAGTTATTTAGTATGAACAAAGGGAGAAAAATCAAACCTTTATTTTGTTTATTTAGCTCTAAAACATATGAATGTTTATTGTTCATGTAGCTTAAACAGTGGGTTTAAAGCCCAGAATCTGTATATATTGCACAGTTCAATATGAGCTAAAATGCTCGTTTTAGCATTTTTTTTGCTCCAACCTGTAACTAATAAATCTGGAATTGTTCAGAGCAGTACAGTGAATTAGTTGTCTCATTTTATCTTTTGACACTGCTATTACACTTCAGATGTTGTTTTCTGGAGGAGACCATGGTTATTGTTTCAATTTTA
Organism: Netta rufina; assembly: GCF_964035555.1. Lineage (NCBI taxonomy): Eukaryota > Metazoa > Chordata > Aves > Anseriformes > Anatidae > Netta > Netta rufina. The sequence continues at coordinate 9,807,339 of NC_140128.1, read as the reverse complement.
ACTAAATCGGAGAAAAATGTCCATCATTTATAGCAACTCTGTTCTATGTTGCTCCACTGCCCTGCATGAATGAATTCTATATGGAAAGAAGAAAGGAGGGTCAAGGTATAGGTCAGATGTAATACATGATAGGCTGTGTGTTGGAAGAAATTCAATGCTGCTATGGTTGGTCAAACATGGTTCTGCCCTGTTCTGAGATAAAGTTGCAGTTATGAACTCTTCAGGTAAGAAATTACTGTAAAGATCTTATCTAGATGACAGATGATTGTAATAAGCTTCTTTTATACCACATGGTGGTATGTTGCTAGAAGGAGTAATGATAAACAGAGCTCTATAGAAAAAGAACCAGTACTTCAGGAAAGAGGTTTTTCATTTATGTGGTGCAATAAGGAGAGAATACAATAGAGAAAAAACATCTACACCTTGAGTTACTTGAAAAACTTGGATCTTTGTTTTTATGTTAGATGTTTATTACTGATTTTTTTTTTTTTTTTTTTTGAGTCGTATTTTCTTCAATACAATGAAAGCACTCAATCAAATGAACGTATGGAAAAGACGATGTTGCACCTGTGGCCAATAGGATTTACATATGACAGTATTAGCCAAAGCTCTTGGGCTTTGTTAGCTCAAAGTATAACTCCAGTCTGCTTAAAGAAGTCTGTAAAATCTTGTTCAGGTGTGCAACTGTGTTCACAGTACATTAGCATAAGTATTCATGCAGTGTTTTAAGATCATTGGCTGAGGGCTATTGTATGGGCATACTCATACTACAAAACCAATATCCAACTTTTAATTTAAAAAGCCTTAACAAGAGCTCTTTGCATAGCAGTGTTTTCATTATTCTGTCTCTTAGATGTCCATCAGTGTGTCAATAATGGACAGGCAAATTACTTGTGTGACCAATAGACTTATTTTTACAAGGAGTAATGTCTGATTAATGTTCGTGGTAGACATGTCACCAGAAGGGAGACGTCTTCTCTGTAAGATGTTATTTCTGCCCTGTTGTTATTGAAGTTGCATTGCTACCAACATGAGAAGACTAAGATATGTCACGGCAGTAATTGATTGCATTAGTGCTTCTGAAATCGTATCATGCACAACCTGACATAAATCTGGTGTGACTAGATGCAGAGCTAGACCTTACGCTACAAAAATTCAGAGATGTAGACATGAATCTAGACACATTTATAAGATCACTGGGCAGCTTGCTATAGGTCTTCACTGAAGCAAAGAATCGATAAAAAGGTTTCTTTTCTGTCCAGAGGTAGCAAACATATTCTGTCCATGGGATTTTTGGGTAACCAGAGTTTGCAGTTTAGTGTTCACTTTGAAATGGACATTGTTTGAAAACATGGACAATTTATACCAAAACACCTTCCCATAATTGTGATATTCACGATATTTAAAAAAAAAAAATCAGAATAGTATCATGATAGCATCATCTATTTATGGATTTAAAAGATTGGTGTTTGCATTTTCTTTTCTTTTTTAAAAATTTTATATTAAATTATATTTAGTATAGAAAATACACATTAAAAATAGGCATGTTGTTAAGGCATTGAGAGCATTTTCCCACTTAAAACCCACATACTTATTCAAGAGTCATCTGCGTCATATCTTTGGAGACTCTTTCAGAGTGGGAGAAGGCTGGGAAACTAGAAACAAGTTTACAGGCCATACAGTCTGTACGTGGAACTGTGTGTGCTTATGTGTTTTAAGATAATCAACTTTAGAGTGAAATTCCGAATGTCCTTTGTCTCATAACATTTTAAGTATTTTTTAAAATAATAAGTGTATCATTTTTTCATTTATACTATGGTTTCAGTTGGAATTAGTGTGAGTTTATACAACTCCTTAAAAGATAAGGGAATGCTGTGTTCATATCTGTTTATCATGGATTGTGGACTTTTAGGACAACAGAGTGTTCAATTGACTTTGGCTATTTCCTTGATGAGAGGCAACAACCAGCTCCAAATAACCTTGGCACTGAACTTGAGAGCTTCCTATAGGTCAGAAATGTTCTTGATGAACATCCTAGGAAAGAATTACAGTTTATAAATAGCTGCCAATGAAATCAGCACACCTTTGCATCTCTAAGCGGGGGATGTAGAAGCAGTGCAAAGCACTATCTCTGGCTGCATGGTTTAGGGCTTGGTCTGCTGAGGCTATTACTAGTCCATTGTTGAAAAAGAAGTTTTGAAATTGTGTACAATTATTGTCCTATATATTATGTCTTTTGAGACTTGTGAGGACAGAAAGTTTGAGTAGCTGCACTGAAGTGTGTGAGCATGTAGACTACTAACTCTAGGGGGTGGAAATAGATCTCTGTATGAGCTTTCTTTTTAAAAAAAAAAAAAAAAAAAGTTTGTGGTGTCAACTTACTTGCACATTTTGATTTAGTCACTTTATTTTCTGTTGCATTTCTTTGTCTTTTTATACAAATGGTTTTGTTGTTGAAAGGAGTTTTGTTTGTTCTTAACCTTGGTTTAGGTTTTCATGATTCAGAACTCACTTGAAACATGGTGATGTTGTCACCAATTTTTCACAGTCCTTTTTCTTTCACTTTGTTTGAGCAAGTCCTCTAAAATTTGGAAAACTGTGAAATCCACCTCTCTGATCAAGTCTGAAATGTCAAGTATGACTTCATAAATCACACTTCTAAAGGACTAAAAAGGGGAGACAAATCTGAAGAAATCAGTAACTGTCGCTGTATATTTGCAATTTGTTTCTCCACTTACTGTTAAAAATTCCTGAGGATTTCTGAGACTATTATCACCGGTTATAAATGTTCCATGTATAGAAGTCTTTCTTGCTCCTAGTCCCATTATTATTTATTTATTTTTAAACGCTGTTAAAGAGACTAAGTAGCATGCATCTGCAGAAAGGCTGGGTACAGCACAAAAGCGCTGATTTGGCAGTACAGTTTTTGCTTATTTTGCTTGAGGGGTTTGAATAGATAGAATGATATTTGCCATGAACACTGTGCTTTTCTTAGACCCTTTGGCAAAGCCAAAACAGACCTCTTTCAATGTTTCCTTAAAGTATTTTGGTGCTCATTTTTTTCTAGGGGACAAGCAAAATCATTTGAAGCATTCACAAAATTTCTGACTTCTTAAAAGTCAACCATCTGTTTTAAGTGAGTTAAAATGTAGTGTAATAGGAAAAAATCTCCAAAGAATTATGAAAATGTAGTTATTGTAACGGTGTCACAAAGAAAGCCTATTGTCATTATTGTCCGAGTAATATGCAATTAATTAGCATATCGGTTTAAAAGAGTGTGTGTATTATAGCTGATAACTGCAGGCAATTATATGAGTAGGTTGGCTTACATCTACAGTAAAGTAAGCCATTGATGGAAAATCACTTTTAAATGACCCAAGCCTGGCATTTCTCTATTTTTTGGCTTCTGCCAAGTGTTTCATGAAGATTAACGTATCCTTTATTAACTAAAGAGTCAGATTCAAGAAGCGGTGTTACTTTTTTCCTCTCCAAATGAGGAAGGATTTTTTTCATGCCAAGGACTTTTTACAACTTTATCTGCAATAACATTTTTTTCCTTGCAGTTTGCAAGGATGCTTGCAGCTTTTTCAGCTTCTCATAAGTCAGAGAGTGATCCTTTGCTGAAACGTGCTCGAGGACATCCATGTCACTCTTGTATTGGGGAGCCCAGAACTGGACCCAGCACTTCAGCTGTCTCTCGCAAGTGCTGAATAAAGGGGAAGCTTCCTTTCCCCCAGCCTGCTGGTGACACCTTTTTTAATGCAGCCCATGACCCCCTAAGCCACCTTTGCCTCAAAGGTATGTCGGTGGCTCATGATCACCTTGGGATTTGTCTTGACTCCTAGATCTTTCTCTTCACAACTTCTGTCCAGCAGCCTACTTTCCAGCTTCCTTCATTAAAATAATAATAATAAAAATGAGGTCCTAAAATTCTTATGTTCCTTTTTAATGTTTTGTTTCCTTTACTTTTGTTAAAGATAACATGACTATGCTGTGAGGTTAAAATGTGATAGAAACACTTCAGATTAACCTCAAGTTAATGCCTATTTCTCCATTTAGAGCCACACATGCCTGGGTTCTTCAGCACAGATGCCTTTGCAGAACTGATGACTTGAATTAACCCTAAATGCCACTTCTTAAAATTAACTTCCTGACTAAAACAATGGAAATATTAAATTTATTAGCCAGTCTTAGAAGTCAGAAATTATGAACGGATGTTGAAGTTTTATTACATTATTTCTAATATTAAGCATGCTGGCTGAATTTCTGGATTATTTTAATTATAATAAATCTGGCTGATCCTTGTATTGTAGGAAACTCACTTTTGAAATATTTTCTGAAATCTCTCCTCAAAACAATTATTATTCCATTTCTTATTGTAAGTGCCATATAGTTGCTGACCTGTGTTCTTCCTAGTGAGCCAAAAATGATTCCTGCAGTCAGCTTAGAGGGCTGAAGATACTAAATCTCATTTTAGTTAGTGCTAATAAATGTGGGTTTTGTGATGTACTTTGCAGAGGTGTATTTTTTAATACAGCATCTGGGGACTGCCTAATTATGATTACTTCCTTGAGAGGGTCCTGTATACTTATCCTGTAGCTGTGAGTCTGAAGTAATTGTCTTTACGCTTTTAAGCCTGCTTCCAGCTTGTGTGCTATACTATGTCTTGTGTCAGTTTTCTATTTCCATGTATTTTATTTTTCTAAAAATTTAAGATGATTGAATCCAAATTTTCATCTGCCACTTCTAACCCTCCCCCCCCTTTTTTTTTTTCTGAATGCCAATGAGGTATGTTTATGCATCATTGCGTTTATGATAATGTATTTTAAAAATAATTGTGATTTTTATCCAGGTATCACAATTGCATTAGATACTTTAATTTATAGAACTTTCTTTAGGGAATGTAAATATTAAGTAGTGTGTTTCATTTCTTAGATGAATGAGAAATTGCATTAGACACCAGCAAATCAGTTGTTCTTTGAAAAATAGCAAAGCTTGTCTTGTAAATTCTTGACCTTTTCTGAGTTTATTGCAACTATCGCAAAGTTACCACTGCAGTGACACTGATGATGAGCGTTATGTATTGACATATCAGGAAGTGTTAATTGTGTTAATTTTTAATCAGTGGAATAATTATACCCTCAATCTAGAGCTGATTGAGAGATACATATAGGCAATACAAAACAATTCTGGATCTGAGCATCTGCTCAAGCATCACCTTGCAGTCTCTTCTAAAATTTTGGCCAAAGGCCCAGCTGCTTCTGTACCCTTATTAACATAAAAAAGTTGATGTGGCCACCTTGTAGCCATATAGAGATATGTCTGGTCAGTCCTTTATTCTCAGTGGTGGCTACTTCAGAGGAAGAAGGAAGCTCTCCCTCATAAATCTCAGTGTGAATCAAGACACCACAGGGGTACATTTTATCTAGGCCTAGGCCATGATGATGTGATGTTGTCAAGTATTATTACATGTTTTAATTGTACAGCTACATAATAAGACAATTATAATCCACCAGTATTTTGAGTTCAGACTGTATTCTAATCCATATCCATATATTTATCTGTGTCTAAGCCACTCACTAAAATTTTAGGAACACTGTAAAATGTGAAAGAAAATGTTCAGTAAAACGTGAAATTAAAGATATTTATGGCAGCTGGATACAGTATGGATGGATGAACACAAAACATATTTTTCAATTTATGTTGTTGACTTGTTATTTTTATAATTACTGTTCTCTATAAAGCAAGTCAAACTTTCTGAAAGCCAGTTCAGTAAATAAAGGCAGCATTAAGGTTGTTAGCTGCAGGTATCAAAATATGACTGTAAGCTGTGATACAAAGGCTTGTTCTGAATAACTGGACAGTTAGCTTGTCTATTTTTATCTCAATGGGATTTAACTTCATAAGTTCTTGGTCAAAGAAGCAATTCATATGGAAATTTACTTCACAATTGCCTTTTTGTCCTTACAGCACTGTCTTTGGCAATTTTTGAAAAGAAAAAAAAAGGGGGGGGGGGATCTGTAGTGAAAGGATACCTGTAAAGGTTTTTTTGGTAGCAGGACTTAAATCTGAAATTAATTACTTGTTGGTCAGAAATTCACTTGTCTGTTACCACATTGCGTAATGTTTGGGCCAAAGTGTATGATCACTTAAGAATTATTGTAGAAGTGGTTTGATTGTATTCCATACTTCATTCGATATCCTGAATGCAGCCACCCACCCTAGGGCAGGGGCAGTCCCCAGGAGATGGCAGTCCACAGGTCACCCATGCCAGAGCAGGGATGCTTTGGAGGAGCTCCACTGGGGACTGGTGCTTGAGCCCTGAACAGCAGTAAGAAACAAAGAGCAGCAGGCAACTTCTGAGCACCACCCCCGCCTGCCTGAAATGTAACTTGTTGTGTGCGTAAGGAAAGCTGAAATGAGGAGTGGGGTTTGGGAAGGTAGGTGTATGGTGTAGGGTAAATGTGGGGAAGAGTGAGGAAAGGCATTGACTGAAGTAGTTGCTTGATTGTTCATCAGATCCTTTATTTTCCATACCCAAATCAATGGTTAAATGTTGCTCTTAGTTAGCAATAAAGTAAGTAGAAATTGCCTGGGTTGTGAGAATCGTCTGTGACGGCCACAGAAAAAGAAGAAATAAGGAAAAAAAAAAAAGCCACTCTGATTCACGTAGTTCAGAATTGGAGTTTCCAGGGTCTCTGCTGAGTATCTAGGTATTCCTGACTCAAACTTGTATTTAAGCAAAACAATTACTTATACTATGGTACCTTTGAGAGATGTAGAAATGAAAAGCCAACTTCAAGGTCAAGCTTTCAGTTCAATTTCTGATTCAATTTATTTATTTAACCTGAAGAAAACTCATGAGATGTAAAACATTTGACTTCTAACATGATTCTTGAAAGAGGCGATAAATTTATACTTGTACAAAAACATTCAATATAAAGGGCAGCTGTCAAAAAGCTTTTGTACTATATAATGAAATGAGGTTTTAAAAAAATATGCTGAGTTCAAATCCAAGATCCCAGTCAAGTTAAATGATTAAATGGTGAATATTTTTGAAATCAATAGCCTTTTCAGTCAAGGTGCCTTTCTGGAAGTTCTCTTTAATTTGCATGATGAAACTCAAATGTGAGAAGTGATGCACAAAAATACAGAAAGAAGTATGTGCAAGTCAATTTTTTTTTTTCATTATGTGTTAATGCAGTACTTTTAGATCTTGTGTGCCTTTTTTCCTTGCACTACAGTAACTTCCTTCCAATAATGGTAGCTCAATCAAAAGCACTAGTTTGTTGTTGTTTTTAATTTATTGGAAGACATGGAGCAGCTGGAAGAAATACTTGTAGCTAATAGTGAAATTCGTTTTTTTCAAAATATCTCTTTTGCAAGTTACATTGTTCTGTCTTTTTTCAGTCTAGGTATTTGCTCAGTGTTTCCCCCTATTATAGCACTTCAGCATCTTTTATGGCAAATGTTAAGAAACAGATTTCACTTAAATGGGTAACATCAGTTGAAAATTTAGTCCATTGCTTGTTTCTGTCCTTGGTACAAGATTCATAATCTAAGCAATGCTTTACAAATCATGTTTTCAAGGAAGAAGTGAGTCATTGGTGCTTGTGAGAGCATAGTTTTGTGCATGAAGAGGTTCGTATATGTCTGAAGTAACAAATGTCCACATGGAAATTGCTTTAATGTAAGCAAATGCTGAATAGCTCCTGTCTGGAAGCTGCCAATATGGTGGTTTCTCTCTATACATTTTTAAGCTGTAAATATATGTACAGGAATAATAAGGTTATAGAAAAAAAACATTAGCAGTGCTTAATCTTCTTTGGCAGAAGGCGAAGAACTAATTTTTCTGTTATCTGCAGGCACACAACTCAAGTGTTTTTTGCTTTGACTTGGTTATATGTTAAGGAGGATGAAATGTTTCCTCAAATACTGCAGTGCATTTTGTTCCCTATTAAATGCAGAATGAGTGCTTAAAAGCCAGGGCTTATATTTCTGTCAGCACAATCTGAACTGAGAATGCTCATGAGGTCAGCTGCTGAGCAGCAACTGAAACCATCAGAACTTTATGAAAGCTAATTTGGTAAAAATACAAAAAGCTCCAAGAAATTCTGTGATATGCTTAAAAAAAATAAATCAGAAACAAGAAAAAATATTTGAAGTAGAGTTTGACAAGAAGTTTGTGGTAGCAACAGCTGCACTTCAAAAATATGTAAAAATCTTTTGACGTAAGTGTATGTGTTCATGCTGTTATCTGTGTGGCTGTATCTCTGGGTATTTGAATTTGTATATATGCAGTTCCAATAACACTTCCAAGAACACTTGTTTGAGGGCCATTCTTTGACTTGTGAAGGTGATTACCTTTGCTTTTTTAGTGCCCTGTTAAATTTTTTCTGTTGAAATTATTAGTCGAGGTATTGAGTGGTTACACATTTATACCTAGTCCAGTCTTTAAACACTTGGCAACTTTCTTCGGTACATGTTTTTGGGACTGCCTTTGAGCGAGGGATTGCAGTGTGTGGAGGAGTCACAAGGGGGTGAATGCTGGAGGCAGGTTTGTCTTAGTGACTCCAGCAGGGTCTTGGAATTTTATGGCATACCAGCATCTTCGGCTATTCCTTCTGTGGCAGAAAAAGAGCTGGATGTGATTTTCTTTATTAGGTATTTGATGTTACATTTAATAACAGCAAGTGCCATTGTCATTTTATATTTCGGCTTTTATCAGGAACACATTTCCTACTTGAAGAAAATATCTATCACTTCAAGCTTTATTTCAGTTAAAATCCAATCCTAGCTGAAGTGTAACTGTCACAAATACACTCCGGTGCCTGTACATATATCAGTCTTAGTAGCCCCATGAAATTCAGTCAAGGTAAATCACAGTTCCGTGGAGTTCGGGGGTCTATTGCCGTGAAAAAAGCTAAGTGCCTGTAACATGGCAAAAACACAGTTGATGCTTGACAGCAGCAAGTACTGGCATCCAACATGTGGAACAAAGTGATTCCAATCAGAATTCTGGAAAAGTTACAGTATTTTAACTCACATATCATTCTGACCTATGTTTGCAGTGATAACTCTGTTTCAGCTGTTTAAGAAATGTAGATGATAGTTGCTTTTGAGAAGCCCTTGCATTTTATACAGTGCTACTAAGCTGAGTGCAAGGGCTGCTTTTCTGAAGGCTTGTTTAAGAATGGTGAGAAGTTTGTGTTAACATCTCTAATGATGTTCTCTGATTTTTTTTTTTTATCTTGTTTTGTTTTTGTCCTAAATTGTGTAAGTGCCATTAAGTAGTGGTAAACGATGGAGTGCACAACTCCACAAGAAAAATGGAAATTCTAGGGGTAGAGTAAAAATAAAACAGTGAATCTGTAATTTCATGTTTAGTGAACACATTAGGGGCTTTTCAGAATTACTACCATTATAAATTAGTTATTACCTATGCTTCAGTCTAATCTAAGTCCATAAACTTTTGGCTGAAGTATAATTTCAAAGTTTAATAAAGCCATTATTTATTAGTATATGTATTTTTCCTATGCTATGCTGAAGGACACCTTTCCTAGATGTTGGGAAAGTGTGATCATGTTAAATTCAGATTGTCAGTATGCCCGCAAGACACAAAAATAAGCAAGACAGACTGAATACTTGAAAGATTTTCAGTGGAAAATGAGAATATCAATAAGCAGAGTATTCTGTTGTTCTAGCTAACAGAAAAACAGCAACTGTTTTATGCGTATCCAACTGTTAGATTCAAGAGTGAAAATAAGCGTAAGTGCACTTAATTACTTCTGAAAATGTTTTTGTAATTGAATGAGCATGTTTCTTCTGCAGTGTATTCTTGAATTGTCCAAAAAGGCTTCAGTTTTCACATGGCTGTGTGAAGGTCAGTTTTCTTTGGGCATTTTTTTTGTTCAGGCTAGATTCTTTAATAATCTGTCCGGTAGATCTAGGTCAACTTTATAGCTCATGAGTCTATGAGCTATTTTCAGGAAAGGTATTGCTGTTGAACTTATGGTCAGGTCCATAACATTCCCTTACTGTTTCAGACTTCTAGAAGAATGGCTGTGTAGGAAAAGTTTCTGTTCACAAACATTTAATTTGATATTATGCCAGGAAGAGAAAGGGTGGAGCATGGTATAATATTTTAGTGGTAATGAAGTTATGCCTGGGATGTCTTTGGTACTCAAATTCAATGTAAAAGTATAGTGAAAAGAGTTTGCAGTCTGGTTCTTATATGTTGAGTTTAGCATGATGAATAAAAAGTTATTTATTTATTTAGTAGCTCGCAATTTTAGTTGTCAGAGTAAACGTGTATTGGTTTACATAGCTTTGTAGGATAAGCCTTCCAGTGGTGATTTGGTGTGCTTAACGTTGGTTCTGATTATCTCATACATGAGTTATATTCTGGTTCATGCTCGCTAACTTTATAGTCACTGTTGTTTCATTCTAGCATAAGACAGAGCAGAGTAAGGATATTTTTTTCATACATAGCTATCGATAGGAGCGTACTATCAATGGGTTGTCATTTGCAGCAGATTGTCAGTTCTTGAATGTGGTGCATGATTGAGCACCGTTCTGACTATTTGAGGAGGTAAAAAACAAAACAAAAAAAAAAAACATAATGCACATGATCAAAAATGGGTAAAAGGAGCAAATATTTGTTGACTTTGCCACTTTGTTCTAAGTTTTTCTTAAAGGCATCTTGTAGCCTCACTAACTGAGACTAGCTGGAAAAATAAGTGACATCACATGGATATTATAATCATGTAATTGATTTCAACGTGGTAAATGTTAGGAAAACAAATGAATAGCGTTTGGGTGTTTTTGTTTTATTTTGCTTTTTTTTTTTTTTTTTTAATAGGTGAAAAGGGAAAAATGTGGTAGTAGGAGAGGGGAACTACTATCATTTTACTTAAAACAGATGAATATACTTACCCCAAACTCATTAAATGAAACTTGAGATATCTCTGTTCTGTAATATTTCTGGACCAACTGAGTTAGAATCTAATGAAGATCTGTTCATTTTTTTCTACCTGTTCCAGTGCAGCCCCTGAGGGCTGGGAGGCATGGGACAGAGCAGAGTTCTGGATGTCAGACTTGGTATGCTTCATCTGACATTCTCTGTATTTTATCTTAACACTGATAATGAGATCTACTCATTAAGAGTAGAAAAGGTAGGTAGGATTTGGAGAACAACAACGACAAAAAAAAAACCTGTTTTCTGTCAATGCAGTTTTTAGTGTGGTATCTCTCAATGCTTTGAAGATATTGTTGTGATAGGCTGCATCATCTAATTCTAACAAGCTTCTTGAGGCAACTAACTAAACCTGAATGTGCTTTGTCTTGTGGTTTACAGTGTTTTCTTCTTCAGTCTGGTGCATCTGTTTCAGATTTTCCTGCCTTTCTTCTTCATGTGAATTCCTCCCTCATGAATTTTAGGGTCTCATGCCAGATTGAAGGGTGTGCAAGGAAAGCCTGACAGCAGGCAACAGAGTGTCTGAGAAGTTTATTGTACCACTGCCCATAGTTTCCTTAGGTCTGTTTTGTGCTTGGTGTTAATAAATGACAGTTTCCTCTCATGTTGAAATATGAGGAGGAAGATACAATAAATGATGGGCATAGTTATACTCTGTTTAAAATATGCTCCAGCTAGGGAACTTTGCAATGACATGCAACAATTTGTGGGGAGATGAAACATTTTTCCTTTCAACTAGACATTAAAGCTCTTATTCTGCCTTCTCTTTCAAGTTTAGATTCTTTTGACTACCTGACAGATGCTGTTCCTCTTTGCAGTTTGCATGTTTGGTATGTAGTAGAAAATAAAGATGAGATTGAAAGATAGTTAGTAATCGTTAATAAATGTTTCTAGGTCAGTACTGGAATGGAGGTGTGTTGTTCCCCCCTCAACACACAGAGAGGTTACAGATACTAAAATTGAGAGTAATTAAACAAATGTATTCTAATGAGTACAGAGTTTTGGGTTGCCTTAAGAATCTGCTATATTTCAGTAAAAATTGTGTTTTCCTCAAGTGTAATAGCACTGTTGGACTGTTATTTTCATTGTGCTTGTTATCTTTGAAAATCTTTTCATTTTGGAAACAAACATGTTACTCCATTGTTCTTGGAGACGGAAGTAATAATGTTTGTGCTTCTTCCTGCTGACAATTCATAGTTTTCTTAACTTGAAAAAAATACATATATAATGATGTAATATTATAGATTCATAATTTGTATAGTATCATATTGTTCTCCTTGGTCATCCTTGATGGTCTTCTGAAAGAATGACTTGTTAGTTTGGAAAGGACAACATTGCTTTCAAGCTAATTGCTGTACAGAACAAAAATAAGTTCCTTGAGGTTTAAATTGCACATATAATTCATAGCAGACTGCAGTCTGTTTGCTAAATATACCTGGAATACTAATTATAACCCTAATAAAAATGGTCTCTTCAGACCTTACGATGAGCTGCTTTGACAGTTGGGAACCTGCAGGGTGAGACTGTCTGCAGTAGTTCTGTGTACCGAGTGTTAGAGGGCTCAAGTCTGATTCATTAACTAACAGATTACAACAAACATTAATCTTTGTGCCTTCCAGCATAAAGCTAATGATAGCAAATTCCTAGTCTGTGTATTTGTGCTTTCAGTTTGGCTGCGGGAACTCCAAGGATGACTTAGTTCTATATACATTGCTCATTAGTGCTATGTACCTGACTGAGTAGGCCACAGATAGTGAAGCATGCTTATAAACTGAATTCAACATCACCAGAAAATGTACAACACCTGCTTAGCATAATGCTGGATGATGTCAGTCTTTAAAGGTGTCTTTGGGATAGATAGCAGCATTGTACCCTGATTATAAGCAAAAAGGACTATGCTTGCTAAAAAGAGCCAGAAGTTGCACTGCTTTTTTAAAATGAGGATTCATTTTGTTGTTTCTTCCATAGTGTTTACATCAGGGATTTGCCTGGGAATTCACAGTTCTGCTCCACTGGTGTGTGAAGAAAGGAGCTGCTAAAAGGCCCCCGGGCCTTAGTGTGCTTTCTCTGTCGTCCTTCTCTGTAGTTTAAATATGATGCCTTTCTTACCACTTGGCAGTTCATGACTTTGAGAGGAAGCATTTGAAAGGAGGAGGGTGGGAAAGCACTGTGGGTGGACTTCGTTGACACAGCCTGCTTCACTGCTGAACCTGGACGTGGATTTGGACTGCTGTGGAAGTTAAATATTGTAGGAAAAAAAATGCAATTGTAAGCTTAAGAAAATAATACAGGATCAAGTTTGGGTTGTTCCTTGCATCAGATATCTCAATATGACTGATCAGGGGAAGCTTGTACTTTGAGGCTGTTTCACTAAACAAAAGTAATTTCCTTGGGAGAGACTCTGCATTAAGATTTCATCATTAAAGCCATCAGATTCATTTTTTTTCCCAGTTTTATAAATTTAATGTAAATATTTTTCATGGTTCTCTGATTAAAAAAAAAAAAATGCTCTCCGTAACACAGACAGCTTTGTCAAAGGTAGCTTATGCATGCTTAAGTTGTAAACAGGCATTACACAATAAAAGTTCAGTGTGTAGAGGATACTGCAGTTATCAGGGAGAATTTCAGTTAACTAGACAGCTAACTTGGGTTTGGCTAAAAACAGAACTTAAATACAGCCCTTGTTCTCCCCCCCCCCCCCAATGTACATGCTCTAACTTTTGCATTATCTTCCTTTTCTCCGAACCATGTTTGCTGAAGAACATTAGTTTCACAGCCTGTTTCAGATTATGCAAAAGAAAATTAACTGTATATGATGAGTTAGACATGGATTTTTGAATGCCTACAGTCTGCTGATCATAATTTCCTTACTTTGGCTACATTAAAAATAGAAACATAAAAATACTTCACTTAGAATATATGAACTTAATTCTGGACTTTTAAAAGCAGACAATGTGAATGATAATGGATCAGAATTTAATATATCCTTAGAAAGTGGCACTGGGGAATCACTCAAAGATCTCTCAGGGAAGCACATAAGCTTTCTTGAATACAGCGATAAAGAAAAGGTTGTAAAACTTCAGGGAAAAAAGTACACAGGAAGCTAAAAGAGAAATCCCTCCCTTACAGTTGTTGTTCTCCTAAAACCGAAACATTCTTCCTCACATCTTTGCTAATCCCTGGATGTGTGAAACTAGCTAAAGGTGCCTTTAAAGTGTTAAGCTGTTAAAATTTGTGGCAGGGAATCATTTCTGCACTGTCTGTATTGAAAAATACTCATATGTCCCCAAGAGCAGAGTACTTTGACAGAATAAGTGTCAGCCCTTCCTTTCCTGAAGAAGTCTTTGGGCGATGCCAGTTTATATCCTGTATAAATTATGTTAGAGAAGTTCTCCAAGACAACCAATATGAGAGGAGACATTCAATATCTTCCTCAGGAGGTGAAGGTTACCATTTTAGGGCCGTTTCTGATCCATACCAAAGTTCAGATTGCTGATTTTATGATAAATGTCAGCATCTAATACTGCTCTCCTGTAGCTATTTTTGAATGAAATAGAGCAATTTTCTTTCTAATTTGCAAATCTGAGTATAAAATAGTGCCTTTTGAGCTTAAACACTTCATTTTTTGGAGGTAGGAGAGGGATGTATTTCCCTGTGAAGCTCAAAGAGGCTGGAGGTGCTCTACAACTGAAATGCAGATGTTGAGAATCCTGGTTTATTTTCGTCTTGTTCCCTGAATCCCCTCCTCTGCCAGGGGCAAATGCATGCCTGCAATATCTACAGTATGGAGCTCTTCTGTACCTCCAAACTACAGAACAAATAAAATAATTACATAAAAATGTTGAACAGAAGGGGGACAGAAAAATCATTATCACATAAAATTTTGTTATCCTTATATGACGGTTTTGAAAAGGGTTGTCATAGTAATGATGGGTAATAAGAAACCTTTGCAAGTGACCTAATAGAAGCAATGTGTCCTAAGAAATGAGCTACAGTTAGCTCAAGGAAGAATCCTTGCTTCAGGCTCAAACATAGACATGCATTAGGCTGCAAACACAAAGTAATTGACTGCTCCTGTTCCACCTGTTTTTTCTCCTTCTTAGCCTTCTGTAGCTAAGCAGCAAAGGTGAATTCATTTGGAAATAATTTTAAAAAGAAAAAAGAGACTTGTCTTCAACAAAGAACTTCTTGTCACATTGGTTATTTAACTGCTCACTGTGCTGGCATGCATGTTTTTTGCTGGAGCTGAGCAGAGATGGGCTTAAGCTTCTATAATGAGATTGGTGCGGAACTTCCACAGACTCCAGTCTCATAGAAAGTTGCTTGTGTTCTAATGTTGGTTTGCTTTGTCAACCAAAAAAGTGCCATGCATTTTTCATATCGTAAATATACATTGAACTGTTGGTTTTACCATATGCGTTAAATTGAACATGACAGAAACAAAGCAAACAACCTCAAGGGTCAGAAATGAAATGATGTATTCTGGCTTCTTTCTAGGGTTAGTTTTTTGGTTGTTTGCTTTACAGGCAATAAACTGTACTAAGCATCCTGTACTTTTAGACGTAAGCTTGTTAATACATTTTAGAGATGGCAGGGTAGAAATAATTAGTTTTGGTTCAATAGCAAACAGACAAAGTTCAAACAAAATATTTCTGTTTTCATAACACCCCTACTCCCACCCCCCAGGATTGGAAACTGATCTGTTCAGCTCCTTGAAGTGTTCTTTGTATTACACAGCTGTGGATTTGTTCTGCCTTTGAAGTCTTATATGGGAAATATGAAGCTAATTAGTTACTCTGAAAGGTGAGATGATGAAGAACCTATGAATCCAATTTATTTACAGCTGTTTTACTTTGTACAGAATAGAATGATTGAGAATGGCTTTGATTTTTTTTTTTTCTTTTGGAGGAATCATTCACATAAGGAATAGTATTGTTGTACTCCTACCATCATGAATGTTTCTCTTTAAAGGGAGAAGACCATCAGCAAAGCATGCCAACAATTATCAACTCTTAGTGATCTAAAACGTTGTTAAGTGACATTGTCTGAGATGAGAGCTAAATTAGTGGAAAATGGGATCCTAAATCTCCTAGGTACTAATAACTAACTTGTTAGATATAGAGAATGTACGAGCTTCTTTCTTTGATTCTGTGGGTTCATTACTACTTTTTTTTTCCTTCCAGCAAGAGTTCCTTGCTAAATCAGGCCAAACAGGAATACCTCTGAAATTATTACAACTGCATCAATTAGCATTGCCATGTCCCTCCTGTCAGGTTTTTCCATTTTGAGGTAAAATCTAGGTATCTTCAGAAGATAATCTGTCAAGTGCAGTATTCAGTTCTCTTTGGCAAATTTTTAGTGGCCCAACATTAATGAATGTTCCATCAATCCCTGGTACACACAACATACAACAATTGCATGCACACACAACTCTAACAGTGAGACCAGCTTCAGTAATAAAAGGACTACTCAATCATAAATGGTTAGAAATTAATAGTTTTCCTTTTAATAATGGACAATGCATTTTAGGTAAAAGTACGTTGGTCTAACAGGCTAAGTAAGAAAAGCAAATGAAAAGCCTTGAAATTTGGGGGTAAGGGAAATTAATCAAGTGTAGTTGCTGAAGTAGGGCAGTTTCCTAATGACTATTTCATGTCATGAAATGACAAGAGAGAAAAGTGCATGAATAGTAAAATCGCTACTGTTTTCTCCTCTTCGCTTCATGAAATTAATCACAGAACAAGCAAAAGCATAAGAATTCCCAAGTATTGTTTATAATATAAACAACAGACAGTAAGATTAACAGGCAATCCCTATGTAGCTCTTGGTAAATTTGCTACTAAGCTTATACTGCAAACAATAAATGTTATATCACCAAACATTTGGAACTGTTTTCTTGAAGTAGATTTCAGAAGATACTATCCTTTGAAGTGTACACGTTGTTTTTTAAGATTCAATATGCCTAGGGTGTGTTATTTATTTATTTATTACTGGAGAATGTTACTGGAAAAACACAGGGTTTGTACACAGCATTATTTCTATAGAATTCCATTAAAACATTGAGAATTTTATTGCTTGTATAATGTGCGGAATTATCTGTTTTATTCACTACTAGAAAGGATACTCGAGTCATTTTGAAGGGTCTTCACTACAATGGTAGCTACACAATATTTATGACAAGGATGTAGTGTCCAAACAACTTTGCTCTTAAAACCTTTCAATATTAACTATTAAAGACTCTTAGCATTTAAGAAAACAACAAAATGATGTGTATGTAATGATTCATCCAAACAGGAAAACATAGTTTGTTATGGATTTCCTCACCCAGGTTCCAATTAGGTCCGTATCAACCGCTCCCATTAACATAATAGTGAAGTTGGCCTCTTTTCTATAATTCATGTGTTGCAATTGCATCTACTATTTGTGTGTTTGTGTTGTCTTTGAAAACCTACACCTGACCATATGAAAAATAATGTATTTTGCACAGGGAAAAATAATCTGTCTGTTCAGAGAATAGTCTTAGATGGTCAGCCACCTCACTTTCCTACTGTTGTACTTCAATTATTTTATTTTATAACAGCCTTCAGTAATTGAACTGTCATAAATAAGCTGTTGTGTGCGTGCAATGATCGTTTCCTGAAAATTGTGGATATTAGCCAAGACTTGCAACAAGAATAGGGAACAAAAAATGCAGGCGAAAGATGTTTGTCTCTGAGCAAACCTGTAATTTTGTTTTTCAAGTTTTGATATAAGATGATGCCGTTGAGTTCAAGAGTACACCCTGCCACAGAGTATGCTGCCTAACTCTGGCATCTCTGCACACATAAGAAGGCAGAATTGTGCTGGGTCTCGTTTGTAGCATAAGCGGATGTGTGAAATGTACAAGTTTGAAGGATGATTAGCAAAACACTTTTATCACAACATCATTTTTTATTTCTGAGCTACACAGGAGTGTGTAACTGTATGTGTGCAGGATTTTTTTCTAAATTCTCCCAACTGGGAGTATATGAATATATCATCAAGGCTCTACAGCACCTCTGCTGCTCTGCAGTTAATGAAATAAATATAAGATTCTACCTACGATAATGAATAGCATATATAACTAGCAAAGGCTGCGGGTATTTTTCAAGACTTGAAGTGCTTTCAATTTGATCCTCAAGAGAAAGGAATATAGAGGAAAATACCTTGTGTTTTGGTTAGATGTGTTTTTAGATATAAATATGTACGCATGAATGTACAAAGCATTTCATTTCCCTTGGGTACAATTCCTTTCTGGGTTTCATGTGAAGAGGTGCACCAGGTGGTGCACCTCTTCAGACCAGAAATTGGTCTGAAAATACATCTGTTATTTTTTACTTTTGTTAGAAGAGTGAACTATTCACGGGGAGGGAGCGAACAATGATAGAATTATCAGGAAGTCAATACACCAGATCTTATTGCCTGTACAATTCATGACGTGGGATATGTTAAATACAGCTTTCACCCTGTAAGTAGCTAATCCTTTCTCATAGCTAAGAATACCAGTATATAATTGAGTATAATTGAAATCCTTCATGCATATTTGTTGTAGTTAAACATCTGGGTGTAAATAAAACAAGGTAAAATACATCACTCTGAAAGACTGGACTTGTCCTTGGTAAGTGATCTCATATTGTAATTCCCCCTGAGAAAACCATTCTCAAGTTCAGGTACAAGCTAAATCAATAAACCCTTTAAATTGCTGCTGGCTTATATAGGTTGTACGCATTTTCTAACCTTCTTGGAAAGTGTAGTGGTAAATAGAAGTGCCTCCTTTACAGCCTCCTGAAAGACTGACTACTGTTCACTTTGATGTGGGAATTTGTAACTAGTCTGTGCTAAAGCTTGGATTGTTTCTCACAGTCAGGCTACTCCTCAGTACTACATCCAAGTGCAGTAGGAAAGGTGTTTAAAACTAAGTGTTTACAGCAGGGGATAAGATCTTCCCCAGGCCTTTGCCTGTGATATTTGAGGTCCAACAACAGCAAAAAAGCTTAGTTGTCTGTGGCACTCAGTGTTTCCAGAGAAGTGGAAGCTCCTCAAGATTGAACTCCCTGAAGAGTAAGCCATATCAGAGAGAAGTTGAGTATAAGGTAAAGCTAACTGATGTAATTTATTTAACTGGTGCAAGATATTTAAGTGCCTTTTGACCTTCACTTCTTCCTTATGTAGCTAAGTGCTTGCACGACTCTGTGCAGGAGGGCAGATTTAAGACAGGAGAATACATACACACTAGCTGGACCTGATATTTCCATGACCTTTATTTTTCTTGAGAGGGGAATTACAGAGGAGGTTTTTTAAGTTGTGTATAGAGTTGATCAAATTTGTATTCCTGAACAATCTTTAACAAAACTCTTTATTGGATTTTGTTGTTATAGGAAAAAAAAAAAAAAAAAAGAACGATCTGAATGAAATGATGAAATCTGGCATGTCAGGTGTTGAGGAAAATGTAAATACAGTACTATCTGTAGACTGTAAGTTGGAGAGTGTACTGATATTAGTATGCTCATAACTAGGGAAATCTCTCCAGCAAATGTAAAAAATGACATCATTGAAGCATTGCTAGAACCAATTTTTCCATAGTTATTTTGAGCTCATTTGAGTGACAGCCACAAAAGACGATACACAAGTTAATAATAAAAATAAAAAGTTGTGGAAGTCACAATAAGAAAAATTATAAATGTTGACAATTGTATTAAGTCATGTCTGGCTTCTGGCTGAGTTAAAATAGGCTGGAGCTGAAGGAAGCTCTTCCTTTTGGGGAGAGAAGTTGTGGTGGTTTTACTCAGGTGGGCAGCCGAGCTCCACCACAACCGCTCTCTCACTCACAAAAAAGTGACGGCCAGTATATTGAACCAGCCTCCTTAGTTTGCACATATGGTGAATTTCAGGCACGTTCATGTGCCATTCTCTGAAACAAACCTTTGATCTCACAAAGTGCATTGACAAAGAAGTTCGCTATGTAGCATTTGCTTCCATTGATCCTGAAAATCTATGCAATGGAAATGTCATTCAAAGCAGATATGGAATGAAAAGGGAAACAAATGTATGTTCACAGCTGTTCTGTGTCAATTAGATACTCTCCAAGCAAACTTGGTTCACATAGCTCTTGATGTAGCTGAAGAAGAGCTTATATTGCTGTGAACCTGATAAAAACTTTAAAGTGAAGTTAAGAGGTAGATTTTGTTCCATCTACAAGATGTACCAGGTGCTAGTTGCTGATGAAGGAGGCATATGTTGAGGGAAGCGTTAGTGCATGAGAAAAGGAAAGTCTGTAGGAAGTGAGATGGGCATTTGCTTTTGGTGTTTGCTTCTTATGTATATGTATTTTACACATAGCTGCATTTCACCAATCCAGAAGGATTTTCTCAACAGCAAATACTTATTTGCATGAAACTTGTTAACAATGTTTTTCTTTAGCACTTGTTTTACACTCTGTACCTGGTAAATTTAGCTGTTTCCCTTCTGATCCCATCCCTTGTATTTCTCATTTTGATGTATGCAGAAAATAAGTATTTTTTAAAATTTAAAAAAGAAAAATTAGTCAAAACTGTTAGGAATACTTATATTTGCACTTGGTAATGTTTTGCACTATAATTTATGCTGTGACCTTTGAAAAACCTCTCAGATATCTGTAGTTCTCACAGTCTCTCTAAAAAGCAGGAAAAGTTATAAAAGTAGAGTGATATACTGCTGTTGCTAAAGTGAGTTAACAATGAAGCTGCTATGGAATCAGTGTCGAACTGTCAGAATGGTATATTCTTGTAGTTTTAGTTTCTTATTGCTCCGTGTCACAGGAGCATCATGGTCTTGCCTTGAACGAGAGCTGTGTGTCAGGGCTTAGCAAGCCCTGTCTAAGAGGAGGATGCGAGCAAGAACAGGGTGGCGAGACTCGGTATAGGCTATGAATCATCAAATGAGAGCAGAGTAGTAGCTGAAACTGCTGGAATGCATACCACGGTGCCAGGGAGGGCTGATCTGACAATAGGCTTGTATTAACAGCTGGCTGTAAAGGTATGTGTTTGCCCCAAGCTCAAGTGTACCCAACACATGAGTGGCTAGCAGGGAGCATCTTAAGCAACTGTATTCAGTTGGGTGTATGTACGGCTTTGATTGTGAAGCTTGTCCTGACGCAGCCTGTCCCTTGCCTAATCCATTTAATAAACTGAGGCTACTAATGTCTTGTGTTCCTTTTCCCCTTGTGATACTCTGTGTTCACTAAGGATGTTCACTCTCATGAAAAAATGATCCAGTTGTGATTGAGTCATTTGGATAATAAAGCGATAGATGCTATGGGAAATCCAAGGTCAAAACAAACAAACATTGTTTATAAAGTGCTTTAGTCACTGAACAAGTAAAAACAGTGGGAACACTAATGTCAAGAAGGGAGCAGATCTCCTGAATACTCTGTCATAGACTTCAAGGGAAAACCATAAAAGACTTGATTTAAGGAGTGCTCCGAATCTCACCTACAAACCAGTAACGTGAGTTTCAGAATGGATGGATGACATGGTAATTAATAGTTTCCACTAACCTAGAATTTCCATCATGAAGAAAAAAAAATTTTACCCGGATTTTTGGAAATATAAAATCTGTCTTAGGAGAAAATACATGAAGTAAACCTAAAGTAAAGAATGAAAACATATCTGTTTTGCTGTTTCGTTCTATTGTGTCATTTTTTGGAGTCTATCGATTCACACATTATTCTGTTATTTCAGATCTATTACTGATGAATTGCCAAGCTATAAATATTACACACAGATTTTATTAAGTACATATTTTATTAAGCTTAACTATGTGAAGACTAATTGTGTACAGTCTTGATAAAGGGAAAAATCAATATCAGTCCAATGGCAATATCAGTTACTTAACTTCCGTATCACTTTTCTTTTTGTGCAACTTCTGATTCGGTAAATTTTTGAGTGGAATAAGAAAGGAGCACTGTACAAGAAAAAGGAGTAATGAATTAATATACATTGCTCTATATATCTTTTACAAGGAAAACCACAAAGTAGACAAGGCAATGTTTTTTGCATGTACCTTTTTCTGGATAGATTTCTATGCCTGGATTAGAGAGGATTATACCTCTGACATATAAATTTGCAATATTTTGGCAAATGTTAGATACAGAAATACTTTTCATTTATTTTGCATTTATAATTCTTTAAAATCTATTTAAATAACTTATTTATTTATTTTCAGCATTTCTCTTTTTCATGTTTCAGAAGTTGACATGTTTTTGAAATTGCCAGTTCTTAGCTTTCTGGGTAGAATTTTTTGTTCCTGATAATTTGTGTTCACTAGTTTTAGACTTAGTTATTCCAGGTTTCCCTCACATAACTTCTGCTGAAAACAGACCTCTCAGAATTTTGTTGTTTAGGAGTCAGAGACAGCAGCGGTCCTTAGTTGCTTGCTTAGTTGTTTGCTTAGCTCTCCCAATTGCTATCAAGGACTTCTTAGTACTTTTAAGCTGCTCAGGTATTTGTCTTTTGTTTAGATTTCAGCCTGCTGCTCAGAATTTCATATTTATTTTGTGCTGCTTCTATGTCTTCTTTGGCACTCTGACTTTTTTAATCCTGTTACATTTTATGCAACCCATGATCATTCCTATGGTACTGTACCTTGATGCTTAACAGGTACCGCAGTATTTGAATCGCCTTTCCTTTCTCTTTACTTGCCCTATTGGAAAAGAAAGAGAACCTGATGATCGCATCATGTTGAAAATCAGTAAAGTAACATCATGGCTAAAGTCAAGATAACAGTTTTGATTGTTTGGCCAATATATGACCCTAACAAGAAATGCTTTTTGGAATTTATATTGTATTAGAAATAGAACTGTATCATATCTAAACAATTCAATTCCAAACAAATGTGTGCTATATCAGCAACAAGTTCAATAGTTCTCAATGCAATAGAGGTCCCCTTAAGTAAAGATTTATAAGAACATGGATGTTTATACAGAACAGCAATTAAATACATAATTAGGTTGTGTGCATATTTTAAGCAAGTGTTTGAAGTTTATTGAGGACGCTGTTCAAGAAGTGGCGAATAATTTGCAATAAATCAATTGCAAATGAAACAGGTATCATGGATGTGTGACTGCATCATTGCTGTGCCAATATGAAGAAAAAAGCAACATTTTAAAAAACTCTCTTTGAATATATTAGGGATCTTGAAATAATGTTTCAAGTACTCCAAATCAACAGCATTGCAGAACACGCAGTCCTCTGTTTAGTGCAAGCTCAAAGGATATATTATTTTGAGAAAAACTGTTTTCACTGTGGACTGAACAAAGTTAAAAGTGGCTGGATACCATAAAGACAAATTTAATGTTAAATTGATCAAAGTTGTCCTTTCTGGTAGAAAATGAACTATACAATTGTTTCTGTCTCTTCTGTTTATTGTTCTGGTGCTGCTGTTAACAGGGTGAAGAGCAGGTACAAGGACAGAACTGCTGGCAGAATTGCTGAGCAGGTAACTTACGCATTACAAGGAGATAGTTAACTTTTTTTTTTCATTTCATGACAGATTCTGTAAAACAAATCTTTAGATAAATAGAACAGAATATTCTTACTCTTATTCCTTCAGGAAAGAAGCCTCCTGAAGTGTTTTGTGGAGTGTTTCTTGGGTATAATTATCTATCAGATAGATTAAAAACAAAACTAATGAAGCAACAAAAACAAAATCATAGAATGGCTTGGGTTGGAAGATGACCTAGTTCCAACACCCTTGCCATAAGCAGGGACACCACCCACTAGATCAGGTTGCTCATCTAACCTGGTCTTGAATGCCTCCAGGGATAGGGCGTCCACAACCTCTCTGGGCAACCTGTTCCAGTGCCTCACCACCCTCTGAGTGAAGAACTTCCTCCTAACCTCTAATCTCCCCTCTTTCAATTTAAAACCTTTTCTGTGCATCCTGTGAATATCTGTTTGAGCAAAGAGGTGCTTTCCATCTCTTTTAGAAGTCTTCACTTACTGAGTGCAGGCAAATGACATGTGATACCAAGCGGGTAGCTCAACATTAAGACAAGTCATGTTTAGTTTTAAAAATTGAGTGGATAAAATTGATTCAAATTAGTTAACCTTGTACTGTGTTGCTAGCCTTTGTACAGCCAGCGCAAATGTTGAATGGACTTTGGTAAATCCAGATCTGAAGAAAATACTGCTTGGTGATCATAACACATCTTGGTATGATTATAGGATTCCAGCTTGCATTTAAAGCAAATATTCCTTGAGACATGTGTCTGTCTAGAAATAATTATCCATGATAGCCATAGGTCTTGTGTATGTTTACAATTGTATGTGTCTTGGAGTGTGTATATACGGACTTGTGTATGTAGAATCAAATGATCTGTGACTAATTTCTCATCTTGTTGCCTCTGTTATTAAAAAATATATATATATAAGTTTTAGAACTTTGATTTCTAGAACTGTCATCTGATTAGAGATGACCGGTGACCTTTTCTAAACTAAGTTGCTGAACAGTGAAACAGATTTTCATACTATCCACATTGACTTTTTTGCTAAGTGACATAGTATTATCTAAATTTTATCTTTATTGAGATAACAGCTTAGACAGAAAAAGAGTGGGAGGTTTCCTATAGATGTCAATATGCTGCTAAGTCTATTTTTATTAACAGCAGAACTAAATGTAAAATTCTAAACCAAGCAAGAGAAGAAATTATATAGCTAGCTGTGACAGAAATGCTAGCCTGACTATTGTCAGAGATGTTGGAAGAAAACATTGTTCATTATCTCTTGAGAATACTACAAGAGTACTGAATTGAAGGGTAGTAACATTGAGGTCATAGTCAAAAGTTTTAAATTTGCAGCAGGAAATCTGAGCAGAGGAAATATTATAGATAAAAATGATGAAGAATATCAGAACTGAAACATAATTATGTTAACTATCCAGAAGAGAATGTTTTTTGAATGAATGTTTTTTCTATTACAGACTAAACCATGTAGAACTGATATGAAAAGTATCAGTTCACATGCAGTAGACAAGTCTATAGTTATACAGTCTGTACTTGAACAGTTGTAGTGAGTTTGATAACTTAGAGAAGATTTAAGTGTCTGTTCCATTTTATATCAGTATGGATTTATGGATTCAGTAAAGATTCATTGCTATAGGTAAAGTGCCTGCTGAATGTTGGATTAAAGAAAAAAAGGCTTGGTCCACCTTTCTATGTTTGGAAGGGGAACACTTCTTTAGCATGTAGTCACAGGGTTCTATACAGTCCTTCATGAAGTTTACTCTACTTTTGTGGTCTAAGCAGTTTTCAGTA
Source organism: Netta rufina (assembly GCF_964035555.1). NCBI lineage: Eukaryota > Metazoa > Chordata > Aves > Anseriformes > Anatidae > Netta > Netta rufina. Next base: position 9,782,056 of record NC_140128.1, on the reverse strand, counting down.
GATCAATAGAAGTGTGTTTGTTTGTTTGTTTTAATGAAGTTACACAGGACAGGTCAACTTGTTGTTTCGTTTCTTGTGGCCATGTATCTAAGCCAACTACAAGTTTTCAGAAGTTCTCCTTCGGTATCATTAGTCACTGACGGGAACCGACATTTGCATGTTTTCCCTGGTGGGTCATGGATTCTACAGAGTCAAGAGTCTGCCAAAAAGATGCGAGGTTATTTTTGTTTTGTTTTGTTTTACAATCAGTGCATGCTTAGTAGTCATGTAAGTATTGACAAAGTGGTTTTTATTGGAACTGCTAATAAAACAAGCCTGGACCACATGCTTATTTATTAGTCTTAGTAGGTGGGGTGAAATATTCCAACCAAATATTTTGATGCACAAACTATGGAGGTCAGATAAATAATTTGCCTTGGCTTTCCCTAAATCCACAACTTTTTGGTTTCGTTTAATTTATTTTCTCAGTTTCAAACACAATGTTCAGATAATTCCCAAATACAAAACATATAACATAGATACTATTTGAGTGCGGAGAATTTTTGTATCTGACAAAGACTGGATTTCAGCAAGGACTTATCTACTGTTCATTTTAAAGCTTATGGGATTTTGTTTTCCAATTGTCATTTTCATTCATAATTGACTGACATCAGATTAATATACTATAATATTATTATAGTATAATATTATAATATTAATATACTTTTATTATTTTTATTAACTATTATTATATTATAATATTAATATAATATTATAATATCAATATACTATAATATACTATAATATAATAACTGAGTCTAGACGGTATTATATCTATAATATATATTATAGATATAGTACATATTGCCTACTTCATTTAGGTAACTGGATGATTTTGTTTGTTGGCTAATAATGACTTCCCTCACACTGAATTGCTATATCAAAAATACTCATTTATGAAGCGAAAAAGCAAGTGTGGTGTCCTGTTATCATTAACAGTGATTTCCATCTCAATTTTGCTTATTTTTACAAATTTAGAGATCCTTATCTTCAACTTCCAGGTATGTTGATTCAGAATTGTGATGAGTCTTTCTCACTTGAATACAAACTGCATCCACGTATACCCATCTGCCCTCAAGAATCTCTCTTAAGTGATTGTTTTAGAAACACCTGGGCCATCCTGCACTTGGCAAGTGTACTTTGTAAACAATATTGTTGTTTATGATGCATGGAAAAGAATGCAGTCTACTATTTTCAGAACTATCGGTGCTTTAAAACAAACAAAAATGCCTAACACATTAGAGCTGTGTCCTTTTCATAATCTTACCTCACTTTATTTGAATTTACAGTAGGATGTCGTCAACTGTTAATTGTAAGTAGAGCAGAAAAATGAAAAATAGAGAAAGCGTCTTTTATAAGTGACAACAGATTACAAGTGAATAAGAATATGTGACAACGGATTTGCTGAAAGATGCATCCATCTAAGTTTCTTGTCTTAAACTGGAGGTTTACAGTTGTTTTAAATGTCTCTGACTGCAATGAAAGCTTGTGTACCATAAGTAATTGAAATCTGTATAAAAGTTGTCATTTCAAAGAAAAGCTTTGTAAACAGTCAGAAAACAAAATCAATTTTCCTTTGTCCTGCTATTCTATCTAATATTCAGTGAGAAACTTGATACATATTTTGAAGACTAAAAGCTGCACTTCTGATGTTTAAGGAAATAACAGTCAGACATGGAGTGATGGAAAGGTGGAGTTGCTACACATTAGTCTCTTGCATGCTAAAACTTAGAATCCATTGAAATGTTTTCTATGATACATTCAGTTGTGTCAGTAAGAGTAATAGAAGAGTCAAAACAGCTGACTAAGCTTAGAACTATAAGGGAATGTTATTCACTGAAAACAAATGATATCGGGATTTACACTGACACTACGTCAATAGTCTGGTGATATATATGCGAAACAGCTTGCCATTACAGTATTGCAGATTACCTTAACATGCAAAGTATTTCTAAATTATTCTGTTTTATAATATACATTTTAAAAAACATATTCTTAATAAAATGTTTAATATTTGTTCTAGTCTTAGGTAAGTATGCTGATAATGACAATTTTGCAGAATGATGTAACTGGTGTAACCTACTACTCAGAGAACAGATTTAATCTCTGTATAATTAACTAGTGAAGCTCCTAGAAATAGGTTTAAACTTATTTTCCCCATGTGTAGTTTACTGCAAAAGAAGTACAAAACTCAGACAGTTTTTAAGTTTGGACGGTTTCTGAAATTTGCTGGAATTTTGCAGTGTTTATGGCATACTATGGAGCCACACTGATTGAGTCAACTTCTTCCCAATCTGTCCTGGCACCCAAGTTGGGCATAAGCCTATCATTCAGTTGAGAGCTTGTTTTTCTGGTTGCAAGAATCCATTCTCTCTTCACACTCCCATAACACCTCATCAAGTCTGAACATTTGCCTATAAGCCTCATAATTTTACTTATTTTTCTTTCTCCTCAATGATGAGGGATGATGGCATTCTTCTTAAAGAGCTGTATGATTCAGATACCTAGATAGAGCTTAGATTTCCCTTCTATACAAATCAGAGGAATTACTCTGTTTAAGTCTGGTCGAATTGCTTTACGTCTTATGACTTTTTTTTGTTTGTTTTTTTTTTAATTAAATAACTATCTTGTTAATCACATTCAGAGGAGTTTGATATTTGTCAGAACCAAATTCTGTATTTCTTATATTTATGGACTTCTTAGCTTGTGATTTAGAGGATTTCACATAACAAATACTGCTACTTTGTCATGATGGGAACAATTCATTTTTTAATATGAATTTCAGAAAATAACAGCACAGCTACAGGATATGGATATGCTGTTGTGGAAAAGTGACTTCTAGAATTGTCTGTCTGTCCATATTTAAAATTATACTGCATATGTGTGTAAGACAAAGAGAGTTCATCAAATGAGAGGGAGACTGAATTTCAGTTACTCATAATTCAAGAAGGGAGGAATAAGAAAAACAATTGATTGCTTAAGTCTTTGTTTTATCTTTGCTTAAACTCAGTCCTGGGAATACTTTTTTTTATTAAAGTGCAAAAGTGAAGATATATTTAATTTTTTGAAATAATGAGAGTCCTTGAGTAGTTGAATAATCTAAGTGATTCATGACTCAAAATATAGTATACCATATAAATACAAAATACTATTTTGTATTGACGAATTCACCTTTTTTTTTTTTTTTTAATTTTATTTTTCACTTAAATTGCTCTTGGTTGGTCTAAATGACCTAACTTTTCAATGTAGAAATTGCAGTTGTATTATAAATAGCCATGTGCAAAGTTGAATTTTACTGTCATCAGATACATGAACACTGTCCATGGACACAGTGCTAAAAGCCAAAGATTGATATCAGGAGTAATATTGTCAACAATTTAAGGAACAATTAAATTAACAATTCTTTAGCAATTGTCAAAGAACAAGCAATTTAAAGTCCTGGACAGGGCTTTAATTTGAAGTGATTATTTAAGACAGTGTTACCACCTGGTTGTTTTTTTAATGCAGGGTTTCACTTTAAACAAAAGCATGACATTTTAGTGGCAAAAGGCTAATACATGTTTTGTGCTTCTTAAAGAAGAATGGAAATGGTGACCATACTGAAACTACCTGACCATTTTAGCAGGAGGAAATCTGTGCTTGACCTCTGTTCATTATCAAATTAAAATAGGAGTATTCTCTGAAGCTTGTCAGGCTGATTACACTTAATATTGTTCCTGGCACCGAGGTGAGCCAGCTCATTTACTGTGATGTATGCCTCATTAAAAATCACATATAGCTGGGGTGGTGACAAAAGCTGTAGGTGTTCATAAAGCTTAATGCAGGAGATTTTATATTTGTTGCATGTAACAACTAAAAGGTTATCAAGAGTTCTATTATTGGCTAGATTTAGTTCAGTAAAAGTAAAGTTTAGTAACGTAACAGTAGGTTGTCATGCAACTTGAGAGAAACATCTGAAGCAAAATGTGGGTTGTAAATAATGCTGAATTGTGGCAGGTTCAAATTCTTGGAATATGGATTTTCCTTGTAAACCTGTGACATGACTGACTTGTGTTTGATCACATACTTCTGATAACATTAGTAATTATATATCAAGGACAACCAGATTGACTGCTGTTGAGTTACTATATAGGTTACAAGTAATCGAGTCCTGACATAATCTCCTTGCATGGACTTTGCCCTAAGTGTTCATAAAGCTGTTCTCAGAGGCACTTCTTATTCCCCAACAATATTTCCAATTTTTCCTTTTATGTGGTAGATGAACAGAACAGAAATGATATGAAACCACCATTTCTTCTAATAAAGTTCATTCACAAATTGAGAGGAAAAGCAAAACATATCAAGAGGACAAAATAACTTGCTGAAAGCTGAGTACTTTATTTATCAGGTAAAGGAAGCATTACGTTTTAGTTTGTGTTTTTCCATCCTGGGAAAACTTAAGATATTTTGTTACTGGGGGGTGGGGAAAGCCCTCTCTCCTCTCTTCTTCTTCAGCTGTCCTCTAAAATAAAACTTCTACTGAAAAATGAAAAATTCAACCTAGTGTGTGCTGATGATCTTCACTGAAAGTATTGGATATTACGCTGCAGGCCAAAACATCCCTGTTCTTATTTTTGCAGCAGTGAGAAAGTGGAGATATTTGTGTGTCATTAGAAAAATGCAAACTCAAACAGCTCCATGCTTTTTGATCTGCCACATTCTGGCAGTGTGAGCAGAATATAATTATTGGTCAAACTTAAAACTTCTATATAAAGTAAAGATACTTTGCGATAAAAGGAAGATATCTATGGTGATTAGGTAGCATATTAGTGACTTGCGCTGCTTAAGAGTATACTCAAAATCCATTAAAAGAATGTTAAGATCACCATTTAACTTCAAGATCCTAGGTCTGATCAGAAAATAGCACCAGTGTTGCAGAGTTGAGGTTCTTCGTTCCCCTTCTTTCTTAGAGACACTAAGAATTACTTGCAAGTAGAGTTACTGCAAGGTCAGTGGAAAAAAAGACTTCCTACTGCACTTGTACAAGGAATGGATGTTTACTCATCAGTCTTCTTCAAAACTGTGGTTTTAAATGAAAAAAAAAAAAAAAAAAAAAGTTGTTTTATAATTATCTGAGATGTCTGCTTTTTAAATGAAATGGCATGTGAGGGTTGGATCCGTATTTCATTGAACCTAAACCAATTTATCAGATGGATTTCACTGGGGATTTTACAGAAAACTTTAAAAACTATAATTACTTTCTAAATAAAAATTACCATTTTAAAAAGGAATAGGCGAAATATTTTGACTTACTAATTAATTCATATTTAAGTTTTATTCCTCTTAGCATATTTTTGATTCTAGTTTGTACTGCAGGGAGGTTTCAGTCGGGGAAAATTTTTATATGAAATTGTCTTTACAAAGTTCAGACAGCACTGAATCATTCTTTCCCCAAATTACTGGGTGTCATGAAGCTTCATACTGTGAAAGTTTTGCTTGGCTTCGTGTGTGGAATATCTTTCAAAACAAGAAAAATCTCACACTATGCCATCATTCCTGTTAAACACATCCTTTCTTTCTCTTTTTCAACACAAACAATACACAATGCCAGTGTTTTGGTCTGGTTTATATATTCAGATGCAGCACATGAGGTTAACATTTAATGCATCTGTTTATCTAAATTGGGAGAAGGCAAGTTGTTATAAGGGTAGGTGGAGGGGGGGACTTTCCCAACATACCAGTTTGGGATCTTGCTGGAGTTAATTAAATTTGGATGAACTAAGACTGTTTTCAAATACATTGAGGAATGTTGCAAGAGGATCTCATGCTTTTGTTTTCTGTGTTAGACAGGGCTATGAAGAACTGGAGAGACAGCTGAAGGAAGTCTTTAAGGAAAGGAGCAATATCCTTCGTCAATTGTTGAAGACTTCTAAAGAACTTGAGGGAATTAAAGTAAACCTCCAGGTTAGGTTACGTCTGGGTTTTTGTAACATAGGATTGCCGTATTTACTTGAAAAATTTGTTGTTGTTGATCTTTATATGCAAATAATAATTTTGTTGATTTGCACTGAAATTAAAATGGATATTTTCAAGGAAAATGCAATCTGAATGAATCTGAAATCGCTCTGACTCAGTAAATAAAATAAAATATAGTACAGTAGAACAAAAAGAGGAACAGAACCAGAATAAGCTGTCTTAGTGGGCTTACCCTGCACATTTACCCTGGCAGCTACTAGGAAGGGATTTCCTTTACTGTTGTAGGCTGCATCTTTGCTGACAAATTGCATATACACAGCCTAGTGTAGCTGCTGACTTTACCTTGCTGATATGCCATCTACGCAGAGTCACTGGATTTACTGCAGGGGATTACTTTACAAGTTCAACTGATAAATTGTATTAGATGAGCTGGCAGTCAGCCAACTAGAGCTGAGACACTTCTGCATTTAACCTGGGAGATTTTGGGGGTATTGTACATAAACTGAAAGGACAATAGTCAGATTAAGTTCACAGTCAAATCAGCACATCAGAGTGAAAAGTAGAGTAAAGATCCTGCTCTGGATCCAAAGTACTGAAATCACCAGATTTCAGTACAAACTCAAGAGCTTGTTTGTCTTTGACTGATACGGTGTGCTGGTCTAGTGAAAACATTCAGGCTCCCTTTAAGTTGAGATTTTTCCCTGTATTACATGCCTTTTTAATGGATGGTATTTTTCTGACATTGCATATTTACCTTTATAATGTTTATAATATTTATAATATTTACCTGGTATAAGCTTGCTGGGAAAAAATGTATGGTGTAGCATCCTGCTGTCTGTTCACAGAAAAAATGGGTACTGTGTGTCAGTAATATACTATAGTACATTATTGTGTTATATCATCTTACAAGATTTCTCTGGTTCTAATTAACGTGAACTGTTACTTATAGAACATTTTCTTACTCCCCCTCCCTTGTCCCTTGCTGCCTTAAGTACTTTACCAATCCTTCTTTTATTGTACTTTTTTTTTTTCTTATTTGTTATAGAAATGTGATTCACCATGAAGCTACTTTATTTTAGAATGGGATTTTTTAATGCAGCAAAGTTGAAGGTAGTACTCAGCAAAATTATACAGTGAGGTATTTTAGACTTAATGCTTCAGAGATGCAAAGAGGTCTCTGGTGTTATATTTTGTACTCACACTAGTATTTGTCTTGCCTTCTTAATGGTTTTTTTTTGTTGGCTTCTAAACTTATATTATGTGATCATTTCTCACCTAATACTTGAGACACAACAGGTGTTCAGTTAGCAGTGCTGAGTTAGGCTGAAAAGTCAGGCTATTTCTCCTTTTGTAACCTTGTCTCATTAATACCTGTAATTCACTGGGAATGTTTTATGAAAGAGGTCCCAATTAATCATTTCACAAATGAAAAGCATTCAAGATCTCTTTGGTAATTTGTTTCTTGCTTTGTTACCAGTCTCTGAAAAGTGATGAAGCATCAGCCAGAGGTGATGTGCAGAAACTTCTGGAATTGGGCCAAAAGCAAAGGTAGGACACACCTTCTTCCTTTTCTTTCCTTTCTAGACAAAAAGATGTAAGATTACGAAGGCCATCTGTCTTTCTGCCTTAAATTATAGACGCTAATGTAGTCTGGGTGCTGCTGATCACAAGAGTAACAGTAAAATAGAAGCAAGGAATGTTATTCTGGGAAATTTTGAAAACAAATAACATATAAGCTGATATTGGACATATACGAGGAAAAGGCATTAATGCTTAATAGGCATAAATGCTACAGTGAGATATCTGCTAATGAAAAGGGTTTTGACCCTTCTACATGACACTTTCTATTTGTTAGTACTGTTATTTCTCAGCACTCTGTGACCTAATTCTCTTAAATATTGGAATTCAAACATAACTAATATAGAGAGCTGTCACTTCATCTGAAACAATGTTTCTCAATGTCTAGAGAGAAAGACATATATTAAAAACTTAATGAAGTACAGTGCCTACTGCCTTCATTGATAGAAATGCAATACTTAAATTCTTTATTCCTTTTTTTGCTGATACTGCATTTAGTAGAAGTACATACAAAATTACACTGTTGTATAGAAGGCTTGTAGTACAAGTAACCTTCAGTTACTTCAGAAGTAACCTTCAGTTCTTCAATACAAAACAAATTGAAGCCATAATGAAATACCACAGAACTTTGTATTTTTACTTCCATGGAGAAGGATCACATACATCAGAATCTTTCAGATATTCCAGATGAATCTATTAAATGATTAATACATTTAGCTCAGCTATTATCTTATTTAAACACTTATATGACTTTGATACAACTGAAAGGTATATTTCTCAGCACCATAGCTGCCCTTGCCATGGGCTCTATCCTTCATACATAATTGTGTTTTTGCAGTGGTTTGACTGTTGTGCAACTCTTATAAAGTAGTGACATTAATTTATTTACAAGTATTAAGACTACTCAGTGAATAGATGTTCTGAGTTGCTGATAGGAAAATCCAGTGGGCTAAGGGAAAACTGAATACATTAGTCATATACTCCAAGTTATTTTCGTAATAACTGTCTTAAATCTCCCCTTGGTCCCTAAGTCCATCCAAAAGGAAATGTGGACTTGTGCTTCTAAGGGTATCAACTACTGAGTATACCACTGCGCAGCAGCAATTCCCAGAGACAGACTGGGAATCAGTGCAACATGCAGGATGCTACTGAGCAACCCTCACTCACCTACAGTAAAGAAAAGGCTTTTAATATATGCTTCAAGAAAATGCCTTGGAACTATTGTGGGTACTTGAAAACTGTTTACAAGCTCACTGTACTTTACTATGAGAGCTATGGAAGTCCAATATAAGAAGCAACTGTTAACAATGTTCAAAGGAATCCCCCTCACAGAATTTAACAAATGGTCACAGTTTATTTGCCAAGAAACTCAGGCAAAACTTCTGCAGTAAGTCAAGAACAGTGAACATAGGGTTCCACTTAAATGTGCTGTATTTGAATCACAATCCAAAATATATTACAATATTAATCTTACGATCAACTTGGTTTGGACAAATGTGAGCTCTGTCTGGTCTGTGGGCACTGCTTTGATTATTTCCTGTGGTGATGGATGATACAGTAAAGTTTGGAGTGCTAAAATCTTGGCCTGTGCTAGCTCTGCTGACTTCACACTAGAATTTTTTTCATTCCTTTTGTGTGAGCTCTTCAGTACTTCTCAAGTTGCAAGTAAAATTTGGTCACTTACTACGGTGTCTCCAGTCTTGTTATTGTTGTACACCATCAACATTTTGGAATGATCACATCTGTTTATACAATAAACAGAGCTGTACTGTGCTGATGATACATTGGTTTCATGCTGCTCAGTCACTATCTCAATCAAATCTGTTTGTACCAACCTTCCCAAAATTGCAAAAGTAATAGAGGTGTCAGCTAAGAAACAGCAGCTCACAAATTCTGTTCTTGTCTGAAGCCTTCCACTCCAATTTACTTTTCATTGGGTTTAATTATCAGCTGTATATAAAACCAGTTCTATGTTATATAAACCCAGTTCTATGTTGGTCAATATTCCTGGAGGTTTATCCATGCAAGCAGCAGCACTGATAATGCTCTGCAGCTGTTTGGAAATATGTCACTCTGGTACTTTGTAACAGCTCCAAAATGTGTCATGTAGGTACAAAGAGATGGCCAGCAGAGGATCTCAGCTTGCTGCAATCATCTTTGGAGACATTTTCTGATTAAATCAGTAATTCAAAGCTTTTTTGATTCAAATAAACAGTCCAAACAGTTATTTTTTTCTCTTGTTCAGTTGTATGCCAGAATCTTCTACTGAATTTCCTCTTGTTTCTCTCTAGAAAGAGCCAAGTGAAAGCTGAATTATATCAGAGTATTTTTTTTATTACTTTTTTTAACAAGTTGTTGATATTAGTGTGGTGCCAGTTCAGTGTATTTTTAGTATCCTGCTTTTCTTGCTCTTATTGTGCCAATCTCTTGCTAGAAATTATGCAGTGGCAGATGTTTTGCACAGCGTGCTGCTTGGTAGATGTGAAAGGTGTAGACAGTTTCCATCGTAGCTAATTTGTCTTGCATTGGTATTACAGTTCATGGGGTCATTGTAGTGTTATTAGCAACACCTGTAGATACAGCACATCTGTCCATTACTCTGAATAATTAAAGGTGTCTTTTCTTGAAAGTGAATAATTTCTTAATGGATAATTGTGATGAAGTTTGTGTTCTGTCTTTTCAACAAACTAGGGAAGAAATGAAGTCTCTCCAGGAGGCCTTTCAAAAGCAGCTTAATGAGGCAGCTGAGAAAGCAGAAAAGCAGCAAGCTACCGTGAGTGATTCCCTGTCCCTCTTCCGTTATTTCTTTCTTCTGTCTTTTTTAAACCTCCTGCCTCAAGAGTTTGTTGTAATCTCAAATATGTTTGCACATTAAAAAATTAAAAAAAAATATCTTATGTTTCAAGTATGTTAGTACTCTATAAGCTTCAGAAGAAAGGATGTGGTGAAAGTCAAACCCTAAGATATTCATCTTCACTAATTTCTGTAGGATTTAGGTGCATGTACCTCCTCTCAGAGGTTTGGAACTAAGTCCTTACACTTATGAGGTTACCTTTATGGACCTTCATGTCTCATCTATACCAATTTATGTTGTCATACAGTCGTTGATTTTTTTTGAATTGCTACAGATTTTCAGCAAGAAAATAAACAGCAGAAAGTTTGATTTTGACCACAGTAGATATAATCCTCACTACACTGAGGTAGTAAGTCCCATTAAGATTTCGTGCTTTAATTCATAAGCATGATAATTCATAAGCATAATACATAAATAGTAGGATTAGTTGGATTTGTGTATAGCACTGTAATGCTATGGGACATACATGTAAGTAGCCAGACTTTGCTATCATGGGAAAAAAATAAAAACTATCTTTGCTTAATGCTTACCTATAAGTAGGTGAATATTGTTAGGTTCATCAGTAGTATTGCTATAACATCAAGATCACCAAGCATAAGTTGACTAAGTAACTTCCAGATGTTCCTTCAGACATCGTGTTCTGTGATTCTTGTTCTGGGCCTACAAACAAGCTGCTAGAAGGTTTTCTAGAGCTATTTTTAGTTTCATATTGTATAATTGCTAATTTATTTGGTAATATTTTACTGGCTTTCGGGCTCATGAAACAGCGGTGTGTCGTGGTTTAACCAGGACAGGTTTGAACAGAATTAAATAATTTAACAAATATTTAAAAATTCCTTCCTTCGCCTTAATTTGTTTTCTATGGGGCTTTATGTCCTTGGTGAACAAGATATGAATTTATTATTTTAATTATTTAATTATTTAAGAACTAATGATACTCCCACTGAAGCTAATGGATAGGCCTACAATGTTTTTACTTGAAAAAGAGATCTTTGGTCCAGTTCAGTAATTGACCCAGGGTGGGTAGTCATATGAGGTCTACATGTTAGATGTAAAGTGGCATACTTTGGATTCTTAGTTTAAGGCAGCTGGATCGAAAGCACAACTCCCATTTTCAGGCTCATGCAAGTAGGATATGAGTTCCTAGTAGACACTAGGATCTGGAGTTTTGTGTAATGTACCTTTTGATATGCAGTTGGGATGCAACAAGGACCTGCCATAGATGCTACAGCTGGGAAGGCACATGCAAGTCCTTCACTATAGAGTTAAGCATTTATAACATCAATGCTTAACCTGAATTTCCATATAGTTTTGGATTGTCATTTATATGGGTCATGCTGTATTTTGGTTTTAAATATATAGTATGTGTTTATAATATATAATAGTTTTACATGCTCCCTTCTAATTAGAAAGAAGGTAGATTTTGAGGTAAGTATTTCTCTTGCAGGTTTTTTCAGTTGAGATAATTATTGAAAGTGGCTACCCTCCCCCCCCTTTTATGCTTGGAAGTCAGAAGGGTAAAGATACTGTTTTACCTGTTCCTTCATGCCCCACAACATATAATTACTGGATTGCTGACACTTGTAGGCTTCTACAGAGAAAAAATCCCCCCTCTGTTCTTGATCAGGAGAAAATCAGTAAACCGAATGCTGAATTGAACCTTGAAAAGAGCATCTTGGATCTTTCTTGGTAATCAGGGAAGACTATATGCATGTGTATATACATAATATATATATATTAATAATATATATAATAATATATGTATATATATTATATATACATATATAATATATATGTATATATTATATATACAATTATATATATATTATAATATATATATATATATTGTGTATAAATCTCTCTATATATTGTATATAAATCTGTGCTTCTTTTAAGATTTTTAACTAAGGCAAGATATATTGTCCTGAAATAAGAAATTAGAACTTAATCCTCTCTGATAAGTATGTAAAACATGCTTTTCCAAAGTTGTCTTTTCCAGATGCACTGACACTTTGGTGGCAGAGCAAATTCTAGCCCTACAAATTAAGAGTGGAAAACTTTTTTTTGTTTTTTTTTGAGTCTCTATATTGGATTTTGATATTGAAAATTAATCCTCCTGTGTTAAATAAATCTCAGCTGTAGTGAATGGATTATTGGCTCTGTTTTTCTATGATGTAATGCTATCTTTTTACCTTGAGCAACAGTGCCTTGCATAAACTCAGCCTCCAGCACAGAACTTGGGAAGAGCACAAATCCATTGCAGGAAAACAAACAAACAAACAAACGAAATAACAACAATGAAAACACACACACGCACACACACACACACAAAAAAAATACACTTCCTGAATTGATAATAGAAATGAACTTGGACTTGTCAGATGGTTAGAGAAACTGAACTCTTGAGCTGTATTCTAAAACTTGCCAATAACAGAGTATTAAATCTGGCATCGATTTTAAGGAAAGCAGTGCTGGCTCCTTGGTTTGTGACATTTATTTCTTTATGCCACAGGGTACGATGTACATAATGAAACTCACCCATACAGTGAGACTGAATGAATATTCAAAAAGTGCTTCAGGGTCCTCAGATGAAAGCTGCAATAGAAATGGAAATAAATATTATTACTGTCACAGAGTGTTCAGATGGTTTCTCTGTTTCCTGTATTTTTGAAAGCAATATGACTGCTTTGAAAGAAAGTCTAGGTACTTCAAGGCAAGCCTAGCTGGAGGATGGGAGCTTGAATTTAATTCTAATTCAATGAATCGTGAGTCTTGTTTCTAATCAAACTTAAGCACATTTTATTCTACAGGACTCGGTGAACTACATATTGATTTTTATCTGAGTAAATAAGAATGGAAGTACGTTTCTCAAAGCCTTCTGCATTAAACACTGGAGAAAACAATGGTTGTTTATATATATATATTCATTTTCTGCTCTTTTTGAGGAGACATAATACAATGCTTACAGTATGTTAATTGTTTGTATATGTTCGGTGGGGAACGTATGATCTGTGTGATGGTAATGACTGTCTCAATTATGTAAATCCAGAAGTGTATGCAAGAATTTAGAAGGATTACATCAGTCAAATTACATGAAAAATAACCTGGAAAGTATTGAAGGGGTTGGAGGAAACTAAATGAAAAAAGATGTTACAGCAATGCATTGAACTTTAGAACCAAATCTTGTGCAACACACAGCAACACTTTTCACTACCATTTGCACAAATGATTTGTCAGCAACAGTTATAAAGGATAGCACAAATGTAATGAAATTTGTTGTGCATGTTTAGCTTGTTATCTATTTATTTATTTATTTATTAACTATTGAGGATTAGAGAAGCCAAGCATGTTAGGGCATGCTTTTTTTTTCTTTTTTTTTTTATTTTCTATAAATTATATGGCAGAATTAGGTTCAATTAATTTAATTATCCAGGATAATTAAATGTGCAGAGGAAAAGTGTTGTGGTGGGGTTAGTTAAAAATTTCAAATAGTCCTGTGTTGCAAAGTTCAAGGTCAAATGCAGTCTTACAGAATGTTTTGTGTTGTGAGGAGCTTCTCTTGCCTACCAGCCAGTTCACAACATAACTATCGATTTTTCTCTCAAAATTCATTTCTAAAATTGTTTGTTAAGAGCATTCTGCCAGATTTAGGTGTACAATACATATACAAAATGTCCTGTCTGTATAGGACATACCCATATAACCTGTTGGCCTCTTTAGCCAACTAGTAGAAGGCTGATAGAGCATTTTGGTATGCATTTAATAATTACCAATGCAGTTTAGAATAGGTTTTAGTGCAGTTAATAAAGTCAAATTATGTGTTAATGAGAGGTGGAATTACTTCTTCAAGAAATATAATTAGGGAGCACGGACCAGTTTTAGCTTTTGTTAACAGAAAGAGAGGACAAATGACACATATATGTAACTTACAAGTTACAGTGAACAGTTTTTCATTGAACTTGAATACATAGGTTTGTAGTGATTCTGTATCTCTGCACTAGGTTAACAAGCTCTTGAGAACTTTTTGTACAAGGGCTCTTCACTTGACTGTGCTTCATACTAACTATTAGTATTCTTGATGATACAGTTAATTTTTAGTAAGAAAAAAAAATTTCAAAGCTGCTTTCCATTAACTTCAAAGTCTACAAAATGAGATAGACTGTTCTTGATGAGTGAGAAAGTAAAAAATGAAACAGGAAAATGACACTGAGGATGGGAAGAAAAAAAAAAAAAAAAAAACAGTTAAGGTAGTACACACCTTCTGGTAGAACAGTAGGTAGATGAAGCATTTTTAATTTTGTTCCTGCTGCTATTTTATATCATGGTAACAATTTTTAAAAAGACATGGTGACGGACTTGTTTGACAATACAATTGTCATACAGTCTGTCAAAATAAAGCACAAAATATGTCAGCATAAAATCTTTTTTTTCCAGCTTCTCAGTCTTCACTATGAAAAATTAGAATTAGGTAATAGATTGTGCCTGACTTACAAAAAATAAACAATGATATGGTTAATTTGATATCAGTAGGATGTTCTTAGTAGTAAAATACAAATAGAACATGCAAAATGGATTTCAGAGAGATTCACTGACAAACAAGAATCTTTAAAGCTATCTTCAACTCATGCTTACAATGCTTTTCATAAGAAGATAAGACATCCATTTCACCTGAATGTGTTTTGTTCACTAACAGTTCTTATGACAGGTCCAAGTCCTAAATGTCTCTGACAAAAATGTTTCTTGATTAAAATACAGCTTACAACTTAAAAGTTACATTCACTGAAGAAATTCTAATAGGCAAAAAAAAAAAAAAAGTATGTTTAGTTTTGCTTTCAGAAGAATTTAACACTTTGCCAAACACTTTTTTCCAAAGGTGGGATTTTTATTTTTTATTTTTTTTTAAATGTAATAGTGTAATCCATTCTCTCTGGCTTTTGGAATCAATTCCTACAGTAATTTGAAAATAAGATGATGAAAATGAATAATGAGTATACTAGGGCTATGAAGTATTACTGAAGTAGTTAAGTATTGGTGTATTTCAGTCTTATCTTAAATGTTCAGGTCTTAGTCCTGAACACTGTACAAGATGTCTGGAGGTAAGCGAGTAAGTGTACAGCTGAGCTTTGACTGTGCAGTAATGACTTTATATTGGTATTCCTTCATCCTTCGTCTGTAGTGAATAACTAACTATTGTCTGACTCTTAGAATTAGATCACTGCCATCTGCTAAAGCATTCTGTATTTCGATAGGGGAAAATTTAATTTGAACGTTTCAAGGTCACAGACTGCTGTGAGTAAAGGCTACTGGATGGAAGCTGCTGCCTTTAATAAACATAATGAGCTCTGAAGCACACAAAGCTCTGAGTACCTTGGATGTCTGTCTCCAGGAGACAGAAGCAGTGTCCTTGCTTAATATTGCAAAGTTCAGCCTTAGAACGCCAATCCATTTTCATTATGTATTTTCATAATTACAGCTAGATAGTAATTAAAGACAGCCAACATTAAGAAAGAGCTGAATGTCAAGCAAGAAACAAGAGCAGGTAGGAAGTGGAAAAGATGTAGCTTTAAATAAGGGTAGATTTAGGTTAGATATTAGGAATAAATTATTTCCTATGAGGGTGGTGTGGCCCTGGAACAGGTTGCCCAGAGAAGCTGTTGATGCCCCATCTCTGGAAGTATTCCAAGCCAGGTTGGATGGGGTTTTGGTCTGTTGGGAGGTGTCCCTGTTCATGGCAGCAGGGTTGAAACTAGGGGATCCTGAAGGGTCGCTTCCAACCCATTCTGTGACTCTATGTAGAAAGTTTCATAGTTTTTTTGTTGTTTTTTTTTTTTTTTTTTTTTTTCAGTTTGTGTATGTTTACGTTAAAGCTGAGCTTAAAAACTTATTAATGTGTATTATGCTATCAAGATTTGGAGACTGAAAGCCAAATTTTAAACTTGTTCTTGAAAAGCAGTTTGCGCACTGTAATTTGCCCCTAAACTGTACATTATGACTTCAGATTCTGAAGCAAAATTATTATTCCCTGTCCTTGGGACTGACTAAAAGCATCATGCAGATAATCTGGTACAGCCTCATCTGCCTTAAAGCATGAAATTATAGACATAGATGTACTTAAATGGATAGATAGATTATCTCTGTAGTAGTTCTAGTAGCCATGCCATATAAATCCCTCCTATATAGCTCTCTACCAATATACATTATGACTAAGTGGCTCTTCAGCTGTTAGAGATTTAGTAGAAGAGCTCTAAAAATGCTGCTGTGATATGCAAGCAGAAATGAATGGTTGCATAATTAATGCTGCTTAATAATAATTTAAAAAAAAAAAAAAAGTTTAATAAAGCTTTGAAAAAAAAGAGTGTTCTTAGAGTTTTAGCTTACTTGACTAATGAAAATGTGTAAGTTAGAACTATTTAAAATGTCTGTAAAAGTGATATCAGATGCATGTATATGTGAGGAGCAATTAACGTAAATTACTGGTTTAACTTGCTAGTTAAATTAACAGTTTGGGGGTGTCATAGATATCTTTTCACTGGAAGAACCGAACTTATATTTACAGGCTATGTACAGAGAGCACAGTCAGTAAGTCCATTACCATATCTTTTCTGCTTTTTCATATATATTCATATTTAGATAGAAGTGATATGCTCTGAAGGAATATTAGCATTCCCTTGAGAATTAGGGTGAAGAAAAAGAACGCTCTTTAACAGAGCAATATATTTTTGTAAGCATCAAATGGTAGTTCACAAATCTTTTAAACAGCAGAAAATGTATCGTGTGAATAGTTAATTTCTTATTTTTTCAGTTAATCCTGACCTCATCCTTAGACTATGACTTCTATTGTTGTGCAAAAACTTGTTATTTATTATACATTGTACATAGACCAAATTTCATTATTTGCAGACATAATCGCTAGAGAAGTACCAAATCTTCTGTTAAAACATGATAGTCACTGATATCTGTACATAGTGTTTCCATAACCTACCTAATTATTTAGACAACATTTGGGAAGCACTTAAAAAAGAAGCTCTGTTATGTGTGTCAGTCTCATGTACCCCCCACTGACTTTTCTCTCTTAAGTGATAGTGTTCTCTAACTTCTCTTTTGATATTGATAAGAGTGATATCAAGCCCAGTGATGGCTAAATTACTGACATCTACCTGCTTGAGTGTGGACATGAACAACTGACAGATTGCACAGATTGACTGTCATTTTTGATCTGCATCATATTCAAAACTTTGTTCCGTGTCAGCTTATTTGTAGCCTAACTCAACATTTGAAGTAATTTTTTTTCAGAGATTTTGTTTTTCTTAAGTTTCTTGCAGTGGCAGATGTGCTGTGGTTTCCCAGGAATGTAGGTAGAGCATTGGATCAATGGTGGAGAGAATAATGAATGGGGTATTGAGTATAAAAGCATGAGAATTGTGCAAAATGAAGGAAGATGCTTGTGGATACCTTACAGTAAAGAGACCGTGTTGATTTAATCCTATAATCACTATCTCCTTTTTCCCATTATGTTCTTTAAGTCCAGAGGAAAGTCCATTCTTAAGAGAAACTTCGGCTGATTTGTAAACTCTTTGATAAACTGAGATTGAAAGTTTTACCTCCCAAGACAAATGTTTGAAATAAAAAAGGACAAAGGACCAAATTAAAACACTTTATATAAACAAATTACACGTTATTCCACATATCAGTCTGATGGGAATTGAGAACTTCATCTTGTTAGGGCCAGTAGCATAGCATTTGAATCAAGTAACTGTTAGAAACCTGCTGTTATAAATGTGGTGTTCTTAGATGGTTAAAATATTATAGACTACAATGTCAGATAATATTTTTATTAAAATCTTTAATTTTCTTAAGATCACCTGGGACTTCACTGCAAAAGACAAATACTATATCTACTGGTACAAAGCCTTATTATGGAGTTATTTTCTTATTTTCATTATTTTCATTATATGTTTCATAGTACATATGATAGTGTGTGATAGATTATCAGTAATAACTGTGACCTATTTGACTGTGACAATTTGATTGACTGACAATTTTCTAAGATACTAGAACACTATTTGTTAGGGCCAGATTTAATTGTATTTTTTTAAGCCATTAATAAGGTCAAAAAAAAAAAAAAAAAAAAAAAAACTTTGAGATGATGTTTACCTACATTTCAAAAACTTACTCAGAATTTTTTTAAAACTTCTAGATTAACTTTTTGAAGACTGAAATGGAAAGGAAAAGCAAAATGATCCGTGACCTCCAAAATGAGGTAAGAGGAACATGGAATTGTCAACAATAGATGCAAGAAGATATTTGAAAATAAGTTTCAGGTTTTGACCGTTATTGAATATGTTTAAGATTTAACTCAAATATTCAACAGAGAAAGCAATGAAATGTATCAGTATTTATCCTACTCTTGCATTAGAATTGTGGAATGATGGAAGTTTCAGTACTTACTGTGATCAGCCTCTGCAGAATATCAAGCAATAAGTACTATATTTCATCACAGAAATTAATTTTACTTACAACATTGTGGTATTTTAAGAGTGTAAAAAAATAAGTTTAGACTGAATGATCTAATAAAATGAATTATAATGATTTCCATCTTATTTTCTAATACAGTTTTTTAATTCATACCATACATATATCTGCTTATTAGCTGAGGATGAAAAATAGTGGATGATGATTTTCTCTTTTAATCCACATCTAAATGAAAGGTTGGTTTTGACTTGGGGTAGCTGTTTTTCAAAAGCATGCTATGAGTGCTAAACTTACCCAAGGATAGTATCTAAGCTTTTATCATATTTGTATAAATTCAAAAGCACTGCATGAGCCTAAAAATAAACTTCTTGACAGTAAAGGTGGAAAGATAAAACAGGAAACAATGAATGTTATTTAGATTAGTGACTGATGCTGTAGCCTATGAAGTATCCTGGAGTACCCTATCCATAGGTATTTTTCCTCTGATCAAGTTGAAATGAGAATGGGGTTCTTCTCATTAGTTTGGTAGAGAAACTGCTGGGCTTAATCTCTACAATAGGAATATAGTCCTGAATGGCTATTTATTTTTTTTTGTCTTTTAATTGTTTTTATTGTCTTTTTGTTTTACTAATTTGCATGGGTAGAAAAGCTTTTATCGGAGGAAATAAAATAATAGAACATAAGAAACTTATTAAGTTTCTGTTTTGTTTATTTCCACGTAATAGAGACATCAACATTTTCTATTCTAAACTTGAGTCACATGACGCCTGCTTTGTGGAAAGCAGCTCATAGCACATGTGCTACCTAAATCTGTTGCTATATAAGCATTACAAATAGAGTATACATGTACGTAGTTTCATTATGCACATTGTACAAATTTTACTGTCCTCTAGATACTAAAAAGAGAAAAGAGCTAATATGGATGATGCTGATGATGCGGGAGGGGGGAAAGGGATGGAATGGAGAAGCAGAAAAAAAGTGATTAAGTACACAAGTATATATATATATATATATATATATATATATGATTGTACAGCAATGAGACTAATTTGCTGAATTATGATTTTTCTGCACTTGCACTTCTTTCAAAGCAAAGATGGCAACATACAGTTCAACTTTATGTTGGCTTATATTTGTTTGGTGATCTTTGTCAGCCACTGGCACTTCTATGAAGACTTCATTTTCAAGCTGCATGTGAACAACTCTTTCTAGGAAATAGTACTAAAATATTTCCCAGGGACTGTATCACATATACATACTTTTAAAACACTTTATGTGGAAAAATGAATACTTGAAACAAGTAAAGAAGTACGATTGTGCCATTCTTGTAGGACAATATTTGTAATCTTAACTGAATGTGGAAAAATATCATATGATTTCTGGACGGTTGTCACTTAAAATTCTTCTTTAGGTTCACATCCTGAATATTGACACATTTAAATACATATTTTCTCTACTTCAAAATGCTAAACTTTATAAATGAAGAAAAAAAAAAAAAGTATGCTGCTTGGAAAGTACTTCTTGCACTAAGACAGCGTTATTGAATTTATTTTTTTCAATTTAAGGGTCACAAGGGAAATTGTAGCATGGCTTGCACAATATTCGTAAGAGAGAATCCGAACATGAGTAATGAACCCACATCTGGTGTAGCTCCAGTTATGAATAGAGAGTCTGCATAATGTGCACCAACTAAAGGAAAACTTTTGACTCTCTAATAGGACATTCATAAAAGGAAGTTAATGTCTAGTTAAAATTCACCTAGCATAGATGGTACCACCTTGGCAAGATTGTTTGATGATCAGAATTCAGTCTTGAGGTTTAGTAAGTATTTTCTGATAATAAAATTGCATGAGAAGTTATCAAGTGTTATTTTTAGGCTTTTGCAAGGCTTTTATATGCCTGTATATTTTGGAAAAGCAATGAGCTGAAACTGGAAAAGAAGAGGGCTGGATGAAGAGGAGGGTGGGAGAGGTGAAGGTTAATGTAAATACTGATTGTATTTCCATTCAGGTATAGTATATGCATTCTATCCAAACACTTTCACATAGATAAATACTGGAAAAGTCTGCATAAGTTATATGCTTTTTGTTTGTTTTTAATTTATTCAAACTATCTGAAATATTTTCATTTTTTATGTTGTCATCTTATTAGATGTTCTAACAACTGTAGGAAAAGATTGTAGGCATTGTTTATTTTGCATATATTTTAGGAGGAAATACAGAACAGTATTTGTGATTAAAGAAGTGATATGATCCTAGAGTGGCCTGGAAATCAGAAGCTCCAGAATGCTTCTGATTGAATCATAGAATCATTCAAGTCTGAAAAGAGCTCTAAGATCATCTATTCCAATCTTTTAACCTAGTACTGAAGTCCGCCACTAAACCATGCTACTGAGTTTTAAATCTACATGTTTCTTGAAGACCTCCAGAGATGGTGACTATATCACTTCCAAAGACAGCCTATTCCAATGCCACACAGCCTTTTCAGTAAAGAAATTTCTTCTAATATCCAACATAAGTTGACTTAATCAATAAACTTGCCATGAGATAGATTTGATTTGAGAGGATTGCTTAGTCCTGTGCTGTAGCCTGGTGTGTGGAGAAGGAACTAATAGCTATGCCTATTTAATGTTTTTTTATTAAAACTTCTATAGTATGTTGTCAGTTGCCTAAAAGTCCACTAACAACAGATTTTTTCTGGAATTTCAATTATTGTTTATTGAACACTTCACTAAGGACCTCACATTTTGATGGAGTTGGACAAAATAAATAGTATGATTTTGAGGAAACTGTTTATCTAAGCCCTGCCTCCAGTCACTGAATATACAGTATGCTTTTAAGAAACCTGTTAGTAATATTAACTATGCTGTATATTTAATTAATAGATTGTATTTTATATACAATTAAAATACAGTTCTGTCTGCATACAAATGGACAGAGACAATAAAAATGGAATTCCTTTCATTGCTACTGTTGCCCTTCTTTCAAATATTGCATTTACTGTCTATTTATATTGGCATATTTTTAATTCAGCAATCTCAGACTCACCCATGACTGTAAAAATTCCCCATTTAGTTCTGGTGTTTCAGCACATTCACCTACTGTCATTCAACTCTGCAATTCATAGATAGGAACAGACAACAGCAGCATTGTAACTGAATGCAGAAGCTGTGCTGTAGCATATGAGGAGAGGACAATGTACAGAAAGGTAATTTTCAGGCTGCTCAAAGTTTTGTAAAAACAGTTGGCAACAAAAATTGCCCCTGGTGTGGAGGGGAAAAAGTGCTGTATACAGTACATAGTAATTGTGTCTAAAAATTCCTCTTTGAGTTCTCTCAGTGCTTCCTACAACACTTGAAAAAATCTGTAAGTCCTCCAGCTGATAAACATTTTTGTGTAATTTCCTTGAGATAAGCAAGTTAGGAATTCCTCCCAAAATTTAATAAATGCTATCATTACCAATATTCTGTATGGAGAGCTAGTGAAACGTTATTCAGCTTTGTTACATGGATGTCATCATTGCCTCACATTGTATTTAAGTATAACTCTGTATTAAAATAATAATAAAAAAGCTCTAATGTAAATCATTTTATTGCATGTGATTAGATGTGATATGATGGTATATTTTCTCATTATCTGTGGGGAAGGTGTTTCTATCTATCTCTGTGTATACCTATATTAACGTATGTTAATCTCTTTACACACTCTACTTAAAACTATCTTAACTATCTACTTAAAGCAATCACATGTTTTTATTAAGTTGGTATAGCATTTTATATCAGGCAATAGCTTTCTTTGCTGTTTAGGCTGCAGCAGAACTTTGAAGAACATGAATTACATGAAAGACACATAGTAATACAGGCAATACAAAGTAAACCAGGAGTGGAAAATGGATTTGGCTGTAGCTCCCAGTAATGTGTTCTTTCTGCTTAGAAGCATAGTTTTAAATAACTACCTTGTAAACAATACGTTTGTTCTATTCATGTATAAATTGTGCTTATAGCTTTAGTGTCAAGTAAATCATCCTAAAACAGAATTTCCTTCAATCTCTCTGTGCTTAGCTGCACTAATAAAAGGCAAAGTCATAGCAGTTTAAAGTCCCACCTGATCTATCGGGAATTTCATGCCCTGCAGGGTGAATTCAATCGAATTGCATTGAATTATGGTGGAAAAAAAATGAACTCCCTTAGTGAAGCAGAAATGAAATTTTAAGGCTTTGAAACTTCATCCCGACACTATCCTATGAAGGAGGACATTGTAATTCTTCGCTCTTTGTACTCAGTATATAAAATTAACTGTGAGTTTTCTAAGTATAAAACTCTGTCACCATGCAGGAAAAAAAGTTGGGTAAAGTTCTGCTCCCTCTTTGGATATTGCATTGGTTCTACGTTTCAAAAAAAAATTAAAAAAAAAAAAATAATAAAAATTATTAAGTATTAGAGGGTGTGTCACTGTCAAAGAAACATTAAATAAACAACAAGAGTATTATTGCAGTTTCCAGTAGCATAGTCTGCTAAGTATCTTTAAATTTAATATTGCTTCTTGCCTTATTGCAGCTTCATTTGAACTTAAGAAAAAAAAAAAAAATCTAATGAAATGATGTTTAAAATTATTTCAGTATGATTTGTCCTGAAAATGATGGTGAAAAGCTGGAAATGCAGTGTAATCAAGTGAGGATGTCTCTTAGGACAGTACTTGAGATCATAAATAAACAAATCCTGCTGTATCCAGATTCTTAGTGAGATATACTTGTAGCAACGTGATAGCAGCTGCAGCTACAGTGAATGTTAGAATAAGCTTTTGTTTTTAAAGGTCAGTTTTCCTGACCTTGTATACCCAAGAAAATAGGATGTGCTTTTTCAGATTCTGTTGAAGGATAATCAGAAAATCAATTAAGGTATTTTAATGGATAAGTCTGAACCTCTCTCTGTCCTAGGAACTGCCACATTTCTGCCACATCATTTTCAGGCATCTAATTCACAGCCAGGAGCTACAAGAAATTGCAGTAGACATTAAAATATGAACGTTTAGATAAAATACATTCTTAATGGATGAGAAGATTTTAAATGAAATGTGTACCTATTAGGCATCTATTTTCATCCAGTGCTTAACCACAACGTCTTGGCTGTCTCATTTGATTTTGTGCAATATTGTTTGTATGTTGACTTCTCAATTAATGTTGAAGGTCATAGCAGTGTTCTTTTGTGATCTTTCTGAAATCATTCTGATATCTTGATTCATCAAGTGTTTTTCAAGCACTCTTCAAGCACCCTACTAAATTCTTATTTCTGTCATCCTCATTCATTAAGTCCAAAATTGCAAAATGTCTGCATTCCTTATTTTGTCATACTTGTCTAGTCTCAAAACTGTGTAACACCTTTTGATCCCAATTTAGGCAGTTGTCATTTGTAGCAAAACATCATCTGCAGAGAAAAACGTCATTTCCAGTCTGTGCTTCCAATACCCATTTCCTATGGAAGGAAATGAAAATTAGAGATCCTGGGTACTGGTGCTATGTAATGTGAGCTTCTATAAAAGTGTTGAAGATCAGATTGTTTGGGTCTTTGGTACTGGGGAGATACAAGAGTTGTCTGATACTCTGTTTTGTCTTATTTCTATGTCAATTTGGCCAGTATATTTGAAGGTAAAGGAAAAGAGTAGTAAGTCCTAGTAGTTTCTTCACTTTATGCTATTTCAAAAAGGCTGCCTGGTTGAAATTTTATAATCAATGTAAAACTTCCCCTGAAGCTAGTGTCAATTTTGCCAAACAGGAAAAGTTCTGATCTAATTTATTCATGTAATACAGACAGGTGGAATAGCTGGTTGTTGATACCAAGATGTTGAAATTACCTAGCGGGAAGACCACTTAAAAGAGGGTAACATATATATAAAATATATATTATATATATATATAACATATATATAATTTATATATATATAAAAATTAATACTTTAACATCTTGAGTAGACAGTATTGATTTTTATCCTTAGATGACGTAATAAAAGAGTATTTAATGATTAAATTTTCAGAGTTCATAAAGAGAAGGTGAAATTGATACAATTTCATCATTACAAATAATGCTTTCAAATACCAATGGTTGTCACTTCAGATTAAGAAAAAGGGATGAGCCCTGAGAAGCTCTGTTATCCTAATTTAGTGTCAGACTATTCTTTGCCTCTGAAAACACCACACAATAGCATAAGAATTTTCAAAGGTATATATGGCATAAAAAACGTACGTTTTATTTATTTAAAACATTGCTTGAGAAAGTTATATTGCACTTGGAATACAACAATGCTGTTGTGGGCTGACAGCTCTCTTGATGTTATAAGTAGATTTCAATGGAAGCCAATAAGAAATTAGAGAAAAAAGAAGCCCCAGCTGATCATGTTATAGTACTCTATACAAAACTTCCGTTGTTTTCAAGAGAGAAGGTGTAGTGTTTGCATTTTCTTTATGATCATTCTCTTGAATATAAATGAGGTTATTTGCTGAGTTCAGTGGGAGCAGAAAGTGATTTAGAAAATATTTTTTCTTCTATGTTCTTCAGAGGTTTAAATTAAACTGGACTGCTGGGGTTTTTAGTAGCTTTAAATCTTAATCAAGATGAGGTATAGCTTGAAAAGTTTAACTTTATATAATGAAGCATTTTTAGACTGAGGTTTGTTATTCTGTGACTTTTAAAGAGACTTTAGTTCCCTCCTTTGGTTCATTAATTTGATCAAACTACGTGCAATATTTGGACTGATAATTCTAATTGATATATAGATATTTATGGAAGATGAAATGATAAAAATAACAACATATTTAACTGTAATTTATGACAGAACTATTCTAGAATAAAACTTCTAATGGAATTCCTGAGTTATCAGTCATGTTGTCACGAGTTGAAGCATCTATCAGGCTTTTCATTGAATGCAAAGCCCTACCAGCTGTTTGACTGTAATGCAACTCCACAATGTCATTCTTAAAGTGGTAGAATCATAGGAAATTATTTTTTCCTGACAGTAAAATGAATTGGTTTCAGCTACTGCGCATTTCATTTCAGCTTAAAACCCTGGGATATTTGTAAATACAGGCATTTTTGTCTCTGTAAAAATAAACTATTTAACTAAAAAATGCAGTGTTTTGAGGAGGGCTGTTCAGTTTGTTTAGCTCACACTTAAGTATCCACTTTCTTAATGAACATCTCAGCCTTGTCGTGGAATTGCTAGCCTTACAAACGTGGAAGCATTGATGGTTCATTGCAGTGGGAACAGAATGTTTTACAGTCAGATTGGCCACTTCCTACACAGCCACTCCAGTAAGTCCACGTATATTATGTTACTGGTAAGAAACAGTTCGCCTTCAGTGTCCAGTGAACCTTCCACTGAGTCTCAAAAGTAGAAATTGTGCTATTCTGGGGGAAAATTGGTCATTTTCTGTTATCCAGAGCATTTTAAACCACTTTGTTGTGGAATCTTTTCTCCCACACTACTCCCTTCAGAACATCGTTCCACAGTATATGAGGCTGCAGATGCTATTGGAGAAGGAAATATTAAATAGATCACTTGATTTGTCTGTAATTTAAACTGTAATAACTTGAGTGACTTGCATGGTTTTTATTGAGTTGTCATTTAAGTATTGATATTAAGATAATTTGTTTATAGCTATATTGTAATTTATAAAAATAATTTTATTAGACACCTCGAAGTGGCTTTGCCATAGCTGTTGTAATAATTATGCTCACTTATCAAGTTTGCCTATAGAAATCTTCCCATGCACTGTCTTCAGTTTCTGCAGAAGCTGCTCTGTGATTTTCATAGCTGAAAATATTTAAAACAACAGCCAATAATACTTGAACTATTCACATTTTTAATTATCTAGGGTATTGTAAACAATGTAAAACATGCAAAATTTAGTAGATGTGGAAATGTTTCTTGGGCGTTATGATAAGAGCTTAAACAAACAGGTGATGCTGAAAGTATTCTGTAAGATGCTATCTTCTCTAATCTCAGTTTGTGTTTGTGAATAAGGATGTCTGAGTAATATTTTGTTTTTATCAGACAGATACCTGAGCTCAGGTAGAACCTACATAGAGTAAAACAAAAAATAACAATTAAAAAAAGGCAACACGCCTGTCAGATTTCTATGGTTCATCAGCAACCTGAGCTGTCTTTTTTTTAATGTTTTATGTTTACCTTTTCACATATAGAATAGTTACTCTGTGTAAGGCTGTAAGTGTACTTCTGTAAATTTGAACTAGGTGTTCACTTCCTGATTATGTGTATATGTATTTGTCAGTATATTTAAATTAAAATCCTTTGCATATAGGTTCAGATACATATTTGTGTATCTGAATATATGTGTGTATAAGAATATACTGTGACCTTCAATTGCTTAAAGGCATCAAAAGATTTACAGTTGATACACTTGAAACTGTATTGGCTAAGTTTGCCCAGGAAACTTTCTTCTTTCTGGTATTCTGGCTACTTCTCTAAAGCCTTTAGCACCTCCTGCCCTCCTTCTGTGCTGACCTTGGGATCTGCAGGGCTGTTTCTCACTCCAGCTGCTGTTGAGCAACAGGTTTTTTTTCCTTTTCTTAAATCTGCTTTCATAGAGGCACAAACAACATGTCTTATTGTCTTGGCTCTGGGCAGCAGCAGGTCCCTTTGGAGCCAGCTGAAACAGGCCCTTACCTAACGTGGGGCAGCTTCTGGCCTGTTCTCACAGAGGCCAATCCTGCAGCTCCCTGCTTCCCAAACCTTGCCACATAAACCCAATACACATACAAAGCCAGGAAAGCAGATGCATTTGACCATGCTTTTTTCCTCGTAGTATAATTTGTGCTTGCTGTGCATTTGTGCATTGCAACCAGAAGATTCACTGTATTTGTGTTAGCCAATGGCAAGCTCTGAGTATTTAAACTGTAGATTTTCTGCTGCTGACCTTTGAGTCTTAGGAGAAAAGAAGTGAAGATCTGCAACCTGAGAGTTAGTTAGTCCCTCCTCCCTCATCTGCCCAAAATGGGCCTAATGAGATCAAGGAAACTCTACCACCTAGGAATGGAATTTATATCCTGTACCTGTTCACTGGAAAATTTTTGTGTATTTTTAGTGTTGACGTATTTGTAACCAATACTTCCTTGCTGTAGTGATGTCTGTCTGTCATGTTGAAATAGGATGGACCTTCACTAAGGTGTCTAATGGGGTAGCATTTATTATTATAAAATATATATTTTTAAACTCACTTTTAATTTCATAAGAAGGTAAAATCTGGCATATGTATTCAATGTGAAGAGCACGTTATTTTTAGCAGAAATGTAAATAAAATGATTTGGGAAAGAATCGGTCAAATCTGGAACTGCCAAGGCAGTTGTAAGTACCTATTGAAAGCTTTTTGTGAGCTGGTTCTGCATAGTTCCCCTACCTGTATGCCTCTTTGGTATACTCTACAGAATCTGATTTTCTAAAATCTATTTTATTTTTTAAGATTCATGCTACTCCTTTAAGCATAATTTTGTGAATGCACAAGAATTGGCTCACTCAGTTGGCTCATTTCATTATAGTTAATTGCATCCTTTCTGTGTTAGAGGGTGACACTTTTTCTTTAGTTGCACAAGGAAAAATAAAATTTCTTGAGCTTTCTGCCATTGCAACAAGCAAAAGCACCTCTAGCTTGATACTCAAAATATGCAGAGTTGAACAAAAAGCTTTATTATTGCATTCCACCAAAATGTTTGCTTAGGTAGAAAATACATTTTAAATCTTTTTGTCTTGATGCATATTCCCAGTGACTGCTGCCAACTCTTGTTTTTGTCATTTGGGGGAAAAAAAGCAAGTAATTTACATTTGAAAGAGGCAAGCATGTATGTGCAGTTTGTAGTATTTGCACTGCATTGCTTCCTTCTGCTTAAATTCTCTGCACAGATCATACACTGTGTGAGAAACAATCAGTTCAGTAGCACTTGGTGTGCTAAAGATTTCATGGTCACTGTGTTATAAAATAATACTCAATTTTTATGGTGGTTTAAGCTCAATGAATGATGTAGAAATTACTCAGTAATTTGAAGTTAATTATTTATAATCATTAAGTGTCCCACATTTTTCTCCTTTGGAAAATGTTTGATTTCCCTTTAGTCATTCTGGCCTTTTTAATCATTAGAAATGGACCTGCAAGCAATAGGAGAAAGGGAATGAAAATTTAACTTCACTCTAACCTTTGGTTTTGTTTTCTGTTATTGTTACTGATGCTTTTTATATTTTAACTTTTTAAGTTTGATTTTGTATATATTTCTATAGCTAAAATATTTGGTTTCATTTATTTAAGGTTGACCTTGAAATAGTGTTCGATATTTTTCATATTTTACGTCTTAATTCCATAGGTGAGCAGGGGAGTCAGATACAACACTCAAATTCTGCAGTGTGAAGTAGTTTGTCTTTGCAAGTTTATATGCAGGGCTACATATTTATGGAGAGAACTCAAGACCCATGAGTGTTAAATGTAAATGCTTAGTTTACATCGTTCTTTTTATTTATTTAATTTTTAATCATAAATCTCAGGAAATGAGATTTGTGTTGTTGCAAACACTGTCTACAAACACTGATTTTAAACAAGTGATTTTAACAATCTGTATCTGTATAACTCTTGTGTATTCAAGCCTTGGCAGAGATGATTTGTCTATCTCATAATTCCCAATAGAAGTTTATGAAGGATTTGGACAGTTAGATTCAATTGAATTTGTTGAGCTTTGTTTGCATCAGGCTCTCTCAAGTACATAAGTGTTTTCTAATTCTCTAACCTGATAAAGCCATGATATCAGTGTTACCTCTGAGACGGATCCCTGGATGCCTTTGCTGAAGCTTGGATGGTGATGGCTGTCAGCTGTTCCTCTTCACTGGGCCCTAACCTGGCTGCTGATTGTTCTGTGTCTTATTTTCCCCTTTCATTACTTCCAAATACATTTTTATCTCTGGTTAATCAATTATGCCAAATAACAGTCCATAGGGCCACTTCTTCTTCACAGAGTAAAATGAGCTATTATCAGTTAAATAGAATAATTATATTAAATATGTTAAATACAACACATATGCATAGAATACATATAAATATATGTATTCTCGTAAAAGAGAACAGGACCACGTACCTGCCTGGCTTGGCAGATCTGAAGTCTACATCACCATTACACAGTCATTTTTAGAACTCCCAAATGTGATAGCCAACTTACTTAAGTTAAACAATATTTATGACCAAAGAAAACTTAGTCTAAATTTTACTGACAATTTTTAGGATTTATAATTGTGGACAGTAGATAAAGATGAATATCCCCTTTGTTTTGAGGAATATAATAGCATTTTTGATAACACGAAACACAAAATGGAAAGAGAATGGCATTTTATTTAAACCAGGAGACAGGAATGGCATAATAAAACAGTGTTTTAGCAGTACCTTTTTCTGTTCAGTTGAGAAAATTATGAGGATAATCAGGTATGAGTTTTACTATGTTGTTGGGCTCCACGGGTAAGTAATTGTTGAACTAGTTTTGTAATAGCTGTCATAAATAAGCCTATAAAATATACAACGAAGGTTAATTTATAGCAACAATCCCAAGTGACAGTGCGAAACATAGAGCTGTAATCTGAATGGCACAATTCAAGAGGGGAGAGGACAAATGTGACTTCTCACCTGGTCTGAAAAGGTTTATACTTTGCCAATTCAAAAGGAGCAGTGCTTTCTATACCAGTAGGAACAGGACCTCAGAATATCTAACACTATGACTGCAGATGATGACTATGCCAATATATGTCAGATGAAAAAGAGCACTGTAGCAGGTGTGCTCCTACAGCAACAAAGATACCTACTAAAAATAAACTGTGTTTGTTATTGCTTCTATGTAATGTATTGCAAGAAGCAAAGGTTGTAACAGTGGAGTTTTTCATATTCTTGTCTTTATGTAACATTTATCTTCTCTTCATCCATACTGATAGACTCTGTGCATTTAGCTGTCAAAAAGAAACAAAATATTTCTTCCAGGAAAATGATAGTAAGCATAATCAGTTTTCAAGATGACTAGCAGTGGCTTTCCTTTTGTCTAACCAGGAAACTAAAAATGATTGCCATCTTACCAGACTCTAGAGGAGATAAGATAATCAGGCAGACACTAGCTAAGTCACTTCACATGCCTGTGTTATAAGAAGCCACAGAAAGCAAAGGCAATGGTGTGTTTTGGTGGTGTAGTTCATTGTGGTGGAACAAAACCATCTGAACTACACCTCGACTTTGTAACAAACTACCGATAAAGCCAGAATTCACAATGACAATGGGCATGACAAGATTTCATCCAGCCAATATCTCGAACCAGGAGAGTAAACATACATTTATTCCCTTGCAGTTATCACCAGTTCTTAGTTAAAGTACAATTAGCAGTTTCCACAGTGACCCTTCTAAAAAGATGAAACTTATCCACAGAAATGATCAAATATGAATGTCTTAGAGTAGATTGATGTAAATGTGTTTTATTCATTTATTTATTATTCTTATTTCTATTGTATGTGGCTCCATCCGTTCCTTCCCACACCAGCTACTGTTGGCTTTGACAGAATCTCCATTTACCATTAAGTATTGAGGTAAATTTTCAGCAGGAAAAATGTGTTGCAGCTGTTACTAAGCTGTGAAGCATGCTGTTAGGAAGGGACTGGTAAAAATGGTGGAATTACTTTGGCCCATACTAGAGGCAGCATGAGAATTAGACTGGGGATATTCTAGATTATGCTTGCTATGATTTTGAGGCAGCTGGCTCTCAAACCAAATTATATTTCCATTTTAACCCTCTGACCCTGTAATAACCACAGCATTTAGACAAGCACCAGCTAAGCAGAAAGGAGTTTTTAAAAACTTTAGAAAGGTTTTACATTTCTGCCTTCCTTCTTTGCTTGATTTACTGTGGTTTTAATACAGTTGATTCATTCTCACCACCACCACCCAGTTTTCCCTTTTTGAGAAATATATTATCTTAATTCTTTGCTTCTGAAGCCTTGAAAACTTTGCACATTTATTTTTACAGGCCCTAAACTCTGTATAAATAATGAGTCCTGATCCTGCTAGATTGCTTTGTAGGCTAATGCAATATTTTATTTAGTCCCATGAATAATTATTCCCAGAGACTGTGATTTTCAACTACTTGATCAAAGGCAATAACTCTCTTCTGTTCACATCTCAGAAATCTGTGTTTGGATTTTCTTTGTTTAGAACATAAGGCTAAAATGATGGTTCATATTCATGTGTGTACTCCCAACCATTTCCCTCAGCCATGGTCTCAGTTTAGGCTACCTGAAAGTCATCTTAATCCTAATTTGACCTCTAGACCATACATGGAGATAGTGTTTCTCTTCTAAAAAACAAAACAAACAAACAAAAAAAAACCACTATATATATACCTTAATAAAGTAAGGGATTTCTCTTGATGCCAGCTTTGATTATAGTATTTTTCTCATCATTGTATTATTTTCATTGTTTCTCTGAAATGGGGATCAAAAACAGCTAAAAGGCCTTCGCAGCCTCCTTTACATGAAGCAAGGGTCCAGAATACTTTATGAAATAAACTGGTGTTTAGATTTTTGCATAAATTGTTAGCAGATCAACCAAGATCTACTTATACTGAAAAGGAGGATGTGATAAGAATGAAGACACAGACAAAGGCACCCTCTTGTTTTTCCATGCTTGAGGAAATATTGGTTGTTATTATTTCAAAACACAGTCAGTCGTGCTTGCCAGAAATTGGAGTCTATCAGTCTATGAATTTAGATCCCGAACGTGTGGGAATTTGAAACTACACAGCTTTATTGTGGGTATGTTACTTGGGTTTTGAGAAATAATTATGGGTTGCAGAACATGCAGGTGTTGAGCAGGAAGTTCATTAAAAGACTGCTCTTATGAAAACCTGTCTGAGTTCAGAAATACTGAAATATATTTTGCAGATAAAATCATACCCCTGTTAAACAAATACTATGCTTAGCCAACTGTAGCTTCAAGAAGCATTCATAAGAACTACACGTTGTATGACCTCAAGCTAGATCTCTAAGATATTTCTGAGAAGTATGTGAGTATGAAAGTTATTAAATTTACCGGGCAGATATGTTGCTTAGATTACCTGCCTATGACTGACAGACCAATATTTTACTTGATATCATTGGAATGGGTAAATTACATTTTTACATCCTTTCTTTTTCAGGACAATCTGAAAGTCTGCTCACCGTGAAGTTTGTTCTCTTGTCCAAAGTTCTGAATGTTCAGTTTCAACTAAGATAAAAAAAAAAAAAAAAAAAAAAAAAAGAATTGAGATAGAAAGCAGAACTGAATTAATAAATAATCAGAAATTAATCCTACACAGGTTTTTGTGGGTACTCTTAAGAATAGGTGTCCCAAAAGCTGACATATTTTGTAAAAAAAAAAAAAAAAAAAAAAAAAAAAAAAAATGAAATCACAGCCCTAAAGTAGCAAAAATTCAGAAATTAGAGCATCTCTTTGAAAAGATGGATGTTGGATCCATAGTCAGCAAGAATGGAATCAAGCCTTAGATGGTCAGCAATCTGGATGAGAAGGCAACGCAACAGCTCTAATTTCCTCATCCTGAAGGAGATCTGAGCTGCTGAGCTTGTGAATACTGACTAGACCAAGGCCTGCCCCGAAGCATGGTATTAGTCATGTGAGACTTTAACACTGGATTGAAGGGCTAGGGAGCAAAAAGAGAGACCAGATGAACAAGCATTTATGTATTTCAAGTATTTGCCTGTGTGGTTAGAGTTTCTTGTGTGTGACCTGCTTGCAACTTGGATTTTATACAACAGTGGTAAACATAAACATGAATAAGACTAGTTGTCTGGCACTCACTTAGAACTAATTGGTGTAATTCAGTTAGCTAATTTCAGTTAAGCTACCACCGTTCACAGCAGCTGACTATTTTAATACATATTCAACAAAATGTTGTAGTCTCTTGCACCGTTTTTGTGCTTATTGTTGTTCTTGACTCTTACTAGCTTATTTCCATGTTCATGTCACTCTAAAATCTGCACCTAATATGCACACAGCTGACATGCTTGGCCTTTCACTTTTGATGTAAGCTTTTTCTCTCCTTCTGAGAGCAGTAAACAACACTGGACAGTTCTATGTTTATTATCTCTCTGTCTTGGTAGAGGAGGAATTATTCTTTCTGTGTGTGAATGCGTGGATGTTTTTAATGTATTATAGGGACAAATAATGTGCATTTGTCACTTATTTTGCTTTATGTTTTAAGGTATTTTGATGAGAGAGCAGGCCTCTTTAGGCGTTTGAAGCTTTGGATATTGGGGAAACACCACAAAAACGTTTTCTGTTATTATAGCTGCATTTGCCAGCTCCCAGCATTAAAATCTCAGGCTGAGTCATAAATTGTATACAGCTGCATGAAATTTTCTGTGTTTAGTAATTCAAGTAATTCATAGGAGTGATGAACTGGTGCGTGATGTTCTTAAATCACCATAGAAACTAATTGCTTCCTCACCTTATTTTTATTTTGTATTATGCATAGCTTTGTTATCACATACCTTGCTAGTGTGTACATGATGTGGTTAGCCAGCACTGCTAACTGGTGTCTGGGGGGGGAAGTGAGCTCACGGCTGACATGACACAAACTGTGATTCTATATGGATGTATTCCTGGAGGGACAATACCTGGCAGAGTTTCTGCTGCTTTTCCTGATGTTAGTAGATGAAGGTAGATTTCTCTTCATCATTTCATTTTGGGATGTGCACCATTTTAGTCCTAACAAGATGAAGTTTTTAAAGCACTCATTGTAGTTCTTCAGATATATAATCCCTCTTTATTATTTCTACTCCATTAGCATGTAGTATTTTCCCGTTTTAGCTCTGAACCAGGAAGGAATCCAGAGGAAATGCACCTATACATTAATTCTGATGCAATTCTACACATCATTTATCACACACTGCAAAATGTTTTGCGTCACAATAATCTCAAGCAGGAGCAAAATGTAAAAGTTCCTTAGGTACATTCATAGTCTACTGAATATCTGTCATGATGAAGTCGAGGTGGGAGAAGCGAAGAAGAGCTTTGCTGTTGTGCAGATTTTTGTGTCTAATTCTAGCATGAAAGATCCCATGAATCAATATAAAAATAATTGTTATTATGCCTATATTCTATATGTTAATATAATTAATGTGCCTATGTTCTATCCAGGAACATCATAAATCTAGGAAATGTGAAATCTCTGTTTCTCATAAAGCATGTTTCCAGTCCTAAAAATACCTACTAATATATATAGGTGGCACTTCCTTAAGCTGCAGGAAACACAGCCAAACATCATCTGCGAATATCATTTACCAAACAATAAATTGAATACAATTTTGAGTGATAATTTATTGACAATTGATACTGATTTTTCTGCAAAGATTACAGTAAGAAAAGCAGACAAAGATTCTAAATGCAAACCCACTCTCCTCTGCTTAAAGAAAGAGCAGTCTCTAAACTGGAAGGTAGGAGCATAGCACCTTTTTAATTCCTGTGTTGTTACACAAAGTAAGCATTTTGTGCTAAACATTTTAAACTGTGATGCTCTTCGTGGACAGATGTAAAAAGCTGCATTTCCTTTCAAGTATATCCAGGGAATATCTGAAATATGTTGCTAATAATGCTTTCGAGGTCAAGCCTCAAAAGCAATGTCTTTTCGTTGCTACCTGATTTAGAAGGAATAATTCCTGTCCTGCATTGCAGGTGCCGGCAGTGGTCAGGAGGTGACCTGCATGTTCTGAGCTCTTTGAGGTTTGGTGGAAGTTCTGGTATCAAGCTGTCTGGAACTTTTGTTGCAGAGATGAGATGGAGCTAAATGTAAAGTTCATCAAAAATAATAGAATATTTTTGGCATTGTAAGTGTCCCCAATACTTTCTGAGGCAAATTAAGTTTTGCCATTTGCACATAAGTGCAGCTATTAAGAGAACATTATCAATAATAGTTGATATTTGAAATGTGTACAAAAGCAGGATAACCATAAAGAATATCAGTGTGGTTACAGTGGAAGAGATTTCTTTTGAATACTACATTACTTTACAGTGTATATATAAGATATTTCAAAATACTAATAATACATTTTTTCTGAAAAAAAAGGAATTGTGTTTTTCTTTTGTAAGGCACAGCTGACTCTTTGTGAAATTTTGAAGGCATGTCTTTTCAAATGTTATAGCCAGAGATTGAGTTGGGGGGGGTTATCTTTTTTAATGCATTCAGAAATGTGTTGGTCCAAGTGACTTCAAGGTTACACAATACAACCTCTACCGTTTAATCACATATTGTCTGAGGTAACTGGTCAACACATCCCCTTTGACCTTAGTTAAACATCAACACTGAATCAAGCCATCAATATGAAAAAAATGCAAGAGTTAATCTACAAAGAGAAATATGTTTTGTGGTAATAATTTCCAAGAACATTTTGTTGTCATTCCCCATGTGTCAGATCAGCTACTTCTAAAAATGGATGTTGTCCTAAGAAAATGTTATTTTAAAATATGAACTTGTTAGCATTTTAGTACATGACCCCAGATTCTGCTGAAACCCTACCTTGACTTGGAGATATTCACTCAATGGCATATTCATTAGCAGATGACCAGGCAGATGTTTGTTTCAAGTCTTCTTAGAGGAATGATGTCTAAATCCTAATGTTGACTGAATAGGTTTTCTTATGAGTACTAAGAAATGTCTTTTATCTTTTTCTCTTTCTTGCAACTGTCATGATGTTTTTAACTTTTTAAGGTCAGAATTACTTTGAAATATTTATTGTTGTTTTCTGAAAATATTTTGTTTATACATTGTAACTTGCTCCCAGAAACCAACAAAGTTTAAGCTGTAGTCAGATCCCCTTTTTATTCTTCTCATAAAAACCTTTAGCAGCCCAGTATGAAGTATCTGTACCCTATGTTTCTGTACTGAGCTAAATAAGGGGAAACTTTTTCGGACTTTTCAATACTCAGAAAAAGTAGTTCAGTTTTAATTACAAACTGAACAGTAGTTCAGTTTAAATTACAATATACTTATTTCCTCCTCCCTGGCCAAGATGCAACCTTTGCATTTTAAAAAGTGTATTTTCACATGATGATTCATTAAGGAATATTATTAATAGCTCACAAAGTGTCAGTCGCATCCTCTGAATTAGATCCTACATTAGACTTTACATCTCACTGAATGAATTTTAGGAAATAATTAGAGTTTAATGGAGATTTGACTAGAGTTCTGTGCCAGTGGAGTAAGAATATCCCTAAGAATATCTGTCTATGCAAACTTTTCTGTGCCTATGTTTGCATTAAGTGAATTGTTCACAGATGTAGTCCACACTGTCTATAGCCAGCAGTCACCCTGGTAATGTAACCTGGCCATTTCAAGGCTAAAGAGATCTCGTGCCTTGCTAGCCTGAGGCGCAGGTAGTGCTTGTGTTGCTGCCTGCACCTGATGAGGCTGCCGGTGTGGTTACACCTCTGATGCATTGAAGATATATGGGTGTGCTTTATGTTTTTGCTATAGATAACTAACTATGGCAAATTGCTACCATGAGTTTCACAGCAAGGGAATGTGAATTCAGTTCTATCTCATCTGACAAAGGTGTTGGATCCACCATTGCTTTGCTTCCTGAAATGAACTGTGCCCCTACAGAAAGTATCACCTTTCAGCCTTGTAGTACTAGTGATAATGTCTGCATAGCATGTCTGAATTCAAAATAGTATTTTAGAAAATACTGTAATATCCCGACATGAGAATTATTATACTTCTAGAAATCACTGCAAGTGGGCATAGACTGTATCAGGACAGAGGCAAGAAGGTATTGTCTATTATCTCTTATGTAGGCACTTTATCCCCAAGTATATTGAGTGAGCACAGCATGGTAGAAGTAGTTTTTATTGTGTGGATCAATTCAGTAGAACGGCCGTAGGGATATCTGTTTCCTGATTGAAAGATACTGTAGTAAGTTCTCCAAAACAACAGATGTATGCTTTAGATGTTTTTAGATTCTACTTGTGGAACTGCTACGTTTAAAAATTAAATACATTGGCTGAAAAGTTCTGTAACAACAAATACCAGTGCACTGCTACTGAGAGAATTCCTGAGACAGAGCCTATTAATATTAAAGCAAACCTGAGTGATATGACTCCACAGAGAGCAGCGTAAGTGTATTCCTTAGTCATTTTCTGCCCCTCTCCTTTCAGATCTATGTCATTTATGTTTCAAGACACATGTTGACAATTCTGGGATGCAAATGTAAAAGGATTTAAAATGTGCTTAATGCAGCATTTCATCCCCTGCTGCTGCTATAGAAGAAAACGGGAAGATGCAGAGCTGAGTGTAACCAGTATGACCCTTCACATTTCTAATGGCAGAGGAGCTTGTTTCTCTCAAAGATAGAAACGTATTTAGTTTCTTTGTGCATTTGGTCACATTCAAAATTTTCTTTTAATTTCTGACCTTAGTAGAGTAGTCCACTTTTTTTTTTTTTTTTTTTTTTTTTTTTTAGCCTAACCTCTAGCTTGTAGCAGTAGTAGCTTCTGCCACCATTTTGTTCACAAATGCCAAACATATAAAAAGAAGAAGCTTCGGGGTACCATCTACCTAACTAGGTGCTCTGCTTTACTGAGTCCACACACTGTCCCTGGGGCACTCAGCTACCTCTACCAAAGGGAAAGATCAAAGAATTGTCAGGTTTCTTCTCTAGATAATCCTGCATGGCATAGGCAATTATGTCTTGTATCAGTTAGAAATTCTGTTACAGGATGTTCTATATTTAATACGCTGCTATATTTTTAATTAGAACATCTAAAATAGAAAGAATTAGAAATGGCATTTTCTTTCCTGTAACAAAGTTCACTCGAATGGCTGGAAAAGTGTAATTGGAGAATTACCTTAGTTCATATTTTTCTGTATCATTCTCTCATCACGAGCTGTCTTTACTCAGAGATAACAAAAATAAATGGCCCCAATCCCTTGAAATACAAAATCAGAAATCACCTTGAAAA
Source organism: Netta rufina (assembly GCF_964035555.1). Classification (NCBI taxonomy): domain Eukaryota; kingdom Metazoa; phylum Chordata; class Aves; order Anseriformes; family Anatidae; genus Netta; species Netta rufina. Next base: position 9,743,133 of record NC_140128.1, on the reverse strand, counting down.
AAAACACTTTGGCCAGTACACTGATTCATTGCTATAACAAAAGAAATCATTCTCTGAATGATTAGAGATTGAGAACTTTTTTTTCATTTAACTATTTAAAATATAATCATAAAAGACTGCATGTACCAAAGTTTCATATTTCATCATAACCTTAAAAATAACAACAGTCATTCAGGAACCTGATTTTCTCTAAAAACAAGTGAGAGTTGTGTTTTTTTCTTTTTTCTTTTTTTTTTTTTCCTGAAGAAGTGCATATTTGCAATCTGTCTGAATATTAATATTTAGGTGTGTGTTTCAGTGAATCTAAGAAGTCATAAAATTTCACTTCTTTTAAGTTAAAAGAAAACCTTTGGAATACAGAAGGGTGAAACAAGTTTCTAGGTATTAGATAAGTAGTAGTGTACCATGAACTTTTACAGTTGAGATCTCTTTCCAGACTTATTTATTTGTTTATTTTCTGCACATGAAGGTGAGAGCAGAGAGAGATTGAGATGCTTACAGGTCACATTGAAGACTAAACCCTACTTGACAAACACCAGGAACAAGTGCATCTCCCTAATGACTGTCTCCATTAATAAATCATGGCATTCTGGGCTAGCATCATTCTGAGTGATTTTAATTTTAAGGATTGAACAGGAAATATGTCTCACCTTAGATGATAGCTGTAAAGAGCAATACCTGTTGTCACTTACAGGCATGCAATTTAAAATACAGGCTAAAAAAAGATGAAAAAACATATCCCATGTCTTTAAATGTAGCACAAAAAGTAGTTTACATATTAGTACAATATGTAAACTACAATTAGATACTACAATTAGTATCACTGCTCAGAACTTCTAGAGATTTTCAGCTATTTGTTTACCTGAAGAAGAGCTAGTCCCAGAGATTGCTAGATAGCTGTTCTTTGCAGCTGAGTAATTGTGTCACAAATTTCACTTGAATTAGATTTTAGCTTTGTGAACTTCAGAGCATGAGAACTTGTGGTAATTTATGAATGATTGAGACCTAATGACTTGACTCCTTAGATACCATTGTCCATTTTTAGTATAAAAGACTGTTATGGAGAATCAGCATCTTAACTCATTGTTTAATAATGTTAGTTTTAAAACACAAGATCAGTTTTCTAATCATGGTTTGAATGTTAATGATTTGTCAGTGAATAGGAAGAGAGGACATGTGAAATAAAAGTGCCTTAAACACTTCATCTTGGGAAGGGAAGAAGATTGTCATGCTAGTCTCCAACGCATGCAATACTCCTGTGGTTAGCTATGTTCTGAATCAAGCCTGGTGCTACATATCAGTGAATAACTGGGGTTTGGTCTGCAACTAGTTATCTAGATAATTCAGTGATGCAAATACTAGCAGTAATAATTATGGCAACTGAATCTTCCTATGAGATCATTAAGTGATCATCTGCACTTTGAGTGATCAATGATACGCTCTTTAGAGACACAAATGCCACTTAAAAGATTAATCTTTTTAGGAATAAGCTTTTAAGGAGAAGCCAGAACTTGGATTTTGTGTGGAAACATTAGAATGTCAAATATATTGGAAGATTCTGAGAAAACAGCACGTATATGGGCAGGCCATCACGGAAGTACTTTGTAATTGTATAACAATATTGTTATGAAATAAATGAAATGCATTTTTTTTTAGCCTACAGCAAAACTTCTACCTTGACTCTAAACTCCTGTTTCCCATTGAATGGTGGGCAAGCTCACACGTACACACTGCACTGTTGCATAGTTGCGATGGAATCAAATCTCAACAAGTGCTACAATTATTTTCTGACTTTTGAAAGTTGTTTTTTTACATAATCTGGTGAAAATGTGACTAAAAAAAACACAACTATATAATGGATCCAATCCAAGATGTTGCCATCTGATAGCTTATGAATATAAATGTATACCCATATATTTACCTTCACTCGTATATGCATAGAGAAAGAGATTTAAAAAAGGCAAAATTCCAGATAATTCTAAATGTATAATTTTTTGAAATCAGTCTATATCTATATCATTATCTATGTAAATTATTCTATATCTCCTTCAGTATCTGTTCCTTATTCTGATTCATTTTACACTGTGCTATCATCGTTATAATAAGCGTTTTATGATGCTGCAAAACTGTGATTGTAGCCATGGCTGAGATGTCTTCAGAGTGTTATTCTACCTCATTAATGCAAAACAAACATAAATACATTGATGGAGATATTTGGAGGTGATTCACAGCAATGGTAGAAAATACCCACAACAAAACTCGCATAATGAAGGACTTGAGTTGCAGTAGTGCATATAGAAGTTGTTGCCTAAATTTATCAATGTTCTGAACTGGTCAATGTTTGATAGCTGATCAAGTACAGATAGGGGGTAATGAGATTACATTTTGGTTTTACACATTGGGATGGTATAGGACACAGCTGCAGGAAATGGAGTGTCTCAGGCGTGAGGAATTGCTTATTTGGTAGAGAGGATATTTTTGTGTAATGTTAGGCTATTGCTACATGTACTTGTCATATGAGCACAAAGATGAAGGGATGCAAACAAAATGGTATTTTTCTCAGGAAGAAGCTTCATGTGTCCGGGTATGTTTGCTGACTCTGTGCTTTCTTTTCTCTGTCTGCTTCCTTGGAGTGCAATTTATTCCAGATTAGTGTTTGGAAGAAGCTGTAGACACAATACTTCTCAAATAGGCAAGGAAACTCTTTGCTCATTTCACTAGAAGATTTGGTATCTTAATTCTCCTATGTGCCTGGGCATTTGTGGAAATAGTGCACTTCTAAGTAACTGTACTTGCATCTCATGCTGCCCAACACAAAATTCTTGCTAAATGCTCATATAGGCAATTTTCATGTGTTGTATATCAAGTTCTTCAGTTGAGCTGGGCTACCTGAAATTCTGGAGGAAAAAAATAGCAGCCTCTAGCGTTGGAAAGGGTAGATACACACAGTGCAATATATACGGTATGTTTCGGGAAGCTTGCTCTTATGTGCCTTTATTTTGAACATAACCTCATTATTTTACAAAGCAAAATAAATAAAAGTAAATAAATAAATAAATTAGAAGATTAAAAGTTGAGATACACCTACCTAACTTTATGAGGAGCAGCATGACTTTTACTTGGGGATTACCTAGTCTGTTTGTCAGCTGTTGGGTGCACTTGCATTAGACATACTGCACAGACAGTGTCAGAGGACATTTGTGGGCACTGAGAGGCTGTAGCCTGGCCATGGTCAAAGTGGGCTTTTCCCAGGAATTCAGAGCTAGATGGACAGCGGTGGTGCTTTCTGAGTTTAGATCAAGACAGATCTGGAAAACATGCTCTTCATATCTGCCTGGTCCTAAAATACCCCCTGGTGGGGAAGAGCTCTTTGGCTGTTTGGCTCACTGACCACTGAGAAACTGAGGGAGAGAGAGAGACCCAAACATCCTCAAGAATATTAAGGCAAATATATCCTGAGGGGAAAAAAAAAACTCACCACATCTTCACTGCCAGAAAAGAAAATGTAGAATTTCATTTTACAAGGTCTTACCTGAAAACCCTCACACAGTAGAGTGCAGGAAACTCGATCTATCTGTCTTAGAAAGATGAATGGCTGAGTCAACCCTGATGGGATTAAAGCTCTTACACTGTTTCCTGCTATATAAAACATATTTTCATCATCCTGAAATATAAAGGTAATATCCAAAGCAGAGTGAGTACTGGTACACTGTGGCACCAAATAAATCCAGGTATTTGATTCTGGACCATTGGTGTCTTCTGATTTTACCTCCTAAGGGCTCAGTGAGCAGCCTTTGTTTAACAGAAAATGGGAAACAGTTTTCATTTTGGCAATTGGCCCTGACATTCTTGCTGAGTAAAGTCCAAGGATTTTTGTTGTTTTGGTGTATTTTTGTTTTCATTTTGTTGTGTTTTGTTGTTGTTGTTATTGTTGTTGGGTTTTTTGTTTGTTTTTTATAGTATGTCCGTAAGAGAGAAATGTTGCAATGATGAGTGGGAGCCCAGTATGGTTTGACTTGTGCTAGTCAATAAGGGGGGGCAGAGCTAAATTTATCTTGTATACAGCATAAAACTGCTGTCAGACCTCAGATAAAATGTTTGAAGTGAAGTTGATTGCTGGGAATAATTTTCTAAGAGAGTGTGATTTTCTTTGAACATAGTCTGTGTCCTCATGCTTTGAAAGGCTAGCAGGTGAAGTAAACTGGCCTTCTACTGATGATGTCTATGTTGTATAGTTTTGTTCATCCATGGTTGAGATGAACAGGTTTGTTCACCGTTGCTATTTCAAAGAGGTAATATAGATATTAGGAATTATGAAACATCAGCATCAGAATATTAAACCACTCATCTATGTGGCTAGAGGTCAACATAACCTGATTTCAAGAACAGACTCTAAAAATTTATGTGTTTTCCATAGGTGGTGTAATTTCACCCTTCTGTAAATTGAGTACAGTTTATATCAGATAACTGTTAATCTCCATAACTTCATACATGATATGGTGATAAATCCCTTGAAACAGGACCCAGAGGTAGTTTGTCACAATTAGGACACCTCAACTCATGCTTCATGACGTGTTTTTTGTATATATTGAATGAGGAGAGGATATTATGAAAAATACAAAATATATCTATATAATGATTTTAATAATATAAGTTGGCAGAAGAGGAAAGAACGAAAACTGCAGCTGTTCACACACTTCTGTTGAGCTTTTAAGTGCTTAGTTTGTGCTTTTCTTTTTATATCTCAAGTCTTCTAATAGAAAGATGGGAATTAAAGATAAGAAAATAAAACGTACCGAAAAACCCTATCATGCCTTTGACCTGTTATGCATTGATACTGTAGGGTGAAGGTAGTGATGAGTGGGAAGGAGACCTGAATGTTATTGACATACAAGATGGTAAAATTCTCTAACAGCATGGAAAGAAATAACCATCGACATCATAGTTCCTTCATTTTCTAAGGCTTCTTGGACATGGAATATCTTGCTAATTTTCTTCCCTCTCTCTCTCTTCTTTGTAGAGGTGATGTGTTGGTAAAGGTTATTTTGGTGTACTGCAGAAACTTTATTCAAGAGAATAAATGACAGAAATGAAAGAGTTATTTTCAGAAGTTTGAAATAAAGAGACATCAGTTAGTGATGGGACTTCGTAGATCAGGTTGGCAGTTGGATTTAATGATGTTGAAGGTCTTGTTCAACCTAGATGGTTCTGTGATTTTGATTCTATACACTCCTCCAGCCAGAGCACAAGATTATTTTTTCCTGCAGCTTCCAAAGGCATGCTGGCAGAACAGCTGTCCCTACAGCTTCTTCTATCTGCCTTCACATCAGTGTCCTTGTGGGGAGGTGTTTAGGCAACCTTAAGATAGAGAGTTACTTTCAATATTCATATAAAGAAGTCAGTTCTCTTTAAGCTTGGTCTCATGTTTTGAATATAAGATCACAACCCAAACAAAATATGTGAATGTTATGTCGCTATTGGAGGAAATGAAAAAACATGCACTGAGACTGAAAAAATTACCCCAGAATGAGGCAGAAAGCTTAGGTTCAACATGGAAGTTCTGCAAAGAAAATGTTAACGAATCTGATAAACTGTCCTTGAGAGCTTTCATGTTTCTGAAAGATGATGATACACAGTTCTCACATGTGGTTCTGCTTGTTTTGGAGTGCACGTACGTTCAGCTGTGTGAATGGACAACAGGAGTCCTGTGCACATGGCAGCAATTTTCTGCACCAGAATTTAGCAGTGAACTGGAAGTATTGGTGCAAAATTAGTAAATGAAAGATTAAATACTACAGTAACTTGGCTTAATGATGACATGCAAATGTTTCAGCTAACAGTTTGTGCTATACGCTTTTCAAGATGTTCCAATACATTAAGCTACCTATTTAGTTTGAGTATAATGGTATTCTTTTTGTAAATCTAAAAGCCTATCTCTAATTAAAATCATTCCTGTATATCATTTTAAGAGACACTGTTAAGGACATGTTTACAGACAATTAATTCTTGAAATGTGTTGTTTTTTAAACTGGAAACATCTATGACTTTTCTGTTAAAGTACTTCAAAACAAGTAAGATACTTGAAACAAACTGTACAATGATAAACTTTTTGTTGTTGTTGTTCTTTGAAGGATATGTAGTTGAAGAATAAGAGCCATCATCTTGAATCATTAACAGAGACATAAGAGTGAGAAGTTCTGTCCTGAATTTCTAAGCATTTATAACCCAATAATCTGATTAATTGATCTGTTTTTCAATAAACCCATTCTAGCAAATTTACAGAACATGTACCTGAGAAGATGTTTCATTTCGTATTATTTAAGTCAGAATCCTGATGAAATGAGGCTCTGGTATACTATATGTGTTTTTAGTGGTATACTTCACATTATTCATATTATCCAGAGTCACATTATTCATATTATTCAGAATGCAATCCTGTATTTAACAGTGACATGTAATTTGCTAAGTACCAAAAAAACACTCCAACTTGAAGCAGGAGGTTGTCAGTTGCCTCTGACAAGCACCTACTTGTTACGCTCTTGATAACCATAACCTTCAAATGCTTGCTCTCCTTTCTAAAAATATTAACAAGTGCGGATTAAATCACAGGTGTTTTGTGGTAACCCCGATTTCTGTTTACTTGCTTTAGGCTAGACAGGATTGACAAATCCTTGTAGGCCTAGGTAAAGCTCCAAAATTATGTCCATCTAACTTAAAATATTTTCACAAAGTTTTGTTTTTGACTACATTTTCCTAATCGTATTTTTCTGTTAGACTACTTTGGCATGACACGTGAAAATTGTGATGGTCATCTGCTACAACATATGTCCTTTTGGGGTGGTAGGCATTCAGTTCTTCATGTCTTGGGTTACTGCAAGGCCTCCACAAAACAGTTCATGTGGAAGTTAATTTTGAGCTGTTACTGTGTTGATAGAAGTATTTCTTAAAATAGCTCTCACTTGGCAAAAGGAAGAAGAATGAGTAAAAATGTAAAGATGACAACTCACTCTTACTTTGGTTCTTAAGTAACAGAATCTGCTACCTTAAACTGACCATTGTCAGACTATAGGGAATCTGGAGGGTAATGAACCTAGTTAGTCAAGACAAAATGATGATTTAACATCCTGGGTTAATTAAGTGCAATTTCCTAATGAGACAGTGCCTTTGGCACATCTGGTTGGCTATCAACCTGAGAGGTGATGCTGATCTTTTGTGAAAAAACAGTGACATCCAACAAGTGATCACAGTACAATAAAGATCTTTAGACATACCCCTGGTGAGTAATAGATTTGCTGGGTGTGCTTCATCTCTTTGTTGGGAATTAATTTTTTTTTTCGTTTACCTTTGATCCCCTTGTAACTGCTACCTAACTCCCTTTGTGCAGTCTCGTTCTGTTTCTGCAGTGGTTAGCACTCATAAAGTACTCATCTGTGACTGGAGCCACCACATCATTTTCAAAGAATAAAACGTAATCAACCATGAGACTTGAGAACAACATGTGTTCTCTTTCCTTTCACATCCAGCCCTTTGTAAATCACATTTTGTGCGAGGCAGAATCTGTTGTATTATTCGAAGTAATATCCCAGTTGCTTTTTTTTTTTTTTTTTTTTTTTTGCATTAGAGAATGGTGTCAGCTTGAAGTGATTTATTGTTTCTGCAGCAATATGTATAAGTGCAGAGTAGACAGCAACAGTGAAATGTGTGAAACAAGATGTCATATCTTTTCATTATTTTGGAATTGTGCAAAGGATGTTTCAATTGTTAGTTTCTTTACCTTGGATTTAAATAGAAACTTATTTCAAGAAAACCTCCAAGCTACTAATTCTGGAAACAAAATGTCCAGTGTTTCAGTGGAATACTAAACTAAATTTCAATTGATATCCTGAATTAAATTATCATTTTTTTTCCTAACACCAGCATATGCTTGTGCAAAATATTCACAAAAGCTACTGCTGTACAATAATAAATATAAATTTCTGAAATGTGGTGGGCTGGATTTCTGCATGGATGTTTACAGTCTGTTAGCACAGGAGAAGTTATGTTTTGTGTGTTTCAATTTTTATTTTTTTTTTTTGTACGTTAGCATTTGAAGATCTACCTATCAAATATTTAAGTTTCGGAACGGTTTTTACAGGTGTTCACACTGCAGAGAAATCTTACACTTGACTGTCAATTATAGGATAATGTGAGTGAAGAATGCAGAAGAAATTACAGAACTATTACAAATGCATTTTTATAAAATTATATATGTATTTTTCCCCTGAAAATGAGAAATATTTACAACTTGCACATGAAAAGGAGTACCAAGTGGTTAAAATGCTATCAGCTAGCTAGTGTTTTAAACATTTTGATTACTTACTGTTTTAAATTTTGAAATTTAATGAAAAGTTACAATGCATTTGATCATCAGGGCTAAATGTTAAGATCCTTGGACCTATTACTCAGTTGTTATAATGATTTATTGAAAATGATATTGAGCTATGCCCTTGACATCAGGTTAGGATTAGAGGGTTTTTTTCTTGTTTTTATCTCATATATACAGCCTAAATTGCTTGCTATTGCTTGAGAGTATTGGAAGGTTTCTTGTGCATTCCTCTTTCTATGAAAGCATGTTTTAGTGCCAAGTTATAGACTTGCAGAATTTTGTCAGAGAGAATATTGTGCCATGATGCAGCTATTTTATCTTCTTATTTGTGTCTTTTTCAGTGACTTGAAATGTTAGTGATGTATAAACAAAACTGGTATGATGAAATATTTAAAAGATCCCTTAAAATTTCAGTAACTCTCAGTAATAAAACTTTTTTTTTTTTTTTCCCTCAGAACAAAAGCCTCAAAAACAAGCTTCTGTCAGGAAACAAGCTTTGTGGTATTCATGCAGAAGAGGTAAGGTTGCTTTCTATTCTAAACTGAGTATACCCAAAAGAAGCTTGTATCTAAGTCTCTTGTGCTGAGTTCTTGTGCAGAGATTATATATTACGCATGTGTGACGACTGTTTATCTCAACTTCCTGTGGCTTTGCTACATGCAACTCAAATATATTAGCAAGCTGCAAACTTAAGTTTTAGGCAAGTACGGTAAAGTTTGTGCATAGTCCTTAAAAGTATATATAGCTCTTTAAGGGCTATATTATACATCTATAATACATATAAAACTAATTTTCTTTCCAAGATCTCCATGCCTACAATAGCACAGGAATTATGTTTTTTTTTTTTCTTGCTCTTTTTTAGTTCCTTTTTAAAGTAACAGAAACAGCCAAGATCTATTACTATCAGTCTTTCTGATGGTTCATAATTTCAAAGATGAAGTGTCATATTACAAAATATTCTCTCTATAGAAGTGTTAAGACAGCTGATGATAAAAAAGCCTATTTTTTTCAAATATGTAAATGTAAAAGTAACTGTATTCATTGGAGCAGTCCCTTCAGCTATTTGCCTTTTTATGAGTGTTTATTAGTATAAACACTCATAAAATCAGTATACATTAACATGGTTTACTCATTTGTATCAGTTATTTCATGGGGTTTTCTCTGCACATATAACTTCTGTAAAAGTAATTTCACCTTCCTAGAACTGAACAGAAGCGTAACACTTATATTCTTGACTAAAATTTTATATATTAAGGTTGAAATACCACATTTCTTTATCAAAGACTCTACTTTTAAACTTAGGCAACAAAATTTACGAGTTCCAAGCAGTGATTTTGAGTTATATTAGGTATTTAGTCTAACTGACAATCTGCAACCACAGTTTCTGAGAAATCCTCAGCAGTAGGAAATAATGATTTTTTGTTTCCAGATTGTCATAATCTGGTGTCTTCCTATGTCATCATTGTTGTTTTCAAACATGCCAGAGTATTTGAGTATAAATATATAGTCTTCCCTTGTTTACTGCTTAAAAAAAAAATAAAAAAATGGCAGTGAGCAACATAGCATTCTGCTTTCCCTTCTTGTTCACATTTTTTGTTCCTAGCTGTATAACATAAATGTACATATAATAATAACATATAAAATAAATAATAAAAAAAAAACTAAAATAACATAAACGTTATACAGCTAGGAACAAAATGTTTTTAATGTTGGGTAATTGATTTGATTAATATTTGCTGCACAAATGTCTTTAAATCTGAGGGTGAAGTCTAAAATGAAATTAAGGTTATTGTAGTATGACAAGCTTTGTTGTCCAAGAATTTCAGGAAACCAAACCAAAGCTAACCACCACTCAAGGCAGTGGATTGTGAATGTATTTTAAACCTTAGGAAAATCAGGCTTGATGAATTATCCTGGCAAATGTGTGGTTTTTAAGTGATTAGTGCCACTCAAACAAACCAAGATTATAAGATTTCAGGAGCATCCTTCTTAGCTGTTGTTGTTTTGCCAGTTAGGTGGTGTAGACCACAAAAATGCCATGTATTTTCTGTTCTTTAATTAGGTACTATACTTACCAAGCATAATAACTATGTACCATTAGTACATAGTACAATTAGTATTCTTTTAATAATTAGATCAAACACCCTTTACGGATAGAACTGTCTAACAGGAAGCTCACACTTCATTCTGCTCTCGCAGGCTGCGTACAAACAGTCTCAGTGTGCCCTGGAGATGTTTTTGAAGGTGATGCCTCCAGACATCTTTTCCTGGAAAGTACTAAACATCTCATGTCTGAAATATATAAACCAAACAGCTATTCATAATAGTGCGTATACATGCTTTAGCTCAGTACCATTTTTCTTTTTCCCTTGATTCATTTGTCTGGTTTAGACATGTTATCCTGGAAAAGCAACTGGCTTTCATGTTGGTTACTTCTCTGCATTTTAAAGCTGATCTCGTTTCTGTTGTTGTCAGATCTTGCCACAGTTTTTTCAGGTCTTAAAAGTTTGAAAGGAAAAACACTGACTTTTATTGTCCTTCCTTTCAGTCAAAAAAGATTCAAGCCCAGCTGAAAGAACTTCGATATGGGAAAAAAGATTTGATTTTTAAGGTGCGTTTTCTTCAACATAACTTTGCTAAGATATTGGAATTGCTGTAATGTTGAAGTAATCTGGGAGTATAATACCTGCCTTGATTACTGTAGGTCTAAGGAATCAGTTGTTTCCTTCTCAACATACTAAAAAGAGCTCAAAACACCAAAGGCAGACATAAAAACATAATGTAATTTCAGAACTGCTACCTATTTCAGTTGATTTTTTTGCAAACCACTCTAACAGAGTTAGAATGCTTTTTATTAATTGTTTTCTGGGGTAAAGAAGAGAAGATTTAAAGCCTAAATGATTCTGCTATCTTTGTTTTTAAATAGACAAAAGAAGTGGTAAATATTAAGTTTGTTTACATGTTCAGATAAAACAATGTTCTAGTTCCTTTCTGGTTACCAAAATCTATTGCCCTATTTTATAGATTGTGTAGGGAGAAGTTTGTTCCCTGTTAAAGAGGGACAAGAGGATACATTCTAATCTTCTGTAAGTTATTCTCTACTGTCACAGGGAAATACTGTCTGGGGAATAGTTCCGTGTCTGGGATATAGTTCCTTTTATCGTAGGAATAGTGGCCTATGTTTGGCCATGTAAATTATGCTTTAAACTACTTAACCTGTATTGAGTAGACATCGTTTCTGATTATGAAGGAATACTTGAGCCTCCAGCTCAAAAGTAGGTTAGAAATTAGGTAGGGCAGATTCTGATCTAAATGCACTTACTTGAAAAATACAGAAAATGTTTATTTACCTTTTGGGGGAAACTATGAATTAATATAATTAAAAGCACTTTGAGAACCTTAGATGTTAACAAATTGTGAAAAGGATGCTGAAGTCCTGTGTACTGAGAAGTCCATATGCAAATACCTGAAATATCTCTTCACTGTTAAGTTGATCGTGGACAGAACTGCTGGTTTGTTAATTTGATATATCCTTTATGTAGTCTTTGTCAGTCTTTTTCCTGAGTAAAGTAAAATTGTTTTTGAAGAAAACGGAATTCCAAATTTCTGCTATCCTCCTAGATAGTCATGTGGGATGTAGGAAACAGTAGGTTCGATGTGCTGATCTGTATGTATTTCATGTCTGAAGACATTCAGTAGAGTAGAAGCTGTTTGGTACAGGGTGGAAAGCTTTTTAAGTACCTGTCTGGTCTGATTTGGCTGCTAGATGTGGACAACGCTAGATATTTTATCATTTCATTTCTATTTGCTTTGATACCAACAACTAGACAGATTCCAGGCTATCATTGCTGTTGAAGCTGTTTTGTGAAGCTCTGATTCTTTTTGATAAAAGATCAAAATGGTGCATGAGTAGTCTTCTGCCAGTGTCGAGAGTAACCAGTGTGTGTGATGATCTCCTGGATGCTAGTTATTGTCATACTATAGGATTTACACTGCTTCCCCTTACCACTGCATTCCCACACCATTCAACCTTATATTTTCTGCCTGCCTTATTGAGGGCTTTAGGGAATTGTATTTCCTGTATAGATGTGATTGTTGCAAGCTTCTCATAGCTGTTCGCTGGAAGGATGTACACTTGAGTCTAAGATTTTTACAGGGCATGAGGGAGCTCTGCAGTCTGTGCCCATTAAGCTATTGCTTTCTCTGGTGGAATTAATAATGAAGAACCCTAAGAGGGTTTTTTGGTTGTGATTTTTTGGTTTTGTTTTTCATAATCAACATTGAGAAACAGGTTCTTAATGAGCTTTAAATTGCTAACTGTTTTATAACTTCTTAAAATTTAAACTGGTAACTCTTATTGTCAATGAAGCTACTGATTAGAGGTTTGGGGAATAAGTGACCAAAACTTAACAAGTGGTAGTAAATAAAACATTACGTCTTAATTTTTGGCATGTGTTTACTCTCGTGTTTTCAAAGCGTTTTATAATCTTTGTTATGTTGCAAGGATGCATGTATATCTTCCTACCTATCTATCTGTATGATAAAGTGCCATGTGACTGATAAGCAGGGGGAGTCACTAAAGTTAAGTTATGTTCTCAAGGCTGTGTAGTTGTCATCTCTATTGACATTAGAATTTGAGTTCCTTTCTCTGTCAGTGCTCAGTCCCTTAAAACATGCAGTGCAATAACCTTAAAGATCTGACAGAATTGGAAATTTGCTACGTGTCTGAGCAAGGAAAATAAGGAATGATTAATACTAAATTTTCAGCCAAGAGTTTTGATTTTATAGCTCTCTTTTTAAGTAGGTACCTGCTAGTCCTGAATGAGTCCACTCTTAATTAGAATAGTTTAATTATTAATAGTTTAATAGTTAATGTAATATGCTGATTCATTACCGTATACTTAAGTTTCAATACTTTGCTAAGTTAAAATCAATGTTTGTTTCTGGCATTCATAACAACTTGTTTCCAAAAGTACTCCTCCACCATTCCCTGTCTTCACGTCGTTTTGTTACATTGTCCTAGAAACCTCATGGTTCACTAAAATAGAGAAGAATTGAAAATATGTTTTGGTATTCTTGAAACACAAGCATATGCGTGTCTGATATGAATACGACATGTAGAAAAATATAGCCAGCATTTACTTTCACTATCACCTTACACAAGTCTCTTGCATATTTGAAACCTTTGTTCTTTTAAATGTACAAGGTGCAAACAGTTAATTGTTATGGCTTGAATAAATGTTTGTTTATTGCTTTGTTATGAATTCCTAAGGATTGTGTTTGAGTTTCAGAAACATCAATTCTATCTACCATTTAATGTTTTCTTCTTTGGTCATTTAAATTTTGAGGCAAAATACACTGTTCACCACATTTTTAGGATGACAATCTAAATATTATGCCCTAATAAGCTCATCATCAATTACTTTAGTAGGTGCATGTCAACCATTGTTATCCAATGATATTGTGAACATACGTAGTTCATTTCCTTTGATCATTAATAATTATTTTAATTAATCCTCAACTGAAAGTGCAGATACAGTCCTAGAAAATCAAGTTGAACTGTGAGCAACAGCTAAATAAGCCTATTCTACTGATGTACACCATCTTCGTTCCATAGTATAATCTAAATAAGTAAGTAAATAGCATCAGCTGTATAATAAATTAGGTAACTGCTAATAAATACTCCATATCTGGTCTTACCATGAGCAAGGTAATGTATAATTATGCACCCTCTACTGAGGAGCAAATTGCCTTTGTTCCAGTTGGGTACATGCACATGGCCCACTATTGAAGTGTAGGTGCTAAATATGCATCGTAAATACATACCTGACTGTTTGCCTGTGGCCCTAGGGGGTCCTTAGAACGCTTCGCAATTTTAGAGGTGCCCAAGCGATAGCGGTAAAGAACCAACTGTGAAACTGGTTCCAAGAAGACAAATGCAGGGGGTAGGTTATGGGGGGCATGTGGCAGAAGCAAAGAATGAGGTGCTCAAACAGGGAAAGGTGGGGAAGTTAGTGGAGGTGACCAGGAGAAAGGAACAGGATGGGAAGAGGAAGGAATGAAAGAAACAAGAGGAGAATCTTACTCCCTGATGTTGATAGGCTCTGCTGCTCCTCACAGTGATCTAGCTTGTTTCTGCAGTGTAGCCTTGAACCCATACATTTGCATGAACTGCGACATCATGTGTTTAAAGAGAGATGATCACTTACCTTCAGTTTTCTCTTTTGCTTCTAAATAGTGCTTCAGGTACTTGAGTGCTCAATACCTCTAAAAGACTAAACCATACAATATTATCTTCTCAAACTTGGTCTTGTTTCATAATTACCAGCGGAGGCCTGTATGAGAAATGGTAGTTTAAATATAATGTTTTTCTTTCAGGAACTTATTTGAAGAAAGTATCATGGTCTAGGAAAAACCCAAACACACTTTCTATGGAAGGGGCAAAGGTTGTGTTTAAAAGACTTACCTAACCTGTACTTTTGCCCATGAATTGCATCTGCTTTTGTTAATATTATCAACTAGAGAATTCAGTTGGGTTTGTGTATTTGAAAAATGAGGCCATTCATACATTTTAAAGGTTTCTTTGCTATATTGAGAGTATCATAAAATTCATTTTTTCCCCTGAAAAATGCTTTTTTGGAGGGGAAAAAAATAAAAAGCATCATTGTTTTCCTTCAACTTTACATATACATTGATTTATTCAGCACAAAAGCAGTGCTCTTGTCTTGTTGGTGCTTTCACGTTGCCCTGTAATACTAAATGAAGGTGATAAAAGAAGGTGATAGACTGAGGACAATTTCATACGGACCTGTCACATCAACTTTTCTGAGAGAATGCTGCAGCTCTTTTCACTTTCAGACGGAATCTCTAGCCTGCAGTGTGCTTGTTCATCTCACTTGTTTCCTCAGCCTCTGAATCTTCTGTGACTTCCCTGGGGAAATTGAGCAGTGCTGCTTAGGACAAACAAAACAAACAATTATAAAATATCTGTTATAAACATAGCATAATACAAAATAATTAGAGGTGATTTTTTTTGTTTGTTTGTTTTTTCCTCAAAGGGATTTTTAAACTGGTGACGTTATTAGGGATATGTTGTATAAGCTACAGACTGACAACATCACATAGCAAAACAATCAAGTAGAATCCGGAAGAGGAAATCTCTCAAAGAAATTTTGCTTTTTAAATTAATACATGTAGACTTTTTTCCTTGGTTCTTCTTCCCAGTAACTCTTTGCACACCATTACTGCCTGATGTTATTCTGATCGTAACTTGTTTCTTTTGGTCTGTGTCCATTTACAGTGACATTTGCAAGTAGACACAAAAGTCCAGCTGGGCATTTCATCCATACATTTTTTGTAGTCTGTACCCACAGTGTTCTTTGCTTCTTTTACAAATACTATCACACGCTCAGCAGTGATATCATCTTGAGTCATTTATCCCTACTGTCCTATATTCTGTGTTTGCTTCAGTGATTATTCCTGTCTGTATTTTACACTTTTACACTTGTCTTTAGGGAATGTCATCTTATTTTCTCCAGTTTGTCAAGATAACTTTAGAAAAAAAACATTCTCCTATGACATGTAGAGTTCTGGTTTGATGTCACCAGAATATGTGATGAGTGTAAGTTTAATTCATGGTTCAGTTCATGAATGATATATAACAGATAAAACTCTGTCCCTTAGAGAGCTAGTTTGATTATTCTTTTCAGTATTTTACCAAAAATAATTGTTGTAGTATCTGTAAGTTATAATCTCTTCTTCTTTCCTCTTCCAAACATGGGTATCGTTTCCTCTTTTCCATTCTTCAGGATCATTAAGATTATTTTTATTCATCTTTTATTCATCTACTCTTGGCTGAGCCAGTGAGGGGCTAGGGTCCTAGAGCCACATCATAGCATACCACATCATACAGCAATAGAAATGATGATGTACAAATGTGACTAATAGAAGACGGCCAAGTGAAAAGTCTTAATTACTCAGAGTCGTATTCAAAAAAAAAAAAAAAAAAATCTTTGTCTAAAACCATTTGTCTAAAAATGTTAGGACAAGAACTAAAAATAAATGTAATTTACCAGGTACTGTGTAGCGTACAATTTAAATTTGGCTGAAAAGTGAAGAAAAAAATCAGCACACAGAACGGAGTTGAAAAGAATTTGGAAGACAAAGGCTTAAGCTACACTGTGTAAAAGATATCCTTTGAAATCTGCCCCAGACCTTGAGAACTACTACTACTACTAATTACTAAAAATAATTACTCAAAATATTGCTGCTGCAAGTAGTAATTATTTCAAACTATGGTTTGTTCTCTTGCAGTGAGGGTCTTTGTAGAAGAAAGCATTGTGACTACAAGTGTTGCAGAATGTTGCTCTTCATCTTGAGCTATGGAACAATTGTCTTTATCTAGTATTGCTAAAGGTTTGTGAGTAATGGATCCAGTGATACAGCGGTTATACAAGCAGATCAGGATCTCAGCAAGCTCAGAACTTATGAAGTGCTTTGCGTTTCATGCTCTAGTTCCATTTGTATACATTGGTTTATGTAGAGCCAGGAAGTAAGATTGATGACCCTTCTCCTTTTGAAGCATTTGCAATACAAATTGCGCTAAGTGCTGCACTTAGTCTCCATGGTTTAGGATCCCCATAGCTCTTGTTGCAGGCAGTAGTTCAGTCTTTGAAGCTGCTAGATGTTTTTTCTTTCAAGTGATGAGGCTTATGATAATTTTATTACAATGCTTCTGTTAATTATTCACATACTTTTCATGAAGTCAGAGCTTTTGTACACTTCTAGATGTGTAGTTGGATGCTACCCAGTACTGGAAATAAAATTCTCCTTTCAAGCTTATCCACTATTTGTGATTGGATCTGGCTACATATTGGGTGTAGGAAAACACTTCGAGACAGGATATTATTTGTTTTTCTCAGTAGTCCAGCACTTTGAGATAGGAAATTTAGATTGGCTAAATTGATTTTTGTGAAATACATTAGCTCTATTGCATACATACCTGTGGCTGAGATAAAAGGTGGCGAGTGGTGGCTTGATTACTTTTCAGATAACTCTCTTGTTGAGACAGTATACCTAGCATGGGGATAGTTTTGTCATCTATTACTGTGAGTGAATACCTGATTTCATGAAGTGCAAGATTTTTTTTCATCTTGTTTTAGTTGCCTTTCTTTTGAAGTAGGTCAAAAAACATTGAGTACTTGTGTTTTGTTTTTTTTTTGTTTGTTTGTTTGTTTTTGTTTTGTTTGTTTGTTTGGTTTTTATTTCCCTGAATGGTGGAGTGGTGGTATAATTTACTAACAAAACTTAGAAAAATATATGTAGAAAGTCTTATCTAGACACCTTTTTTTTTTTTTTTTTTTTTTTTTGCTTAGGGGCTATTTCACAGATTAAATTAACATTTCTTTGCTGTCCCATTTTTTCTATTTCAAATACCATATCTTATTTTTTTGTATACTGGTTCCGTAATGTTACAATCATTCATAATGTGTTAATGTTAGCTGCACAGTAGGAGACTAAAAATGCAGGCTGAATTGGTTGTGGAAAAATACTTAGAATGCTATTTGAAGAAAATTGAAAAAAAAATATATATATATATGTAATGAGATGTGGGATACAAGAAAGTACAGGGGTGTCACCATGTGTATTTCTGTGTAAGGATGTTGGTTTATGTATTTGTAACATAATTTATTATTGTCTTTATTGAAAAAAATCTCCTTCTGTAATTTTATTAATAGCTTCATGCAATTCCAGAGAACAGGTTTATGAAATGTGAAATACTGTTGCAGTGATTAGTAAGTCAAGTCTATTAGTTTATTGTTAGCGATTTTTTTTTTATGGCATAGTTTTGAGCATTAAAATGTGTTGAATTTTTTAATGAACTGAAAAATCAAATTTAAAGTTTCTGTATGGCCGTGAAGATGTAGCCTTAACAATATGGATTTGCATTACAAGTTAATGTGGTCTTAAATAGCTAGTCTGAGTTACTGTGAGATACAAGACTATTCAATGGCCAGCATGAGCTAAAGTTACTTAAAACTAGCAGCAGTAGCTTTACGTTTAACTGGCAGCATTCAGCTATTCAATCAATTTGCATACTTGGTCCAGCTCCCACCAAAATGAGCAGAGTTCTACAATCGATATCAAATTGAAATGGATTGGGACTTTGACTGACATGTTCTAAATAGCTTAATTCTAATAATGATTTTGAGTGTGCCCAGTAAAGGTGAAAATTTTAAAAATGTTGTCATGTAAAGTATTGAAAAAGTTCAAACTGCCCAAAGGTCAGAGAGAAAATAGGTCTGAGGGAAAGAAATATACCAAGCTGAAAGATGACTTAAAGCCTCAAACATGTACAGATACAAACATGTATTAGGAGAAAGAGGGAACATTTCCCATGAAAGCCATGAATGTGGATCCAGGTGTTCTATATGTCAAAAAGGGACAGGCTTCTGGATGAATAATGCCAGGGTCAGACTTACACCGTCATTTTTCTTCCATGTTTAAACTTCTGCAGTGGTAGATACTGTATAAATTCCTGAGGAAAAAATGTGTTTTTGTGGAAATATTAGAACTGAAGACTTGTTATGCTGAGAATACTGGGATGAGACAAGCTGTCAGCCTCCATGCAGCAAGGGAGGGAATGGTCTGGCAGAGGCACAACAAATTGTGAACAGGAAAACCAGGCACTCACAGCAGTACACACAGTGGAGAAAGCCCCCTTCACCCTC
Organism: Netta rufina; assembly: GCF_964035555.1. Taxonomy (NCBI): domain Eukaryota; kingdom Metazoa; phylum Chordata; class Aves; order Anseriformes; family Anatidae; genus Netta; species Netta rufina. The sequence continues at coordinate 9,724,038 of NC_140128.1, read as the reverse complement.
CAGCACTCACTGCAAGCTTTACGCCTGGCTCAGGGCACATGCCATGGAACATGTTGGCCTTCCCTGTTAGTGGAGAGGCTGGAGGAACAGCCAAGGTGGTGTGTCCTGAACACCACATCCCTGTTGGCACCTGGCACTTGTGGGTCTCCAGATCCAGCCGCTATCCCAGCCCTGGGGCTCCACACCAAACCGTGCTGTGGGGTGATGGCTGTGAGATGGCCTGGCTTTGGGCGTGTCCCACATTAGGTGTTCTTCCCAGCAGAGCCAACGTGGAACAAATGCTGAGGCATTCAAAATCAGATACATAAAAATTCTCAAAATAATTGGAGCATGTCACTTAGTCTCCTTCTGCTTGTTCCTGTTTTCTGGGTTGTTGCTGACAGCAAACAGCCACCTATACAATGATCTGCAGTATAAAATTCTCAAAATGAATGCAATAAATTTAATATTCATTTTGGGTAGGATTTTTGAAAATTGTGTTACAATTTGTTAACTGATTGGAACCACTTTAATTATTTATGAATACGCTGGTGTTAACGATGACTGTATATGTTGGATGGTTTGGGCTCCTCTTTGTTTCTCAGCTGAATATGAAGTGCTATTTTAGAAAATGCAAGCTTTGAGATAGCTATCTCATGAAAGGCACTTCTAAGTTAAGTGACATTGCCAGAAATACTAGGTCTATTTTCTTTCATATTTTCCTGGCTGAACTGTACTCTTGACTAGAAAGGTCAGATCTTAGAAGGAAGCCTCAAACCCAAAGAGGTAAAGTTTCTGGCAAGACTTGAACCTCTTTCAAGAAAAAGGAAGTAAATATTCATAACACGCTACTGAAAAAAGACCCAGAGCATACCGGTATGCCTAAAACGCATTTTAAAATGCTTACTTCCTCAAAGCGGGTGTCCTTACTACCTAAATTAATAATATAATTGTTTAAAGAAGGTTGACAGGAAAAAGAAAGAACAGCAGGTTGTTTTATTCATGTTGATTGGTTAGCAATGGGCAATAACATTTAATGCTAAACCATAATGTGCTCTGGCCTGAGCCAATGGAAGACCAGGCACAAATGTTAGTGTTGTGGCTTCCTGTGTATTGTCTGAGTGTGTTTCCACAGGTAAACAGCTAGTTAGTTTAGAGCTTGAGTACTTTTGTACAACCCCAGAAAAAATGCCATCTTGCTTTCAATGTAAATGGTTTTAATGTGAAAGAAAAGTGTGCAGGCCAGGGAACTCGAAGTGAAACTTCCACTATAAAACCCACAAAGGTCTTATTTCCTTTTTCGTGTATACTCAATGCAGTCACAAATAAGAGAGAAAAGCATGGTGGCAGCAACAGGAATCAAGAAAACTTAGAATTTTACAGAAATGATGCTTCTAACTGACTTTTACTGCTGTTGGAAGTGCTTTAAGTGCAACTGAGATGTTTCTGAACATCTGGCTGTAGGTGTACACCTGATTAACAGTAATCACTGCCAAAAAGTTTTATTCTCAGTTATATTTTACATACTCTGCATACAGCTACATACTCTTTGAACAGTAGAATTCAGAAGCATGAGTCTATGTTTTTCTAAGATACAAATAATGCTTACAGAATAAGCACAGAAAATTTCTATTTACTGGGTAATTTATTCAAGTTTAGTAGTTGTCCCAGTTTTCAGTTAAATGGTTTCCAATTAAAAAGTTGTCCTAGTTAGACAATATAATGAATTATGAAATAAAATGTTGTACACTAAATATTTTATCATTTTTCAAAGTATTTGTTTAATGACCATTTTTAAAAAAAAAAGTTCAAAATTTAACGTGATAAAACATCACTTAGTGTTCTTTATTAAAGCATTATCTGTGATAACTTTATCTTCAATAACCAACAATTCTTGGTATGTGTAAAAAAAAAATAAGGTTAAAATGTTTTATAATAAACAGCCAAATTAAAACATATCTTAATCATCCCCTGAAGAAAATTCATAAAGAGACTAGAAATAGTTACGGTTATTTTAAGCAGTTAGAAGTTAAAAACAAAAACAAATAAAAACAATAAAAAAGCCATCACCATTTGCATTTTATTTAATATTAAATGAATTTGAACGTGTTGCATACACTTTCTGTGGAAAAAATGCTAAAAGCTTTTAAAAATATTTTTAGGCTGTTCTAATGGTTGTTTAGTATTTTTAATAGCCATGTCTCCCTTTTTTTTATTTTTATTTTTGTACTTATGCTTGGAAAAATTTAAATATGGCCATTCTGTGTTGTGTAATTCACAGTGAGTAAGGGTACGTATATTTGTATGTGGATTTGATCTAGAAAAGTGTACTTTATGGATAAAAATTGCTCAGTGCATTCTTTCAGAGGATGAAAAATTGACTTATCTCGGGTTTGTCTGTAAGACCTGACTCTGTGAAAATGCCGAAGGGAAACAACATTTTTGTTTTCCCAGACCATGCTTTGCAAGGGTCTTTTCCTCCCTATCAAAACTTGCCTTGTGTAGTTCTATTGGTATTTTGTATTTGTTCTACATTCAGTCTCTAAGGCACATTAACTGAATTGGGGTCCTTATCAATCTTTTTAATTGAAATAGCAGTGAAGCTATTGTGATAAGAATCCAAGCTTGATAGATAAAATTTTCAGAAAAAAAAATATATATATTTATAATAAAAAAACTCATTCTGCCATTCGTGGATTTTTAAGTAAATAATCAGTATTTCTAAGTGAGTAGTTGATTAGAGGGAAAAAAAAAAAAAAAAAAAAAAAAAAGAAACATTTGGATGGTTATATGACCATCTGGCTCAATATCAATATTTTGATATCAATATTGAGCCAGATTATCAATATTGGCTCAGTAATCTGTGAAATAAAACCAGTATATGTGAAAGATACAGTTAAAATTTGCCCATCATAATACTATGATATTACCAAAAATAAGAATGAGGATAAATGAGGATATGTGCATCATAAATGATGCACATAGACAAACTTTACTAATAAATATTAGCCTGTCCTTTGGAAGAATACCTTTTCACTGTAAACTGAAAATATTTTACTTGATATGAGTTGTGTTACCACTATGTGTTAGATTAATTAATTCTTTTTAATGACAGGTACCAATTAAATTAAATTCTTTTCTTCCAAGTTGATTTTAATATGACTGCAGTTTCATTGAGAACAATGAATTATATAGTATTAGGCATTCTTCTGAAAAGAAAGAAAGAAACAGCTGTCACCTGTAACTACAGTTACCTGCTTTCTATTAACTACCCAGCTTTTCAGTCACCTGAATAATTTACATATCTAAGAAAACCAGACACCTTGAAATGTGTAAATCTATTCCACTGATTTAAACTTCAACACAGATGGTGCTGAATAGAAAAGTAGTCTAATTGTCTGGCCCACAACAAGTGGCAATCCATCATCCTCTTTGTAATCTTAATCCTTAGCAACACACACCATCAGAGATGCCATTGTGGCCTCTCACCATATAAACACTATTTTGTATAATTTCATTTTTAATGATAAGTGGAATTATATATACTCCTTTTCAAATGTTACTCATATTTTAATATGTATTAATTTGTTTAACTAGTGTAGAGTATTTTAATAAGTAACAATAACTAAAATGTTAATGATGTGAGAAATTACTTGGTCTAGTTCTAGTATCTAATGAGAACTGTCTCTGACAGAACCAAATTTAATTTCAGTCTTTAAAACATAGAAATGTGCTTATTGTCTGTGTTATGTACTATCTTTAGTAACAACTGCTGATGTTGCTGAACTTTAGGTAAATTCTTGTATGTTAATACACATTTTCCTCTCATAAAGTCTAGTTAAATTATGCAAAATCTAATGAAATCGAGATTCATTCTGTATTGCCTGCTCTGTCATGCTGATGAGCTGAACCACTTGTCTGATCTCTGGTGTGCATGTGACAGTGACTAGTACCAGCTCGACGAAATGTGATGCAGTGGAAATGATGGAATGTGGTCACGAGAGACTTCCCTGCATTTGAGCAAGAGGTTGACTTCTGCTTTGAAGCAAGATTGCCTAATCGTACATGTTTTTGACTAATGAAACTGTAGCTGCTCTGATAAATCCACAGATAAATGTCTAATCCTGTTTTAAAATGTGACTAAGTAGTTGTTTACATGATCAGGGAAATAAAAATGTCAGGCTTTCGTCTTTTTATCAGCCAGTACAGCCTATGCCTAATGCTAACAGACATCTCCTGAGGTATCTGCTAACAACCACAGGCCTGTCAAAGCTATACGTATCACCTACAGTATGTGCTGCAAGTAGTCATTGCACCAACATGTAAACCAAGTTAAATGTGCTTTGTGGAGTGTAGGCTAAAACAGCATTTATGTTGTGTGGCTACACATAAAGCTGTGGTACAGTCAGTAAAGTATGTCTGATCTTGAAAAGTCTGTCAAGAAAACAGTGTCTGTCTGGGTTAAACCTGTGAAACCTAGTAGGTGAGGGGTGGCAGTAAAGAAAGCATGATTACAAATACTTGGTCAAAATTGAAATGTGTTGCTCTTCCTAAAAGAGAAATGAGCAACGTATACGATTACTCTCCGTGCACAAAATGTGCACTACCTAGTCAGAATTTCAGAGAGAAGAAAACCTGATAGTCTAATACCTGTTTGCTCTTCCCTTCATAAACTGGGAAAACAAGAAGTAGGCTGTTATTGCAAAAGTAATAGGGAAAAAAAAAAAAAAAAAAAAAAAGGAAAAGAAAACTGTACCATCTTCCTTCTGGTTACATAGTAATGTGCTGTTAATGACAGAGCTGAGAACTGCGGGAATCTGGGAGCTCCTACTGCCCCAAAGTGGGAAGCTCCTGCAGAGAATGAGTTTCTCTGAAATGAGAAGCCTGTTCAACTGTGTCTCGTTCCCAGGGAAGGAAAGAGGAGAGAAAATCATTGTATTTATTTACTGAGTTTTTAAAGTACCTCCTAAATGTCTGCATTCAATATATTGCATATACTTTGTAGAAAGCTAGATCTCCTCCCAAAGGACTCGGCAGGCAAATAATGTGCAAGGTAAAAAGCAAACAGGCCTTCTGAACAGGGTGCAGACTGGGTGCCTGAATCTGACTTCAAGTATGGATCTCCCCAAATGCTTTCTTCCTATGTATTGCATAACTAGCTATTCCTGTGAATTTTCCTTTCATATCTCAAGGGAATGGAGATGAAGAAACAAATCTGAAGTTAACCCCTTGCCTACCAGCAGATAGTAGCATCTCATAAGGAGTCCACATGCGTGAATATTTGGATGCTTCCTAATTCCTGTGTTGATTCCTAGTTATGTTACTGTTAATAAGCCCATGTTTAAAAGTACAAAATCCTGTGTTGAATTACAAACAGAAGTAAGATAAATGAACAAAATAATGAAACCTGTTTGAACACTTGTGTTTTTCAGAAGGATACTATGGAACAATCATAAATATAGTATGAAATATCTTTTACTGCTGACATTGAAATTAAAGAGTAAACTTGCGTTCACAGATTCTGCAGATTTGAGCCCTGTTCCCACATAAAAATACATGTTCTCAAGGAAAAAAAATATATATCCCTCGAGGCCTTGTCTTTTGGCAACCAATTCTGACCCAATTCATTAAAATAAATAAATAAATTGTAGATTATATCAGCTTTTTCTTCTTTATTCCCACAGGCACAACAGCTAACAGATCTGGAGCAGAAACTAGCAGTTGCAAAGGATCAATTGGAAAAGGCAGCACTTGACAAAGTAAGAAGTGTAACGTGATGTAAGCACGTTTGTCAGCTGTGAATGTTTCAGTGTAATTTGACAAAAACAAATGGAACTATTGCAAAAATTCAGATGCATGTTTAATTGCACGTACCTGGGAGTTACCTTATTGAAGTCAGTGGAACTAATTACTATGTGTGAAGTTAAATTCAGCTGCAAGTTATTTAAGAGGAGGGAAATCAAGTTAGAAATAAGATCTCAAAGACCCACTGAAAGCAGAATGCTCTTTATGCATTCAAATGCACTAATGAGAATATGCCTGTTAACTGATATAATTTTATCTGAGGTTTAGTCTGGATAGAAATGTCTGTCGCTTGTCGGGATTGACTGATGTGACAGAGTGAGCTCTTCAGAGGGCAGAAGAGCACTCTCAGCACAGGAGGCCATGAGAAATCCTTAGGGAAGCAGTTTATCAGACAAGAAAACACTTCAATATACCTCTGAAGACTATTCTTTTAAGTGTTTGTATGTACATATATAAATTGTTTTTAATAGTTTTCTACTATTTTCAAGTTCCATTAAGCATGAAGAAAGTATGCCCCTTGCACGAAAGCATTTTTTGTTGGTTATCAGTATTACAATAATTGAAATTGTCCTTTTGATGAAGGATTTACCTCCAGCACTTCAAAATGTCTTCTATATAAGCAATGATCACAGTAGCACTATCCAAACCTGAGTGTGTTTCTGATATATCAGGTATTTTTTACTTGTACACTGAACTGAACTTGTACACCTACTCCACATATTAATTGAAAAATGTATACATATACTCAGGCATGCTCCCTCACTAGCGCTGTCTGTGGCAATGACAAGAGGACAGTGCTTGTAGGAAACATATTCTAAATGCAGTTATTATAATGCAGACGTATCTGAAGGAGAAAGTAAAGAAAGTTTGACATCAGGAACTTCTAATGAGAATGCTATTAAGAAATTCAATCTGCAAATTAAAAGGGGATTTGCAGCACACTAAGCTGACTTATCTGACCCTATGTTTCATTCTTATGAAATATTATAGAATTTTAATTTCGGGCTAGACTTACTAGAAGCCTGCTGTTGTCTTCTGGTAAATAATCACTGAGAAAGTCTTTGGGATGGCATCATTGCTCAAATGCTGTGCAAGTGCAGTGGAAATGAAGCAGGTAAACAGGAGTTAAACAGCAGTGCAAACGAAGGAAAAGGATGAAGTTCACATCAGTGAAATTGCGAACAGCAATATGAGACTAGAAATAGCCATGCTTGACTAGTTCTAACAGCAAAGTAATAAGACTATTTAAGCTTCAGGCACCTTTTTGCCCAGGTCGCAAGCTTTCTTGCTGAACTAAAAATAGTTAGAGATGTCCAATCATCCATCCATGTCTTCAGTGAAGACTTGGCCATAACCGTTTTGAGAATGTTAGCACATGTAGTTTCTGCTAAAGGAATGGAAAAGGTGTAGAAAGCAGAACACATTTTTGGAGCATGAGCTATATTGGAAATGAATAATTGAATGATTGAGTCTCAAACTGTGCCTATAAATAGGCATAAAATTGTATTTTTCCTTTGGGAGGATATCAAAATTCTCTTCTAAATATTTGTTTTAAATAATTTTTGCACTGATGGTAGACTTAGTGTTGCTCAGCAGTGTATTTATAATGCAGCATTTTTCTAGTTCCTGTGAAGGATCCTTGGAAAATTGACATTTTTTGCATTACCACAACCCAAAGTATTCTGTACTGCATTCAACCACATACCAAGAGTATAAACAGGTCTAGTAAATATAAAAAAAAAAAACATGCATTGTCTTTTGACGGTGTTTTTGACAGGCAGACAGTCTATTTGACCCACGATTGGGTATATCCAATGTCACCGAGAACTTTGTCAAATGACATCTTTGGTTCCGATGTTTTTTCCTTAAGTTGTACTCTTGTGCTGCATTTATAAAGCTATTATCTGCAAAGTCAAAATTGAATTTTGCTACCCTCAGGATGAAAACAAAACAGATTATTATGCTTTTACATCTGTAACGACAAAATGGCTGGCTGTAGCCAAGACAAAGTAAGCATTGACGAACAGCAGAGTGAGGTGAGAGGATGATAAATTAACAAGAGCATTTTAGGGATCAAGAGGCTACTTTCCCCTCAGAATCAAGAGGAGTCCATGTTTATTACCCTGAACGTGTTTGCTGATGTTTAATGGTGGTGCATCAGGTGCCCAGGCATACACATGCAGGGCATAGGAAGCATTCAGGGTCACGTAGTGCTATAATGCTTGAGTCCATATCTTCAGGCCAAATTAGACAGCCTGCTACTTCTGCCAATTTAGCTGATTTAGGCTATGTCAAATGGCAATTTCTGTTCTCTGTGTAGTCTGTTCTTGAAAAGGCAGATAAAAAGATATATAACAGAAAATAAGAGTGCTCAGATTTTCTCTTGTCACTTAAAAATTAAAAGATCCCAAGTCAGATGGATGAAGTAATCCTTACTGTTTTACACTGCCATTAGGTCAAAGATTTACCATCCTGGCTCAAGGTTCATACATTTTAATTAGTTGCTCATACAAAACACTGGCCTCTTTGATGATAATCTAGCTTTCCTTCTCACTGCACACATCTTAAGTGAAAGACACTCCATTTTGTCTGTTTGCAAACAAATGAACACCTTTCGATCTCCTGTTTCTTTGATTTTCCTTACTGAGCTCTGTACGAACAGTTTTTTGTGGCTGTCTTTTGTCCTGCCAACTGAAGTGTTCCCTGCTGACTCTTGTTTATTTACTCCTTTTTTTTTCTTTTTTTTTTTTTTTTTTTTTTTTTTAATAAATGGTGATTATTTCTTTCAGACTGTCTCAGTTATGTGATAAAGTCCCTAGCTGAATTTCAATGGAAGTTATCTGACATAAAACAAAAATATTAGCCAGGATCTAAGACTAGTTGTTCAGCAAATGAACGAAACCAAAATGATGTATGCTAAATCCCATTGCTTAAGATACTTATTCATACAACTGTGAAATATTTTTATATCATACATATAACATTTGACACGTAGTATGTTATATTTTACACATCTATTTCCCATCAGTTTTTGCCACAGTATACTTCATGATCCTTTATGCATCTCTTTATGTATCTGCTAAAAAATCTTTGAAGGACAAAATGCGTGGATGTATTCTGTATTTCTAGGTGTAATTTTAATACAAACACTAAAAGCGAGATTTTTTTTAACACCAAATGCTGCGTAACTCCCCCTGAAATAAGTATAATAAAGTTATTTCAATAACTAAGGTTTGACTTAAGTGATTTGCAATGATAGAACAAAGATTTAAAAAGAGATTTCTCCAGTACAATAGTTATCTTACTGTTCATACTGCCTCCATTTATTTCAGTGACAGACTGTTGTTTTGATTAATATATCTATCTGTATTTTTATGAGCAAAATAGCAGTATTCTTTCTCAAGTTACCAGCACTGTCTTGTAATTATGGGAATAGCAGTGTATTCTCCAATTGAAAGGTTAAAGCACAATAATGGTATGGACAATCATATTCTTAACAGATTTGAAATGCCTGTGGCCTATTATATGGCGCAGTAACATAATATGCACATGTATGTACATGAGGGAAGTCATACTTGTGTTGGATTAAAATCAATCTTTATAACATGAAAATTACTAATTATTCTGAATATTATAAACAAAATTCCATGAAAGGCTTGTCTTTGCAATACTTGTGTAATTTGATTCTTTCTATTATATGTGAAAATATATTTGTTGTATTTTTGTTCCTTTAAATATAAAATATTTAATAAGTATTTGCAATAAACGATATGGATAAAATGCATGGATGAAAGGAAAGAGTTCCATGACTTTTTAAAGTTTCATGTTTAATAAACAATAAGTTTATCTATTTAAAAACTGCATTAAACAGCCTTAATTTTTCCTGTTAATAAGAAAAAAGAGCAGCTGGTTCTAAATGTGGTGTTTAATGTAGAGAGAGAAAGCAAGCAATTGTGTTCATTATAACACATCTTGGAGAACTGGTGATTTCTTATTTTCCCCAGGAGTCACAGCTGAAAGCTCTGAAGGAAACTGTGCAGCTTTGCCTGTCTTCTGTTCTGCACAATCAGCCTCCTGCTATGAATCGAATGCCTACAAAACCAGCTGCGAAGCTGACACCCCTGGCTACAAAGGGCTCAAAAGTTCCATTTCAAATGACAAGCACCAGCACCAAGGTATGGTTTCTCCCTCACTTTTTTTTTTTTTTTTTTTTTTTTTTTTTAAGCATCTTTGAGAGTTTTTCCTTTAGGATCATCAAACTGGAACTAAGGAGGATTTAAAATTCATTGAAAGATTAGGATGAATTTGGAAGATAATTCTAAGCCTGTTTCCGATGTCAATAAACTTTTACAAAGTTGGGAACTGGGTACTTTTATTTGCTGAAGAACAAAATTCTATCACTTGCTAAATGGACCATGTTTGCATAACAAATTTACGAGGAAGATGGATTTACATCAAAAACAAGTGAGAATGCTAATTCATAAGATTATTTACCTGCCAGACATTGATAATGTGTTTGTGGCATTACAGCACTCAACAGTGACACCGTTTGTGTTTTTCATAAAAAAAGTCTAATATAAAACCAGAAAACAAACTGGGAAACCCAAACAGAATTTGCCAAAAGGGATCTTTGACTCACACATGTCCAGGAAATGGGAACAGAGTTTAGGAGAAAGTATAATTTTAAAATAAATCTTTAATGCAAAGTGTTTTGAGTAAATAGATTAAGACATTTTAATGCAGTCAAGGTTTAACAGTGATTGACAGCTATCCTGACAATTTTCATCTCCAGGGTTACATTTTGCTTCTGTGTTCAACTGGCTCAATAAATCTAGCACAAGCCTGTGATTTCAATTACAAAAGGAAATGTTACAGAAGGATGATGGATGGACAATTTAATATCCACCTTAAATTTCCATACTCTTTCCTCAAATAAAAATGGGAATTGCCAATTCATAGTCAATTTGTAATTTTTATATAGCAGCTGTTAATAAACACTATTAGTACAGTGGTTGGAGCCAAAAATTAGTAATCTTTCAGGGTGTAATGAAAATTGAAATATAATTTCAGACATCAGAATATGATTATAAAACTGGATCTCATGTTGCTAGTCTTAAAATAATTATTGGAGGTTCCTTAACTGTTTTACAGGAAGAAAACTTCACTTCAAAAAAAAATCATTAACTCTTGAAACAAAGCAGTGTATTAATAGCAACCCATGGGAATATCAATGCCTATTTAGATTAAGATTACTGGTTCTTTACAGATCTAATCTACAGATTTTAATCTACATATTAAGATTACTGCAGCAATGTGGGCTCTTCTCATGGGACTTGCAGGCTGAGCTTCACCCTGGGATCCCTGGAGCACATTTTTCCTAATGAGTGTGTCCGTAGAATGGTCTGCTTTCTTCTTATTGTCTTTTTCATCTGGTTGCGAATGTTTGCGCCTGTCATGAAAGCATAGGTGCACTGAAAGATAAGGCCAAAAAAGTCACTGTGCCTGTGTTTAATATTGATATAGGGTCAGAGGCTTTGAAGTATTTGAATTCTCTTTGGTTTTGCAGGTATTATTGTAGTGCAAAAAAGGAAATGTGAATACAATGTAGAGATTAAAATTGCATTTTTTGACATTTGATTGAAACACAAAATATTCTTCATTCTCTTTCCATAATCAAATAGATTTTGTGTTTAATGTTCCTGTTTATAAAATGTAGCAGTATTTCCATGCTGCAGTCTAAGTCCGCTCTATCCCACGAGTGCTTAAATAAGTTATACTGTCTCTTTAATAGACATTGCTCACATTTCTCTGCACATGGCATATGCCATGAAAATGTCTGCAAAAATAATGGTTTCCAGTCCTGCTCTTCCACACATTGACACCTCATTATTATAAATCTGTGCATTATCTGTGATTTTAAAACCATTGAAATCTGCTACTGTGAAATAGGTTGTCAAGTAATCATAGTCAGTCCAGAATTATACTCTCTACATCTGTGCTGTATTATGAAAGGCTTCTTTTTTATGACACCCATTCTTATGCATCTTTTCCTTGGCTTTATTTTACTCTTAAACCAAGTAAATCTAACTACAGGTGTATCGTTTTCTCTATTACATTTGCATAAACATTTTAATATAACAGGATAGTATTTATGTGAATGTAAATGTGTTTGATTACTTTAAATAAGTTTTCCTATGTCAAAATAGGAACTTCAGATGAGCGGTACTTAAGCGTCTTGTCATGTCTGATAAGCAGCAGTTTAACCTTCAGGAAAGAAATGATCATTTGTGTGGCAAAAATCTTATTTCAAAGATATTCTCATCCAGCCTAAAAAGTGTTTTCCAGAAGCGTCAAACTTATTTTAAATCTGTGAAAGGGTAGATCATATGATGTATGACATCAGTATCATTTCGGAACAGTCATCTACAAGATTGGGCTGCTTCTCATAAAAAACAATTTGGATATGAAAGTTGTATTTCTGTAGAGAAGATGCTTAAAACAACAACATGGTATAGATAGGATAATTAGAAATTAAATTGACAGATTTCTTATGAAAGGTTCATTTTAAAAAGATGATTTGCTAAGGAGTTATTTGGGTCTTTCAGGAAGCTAATATGAAGAAATCTAAAGTAAGTTTAAAAAAATCAATGTAAATCTGTAAGAAAAAAAAGTGCATAAATCAGGGGGAAATATGTTGATCTGGATAGCTCAGGAATTTGGAATAGTGAGTGGTAATGGGAAATTCTTACATTTAAATCATAGATAGAGTTTGCTTAAATTGATCAGAAGCAGTATCAGTCTGATGCACATTTTGCTATATTTTAAATGAGTTAATATGTAAAATTTACTACAGTGTAAAATACAGGATTGGCAGTAATATTTCAGACCAAACCCACTTGAGCCATCATTTACCCATCATAACACAGATGTCAGTGGTGAAAGTATTTACCATTATAAATGGATTGAAGACTGTGTGTGAGTTCAATGGCACTAACACCTCCAAGGAAACCACACACAATCAGAAAGTTGGCCATTAATCTTGATCTATGAGGTCTTTAACTTTCTAGATCATGACAATTCTTTTTATTATACAGTTTCTTTTTGCACTATCATGTCCCAGCAAGTAACCATTCTGTATTCTGGAAATGGAAAATCTTCCCAAGTGAGTTTAGAGTTGCCAGAGCTGGCTTCAGTGGCAGCAATTTCCTTGCCTCATTCCCATGAACAGAGGCCATGAGGAAAGGGAAAAATTATGATGATGAGGAGGGCTAAAACTCCACTTTGCTCTCCCTTTAAATCTCTAAATGAGTGCCTAAGGACATGGAATTTCATAGGCATTTAGGTACTGGAAGAGTGTATTGTTAATGGATAGATATTATAACATTGACTAGATTACCCACCACGGGAAATGTGGTTTGGGGTAATTTGTGAATTGTGTACTGGTTCTGCCTTCCTGTTGAGGCCTTTTCTGCACTAACTGTAGCTTGGCAAAAAAACAACTCAGAAGTTGTAGAGCTCTTCTCAAATATGTGGAGTTATTAGGTGGAATGCATTCTTACTCAGTTTGCTTTAATTCCCCTTTCTGAAAAAAAAGCTAACATTACACTTAATAAATATTTTATTTAATAGATATCATTCAAATATATTTGGCTGTGGAGTGTAAAGATACCTGTACCTAGAATGGAAGCAAATAAGATTCAGTAATTTGGAATATTAATGGTATACCAAAATCAGAAGTGAAACAGAGAAAAAGTTTCTATTTGCAGTGGTGAGGTTGAATACAGAAATAATGGACCATACGGTGACAAGGATACCAGAATAATCACATTGCTCCGGGGTGTTTTTGCCTAACTTTGTTTCACATATTCCCCAAATGAATTCTTTCATTATAAATGCCCTGTGGGTTTTTTGTATTTTGTGAACTGCACTATTTTAAGAGTAGAAATATCCAAGAATTTCGAACTGTGAAGAAAATAACACCCCCTTCCCATACAGTGCATAATTTGAAAGAACATATTAAATGCCACTTCAGTGTCCTAGTCTTGATAGAGAATATATAGACTGAGTATGAATGAGAACTATCCTGTAGAAAAGTAGGGAAACGGCTATTCCAGTGTGAATGCATTGAATGCATTTTTAAAAGATAGCAAAATCTCACAAAAAAATTACACTTTCCTCCTGGCAACTGCTGCAAGGAGCTCTTGCCTCTGTATTGGATATTCTGACTATTGTGTATTCCAGCATACGTGGATCAATGTAAAAATCCAGAAAATTTGAAGTACTGTTGGCTATCATCCTTTCTCCCAGAAATAAATATACTTCATGTGCTATCTAAATGAGTTTCAGGAAATTAATACTAGCTTTAAGCTTAGGAAAGTGTTCTTCTGGGCCTCAGCTTGTGAAACTGTTCAAGGAAGGTACATGTCTGGATATTTGGTCAGAATAGGCCAGACAGAAAAGCATTTTGGAATGGCCATGTAGAGCCCGAGCCCAAGTTTTCTGTGTTGGCACTTCCATGTATTTAGGTTAAATTTAGGCTTGCAATTATTTTGAAGGCATAATGAGCATCTGCTAAAGACACTGACCAGGGCTGCTGAAAATATGAGATGCCTTTACTGTGAGGAATTTAAGTTTCCTGACTTAACTTTTTCAGGGTTTGGTGGTGGTTGTTGCTGTTGTTTGTATGTGTGTTTTTTAACCTAGAAAAAGGTTATGATTCATCTAGTGAAACAGAACATTTCTTAGGCTCTAGACCCTTAAACATGTCATTCTACAAAACTAGAAATGATTGATATAAATATTTTATATGAAATAATGATAGAGTAGTTAATTACTTGTACTGAATATTAGTTATAGAAAATTGTGTATCATATTACTGATAAGACTAGGATATTATAGTGATAATTGACTAGAAATTTGAAAGGAACTGTAATTACATGTGTAGATTTCTTCAAAATATGCATAAACATTTTGAAAGACTGAAGAAACATTTGGGATGTGTAGGTTGGGTCCGTCCATGTTTATGAAGGATGAACAATTTTTTTTTATTTTCATATTTATTTGTAGATCATTGAAAACTAATATAATAGCTTTAGATTAAAGAAAATATAACCAGCTGAGTGTAGCAATATATCATCTCATCCTTTTCCCTTTGTAGGTCAGAACACAAACTTAGAACAAATTACTAAAGGAAATAATTTCTGTTTTCTAAAAGTGGAACTATTACTGATCAGATAATGTGTTGTAAGATTCCAGTACTCCAATATTACAATATATTATATTGTAATATAAATGAAGGTTCTGACTCCTGAACAAAGCAGCTGAAAATTTGTTGCTCAAGAAACTATGAAAAAAAAAACTTGAATAAAATTGTGGATTTACTTGTGTCATAAGTCTCTAAAAGCTTTTCAAGTACATCTGATTATTTTTACTTAGGGGTGACCTCTGTTGCTACAACATGCTGAAAAAATAACTAGGAAATTATTTCTCTTTAGGTAGTAAATTTCAATCTGACTTGTATTGTGTCAGGAAGCATTCCAAATTTTGTTGGTAATAACCCCGCTTCAGAGATCAAATGACAAGTCAAAGGTGTTCTTTTGAAAAATACAAGATGTTAGGCTGAATTTAAAAAAAATGCTAGTGTAAGGGATTGGATACTTGACATTCACAATATGCATATGCTTTTTGGTTACATAGTCTCTCTTTCACGGGAGAAAACCAAAGCTCTATAAAGTAAAATATTTATGACTGTTCTTTTCCAATTTTCTATTGATTTTGCTGAGTACTTCCTTGCTGTTGCCCAAATCACTTTGATCACATTCTGCATCTACTTGGTATTTTGTACCACGAGGGCAGAGTAGCTCAAGGTTTTCCTCTTTTCCCCCACCTTTCATTTTTCCCTTCCTTGTTTCTAAGTAGTCATGATCATTTCTCCTAACATACCACTTTTGAGCATTTTTCTCTCATTCTGCCTAGCTAAATATTCCTCTCTGAGTCTCCTATTCCTTCCCCAAACTTAATAAATTACATGACACAGTTTTTCTATAAAATGAATATTCAGGCCTCAGGGTCCGGTGTTGTCTGAGGCAGGTTTGTTAAAGGGTCTGTTTCAAAAAGATAATAAAATAAAAGCTTAGACCTGAAACTGTGATGGATTTTTAGCCTGTTTAGTTAGCTGTGGTGGTAAGTGAAAACTCCATGTGTTTTTTACAATTACATTGAGCAAAACTTCTTTGATGTAAAATTGAACTCCGGGATAATACAAACCAATACAGATGTAGCCATGTGTGTTTGAATCTCTTCAGAAATTCTCTGTTTTAACAACAGAGGAGAAAAATAAATAAATGTGTGCCCACCTTTACCAGAGGAAACAGGGTTTAAGCTAAGGGCAAAAAATACAACATGTGTGGCCAACTATGAGTAAACAGAAAAAACGTCAAGGACAGCCTTAGGACGGCTGCTTCTGTGGTAGCTCACTGCTTTTCTACATTTGTTTCCTCCACTTTTATTTCTGACAGAGTTAATGAGATATCACTGGCACCTGCAATTTCAGTGACCTGTAGTTCATTGCATTCAGCACAGGGATTGGGAAACGGTAATTAAAAAAAGAAAAAGGTTATTAATAAATGCAGAGTCAGCCGTATGTGTAATATGCAGTAGTGACATCCAATCATATAACCCTTTCCTAACACACAAACATTATGAAAGTAAAATAGCATTGAAAAATGACATCTTCCTTTGGTTTAGAATTTAATTTCAGAGTAAGGAATACATGTGCCCTTCTAAGGTACTTACATTACAGAGCTCAGGTACTAAAAGTATCTTTAAGCCTAATGTAGTAAGAGATTTGTTTTTAGAAAGATGAAAAGTAATCTAATTGCAGAAGCATGACTAGCATAAACTATTCACTCATGAAGGTCTCTCCTGTTCAGTTTTTATAGCTCTCTGTAGGCTTATAGACTTTTATTATCATTTTGATCAACTAGATACCAACCATAGTCTTGTATTAGTTTTGCTTTAATGATGATTCATAAGAGAACATCAACAGGTTCTCACACCTTTTATTTCCTGAATTTGTTTCAGATTGAATGTTTTTCATATTTCCTGAGAAAGCTTCCACATAACTTTTTCTAGAGTCCTTTTTCTTCAGTGACTAATTTTTAATAAAATTTTATTATATGCAGGAAAACATTTAACACCAGATATCGTTAAAATGAAAGCTGAAGCTGTTTGATTTTATTGCTTACATTTAAGAAGTCTTCATTATTAGAACATTATCTTGACAGTAAGTTAGTTTTAGAGATTTTTTTTTATTATTTTTTATTTGTTAACTAAGTACAATCAAGGGAAGCTGGAGGGGGAAAAAAGCACCTGGCATCTCTTATGTAGCCCGTATCCCAGAACTACATCACTCTCATTGAAGTTGCTGACATGATCTTTATAATTACCCTCATTTCATAGATTAAGTGTTTGACCTCTCTCCTTCTTGTAATCGGGTATAAGTAGCTGAACTGGACCATTACCCGAGGGATCCTATGACTCTGAAATTAGCAGAGGGCTAATGGGTTGAGGGCTAATTTGTGACTACTGCTCTTTCTCTGGCTGTTAAATGCAGTTGTTTGCCTGTGTATGAGGAAATGTCTCTGAAGAATGTCTTTTGTTTTTTTTTTTGTTTTTTTTTTTTTTTTAGATTCATGTTTTATTTCTATAAAGTCTCCCACAATACTGTGGACTACTATTTGACAGTGGCACAAAAATTGATGGGAGCATGGAGCATGTCGTGTTTAAATTTCCTAAGGAATGTGTAAAATACTACCAAAGTAAAAAAAAAAAAGTCATTAGGTATAGCTAATGGTCTTGCATGGACCTGGGGTAATCTGGGATAAGCAAACAATTTACATCCATCTTCTCAAATTCTGCTCCAGTCTAAAACCAGGCCTCAGTGCTAGAGCAGCCTCAGGCTGCCTGTGAAGATAAATAGCTTTCTGGAAAAGCTTATTATTCTTTTTCTTTAGCAGAGGGAGAGGAGATCCCCTTAATTTCATATCAGGTATATTTTTAGTGATTCCTGTCCTCTCCTACTGAAGTGATGGACTTTTTCAACATGTTTGTTTGTTTGTTTGTAGTCTCCCCTGTTGACAGTAGAGATGATTGGGTACAAACAGAGTATTTTTAATTTTAGTTCACATTCCAATTAGCAGAGAGCTGGTAACACATTGCTTTATCTTACGACTTTATGAGCTGATGCGCTTGTTACATGTTCCATTAGAAACCATGGATATGTAGAAAGGCTGTCTATTGTAATTCTTCATTTTTTGATGACAGCAATGAAAAAGAAACAGAACTTTTTCAATTCCATATTAGTAAACTGGTTTTAAAATTTGTTAGTATTAATGCTTTTTTCTAACTATGTTCTGTGTAAAAAGATATAAAGTGTGCAGAAGATCTAATTAATCATTTTAAAAGGCTTACAAGCTTGAATGTAATTGTGAAAGTACTCCCAAGGGGTATCCAAGGGGTAACCCAAGGGGTACCCAAGGGGTAACCCTTGTTACCCAAGGATGAACAAAGCTTTACGTTATAATTATTAATGTGGTTATCCTGTATAAAAAATCTATTAATCTACTGTTGCAAATTTTCACTTAATAGGCGGAGCCAAGAGAGGTGCATTGGAGATACCTGTGTTCTCTTATTTGAGCAAAGACATGATTTGGAAAACATTCAAGGATGTATCAATACTTGAAAATTGGATATTTGGGCCATTAATACTGAATTTTCTAATAATTTGTTTAAAACCATTGTGCTGAACCATCAAGGATAAAAAATGCAGAATAGACTGGTGGCAAACCTAAGACAATCAAGTTCTATTCAGTTTTGAGTAATTTAAGAAATCACGTACTGGGCTGAAACTGAAATCTTATTCCCTAATTCTTAAGCTGTCCCCCATTCCAAATTTATTGTTGTTTAAATCTCAAATGTTACTTTATTTTTCTAAGAAAGTAGTATTTTAAAGGAATGTGCTCTCCGTTCATGAAAAAGGTAACGTTCAATTAAAGGAAAAAAAAAAAAAAAAAAAAAAAAGGCTTTTAGTATCAAGCCTAAACTTGTTCAGCTCTTAAAATTAAATAGGTAGTGTTTAAATTGAGTGTTTGAAATGATAAAAAATGGGGTTGTAAAGTTAATATTTAATTCTTTCATTAATAATTTTTGTGATGGTGTATGGATTATGTATAGACTCCTATTTTCTACTATTTTTAAAAAATATTTCTCGTTTCTGTTAATATAACTGTGGTCATGATGACAGTAGTGTTGTCAGGGACTTTTTTATGATGATATGATGATAGCTGTTTTTGTAAGATGAGCTTAAAGAAAAAGATGATTGGAAGGAAACAGTTTATCTTTGAAAAGCTCCCTTTAGCAGGATTCCTGCTTTTTCTTAAATCAATAAAGGGCCTCTTTTGAGGCATGCTTGGGGAAAAATACCCCAGTCTTGAAACGAAAAGCATTCCTGTTAACTCGGTTCTGTAACTTAGCTCCTGCTTCAGAAGGGTTCCAACTTCACTGAGCCTGTCGTCCTGTGGTCTGTGAGTCCTCTGGAACCTTGAAAATGCAAATGCTCATGTTTGTGACTGTAGCTTCAGTAGCTGCTTACGTTCATCTGGGAGGCTGTAATTGCCTATAAAGCATATTCTGACACAATGTATTATTTCTGCTCTGAAATGTAAGAAGTGTTATACAGTGTTCATTATCCCCCAGCTAATTGCTTTTTCCTTGGTAAAGGATGTAGAAAATCAAGGTACTTATTAAAGCAACATGTTGATTTAGTTGCTTCAGTTTCTTAAGTATTAACAAGTAAAACAGCAATAAATGAATAAATAAAACAAAACCAACAACAACCACAAAAAAACATCTTAAGATGTTTAGGTACGATAAAAGTTGTGTAAAATAAAATTTTGAAGTTTTTTTTCTGCCTCGAAGAACAGCCTGTTTGAAAACTTGAGAAGTTGTAGAAAAGTGAAAAGAATTAGATAAAGGAGTTTGTACTTGTGTTAAAATCAAAGAAGCAAAATGGTGCAGAGCTCCCTTTGTCCTTGTCCAAGGGAAGTTTCCAGCTGCCTGAAGGGGGGGGGGGGGGGGGGGGGGGGGGCAGTGGTGGTGGCCCCCTTGTGCTGTGGAGAGCTTCCAGCTCCCTGTAGCATGGATTGTGATGGGGTAGAGAGATGGTGTGCTGTGGCAAGATCACTTTGCCCATGGTTATTGGGAGCCTCCACCTTCCTCTAGGGACATGATGCAGTTAAGTTTGTGACTGTGTGTATTTTATTATCATAGGCCAATGTAGATCCAGACTCTCTGCCCTGCCTGGCCCTTCCCTGCTCTCCCTTTTCTGCCGTTGCTCACCTGGTTGCTCATCTGCTAGCCTGGTCTGGTGCAGCATTGTAATATTTGTCTGGCTTTGACAAGGCGTCCCCAACACCAGTGTGGTGCCAGGAGTCTGGTGGCTGCATGCTGTGGCATAGCCCTACCATCACCAGGGCTGGTGCATTGCTGGGATATGGCTAATCCAGGGAAAAAAAAAAAAAAAAAAAAAAAAAAATAATAATAATAATAATAATGAACAACTGATAAAGTGAGGGAATTAAATCAGGTAGCTCTAGAAGCATTTGAAAGAGCAGCAGCTCAGCAGAGGTTAAGAGAGAATTAAAAGCAGAAGGTTCTATCCACTACCCAATTTTAAGAACTTGTGTTGCTACTTGCTGCTGAAATTTGTGGGTTTGAAGGTTAAATTCTGGAAGAAAAAGGATTGTCAAATTGACTGGTTTCTACACCTTTTGAATTAAGACATGTCCAGTATCAAATCCTGCATCCATGAGTTGCTGATGACACAGAGGATGTCTCAGAGAGAACAGCAAGACTTGTGTCTTGCTCTTCCTGACAAGAATTAGAGATTTTGCTAGGGACTGTCATGTGCCTCTGTGTGCTTGTCACTTCGATCAAACACTGGAACAAAACACATTTATTAAGTTCTATCTCCTTAGTTCACTGCAAACTATTACATTTTCTGTAAGTGTCAGGACAAGAGGCAGTGGGCACAAATTAGGACATGGGAGTTTTCCTCTGACCATCAGGAAACACTTGAGCACTGTGCGGGTGGCAGAGCACTAGCACAGGTTGCCCAGAGAGGCAATGGGATTTCCCTCCTTGGAGATCTTTAAATGCCGCCTGGATGTAGCCCTAGGCAAGTGGCTTTGGGTGACCCTGCTTGAGCAGGGGGGTTGGATCAGGTGGCTTCCAAAGGCCCCTTCCAACTTCAACATTTCAGTGATTCCGTGAAAATGTTTCATAAAGAGTTAAGAATATACAAATAAAGGTCCGTGTGAGAAAGTCATTCAGTGCAATAGGATAGAACAAAAAGTACTCTCAGATGGGAGTTATTTTTTTTATATGTATGTATATACTAATGTTCTAATTGAATTGATTTGTTATTTTGAGGCAAGATAGGTTGACTGGGCATAGTGATTAGTAGAACAATGAGCACCAGCAGATGATGGTGAACAGTGCCCAACAAGTGGAAGAATAAGATCAAGCTGACTTTTCTCATAACAAGTTAGTGATGGTAAGGGACTACTGATCTACATGCCTTTCGTCTAGTAAGGGAGATTGATCTAGGAATTGATTAAGCATTTTGAAAATTTTAAGAAATGAAAGCTCATTGAAATTACCATTTTCTCTGAAAATAAAAGTTATAGCATTGTCTTTGAATTTCATGTACAGCAGCAATTCAAGTCAGGAAGTCCAAATCAGGAGTCTGGTAAGAGTATTGAAATGATGCACGAAGTACAAAAAATAATTTAAATGACATCTGTAGCAGTAGTATTAGAGATTTTTCTTTAATTTTCAGACAACCGAAATGCAGCATACTGTTTGAATAGGATGACTCGAACTTTTCAGTAATCAAAAGCATATTATTTTAAAAGTAAATTTAAAAGAGTTGTAAAAGCTAATCTAAAGAGGGGAGAGAGAAGGTTTATTTATATATACATAAAATGCATTTATTTGTACCCATGAGTATCTACCTCCTTCTCTAGCCATCCTCAAATTTTGCATAGTACAAAATGTTAGGTACTCCAACTTGCCCAATCTACAAGAAAGCAGATGATAAAGTTTAATAATGATAAAGAGAATGAAAAATTCTAGGTTTAAACCATAAATACATGTGATCAGCATTTATAACTATATTAACAAGTTTTTCTCTAATAACGCTTTCTCTATAATTATATATATGATGGTTGAAGGAATATTTGTTCTATTTTTCAAATCTAGTCAAGTCTACTTCCTTTTCCCGTTGTTTTGGCTGCACACAAATTTGCAGTAAACATCTAGAACTGTTGCTAAACAAATGATTATTAGAAGAAATATAAAGTGAAATATGCCATATCAATTGTACTAATTGCATTCTGAAACTAGACATAGGTGCTCACAAGTAATTGGGCTAGTCAAAAATAAAATTGTACCTATATACTCATGGCTTCTGATATCTGTTGGAATAATATTTTGGTATCAGTGAATATTGGCATCTGCTATGAATTATTTATACTGAGAATAGAAAAAAACATGCGGACCAAAAAAAAAAAAAAAAGAAAAAAAGAATGCGGACATATAATCTCAGCTGGCATATTTGCCACAGAAGTTTTCTATAAAGAATTTGTTGTATACCTTAAGATATTTAATGTACCAGTATATCATTTGTATAAAAACTCCTTTAAATTAATGTTTTCATTCATGTTCTCAGCACCAGAAATTTGGAAAGAAAAAAAAAAAAAAAGTTATTAATATGCTGTGATCCGGTTAAATTATTTAAATCCAGATTCTGTCTGTTCACTGGAAAAACAGACTAGGCAACTTTCTCTCTTTCTCCTATCATCCATAGTTCATCTAGGCAGAATTAAAACCACCCTCAGTTCTCTATTACCCTTAAGCACTTTTTGGTTTTCAGATATTAGAAGAGCTGAACAGACAAAATCTAGACCAAGACAATACATTTCTTTACTTGATAATTTAACATCTGACATTGTGTCATCATTACTGAGTGTTCCTGGAAGCATTCTAATGCCTAGAAGAAAATGCCACCTGAAAATGCCACCTGAAGCTCTAGGACTTTGCTGTCCAGTCCATTGTTATTTATTAATTTAAATTGCCTAATGTGAGTTAAGCTCTTTCCAAACACTTGGAAAGGCACATTTTGTAGTTTTAAGAGCCTACAGGAAAAACTCTTTCCCTGTCAAGCTAATATATCACAACTGACTCCAGTGCAGTGCTGGCAAATTACATAGTGGCATGTCATCCCAGCAAGAGCCCAAAATAATGAAGAAAAAGGACATAGATAAGCACATGACGTATTACTAAGTCAAAAGTTACTAAGAGGAAATGTGATGAAAGAAATGATGTGGAAACAAATTCATGCATTAGTGAGCAGTATGTCTAATGCTGTCTTTTTCCCTTGTAAGCCCTGCCTGTTCTCTATTATGGAGATTGACACTATCTTGATGAAACTTGGTTTTAGACTACTTTTCATTATTCTAAATTATTTACAATAGGAATCGTTAAGCATGGGATCAAGGATAATGGTAAACTTTGAAAGGAAGAGATGTTAAATATTAAGCTCTTCCAATTATACTCATCCTATGGTTCTTGAGTTTCCTTTTTTATTTTCAAATTTAACAATGACAATTATCTGTTCAATGTTTCACCAATCATTTAATGGAAAGGTTCTATAAGTTACAGATGATGGTATTCGTCAGGTCTAAATTTATGTACAAATACTGCTGTGCTGTTTATTTGGTCATCATACTAACATGACCAACAGTCAGCTTGGAAATAAGTGATGGCATTCTAGCAGGAATTCATTTTCTAGTTTTAGTACCCTTCAAATACTGAGTAGAAGGGGACTGAAATCTATGATTCTTAGTGCAACGGTATAACTGAAGAGAGAAGCAGGGTGTTTGTAATTGATATTTTTCTTTTCATAAGCTTACATTCCCATTACAGTAGTGAAGTGAAAACAATAACCCCAGCTGTCTTTAATTGAACTATCCTGAGGATCCAGAGCAGTCTAGCTTCAGCTGGCAGTGCATACAAAAGGCAGCAGGGAAAGCTGAAGAAGAAAGGAGGACTATCAGCCTTGTTGGTTAAAGCTAGCTGTGTCAAGCCCAAGTGACATGCGACAGTATTTTCCTATTCTTCCTGCTTTTTAGGCAGATTCTTCAGTATTTGCTACTGTGCAAACACTGCTGAGTTTGTAGTGTTGACATAGAATCTCTGTTGTTTGTTGGTGTCGTTTTCTCCCCGGGACTATTTTAGAGCTTTCCATTTGTTGGTTACTTGATTAGAAAAATTCTCAGCAGGAAAGTAGATGAATGTTTGTGATAGCAGACCTGTGAGGGATACACAACCACATTTGGCAGGAGCACATAATAAACTATGCCTGTAAGTACAGCTAATAGCTCAAACAGTAAAGGGATGAATTCATTTTATAAAGGAAAGCTTTCTAATATTTTAATCAAACAAAGTAATAAAAAGAAAAAACTCAATGCATTTCTAAAATGCACGTCCTTCAATAGAAGCACACATGTATTGAGCAGACCCAGCAGTTATATTGCAAAAAATAACAGCATAATATCTTGATCCTGTGTTTGCCCCACTATTTGCCGTTTCTTTCTTTCTCTTTCTTTTTTTCTATTTTTTTCCTTTGTATTGCTGAGAGTGTTGTTACTGATTCTTGTAAAGAACTTAAATCAAAATACAACCACAAAGTGCCTCTGCAACCTCTGTACCAACCTCGCACATAATTTCTCTAAATCTCTGTGGAGAATTTGAGATTTTTTCTAATGTCTTTACTTCCTTTGGTCTGTTTTACTGTGAGAGCACTGTGAGTGCATGTTGTGTGGGCTTATTTAATTATTTGAACTTTTTATTCATCTTATCTGCTGTATTGTAGCACGTGATATGAATTTAAGAATATACCACATTTCTTTCTTTTTTAACCTTGAAAATGTCTCAGAATATTTTCTGCTTCAGTTTCTTTCCAAAAAAAATTCTGCCATGAAGGAACTTCTTCAATTGAAAAATAAACGACTAGGTTAAACCTAAATTATACTTTGAACAGGATGCTTATTCACATTTTTGTATTGGTCCAAAATAAAGATTGTCTAGTCAGTGAGTTACCAGATCTTTCACTGAACAAGTACAATTAGAATGAAAATATCAATGGTTATATGTATATTTATACTTACATAGACATATATATATAAGCTTATATGTTCATTTATCTATATACATTTATCTGTAGCATTTTCTATATCACTTTCTCTTTTCTCATGAAATGGTTGCCTTTCAATAACCAGTGAAAGTTAATAGTCCATTTCTTTCTGCACTCATATACAGTGTGTTCTTCTAAGTTTATAAAGTAAATATCAGTGACCCATGTACATCAAGAACAAAATCTGTTCCACGGTCAACAACATACTTGTCATGCGTTGTTGATTATAGCTTAACTGGGAGAAAAGGTGAATAAGAGGAAAATGTATTTGATCACTAATTCTCGTATTGTGAAACAGTGTTAATGGATTAATGTCAGAGGTGCCTCATCTCTGCATCAGAATTCCATTAGCTGCCCATGGGATCCAATACAGAAGAGCAAAAAAATAAATTTGCAAATACGATGGCTTTTATACAGGTAATTGCTCAAATTTATTAGATAACCTGAAGGAAAATTACTTTAGTAGTTAGCAGACAGTCACAACAAATAGGTGATAAATACAAACAGATATACAGATTGAATTTCATCTGACTTATATAAACTTTGGTTTAATATTATTTTCTGGGGGGGGCAAGGGGGGGGGATGAAACAACACCCTGTGGTGAATAATGAATGGATGGGTGACTCAGGAAAGAAGAAAGGAGAAAGAAAGTGTGAAGTAGTGAAATAATCTTGATAATTTAACACCAGAGAGAAACTTCTTAGCTTTATGATGCCTTTGAATTCAGACGGCTAAGAGCTGTGCATAAATCAGAAGAAAGCTTATCTGAAAATTTGAGTTTATTATTTCTAAGCTATTTTGCATATGAAACCATAGATATAGGGCTGTGGAATACCTCACTATTAAAGAACTATGAATAAGAAAACCACAGTTGTACTAGTTAAAAACTTTATCGGAATTGTTGCTGATCCAGAGTGGAAGTAGTATTATTTGTAGAGAAAAAAAGAGCTATTCTTCCCTTCTGTGTTGTGTTGCAAGGTGTGCATCCTTGCTATTCAGTGCTACTAAGGGAGGGCTGATAATGAAAGAAACATGTTCCCCCTCTCTTCTCGCAGGTGAAGGAAAATAAAAAGGTTAGTTCTTTCTTAAATTCAGTACTTTTATTCTGTCCAATATTCACAGAATATTGATGGAGAAACATTGGTGCAGACATTTATATGTGAATTATGTAGCTTTCTAATGCTGTTTCTCTAACCACTGCCCCTCTATGCTTTGTGCCTTAGGGTGTGCAATACTAATATGAACAGCTCTGGAAACCTTTTGAATTAAACCAAATTTAACAATGCGGGAATTCACTGCTTGCATCTTTATACATCTATTAAAGATTTTCCTTTGAAAAGTGTTACTAAAATCCACTCTTCTTAAATTTCAGGGTCATTGTTCTTCACTCAAAAGTTTTCCCCTGGAGGAAGAATATGGCCGTCATATGTTTTTTTTGAAGTCCAAGTCATGACCGAGTTAGTTGCTGAGTTAGTTACTGAGACAATCTAAAAAAATTGATTACAGCCCTCCAGATTTCTTTTCCTGTAGAGAAAACTATTTGCAACACACCTTTTTTCATGTTCTTCAAGACCCTTTGAAAAAGTCAGTGATTTCTGGAGGGGTTTACACATGCAAAGAGAAATAGCCTGCCATTTAGAAGCATCTTATACACAATTAAAAACTGCAGATGTGTTCTATCCAGATGGAAACTTTACCTTGCTGATATGTTAGTGTTTTCTTTTAAAGGACAGTGAGATTTCTTGTTGTTTTAGAATAGCTACAATTGTTTGGATCTTATATTGTGGTTTTTGATAACTTACTGATTTTAGAATCTTTCTGAAGATGCCTTGGAACTGCACACCCCTTGAACCTTGTCCTTTCTTGATAGTGCAACCTACAGGAACACAGTCCAGCCTCTCAGCTGGTATGTCTCAATATCTATGCTGAGTTGTATCAGTATTCTTCTGTATAGGTGACTGGTTATGTCTTTATTAACATCTAGTATCCCAGTGAGAATATCTTGTGCTTCTAACTCTCGAGGAATTGTGCAGGCTCAGTTTTTTTATTAGGAAATGAGTGTGAAAACAATGTTTCCAGTACTTGTCAACTAAAAATGTGGGTACAGAAGAAGCAATTCTTGATTTGTCTCTACCTAAGAGGACTTCATACCTGCTGCTGTTTTACCTTTAAGGTTTAAAAGGAGATATTCAGTATCTTTAGTGGTATATCATAGTTATGAATTTTTGCAGTTTAGAAAATTCTTTTCAATTGCTTATGCATTTTAAGTTGCTGTATGACAGAATGAATACCAAAGGTACATAGGAGTATGGTACAGAGTAATTATTAAGAATAGAAGATGACATAGTTCAATTGGAAGTGACCTTCAGACATCATCTAGTCCAACTGTTCGATCACTTAACAACTGACTGTTTACATGTTGGCATCCTCTGATGACCACAAAATTACAGATGCTAGAGTACAGGGGAATACTCTGACACAGAGTACTTCTTTGTCAGTACTTGGGCTAGAACTTGAACTGAGTTTTGCAAATGGAGAGAAGGTAGTGCCACCTCAATTTCCATTTGTGAAACTAAAATCATAGGTTGGGCTATCGTGAAGCATAGTATAGCTGTTCTGCTGTTGAGACGCATGAAAAAAAACCAAATGTATTTTCGTGATTCATCTTGATGTGGTTCATCTTGATGTTTCTGTCAAGACATGACAGTGTAGTGGCCTAGAGAAGTGCAAAGATGGAAAAGTTTCATGTAATTCCCAATGCAGACTGAGTGGAAGAAAACTGTGAAAGCAGAATATCTCAAATGCACAATTTTAAGATTAGACTAGCCTCGGTAGAGTGGCATCAAATTGTTTCAATATTAATTTAGAGACAAAAATAGCAGAAGCAGATCAGCCAGCTTTTGTGTGAAGTAGTCCATACAACAAAGTTACTGACTTGTGTCAAAAATTCTGTTGAAAAGCAATAAGGTGGTGATAGAAGTGCCATAAGCAATTCAACTTAGTCAAGGTGACCCTTTCTCAAGCAACGATGTTGTGCCTAGATATTTACAGATATTATATACCTTTTATATACCTAGATATTATATACCTTTTACCATTCACAAACCCATTATTTCTCAAGTTGCCCCCAATTCTTTTGGTTGACTTATGGAAACAGAAAAGTTGAAGTTTATAGTTGAAACACAAACAATTAATGATATGAATGCTGCAATTCTATTAGTAAGTCCTTCAGCAGTACAGTAATTCAAGAAATTATTTATGTGCTACATGATACATACAGTCTTATTTTTAGGCCAACTACTGAGAAGTTTCAGATAATAAATGTAATTCTTTTCTTGTCCAATATAGAGGTTGTTCTACTTTTCCTTTTATGTCAGTGATGTTGGTTTCAGTGTGCTGGGTGCAATAAAATGCCTTGGAAGTAGTTTAATAATGATATTTTTATACTCTTAAATGTAAGTCACTCAGTGACTTACACACACCTTTGTGATATAAATAAGGATTTAAGGACCCACTTCAGAGAAATTTATGGAACAGCTGTTTGTGGAGTTAAGAATACACTGTAGGATGAATTATAAAAATGTCTTTAGCGCAACTTTGTTGTAAGCCAGTGACCAGACCGTAGTGCCATGAGATCCTGATAGATCCTTTCCTACAGACTGAAATCCTGTAGTGCTACATAAGCATTTTCTTGAAAATCTGTGACAGAACAGGAAATTAATCAAAGGGAATTCTCTGTCCAGAAAGTTCATGCAAATAGTTTGCATACGGGGATTAAAAAACCAAAGGCAAAGGACTTCATAGTAACTATACCCTTTTTTGTAAGGCACTGAGATTTCTCAGCTTGCCCTGAAATTGCTCCACTGGTGCCTAGGATTTTGCAGAAGCGAACCCATAATGTGTTATCAACTGCTTTCCACAGCAGTCAGCTGTCCTCAGAATATTCACGCTTCACTACATCATTAGAGGCTGTGCTAACCTTCATGACATGTTTGTATCATTAGCCCGGCTGACTTGAAAGAAGGGCAATTGTATAGCAACAGAACATTTCTGTCACCTATAAAAGTCAGGATTAACATTGCTAGGTCTGCAAATGGAGTAGAGTAGATCTAACGAGACTTTTTCTGACTGGATTGTACAAAGTATAATTTTGTTTTTTAAGGCACAAAATTTCATCTGTTGGATGAAATTCTCACAATAAAGGAGATGCCTTTCAGAAGGAGATGTCTTTTTGTTTTTCTCCTCTTTACATATCAGCCAAATGATTAAAGAGAGGCAGAAAATGTAGACAGCTGTGGGAACACCTACCTGCTTACACACAAAATCCCAACATATAAGCATACAAAGCAATTATTTTAGCATTTCCACTGGCTTTTCATACAGAATTCAGTGTCACTTACTGACGTGATAATACTGAGATCTCTCATTGCTTTTTACTGATAAGATGTTCTTTCTAATGGGCTTATTGTATAGGTTTTTAAATATACAAAAAATTATCTTGATGTTTATATTAGAATAATTTAAGTTTATGAATAATAATCATAGAATCACAGAACTTAGAATATGAATGTGAAAAGCATGTTGGGATATTTTTTTAGCAAAGAAAAAGACCTGATTATGTTTAGCAGACTATGAGAAGTGTCCTTTAAATTCACTTCACAATTACGTCCTCTGCTAAAGAGGGAAACAAACAATAGGCTAACCTACCACTGGCAGTAAATGAGAAATTATCTCAGTGCTAAATTTCAATGCTAAAAGTTACATTTTTCATTGGATTAGCATTCAGTAACTGGGCACAGGTGTTTTTGTAATTAGGATTCATTTGGAAAATTTTACAGTGGTCAGTGACCCTCAAAGTTAAATAGCTTTTTTTGTTGTTGTTTTTGTGATGTTATTGCGATGCAGTGCCATTTCGAGTAATATCAGAATACCATCTGTCCTCAAATATTTCGTCTAGATTTTTACACTGCAGATTTCTTCATGTATTTAGTTCTCAGTTCTGTTATCTGCAGAAGACTAAAAATATCTTTTTTAATTAAGAATCTTTCCTCTAACTGCACAAGTTTTTATCACCCAAAAGTGTATGGCAGCAAATTGTTCTGTACACCGTATGTGCCTGATTGTCCTCCACAGTTATATATTAAATTTCTTACTAATACAGGTTAGTTCTCTTATCACTAAGGTCAAGCTGCACTTTAAATGACTGTTTTTGTTTAGTTTGGTCTTTATTCATAAGGAGATATACTGTAGAAAAGCACAGGCAAGGAAAAAATGTGGCATCCTGAATGATTTTGCAGAGCAAATTTAGCTTGTCAAAATGTACCCAGACTGAAATTTTGCTGGGTTATTATTAGGTATTATATAGATCTAATGGGAGTGAATGAAAATATCTGTGGTAGTAAGAGCCTTAAGAAAATGCTGTCTGACTGTTTTTGGACTTCAGGCTATTCTTGGGTTGTGGTTTTATTTATTTATTTATTTATTTTAATGTGAAAAAGAGGTAAAATTAGTCCAAGTCACCATAAGCTGTTTAGGACAAGCAACTGGGGGGTTATTGTATAGAGGTATCCATGGTTTTACAGGTAGTAGCAGGTATACACTGTAACTCACCATATTATTCTAGGCTAAAATATTGTTATTTTAGGTTAAAATGTTTTGACTTTTTATTTTCATTCACAAATGATAGTGATAGTGGGAAGTCTGAAGACTAAAACAATAGAAGATAGAATTGCTACAGTGAGCCAGTAGAGACGAAAGCAGCTGTGGTTAATCAGCTTTCAGTGCTTTGCATTCAGTTTATTACACATTTATACAGACTCAAAAAGTATCAGTGGCAAACCTTTTGTTCCACCTTCTGCAAAAAGGGGAGTAGATGTCATGCTTGATGTATTTCTGCTTCAAGTGCTTGATAGCCTGGACATTATACACATTTACTTCAAAAACTACTGCAATGGCATGTATAACTTGAGAAGAACAGAAAAAGTAGCTCACAATCAAGAGTTTGGTTAATTTAGCTCTTTTTTTTCCTATATGCTGAATCATTCATGAGTGTTTGCTAGCATTTTTTATCTTGCTGCTGTTATTAGTGTTACGAAATATTCTAAGACAAAAGGACTATTAAACTCCTGTTAAAAACACAAACAACAACAGGAAATTGCTTCCTTACTTTCCTCTGTGCAAATGAACATCTACTCTGCTAACCACAGAGTACATGAAAATATAAATTGGGTGCTGTCACAAATAAAAAGAAAAAGAATAATTCATGCTTCTGAGAACTTGCAGTGACCTTCAAATCTAAAGATATCAGCAAGTATAATAACATTTCGTTCAACAATAACTGTGTCTGCTAGAGGAAAACTTGGGAAGCACATAAAAAAAGAAAAAAAAAAAAAAAAGAACAAACCCATCACTGCCTCTAACTCTGCTGAAACTGTCACCTTGTCAGACTTATAAAATGATCAGATTGTTTTTGCCATCAGAAATAATGGAAATGTTTTTTCAGTATCTCCTTAAGTGCATATGGCTATTAACATGCACACAACTTTCAACACAAGACACAAGTGTGTGTTTTTATAGCCTATATCTAAACAGTATGCAGAGTGCCAAGTGCTCCAGAGAAGAGGGTGGATAGCAGTATTACAGTTATGCTAAACTGTAAGTTTTCTTTGAAATGCTTTTAACAGTTCCATTCTCTGTTACTTGAGTGTGTAATGCAAAATTTCATTGCATCAGTGTTTATTGAATTTTCTTTTTATCTTGCAAGTTAGAAAGAATAAGAACCAGGGCATTATCATATCCTGTTTAGAGGAAAAAAAAAGTAAATTAGTAACTACACTGATAGCATTTGCTCTTAATGTTGTGTTCTGTTTCACACTTGAGTACATACATATAAAAATGCACTAAATTATATCTAAATGAATATATTATATAGGATGAAATATGATCTTTGTATATAATATGTAAATGTGGATGCACAAGCAGGGTGTGTGTACGCTAATTAGATTATTATGATGGTCATTATCCATTAAAATGTAATTTCAGAGGAAAATATTTAGGTTCACCAGAGTCCAAAACTTTGTTTTATGGGGTTCTCTTAGCACTATGTTTTCCTGAACAGCCAACCTAACCACCGTCTCCAATAATTTCAGTATTTTTAATTATCAGATATTTCATACAAGCATGTTCCTTGTATGATAAGGAGATGATATTTTGTCTTCAGCTTAATGCACATTATTATTTGTGGATTTCACCAGGTCAATATGAGGAGCAGTATTTCTGTGTGTTTTTTGTTTTTTGTTTTTTCAGATAATTCATGTAATTCTAACTCTTTTTCTCCATTTGTCTCTCTGGATTTTTGTTTATTTTTGCTTAATCTCATTAAAGCACATGACTTAAGTATTCTCTATCATGAGTCCTTGTTTGCAGGGAAATGGTAAATGCATCTTTTTGACTGCGTTGAAAACTGAGGTAGAGTAGATCATTACAGAAGCCTTCGTATTGATCCCGAAAAAACTGATCACATATGTTTTCATGGTCTCTTTTTTCATGGAAATGCAAAGAAAAAAATGCACTTGTTACAAGGAAGTCAGGCAACTGAAAATGTTGGTTTAATGTTCTACAGAAATCGTATTTAAGTTATGTGAAATACATAGTGCTTTCAAAATAAGCTGTATTAGAGAAAAAAAAAATAGAATTTAGAGCATAATAATAAATAGATGTGGTTTCTTTTATTTGTGCATAGCTAGGAATTTGGGAAATTGCTTTGAATAGGCATCCATTACTTATTAAGAAGCAATAGAATAGCTGTCCAGTTGTTTCTGTACAAGTATGTTGCTTTGCCACAAGTCTTATCTCCTTCACCAGCTCCTTGTGGTTGTCTCTGAGGCAGTTGGACATAAATACTACATGCTTTGTGCATAGGTAATGGAGTTTGACTCCATATTGAAAATGCAACTGTATCTTGTATTACCAGAGGAAGATAAACTGTCACTACTTTCATCTTCTGCACCTCTTTCACATCTTTAATATAACCACTTTTGTGAGTTGGCTACACATAGTGCTTGGTTTCCCTAGAGAGGGAGAGGGTGCTTTGCACCTGTGTCTGAGAGTAGACTTATCTTCCAGCAGTCTGGTGTTCAAGGAGCACAATACTAGCTCTAGCTTCCTCTAGAAAGGTTGTTAGAGTCATTTCCCCTTGTTTTGAGGTGTTTAAGTAAATACATTGTTTTGTTTTGTTTTGTTTTTAATTATTATTATTTATTTTTATTTTTATTTTTTTATCTCCTAGGGAGACGCACTTTAACTGGGAGACTTCTGATGTAGAAGCAAATGCTACAAACAGTGCTAGAAATCATCTACATACTTTACCTGTCTCTTTTCAATGTGACTGTATGAGTTCTTATATATTTATTTATTTCCCTCCATCTATTTTTTTTATTATATTATTTTCAAGAGAGGAAGAATCCTGGAACAATTAACAAAGAAACATGTTAAAACTTTAATACCCATATTAATGTCCAGTATAATATACCACTGAGAGGCAAGCCCACGTGTGAGGGAAAAATATGCATTTAGTAATGTTATGATAAGGATGATTCAGGAAATTATCTTCTAAATATAGTATCTCTCATCTCAAAGATCTTTTTGAAAGAAGAAATCCTTTCCTTTTGATGGATGTTCAGCCATTTGAGCTTATCATGAATGTTCATCTCAGAGAAATTTCATTACAAGCAACACAAATCCACGTGAAATGAGAAATGCATTCTTTCGGCATCCATGCTAAAGATGTCCTAACAATTTTCAGTTTTAATGGGGAGTGAGGTTGCCCCAGATTATTTGTCAAGCTTCTGATGTTGTGCTCAATGCTCAGCATCAGCATAATGTACCAGAAAACAGCTATTTTCTGCCTTAAAGATGTCTGAATATAGTGCAAATGAAAAATTGAGGGGAGTTTTGTTTGCTTAAGAAGCAATATGTAGAAATGTAAAGATCTGGTACACTGTAGGATTTGCAGTCCTTCGAGATGAATTGCCATTTGTTAATGTAACTCTGTAGATATGGATTAAATAGGAAAAAAAAAAAAAAAAAAAAAAAAAAAGCTTATCTCCTCCCACTTACTTTTGAATACTGACAGTGTAGTAAAGTTAGTTCTGTTGTATACACCTACACATATACAATGACCATCACTGTCATAGAAATACAGATGATGATGTACTGTTATTAGTATTGGACTTGTCATTTATTTTTATGTGTTGGTTATGCTGTGAAAGATTTTCAAGTCAGGATGTAAAGAAACGTGGTACAATGGTTTGCCTTATATTCTCTGCAGGTAGTCATGCATATTTAACTGTGATTTCTGTTGTGGAGAGCTACAGCAGAAACATCTGAAATGTAAAGGCATAGAAGAGCAGGTTAAAAAGTCTATTGTACAATCCAAAAATAACAATACTTTTGCAATTACAAATAGCGCAACTAAAAAGAGAGGGGGAAGGGAAAGATCGTAGGATTGATGCCTTTTTCTTGAACAAAATGAAGGCATTATGTTGCAGTTGGCCTGTGTGCGGTGTGCAGACCAAGTCCCTGGTTTCCAGGAGCAGTCAAACAGAACTGATTTTGGAAAGGAGATATTTTTGGCTCTTGTACTACATACTTTGCCCAGAAAAGTCTGACAACTTCATCCACCTGCTACACATAAATGTGCTGTAGGTTTTTACATTTAGTGCTGCAACTCCTTGAGCAATTTTGGATTTCTTAGGTATGACAATAAATCATATCTATCCCAAAGGAGTAAGACATCTCCCAAAAGAGTACAAATTCCTGAGTGCACTGGAAAGAGGGGACAACTTCGGCTTTAGGTATAGTTTAGGTTAATCAGAGCTCTTTGTAGTCCCTTTTGAAGACAGTGGTTAGCAATCCCTCTGAAGGCAGGTGAATAGAAGCCCGCCCAGCCCAGGGGGGACTCTCATGCTTACCTTGCTCAACATGACACACAGATGTCACAAAGTACAGCCAGAGGGACCAGGCATGCCAACTAGCTAGCAAGTCTTTGCCATAGGTAGTTTTGAATGTTTGGAGAGTGGGCCGGTAAACAAGTGTTTCTGGGCAAACTCCAATGATTTCAGCACTTAAAATTTATCAAAACACTCTATGAATATGCTTATCATAATGACAGTGTCTGTCACTGGGGAAAAATTATCTTAGATCTCATTCAAAGTGCCATGCAATCCTCTTATTAGATCCGTATGAGTATCCTTAATTAAAATAAAATTCCTCTTTTAATATGGAAATTGAATACCACCAGAAATCCTTAGTGTAGAAAACATTAACCTGTGATGGCCTAAATGACAGGAAGTAAATGTCCTAATTTATGCTGGCAAATCATCCAGCAAGCAGGCCTGACAGTCTGACATCTAACATCAACAAACGTTGACCAGAGAAAGTAAGAGTTATTCAGTCGCGCCAAAAAGCCACGTGGGAAGAACAAAGATCTGATAAGATTATGTCTAAGATAGTAAAGAATTGAACTGTGTATCAAAGTCAAAAGAGATAATGAAAGGTGGAATTCAGTTGATCTAACTTTGTAGGATTTTAGCAGTGATTAGAAGACATTATGATAAAAATGAATGCATTGAGAGGAAAGTTGGTAGCATGTTAAAAGTGAAAAATATATGAAGTATATGTGAAGGAAATTTCAAAGGCATGCAGCTCTGGGTGGGCTCAGAGGTGGGCTCTGTCATTTCTTCTAATACAGACTTTGGAAGAGAACGGAAAGAAATAATGAGTTTGGCTTGCTTTCCTGTCATAAGTATTCTGGAATTTTGGCTGCAAGCAAAGCACACACCAACTGATTTAATCAGCAAGTGTATGTGCTAAGTGCATTGTAAAAGATGTGCTTACTTGAAATATCTGAAATTTAAAGCTCACTTCTTAGTCATATTTGTAATGTCACACCAGGAGATACTGCAATTGCTAAAATACTTCAATGAAAAATGGTTATAATAAAATATTCACATGTGAAATCTTGGATTTAAAAGCTTTGAGGAGAGTTCTGAAGTCTTCAGGCAAATTGGGAAGGAATTCAGAAACTGTTTCCAAAACAGTTTCCAGAACAATTTGCTGCAGAATATTTGGTGGATTTTTTATTAGGTAACCTGTTTTTTAGTAAACAGGCTTAATCCAGGCAAAGTAGCATATTCATTTTTTATTAGGAGAAATAACTTTTAATAACAAAGATTCTTGTTGGCAAAGTCTACCTCAAAGACTTCCACATCATCGGCAAGCAGATAAGCCTTCAAAAATATTGATTTATCTATATCAACTTATTTTCTCTCTGGTTTCATGTAAGATGTCAGTCTTAGTGTCAAAGCATTATAGATTAAATCTACCTTCATAAAATACAGGAACGCCATATGTGATTCTGGAAGTAAGCACAGAACTTAAAGCTCCAGGAATCAGCCAGAGCCTGGCAAGACATGTTCCTGTCTTCTGTCCTTCTGCCACCTGGTCTTCCTGGTTCTGGTATACTTCTTGGACCACTGCAAGACCATGGCATTTCAATCTAGAAGACGTACAGATGCAGTCAGCTTAGGGTAACCGTATGAAACATAATTGAAGATGATGGTTGTGCAATAGCAGAGGTGTGGCAGAGGATAGCAGAGACTTGATGACTGTCAAGTAGGCACCAGGCACCAAATGAATCAGACCTGTTGCCATTACCGACTTTTGGCTGGTGTCTGAGTAGTGCCCGCTGCTCAAGTGGTTAAGCAGTTGCATGAAAACTGAAAAACATTGTAATTTATTTGTGGAGAGAAAAAAGGTGATAATTTTAGGATGGAGTGCTACACTCAAATATTTTGAATATTAAAGAGGATAAGAATGGGAAATTTTGTTTTCATTTTTCTGGAAGTAGTATTTGAAAACAAGACACTGGGAAAATGCTTCCTTGATGATAGTCTCACCTAAATAACTCACATTTCCCCTTGTTCTGTGGAAATTAGTTCAACATGCTGAGAAAACTATGTCTATACAAAGACATATATTTTCTTCTGTTAATAAGGGTTCGAATTGGCTGATTTTTCTGGCCTCCTATGTGGATGTAAAGATGCAGGTAGTCAACAAGTCAGGTTAATCTGTGTACTATATGTACTGTGAATCATTCACTGTGCATGCTCCTTTCATTTTCGTTAGGAGGAAATTTAGATTTGCAGAACTGTAATTACTGCAGTCCAAACAGGCAAATAACTCAATACGGATAAAAGATCAGACATTAGATTATATTCATTATTTCACAAAACAATTTTTGTATTTATCTGTTTTGTCTGTTCATCTCATGATCATTTTTCTGATAGTCATCTGTTCTATAAAACTAACAATTCCTCACTGAAGAGCTGATAAGCAAAGAAATATTACAAACAGTAACCTGTGCATTTTTTTTCTCCTGTTCTGCAACACTTTTAAAAGTTCTATAGTCATTAGTAATTCAATACAGTATAAGGGAACATGAGAAAGGATGGCTCAGCATTCCAAAACTCATGTCTGAAATTCAAACTTTTCACAGAGAAATTATTTTGATATGTTCCTTGCTCCCATCCCATATCTGAAACTTAATAAAAACAAACACCAACAAAAACAGAGGATCGTCCATGTTGCTTTTGGAATTTAAGTATTTTCTTGGAATACATTCTAGCAGAATTTTCTGAAAGAACAAGTCATAGAGTTGTGAGGGTTTTCTTTAGCAAATATATTTTTGGGAAATTCTTCTAAATCTCTGCTAAGTCATGTACATTACTATTGTGAGTTCCAGTGGACTTTGAATTAGACCTCTAAATGCAGATAGAAGAGAAAGAGCTTGTGAAAAAAAAACTGTCAGTATCACTATAAGATGAATACTTTCTAAACAAGTAATTCTGCCAAACTAATAGTAGGGTGCTGATACTGATCATCTCATGAAATTATGGTTCATCCAGCTATTTTACTTAGTTTCAGCAGAATATACAAGCATTCATACGCACATTAGAATTTCCAGTTAGTGCAAGTGATATATTTTTCAGATTTTTAGGGATCATTTCTAATTGAAAGAATTCCTTATCATGCTATACCATACTCTACTATTTAAGGCCACAAGATTGTGAAGCTCTCAAGGTAATTAAAAACTACTGAGGTACAAATTTAGTAAAAGCTCTCTAGAAAATGCAGTGCATATTTTTCTCATTTGTGCCTCTTTGAACCTTAGAAGTTGCAGCAAATGTGGAAAATCAAACGTAAAACATCTAGTATTTCAGTGGAAGGAAATTTGCTGCTTATATGAAGCAATAGCCTAGACTGTAGAGTAACTGCTCCATATAGAAGTCCATTTTGAGTTTAAGGAGGTAAATGAAAGGCATGAAATGGAGAACATTTTGCCAACTCACACTGACATGAGGTCCCAGCAGGCAGAGACTGTAGGCAGCAGAAATAATCTAAAGCAGTTCATAAAATGCTTAGACTCAATGCCTAAATGTGTCCCGGAATCCGCAAGAGGCAGAGAAATATGAGTTTTCAAAATTCTTTTCTTCTTTAACCCCCTTCCAAATCTTTGTACAAAAAAAAAAAAAAAAAAAAAAAAAGTAATTTCACTTGTACTGCGTTATTAAGCATTGATCTTCCTTAATAAAATACAAAACAATATACCACCAAGTCATTTCTTGTGTGGTCAGCTTTCAGATAGAAAGTCCTGACATTTATTTATGCAGAAGTAATCCTTTATAAAACAATGATTTAATAAGAATGCATGTTAAAGCATTTTTTTTTAATAAAACTTGCTGAAAACGCAGTATATGAAGTAGTTAACAATTTGCAATATCTGATTTTCGTGGTTCTCCTGATTTTCTAATGTGACTTCTATGAAGTTTTATCTATAATAACTGTTTATTTAATTTTATTTTTATTTCTTATGTCTAGCAAAATGCCTCATCAGAGAAAGAGAATCTTCACATGACCTCAAGAAAGGAAGAAAATCAGAGCATCCAGGAGTGCGATTCTCGAGATGTAAGCCAATTTATCCTAGAAATCAGGTTTTAATCCAGATTGTATGAAAACATGAAAACCTTAGATGATTAGCAATGTGCTTTATTTTTCCTAACCAAGCTGACACATATATCATAAGCCAGCTATTTTCTACTTTAAAGCACAGAGGAGTGAATTGTCCTTGTGGTCAATCCATGCAGGTATACTCTCTGGATTTCTGTTAAAGATTACTTAAAAGGACTTGTAGAGCTTTTCAGGGAAGAAAAGAAGTGGGAAAATATGTGATTTGTTCATGCAGCTCTGTAGTTGATGAGTTGCTGCAGCACAGCAAGATGCATAACATTGTTTATGCAACATTTCCAAAAATAGTTGGGTACAGTTGTCACAGATGCTACATTTAATTAGGGAAGGAAAGGAAAAGAAAGGAAAATAAGAACTTTCAGGGAGACATTTAGCTTGAACACCAAGAGATGACAATATAATATTGAAAGTAGGTAAGCGCTACCAGTCTAGGCAAGCCACAAGCTTTATTCTTCTCATGACACATCTGACAGAAAGCTAAGTCTTCTGCTTTTAGCAAGTCAAAAATCTCATCCATGCAGCATGGTGAGAGCTGGAACATAAATCCCAATTGCATTTACTATGGCTGCAAATAGAACAATACAAATAAGACAAAACAGGAAGGAAAATAAAACAGAAAAATGAGAGAGAGAATTTATGCTCAGAGTATATTTTCAGTAAAGTAGTTGAAAAAATATTGCACTGCCATGACTAATTTGAAGGTGCAATATAAAAAATAGGGAAAAAATAAGACAGTCGTAATGGTTCTTGAATGAACTACTGAGCACATTGCCTTCCTCCAAACACAACAAACTTCTGTGGAGGTAACTGGGTAGCTTGCTGATAGCAATCATACTAGCATATAGCAGCATGAAGAAATGTTTGGAAAACAGATCTAGGTGATTGACCTACCCACTTTGTTGCTAGCACCCAACAAATTGTAAAAAGCTATTCTTATTACCCATTTATTGCAAGCATTAATAATTTATTCAATCATAATTGAGCTCCCCTCTGCCACAACCTCTAGAGGGGGCAGAGGCAAAGAAATTGCATATCCAGAAGAGTGCATAATTTGATGCTACAGCTTTCTTTATATTTAAAGATGAAGAAAATGTCCCTACCTACTAAAATCTGAAGAAGGATATGAAAGAATAAGATTTAAAATTCTGAAGCTGGAGCTAACTCCAAATGGAGGTTGGTTACTGCTTGGGAAAGTTAGGAAACATTTGATGGAATCCAATTTAGTTTAGGTAGAGCTTTGCAGACTGTTTGTGGAAGGAGGTTCAATAATCTTTTTACTGAAGTGAATACTTTAAAACAGCAAAAACGAGAAATTAAAACATTGCTCAACGTGAGAAAGTGCCAAATTTCTATGTCAAACCATGCAATGAAAGACACAGAAAAGATGCACTTCTCCATATAAGTGGGGATTTAATTATTTTGACTTGGGGGAGAGGGTGTAATTTTTTTGCTGCTACCAGCTAGTATATTTAGCCATTTAGTCAGTATGGCTCAAATTAGTATTTTGAGAAAACGAGAAGAGAGAAAGCAGAGGAAGACTCCAACTGGAGTTAGAGGTCTTGAGGAGTTGAACTATTTGTCATGACTGAAGATAAATTAAACCTTAACCCTATTCCCTTTGTCCTTCTAAGTGCATTATAATTCACGGATAAAGAAAGTAGGCTGTATTTCTAAACTTGATTAATAAGATTAAGATTTATATCATTTAATCTCTCAATAATTATTATATTTTAAGACCAATTCTATGTTCTGTGGGACTCACATTTCCATTACATTTTAAATTTCTGAGGTGTGTTAAATCTGTGTTTGACAAAATCTCCTCTTTGTAGAAATAGCTGTAAAATTAGAGAAAGAATACCATAGGGGCATATAAATTCACTGTGCCTTGCTGGGTAATACTCCTTATTGGAAAATTAAGCTAGAAATAGTTTTGTCAGTCTTGTCTTGCCTTTAATTGTGTAGCTATTTTTCCAACTGAAAAATAGGTATACTATGTAATATTAATAGTTTTATTCTGTTCACATAAGAAGTAAGATTGACACTAATATGCAAAAAGCTGTCTATGAAGTTTCACCATGCTGTGCTTCTAGTGTCTGTTGAAGGAATAGCCCTGAGAGATGAGTTACAAAATCAATTGTTAGGATAGCCACACCTGCAAGCAAGGAAACTGTAATCAGTGTGATATTTATCCCTAGTAGAAACAGATCTTGCAGTACAATTTTTAAAAGTCACAGGAAGAAATTTGTTTGTGGCTTGAGCTTAGAAGAAAAAAGAGGGTTTATAATCTTTGGAAAAGAGGGTGGGCCACACTGTAAGAATGGAGTGGACTATAAGGACTATAAGGATGTTGCGAGGCTGTGCAGGGACAAAATTAGAAAGGCCAAAGCTCATCTGGAGCTCAAACTGGCTACTGCCATTAAAGATAACAAAAAATGTTTTTATAAATACATCAACACAAAAAGGAGGTCTAAGGAGAATCTCCATCCTTTACTGGATGCGGGGGGAAACTTAGTTACAAGAGATGAGGAAAAGGCTGAGGTGCTTAATGCCTTCTTTTCCTCAGTCTTTAGTGGCAAGAGCAGTTGTTCCCTGGATACCCAGCACCCTGAGCTGGTGGAAGGGGATGGGGAGCAGAATGTGGCCCTCATAATCCACCGGGAAATGGCT
This sequence comes from Netta rufina, assembly GCF_964035555.1. Classification (NCBI taxonomy): domain Eukaryota; kingdom Metazoa; phylum Chordata; class Aves; order Anseriformes; family Anatidae; genus Netta; species Netta rufina. Next base: position 9,682,186 of record NC_140128.1, on the reverse strand, counting down.
GGCAACCTGCTACAGCACTTGGATGTACACAGGTCGATGGGGCCGGATGGGATCCACCTGAGGGTACTGAGAGAACTGGCGGAGGAGCTGGCCAAGCCACTTTCCATCATTTATCGGCAGTCCTGGCTATCAGGGGAGGTCCCAGTCAACTGGCAGCTAGCAAATGTGACACCCATCTACAAGAAGGGCCGGAGGGTAGACCCAGGGAACTATACACCTGTTAGTTTGACCTCAGTGCCAGGGAAGCTCATGGAGCAGATTATCTTGAGTGTCATCACGTGACATTTGCAGGGCAACCAGGCAATGAGGCCTAGTCAGCATGGGTTTGTGAAAGGCAGGTCTTGCTTGAGAAACCTGATCTCCTTCTGTGACAAAGTGACATGCTGGGTGGATGAGGAAAAGGCTGTGAAGGCTGTTCTTGGCTGCAAAGCCAAGAACACGGCACAAGTTCTCATGTACCATTTGTTAGAAAAAGATATTGGGAAGGGAAAAAGAAAAAAATGGGAGCTTAAATGAATATGCTTAAAAATCAGATATTGCTTAGAAACCTAATATTTCTACAATATTTTCTCAGAGCTTTACAAAGAGCCTCTAATTGTCTCTCTGGTAGAAAAAAAAAAAACAAAAAACAAAAAAAAAAAAAAAAACAAAAAACAAAACAAAAAAAAACAACAACAAAAAACGTGATTTCTGTCTTGGAAGAGTTACTGTAGTAAAGACTAACTAGAGAAGAACATGCAATATTTCAGTTTTTAAGACAAAAGATGAAGGGAAATGGCAAGTTGTTGGTCTCAAGCAATATTTCATGGTCTGTATGGCTAACCTTTCCTGTAGGTGTTTAAAATTGGCAGTTATGAATATATGTCAATTTTTCTTGTATGCATGTTCAATCTAATTAATATAGTATACATTGGAATGAATACAGAGGAAATGTTGTTTACAAATAGGAAACAGACAGGACAAATGAAACGAGCTGATTTTTAGTTTAGACACTGCCAACACCTTTGTTGTCATGAAATTTGACATGACTTTTCTTAGCCAGAAGTAGGTAGGATATCCTGTAGTACATCTTGATTATTTCAAATCATCTTAGGTTTGTTCAAGACCATGAAATGGTAACTTCAGTTTTATTAAAAATAAAAATAAAAGCAAATAAAAATCTGTTAGATAATTATTATATTTGTTTCTTGGCCTCGCCCAGGTATGTTTTCCCTGTGACTGGCTCCTGAAAGTCTCTGTACAGAACCAGAGTTCTGCAGAGCTCTTTTCCGTGTATCATTTCCCAAAAGCTCTTGTGTTTGTGTTGGGTTTTTTTGTTGTTGTTTGTTTGGTTTGGGTTGGGTTTTTGTTTGTTTGTTTGTTTTTCTTTTTTTTTTCTCCCAAAGGCCAACTACTTGTACGTAAGAATGTACTTTGTCTCTTTTTCACATCAAATACTTCTAATGCATGTCGTTTCAAACCTTCTTTTTGTAGTGCTGAATCCAAACAAGAAATATAAACTATTTCTTGGTTCTCTGTTCTCATCGTAGATTTCTTGCTCTGTGCCCTTGTAGACTTCCCTGATAAATAAAAGCGGTAGTGCTTTTATTTACTGCCTTAATTTCCTGCAGTAAATAAACATTGCATGTTCATTAATCATTCAGTGACAAAGGACACTGAGTATTGGACCAAAACTTATACGTTTCTAAGCAACCACAGAGTTTACCTTCATTTTTCTCTGTCTGTTTCAATTGCAGAGCTCTGATCGCATTGTGCTTTCCCATCACTATCCCAAGGGAGTAATGACAGAGAAAAAAGAAATCACTACTGTAGCAAAACTTCAATTATAGAATTCTTGAAACGAATTCAGTAAGTTTGTACCCTAAATGAAGACTATGCAGGTCATAAAAAGTTACATCAATTTATTTTAATCATTCACTAAGTACATTGTGCACTAAAATAGGAGAGGGGTATGAAAAGCTGCACAACTGTATTATGAACACACATGAATACTCTTCATAAATACCATACACCGCATCTTCTAAACAATGTGGGTTAAAAAAGATTGAAATACGTATTTATTATAAATTCATGAACAGATCTTATAAAAGGTGTCCTAGAATAAAATGGAATCCTAACTTTCCTAATAAAATTATTTCCACAGCAGAATGGCATTTTAATAGAACATCATCTATTCTGAGTATATGCAAATTGTTAATGTTCAACTTCACAAATTGGAAAAGTTGTATTATTATGAGAAAGAAAAAAAAAAAAAAAAAAAAAGTAGAAGTAAAAATATCCATTCAGTTTCAGAAGAAATAAAATATGTCAAAGAAGTATTTACTTCATGTTGTAGAAAGCTAAAATCTTGTGACCCAAAAAAATTCAGTCTGAGGTGCACAGAGTATAAAATTGTTATATGAACAAGTAGACCTTTAAGAGGCATGCAGCACATGTGTGGTAGACCAATGAGCATATGTGGTTATTGACAATTCATGTGGTTATTAACAATTAACAAAATATGTGGTTATTAACAATTCAAACATCCAAGTAATTACAACATTTGATAGAATTTGTACTTCTTGTCTAATGAGGAAATATAGCCTTTTCTTATTTTTAACGTATATTATTTGTTTTGTTTTCTTTTCACTTTTAATTACCCTTAGTGGGAAAACTTAGCTACTTTTAGCCAAGTTTGTCTTTTAAAGGTTTCAGGTCATTTGAACCAATAATACAAAACATACAGAAAGATCTGTAGACAGTAATTTATCTAGCTAGTTCTAGTGAGATATCTCATCTAAGCATAGTCAAAATTCAATGATGTTAAGCGTGTTTTCTTCCCGTGTAGATTATGCTGGTTAAAGCTAATCTGTACCATCCTAACTAAACAATTCCTCATGCTCCTTCAGCCTATATCCCAGATGGCACTTTGCTGATGGTATTGACAGTAGGAATGATACAGCTGAGCAGCACCTTCATTATGTTTCTCAGCTGACCTGGCCACGGTATCTGGATTTCTTTGTATAGAACTAGCTGATGACTTTCTCCTCTCTCATGCTCTGCAAGCACATCCCGCTTTAACACCTGCTGAAGCTAGCAGGGGGTATGGTGATGTGAAGGAATGCTGGAGCTGAAGTGTTTGGTCTGCTCAGTCTGTACATTAGTTAGTGATACCCTTTAGCAGTGGTAGAAATATTTACTTGATTTCCTGCCCACTTGTGGTAAGTGGCATATGAGCAACAAAAAGAATTCTTATTCGCTGTGTCGATACAGTAGGATACCCTTCCAGTTACATTGTTCAGCAGTTTGCAGATGAAATTGCATAGTTTAATAGCCTAGGGACATGCTGAATTTTAACAGGCTTTCAGAAATTTCTTTTTAAATGAAGATGCACACTTGGCTGATCCACCTTTATAATTTATACATCCAGCTGTGAACCTCTCCTGCTCAGCTGTACAATTCACTCGGTAAGCTGAATACCATCACTTCTGAAATTTTGCATACTTTACTGATCAAGCTGCATATTTTATAACCAGAATTTCATATAAATTCACTTAGCTAATAAAATCGTGTAGTAAACTGATCAAGATGGAACAATATTCCCAGGCATATGCCCCACCCGAATTATCATATCTTGTTTAATCTCTCATATTGCTGTTGCAGATACTTTTTCCTGTTGCATACACAAAATGTATTGCTTAAGGCAGAATGCAGTTGTAGTTAGTGTTGTTCAGAATTCTTGCTGCTGTATGTTAGAGCTTTTAATATTAAGTGTTCAAACATTAGTTTTTTCCTTATGTCTCATGATAAAAATACAGCATGTGTAATATAATGAATATTTGTCTTCAGAATAAGCCCATAATTATAAATCATTTGGCAGATATACTTGAAAAATCAGTGACAGCAATTTAATGTCAAGGCAAATAATATTTCCACACATAAAATATAAAGATTGCTGTGTAATTGATTCATGAGTGAAATTCTGAGATCTGTCACTAATGGTTATATACGACATATTAACTGTGACTATTTTTTATTAAAATAAAGCAATATAAGGGAATTGGTAGAAAAAAAAATAAAAATAGAGAGAAAATGTCTCAGTAAGCTTCAAAGGAATGTATATATTTTTTGTTTGTTTCATTGCTCTTCGATGTATAAAATTATTTCAAGATTTAGCCATAATTTACTTAATAATGATATACTTGAATAAGTACTGGCTATGATTACAAGCAATGAAAGTTTTCTTCCTGAATCTAGAAAGAGGCAATTGTTTCTGTGTGCACTTGCTAGGGAAACTAGGATTAAATGTCCTTGATTGAAAAGTTTTCAGGTACTGAAGAAAATAGATAGAGCACAATCCCTCTTCATCCGATGAACCTCTGATGACAGTCATGATTAAAACTTTAATAAACATTGAATATAGCTGGATGAGGAAAACAATAAAATGGCTCCTTTCAGCTAGGTGATGTATGCACAACTGATATGCTGAAATCTTGATGCAAAGCATGGCAAAGTCACAGTATCTATCTTAAAAAAAATAAAAAATAAATCTAAAATCTCATCTTCAGAAAATAAAAAAACACACTGACAACATTTCAACACTTTTCCTTTCTGAAAGCAATTACTGTTTGGTTTGTGTTAGTTTCTACCACATCAAACTATTATTCTATAATACTGTAATTAGAGTTACCTCTCAAATGTGATGGAAAGAGATGTGCAGATGGGACAGCAAACAAACAAAATCTTCATAATATTCAGCATACAGAAAACTAATCCTCCTGCCCCCTCCCCCCCCCCCCCCCAAAAAAAAAAAAAAGTATTGTTATTATTATTATTATTTTAATCTATATATCACTCATAGCTGTGAAAGATATTCTAATAACTTGGTTTATTATTTTCTAATTTGTTTGAGGTGGACTTTATATGCAATAGAGATTGTGTATGTATTTATATTTGTGTTTGTGTATGCATACAGGTATATACGTATATATATACGCACATATATACAGGTATATATGTGCGTGTATATTCATGTGTGTGAATATGTGTGGTGGTGTATGGAATATCTGTTAGGCTGTTTTTAACTCAGTTTATGGTTATGATGGGAGATGCTGTCTCAACTTTTGGAACTCAAGACTTCAAACTGAGAGTCGGGGCTTACACAGCTCATCCGTAGTGACTGGTTACAGTCCTGGCTATTGTGTTGCTGTTGACAGATGGTGTATTGAAGGTTATTACGATGCTCAATCTGTAATGAATTTGTTAATAATATGCAAGTTTTCACAATTCAAGGAATCAACAATTAATGTTTTGTATTTTAACAACAGAAAGATATAGTACTTGCTTTACTTAGAAAACCATTTCAGTCTACTATCTTTCCAACAGTGATCCATACGGTGGGTTACTCAAAAGGAAAACACTTGTGAGTGGAAAAATGTGAGATACTAGAAACATGAATCTCCTCTTCTTGTTTCCTACCAAGAAGGTCCTTGTTACCTGGCCTATGAAAAGAATCCGAAGGATTAGTCATTAGGAAATATTCTTTTTAACATTAGTGGTTTGGTTTTTGGTTGGTTGGTTGTTTTGGGGGGGGGGGGGGGTGCGTAAAGCAATCTTTATTTCTTTATGTCTTAAATGTTTTTCCTCCCCTATTTTTAATAATTTAGGCAGTTTTTCTATATCCTATGTATAGGATACAGATTTTCTATATCCTATATCCTATGTACTGTCTTGGTGAAATAAGTTACCTGATAATTTTTAGTATATAAAGTTAGAGTGAATTATGGATTAGTAAAGGACTGTATATTTCCTTAGTGTTATTTATGTGCTCTTTACACAGACTGAACTGCTGTTCCTTTTTTGACCTGCAACATCTTTTACCCTCAGACTGTTCACCTGCAAGTCTCTGGAACCTTCACATTTTTCTAAATGTGACTAAGCTGAAAATGTTTTTATCTAGCTCACTAGTAAATATAGCAAATACATGTTTTGCCAAGACCACACATTTAAGATTTTGAAATGTTAAAAGCTTACTAAGACTTTCTATTCTGTCATCTCACTCTTTAACCTTTATCTAGAATATAAGCTACCTGTTAGTATTTTATTTTATTTTATAAAAGGAGTAGATGCTTTATCAAGATATTTTATCAATACTACCTGATTATTCCCTGTTCTGCGATGTTCATCCTACTGTTATTAGCTGTTGTGTATAGTGGGGAAAAATATGAAAAAGTACCACCACCATAAATCACTTCGATTGCATCATCTCCAAGGCTCACTTTAGTAGCTTAAACTTGACTAAAAACACCCTGAAGTACTGTGAAGTCTTTGACAAAATCAGTCTCTTCACAAGGTTTTGGGAGTGAGGCATCTAATTCCCCTCCAAGTAGTTTTCTTAATAATACGTTTCATGTTCATATTCACACCTGTTTGTAGATCAACTTCGTTAGAGGCAAGGGACTATCAGAATTTCTCAAGTGAAAAAACATAATGAATTTTCCTCCCCCTTGTCAATCTCTTACTTTTTAATTAACTTCAATCTAATGTCATTTGTACTGAAAGGATATTTATACAATTTCTTGATATTTAATTTGCATGATAGGGTATTTATTTTCAGTGTTCTCTGCTGAATGAGATAATTTTTATCCTGCTGTGATTTACACTGCTATAGGATGAATTCAGACTTATTTCCCTTTTTCTGAAGAAAAACTGTCCAAGTAAAAAGTCTTGAAAAACATATCATGTAGAGACGTTTTTTTGTTGTTGTTTTTATTTGGTTTTTTTTGCTCTTCTGAACACACAGGGCTTATTCTATCCTAGATTAATATTATCAACCATAATCTCAGAAAATACGTATATAAAAGAAATTGCTGAAATGTCATTAAGCTATATTACTGGTGAATTTGATGCCTTTTTTCAACAATACATCTGAATATGTCTGATGTGTAAAAATATTCAAATTTGACCTAGCTTCAAAAATTTTCCATTTATGCTAAAAAGGAACCATTGCAGGGGAAAACCTGCTAAAGTTTGAAATAAGCAAAATCACTGATACGTTGTAAAGAGTCTTGATGACTTTATTTTTTATTTTTTTTTAATTTTCACTATGTTTGATTGGATAATTTTTTATTACCAAGTATAAATTTTCCAATCTGAGCATTGCACATTGGAACTGTGTTCTAAAAACTGCAATTTTAAAGGAATGACCAAAAATTATCCATATTTTACTGTATTTCCATTTTAATTTCTTCACCTATAGTGTCATTAATCCCAGTCCTGAAGGACTTGAATTTAATTTCAGTAGAATTTTCAGCACTAATAAGACTTAAGTCTTATAATGAAGATTTACCTAAAACTTATAATTCTCTTTGGTTTGCAATCTACTGTGTAATACTTCAAGCTTTTTATTTATATTGTTCAAATCCTTTTTCCCTCATATTAAAAAGCATATTGGCAAAGAAAATGACATTCTGGTTGGAATAAAACAGTGATGAATCTGACAAGCCTTTCTATACCTTAAGAGTTCTCTGACTTCCCCATTCAATAAGCTCAACGTGTGATGTATGCAAGAGATGCAGCAGTTCAGACAAAAGAACAGTAATAGAGGAGTCCTGAAGTCTAATGCTCTTGTTCAGTTCTTGGTTACTTTTTCCTCACTTACAATAGAAAATTGTAATTACTAACCTGTTTTAAGGGACCACTGTGGAATAAACTTCGCTACTGATGAGATTTAAACATGAGGAAAAAGAGCTATCTAAGCGTTAAATTACTAAACTTTTACAGCCACATAAGACTATGTAGAGATGATAGGAGAAAGGGATTCACTTGGCTACGATAACTTTTTGTTCTATTTCATCTACTAGGCTACAAACAAACAACAACAACAAAACCCACTGTGAATGTTCTAAGAAAACACAATTTTAGGAAAAAATCCAAAGTAATTATCTGTGACATCTGTATTGACAGGTTGGCAAGACATGTTTGGGGAATCACAATAATTCAACATCTCGTTTGAAGACAGCTGAAACAGAGAGAAGCTTTCAGGTATTCTGTTTCTGAGAAGTTCTTGTGTTTGTATTAAAAGGTCTTGTAAAGCATACAGTTACTTGTAGTATATATGCACATTCTACTCCAATGCTTCTGAGATAGATTTGTTTACTCAGTTCACAGACTTTAACTCTGACAGATTTCCATTCATTTGTTCAAAATGGCTCCTGGATATTAACAGTTTGCAAAACTATTTAATACTCGAAGAACTGAACTAGCTTAGTAGTCAACTGACATTTCAATAATGTGATGTCCACAGCACTGGGAAGGGGACGTTATCAAAACAGTGCTACATCTGCAATTATGTGAAGATGTACTCAGAAATCTTACCAATGCAAAAGTCTTATGTGAGTTGTACTCCTGTGCTCTTCATTTGATAGACCAAGGGGGAGGAAAAAAAAATAAATCTCATGATTATAGTGCAGCATCAGATTGGTATTGTCAAAAATTGTATTCTTCATTGTCAAAAATTAAGTATACTTTCTTAGTAGAGATCAGAATTCTTCTCTAGACACTAGCAAAGAATATCATATTCTGTTGTGTTTGATATATCAATTTAACAGAAATACAGCTTTGTGCAAAATTGTTATTGATTTTAAATGTCCTGTTTTATTTGCTTATCTGTGTTCATTTTGCATGTGCAATGCTTACACTGATGCTATTTTCACCTTCAGCAGAAGTTGCACAGCCCTCCGTGGACTAAACCTGAAGATAAAAAATCATCTGAGAGAAATGAGAAAAAAAATGAAGAATCAGTTAGTACAAAAGAAAGAAAAATTTAAATGCTACTAATATACATGTAATAATGCTCATTACTTGCTTTCATGTTCATATTATTTTTAGTCCAGAGGCATGAATAGTACCAGGTTTATAAAGCATGCATTTTTCACTATTTTATGAATGTTTGTAAATTAGTCTAGAATAGACCAATTAGTACCTTTCAGCAATAATCCAAAATGGATATTTGAAGAAATGCTTTGTAATACAGTCCAGTTTTTGAACTATTATTCTACTTGATTAGTAATTGCATATTATAAATTAGTTTCTTTGTAAAAAGAAATTACCATTCTCAAGTATTTTCTCAGTCTGTTCTATTTCATGTACATTTATGGCAAGTTAGGTTTTAGATCAAGAATAAAAGGGTAGCTAAAAAAAAATCTGTGTAAACATAGATAAAGTACAATGCAGCTCATAAGAGCAACTGTAAAAATGGGACAGTAGGGCTCCATGTATATTTAACTTTACAGTAATACCATTGCAAATCTGCTAACTTAAACAATAAAAAGTGTTTGGTTGTTTTTTTCCTTTCCTTTTTTTTTTTTTTTTTTCCCCTCTACCTGCAATAGGACAATTAGTCCTATTTTGAGAACTGAACTGTTGGCAGAAATGAAGAGTTAAAGGGATGGAGATAGGAAGAGTCATGGCATTTAGGATCCAAGCAAAAATTTTGCAGGTGGACCCAAGTAAAAATTTCTTAGCTTGGGTACCCATCCTGGAACTTCAGTTCCATCCTTTATAGTTGGGCTGACCTCTGCAATATAAATATACTTTACATGGTGAAAACACATTTTGACCACTGTAGGTGGAATTTTGATCACTACAGCAAAGATAAGCATTTTGGTTAGCATGTGCTCTGTGACTTTTATGATTCTTCCAGTTTCTTATGGGCAACATACTCTATTACAATGAGTTTGAAAGCAGAAAGGAAAGGAAAAGGAAGAAAAGCAAGGTAGAATGCCATCTTTGTATACACATCACTGTCGATCTACTTTAGGAATTCATGTGTCTCATATGATTGAGATGAAAATCTTTCAAGAACTAGTGCCTTAGGAACAATTCACTGTCTGATGCAGTGCTTTTGTGCTTTCCTCTTGCATGAGGTGTTTTAAAAAGCTGTAACTTGTAAACTCCCAGCTCGCTCTTACAACACACAGCAGTGAATTACAACTGTTATTGGATTGAAAGCAGTTTGCTTATATTAGCTTGCTTTTCCTTGCTTTTGAATCAGTTCAAAAAGTAAATAGACAATGTTACATTCAATTTAGTGGTATTCTCTGTCCTGGTTTTAGCTGTTTAGATTTTATCTGTCTTTGAACAGTCTCATCCAAAAGCTGTCCGTTCCTCTCCGGTGTGAAACACATTTCATTCCGACATTTTGCATGTGTTCCTCTACTCAGAAGTGGGTATTGCAGAGCAGTAGGTATTTCTGCCTGGAGAAATCTCAACAATTTTGAAAAGAAAAGAAAAGAAACTTGTGAACTGATTAAATAATGGCAAAGTCACACTATTATCAAAGAAAAGATTATCCATGTAAAGTGTTGAAAAAATGAAATCCTGGCCACAAAGATAATCAGATCAGAGATGCTTGTTTTCACAATTGATCCTGATCAGCATCATCAAATCAATTATATCAAATATAATATGATTTTGGTGCAGGTGGTCTGGGCCTCATAGCAGTCATTTGCTGCATTTCAGTTATAGCTACAACATATCTGGCTGAAGATAGTCTTCTGTTTTACAAAATTTCCCGTAAGCAAGAGAATTGTGATCCCATTGTATCTACAGCCAGCATCTAATTCCTAGTTCATTGTCAAAACCAGAACCTCTTTGTGTATGGCACACATTAATTGAAATGCGTGAGGTATGGACTGAAAAGGCCATTAAAACCGTTTCAGACATCCATCTAGAAAGGGCATAAATCTTCAAGTGTATCTCCCAGACGAATGAGGTAAGCTGTGCCACTTGGCTTTCATTTTAATTTTCTGAAGAATTCAGCATTGTTGGTGACACAGCTACTATTATTATAGCTGCATGTTGCTCCTGTGCCAAGAGACAGCTTGGGGTTGGTGACTACAACATGAAAAAGCACACCTTATAAATCAACAGCAATCTATCTTTTTTATTTTTGTATGCATGTATGCTTTCAGTGTTGTACTTTTTTTTTCTAAGCGATGGTGAAAATAGGTGAGAGAAAACCAAATATCAAATATCTATCAAATATATATAGGTGGAAATCCTTGCTTATCTTTATACCAGTTGTTTTTAGAATAATCGACATAGTGATTCTGAATTAAGAAAAATAATGAAGGATAAATAGATTTTCTTATCTGTGTATGGTATATCTAGTAAATTTCCTTGGTATTTTTTAAGTAGGGCTATTCTGAAGGTTCTAGTCTTTCACTGAGAGGGTGGAACACATCTAAAGTGATGTCCTTCATGGTTATATGCATATATATAGAGAGAACTACAATGCAAGAAGATAAACATCTCAGTTGGAGAGGAAACTTCTGTTCAGTTTACAGGTGAGGAAAAAAGGTTTTGAAAAGACATCAGAAGGTATGAGAATTTCTGTGGAGAAAGGAGATTTTGAAAAATCTTTGAAAAGGGAAAAAAAAACAAACAAACAAACACAAAAACAACACAAAACTCACAATAATGCTTTCTTGTTTTAAAATTGCTTGTAACCAGAAAAAAAGTGTATATGTTTTCCCTCAGTGGATCAATAACCATTCTTTCACTCCAGCCATGAGTATGAGGAGTTTCACATCCCAGCACTGGGATAAAAATAAACAGACCTTACTGTTTCTTCTGATTTGTGGCTACTCAATGTTACCAAAAACATGCTCATAAAGGAACTTGAGTTTATACAACCGTTTATACAAACGGTTTATACCGTTTATACGGTCCTGCTTACTTGGTCTCTCTAGAATACTCTAAAACTCTTTTTATGATCAGATTCGCAGAGAACCATGTGGCTGAGTCTACTTCCCTACGAGGACCCAACAAACCACAGAGTGGCACATCTTAAAATGTTTCGTAATGCCATGCAGTTGCTTGGCAACCAGGTCATGGACCATATCTTTCTCTTTGCAAATAAGGGTTACGTATAAGACTTTTTCTATTAGATATTCCCCAGTCTAACAGTTAAAAGCAATTTCCAGCATCAGAGCAGGCCATTTTAAACTTCTATTTCAATTTTGCTTTTGCATAATAGACTTCACCTTTGAATTAATTTCTCTTTCTATCAGTCTGTATGTATTTGTAAACATATATGTGCATATACTTATTCACATAAATTTAGGTATAAATATGCATATATATATATATACACAACTATGGGTGAGCATGTATGTACACTTAAAAATCCGGAGAACAACGATTCCTGACAAGGTATTATTTAACATGATAAAATTGGTAACTAAGGGGTGCTCAATTGACCAAAAAGACAAAGATCACAGTAAGGCCTGTATACAAGAATAGAGCACTAAACACATTCTGCTAATTTTCTTGTTTAAAAAAAAAAAAAAAAAAAATGTTTAAGCCTATTTCTGTTTAAAATGGGTCATTTTCTTCAGTAGTACATGGTATATCATTTTGTTAGGGTGAGCATACATACTTCATGACAATTGATTTCTCTTTTAGTCATTGAAAAGCATAAAAATAAATCTTAGTGCTTCTCTGCTTAAGGAACAATGAATTTCCAGTTCATTGTTGACTTTGATAGTGAATGTTATATAGAGAGGGCATTATCTTCATTTATCCAATAATCTATGAAGTCTGTAATTTTTTTCAGTAATAATGGGCTATGGAAAGCCAGAAATTACAATAGCAGTCCACTTCAGATGCATGTGTTACAATGCGGTCAGAAAGATTGACCATTCTATTTAAACAAGAACTTATTTGAATACGAACAGGAAGAGGCTTTCAGTGAGTCTTAGAAAATTAAACTTAAGATATATCAAGTTTTGTGATTCTGCCTGACCTTGTGACTTGGGGAAAGCTGCCTCACTTCTGTAAGTATTTCAGTAAGAATGATACTATACACTACTTACTATAATGTGGATATATCGATATAGGATTAAATTGCTTACTTTCCTGTTTTCATGATTATGAATATCAGATTAAAAGATAATATATAAACATAGAAAATAGTAGCATCCTTTAATTGCTTGCCTATTTAAAGAATAAATCAATCAATGAATTTATTAAAGTTCTTAAATTAAAATTAAAATAAATGGATTTCTGGAAAATTCTTGAAACTGTTATAGTAGAAAGAAATGCATATTTTAGTTATCTTTCTTCCATTGTATGTATTTTGAGCATTCTTTTTTCTATACATGTTGAAAAGATATCTATTTAAAAAAAAAAAAAAGTCAATGCCACTTTGGCTCCACTTATTAGTTAGCTTATTCAAATGAATATTTTTTTTTTTTTAAAAAAAGGGCAACAAACATCTTAGCCATACCAAGAGATCATAAAATTTTATTTGAAAAGTATTCTTAATGGTGCTGTGAATCAAGATTATACAAATTAATTACCTATAAAATGCTTCAACTTGATTCTACTGTAATATTCTTATCTATTTTATTTAATATTTTTATTACATAAGTTTCATATTAAGTCGAGCCATTAAACAATTCATGTGCCTAAAGTAAATCACATAGTTAGTGACTGTGAGGATAGTTTTGTTGTTCTGGTAATCTACAAATACGTTGTCTAACAGAAAATGTTTTTCCTTAAATTTTTGTAGGTTATTTTCAAATGCAATAATATCTTGGAGATTTACTTCAGTGTTTTCAACCCTGTTTCCACAGTAGGACAACAGGGTCCCACAATTCTTTATACACTGCTTCAGGAAGGTAAGAAAGATAATGAGAATTTTGTTTTTCTACAGTAAGCTTAACCTTGTACTACAATGATGCAGTGATCCCTCTGTGCTTTATCATGATTAATAGTTCAATTTTAGAAACTCAATATAATTAACACAAGAGATGAGAATTATTTTTTGGTACTTAGTGATCTAAATGAAAGTAAACAAAAGTAGCAATTTATTTATAATAATTGTCTTTAATTTATGTAGTTGCAGCACAACACATCCAACTATGTACAAACACAGGACACAACAGACAGAAACCATAGACCAAGATCAGCAAAGCCAGCACTTCGTCCTATATATACACCTGTATATATAGAGAGAGATATAGATATAGATATATATAGGTACCTATATAAACAGGGGTGTTAGCATCTAATAAATACATGCCTGACAGCAGCCCAGCTCATACAGGAACCCGAGGCGCATCTGCCTGCACCTTTTCCTCAATAGGAGGTCAGCCAAAAATCCAAATTTTGTTAGAAATGGTCAAAAGCAAGAGCTTCTTAAACAGAGAAAAACAAATTTCCTGAATAAGACACAATGAGAGGGAGTTTGAAAGTCTGTTTGAAAGGCACTCCTGCATCTTCTCCTTGCACCCCTCCTCAACCTATCAGTTTTCTATCAGTATGGAGGTAACAGGAACATCTGGACACCCTTCCTCCGCACCTCACCCAGAACAGTACTCTGACAGCAGGAAGCTTGCCGGCAGCCTCCTCCCAGCGCTTCTCAGAGGGCTCTTCTCTTGGCTGTCCTCCTGACTGCCTGCCAGCTCGCTCTTCCTTCCCTTGCTTTTCCCCAGCAAGCACAGCTGAAGCTTTGTCAGGCTCCCTTCTTGTCCATGAAACAGAGGGAAGCCTTTATTTCTGTTGAATGTTGTAACTCTGCATAATCTACAGCACCATCACAAATGGTGAACCTTGTGGTGAACTTAAATCCTACTAGTGTAAATTTTCTAGTCTTGCAGATGTGATCCCCCCAAATAAAATAAAAATAAAATCATACCAGTGTATATCCTTGACATGTTCCTACTCATTTCTAAGTTCAAGAACTGAACATTCATTAGGATATTTTTGTTATTAATTTTAATTCAGAAAAAGAAAAAGGTCAGCTTTCCCTGAACATATATGGGACAAAAGTTAAGTTGTTTTGACTGGAATTAAAGGAAAGGTTATAGATGGGCTAGGAGCCCCAGATGGAAACAACAATTCACACAATTAAAGTTGTGAGCTTCTGAAAATGGAGCCTTATAATTGGAAGTGTTGAATGATACTGAGGACCAAAGGTGTGACTAGCACTGGGAGCATCACGTCCGCTGTTTGCATTTGCACAATCCTGTCAGTTCACAGCATACCTGCAAATGGGTGAGCAAGGTTCACGTAATGATGCATGTAGGTGTATATGCATGCGTGTGGCAAACACGATGCATTCCCACACACAACACTGAATCGTGGAGTATTTAACTGAAACTACACAATAATAATAGTAATAGCAATAAGATTTAACAAATGCATGGAAACATGGATATTTGGCGTGGATGTCTCTCTTTGTAGCTCTAACTTCCCAGGAATAGTTTTGATTAACACTATGACAAGCAACTACTATTTTGGCATATCAAGAAACATTTGGTTAAACATCTGTCTTTGTCAAATATTGACCTGTAGTATAAAGCGATGTAATATACAGACAGATTTCATTTTATGCATCAGATAATATCCTCTTGCTTTCTTCCCCCTGTCTTTCTGTCTTTTCTCCTGTCAACCTGTCAGCTGGAATGTCAGTTTCAAGGATGATGTTCCTATTAAATCCTGCTAATACAATGCCACAGTCACATTCCATTGACAAAATACATGTTCTGCACATACATTTAGTTATATCCCTCAGGTCACTGACCTTGGACAGCTGATTGACACAGACCTTGCTGGATGAGCATCTGGCATCCTGGTTGAGGTGTCGCGTCAGGAACTGTTAGCGTTGAACCACAGTGTTAACATAGGCGCTGTGGCAGGCATACTTCACAGCAAATAATGCGATGGCATTTGTTCTGTAATTAAAGATGATGTTAAACAGAATCAGATAGGGCAAGTGGTATTTTCCAAGTTGTTCTTTTTTATGGAAGGTTTGTTTAAGACCTCTTGGCCAAATAGTTCTAAACTGTGTGACAACAGCGAAGCTTCTGGGAACAAACATTCTGACCTGGAAGGAAGCACACATATTAAAACTAGCATGCAAATAATTTTATTAGAATTCTAGTGGATAGAAGATCAGAATTTTTGTTCATTTGGTAAATATACTACCTTGCAAAGTAATGTGATTCTTGATTTAAAAAAAAAAAAAAAAAAAAAAAAGTGAAAATTCTACAAACTTGAAAGTTTGAAATTTAGAGATAGTGAAGGACTATGTTTTAGTAATGTCAAAGTGTTAGCAAAGATGGTATAAATTATATAGCATTCATGAATGTATGATGAATACAAACTTTTATATAAATTTAATATTAAAATTACTTCTGAAAAATAATTCTGCACATCAAATTATATGGAAGATTTAGCAAAAGATCTCTATTGTGATATTTTGAACAGCATAATAAGATGTATTGTGTAATATAGTGAAAAACATATGTAAACATGAACATGTAAGATTGGTGGGCTCCCACAAAAAAAAAAAAAATAATAATTCTAGCAAAATGTTTCATGTTAGCAAAAGTGAGCACAACTCAAACACGTGAATGAAATCTAAAGTGATTTTTCAAGTGGATCTATTGCATCCATATTATTTTTTTATTTTTTAGAAGCTTACATCTTAGGTTTTTATATCTAAGTAAGAGAGGCCTTTCAGATTGGAGATCTGTACGTGCTTGGAGAATCTGCTCATTTCTCTATTTTTCTGCAACATCCAAGACCTAGAACTAGGCTGGGCATTTTGCTATTTCTTACTAATACAAGCATCAAAATTTAAAAGCTGAACACCAACTACCTTGAAAATTCAAGGTGAATTTGGCAGATGGAATTAAATGATTAATTATGATTAACTTCCTGAATGTAATATCTGAGGTTAGAGGGAGAGTGATTTTTTTTTTCTGCAGTAAACTCTGCTTTAGATGCTAACTATTGAAGCCACTGTTAAATATACTGCTGTTTACATTGTTTCCTTGTACCTATCTACTTGACTTGAGAAGCCATGTGCACAATGTGACGGCTTGTAGCTAAATCTCTCCAATTTTTTATGCCCTGCTAGCTAGAGCTGTGAGGTTTCCATCCTCTCTTGTAAATGAGGAAGTGTCTAATTTAGGCTTTTTAACTTGAAACAAATATGAGGTTCCCACTTTGGCTTTAGTTCTCTGTTAATTTCGCTATCATTTTCAAAACAGAATTTTTTAACTGTTGTTGATTAACAGAATTAATTAGTACTCACAGAGCAAACCCTGAGCTGGCCCTTTTTCGTCTTAATTCTATTATGTAACTAATGAACAAGACTGGAATTTTGGTACTTTAATTAAAAATGCTTCTTAATCAATAAACAGAGGTAAGCTAAATAATAGCTTTACAACTCTGATTGCAGATGTGATTGCTAATAATAAACCATCTATTACTTATTTCTACAGTGTTAGCACATATGGTCTTCAGCTGGTGATAAGCTGACCAATTTCTTACGTTATTAGCATGCAGAGTGAAGCCGTTATATGTTTCTGTTAGTCGAGAGAAATCTAATACTTTAAAAAATCTTCTGGTGTCATTGCTCCACAAATGTGACAGGCAAAAGCTCACTGCTAGTAATGAAATTATATTGCTTTTACCTTTTCCAGCACAGATGAGATGGCTGCCATCTGTAAGAAATTCCCACATGTCCTAATATTCAGCTAAATTTAGAGGTGCCAGCTGAGTCCTGTTCTCAGGGTATAATAACCTTAATATTGTAGAACTGTCTTTGATGGGGTAAAAGGTACTGCATGAGTAATGAATTTTTCATTGCCAGTCTGTAGTGCACAGATGACAATCCTATATTTTAATGTCTGTTGAAATAAGCCTGTTTTTTAGTTTGTATGTTACTCTGCATTACTAACCTACAGTACCCTATTGGTGCTTTCTCTCACTTTTCTAGGCTTCTCATCCCCAGATAAACCTGAACTATCAAAAAGGAGGATGATGCTGAATTTATTTCATGCACAGTATGTGAAATCTAATTTCTTATTATTCCTCAATCAGGATGTGAAGTATTTGTTGGAAATGAGGCAGTCAGTACTCTTTAAAACTGTTCGGTGATTAATACAGCTGTCTCTTTCCTTTGTTCATTTCCTTCTCCTCCTTTCAGATATGGGGAAGAAAAAAAAAAAAAAAGATCGTCCTCAGGGAAAAATACTGGTTTGCATTACTGTATGGAGAAAAATAATTCATCAACTCAAAAAAAAAGCTTGCAAAAGCAAAACCAAAAATGTTTTTGCAAACTTGGTTTTGGAAAACTTTCATAGATCCAAATTATAATTGCTTGAAGCACAATCAAGGAGAAAAGATGCAAACAATGACTCAGCGGTCCTATTTTTGTTTTACCAGCTGAAATGCAATGCTACCTTGAAGTGATAGCTTTGGGTTCATTGTTTTACTTTTTATTTTCAGAACTTAAAACGATGAAAATACTTGGGAGAGTGACTTTTGGTAAAAGGTATTTTGAGCTTTAGACATTCCAGTGTGCTGCCAGGTAAGGGAAACTGTATATCATGGCACTGAGGAAAAATAAAAATTAAAAAAAAAAAAAAAAAAGAGCATATTTACCTTCTTGTAGCAGCTAGTAACAGTGTCTTTGACACTCCAACACCATATGTGGAATATGCAGTTCTTAACATAACATTTTCTTTTAAGTTTATATATCTGTTCACTCACTTGGGATTCATCTAGAACATAGCTTCTATAGCAAGCAGAAAAAGCATGAAAGATTCAACTACTCCTGTAATTATATGCCTGTAAGCACAGATTAATTCATGGTGCTAAAGAAAGAGATTTTGTGCATTACATCTTCCCTGTGTTAAACTATTTTCCATACTTAATAAAATGAGTAGGGATATAGAAAATGATTTTCAAATGTCCAGATACATATGAGGAGGTACATCAAAAATTCTTGTATACTTTGCCATCTATTTTTAATTCATAAATATATTTGTTAAAAGCAGTGTGTATACACCCCCCCCCCCCCAAACCCTTCTACACTTCATACAGTAGAGAGAATATAAGTAATGTAATTACATTGACATGAACAGTCAACCATAGGCCAAGTGATAAGATCATTAACACTCAAAAATCAGCTTTTAAAATTGGATTTGAAATATTTATGTGGTTAAGACATCTCAGTAATCTTAGAGGAAACCAGTTAGACACTTGGGTAGAAAGTGGTCTTGCTAGGCTGCAAATTTGATGAGCAGCTATTACAGCAGCACTAGAAGGCTGTTCTACAGTTATAAATTTGTTACTGGCACTATTATGCCTTCCTCAAGTTCTTGTACTTGGAAATATTTGTACCCAACCTTTAATCTGTGAGAACATCACTATGCTATGCTCTGATAACCACTGGAATTTTTCTGGCCTCCCTGGTTTGCAGGCTTGCACCTATTACATTGGTTGCACATGGTATCAATAGGTCTTGGATTCACTTCAAAATGAATTCTTGCTTCAAAAGATAAGAATAAAGTGAACCAAAACTTAGATGATGTTACTATTACTCTCACTCTTACTCTGTCTCATTTTTCTGAGAGCTTAGCTGCAATCCAGAGAATCAAACTTAAAAACACATAAAATGTTGTGATGTGTATATGGATATGCTCATGGACAGACAATTTGATTCCATGGCAATATTCCATGGCAAATTTACATTTTCTGGTGTAGGACCCAGGAGCCTCAGTCATATATTGGATGTTGATTTTGCCGCAGGTAGCATACAAAATAAATAAATAAATAAATAAATATATGTATATAAAATTAAAAAAAAAAAAAAAGTTGTCCCCATCACAGTCTGTGAAATACCTTTTGTAAGACAGTATTTGTTGCATTTATCACTAAGAATGTCTACAAGCAGAATTAGATTTCTGAGCAATCCAAGTAAAAAGCAAGGAGGAGAACACATTAGGGTTTTTATACTGATCCTTTTTGTCTTTAGCTAAATATGTGAAGAAGGAAAAGCACACAAACAGTACAGTAGGTTTGAGAGAGAAGTTATGTGGTTTTTTTTATTTTTGTTTTGTTTTTTTTTTTGTTTGTTTTCCAGGGAATTTCACTGCCTTCAGCTGAGACTGTTGGAATTATTACAAAACGTCTTCACCAGGTTACATCAGGGATGCCTTGGTCTGGAAGCAATGGATTTGACCTGTCGCTGCAATAGGCTTGTTGGCAGTTACCCAGTAAAAAGGCAAGTCTTGGGGAGCACAAGGTAGAAGGGAGGAAAACAGATAAGGTAAGAAAAATGCCAAAACAAAAAATCCAGCTCTGCCCTGTTTTTCTAGTCTGATACTCACTATTATTGTTCAATAAGACATTAAAACCAGGTGTCAAAGTACGGGCAATGTCTCTCTTCACATTCATTCTACATATCTGAAGAGCATTTTGCTCTTCCCTCCCTCTCCCCCCCACCCCCCATTTCTTAATCCCCAGCACTTCAAGGTGGGTGATGCACACTGTCCTTCCACAGTATGTATGTACATTGGTCGCAGCTCTGGTGTCATTTTTCAAGGTGGGTTTAGGCACACCCTGCTTCTCTCTTTGTCATCTACTGTAGTCAGGCAGAGCCATTTTAAGTTGGTTGCTGTCCTAGCAATTCTGTCTCCAAACCAGAGGATGGCTCAGCTGGCAGTATGCTCACGGGGCACTGCCTTTGTTCTGCTGCTACGCAGCCACCCGGCACTGGGGACAAGAGAGCATGGGTGAGATCAGCCCCGCGTCAGGGCTAGAGACAGCAGTGTGGGAGGCTGCTCAGCACGGATGTTACAGTGAAGCACAGTGAAATGTCAAACACGGTAATTTTGCATGCTTTCTCCCGTCACCTCCCATTGCACTGCTAGGCAAACATTCTTAGTGTCATCTTGAGCAGGGAAAGTTAAAAACAGAAATCACTGGTTACTAGAGAAGAAAAAAGAACCCTTTCTCTCCACTCAGTTGGTGTCTTTTAATTAAAAATGTTTTTAATGAAAGCAGAAGAAAGCAGACATTGTCTGGCTGCCATTGTTCTAGTTGGCAAGGTTGAACAGCTTTAATCCATAATATCTGTAATATCTCATTAATTTAGGATTCGTATTTCTTGTTTTTCTCCTTTCTTGCAGTCTCGTTAATTACAGTCTCATCTATAGAAGCAAGGAATATTCTCAAATAATGGAAAGGAACATCTTTTTCATAATAATTAAGCAGAGGAATGGGGAGAGAAAGCAAAATTGCCATGCATCACACATACCAGTAAAGAGGAAATTGTGCTGTTAAAGAGTGTACAGGCTGAGCGGTAATTCATGCAGTCCTCTCTTTCTGATACAACAGCTTCTATGTTTTGTGGTTGGTAAAGGACCTGGAACTTGTTATTTCTGCTTGTCAAAATGGCATGTTAGGAGGATAGAGCTAGTCTTGTTTTATACAGGATTTATGCAACATTAATAATGAAGTTTTAACCTGTCAGCACTTCACAAAATCTATTGTGCTTGGGACTGAACGTGAAACATTTTGGAAGAGAATCTGTGACAATTATAATAACAACCCATCTTGATTATATATCGGGAAACAATTGTTGCATCTATTAAATTCATCACTGTCTTCCTCTGAGCTCCATGCGTAAAAACAGCTGTATTTCCATTTCCTTTTGTTAAAAAAAGGACTAAGGCACATCATCAGAGAGGACATGCACAGCTGCAGAGACAGTCTATATAATTTCCAAATGCACACAGCAGACATTTTGCGGCGCTTAATTTCTGTGCCAGACTGGCCAGGCCAGCAGCACTGACAGGGTGAGCAATTCCATAAAGGTACCTTGGAGTTAGTCAAGGAAGAAAGAGAGAGCTATTATGGATTGTCTTTCCAGCATCCTTTCTAAGCACTAACTACTGTTGCTGACAAAAGATCATAATCAGATGTTTCAAAGAATTCAGCAACAGATTTTTATATGGTATTTCTCTGTGGAAATTCCTGCATTTTTAGATAATCCTCTAGTACTGATTGTCAAGGATTTGATTGAAACTTGAAATAAGAGTTCATACTCTATCCAATTATACTTGTTCCTTAGTACCAACAGAAATTCTAGTTTGAACTAACTCAAGATTTTATCTTTGTGAGAAAAATATGTTTCTAAACAAAATACTCGTGATTATACTTAGTTTAATTAAATCCAAAAGAAGAGTATCTGCTTGCCAGGATACACTTCGGTTCAATTTCACTAAGCTTTTTACCTCACAGATCTTCCTTAAACTTTAAATGTATTTTATTTATTTACTTATTTGAATTTTAGATTTGTCTACACTTAGGCATTTTTACTCCTGTTTTATTACATAGGTAGCAAAAAGATGTTTTTTAAGCTATCTTAGCTGTTTGGTAAATTCTTTAGGGTTTTTGTTTGTTTGCTTGTAAAGTAAAGAAATTAGTGGTTTTCTCAATATTATCAATTTTCAGATAAAAAATTTAAAGATGTGTATTTCTTGTTCTAAATTTTTGAAAAAGGTCTTCTATGTAAGATAAGTGAGAAGTACTTAGCTGTCAGGTGTTAAGGTGTTGCCTGTGAAGTATGCTTTTTTGTCTCCCTGTATCTGCTTCAGAATGCCTTGTCCCATTGGCTCATTCCAGACAATTTTGTGAGAGGACTCAAGGACTCTGATATTCAATGCTTTTATATGTTAAAAAATAATTATTCATCACAGGAAAGAAAGTCTAAATATGTCCAGTAGGGTTTAATGTGCCTCGTTCATCTGGAATTTCTGAAGAATTCTTCAAAGTACCCCAAATGAGGAAGAGGTTTATTTTGGAGTTTGCACCTTCTTATACAGAAAGGTGAACTGGCTTAAAAGTACAGACCCCGAGACAACCAGACTTCCTTGGTTTTGATGCTATAATGTGTAATTTTGTTTTTGTTGCTGTTCTTTTGAGCTGAGTTGTAGGGCTGGAAAGGGAAAGGAACACAGAAAAGAAGAGAAGGAGTGTGGACGTTGAAAATATAAGCACAAAAAGCAGAGATGTTTTCCTTTTAATAATCTAAACTCAAATAGCTCAACTTGAAAGTTTCCTCTAAAAAGTGATTTCTTGCATACAGAGGAAAACTATTTGTTCTGTATTTCAAAACTATGACTGTTGTTTTGGATGCACCCAATTAGGCCAAACCCCACTGAATATTCTGATAACATTGCCATAAATTATTTGAATAATTCTTCATGTTGGTTTGGTTTGGACCTGAATTACAATTTTCAGTTTTTCTTGCCAAGGTGAAATTTATCGAGAAATATGAAGGCAAGATTTTGTTTCTGTTTGAAATTTTGAGCAAGAGCAAAAAAGTTGAGAACTGGAGATCAGTTATCTCATGTATTCTCTTTTAGTTTGGTGGACAGGAAAGTCAGAAGTTTTAGTTCAAACCCCTCATCTTTCATGCAGCCATTATTACCACCTTGACCCTAGTCATTCTCTCACTTTTTGCACAATCTTTTCTTTGTAAAGTAAACACAGACACTAAACAGTGTGTTAGAGTATGGTCTGCAGATCAAAATGCATACCCCTTGGAGAGTTCTGAGGAAAAGATGTGAGAGAGTGGACTATCACTACACTGTCAAGTCAATTACATGTTAAATGTTAATAGTATAGTTCAAGTGACAATTAAGTGTCTCCAAGCAATCTATTTTTTTTAATGAATTTGCCTTTTAAAACCATAGGATGTACGTTTACATGTCAACTACCGTTTTATTACAGATTTTACAGATTTTTATTCACTATATCACTTTTTTTTTTTTTTTTTTTGTCTAAGCAAATTCGTAGTCATCAATAAGGAAAGGAAAAGTTCTTCATCCAACATTTAAAGTCTTATTATGAAATTATTATGGCCTATTGATGAGTCAGTACTTGTGGAAAAATCTTGTGGGTCTCAATCTCCAGTAAGAGACTTTGGGTGATTCATTCCTGGGGTCCAGTGTGAAATTCCTTCTGCACCCTCTGAAGCTTTGGTACAAGTACTCATTAATTGTATGAGTACAGATGATGGTACCATCATTGGCATGACTTTAGGGGTTGTCTTAAATGTGTACTTTGGGGGTTATCTTTAATCCGGTCCTACGGAGCAAATTAGCATTTGGGTGCCTCCTTTGGGGAAATGTTGTGATTTAATTTTGTGCAAAATGAATCCAGCTATTGTGTTCAGGGACATTGTAAACTAAGCAAGGTGAGGACAGGTGATCTGGAGATTTACATCAACAGTATCACCTCATCTGAACAGAAATGTTGATGTAGTAAACACATCTGTTGGCTCCAGCATTACAAAGCTAATGGTGTACTTCAGAAAGGGATAGAGGATGAAAGTGTAAGCAGTGGAAGTTAAATCAGGGCTTTGAAAATTCTGTGGGTGTTAACAATCCAAGGTTAATTCTTCCATCCAGTGAAGTACATCTTCTTTAATGAGAAAGTCAGGCTGGCAATATTCTGTCAGCCGGATGTAGGGTATATTTTTAAGATTTGCATCTACAATTAAGCAATATTTGCACTGATTAAAAATGAAACATATTTATGTCTTCAGTTCATCTTTGGCAGCCAATAAAATTAGTTTATGTTTATGTTCAATCCCATCAAATTTGGTATGTCATCAGCATTATAATAGTCTGCCTTGGAGCTTTAAAGATACTTGGAATAACATTTCTTATTTTCAAGTGAAATGAGCTGGTGTTGAGCAAGAACTGTCTTTGGTTCAAATGCTGTGTTTAGCAATAATGTAAATAGGCAGTTTGAACTGCATGAAAACCATTGAGCAAAATTTAAGGACTGCATGCATAGCTAGTGTCTGTTTCATAGCTGCTTTCTTTTTAATGCTTTGTACGTTTTTATATTCTGCAAATTCTTCATTCAGTTACTTAGTTGATGGTTTACGCTGTATTTTTTTTTTTAGCAGAGCTCTGTCCTTTAGCACCTTTTAGAAGAACCCTAATTTTCCAAATGTGCTTAGTGGAAATGATTTTGTAACCTAAAAACAAGAGAAAGGATGTAAACAGGTAGCATTAGGTTATTTTGGATTAAACCGTATTTTAAGACATCTAAACTACTCTCACTTTCATGGTATTATGAAGGCTTTGGTAAAGTTGATCACATATTTTTTATTATGAAATTATTTCCTTTTAACTTGTACTTGTTAAAAAAGTAGCACACAGTTTGACTGTAAAATTCAATATGGGTCACTCTGCCTTCAAAACAGCACAGATAGGATTTTGATGTAATGAATAATGGTGCAGAACAAGTAAGCTGACCTGAGTAATAAAGAAATGAACCAGCTTCAAGTTTTATTCAATAGAGATTTCCACTGAAACAGCTCCAGCTGTTTCCATGAGAATTTGGAATAAATAAACTACCTTCTGGTGCTGCTGAGCAGCATACAAAGTAAAGATGTCAGTAAGTCAAGACTGGTATTTTAACTTAAGGTTCAAATAGCCAAACTAATGGACAAGTTCCTTTATAATAGGTTGTATCCCCATGTGTGGCACTGGGTGGGAATGACAACTGAAAATGGTTCAGAGAAGCAGAAAATATCACGGATGAGAAAAACTGACCCAAAACACAATGGGCCAATTTTGGTATGATTGGTCACGATCAAAAGTAACTTTATGGATTTAAATTATTCCTCAGAACAGTCCCAAAGTTTATTCTGCATGCTTTCACAGACACCTCTGAGGTAAGCTTGTATCCAGCCTTTGTACAGTCTTTGGAAAATGTGCACATATTCATTCTAGAGCTGGGCAATCCTAGGAGCTCCTCTCACAGCAAAATAACAAGAGAAAGGAGAGCAGTGAAGTGAACCAGGAACTCGAATAGCCTGTGCTGCCTCCGCAAAAGGGCAGGCAGCACACTAGCAGCTCAGGGCTTGATGACCTATGTATGACAAATGATTATCACATCTTCTGTGTGTGATTTGCAGAACACTGTAACAGAGCCAAAAATGCTGCCAAAGTGATGTAAACTGGAAGACATATGCTAAGAATAGAAGAAAGGGATTTCAGTTTTTTTTTCCCTGATGCAGCCTTGGTGGCCACATATTTTGGACTAGCAAATTAGGTTCCAGTATATATAGAGATCTGTTTATTATATAGGGCTCACTGTGGGGTAGTGAATAAAACCCAAGCCATTGCAGTGTGAATTGTTGTCCCTTTCTTAGCACCGTTGCGTACACACAACCCAAGATAGAGAAGCTGGAAAGTGCCTTCAGATGAGGTGGTGGAAGAGACCATGTACAGCCCAGGTGTTGAGTGCTAAAAATATTTTTTGTCAGAGGAAAAGATGAGCAGAAGGCAGAGGGGAGCAGTGGTGAGGGGAGCAGGCCTCTTGAGGCCTCGCATGAAACTCAGTTTTTATAAAGGGAATCCTCCACCTAAACAAACTGGAAGTTCACCTGGTGTTGCGCTCTCGTTAATGATCAAGCCAATGCGTGCTTTCAAGTTGGCAGGACATTTTTTTTAACATGAGACACAATGTGGTGGCAATGAACTGGTCAGGCTGGCATTGGCTGCTCTTGCTTTCCCATGGCCCGGGTACCCCGTGCTTCTCTGTACCCCTGGCAGGTCTTTCATTACGGGGTTGCATCTTTCTGTGTCCAGCTGAGGTTTTGCTGCAACCCTACAGGTCATTGTCTGATTTTTGTTTGTGTTTTTTGTTTGTTTGTTTGTTTTTGTTTGTTTTTCCCCAGTCTACATTCTGAAAATAATCTGAGACAACATATATAAACAACTTTCAACATAATTAATTTGTCCCAGAAATCAAACCTGGAAGCCTAGTAACCTACATTAAATGTCCTAATTCCCCACTAAGACATAAATCTCTGGATTGTTTTTAGTACACACAGACCACCTGTGTCACACAATCTGCTTTAAAAAAAAAAAAAAAAAAAAAAAAAAAGTAGCAAAAATCTTTCATTTTTATATTAATTACATTTGTATCCCTCACCAGTGATTTCAGTGTAATTTAGATCTTATGCTGGTGCAGGGCAGCAATTGATTTTGATGGGACTATCTGTATGCAGATAGAAATTACTAGAACTTCATATAAATTATAATGAACATCGTACAAAATTCTTAAGTCACAGACTGAATACAATTACATAGTGCAAATTATAAACTAATTTAGGACTCAAAATTAATATCAAAAGTGCCCTATGCTTGACACAGTATAAAAGAAAATGGAACAAACAGTCGTAAGTATTTTTAGTGGACTTTTCATCTTTTTTTAGAGGTATATCTCACTGCAAAGTGTTAAAACCAAATTGAAAACATATCAAGTGGTTTAAAAATGTGTATGTAGAGGGTACAATTATATCCAAAGACCTAATGATAGCGAAGTATGCTCATGCAATATATGCAGCCATGAGGCTTCTCTGAACTTAAGTCTGCATAGATGCTGTACTGTATTTCTTTTTATAATAATTGCATATAGTTCATCTTAAATTTCAACTTAGAGTAAATGAATTGGCTTAAAGTCGTTAATAAAATGTTGGTTCATTTTTAGAAACTTGGGGTTTATTTCCTTTGTTTCTGATAAACCAGGAACTCTAATAGCACTTGTAGTACGCTCTGTAATAAACATGCAAGTGTAAGCATGGTGCCTATGCCTGTAACTGTAGCAAGAAACAAATTTCTCCAGGAAAAAATATGAAGCTTCTTGCTCTTATTTTTTTATGCACCTACGTTGAGGGAAGCAAGTTACTCTCATGGTTGGACCAGATGATCTTGGACTTTTCCAACCTTAACGGTTCTATGATTCTAAGTCACATTTTAGAGCAGCAGTTTTATTTGTGTGAGACAATCTTCTTCTGCCATAGCACAGACATGGAAAACATCCATTTGCTCATTAACAGTAACACCCTAGTTTTTTCACAGAGAATGCTGAGCTGTTTAAGTTACATTAACAGTCTAAACCTAATGCTATGTTTAAAGAAGACAGATACAGAGCTTTATTCTCAGGGGTGGTCAACCTACAGGAATGCAAGAGAACTTGTTAGGGGCAGGTTTCCTAATTCTCTGTGTAAACGTCAGCATTCAATGGTTTGCCTGAGACAGTTTGATGGAGAGGATTTCAAAGAAAAACAAACCATCTCACATCACTGCTCCAATGTCCAGGTAAGTCAAGGCTTTGGTACTGTTATGGGCACGCAACAGATGCGGTGTTTCTCTCCATTACCAGGGTACAGCAGCCTGATGTCCCAGAAGAATAAAAATCACACTTACTCACTGGTCTTCACCCAGTAGTGGACTTTCTGCTGTCCCCACTGGATAGCTTGTAGTACCTGTGCTACCTAACCACAGAGGAGAAGCCTCTGCAGTGTAATGCAGACAGATCTGAATTGAAAAACACACAATGGTGGCAGTAAGGGTGGGTGAAACGCATGTTTTTTTTTCTTCTGTTTCTGAAAATGTTAGTGTGTTATGTATACGTAATTTTCCTCCAAAACTGAACAGAAAGGTTTTGGCTTTTGTGGTTGGTTGTTTTTGATTTTGTTTGTTTGTTTTGTTTTGTTTTGTTTTCCTGGTGGAAAATCATAAGTAATGAATGTGACAGAATTATTCGGGTCCTGTGAACCCAAGAAGAGTGCGGGTTCCCTGTGGCTATACAAAGTTCCTCGGCAGGCACACAAGGGTACTGCTCATGGTGCTCTGAGATGTTGACTCTTCTTTCTAAGTGTTGTGTGGGAAGTTGCTCCTTCACTGATGAAAGAGAAGGGAGATTTCTAAAGAAACTTCTAAAAAACTAGAAGTAACCCGGCATTTGCCTCGTATGTTCATTTCTGCAAGACTTCAAAGATGCTTTACGTTACTAGGATCAGATAAAGGTCTGAAACAGTCTTTTCTTGACCCTTTACGATTCATAGACTGTTTTATTTCTGAGCCCTTTTTCGAAGTATGTTAGGCTGAGCTAGTATAAAGAGTTGAGAGTTGTGAGTTGCTGACTTGAAAGATAGAGCATTAGAGTGAGACAAAAATTTGGGCCAGGGAGGAGATGGAAAAGAAAAAAAAAAATGTGTAGAAAGGGGCTTGAGAAGAGGCAGAAAAAATGGACATAAGAGGTGACTGGGGAAAAAAACAATCTATTTGGAAGAGGCATAAAAGAACTGAGGCAAAGGATGTTCAGTATGTTTATAAAGGTAGTGAGGAGACTTATTCCCTAGTAAGCATCTAATGATTTCCACTGTCTGTGGTGTGCTCTTCCCTCAGTACATAACAGGCTCACAGGATGAAAACCTCCACGCTAATTCAGAGGCAGAGTGTACATCTAAACTGTTTATCTAGTGGGCACCCCCTGTCTTTTCTCATGAATGTTCAAGAAAACAAAATAGCTTTATCTGTAGGGCCTCAAGCACTGTCTGGAGATGCATGGAATAGCAAGGTAGCACCGCAAAGGGCACTTCTGTCTCCTCGCTCTATCTCGTGAAATGTGAACAAGCAGAAAATAGGGAACAAATAAGAGAAGGAGAAAAGTGTCTCTGTCAAAAAATATATAACATGGACAAAATACTCAGATGTGACCAGAACCAAGTTAGTAGAGGTATGTATGCCTGGAAAGCAGATTTTTTGCAGATCCAGGTAGGCCCTTTACTTGAAATACAAAGAAAGAGAAGAAAATGGCTCCCCCGCTGCTATTTGTTTTGGTGCCTAAACCAGAACATAGGCTTTTATCAAGTCTTGTTAGAGCAGAGAATACTTTAAAACAGGGAATATGTGGAGCTGCCCTTTGCAGGGGATGGTTGGTGGTAAATTGTCCTGTCAGCAGCTGGAGGCTCTCCAGGCCAAGTCACTCAGGAGGACACCAACTGCAGCAAAGGGGTATTGTGCTTTGCTTGGCAGCACTGTCCTGTGTCCAACAGTATCCATCAAGCTCAGGTACCCTTCTTCTTGAGAGCAGCTCATGGAATTATTCATGAGATTATTTGGTCGAATAGTCAGACTTCCTGTATAAGAGTCTGGCCTTCAATTTATACGTAGCATTGCCAAAGAGCTGAAGGACATTTTAACTCAAATGTTTAAGGAAATTCAAAAACTAGGTTAAAAAATAAATATTTAAAAATAAATAAATAAAGATAAAGCTGCAGGGGTGCTTGGCCAAATCTCCTGGGTTCCAGCTGCTGCTAAGAGGGGACTGTCAACTGGACAACCCAAACTGTCTGGGAAAGCACGTGCCTAGAAGTCACTCTTTAACAAGAGGAAGGTGAATGTCAACCAGATTACACAGGCACAAGAAAACTGTGATTTGCTGGGTTTGAAACAAAGCAGGGGTGTGGGTGTAAATTGGGGCGGTGGGCCAAGATGGGTAAAATGGATCCCCCATCTGCAGGTGGAGGGAACTGGTGTCAGGGGAGAGCGGGGGCATGTGGGCCACATGGCTCCTCCAGTGAGGTGCTGAAGGGCACTGAGAAACTGCCAGGGGCACGTTAACATTTTATAAAAGCCTGGCATTACAGTTTTGCTGATATGGATTAAGAATGTTTAGTTCCCTGATTGCTGGCTAATTATGTCATTAATCAATAAATCACTTCAATATTGACCTGGTTTAAGCTACGTGAACAGAGCATTTTTTTTCCTGTGATACAAGTCCCCATGTAAGTGTTTCACATTTTAGTCACAGAATCACAGAATCACAGAATTTTCTAGGTTGGAAGAGACCTCAAGGTCATCGAGTCCAACCTCCAACCTAACGCTAACAGCCCTCCACTAAACCATATCCCTAAGCTCTACATCTAAACGTCTTTTAAAGACTTCCAGGGATGGTGACTCCACCACTTCCCTGGGCAGCCTGTTCCAATGTCTAACAACCCTTTCAGTGAAGAAATTCTTCCTAACATCTAACCTAAAACTCCCCTGGCTCAACTTAAGCCCATTCCCCCTCGTCCTGTCACCAGGCACGTGGGAGAACAGGCCAACCCCCACCTCGCTACAGCCTCCCTTGAGGTACCTATAGAGAGCGATAAGGTCACCCCTGAGCCTCCTCTTCTCCAGGCTGAACAAGCCCAGCTCCCTCAGCCGCTCCTCGTAGGACTTGTTCTCCAGGCCCCTCACCAGCTTCGTCGCCCTTCTCTGCACCCGCTCAAGCACCTCGATGTCCTTCTTGTAGCGAGGGGCCCAAAACTGAACACAGTACTCGAGGTGCGGCCTCACCAGAGCTGAGTACAGGGGGACGATCACCTCCCTCGCCCTGCTGGTCACGCTGTTCCTGATACAAGCCAGGATGCCGTTGGCCTTCTTGGCCACCTGAGCACACTGCTGGCTCATATTCAGCTGACTATCCACCATCACTCCCAGGTCCTTCTCTGCCTGGCAGCTCTCCAACCATTCCTCTCCCAGTCTGTAGCTCTGCTTGGGGTTATTGCGCCCCAGGTGCAGGACCCGGCACTTGGCCTTGTTGAACTTCATGCAGTTGACCTCAGCCCATCGGTGCAGCCTATCCAGATCCTCCTGCAGAGCTTTCCTACCCTTGAGCAGATCGACACACGCACCTAACTTGGTGTCATCTGCGAACTTACTGAGGGTGCACTCAATGCCCTCGTCCAGATCATCAATGAAGATATTAAAGAGGACCGGCCCCAGCACCGAGCCCTGGGGGACGCCACTAGTGACTGGCCTCCAACTGGACTTGGCTCCATTCACCACGACTCTTTGGGCCCGGCTATCCAGCCAGTTTCTAACCCAGCGAAGCGTGCGCCAGTCCAAGCCAAGAGCAGCCAGTTTCTTGAGGAGAATGCTGTGGGAGACGGTGTCAAAAGCCTTGCTGAAGTCAAGGTAGACCACATCCACAGCCTTTCCCTCATCTACCCAGCGCGTCACTCTGTCATAGAAGGAGATCAGGTTCGTCAGGCATGACCTGCCTTTCATAAAGCCATGCTGACTGGGCCTGATCGCCTGCTTCCCCTGCAATTGCTGCATGATGACTCTCAGGAGGATCTGCTCCATGAGCTTTCCTGGCACTGAGGTCAAACTGACAGGCCTGTAGTTTCCCGGGTCTGCCCTCTGGCCCTTCTTGTAGATGGGCGTCACGTTTGCTAGCCGCCAGTCGATTGGAACCTCCCCTGATAGCCAGGACTGTTGATAAATGATGGAAAGTGGCTTGGCCAGCTCCTCTGCCAGTTCCCTCAGTACCCTTGGGTGGATCCCATCCGGCCCCATCGACTTGTGCACATCTAAGTGCCGTAGCAGGTCACCAACCAGTTCTTCATGGATAATGAGGGCCACATCCTGCTCCCCATCGCCTTCCACCAGCTCAGGGTACTGAGTATCCAGAGAACAACCGGTATTGCCGCTAAAGACTGAGGCAAAGAAGGCATTGAGCACCTCCGCCTTTTCCTCATCTCTTGTAACTAAGTTTCCCCCCGCATCCAGTAAAGGATGGAGATTCTCCTTAGTCCTCCTTTTTGTGTTGATGATTATGAAATGAAGTCACAAGACTTCATTTCATAAATCCAGATTTGCAAACCTGTTTAACGCAAATTGTATGACCAAAAGTACTGAGGTGGACAACAAGAATGTTTATGAATTACTATTTATTTTGAAGCTGATGTGAAACTAATTCAGAGATGGAAGAAAGAAAAAAAAAAAAAAAAAAAAAGGAAAAAGGTGTTCAACAGGGTCAACAGGGAAAAAATAAAAAATTATCTCATCCCTCTTGTGATTCTGAACATCAGCCTGCCTTTCTTGGGGATCAGAGAAAGACCACAACACCCAAATTCAACACTGTCCAAACTTTTTAAGTAGAAAACATGTCCATCAGAAATTTGTTTCTAGATATATAAAACACAATTCCCTGGTAAACGTTTGTTGGAGTATTGGAAGCAGTGTACATTGCTGATTAATGTCTGCTAAACAGGAAAATTAAATTATCCCCTCTCATAAGCTGCTGAACTCTAACTTCTGTAGAATAAAACAACTCTAAACTTTTGAATGAAATAAAACTTGTTTTTAACACTTGCACACAGAATCGCAGGTCCAGGGGGAGGTAAAATCTGCAACACACTGAATATCTGATCCTGTTATAAAGAAAACTTTGTATGTTTCACGTATTTGCTCTGCCTTTGTCAAGAACTGAATTGTTTTTATATTTTTAGTGGGTAGCATACAAGAAAAGGGACACGAGGACAACCACCATTCACGTGAACAAGACCTTGCCACCCTTCTTCATGTTGAATCTGCTTGTTCTAGGAGAGGAAAGTCAGCATCAGGCTCTGGCCTTCATCTTCCAGGTAATTTACAGATAGCAAATTTACTTACACCACATTGGAGAACACACTGTAACGTTAGACTAGAATCAGAGGAAAAAATGGAAGGTCATTAGATTAGAAAGAGTAAGCATGGAAATTTATATATATATATATAATATATATAATCTGTTAGAGAATCAATTGCAAACTGCTTCACACAAGGAACAAAATTATGCTCCTGCTGTTTTTGTGAATTCCCCCATTTCAAAATTCAATGTCTGTGCACTGCTGTGGAGCTGGGGGACTCCCCAGGGTAGTTTGCTGCCTTCTTCTCGACCACCTAACACTTGCTCACTGAAGGGCAGTTCTTCATACGCCACTGGAAAGTCCTGACACCTGAGTAATAACACAGGTGATGAGAAAAAGACACCTCTGTACCTTATCTTTGTTCTTTTTGACCATTTCCCCAGCAGGAAAAATGTTTATTCATTTTAGTATGTCTCCTCCTGAATAACCACAGAAAAGCACTTTCATTACTGCTAATGGCTATTGTACGTTTTTTCTGCTGTGATGTGTCCTGACTTGAACATCAGTTATCTCGAAGATGAAATTATGGAAAAATGAGTCTGCAGCATATGCAGTTTGCAGTGTGTGTTGTCACTGCTTTCAAGGGCTGCTTAGTAGAAAAGTAAAAGCCATGGTGTTTGCTCACCCCAGAAAACTGGAGCAACTGCCTATTTTTACACTCTAATCTCAGCATGTAGAGATCCAGCCATTAAGCTCCTATCAAGGTTAATTAAAGTTTTGAAGGCAAAGGTTTGAAATGCAGACTTGCTAGAGAGAACCACATTTCCTCTAAGGATTCAATTCAACTCAGTCACTGCAGCTCTTTTCAGTTTCCTGTTAATTCATGTCTTTGTCCAGGTGGTTTTTACCCATCAGAATAAGACCTGAAGGGCTCAGGAAGCTCAGTTTGTGAGCTGGGGCCCTAACGCTTAGGCTGAAGACCGATAAATTAACCAGGAGCTGTCAGACAGCTCTACATGATCAAACAAAAGCCTAACACTAAGCTGTTTAACAATTCTAAGATATACAGCGATGAAAAGGGAACTAAAAGTAGGACAAAAATATGCACTATGATATGAGAACATTTGCATAATCTTTTGAAAACAAACTAAGTGCTTTCTCTTTCATTTTTTTCCCTTTATTTGTCCAAATAGGGTGAATATTCTTAAAAATGCAGTTTTAATAGATATATTGCACCAGTTTGGTCTTTCTAAAAATGAAATAGAAGATTCAGCATTTGAAATATCACAGAAAGATATTAGCTAACTGAATGCTAACAATTTCATACAGATGTCTACTTATCATGCAAATAGTTTATTTAGATGCAGAGACACATTAGACTCCAGTGATCGGGAAGTGAAAAACGGTAGTTGCTTCATGTTGTTTCAGCATACGTGACTCGAATTTCAGCGTGTTTCCTCTAGTAGTTCAGATAGCAACACTGAAATAAGCAACAAAAATGAGGGACACAAACTGTGTATACAAAGGAGGCTTGATTTCTAATACAGTGGATATTAGCGGTAGATGATGGGCTGCAGAAGAACAGATGCCTTTAAATCAGCAGAGCATTATGCAAACAGCTGTTAACAAGATAAAGCATGTAATTTCACCTACTGTACTCTTAATTTCGCTCCTACCATGCTGATCACATCCTGATTTCAGTATGACATTTAAAAGGAGGTCTCAGCTGGTTTATATACCACTTTATAACCCCTGATTTGCAAAAGGGTAACTGACTGATTCTACTTTTGAGTTCCAGAAAATAATACAGCTTATAGTCTTTTGTGGTACACGAATGGGTTTTCATTAGATTTTAAACCTAAACTGCTTCCTGACCTTTTCCCAATACTATACTTATTATTTTTCTCTCTAAATTAAATCATACTCAAACCCTAAACATTTGTACATCACTTTTATCTATTACTGTTCCTGAAGATGACTTAATTATCCTAATATCTAGCGTAAAGGTCTTGCTGTTGCACCTAATCACTGATAGCATGCAGAATGAAGGGCCTCCATTTACAGATGGGTCAGATAGCCAAGTGTCCTAGCAGCACGTAGTCTACAGCAGAGCACTCCTCTGTGTGCTAAACAGACCACAGAATGTTTCATCTCTTGAAAAACACATCATTTATTCATACTGGAGCAAGTTATCTCTGAAAGCAGTGGATGAAAGCAGAAGTCTTTTCCTTGACAAAGATCGTCTTTTGACTGGTGCAAGTACCTGCAAATTCAGAAAGAAAGAAAGAAAGAAAGAAAGAAAAAAAGCTATTTAGAAAGGGCTTTCTGATATTTCTCAGTGATTTTGTGTTGAAGGGAACCATTCTAGTCACCAGATTAAATTCTGTTGTTTACTGTGTTCAATATAAGTATCCAATTTTGTTTTCTTTTCATTTTCCATCATTGCCTAGCAAAGCTTGACTGATGATGCTGCCATTGAGGGGGTGGATGGACGCCCTCCTCCTCCTCTGCAGCAGCCTGAGACAGGAAGTGATATTCTTTTGGCCACCCATCACCACCAGTTGCCATCTCGGCTGGCCAAGAAAAGCAAGACGTCGGCAGCAACCTCCAACACTTCATGATGAGGTGATGCCCTCTCGCTGTGGGGCAGCTGGGCCTCAACGCAGCGGATCTGTAGGATGGCAGTACTACAGGGTGCTCATCCCTGGGTCTTCTTATGAAAGATTTTGTGATTGGTGCTGATTTTTCTACTTTTCTGAATTGTTTTGAAATGTGTTGTAGAGTTGCTTAGGCCTTAGGGTAATAAGGCTTATATTTCACTACTGTGAGTTTTTTCCTTGAAAGTGGAAACTGCCAAGCATGAAAAAGAGAGGGGGAAGAAAAATAACATTGCTTTTTTTTTTTTTTTTATGAATCCCTGTTGTTTATTCTGCAGTGTACACCCAATATCAATTACTTTAATCACAGTGGAGACTGTGTGAATCCATCAGAGAGAAAGTCTATAAACATGATAAAGAAATGTCATATTGTCCTCACTATCAGTTTATCTTTTTTTTTTTAACTCTCTCATATGTGACAGTAGCGATAAAAAATAAAATTAACAAAAACCTGAGGCAACGTGTTGTCCAAACCCCAGTTGTTTTTATGGCATATTTATGCATTTAAGAAGTTGATGTTTTCATCAAAGGAATGACTGATTCAAATAAAAGGCAATTTATTAAGGTAGAATAAAAGAATGTAATTATTTTATCTGAATTTTGAGTTCTTACAGTTTATTAACAAATAAAAAGATGTTCAAAGTGCTTACAATAAAAATATGATGTTTATTCAATAAGTTGCTGCATGTCACTTGGTTTATTTATAGTACATTTAAATACATAACCATATCAGTGTAAGAGCTTTGCACGGTTTAGTTTAACCACCCAGAACAGCTATAGTGTGTGTGTGTGTACATATATATATTTCTCATATTATTTTTCTGGATTTATTTCCACTGAAAGCCTCTTGGGGATTTTATTGGACTTGGGATTAGAGTCTCAAAGTGTGGCTGCAATGCCTGTTATTGAGAACCATGTGCATCACGTCCCTGACCCCACATCTCTGACAGTACCAACACTGACACAAGTGTTTTTCTCTGGAAACAGATATTGTTCTCTTGACACAATCTCACCGTGTGCATGAGTATAAATAATTTGCTGAGGAAGAGCTGTGCCTGTGACATGATGGAGCAGTTTTTGCCCTGGTGAGAACGTAAGCACGCAGAAGTGAAATAACAGCTGGAGGAGCTGCCTGCAGAGACACGATAGCCTCAGAGTCATCCCAAAAATGTTAAAGTAACTGTTTTTGTCTTTATGTTAGCATCATTGATGTTTTCTGTTTCTATCTAGCTGTGCGTAGCTTGGCACTGTGCACACTGTGACTGATGCTCTCTCACCTAAGTGCCAGCTTTTGCTAGGCTGGGTGTGAGAATTGTGACCACAGGATGCTTGGTTGATTTAAGCAAAATTGTCTGGGAAGCCAGACATGAGCCAGCTTTAGACATGAGAGAGACTCTGTGTACGTGTCTGAACCTCTCAAATACTACCCTGTAAGGTATGCAAAAAAAGTAATATAAAAAAGAGCAGAGTGACCCCAGCCAGATTTTCAGTATGTGGTGTTAAGTATATAAAGAGTGGCAAATGAAGGGTGTCTGGGGACACGGGATTAAAGAATGAATACCCTAGGAGAGGAAAATGTTTTTCCCCGTAATTTCTTCTACTGCTGTTGCTGCTTTTCATATTATACTGCACCTGCTGCCACAGTGACATTTATAAGTCTGGAATCAGGCACCATCCTCCTGACCCAGAAAGCTTAGGTTTAATTGAGATAATGCAAACAGTCAATAGGAGAAAAGGCCAGAGATGGGTTTTACAGCAAGGTAAGCAGACCACTGGAGACATGGCAGAGTGTGATCTCATTCTGCTGTCGACAATGCATTTCTTTGGCAAACAGTTTTCTGTAGCAGAGGCTTTCATTGTATTTGGAAGTTGTCGTCTGGACTCGCACTGGGTTCAGTGCCTTTGAAACTCAAATGCTGTAGATCACTACAGTTTTTAATTGGTTTTACAGTTTATGTCAGATGTGTCTTTATTTATTACCAAAGCCAACCAGCTCATAAAGAATGATGTTTGTCTCAAGTGACTGGATTAGGAGGAGGGAAGGTGCCGGTACAGGCTAACAAAGGAGCTCAGATTGTCAGGGGGCCTCCCCATCAGGTTTTGATATGAATCAGAGGCAAATCTTTGGACATCCTGTTAAGAAGCGAAGCAAAAATGACTTGGGGCTTTGCTGAGATGATTTCTTGGGACTGGAGTGTGGTCATTTTACTCAGCTGGGCAGACGAGCTGCGCCATAACTGCTCTCACTCTGCTTCATCAACAGGAAAGGGGAGGAAAAAATGATGGAAAGGGCTCAAGGGTTGAGATAAAGAAAGGGAGATCACTCTACAGTTGTCACAGGCAAAAACAGCCTTAGCACAGGGAAAGTAATGCAATTTATTACCTATTACTAACAAGGCAGAGCAGTAAGAAGCTAAAAAAAAAAAAAAAAAAAAAAACTAAAAACATCCCCCCATCCACCCTCTTCTATGTCTTCCCCCCAGGCAGCACAAGGGAATGGGAATGGGGGCTGCGGTCAGTCCCTAACACTTCGTCTCTGCTCCTTCACAGTCTCTCTCTGCCCCTGCTCCCCGTGGGATCCCTCCCACGGGATGCCATCTTCCCCGAACTGATCCTGTGTGGGCTGCCCACAGGCAGCAGCTCTTCAAGAACTGCTCCCACATGGCTCCATGCCATGGGGTCCATTCCCCAGGACCAAACGGCTCCAGCACAGGTCCCCCATAGGCGGCAGCTCCCCCCAGACCCCCTGCTCCTGCGTGGGCTCCTCTCCACGGGTTGCAGCTCCGGCCCGGGGCCAGCTCCTGCAGGGGCTCTCCATGGGCCGCAGCCTCCTCCAGGCCACATCCACCCACTCCACCAGGGGCTCCTCCACAGGCTGCAGCACGGAGATCTGCTCCATGTGGGACCCATGGGCTGCAGGGGGACAGCCTGCTCCACCAGGGGCCTCTCCACAGGCCGCAGGGGAGCTTCTGCTCCAGAGCCTGGAGCACCTCCTGCCCTCCTTCTCTGCTGCCTTTGGGGTCTGGCAGGGCTGTTTCTCACTCCTCTCTCTCTCCCAGCTGCTATTGTACAGCAAGTTTTTTCCTTTTCTTAAATCTGCTTTCACAGAGGCACAAACGACTCAGCTTATTGTCTCAGCTCTGGGCAGCAGCAGGTCCCTCTGGAGCCAGCTGAAACAGGCCCTTACCTAACATGGGGCAGCTTCTGGCCTGTTCTCACAGAGGCCACTCCTGCAGCCCCCTGCTACCAAAACCTTGCCACATAAACCCAATACATGAAGAAAGTACATTTAATAACGTGTTAGCAGTATTTAGATATTTACTTAGAAAAGCTGGAAATGATTAGGCAGGAGAAGATAAGAAGTATTTGCTTAGCAATCTCCCTTGCAGTGAAGGACTGGAGCAAGGGTAGGGGAGGGAGGCAGAAGAAAACTCCCAGAAGGGGGACACAGATAGCTGCTGTGCTCAAGGTATGGGAGAGAGAGAGTTCTTGAAGCAGCTGACAGAGGCAACTAGTTCTGCTGGGAAGGCACCAGCTCCCTTTACACTGATTAAGGAGGATTTGGCATGCTGCTCTTCAGCAGCTGTGTGTGTCCAGCAGGCCTCTGAGAGTTACAAGGGACAGGTACTGCGTTCTGCCATCTTGAGGCCGTGAGATGTCTCTGCATGTGTTTTTTCCCCCTTCTCTGCACACAGCTGAAGGCAATACTGGCAGTCAGGAGCAGCTCCTCAGGTGGCTAAAGATGGCAACTTTTCATAGAATCATAGAAACCTTAAGGTTGGAAAAGACCACAAAGATCATCTGGTCACCCTACTGCCAATGTCACCCTCTAAACCATGTCCCTAAGCACCAGGTCCAACCCCTCCTTGAACACTGCCAGGGACAGTGATGCCACCGCCTCCCTTGGCAACCTGTTTCACTGCCTGACTGCTCTTTCCAAAAAGAAATGTCAGCAAATTTCTAACCTAAACCTCTCCTGGTGCGACTTGAGGCCATTTGAGGAGGTGCTGTTGGTAACAGCAAGTGGTCACACGGCATGTAGACCTCACCTCCCTTCAGAGGCCTTTTCCCTCCAACATTGGTTTGGACAGGATGCCTTCAATCTATTCAAGATAGAGTCTTGACGTGCAAGTAAAAGACAAAATAGTACACTGAACAAGCCACCAGGAGAATGTGGTGAATTCTGGAGGGTGAAACCACAGCGAAGCTGGAGGAGTAGTGGGAACACCAAGAACAGGTACTACAAGAGAAGATGCGTATGCAAACTTCTTTCTAAAGATCATCTTCTCAGGTTTCAGAATATAAAGCCACAAAAAATCCTTAAATCACACTAGATGAAAACATCACGTATCTCACTGGTTATCTGGGATCATTTTTATTACTGGTCAAATCTCAGATTCTTTTTCTGTAGAGAAAGAATTTGTGTTTCAATGTGTGAATTAGAAACAAGTTTTCCTAATAGCCACAGAAAATACACTCCTGTAAGTGAGTCTTTTCATCCGGGGGGAACATGGGAGAAAATAAAACAAAATAAAACAAAACATTTATTAATAAACAAAATTATTCTAGGAAAAGGGCTTTCCTTGCTCAGCTCCATCCCTGAGAATTTTTCTGCATTGCTCGTGCTTTTCCCTTAATTTTTCCCCCCAGCCACAGAACTGGTTGAGCCTGCTACATACATGCACACAAAGGATAACCTTGGGGCTTTACAAAGGCAAAACTGCTTGATGTCTCATAAGCAAAATATCTGGCCTGACAAATGCAGTTTTCCACAGAAAATGAGCCTCAAATGCTCAAATGCTGAGAGAGCATAAGAAGAGCACTTGCAGGAGGAAAACCAGGACATAGCATCATGCTCCCCCTGTGAACTGCCCTCCTGAGCCACACAAAACTCCAGCTTCATGTGTCTGACCGATCCTGGTGTAAAAAGCTACCTCCTCTCAGAAAATGGTCTGACAGCAACCTCCAGAAGCCATGTTTCAAAGCAGAACCATCTGTAAGTCTATTTTGCAAAATATCCAAGATGATTGTCTTAAATATACAAAACAGCTAAGACTTAAAGCCAAGACGCAACTGTCTGACGTCTCTGCACTGTGGGACAAATTGGAAAAACATGCAGAAATTAGGCAGAAGTAATGTGTCTTACTGCGACTCCCCTTATTTTTAACACACAGAGAGTGAGAATCCCAATACCATGTGGTAGGACATCTCCTGTGAGAAATGCGAGCCTGACCCTCTCGCAGCTCAGGGAGCTCGTGACTCCCCCATTCCCTGAAGGTGTACAGAACAAAAGCACTTAGAGTATTTCTTCCCTCTGACGACTTTCTATTTCTCTTGGACGAAATAAAAATAAAGATATAAAGGAGATGAATTGGGTTCTAACTTCTCTGTGTATAAACACAAGATTTCAGTCTGCAGGGGTTTTCCTTGGGTATCCATCACTCTAAGCATGCTGGGAAGGGGTAAAACATACAGAAAAGTAACCAAGCCAGCAAGAAAATATAGCGGATTGCTTATTAAATTAAGAAATAAAATGTGAATATTTTTTCCCTGGGAAGTATGGAGCGGTGTTGGCTTCTAAAACTTGTTACTGGCGCTGGCTCAGCAAGTGTCAACACAACACAGAAAAAACAAGCTGAGAACAAAATGTTTACATCAGTGGTTCTTTAAATGAAGAAGTAATACCAGCTGCAGCATTCAACGTGTTTATAATTCACTAGTGCTTAA
This sequence comes from Netta rufina, assembly GCF_964035555.1. NCBI lineage: Eukaryota > Metazoa > Chordata > Aves > Anseriformes > Anatidae > Netta > Netta rufina. The sequence continues at coordinate 9,640,735 of NC_140128.1, read as the reverse complement.
ACAAGGCACAGCAGCCAGGGCTTTACACATAAAATATAATGCTAAACTGTAATTTTCTATATGATGGGATCTTTTATAAAATACTTCTACTCCATCTCCAGTCCCAATTAAGATTGCAGTCAACAGGAGATGGAAAGCAATTTTGTTTCTGACACAAATAACTTTTAAAGTGATTTGGTAGTCTGATTAAGTTATTCATAACAAAAGAAATGCATATATTTCTCATTAATTTTGCCTTGAAACCCCAAGATACATTTACCTGAGAATATATCTTTTTTCTTTTTATTTATTGACATTTCAAGGCAGTTCTAAATATGCAACAGCTATGGTATGAGTCGTAAAACTCAACTGTAATAATCAAATTGTGTGCAGCTGTGGATGTAGTTAAAAGGTATTTTTTTGAGCTTAAATTATTTACATTATCTACTTTGGTACTTCATGTTGGATCCAACATATGTAGCTAGGTGTTTTTTGTTTGTTTGTTTTGTTTTGTTAAGAATTCTAGGAATTGCATGCACAGGTCAGTGACCTGAGTTTTAAAAACAAAGGATCAGTAGCCCAGTATTGGAGCCTTGGAAAATTCAGGTTTGGAGGGCCCTTTGGAGATCCTGGTCCTGCTCAGCGTGCAATGCTGGGCCAACTTGAAAGCTGGTCAGGTTGTTGAAGACATTGTCCAGTTAAATTCTGAGTTTCCAAGGTGAAGATTGCACAGGAGAAAAATACCTCCTAGTGAAAATAATCACCACCTCTGAAGAATTATTGTCACTGTGAAGAGTTTTTTCCCTTTTTCTAAATAGAATATCCCTTCCTGCAGTTTCTAACCATTGCCTTGCTTCCTTTTTCTATGTTTTCCATGTGCAATACACAGGAATTTGCACTTTTCTCACAGCAGGACATCATAACAAAACATCATTTAACTGGTTCCCATTCTACAGGTGACTGCATTTTACACTGATTTCTGATCGATTGCAGATTATCGCAGAAATTAGGATGATAGAGCTCTTATATCTGTTTAGTTGGTAGGGCTAGAACAGTGTGGATTTTTGTTCTTTCCCTACTGGGCTAACAATGACATTGGCTGAATGAATTTTAATTCACTTAAGGTGTAGTTATTTTATTTTGGGGCACGTTATGTCTTGTAGTTTGCTTTCTACATCTTGACTTTCCTCAAGATCATGGATGTACTTTGGTTTCTAGATCCATTGGTCTGGCTTCTGAGGGGCTTTCTGCAACGACTCCTCCACTTCAGCTTCTGCTATGCCCTGTATCCATATTTAAAATGAAATTTGGACATAGCGTGCAGGCCCAAATATGTTTGGTGACTAAAAACTGTTTGCAGATATTTTAGTTTTCTTAAGAAGTTCTTTTCATGGTTCACCAGGCATGGGGGGAGTATCTTCGCTGCTGAAGATAGAAAGTATGGTGATGGCAGTGGACCCAAAGATGTGGATCCTCTGGGGGCCGATCCAGACTTAGGGTGCAGCCCTGCTCCTTTGGCCAGCCACTGCGGGCCCTGCTGGGGGAAGCCGGCATTCCTCTCCAGCACCACCAGCCTGCGTGCAGGGCGGGTGCAAAGGTCGAAGAAAATGGAGTGGGTGAAGAAGGAGGCCTTCCTTTTTACAGGAAAATAAAATAGCATTCTGTGAGAGGGAACAGCTGGCAGGAGGTTATCACTGGTGGAGCAGGCTTTAGTGGGTTTACCTGGCAAGGTTTTGGTAGCAGGGGGCCATGGGGGTGGCTTCTGTGAGAAGAATCTAGGAGCTGCCCCCATGTTAGACAAGGGCCATGATGCTCACCAGAACCGAGCCTATAAGCGATGTTTACACCTCTGTGAGAGCATATTTAAGAAGGGGGAAAAAAAAAATACTGCCACATAGCAGCTGGGAGAGTGAGAGGAGTGAGAAAAGCCTTGCAGGTGCCAAGGTCAGGAGGAGAAGAGGTGCTCCAGGTGCCGGAGCAGAAGTTCTCCTGCAGCCTGTGGAGAGGCCCCTGGTGGAGCAGGCTGTCCCCCTGCAGGCACATGGAGCAGATGTGGTCCCACAGGGAGCAGATCTCCACGCTGCAGCCCGTGGAGGAACTCCCAGTGGAGCAGGTGGATGTGGTCTGGAGGAGGCTGCAGCCTCTGGAGGACCCCTGCAGGAGCCTGCCCTGGGTGGGAGCTGCAGCCTGTGGGGGACCCATGCTGGAGCAGTTTGCTCCTGAGGATGGACCCTGTGGTACAGACCTATGTGGGAGCAGTTCTTAAAGAGCTGCTGCCTGTGGGCAGGCCCCGCAGGATCAGTTTGGCAAGGCCTGCATCCCATGGGAGGGACCCCACAGCACAGGGGGCGAGAGTGACCAAGAAGGAGTGGCGGAGATGAAGTTTTTTTCCTTTGTTTCTCATTTCTCTAGCTTGTTAGTAATAGGCAACAAATTTTACTATCTCCCTACGCTGAGTCTGTTTTGCCCATCACAATAATTATTGTCCTCATCTCAACCCTTGGGCCCTTTGCATCATATTTTTCTCCCCCTTTCCCTTTGAGGAGGGGATTGGGAGGGCGGTTGTGGTAGAGCTTGGCCACCCACCCGAGTAAAACCACCAGAGTAAAAACCAGGTTTATAGTTATGGCTAAGATACAGATGTAGCTATGAATTGAGCTTCTACAGACAAGCTTTTATCACCCTAATGAGAACCCGCATACAGTACTGTGGAGCATATTGCAATATGACTGAATTAGTAGAAACCTCATTTATGGTCTTTCTTCTTGCCTTGCAGTGTGACTGTGGTACTTTTCTTTCCTTTAGCCATATATTTTGCCCCCAAGGTTGATTTTGTTCACAAAAGTGAATAAATTACTTCCGAAGAAGAAAGCAGATCACTATCAATAGAATAAAGCAAAATGAAACGTAAATTTTATTATTTTAAGATTCTTTGTGTCTTAATTCTCCATATAACTTAGATAACATAGTTGTACAAAACAAACTATGCTTGATATAAATTAAAAAAAAAAATTGCAAGTACTTCTAAGCTGTTTACTTATGTGTGTCCTTTAGAAAAAGTGGAGGAATGTACGCTAATTTTATATGAACTAATTTTTATTTGAAATAGCATTTTATCATCATAAACCCACAGTCAGTTAACATAAAAACATATAAAAATGTGATCCAGAAAGAAAAGTTAAAGAACCTAGTGAAAAAAGGAGTTAGAACCAAAATGTAATTTAACCTATGCTAAAGAATACCCACAATGACAGAGGATGGGAATGTATTCAAGTGAAAATCTGTAAATCCATCTGGTTATTTTAGTAACCTAATAAATATTAGCACTTCTGTCTGAGAGTTTATGATGATTTAATATATCTGCCTTACTACATTTATGGTCTAATTTAACAATGTAACATCAATTTCTATGAATTATATGTATTGTAAACTGAATAATTCAAGAATGTGAATGCTTAAATGATGAATGTCTTAAGGTTGAGGTTTTAATTTCTGTTTCACAGACTTTTTTGCTGAAATTGGGTGTTTCAAAAACATTAGAGAATGTTATGCATACATTTTTCACTCACTGTTTAAAAAATAAAAACAAATAATAAATTCACAAAAATTGAGTACTCTTTCAGATGAAGCAAGAGTTTTGACAACCAATATCTTTTTCTTGGTGAAGGACTACCTCATAATAAAATTTATCTTCCAAACTGTAGTTTTGACACATCCTAAAAACAGACCACAAGCCAGAACAGCATAATAAATCTCTGTTTATTTATGAGATTGTCCTTACAGTGAGCAACAAGTGAACCCAGAGGAAGTTTATTTAAATTTACTTTAGTGGTGAATCAGGTCAAAACCCGATCACCTCTGTTAAATGTGTGTACTGATGTTTTTACAAGCAACCTCTTCTATAACCCTGCTAGTTTAGTCTTTTTGTTTGTTTCTTTTCTTGGAAAGTGTCTTATTTTGACAGAATCTGAATCCTCAGTGTCAAAATAATAATAATGATTCCCCAGAACGAATAGTTACTTAGAGTAAAACTGCAGAAATTGGTGCACATCCATTGCATGAGGTCACGTATCCCTTCAGGAATACCTTAAGCAAAGAAATTATATGTGGATAAAACAGAATAGACAATACCTGTCTACTGTAACATGATATGAGGGCAGACCAACTGAAGAAGTGTTGTTATCTCAATTTTTGAAAACAATTACGGATATATAGACTTTCCAGTGGACTTCAGGGACTGCCTTCTCCATTTAGAGCAGAGCGCTGCTCTGATTCCAATGCATCGTGCCCATCCCAGAAAGGACAACCATTACTGTCACTCTGTTTTATAATCCTTTCACTTTCTCCTTGCCCCTTTAAATTTGCCAAAATTTTCAGTTACTTTTTAGTTTATTTATTTGTGGGCATAAATGTACGGCATAAACTCTTGATTAAGAGACACATTGAACAAAAATGTCCCAAGAAAAGGCTTTTCAGAATGAGAAGCCTGCTGTCAGCAGGATATATATCATTTTTTCTCCTTTATTTTACAGTATTTGATAAAAAAAAAAAAAAAAAAAAAAAAAAAAAAAAAAACACTTAAATGAAGAAGCTAGGCTAGTTTCCCATATGATTTTACACAATCTGTCATTAAACTTCATTGCAGTTTCATTAGCAGCTTTATTCAAAACCTGTCTCTTCAGGCCTTAGCAATGCTGATTCCAGCCTTTCATGACTGATTATCACATAATTTTAAAAACAATGAAATATTAACAAAGAAAGCTGAACTATGCTTTTCTATTTTTAGTCAGATGCAGCTGAAACATCATCAGGGCCCAAGGAAAGTTCCATTATGAAAAATTCATCATAATACACCTCTCTAAAACTTGCCGTGAGTACATGTTAATTATTTTTACCTCTCGGTGAATTAGAGTAAACTTTTAAGAAGTAAGAAAAGAAAGAAAATATAGCACAGCACTTGCCAGAAAAAAAAAAAAAAAAAAAAAAAAAAAGATAACTGAAAAACTTGCCAGAAAAACTGAAAAGTAACAAAACTCCTTATAAGTTTTCCAGAGTTATATATATTATTTAAAAGACTCGATAAATAAATAAATAAATAACTCCCTGTACTTTATTCATGAAAAGATTTCATGGTAACTTCAAGAAGTGAAAGCTCTTTTTTAGGGTAGGAAGTTCAAAGGTATAGCTAAGATTAAACGTGACAGATTGTTTTGAAAATACATGCTTTGAAAATCATGATATGAGGAACCTCTGTTCCCAGGGACTGTGAAGTACAAGCTCTGGGTATAAAAGCCATACTGGCTTTTATTTAGTCTGAGTATCTTTGAAACAATGTGTGCTGCATCACCCAATATAGTCATCTGGTAAATATTTAGGTGGGGTTTTCATCCTTAGACATAGCATCATATATATTCATGCACATCATACATATCCCCTGAAAATGGACTTTTTCCATCTTCCTAATGTTTTTCCTGCAAATACCAGGCTTAAAATCACATTAAAAGTACTGGGCTTATTGAAGTGCTTATTGAAGGGGAGAAGAATATTGAAAACTAAAGGTATAAAAATAAGCCAAAGATCTTCCCAGGAGGAAGCAAACAAAGCAAAACAAAGGAAAACAAGGAGAGTGAAAAGGGACAGGGACAAGGACAAGGACAAGGACAAGGACAAGGACAAGGACAAGGACAAGGACAAGGACAAGGGCAGGGACAGCAAGGCAAGGCAAGGAACCACCTGTTCTGTTTATTTTTATTCACACTGTTCTATGGTCTTACATGACAGGTGAGAAAGAAGACTTTCTTGCACTGCACTGAGAGAATTAATATGCAGTGTAAATGGATCACAAAGCACACCGCGCAGTGGGGCCAGAATTTTTTGTGTTTGTGATCACAGGTGGGCAAAATGTCTATCTTTCTTGTGTACTGTGGTACACAGCCTGGGAACAGGCATTCTACAATGGCACGTGCCTATGAACCATGTGGGAATTTAAATCAACGTATTTTTACTCAGTTCTTCTTGAGAAAACAGTATGTGCAGGTCGCTAGCCCAGGTGCAGGAGGGCAGGGCAGGAGATGTTTAACTACAGTCCGCAGGCCTGGCCATCCCCATATGCCAGCACTGCTCTCACCACGTCCATGTCCCACTCATGCCCCTATCACTCCCAGATAATTTGTTCTTTGTGACAGGAGGGATTTCTACGGGAAGGGTCAGGCACTGGTGTTGTACTGCACAGGTTTGGCTGGCAGTGGAGATCTGATGTAAGCAGACTTGCTGTGCAAATATTTATTGCCCTTTTACTCTTTTTTTTTTTCTGTGTCCTCTGCTGGAATAAGTGACCCCATAGGTTAAAAAATATAAATTAAAATGTGGTTACTGTCCAAGGATATGGGATGTCCATGGCGAGAGGAGGATCTGGATTTCAGCCCTCATTCTGGCCAGGGACAAATATTGCCTTAAGGTCTGACCCTGCCATGCCAGGGGCACGCTCTGCACCAGAGGTATCCTCTGTTTTGCTCTTTAAGCATTTAGAAGCTTCTGTCATAGGTAATCCTATTATGGACGCTGGTTGCCATTTAGTTTACTACTCAAAGGAATATTATTCATGCTGATGGGTCAACATGTAAGGAAAGACATTTTTATTTCTAATTACTCACAGTACCAGAAACAAATCCTATAAACCTAAGAAAACCTGCCCCTGAACATTCAATACTGTATGGCTCTAAACACAAGTCAGTCACACTGCGTGTGAAGCCGTGGAACAGAATGAGATGCCAACAAAATTTTCAGTCAGAAATACATTAAATGCCCCATGTCCGGAAGACTGGGATTGATTCGATATTTGCTTCATCAAGTTGTCGGACACAGCGGAAAGGCTGTGAAAAACAAGAGAGAAGGTATCATTTTGCTGCTATATGAAGCCTTGGTGTACTTCTGACCAGTGTGCAGTTCACACCTCAGGAAAGTCCCAATGGAGCCCAAAAAGGGGCAGCAAAGTGACTGAAGGGATGGGGCGGCTGTGATGCCTGATGAGGAGAAGGGAAAGATGGGGCTGGGGTCTAATTTCACCAAACCCTGACGGTGACAGAGCTGGTGAAGGTGGCACTGCTATTCACCAAGCACTCGGTACCGGGCACCCCAAGCAGCTCAGTTTAAAGCAAGTGAGAGCAAATACATGGTGTTTAACAGACTTCCTTAATTTTTTGTCCTCTGTGGAGGCAGACGGTGACAAATAAAGGCAGTTAGACAAATACCAGGACAGCAAGTTCAGGAAGAGGTACCAAAAAGGGGCATCAGGATGTGCTCTCCCACATCCCTGTGCTTTGAAGGTACAAGGGGCAAAGGGACAGCAGAGGGGCCGTGCCTGCTTGTGCTGCCCGAACACCTGAGCACCACTTGGTGCCTCCTTTGAACGGGACAAAGTGCATGACAAGATCACGTTGGAGAAGTTTCTGAGTTCTTATATTTTTACTCTTTCATCTTTCAGGCATCACAAAATGTGGGTGAGCACACACCCACCCTGATTGCCACCTGGAGCCACACAAGTATGTGCAATGTCGCTGATGGCTCCTGCTGCAGCCCTGACACTGAGTGCTGCCCTCTGCTATAAAAGCTGGCGGTGGGGGTGCAGTTCCTGTTTGAATGGGTGGCTAGGGTATGTCTGAGCTTTAAGGTGTAGGCTATAATTCTGCTTTGACTGCTTTTCTGCAAACAGGTATGCCAGACTAACACTGGTGGTGGTGATGGAGTTGTTTCTAGCATTTCTGCTGTTGTATGGATATCTTACGTGGCCTTGGTTTGAGAGGGAATTTGGCTTTCCTCTTTCCTGTTGGCCTTTGCTGATTTCTGTGACTTCAGTTGTGTTTTCTTTTTCCTTAAGAGCTTTGCAAAGCTTAGCTTTACTTGTTCTGTTTCATGTCCCAGGTTCTTGGCTTTGTGTGTCCTCCTTACTATCTCTATCTTGTGTCTTGCTCCAGATGTCCTCATTACTGACATGCTGGTTTCACTTCTTTCAGAAAAATATTATAATGAGTAAACTGTGGTTTTCTAGGTGGATAAGTGATACTTTTTTATTTTCATCTGTCTCTATTTTGGTTAAAAATTGTACACAAAGTTAGTATATGAAGAGATAGTATGAAGTGTGGAGGGGAGAAAAAAGCTTTATTTTCTAACCTACATGGTATTTGGTTAATGCTTATATTAATTAACACGGAATTGGTGCTCAATAGCACTCCAAATGTGGGTGTGGCCTTAATAATAACCTGACCCCCAACATATCACAAGTGTCTCTGGTGAGGAAGTTCTGCTATGTGAGAGTAGGCTGTGCTGCAGGATTTTTAAGCAACTGGTGGTAGTGAAATCTAATCAATGTGAAAAGCAGACTTAATGTCAATGTGGAAGGTGTGTGGTCTTAGGCCACAAAGGTATGGTTTCAAGTACAATTACTATTTCAGTGTGGAGGGCCTTTCGTTATCCCCCAATAAGAAAAAAACAGAGGTATTTCATTTGCAGGAACTGGAACTAAATCCATGTTGGTGTTCAGTTGATTTCCTGAAGATCGTTTTGGCTTGTTCTATGTTACCTTGATAAGGTGGGGTTTTCTAGTAATGATTGTGGCTTAAATTTGGTTGTGTGTCTCTGTTAGTGTCTGCCCAACTAGATGTTAAATTGAAAAATTCCTCAGCCACTCCCTTACTGTGGGTTATGTACAACACAATACAGAGGAGTTTTTTTCATTTTTTAGGCAATGCAATTAAAATTATATTCGAAATAAAGGCATGAGGTGCTGTTGAGATAAGAAATGCTGTATATGTTGAGTTAGCAGCAGCCTCCCAGGCAGGTGGCCTGTGTTTCATTGTAGGACTGGGTATGTGACTGACTGTACCAAAATAACAGGTTAAGAAAAGTAGGTTCAGCTAAATGAGTGTTGTTTTTCACAGATTATAAGTGTGGTTTACTAGTCCAAAGCAAGTTCTTAGCAGTTCAGAGTCTTACCTTGTACATAAAATATTTTCTTTACTTGGTTTAAAAAAAAAAAAAAAAAAATCAACCACCTTTGATCAGCTCCAATTCTATTTCCACTCAAGGGGGGTATTTGTTCTTGGCAAATGAAAGTGTTTCTGTGCCAAGTCTTCATTTTATAGCCTCAAGTGTTCTGTGTGCCAGCGTTTTGTTGTTAGAGTACCCAGAAGCTTTAAGCACCCATGTTGACTAATTTGAATTCAGTTCTTGTGATGGTAGAGTGTTTTCTTGTTAAATCACTACCTGAAAACTATCTGAAAGGATCCAATACAGAGTATTCTGAGTTTTTTTAATGTTTGGAGGGGGGAAGTAAAGGACTTGTTATTGCATCTTAAATGAACTTTGCTTAAGATTTGTGAAGTTTGGGCAACAACAATGCTTGTGGAGCTCAAGTTCGGGTGAATATCATTGCCATTTTTCAAGTTGTTATATGTAGGGTTTTATTCAGGAATTGTCATAAAGCTTGTTTCTCATCCTGCAACAGTTTGCATGTACCTGTGCTACTGGCATTTGTGATGGCATCAAACTTGAAGGGAGGCTTTTCAGTGTGAGTCTGAGTTTGGAGGGGATCAGTGGTTGTCCACTTCAGAGCACAATTTGTACTAGCCAAAAAATCCCTATGCACTACTTGGCCCATATTTTTTTCTTGTATTACAAGTACATTACTTTACACTTGTTTTGCTGTGTGTATAGGTGAATTAAAACAGCTGGTTGATGATCCTCTTCTTTATACCTTCACTCTTCCTCTTGTTTCTTTAAATAATTTAGTTGGGTTCATTTCACTTGTGTTGACAATTTACTGCTAAATATGTACAGTTGTGAAATCACAATGTTGAACTGGCAGAGAAATCACTTCCAGGCATTTTGGTTCCCTGATGTAATTTGTGATTTATTTCAAGTACCAAAGTGTGTTTGAAAGAGCTCCAATTAGTATTCTTCCAGGTAATGCTGTGCTTGGAAAAGAATGATATGCATGTTTCTGTCAGCTAATTAGCAGTGTTGGTGAGAAATTCATTTTAGTTAAACTACAAGATTTTATGCCTGGGTCTAATGTGTACTGTCATTAAATGATTTTAATAAAGTTTTAGTTACTGGAGATATACATAATGAGGGCACTTGGTACTGAGAATTCAAACCTAAAATTGCAGGTAATGAAGTGGAAGGTCAGGCACCCTCACAAGGACCTGTGTTGCTGCTTCTTTCAGTGTTCCCTTGCAGCCAGGACAAAGACCTCCTTCCTCTATGCTAAGAGCCTGACAGTGAAATAAGCAGGTGGTCTGGAACAGTTCTGAAGGATTTTAAGTCTCCAGCATCCAGAAACACAAATGGACAATCTCGTGACAGGCAGAGAAATTGGAAGTGTCTTGGTAATGCTCCATAGCAATAGTAAATATCACCTGTCTCATGCTTCATCTGCTCTACAGTAATACTTCATACAATTCACTGCATCTCTGTGTTTTAATACTTTGTATAAGTTATATAAACTTGACAGCTGACAAGTTTGCTTCTTTGGCTTTCCAACTTTACATACTAGCACTTAATGGACCTGAATTGGGTTTTTGCATTTTGGGGAAAAAGTGGTGGAAAAGAAATGCTGCTGTGGTTCATTGCAATAACACATGCTGTAATTATTTACTCAAGGATGCAAATAAAAACTGCATTTGTAGCCTGAGTACATCATGCTGTATAGGAATCTGGTTAGTACTTGGTGTTTAATAACTCTGCTTAAAGAAATGTCTTGTTTCAGAGATTATGACACAATGAGATGAAATACATGAAAGTGCTTCAAGTCTGAGATAAACATGGAGCAATTCCTCTGAAGCAAGTGGCTTCATAACCTGAGGAAGAAACAATCTTTAGGACTGATTTGTTGTTTAGGTGGTCTCTAACTGGGCTGACCTTGCTATTGGAGATGCTGGACAGGTGAATCCTGGAGGGGCTCTAGGTGGGAGAAGAGCAGAGTTAGAGAGGATGCTGGGGGACTGTCAGAACACTGATTGTCAGTTAGCAGCTTGCTGCTGAGCTGTAATCATACTTAAGTGTTAGTATGGAAATACATGTATAAATCAGTGTAGAAAGCAGCCCTTCAGAAGGGATGGAGTAGGTTTTGGGGTGATAAATGGGCATGGTCTGTACTTGTCATTAGTGCCCTTCCTGTGTGTTATGCTGTTCTGTGCAATTTTAGCAGATGGATGGATAAAGCTGTTGCAGATATGGCCAGTATCTGATTTCAGCTCTGAAATGGCAGAGGAAGCAGGATTCAAATAATCCCAGATGCCAGTTAGCAGTCTGAAGCCTTGGCATGTTGAGTTGTGCAATTGCTCAGGTGCTCTGGGATGGTGTTGAGCAGACTGCTGGTGATAATCAGGTCTGTGCTAGGGTGCTGCTGGCATGGGCAGCTGCTTCTCATTTGGGCATCTCTGAGAAACCTGTCTGTTGATACTTCATGTTGTGGGTGCTCAAATGCTTTTTTAAGACCATTAGACCATTGTAACCCATTGTTCTTACCCCAAAGGAGTTGCTAATTACAGCATGAGAAGCTCTTATTTGCAATGTGGAGATTCTGGCCCTCCTATTTCCACAGAGAACCATAAGAAAATACGTGTGACAGAAGTCAATCTATAGCTTGGTAGTTCAGAAAAGTAGGTCAGCTCATTGCTTCTATCCCCTTCAAAAGTGCTTTTTAAGGCAGTGCCTTTTTTTTTTTTTTTTTTTTCAGGGATCACAAACCCTTTTCCTGTGCAGCCAAGCAATTTTTCCTAATAAACCAGTTAGACATCATTATTTTCTATTTCCAACATATCCCTGAATTACAGTAATGAGCATTTTTAGGTACACTGGGAAATTTGTTTCATCTTCTGTTACTCAAAAGGTATTAATAGAAGCACAGGTCTGTGAAGTGTCAACAGACTGAGGACTTCTTCCTGCATCCATTACCTCATCTGATCTTATGCAGGAGTGTTTGCTTCAACCTCTGCTGCTAGGAGACTGGTCCTTCATTTTATTGATGAATAGCAACTCCCAACGAATTTCCAGAGAAATTTTGCTATGGCTAGTTTTAACTTTTTATAGTATGACCTCTGCCTCTGCTTAGAATCCCTTCCCTAATCAGTCTTTTCATTGTTCCTGTGTGAGGTTGGGATCTATATTTTATCCATTTATGCAGTGTATGCTTTAATATCAAGGGGGCAAGATAAATGGTAATTTGTCTAAGTGTAAAGCTTAATTAAATTTTACATTTTCAATACTTTTCCTCTCTCAGCAGCATTGTGAAATGGTATTTCAATGGCATTTTAATGGCTGTTTTATATGTACTGTGAGGGAAAGGAATAAATACCCAGTTAATGGTGATATCTGGATGCTGCTTTTGCTGTAGTGGCTAACCCGAAGACAAAGAATAGAAGGGAAGATGAGGAAAAAAAAAGTGACAGAGATTCAAGGCAAAAATTCCAAGTCTAACTCTGTTGCAGAATTGTATGTGCCTATGGTTAGGTCAGTGAAAATGTCAAGGTAAGGCCTTAAGACAAGGTAACATGAAAGGAATGGTTGCTGCTATTGTACCAGAACTTGATAATTTCTTCTGCAGAGCTCTCCGAAGAGACTCTGCAGCCCTAACCCATTAAAAAGAGCCACTAAAAATGCCTCTAGCTTATTTTCATGTGTATGCATGCCTGAATGGCTTGTAGAAGGATTCTCTAATTCTGTTTTTTATTGTATAATACTTAGTATCAATGTAAATTGTGTAACTTTTGTGGTTTTATAGGGTGTTCACGTGCTGTTGCTCAGTTTTTAGAGGAGAACTATTCAACTTGAATGTTTTTCTCTTTAGTCTGTGTTGCATCTACTTAACACTTCAGTGATCTTAAAACGTTTCAGATTGTCTCCTTCAGTGAAAGGCAGTGTTCCTCTGGTGTACATGCCTTAAAGACTATTGAATGCTCTTGTGTTAATGCTCAAGGCAATAAAGGGAAGTTGGAGGGAAAGGAATTAAATAGCATAAAGTATTTGTTTGGTTAGGTAGTTTAAAGCTGAAGAAATTGTTCTAATTGCTTTTTACTGTAAATGAAATGTTACAACAGTTCTTGAAGGGGCGTATATTGTGATCTGTACTGGTGCAGAAGAGCATTCAGGGAGAACCTACGGTGCCCACCCAAGGTTGGTGATGAACCCAAATCACTGCAAGTGCATCTTGCAGGGTGTCAGCCCATGCTTGCCTGCTTTTTGGGACCTGTAGAAGATTTTCCTGTCAGCTTGTTACTACTCTCCACCAAAAGGGAAGTTTTCTTTGAAGAAATCTCTGGCAAGGTGAAGTTGAACTTGCTTTTATGTGAGAAATTCTGAACCAGCTGGGGTTTGTAACCCAGGGTTATCAGAGCTGTCAGCCTGATGTTTCTGAAGGGTTTTTCATGCTTTTTCAGCTCTTAAGTGAACTGTTTGGTTCTGTTGAAAATTAGCATTTAGACTGTGGGAAGCTTGGAAAGCCACTAGCCTGCTCTTGTGTGACATGTTCTGCTGACTAGTTGGGTTTGTGTTGTGAGGTCTGGGACTTCCACTTCTTAAACTGGGTGGGGGGCATTGGAGTCTGTACAAGTGCTTACTTGAGAGTTGTGAAATGACTTGTCAGAGGGAGATTATTGTGACTTAGTGCTATATTAAGACCCCTCCTTTGTCAGCACTTTTTACAATCCTGAATTTATCCCAATAGTTCCTTTCTCTTTCTGTTGTAGCCAAATTGCTTATGTTGCTAGTTTCCATGGAAACTGTTCGGCTTCTTCAGAGCTCAAATGGTAGATGAAAGCCCCATACAGGTAACCTTTGCAGAACTTAGTCAACTCCTCACTTTGCAGTTAAAACAAAAAAAAAAAAAAAAAAGGCTTACAGGCTCTCAAGAGGATCTCTGTTTGCTTGTTTGTCAGAGCTGCAGAAGACAGCTGCCATGTCCTTCTCCAGAAGTCCAGTCTGTGACTGATGCTGCCACGGACCGCCTTGTGTCTTTGTGCCTGCATGGTTATGCCTCCTGAATTTAATGTGTGTTGTACTGGCCAAAAGTTAAGTTGCTGGGTGCTCAGAACTCTCCAATCAGTACTGCATTTTATGTTAAGTACGATTGATTATTACTACCGAAGTCTTAGAAAATAAATATTTGTCTGAGGCTGCACATTGGAAGAATGATTTCAGATATGAATCCTGAATGGAAATATGAATGAGGAGATGCCTTGAAACCGTGTTTTTATTCTGGTAGTTGTCAATTCCTGTTCTTTGTATGAGATGTGTAAATCAGAAGCTAATGGGGACAGGTTAATTGGGGAGTAAGTGAGAATAATTATGTAGTCAGATCAGTGCAAGTAGCATTGGTATTAGAACTGAAGTGTGAAGCTGTGTCTCAGGTGGCCTCCCACCAATACTTTTGATGGAAAATTAAAAAAAAAAAAAAAATTGTTACTTCGTAATTTTGGGTTGAAAACCAACCAATATTTCAATTAGCCATAAGCTATCAAATCAATTGAGTGTTCAGGTGCCTCACATGATGCTGGGGTAATGGTTAAAGAATCCAATGCTCTTTATTCTTCTGTAGGCTTAGGCTTGCTTTATGATAATTTTACAATGAAGGGCTCTTCTTGGGAAGATAGGAATTTGTCTCAGAATAGCAAGTGGAAGAGCCTGTATCATAGGGGTGTGTGCAGGGGCTGATCTTTCAGCTTCTAGAAGACGGGTTAATACTGTGAAAATGTACAAAACTTGTTTTTGAAGTTTGACTAAATCATTCTAATAGGCCTAAGGAAAAAAGTGGTTTGACACATTTCTCTGCAGTGACAATGAAAAAAGTGTTTTTTCCTGTTGTGTAATAGTTCTTGTGAGAATACATGACCAGTTCTGCTCCAAGTGTTCTTTAATGCATGGAAATTATTGCCTTTTTGTTTAATATCCCGTTATTACACAGGTTACTTGCTATGTTGCTTTTACACAGGTTTTTTTCCACCTGAGTTTTGAATGTTCTTATAGATGGATTAATCTATTCAGTTTGCCCCAGGAGGTTTTATTTAGCGCTTTACAACAGAGTGAACTCAAATCATACCTGCTTTTTCATTTCTGTAGTAGGACAGAATCAGCAGCAATGTAAAATGAAATGGTCCAAGGAACTGTGGTGGGTTGTACCTTGACACATAAAGCTTGGTTGGAATACTCAAGGTTGAAATTACTAAAACAAAACATCTTAATTTAATTGGAAAGTATATATAGTGTTCTATTCCTCCTGTATTTATTTGAAGTATAGTGAAGGAAGATGTCTTTTTACAATTGAACTTGGTCACCAATACTCCTTCTCATCCTAAATAGTGTTCAGGAAAGGAACTCCTTAAATGTATTAGGCCAGGTATGAATTTGTTTTCCACCAGTTCATTCAGTGAATATGCACCTTGTCTTGTCAAGGGGTATCAAAGCTAAGAGTGCCATACTTTTCTTGAAATGTCAAATGGGTTTAACACTAGCCTGTTATATAGAAAGGACTCAGGTAAGTGTCTTCCATTTCCTGGGGCTTCATGTATCTCTAGGTGGAAAGGTTATGGATCAAATGCTGCTGGAAGCAAGTTCAATCTGAGTGTCAGGACTGTAACTGGGAAAAGAACAAACTGACAATTGCCTTTCAATTTACTGATGATAAATTTCACCTGCCCTGTCTGATGTAAAGCTGGAAGAGCTGTGGATGTTGTATGCCCCAGCTTTCTCTAATGCTTTTGACAAGGTCTCTTAGAGGATCTTAATAGCCAGAGTGGTGAGATAGAGGCTGGCTAGTGGACTTAAAGGATGAGTAGGGAGTTGGTTAAGCTCCAAGGTAAACAGGGGTAGAATGGCAAGGCAGTATTTGTTCATCTCCCTTCAGTGTTTCTGGAACAGCATCCGGAGTCCTGTGCTGAGTTCTGTTCTCCCCACAGGGGAACTGGTATATTGGAGCAAGTCCAGCGGAGGGCCACCAAGATATTCAGGGGGCTGGAGCAAGTTACAAGAGTCTGAAAGAGATGAGCTTCAGCCAGAGAAAGAGAAAGGTAAGGAGTGACCTTAATGTAATGGGATGAGACAAGGAAAGCATGTTTGAAAATGGGAAACTGCTATTGAATATCAGCTTCTGTTAACTACAAGGGTGACTGGATGATGGAGCAGGCTGCAAATACAATCTGAGTAGCTCCCTCTTAGGTTCAAATCTTAGCCAAACAACTGCTTGAACGAACACTGGAGGTCACACCAAAAGTGACATCAAAAGATCATTTCCAGCCTAAATAATCTCAGTCTGTAATACAAGTGGAACAACAAAAATCATTCCAAACACCTATAAGAAGGTTTTTTTGTTCCTTCTTTAAGTGGGGAAATGACAGGAAGCTACTTGGTGCCTAGAGAAATGTGGTCATTGGTTATGTCAGTTGTTATGCTATATTTTTCATATTTAATTCTAAAATGAAAACAGATTTTTAAGGGGAATGTTACTGAAGCTGTTTTCCTCAATTCAGTACTCGGCAGTAAAGTCTAATTTTGATTATATTTCTGATGTGAGATTACGCTTTTTCTGGAATTGTGTAGTAGAACAAATGCCCTTGAGTTTTGGAAGGCCTCTGGGCTAATCATTTGTGTTGCATCTGCAAATTTGAGATTACTGCTCAAAGTGGAAGCAGTTTATATTCCTTTATTTTTGATGCGGGACTGAGATGCGGAACATATCCTCCTGTCTTATCCAATGAGCTCATAAAATGCATGTCTGTTTTGCAATTACGATGTAAAGAAGTATATATGTTCTGAAGTGTTTGGGGGAAATCCTGTTAGTTTTTGTCATAATGAATTGCAGAGAACTTTACCTGATATCTGTCACTTAAGGAGTAGTCACTGCTGGAAATTGGATTTTGGTTTGTAGTGGAAAATTAGCATTGACAACTGCAGTGCTTTGAAGTAGAAAATGAGTGTTCTGTGTAACATGGATATTCTGGATATCTGGCTGTTTTGGCATTATTTAATGACTAATCAGTTTGAAAGAAAGAATATGGTTAACTTTGCAACTTGTTCTTTCAGTCATTTCTATTTTGATAGAAGAATCTATGACTTAATGTTGGATTTACTTGCCTTGAAAATTCAATCTGACTGCTATTTCTAATACAAAAATTGTATGTGAATTTGGTGTTTTGTATACCAAACTTTCCAGCCTGGTAAGGTACAATGAGTAGTTAAATTAGCAAGTTTCAACTGAAAAGCTACTATTTACATGTCTTTCAATTAAAGACATTAAATGTTTCAATTTACCTCATTTGCTTATTTACAAATAAAATTTGCTTCTGCTACCAGGAAACTATTTCTCTTAATCAACCCTCTTGTGATAATCATGGCTCTACATAAGCAGGTTACTATGGTTAAGCTTATTAGGTGGCTTACCAAATGTCCAGTACACAAGCAGCTGTAAGAGCAGATCACATTTCATGGGTTTGTCAGCCTCTAGGGGTCAGTTAAATCTAAAACTACTGGATATTTAAATACCACTGTATGGATAAATGACACACTTAACCAAAAACTCTGTAAAGTTGACCACAGAGTCTTGTGTTTTCTCCATGTTTCTTGTTCTACCCCATTGTGGTAGATGAGGTGAGGGGTGAACTGCAGTAAGTCTACTTCTCTTGGAGAACCTTGCTTTCTGTCCCATAGAATTTGAAAGGTCCATCTACTGTTGAAAAACCACTTCAGGAAAAGATCTATTGCTCTTCTTTGTAGGTAGCTTGTGATTAAATAAACACTTGAGAGAAAGCTGCTTTAATGCCTTTTCACACAGTCTACCTGCTGCAGGACATTACGTTGCTTTTTACATTCATCCATGGTAAGTACCCTTAGAGATGAGAAAAATAACTTGAAAACTTCCTCGTTAGTTATAATCGCTACTCAGTATATGAGCTGACATGATTTAAAGGAAATGTCTTGATATTGCACAATGTAGTAGTTCATTCTTTTCTGCTGCTTAGTAAAAAATGTTTTTAAGAAATAATTTGCATAAAACAACTGAGCAACTATGTACTAGAATGTGCCTTTCTTTTTTTCAACTTGGCTTCATGAAAGGACAGCAACGGAGAAGCTTGTTTTTGTTGTCTGAAAGTATGTTGGTGTTGTGACAGGTCTTTAAACAAGAACGGACTATCTATGAATACTTAAACTTAATGATCAGTCTGAGGAGAGAATCTTTAGGGAGATGCTGTCATTTCCTCAATAAAAGATTAGGGATGGGGGGAGAACAGTATATAAAAGTGTTCTTATTGTAAATGTTTAGAAGAAACCTTATTATGCTGAATAGTCTTGCAGCTGTGGTATTCATTGTAGATGTGGGAAGCCCTTGAGGTTACAAACACTCAAAGAATGAAGTCTGAGAGGTGTCAGAAATGGATGTTGACTGATCTGTTTTGATGAAAGCTGCTTAAGAAATTTATTTGGTTATTCAGCTTCTGGAAGAAGTTAATACTGAACCAGTATTTTACTTGAGGAGCCATTTTACTGTCTATCCATGCGAGTTTAATGCTTTTTCGCAATGTCTTTCGCAGGATGATTTTCCAAGACTTCGTTTCCCATTCAGTAGTAACCAGTAGAGATGCGGAGGACAGGACAAGTCTTTAAGAGTGAAAAAGATTGTCAGAGGAGAAAATAACTGTGCTGTCCCACCTGAGGGGAAAAAGTGTAGTTATAGTGAATCACTTCTCCCTTTCCACATCTATTCTGGAAAGGGAGATTTACACTGATGCTGTGGTGACCGAGCTGATGTGTGAAAGCTGCCTGCCTCAGCATAGATTTTCCATATGCATTTGCCATGTCAATCAAACACATTTCATTATCTTAAGCACATAAATATTGAATGCTCAGGACTAGGGATATAATACGCTTTTACTCTACTTTCATAATAGATTTGAGATAAATCATAACTGTGAATATTAACTTGGAATAATTCCCCTAAAGGGGAATGGACTTGGTCCAGTGGTGTAGTTCCTGTAGAAATTGCAAAGAAGGTGGAGGAATTTGGCAGTGATTTGTTACTTGGTTTTTGAACTAAGATTTTCAAAGTGTCCCTGTTTGTATAAAATAACAGGAGCGACTCTTCTGCTATGTGTGAAGTTGAAATCACTTTCTGCAGGTAGCTGCTAGATGATAATTTGCATGAATATTGTTTTGCATTTCTTCATAGCAGATCAAGTACTCTAGAAACAAGCTGACTGTGTTGTGGCTTGCGTTTCTTTGAAATCTGGACAAGCTTGAAAAAGCTGTCTCAGGTAGTTCTGTGCAGAAGCAATTTTAGTACAGAGCCTCATGCAAGATTTCATTTTCTTCAATTTCTAACACTGATTTGTAGAGTGTTTAGTAGATGATCTGACAAATGCTTTAATCACATTACAGTATTGCAAACCAGTAAAACAGGGATGACAACGTAGCATGTAAAAAGCTAAGCATACAGGCTGTGATGACTTGAAAGACACTTGCTTCATTCACTGAAGAAATGTGTAATGTCTTCCAGAAGCAGAGACAGGGCCCTGTTTCGGAAAACTAATTAGAGGGGTTTGTGGCTGCTTCAGGTCCTTAAAAGCTCACTGTTCTCCTCTGCCTCTTGCTATAAATATTTAAGCATGCACTTCACCTTCTGGAGAAACTGTTTCTGTGGTGACTCTTCTGGGCTAAGCCTCAACAAGGGGTGGAGGAGGGTGCGTGATATTAATGCAAGTGTTGCAGTGTGTCTGAACAGCTGGCTTCACTGCCCACAGCGTATTTATGAAGTGGGTCACTTTACACCAGGAATGGTGTTATGAGCTCTTTCTGCAGGGGTCTGTCCTAGATACACTTCACTTCTAGAAAATATTACTGTCAGTGAGTTAAGTGGATGAGGGACTTCAGCTTGCTGAATTCACTGGCAACACAAAATGGACAAAATTTACAACTCCTAACAAGTGTTCAAAACTGCCTTAAAGAAAAAGGGGGGGGGGGTAATTTTAAACTGGAAAAAGTTGCTACACATTTCATACTGAGATCAGATAGAAATGGTATCTGCAGAATAATCTAAAAGCCAAGTGTATATTGGAAATGGTGAGTGCTTCCTTTTATGTGTTCTTTGAGCTCCAAGGAATAACTTAACTGGAAGAAGGTCCATATTTTAAAAGGAGGAAGTACTTCAAAACCAGCATGGCAGTAGTATATTTCCTCAGACTCAAATCTTGCATAAGAAGTATCCTAATATCTTTTATAAAATATTGGTAGTAAATGAAAAGAAAAGGAATTCTGTTCATTGGTGTGAGAAGTTAAATAGATGAAATATTTTGCAGACATTGTCAGAGTTCAGTTCATTGCAATGCCTTGGGGTTGAAAGGGTAGAAACAGTTCCTCTGCTTACAACAGAGTAAGTTGCAGAGTAAAACTCTCAAATGAAAATGAGGTTATAAATTCTACAGAGTAGTGGTACTGTAACTGATAACAGTACTATCTGATAAATATCATGCGTAGGGAAAAATCAAAGTAATTTGTTAGTCTTGAAATTGATGTGAATGGAAGTTTGTGCTTTTAGTGTTTTTTGAGGAGCAAATTTGGTATATACTAGTGGGAAATGAGAAGCAATGTTGGGTTTTTAAAGTATTGGATGATAGAAAATACTGATTGTTCTCAAGCAAGACAATGGCTCAGAAGATTAATTGCTACTTGAATTTAATTGTTTTGGACCTGCTTATCAACTTCCTTATTAGCATGCATATCTTAGGTGTACAAAGCTGATAATTAAACCTTAATGGTACTGAAGAAGTGCAAGTTACAAATAAGAACAGTGTTTTAAGTGTGGTAAGCCTCCTAAAATACAGTCTAAGACAACTTCTGTTAAAGGGCATCAGGGTGACACCTTGTTAACTTAGGGAAAGAAGGTGAGGTCAGTGAAGTTCTTGGTGAGGAACCAGTATTTCGCTTGTGTTCAGGATATGGATTAAAACCATATCCTTGACTGTTTCTTAGGGAGGGGGGAAAAAAGCAGTCTTACATATCGATTGCCACCTTAATTGGAAATGTGTTGGATCTCTATTACAGAGCTTTGTATTTTTTCACAGTATTTTTTCAGGTCATAGCTAAGACGTATAGTTCTGGAAAACATTAAATTTTTAGCTTGGTATTGTGTTTATTTTGATGTTACTTTATTGCATCAGTATTTGTGTTTATATTGTGTTGTTTTTCTGCAGCGTGTTTTACCCTTGTAAGATGAGGGCTTGCCCAAAACAAGCAATAATGGAGTGTAGATGCACCTTTAGCTATTCAAATTAGATATTGGAAATCGAGTATAGTGTAACCTGAACTGATTTTGGCCACTTGAAGATTCCAGGCATTTAAGGATATTGAGAGATAAATCCGTGTATTCCCTATATATTTCTTACCTGTGGTTCCAAGCTGTAGTTGTTGACCAGGTTAGAAGGAAAATGTCAACAGCCCATGCAGACTGAGAATTAACAGGGATGTATGTGTAAGAGCCAAATGGGAGAAAGCTGCTTGATTTTCTTTATAGATCATGAGATCATAAAGCTTATTAGGACCTAGTATTGCAGAATACTATAATTGCAGAACTAGATGCTTTTTTTCTGTGCTTCCTTCAATCATTTGTAATGACCATGACTCTTTTAATTCTTTTTAGAAGAGATCCTTTGTCATCCTGATGTCTCTGCCACACTAGTTTCTATTTGTAGGAGTTAACATAAGATATACCAAGGCTGTTGACCTAGAAAATAGGAGAAATTGCATAGTGCATTCCTAGAAAATATACCAAATCGATCTAAACACCTGATAGTCTTGATTGATTTCTTACTGTCTATATTCTGAAAAAATTGCTACAAAAATCATACATTGATGAATATATTCTTATTAGCATACTTTTGAGATGTAGGATATTGTATGATTGAAACGCAACTTGGTGCTTGGAATATTAGTTCTATAAATGGAAGTTCTATTTGGGAAACTCCACTAAATATTCTACTTCTGCACATAACTCCCAAGTTTAAAAAAGCTTCAGTAGTTTAAAAATAGTTAGGAAAAAAATAGACTTTTCTGTAAGATTGACAAGATAGCAATTCACTGTGTTTCAAGAAAATGTTAATATTCAGGCAGTAATTTTCAAGCAGCAGTGTAAACTTTGCTCACCTGAAGGAATTCACTTCCACTTACTTGGCAGGGATTCAAATTTTTACTTATTGTGCCTGCTTTATTTGGCAAAGTCTAACAAACACTTCTTTTAATGCCAACACCATATTGCATTTGTCCACTTAGTGATGATCTTAACTGGTAAAACAATGAGTCATGCCCGTACACACAGACTTGCCTTGGTCTATTACAAATGGTGAATCGCTAATCTACCTCCAGATGAAGGGTCCATCTTTATAAGGATTTAATCAAAATAAAGCAATTGTCAAAGGAGGAAGAGAATTCCTTTCCTCTATGTGTCATATTTGCAAAGAATCAAATGTAAAATACTGCTCTACAGGTCAGTGAATGCTATCAAGGTGGAGGACCAGAGCTGTCTGTAACTATGCTCTCAATTGTCTTGTACGGCTCTACCAATAGGGGAGTGGAAGAAGATCAAGTGCCTGTGGCACTTGGAGGGGGGTGGGGGAAGTGTTCTTAGTTTGAATGATATCAGCCTTAATTCATGGCAACTTCAACATCCTAAGATGGTCTCTCAAATACTTCTGTAGATACCAGTTAAATGCTTGGTTGCATTTTTTCACAATTACTGCAGGTGAAAAACTCTACCAGCTTTAAGAGCAGTCTTCCATTGTCAACAGCCTTTCTGACAGGTACTGAAGTAAATTGACACCTCAAGCCTTTCTTCTTCCAGCTGTTAGACATGTGAATGCTTTAGTGTCATGTGGTATGTGCTTACTATCCAGCTGTGCTGTAAATTGCTAAATAATGTCCTGAAGTATCTTCGATGACAAAGTGGAATATGGAATAATGACAAATATCAATACACACTGAAATATGACGAAAATGAATCTGGTAGCAAAAGCAGTTGCTAGCTTGGAAGATGAGGAATGGTGACACAGAATGAGAAGAACGGTACCTAATGCCAGTATCTTTAGTGCTATGAGAAGTGTATATGTAAGTCAGCTAAAGAAATAGGCTGTTCTGCAGTGTGTGAGAGCATCGCGAAATGTCGACTCTCAAAGGACTCTGAGTGCAGTGCAGAGGAACTGCTGCTCCTTGTCCAGGCAGTGATACTTGGCTTGTGTACTATCACTGAAGTTCTTTCTGTAGCCTGTAGTATGTTCCTTGGTGGCTGGATTTAAGCTTCCATGAATAGATGATGGCTTGCTGCTTCAGAATTCCTGCCCTGTGGTTGCAAATGACTAAATATTTTGTAGGGGAGATGGTTGGAGCTTGTTGCTGGAGCTTGTAATGGAGAACAAGAATCTATATAAGCATCTTTTTTGGGGGGGGTGGTCAAAACCCTTAATGACAAAACTTCATGTAACTTGGTACATTGCTTGGGTTTGATTAGAGTTGGCTCGCTTATGAAAGTGTTTATAACTTTAGGTTATTTAGTGAATGCTAAGCTTTCAACGGACCAAGGTTGCTAATAGTATCTTATTGTAGGAGATTTACTTTGTTTAATGTATTGAGTCAGGTAATGCTATGGACAAACCTTATGAGGTGAGTTCAAAATGTCTATATATAAAATACTAGCAAATGTCCTTTAACTGTTAGCCAAGAACTGAGTGCTGCATGAGTCTCTGGATGGATTTATCTATCATGCAGTTTAAACTCGTGTGTGACCACTCCGTAAGTAAATAAAACTGGTTCAAACGTATTTAGTGATAAATTGCAAAGATTGTTAAATGGAACTTGGGGAAAACTAAAAGGGTTACTAAATATTCTTTTTTGTAACAAAACATTGACTCACTGGGTTTTGCAGTTAACCGTTCTTCAAATGCTTTAGCTGAAACTGCAGACTTTGTAAAAGGTTTTGGAGAAACACTGACCAACAAGGAAAAAAAAAAAAGCTTGAACAGTATGTTGAACAGTAAATGGCTTGGTTCTTAGTTTTATAAGCCTGTTGATTTATACTTGGTATTACAATTTCTGGCCAGCTACTGAAATCCTAAGAAACAAGAAAGATCAGCCTTTTTCTGGCATGATTTTTCTCTGTTGTCATTTTCCTGTGGCAAGCAGTTTAGCAAGTCACCCTTATTTCTGTATAAAGACATAGTTCTATAGTTGCATCCTTTAATAGTCAGGGATAAATTTAGGGATACACTTGCTAAGCAGTGCACACCATATGGTGGAATTTGCATTTATTATGGGAAAGCAAAAAAAAAAAAAAAACTTCCTATATTGGTGTAGTGGCTCTCATACACACATGTAAGCATAAGCTTTATTGAGATGCAAGTTGATGAGACAAATGTGTCTAGGTTAAAATGAACTTATTTAATGAACTGCAATTTCCTCTCATTAAGAGCAATTGCTGAATGTCTGAATGTCAAGCCAGCATGAGGCAAGGATAATCGTGGGGGATAGTACTGTGAATAAAGTAAATCCTCCTGGAGAGCACTAGTCAAGATACTTCAGTGGGAGGTAACCAGCGTACAGTAAATCGATGCACAGTAAATAAATGTGATGGAAGGGGCACATCCAGTACAAATGGTGTAAGACATGGTTCTGGGAGTGCTTGCCATTGTTATTGGTGAAATGGTACAGATGATGTGAGTTCTTCAAATACCGGATGGGAGATGGGAATAACTGGTGAGTTAGAAATGCAACAGTGAGTGGTATAAGCAAGGGGTGCTCTTTTTTACAATGCATGCTTTATACTTAGTCTTCTAGTCTGAGCAAAATGAATGGATGTATTGAGATGGCAATTCAGCTTCTAGTTAGTTCTTAATTTTGAAAGATCTTTAGAGGGCCTTCAGCTGTACATGCAAGCCAGGAACATTTGTACTACCTCATGTGGGAATCTACTCTGATTCAACTGTCTGTACAAATCTCTTTGCTTGGTTTTCATCTTGAAAGTAAAGCTAGCCTATTCATCTGGGTTTTCTGCATTATTGTAAGTGGGACTGTGAAGAAAGTTCCACCTGACAATGATGATGAACTTAGCCAATTAACTTGTCATTAAAAAAACCTTTCCTTTAGAATCACTTCAGAGACTGCTTGTGCTCTGCATGTGAAATGCAGTGAAATGTAAATGTCTTGTTAGTTGTCACTGAATCAGCATGAGCAGTAGTAACCCTGTTGTTACATATTGGGATGAAGATACAGGGCTTTCTCTGCAGAGTTATCAGGTGACTGAGCTGTCAATGGAGTTGGTCAATTTATTGGTCTAGTTTTTTAATAGGCCAAGGGCAGTATTCTGTACATGTGTCTAGTGAGGTACTACCTTGCCTGTCATTGTATTGTCAAATATTTTAAAATAAAATTCATATGTACAGGATACTTTTTCTGAACTTTATGCACTGAGATTATGCCTGTGTGTCCTGGTTTCAGTTAGAACAGAATTTTCTTCCTAGTAGCTGGTGGAACGCTGTGTTTTGGCTCGGGATGAGAAGAGTGCTGATAACACCCCGATGTTTTAATTGTTGCAGAGCAGTGCTTATACCAAGCCAAGGACATCTCAGCCTTTCACTCTGTCCTGCCAACAGGCAGGCTGGGGGTGCAGTAAGAGCTGGGAGGGGACAGACCCAGGACAGGTGACCCAAACTAGCCAAAGGGGTATTCCATACCATCTCGGGTCATGCTAAACAATATATAGGGGTGGCTAGCCGGGGGAGGGGGCCAGACTGCTCGGGGTTAGGCTTGGCATCGGTCAGTGGGTGGTGAGCAATTGCATTGTGCATCACTTGTTTGTACATATTATTATTAGTAGTACTATTATCACCATTGTATTATTATTATTGTTATTATTATTTTCCTGTCTTATTAAACTGTCTTTATCTCAACTCACAGGCTTCACTTTCCATTTCTCTCCCCCGTCCCAGAGAGGGAGGGGGGAGGGTGAGTGAACGGCTGCATGGTGTTTAGCTGCCAGCCAGGTTAAACCACGACACTGTGATGTACAACAATTGCTAATAGAACAGTGTTCAGAGTGTAAATCCACGCCAAAGTGGGGGAGTATGGATGCTTACAGTAAATGTAACAAACTGGGTGAAAATTTCATAGTTTAAGTGATTAAAGATTTTTTTCTGCCAGAAGTCTGGAGCTTTCAGAATGTGTTTCCCTAGTAAAAGTTTGTAGCTGTGCAGTTTTCATACCTCAATATCTCATAGGTGCAAAAGAAAAACAGGAGTAATTGCTTTGTCGGAAGGCAAACTGTCCAAGACCATCATTCTTGTATTCAGCAGGCTCTTCTTGAATGATGTTACATAGTTCATGTCCTTTTCCAGGTGCTACTGTGTAATCTAGTTCTTACTGACAGATGGCTTATCCATCTATTCCTGAAATGTCACTTTATTGGCGTACTTGCCAGTTGAATATAGAAAGACAGAAAGCTTATGTGACTACTTAGCCTCAGCTTGTGATGAGTTACAGTCATCATGAGGAGGCTTAGGGATGTCAGAAATACTTGTGTTTTTTCTGGGTTTAAGTGAGATTCTAGGCCTTTAGTCACCCAAAATGAATTCACTGGTATTGCGTCCATAGCTGCTGTTCTTCTAACTCAGTGCAGTTACATTTCATTACTCACTGTTTGTTTTGCCTGGCTCTGATGCAAGGAATACAATGTCTTGTTGTCTTTTCAGTCTGGGTAGGTAGTTCAGATGGCTTTTTTTTCTATCTAAAAATGCACAAATCAGGCACTTGAACTGCTGAACCTAAGAGATGAGAGATGATTAGCCTTCTGTCTAAGCATATGTGAGAAGACAGGACCTTAGGCTTTGAGTTAGATGGACTCTAATATTTAACTGTAGATTTCAGGCTGTGAATACTAAACAAGAAGCCTGTAGTTTCCCTCCCACAAATTTACTGCCTCATTCTCCAGGAGTTTTTTGTTGTTTTATTGGAGAAGGGTTCCCTTTTCTAATGATGTACAGGCTTTGGGTTGTTCACAGCTGGGTGTTGTGGGTTGTGCTACACTTGTTGGTCATCATTTAAGAATGGTGAAAAATGACAAGTAACAGTTGAGTTGGACAATGTTCAACCTCTATTTGACTTAGAGGTACTTGGGCTTCTGTGGGGGGTTGGGATAAGTCCGACTGCGGTGTCTTCAGCTTCTAACCATGATTTGTCAGCGCTGTCTGCAGTATCTTTGAGGAGGAGGCTAAATATTAAGTATTTTCAATTAAAATATTTTAGTGTCATGTGTAAAGAGAACTTATATCCAGTTGAATGTGTGGTAGTTAAATACCTCTCTGAAAATTTTAGTAGTCCATTAGGCAAATGGTATTTCCATATGGTGTATGTATTACAGCTGACCCAGATATGAGGTCTACAGGGAGCAGGGAGAAAGTGTGCCAGGGAAAAAAGCATAGTAACACTTGCATAAAGTACTGTTGTTATGGTGACAGACAACTGGTAAGAGGCTGTAAGCTGAAGACAACTCAAGTTGAAAACTCATCTCTTCCTTACTGATGCAAGGGAAGGAGTTAGTTTAATTCCATACTTTCTGCTCAGGTAGAATCTACTACCAGTGTAATCAATATTAACTCCTGCTATATCCTATTTACGGGCCCAGGAATACTTTCTGTCAGTTGATAGAATCAATAAGCTCTTGACAGATAGTTCTTGAGAGAGGTACCTACCTTTCAGTATGCATATTGTGTGGGGCTTTGTTAGATAATGGAAACGCCATGCTGCAAAATTACCATTGTAATAATGACTGCATTTTTCATTCTATAGAGTTTTGTTCAACTATGCTTCAGATCATTTTTCTTCTCTCAAACAACTCTACACTTAAAATACTTGACTTGAGCACTGGTATCCTGGTTGAATTTCCATTTTGCTCTCTGTATTATGTTTTACAGTTGTGTTGTGATTTGTTTTAAAATCAGTTGTGCTTTCCACCTTCTATCCCTTAATCTGGCTGGGGGGGGGTAGTTTAGCAGTTGCTTTCTTTAAGTGTTGGTTATATGAAGACATCTCATAGGCTGTACATCTCTGGCAGATGTGTTGCACCGGTTCCTTTGTTTTTTTTTTTTTCCTTTCTCCTCTTTAACCTTTATGCCCTGTGCTCTTTTTGAAAGTTTACATTCAAGTTACTCAATTTTGGGAGGCATCATAGGGAGGTAGAGAGCAGGGGAGGACTGAGTCAAATGTTAATATTAGAACTAAAAAGCTGTCTCCTTAAAATAAAAAAAAAAAAAAAAGCTTTGTTCTACAGTTCGTAGAAGATGACTACTATGCTTTACTCTTCCTAAGGAGGAAGGTGCTTTATCCTCCTCTTGTGATTCTGCTGAGTTCAGTGGTGCATCTGCAGAGCTGCAAACAGACTAAATATGTTCCCGTCAGTCAATTGTTACATAAATGATAATAGTTATGTTAGATATTGAAACACGTAATTTTCTGTTATAAAATTACATCCCATTGATTCAGCCATCATGAAAAATCAGAAAACCAACAGCATCTCTCAGATGGATTGAAGGACTAAGATGATGTTATGGTAGTGGCTGTTAAGGGCAGGAGAGAGAGAGGAGAAAGTGTTTTTAGCACAGTCTTGTAACCTTTTTCAGTACTTCTGCCTATGAATTAATCTTGATGTTAATTGCATAATCTGGGTCACTGCTACCCAGCTGACTTCTGCCCAGCTTTGCTCAATCCAAATGCTGTTTTTCCCATGCTTTCCTCCCTCATTTTTCCTGTTCACCTCCATGTCAGGTTTTAATCGTGGAAACTGCTTTCCAGGCTGCTCACCTTGCTGGTTTACCACAATGAGCTTATGGTCTCTGCAGCTCAGAGCTGGTGGTCCTACCTGAAGTGGAAAAAGAGATGGACAAGCGGATGATGCTGCTTGCAGTTTCCTTGTTCAGCCTGGTGGTGGTAACAGACCAAGTGAAACAAGCGCCTGAGAAGGCAAGCTCTCAGCCAGCCAGATGCTCTGCTCACCTTTTTGCTACTGGAGAGTTGCTTTGCTTCTCCTTTGCTTCTGCTGTGAGATGGCTTTTTACTTTTTCTGAAGCACTATTTTATCCTTGGTTTTCGGGTTGCATATGCAGGCCATGATATGAGCTTGTAATTAGAAGCTATTCACTTAATTAGATATTTCCTTTAATGCATAAGCTCCAGTGAAAGTTCCTCAGCAGTGACAACAGCATAAATACAATTCTTGTGAAAATCAACACGCTAGGCTTTAATCTTAGTAACTGCACTCTAGAGCACAAAAACGGGTATTAAAATGCCAGTGTATGGGAAGCCCTCAGGAACTTTGTTCCTAGCTTTCTTTTTTCAGGTTTCAAAAATAAATGGTTTGCTTTAACAAGAAGGTTTAATGCAAGAGTCATTTGTGTACAGTTTTCCACATGATGTTCCTTTTTACAACTTTTCTGTAAACTTTTCTGCCACATACACACAGATGTTTCTCTTGTGCATGTTACCTAGGGGAAAATGGTGAAAGGTGAACACTTCTCCAGAACAAGGAAAAAGTAACTTGCTTTCCACTTTGTTTTCTGATGCTGCTATGAATTTACTGCCACACTTGGATGTGACATGTGCTTGCTACTGATGTAATCTGTCAACTGTCCTTACATTTTTCTGTGTGTGTAATAAAAGTCTGAGTGTCATGGTTGTATTATTTCTTCCTTTTGTTAAGATTTACATTTCTTAAAAATAGGAAAGATTTAATGAAACAGTAAAATTTTTGAGGGCTTCACATAAAGCATGTTCAGAGAAAGGTTCCCCAGAGCTGTGAAGCCACAGATACGCTTAGCTACCAAAAGCACAAGGGATTTCCTGCTTGGGGTGGGATGAGGGATGAACTCTGAGCATCCCTAAGGAGTTGGGTGTAAACCTGGGCTTGGCTCTATGTACAGAGCATGCTCTAATATTCATTGTATTACCCATGTGTTTTCTGGGTGGCATAGACAATCTCAAGCCCTTGGAAGCTTAACCTTAGAAATTTTCCCTTGGGACAAGGGTTGTGCAAATACAGGTTGTTAATTAACAAAAACAATACAGCCTATAGGGCTATGCCCCTCAGCCTACAGCTCTGTAATTCCTAGGGACTGTAGTAAATAATGCAAATATTGTGCAGAGTTCCTCTCAAATACCAAACTCAAGATTGACTGCCGGAACACCTCCCTGTGTTCACTTTCATGATTTACTGCAAGATGTTGTATGCTGAATACTCTTCTAAGAAAGCCGTCACAGGATTATCTTCTCTTGATGCTTGCACCGATGCAGAAGGAAGCCTCAGACATCTGAGTGTAATCCCAGTTTGTCACTACAGTTTGTACTTGAAATTTCTTGACTTAAGATGTCAATCCTCTGTGCAAAACAGGTGTAAAGAGCAATTCATTATGCTTCAGGAAAGAGATTTGCCTTACAGATCAAGGAACAGCCTGGAATCTGTTTTTTCTTAAACAAATTGTATGCTAACATCCCCTCTGAAAATGTGCTGAGAGCTACAGCTTTGAGTAGTGTCAGATCAAGTGATTTGCATGGCTTCTGAGTACGTCAGGCACAGTTTTCTTAACCGTTTTTCCAGTCTCAAGTAACACGCCTTCTAAGGGAACTAAACAAAAGAATTTTGGAAGATATTAAATTCCAAGTATGATTAACTATGGGTCAGTGATCTGATAGCTGAATTGGATGAAAGAGTAGAAATTGACTCTAAAAATGCTGGCAGAAGCTTGAAATCCCTATAGCTAATCATCAGCTCCTTTCGATCAGTGTAAGCAACACATGGTTAGAAATAGATTTACAAAAAAAGCTTTTAAGTAAAATTATTATTCAAAGCTTGCTACAGTAATCCAAGTTTAGAGGGAAGGTGTTCATTGGCTTTTGAGAACATCAGATAAATAATGAAGTAGGAGTGGTTTAAGATTTGGACTGTGCTAACATCTCCCAGTTTCTTTAGAGCTTAATTATAACTCAAGGCACAAATGCAACACTTGGTTGTTTCTTTCATCAAGTATTCAAAAGAAAGCAATACATAAATGAATGCTTGTTTACAGAATTTGTATGAAAACTCTTAAACATGGCCTTCCGAGTGCTTACAGAAGTTGATGGGTTATAATTATAAAAGACACCGATGAATTTAAAAGGAACCAACCACAATTTTTTTTTTTTTTTGTGAAAAATGCTTGGGGGAGAAACAAGTGGTTTTTTTTATTTCTTGTTAATAATAGAAAAATAAAGGAAAAATGTTTTAGGCTGGAATATCTAAGTACTGAGTTTCAGACAACAATGTTGAATCTGATGGTCACAATGTTAAGCAGTTGCACAAATTGTTTTTCTCAGCCTATGTGATATGTCAAAAATCCAGAGCAATATGACTCTTGCAAGCTACTGGAAGCCAAGGAGTTGTTAAAGAGACTTCCATGTGGTTAAAGTTGCTATTACTTGGTTTACTTTTTCATGTTGAATGACAGTTAATCAGATAAAAATCGTAAATTACTCTAAGTTGTAAGATACTTGTATTGGGTTGCAAGTGACTGCACTCGAAGTTGCATGATGTGATAAGCTGCTACTGCTTCTGGTGCTTGTTGTATGCTTAACATTTTCACACAACTGAAGACTGTCACCTGTTTGAGTGTTTCTTGTTTCTTCTACTCCAAAAAGACTTAATTTATCTCTTTTCTTTGTGCTTTTAACTGTATTTTTTCATCTTGTAACTGCTGCTAGCAAGTGTCTTCTATTTTTCCCCTAGTACCAGGAAATAACGGCATTCAGTTGAAATCTGTGTTGTCATCTACAGCTTCACTGAGACCTCACAGCATTCAACATCCAGTAGTTGTACTGGGTTTTTAAAACTGCTCCTGTTCCTTTCTGGGCACCTATACGAAGGGGTTAGACTTGGATCTGACAGTCACAATAGTGATTGTTGCACACAGTTCTTGAAAAATCAATTAAATGTCCAACTAAAACCAATTACTTTGTTTTGTGCTTTCTGTCACAAACTTCCAGTTTCAGTGTCTGTCATGGCTGCATAGGAACATGCAGGTCTTGCACCTGAAGGTGGTTATGTGTGTTCAGCAGTAGTTACGAAGAGAAAACACTAAGATGAATTTGCAGAAATATTATTTGTGCACTTACTCATATGTTTTCCTCTAGAGATGCTTGTTTTACAGTAGATTAAAAAGAATTTAGTACAAAAGCAGAAGCCTTGTTTCATGTTGTGGTTATATTACTGCTTTTTTACTATTGTGAGGAGGAAATCAATTCCATGGGTCAAAACATTTCCTTTTTAATCAAGAAAGCATAATGTAGAGACTTGGTTTTGTGAAGATTTACAGTGTTGTAGCAAATGTACGCATTCATGAGCATTAGGAACTGTCTCATGCAAAACACATTACATTTAATAAACCTTAAATGAGCTGTTCTTAGGGAAACCTGAAAGAAGGCAGCATTTCCATAAGCCAGAAATGTTTGTTTGTTTTTTTTATAACAAGTTCTTCTTAAAAGAAGGAGCATGGGCAGGATATTCACAGTGAATTGTGCGACATGCCACCAGGATGGACTAATGTGCTAAAAGGAAGCTACCTCCTTCAAGTTTTATATTCAAAACCAACATTTTATACGACACCCATTTTGCTCTCAGGCCTGTTGTTGCTGCTTGGTTCATTTTAGTTATTTATGAGGTAATTATATTCAGCTTCAAGTGTGTAATGGAACAAATGACTCCCATGGCTCAAATAACTTTGTTCTGCTGCAGTATGGCAGTCCCATGCATAGAGTGCTTGCTATTCAAGTTGGTATGTTTGTCGGTACCAAATGGTGTTATGACAGTAACATTGGAAAGTTGTACAATTCCTTACAAATGTGTAGCTTAATGGCTCAATTTGTGAGTAACTGGCATTGTTTGTTTATGGCTTGGATCACTGTGGCAAGACTGGAGGAAAAAAAAATAAATTAAACTCACTTAACCAGAAAGCTTAGAGAATCTGTATCTCCAGCTGTTGGGGCATAGTCCTGGACAGGCTGTTCTTGGTGAACAGGCTTGCGTGTGTATGTAGGCTAGGTGATTTCCAGAGGGCCCTTGAAATTAAATTTCTGTGAAGAGGTGAAAGTTCAGGACAAGGAGGAAATTTCCAAGAGCTGTCTTGCCCTAGCTGAATTGAAGATGATGGGAGGGTTGGGCAAGGTGATGTCAGTGCTGCAGCTTGCTTCAGTGCTGAAGAGGATACGTGAGAAGAAGCATGTGCTGGGATGATGGCATCGTTTTCTGCAGGCCTTTGCTGTTTGAAGTGTTCACACAGAGTGCTTCCTATGACTGAGAAGTCCAACTTCTCTTGTACTTCCCCCTCCCTTCCCTGGCAAGGTTTAACAGTGTATAATTTTCCTTAGATTGTATAATTCCAAAACCCCATGATACAGGATAATTAGTAATACAAAGTGCTGTGTCTATTCAAAATTATGAAACAGCATTTTTATCTTAGGAAGTTCGATGAGATCTATACTCCATATTCAGGTCGGACCTGTTCTCAAATCTTGAGATCTGTTAAGACAACTGGGAGGTTGCAGATGCCCCATCCCTGGAGGTTTTCAAGACTAGTTTAGATGAGGCCCTGAGCAACCTGACAAAATGGGTGGTGTCACTGCCTATGGCAGAAGATGAGAAACCAAGTGAGCTTCAAGGTCCCTTCCAACCCAAGCCATTCTAGGACTGGGAATGTAACTATAACTTTGCAAAATGATAGCTCTTACTCATACTCGATGTAGTGTGATAAAGTAGATACTGATATATACATATCTACTGTGATAAAGTAGATACTGATATTCTTGCTGAAACTATTCTTTAGTAAAGACCACGTGTTCAGTTTTGAAGTGCACTGGTGCCATCTTGGTGCAAAACTGTCAAGGCCTAAAAATAAATATTCTGCACAGGAAATCTGTGCCTAAGAGCATTGCAGGTACTGTAGTAAATATAACCGAGACTAATAAACAGTACTTGGCAAAAAGAATTCAGGTTTTCAGCAAAGCAGCATTTATTTCACAACATAGGTTTTTAAGAAAAATGTTTTGCTGTTCCTCTTTTTATCTAAGTAGTTTCGATGAAATGTTTGTCTCACAGTACATCTCTAATGCCCAAGTTCTGAAAATAGTGATGCGTAATACAACATGATCAAAGGGTTCTATTAAGCAAATGTCTAGTGAAGTATGTGATCTCATAGAACCTCTGGAAGTACTTTCAGACTGATTTTTATTGAAGAACTCATGAAAAAACTAGCATTTGAAGTCTAATAATATAAATGGTGTTTTTTTTCTTTTTACCACGGGAAGTTTTGCGATGGGCATAATTATAATGAGGAAAGGAGAAGAGGTGATAGGAAAAAAAAATGCGGTCAGGGTGAATGAGAGGCAGAGATAAGAACCTTCTGAAACCGAAATCTTTACTGAATATTTGAGATATGAGTATATAGAAAGAGAGAAGGTTGAAAACCTTGCATTTCAGTATGCTAAGTAAGCCTTTTTGGTCTATGTCAAACACAAATGAATAAGTAATGTAAACTAGAAGTAATTTTTCCTGGGTTTTGTGCTTATATTGTACTGGGGAAAGATACAGGCAAAATGAAACTGTTCACATGCAAATAAAAAAAAAAATCATCCCATCCCCAAAGGACTAGAAAGCAGTGGAAATGAGTTGCTTTTCTATAAGAAATATCTTCATCTGAGTATCAAACTACATATATACAACTTGATATTCACTTAGTTCTAGTTTTACAAAGTAAAACTAAGGGCTTTCAATTTTCTGTGCAGCTCCCAGATAAAATGTGGGAGTTAATTTAAATGAGTAGCTGGTGTGGATTTATGATGCACCATTATGGGAAGCCAGAAAGGGATTTGAGCAATCCTTAATGTGTTGTTTTTTTTTTTTCTATTACTTCTGTACAACGTGTTTGCGCATATATGTATTCATTTTGTCTCTAGGTTTATGCTTTTCCTCTGTGTGTAAGTGTAACTTGACAGCTTCAAAAACAAAGTGTTTTTAATGAGGAAACGAGGTTTTTGTGTGGAATGAAGGCAAAAACTTAGTGATCAGGCAGTTGGACAAAATGTGCTTACTAAATGCTAGAGGTGAACTTCTGGGTCTCTAGTAGGTGACAGCACAGTGATCAGTACTATTAAATGTTAGTGGCTGCATAGACAATAAGGATTTTTGTTACCAGTGATCTTTTTCTATTAGCATCAGTCAGGGTTTTTTCTGCACTATTAGAAAGACTGTTTACAGTTTTCATGTAAAATAGTGAGTTGTACAGATGGGAAGGAGTCGTAAGTTACAAGTTATTAAACTTGTTGGAACTATTAACTACTAAGTAGAAATTTCAGAGATGGAATTATGCCCTCCAACATTTTTATGTGAAACCTCTCAGACTACTTTTTGAAAATTGTAAACAGTCTGGAAGGGCTTATGGCAACAGATAGCTGAAGATGTTTGTAAACCAAGGATTAAATGATAAAGCTTTAAAAGCAGAAAAAAATGATAAATTGAAACACAGCTCCTTAAGTAGAAATTAAAAGCTGCACATAGTCTACCATGTTGCTTTAATAGCTTTAAAGTCTAGTTAAAAAACTGTGCCAACTTTAGATTTAGATCTACCTTAATTTTCCATGTGGCTTCTGTATCTCCGCAATTAAGGTCCTTTTGGATTGTGAAAACTCTGCAGGCTGACTTGATCTTCTGGGGACTAAACAGTGTGGAGTTCTCAAGGAATTCTTCAATTTCCTTGAAGATAGTTGGCACTCTGCAGTGGAAGTTGATATCCAAGCTCATATGGACACAGATGTGGTCCAGAATCTCCTTACACAAGAAGACAACATAGGCTAGAGCAAGAATAAACCCCCAAAACGAACATTCTTTAGCAGAACTCTTTAGAAATACTGTCAATTTGGTATTTGCAAATCCAAGATATTCCTTCAATGAAGTTCTTACTTCGTATCTTCAAATGTACAAACTCCTTTCTCTTTACAGTTGAAAGGAAGGCATTTTAGAGCTTAGACAGGTATAACTTACGCATATTTGAATACAAATGTTTGTTAAAAGATTTTCCTTAATTTTTTACTACTAGTAAATTTTCCTCTCAAAGGGAAATCATACACTGAATCTTTGATAACATGTTCAAAATATATGCAGCTGCAGAAACTATACCAATTGAATAGTACTGCATAGAAAACTAAGATCTGAAAATGCAAATGGTTTATAAATGTTCATAGCTCAAATTTTTCACTGAATTCCTGACTCTTGCTGTATTTGGGGGGAAATAAATTGTTAATGTAAATTTCTCAGAGGTAGGGGAAAAGGTGTTTGAGCAGTAGCAGATTATGTACTGTCCAGGTCTGTTTTACCTTGTAAGGGAAGCAAAGCAGATATGAGTGTTAGCTCTTACACTCCAACACTTCTGAGAGTTTCAGTTGTATGAAAGAACAGGAGTTTGCTAGCCTGATACAAATTAAAGGTTAAAGGTTACTGTAAGTGAGCAGAGGTGTATATTACTGCAGATCAGTGAAAACATTAAGTGCAAATGAGTGAAAATACTCTTCTCAAGCAGCAGCTGTCTTGCTGGTCCTTCTGTTTTCCATCAGTTAGAAGAGCACTTGCCTTAGGGCAGAGGCTCAGAGATTCTAGGACAGCATGTTCAGCAGGCTCTGGTTCCATTGCCTACCTTGTCCAGCAGAAGCAGGTAATTTTGTTTTGGCAATATAGTTATTGCAATGCCGATGCAAAGTAGGTCCGAAATGCGATGTGCCTGTTCGAGGCATAACCACCCTGTGACAATATCAACAGGTCTTACTAATTCTGTGAGGTCAAAAAAATCGGTGTCACAAATGGGAAAGTGACATAGTTGATTTCTCAAACTGGAGGCAGTACTCTGGCTGCTAATATGTAACCTTGTAACTGCACTACAAACAGTGAGAAAGAGAAGGAAGATGCAATGAACTTGAATACTGTGAGAAAATTATAGCATATTTTGAGGTGGAGTCATTTTGTGTGCGGAAATGAACAGAAGTGTCAGGAAGTCACAGTGAAATGTTATTGGAAGGGAAACAGCAACTACGCTGGTCTTTCTATAACTTCTTTCTTCTTAGACATAAACTATCTTGTGATTTAAGAACTTGATGTGGTTCCCTACAGGAAATTCATCTTGAAGTTGAAGATGACAGGTATTCATCCCAAATGTTAGAAGACAGGGTTGAGCAGGAAGTTAGAGTCGATAACTTCATATCCTTGGGAGAGATCAGCAGTGATATCTCTGTTGCAGTTAGGGAAGTGCTAGTACTGCAGCTTGAGGCTATACAGGATCTAAGTACTGTGTTACAACCTGACTAAAATTTTCCAAGATGAGTGAATCCAAACAGGCTGCTGATCTTGTGGAATAGAAATCTGAAACCCACAAAGTTGACTAACTTGTCTTGGGTTTATGGCCATAGTTCTGCAAGCCAACTCTAAGTGCATACAATGTAGCTAATTCCTTTCCTTTTCTGAAGCAAAACTAGTGCCACAAGAGTAAATACTCTAAAAGTGGTCTTTCTGTAATTTAGAAGTCCTACTTAGATTTTGAAGTAGTAGAACAATTTTCCTGGTAGAAGTGGAAGCAGAATACAACTTGCATAGAGGAGGAGCTAGGTAACTTCATGGAAAGAACAGAGTAGGTGAAGGTCTTGGGAAAATTAAAAATTATTTAATTTCTCTATTTCCAAAAATTTGTGAAAGGATTAGGTAGCACTTGCACTGTATAATTCTGTGATTATTTCTTGCCGTACAGGAATCAAGAACTGCTTAGTATGACACATCATAAGGTTCCTCAATGATTCTTTCACTGTCTTTGAAAATAGGGGATGGAATCACTGCCTGTGACCACCAGGGACTAGGTTTGAAGACCTCAGTGATTTGTACTGTCCTTGTTTGCCAACACTAACTCGTCAAACTCCAGTTTGCACTTGCTTGACTGCAGAGGTAAAGATGTAGCTCTGAAACAGAATTTTCAGTAGTAAAAATGATCCCCTTGGGAGCCACTTAAGAATCAGTCATTTCTGAAGCTGAAATACATGCTCCTTACACATTGGACAGGATTTTGAAATCTTCCTATTTCAAGTCCATGATAGCCCTGCAGGCTGTTATCACTGAAGGAAAGTCAGCTAGGTCTGCTAAGCTTATACAAAGTGCCTTGGGCAGCTTTCAGTAAATATGAGAAGTCTTCAAGTAGTTAGGCTTGTTTTGATTCCTTCTCTCCCAATCTATTAGGTCCTGTTCCTGAAAGCTTCTTCCTTTCTCATGCAAAAAAACTAACTCTAATGTCAGCACCATTTTTTTCATTTATAACCTTTTTTTTCTTCTTCATTAGGTCTTTGTCTCGGGCTAGAAAAGCGTTCGGTACCCATCACTGGTGTTGACAAAGAGGATTTGCACTGTTTGTAGGTGCATTTTTGCTTCCTGAAGTCTTCACGTTGGTCCTCATCTTCTGAAGACTTGGATGTCTTTAGAATTTATCTTCTGTTCTATTTATTTAAAAAAAAAATCTCAGGTAGACTGAAGTATTAAATCTGTGTATTATATTGCTTGGGTTTGCTTGTATCCAAGGTATCTTCTAAGATGAGAAAACTTAGTTTCCTTAGAGCACACGGCAGAAAAGCATCATTCTGTAGGGAGCAATCAGGACAGTGATTTTGTTATTGGAGCATACCTTCAATTGTTGGTTCACCTTTCCACTGTAATTGATATTAATATCCCCTTCTACAGAATTACGTGTATAGTATTCTATTAAATGAGTGCAAATGGAGGGATCTGGACTCATCTTTTTGCAGCATAAGATCTGTCAGCAGTTCAAGGCATGCTCACTAAAACTAGAGGCCATACTATAATGTTGAAATGAGGATTCTGTTGAACAGACTTCAGAGAATCTGTGTGCGCTATGGTAGTGTTGAAATGGGATTATGTTCATTTTCACTCTAACTTCAAGAGAGCTATATTATTGTAATTTTTGAGGTTGGTATTTAAAAAGAGTGTTTGGGAAAGAAGAAATAAGTAATTAGATGTGGCAGTTTTTCTAAGGCTTTTAATATATCCAAAGGCTTTTATATGAAACAGCGCACCTCTAGCTGCCTGTCCAAAGTGCCTGCTAGGGTATCATATGCTGGCAGGGAGAAAACATCCAGCATAGTAGAATGTAGAGACATGCAGGTCCCTCAGTCCTTTTCTGGAGAAAATGTGATGCTGAAGCTGCAGCTCCATGGGCTCTGGAGCTGCTGCACAGGGCTTGTTTGTTGTGCATGTGCATGCTCCAGTCATGTTCCTTACCCCTGCTTGTACCCTCTTCTCAATGGAAATACAGGAGGCTGCAGGCAGGCAATGCATGGGACAGCTGTTGCAGTTCTGTAAGTTACAAGGGAACAAATTTTCCAACATTTGGTATAAAACTGTCCACAGTGAGTTTGCTGCAAGCAGTTCTGCGAAGCAGCTCTTGACCTCAGGTTTTGTTATATCAGTGACATAGGATGTGTTCAATTCAGAGAGCTTCAGTCATACAACAGTTTTTGAAAACTGAAATCCACAGATTATTGGGGAACATCAGAGCTTGAGAGCTCACATAATTTTCAAAAATAATTCAGCTGTTTCTGTACTTGTCAGGTCTTTGACCAAATGGTGTTGAAAAACTTTTTTTGATTCTTAAGCAGTCTGTGCACATGATTCTTGCTATCCTAGTGTAATTGAATGCATGAATTACCTTATCAGAGGTTTCTTCCACAGCAGAACTTGTAATGCAGTCACCCCTTTTAAGCCTGAAATCACAGAGCTCCAGCCAAAAGGTTAGTTAGAATCAGTGTTTTTCCCTAGTAATGAAGAGCTAGGAGGTACTGAAGGAATTGTTCTTTCCTCTAAACAAGCCCTGATGTTTTGGTGGAATTATGGAATAGTACTGTATTCAGTAAAATAAGTAGTTGTTCAACCCTTTCTCTGAACAGGAACCTACTGGTAGGGAAACAGTTGCATTGTTTTTATGTACTTTGATTTACGGAAGAATTTTAACAGCACAGGTGGATAGGATCAGGGATTGAGAGGAAGGGACCAAGGAAACAATTGTTGACATTGTTATAGGTCTCTGAACACAACCGCTGTGGGGTGGGGGGGAATACAGGAAAATTTTATTTCTACATGTTGGGACTTGTGAGAACATCACTGAAATGCCAGACCTGACTCTGACATTTACTTTTGGCTAGTGGTATGTTCTCTATAGACAGTGAACTGCAACCAGCAATACAAAGAGCTGAGCCACAGAATCACGTCCTTTGTTTCCCCCCAAATTTCAGATGTACGTACAGTAGACCTTCCTGTTACTAAAAGATAAGGCCAGATGGGGGGGGGGGGAGGGGGAAGGGGAATGGTTTCTCTCTGGTTAAATTGCTCTGATATTTCCCATTACCTTTCTGTTCAACAAGAAGCATGTACTATCATGAAGCAAGTCAGACACCTAGTGTCTACTTGAAATTAATTCATTGAGCAAGTCTATCATTCATAGGCTAAGCATGCTCAAAGTGGCTGCCTGGCACTGAGGAAATAGTGTGCATCTCAAAGACTGTACTTTCAAAAATTCAGTCTCAAAGACTGAATTTTTCAAGAAACAACTTCAGTAATCTGATGGTAAATGCAAATCCAACTTCAAAAAATGCAGATGTGAAATAAATAGTTGAATGACTTAGTGCTTTGAGTAACATCCATTGTCTGTAAGGAAATATTATTGCATTTTACAAAATCTTGTTTTTAAGTAAGCAGTAAGAGAATGTTTGAGGACTGTTTAATTTCCTGTTGCTTAGGGAGTACTTGGTATGTTATGCTTAATATGTCAAGTTCCTTAACCAGCTATCATTCTAGAGTTTTGTGAACCTAGGCAGCTCTGTTTTGTCATGGAAATAAATCTTCTATACAACTAAATGTTTCTGAAACCAATTGAATATATGCTTGTCTGCATGGGTCTTAAAAGTATGAAAAAAATATACTTTCATAGTTCCTATTTTGGTTATAAATAAGGTAGAAACAATATTCTTGATGTCTTGCTTTGTTTGTGAGGTCTTACTGGAAACAGTAAACAGTTGTACAGAGCATTCTGTTGCACCCATTAATATCTTAGATGAAATTTGAATTCCGCAATTGATATCTAAAATTATTTAGCTGAAGTTACTAAAAGTAATGCATAGATTTCAATTTTGTGTTGGTTAGAACCTGTGTAAAAGTAGCATATAACTAGAAAAATACATGAAGGCCTTTAGGAAGTTTGTCAAGCATTGTGGAGGAGATTTGAGGAGTAATTGCTTTGTAACTAGGGCATGTTTTGGTTTTGGACTTTGCCAGCAGGGCCTGATCTTTGTTTCATTTATCTCTTTGCTGTTGGTATTTTGGTCTTCTCTTTAGGCTACAAGCAACACCTTAGTGGAAATCACACATTGCTTCAACCATGTGAACATGTTGTTAGCAACTGCAAAAGGTCTTTGTGTGACAAAGCATAAGGTTTGTAGTGTTTTATGGGAATAGTCTCTTATCCTAGTAACTATCTGATATTACAACGAATGCTAAAAAGTAGTTACTAGATGAATATCAGTAATGTGTAATAGGTCAACCTGGTTTTAGCTTGCTGTTATCAGCAGATCTTCATTAGTGGTCTCCCTTCACATTTCTTTACTTCGAAAGTAAATTAATGCAAACTTCCAAGTACTGTTTTCTTATTGGTAATACTGTAACATAAACTGATTGCAACTGTCACTGTTGCTCACAAACAGGAATGATCCATTTTGTGATATGTTTTGCTGACTGCGTTCAGCATGCTAAAAATCAAAATAAAATGTAATTGGAAATGTATTAACATTATCTAGGAGCAAAATAAACATGAGCATTTTGCTCAAGACAAAACAGTTTTTTAATGACTCAGCAGTATAAATGATCTTCTTGCATTTGAATGACAGAGTATGTTCTCGATGCATTTTGTATATGTCTTGTCAGCAAGTATATATTCAGAAGTTTGGCTTAAATTAAATTTAGATAACGTATTTCTACAACTAAGAAGTGCTAAGATTAAATAGCCTTTGGGTTTTTGGACTGCAGTTCATTAAGTGCATGTCTGCCTTTAATGGTATTCCCCAATTTATTTTCCTATTATAATTGGTAAAGTTAGGTGATGACAGTGTGCTGTCTGGCTACTTAATTTTGTTCTTTCTTCCCTGGGGAGGATGATGGTGACCTATTTTAGGGTAGTTCTTCATTGAATCATGCACTAATGCTTTGAAAACAAAGAATTGCAGTAAACTCAAAAGGGAATTTGAAAATTTTATGGGATAGTTAATTCATAATTAAATATTGCCTCCCAACAACACTAAATAAGAAAATGGGAAGTAGAAAACTATGCTTTTAAGATGGATTATTCAATATTGCAGGCAAAGCTATTTGCAAAACGTTCAAATGTGTTAATTCATCAGCAGAGTGTAGCCAGAATTGGTTCACTTATCTACCAGCTCAAAACAGATAAAGATGATACAGTAAAATAATCAAATTCAAATAGTGCCTCAATTGATTTAGCAGACAGTCTGAGGTATTCCTGGGTCTGTTAGCAGAAGACAGATGGAGTTTTCTTCCTTACCTCTTCTTACAATGTAAATAACCACTTCTGTGGAAATATAAATGGCTCTTGAATTAATTGATAAGATAACGTTAAACATGTGCTATGGTAGTATAAACTTTTTTGCTATTTAAAAACTGCTCTGGTTCATTACAGCATGCTGTATTTATGGTCTCTTTATGTATTAGGTAAAACATAATTCTTTTGTTAGGTATAAATGAAGTTCTAGATGGAGTTTAGATGTAGTGCTTAGGGATATGGTTTAGTGGGGATTGTTAGTGTTAGGTCAGAGGTTGGACTCGATGATCTTGAGGTCTCTTCCAACCTAGAAATTCTGTGATTCTGTGATTCTTTATGCATTGAAGCTGTCTCTGGTACAGATATTGCAACACCATTATTTTTGAAATCATCAATGTTAAGATGTGACTTAACATCTTAACATCTTAGGAGAGCTTCTGTGCAAAGATGTTTTGGGTCAGCTGCTTTTTCTGTTGTATGCCTTTTCTGTTGAGAAGTTCTTTCTGGCCATTGATGTGGTGGGTTATGTGGTGGGTTGTCTGTGACCAAAACCCTCAATAAGGATTGTAGCTATTCGTAATAAAAATGAGGTGGTTTTATATTGGACCTGTTTAGATATTGTTTCAGAACTAGTTCTATTTTCTTCCTTTTGTGCCTTCTCACAGTTTGAGGTTGTGTTAACAAACATCCAGGAATAAGACAGATTAATTCAACTGATTAATCAATGCTTATCTTACTGCTTCTCTTCCATGCTGTTTGGTTTATCTGAGAAACATGCAGCCAGATGCATTTTTTTTCCTTGAAGTGCGCTGAAGCCTCTGCTTTTTTTTGTCCATTGATATCTATCAAGTTTATGTCCTCACTGCAAAGTCCTTGCCAATTGCTGTTGGACTACAGTTGGCTTGTTGAACGATATAGTCAGGCTAAAAACTATTATGTGAGAGTTGAGATCCAAAGGTGTTTGGCATATATATTCAAACAAAGATAGTGCACTTCTAAGCAGATGCTGCACAACCATCTCTAGATTACTTCCCACATTCTCAGTGCTTGGAGCATGCTAGCCTTGTAATATAAACAAATACGCTTATCTACTGCGATTGAAACAATATAATTCCAGTGTAGTTTAGCTTTGTTCTAAGAAGGTGAGAACTAATTTCCTCTGTTTTGAACATCTTGTTTATCTGTGGTTCAAATGGGTATGACAAGAGGTTCAAATTAACACATGGATTCCGCACCGACACTCGAACAGAGAAGTCTCTGGGAATAGGCACAGCTCTGTCCAAGCTGAGGGCATTAAGCTTGGGTCTTCAATTAAATGAAGGCCTAAGCACTGAAACTTTAGACTAAGGGAGAACTGTGTCAATGCATCTTCATTACCGT
The DNA here is from genome assembly GCF_964035555.1 of Netta rufina. NCBI lineage: Eukaryota > Metazoa > Chordata > Aves > Anseriformes > Anatidae > Netta > Netta rufina. The sequence goes on along the minus strand of NC_140128.1, from coordinate 9,596,633 downwards.
ATACATGTAAACATGTACTTCTCTTGAATTAAGAGTTTTTTCACAAATGAGACAAATAGTTGTCTTGACATTCTCTTATTTGTAGTCTTTGAGGGACAAGTATTCATAACTTGGTTCGGCGTGACTTGAGTTTTAGATCATAATATCTGAATGGTTCATGATAATTAAATTTCTATTATCTCTAAAATACTGCTAGTGGTATAAACCCTACTTTCACATTCCAAAACCTGCAAATTTTGATGCTCTGTTGACAAAGCATGAGAACCATGAGACTATTGTAAATAACTTACCAGTATGTATAGATGTTTGACCAGATGTATTAGAGTATGTCTTCACAGAGCAACTTTAAAAGAGTCAGATTGTTTCAAGACTTCAGAGAAACAGCATGTTTTGGTGCTTTTGATTGTTCAGTGCCTAATGTGAGTACCTTCAGGCACTTAAGGTTCTGAAAATGGTTTGTTCCTATGCTATTTGCTAAGATTTTGTTCTAATACCTTGCCAGAAGGGACAATTGGATAGTGTTTTTCCTTCTTGTTACTATAAACCTCTTGGCCAATAGAAATAATATTAAAATAGATCAGGATCCTGGTTTTTCCATCTTCTACTGTTGGTGTTGAAAGAGGAATGAGGATGCCAAAGGAGAGATGCCGAAGATGCCACACCATATAGGACTTGAGCTGTTCACAGGCTGGCTCAGCTCTGCGCTGCCAAAGCAGGTGCAGTGTTAGGCCCTGCACATCTGTTTTGCTTTAATAACATGGAAATGTCTATAGGTATCTGCTGCTGTTCTGGCCTTCCATGGGCCACAGGGAAAAGAAGAGTAGGGTTTATCAAATTTCAGCACTACGTAACTGCTTTCAGTAGATAAATGAAAAGTAAATAGTCATGATCAATATGCTGTCATCTTCTACCACTGTAAAATGATCCTTACCTGTTAGCACAGTTAACTGGTATTTCAGGGTTTTTACACACACCCTGTAATGCATAAATGGTAAACCAGTTTGGGGAATCTCTAAATTGATGAAAAAATGAGAAGCACTGCCTACTGTTAGCATATGATATACATAAACACGTAACATAAAGGAAAAAAAATATACAAATGAAAAATGGTCACACTGCTAAAGATTTAACATGTCTTAAAGTGATTTGCATATTCAGAGTTACACGGTAGCTATGTAGAAAACATAACAGTAACATAATAATTAGATGCTTCATTTTTACAGTAAGCTACACTGAGTTCAGTGTCTCTGGAGAAACCTAAAGCATCAGATACAGACTTGTACAGGAAGTCAATTTGTTTGCATATGCTGGAAAAAATCACAGATACCCAGCTAAGCACAGGAAAATGTGTCACTAACAGCCAGCATTTTCGACTGGGGGAAGATGGTTTTAGAATACCATCGTGTTACTTCAGCTATCAATAGCAGTATAACCAGACTTGATGTAATTAAAAACTGAAATAAGGTTCTATTAACACTGCTGTATGTCAGTTCTGCTTTTTTGCCTTTCTTGGCATGAGTTGTGCTGGAATTGCCTTCCAAACTATGTAACATTGGCTTGCTTGTTTTCCCTGTTACATAACCATTTCTAAAGTTTGGGGAAGTGCTGTGATTCTTTGACCAGGCTGTCTTTTTTTCCCCACTCCTGATGTGCATTAATTGAAATGAAATGAAAGAACTGCTTCAAATTATTTCTGGCCTCTTGGAAAGCCTCCCCTGTGACTGAAATTCTGAATTTCAGTGCCACTTGACTGTTTCTCTTAGTAGCAATAGCCTTGTTCCACACCTGGGTTTCCTGCTTTGACCGTAAGTCACCTAGACAATCTCCTTCTGCAAGTTTCCTTAAGTTGGAGAAGTGTCCCACTGTGATGTTTGGGGTTTCCTTGGCTGACAGCTGGGTGCTGCTTGACGGATATGTTTCCCACGCAGGCACAGGGGAGCTCTACCTGCTCCCAGTCAGCATGGGGATTGGAGAGGTAACTGCCAAAGGTTTGGCTTGAAACGAGGGTCATATTAGCTGGGGTTGCCCTGGTAATTCCTCTCTATCAACTTGAGTTTACAGATTTGGGATTTGTCCCCTTGGTACCATTTAAGAGACTTTTTCCTACAAACTGTGTGGCCACATAGATGTTTATGCATTTACTGCTAGCAAACAAGGTAAGCAAGTGATAGGCAACTAATACCTTATGCATCATCCGTAGGTGCCTTTTCTCTAGTCAGGCTTGATTTTTCCCTAGCACAAACTCGCGTGTGGCACACTCGGAGGGATGACGACTCCTGCTGTAGCAGCTCTGCCGTCCTGCAGGGAAACTTGGAGCCGTGCAGTTTCCCCTGCCACCAGCGGGTGCCTCCCTCGGCACTGCTTAGTGGCGTCTCCAGCTGCCGGGGCAGAGGCTGGAACGAGGTGAGAGGAGCGGATCGGGTCTCGGGAGTTCTGCCGGGGTTTATTGGTATCGCAGCTTGGGGGAGAAGCGCAGAGAAAGCTTCCAGGGCTGAGCCGGTTGGCTTAACGTTACTACTAGTGGTTTTCCTAAGAAGGAACTTGGTGTAATCAAGCCTTAAAAACATGGAGCAGAGGAACCAAGAGCTGTTCGTTGCTTGTTTTCAAGGACTGATGGAGTGTGTGGTGTGCCTACGTCTTGCTGCGTGCATCCTGGACACAGACCTGAGCGCTCACCCAGGAAACCGAGCTGTCGAAGAAGCAGCTTCCCCGTGCAGCTGCCAGGCTGGCGTGCGGGATGCACTTGAGTTCATTGGTACTGCTTAGCCCCTCCCAGCCGGACCAGTGGGTAACAAAATGGGAATTAGACTCTTAAAGTTAGTCCAGAACTTAGCGGAGATACAGATGTCTCCACTTAGCCTTTCTATTTTTGTACCAGCTCTGCAGGAATGCTATAATATTGTTGTCACTCCGAGAAGAGAACTTGTTAAAGAAGCATTTTTCTACCTTAAAGAAGAGCTGCAATATTTAGCAAATGCCGCAGAGCTGGAAGAACAGCTTCATGGAAATGGAGTTTCTCAGTCATTAAGGAAGTTGAAAGCATTTTGCACTATTACGGCTTGGGGTAATATTTTTATGATAGGAAGTTATTTTTTCCCCAGAAGGCAAAGAAGCTGAAGTTAAGGTGGTTTGTTCTTTTATTGACTTCGGTTTTTATTGAGTTACACTGAGACTGTTTCACAATGTCAGAAGTGTTAATTGAACTGGATAAACTTTCTTCAGATGAATTTGAGAGCAAAGAGGCTTCCAAGTCAGACTTTAAGGAAGGCAAATTGAGTGATTTATGTGCCGATTATCGTGGTTTTCAACTTCACTGCTCGCGTTCTGCACCAGCTGGTAAGCCTGCCTTTATATAAACTGTTTCCTCAGCTCTGTGTTCATTGACTCCTGTAACATGTGAGTGAACTATAAGACCAGATGAGCAACACGGCAGTCTTTGCTGTCACATGTATGCAATCTGAAGTTGTTTTTACTTAAGATAAAGGGTGGAACACATATGCAAGCGAACACTTTTCAGCATCATCTGAGCACTCCAGCATACAAGGTACTGCTAGAAGAGCCCAAGAGGCTGTTGCCTTGTGTTACCTGGATGGCAATCTGTATGTGGATGCTAACATGGTTCTAATCTAAATGGAAATCAGAGCAGCCTGAGGAGCTGTGCTGGCTGGCATTACACTTGGTGCAGTGTGTACCTGAGGTGTGCCCTCTGGTGCTTGTGCTGTGCCTCCTCTTCTGCTTTCCTCTGGCTTTATCACATCAGGGCTTGTGAAGTTGGAAATGTGCATGCTATAAGGCTCTTCCATGACCATTGTTATTCATCTATAGCTTTTATTTTGGGGCAGGTGTTAAAATAGCTATATATAGCTACTCTAGCTGATAGAGCTAGAACAAATCCCCCCCCCCCCCCCCAAAAAAAAATGTCAATTAACTAAGTGTCTTGAAACTTGAGTTTCTCTAAAAATTCAGTTACAAAAACATACACAATGTGGCTGTCTTTTTTTTTTTTTTTTTTTTTTTCTAACAGAACCACAGTTGATCAATATAATCTCACGTAAGTCTTTAATGCCTACTAAAGCATTGAATGGAAATACATTTAGGGAATCCTGTGTAAGAATGACTAGTATCTTGTGGACTACATGTATGTGGACATGCACTGCTCCTGAGGAATAGTCTGGTTTTTAGTTCCATGCTTTTATGATCACTGGAACAAAATGTAAGCAAGAGAAATAGGCAATATCTGAATATACGACACTTGTCCTGTAACAGGATAACCTGCAAGATCTGGAAGACTGCAACTTCCGTTCAGCTCAAGTAGGTGAATATGGATATAACTTTGACATTTTCAACTCTGAAGAACTTCTGTAACAGCTGGTCCTTAAATTCAGTTCTTGCACTTGAAAATGGACAAATGCCATGCTATCTGTTCTCTTGCAAGAAAAAATATATTGTGCTTTCCTTACTAGAAACGGTTTTATTTTTTTTTTTTTTTACAACTTGACTATATTTCTTATGTTGTTTTTTTCATAGTAGAAATGCTTGTGGAATCTGGGGATTTTATGGAAACAGGTCTTTGCAAGTTCAGGAATTGAATTTGTCTGTTCCCTGGGATCCTGCAGTGTAACTTCAAAATTACCTCTCCTACCCCAGACTGTCATTAAGGTACTTGTGCCTGCAGTAGGTGATGCGCTTTGCTATATTACCAGAAAGTCCAAGTAATCTGTTCTAGCCTATCTTGTCAATCAATTCAAAAATGAATATTTAGCTTGAGTAGTGTATTTTTAGTGGGATGGTAACACATTTGCAGGAGAGAGGGAAAAAAATAAAACCACCTTGTGGGAGTCTTATGCTCAAAATAAGATACTTTTTTGAAGAATTACTTATTGGAATTATTTGTTGAAAATGGTATACTTGGGCTGGCATGATAGGATCATCTTGCATAAATGCATTTCCTATGTGTTAGGGGGCTTTTTTTTGTTTTTGTATCATGAGAAGAATGAGGTAAACGCTGATGCTTCATATTTCTGATTTGGATGAATGGTTGTGGTCCACGGAATGGAGTGCTAATGCAGTTTCTCTTTCTTTGGAGCTTTTCCTTGATATATTTTGCCAGTGTTTGAAGCAAGCAAGTCATCCATAGTTCAGTCTTGCATTGGATTGGCAGAAATCTGAATGAAAGTTGCCAACTTTCATTTGGATTCCACATGTTATTTCCTAAAAGGAACTTCTTGATCACCTATAGCTATTAAAAAAAAAAAAAAAAAAAAAAAAAAAAAAAAAAAAGATTTTGCTTGTATTAAAACGAATCTGGTTTCTTCAAGAACCATCTGTTTCTAAGCAGTGTTGCCTCATAGGCAAAATGAAACCTTTTAAGCAATGGAAACAAGAAACATCTTTGTCAGGCAGTGACAATAGGATAAGAAATCTTCCAAGATGTCAACATGCATCATACCTCAGGGTGTTGCACCTGGTTTTTCTGGTGCTGGCTCCTGTGTGTCATAGTATTCTACTCTCTAAAGATTCCAAATCTTTCACCTAGTCTTGATGGTTTTTAAGAAATTAAATATTTTTGAAAATGATTTAAAGAACTGTTCTAAAATCATACCAAGCACCAACAAATGATAGCATAAAGTATAAAACATTAGAACTCAGTGTAAACCTAGAAGAAGCATTAGAAAATTTTTCTTCTGCTCACAGGCATTGAGTTGTTCTTGAAAAGTAATTTATCACACTTGTGCCATGACTTATCATGTACAAAACAGAATTCAATATAGAAATACGGTCACTTCAGAGAAAGCCTTCTCCTGTAGTGTACCAGTTGTTTAATTATAAACATGGCACTCAGCAGTGCTAATGCAGAAAAATGAATATCCTGAAATAGTATAATGTTCTATAAACAGGAAATGGAATTGTCATTAGAAGACCTGATGTTTATTCAGAGTTACTGGACACAAAAACTTCTTAACTTTGTTCTTTATTCCTGGTTTAACCAAACCCTTATCAATGGGATATAAATGTGCAATTGTTTTCCTATGCAACTCTTCTTAAATAAAATATATATGTATAAGTTAACTTCCTGTATATCACTGTCTTCATCACTGATGCAGGTAGCAATCCCGAGGCACATTTATTTGGGATCTGCGAGTATGTCAATAATGTCAATATATTCTAAAGTAATACCCTAGAATGTGAGGGACAGTATTGTCAACCTCTGTGTGTCCTGATTTTTCCACATGGACCATCTTGATGGTGTGATGACTAATAGTGTAATATCAAGACTGTTTCAAAAGATAGAATTTTGAACTGACCTTCTTTAACAAAATGCTTAGTGACCAAGTGAAAGGCCAATGTCAACTGATTGCCATGGCACTAAGGTCAGCTGAACTCTGAGTGAAAGCTTGAATGAAGCAGACATCCTGTAAACACATGGTAATGTTGAAGCTGATGGTTTTTAAAGAGACCAAGCAATCCTTAAGAAAATAAAGTGATTTTTTAAAAATGTAAATGGTTTATTAAAAAAAGAAACTTCAAACAACTTTATTTTTAATACATGATAACATGAGATAACGTGAAGGCCTGTGTTGCAGATAGAGCAATTTGTCTTGACCAATGGGCACCTGAAGGTTATTTCAGCAAAAGAAACGCAGAACTAGATTTCTGTGATCTAGACCTTTTGTATTTGCAGTTCAGAGTTCTCACAAGAAGCAAAGCCAGCCTCTATTCCAACTGTAAATATTTGTTCAGGCTTAAACCTTATCACTGATAGGTGCTATTCTGTTTCATTTCACTACTGTGGAAGTGACTGGAAACATGCAACCTACAATAATGGCCTTATCTACTGGTTTTTGTTTTATGACTGCAAGACAAAAAACATTCTCACGCATTTCTTGACTTATCTTCTAATATGTGCCAGAATGTGTTTTTTGTATAACTTTCTCGTGAATAAATATTTTTATTAAATATCAATACATGAGCGCAAGTGGGGATGGAGTATACATGTAGCCCTCAGACCCTTGTGAAATGAGAAATGTTCTAAATGACATGCCTTGGACTCTTTGACTTCCGTCAGAACTATTAACTTAAGAAGGAATGAAACGTCCAGGCTGGGAACAAACAGATTAATAGGGTGCTCAAGGAAAATGTGAGTTAGTGGGTATAGAAGATAAAAATTAGTAAATGCTTTCAGTAGTTACCAGTTGGGCAACCAGGACCATCAATGTTATAGGTGTGCATACATGGTAACAATTGTGTGTATTTCAGCAAAGCTAGAAGACTGACTAGCCTTTGGGAGTTAATAAAGCAGTGGTAAATGATCAAACTCCCCTGCAGCTATCACTCCCTCTTTTCATTTCTGAGATGGTTATAGGAGGGAGCAGCAGACTGAACTGAGTGCTCTTTATCATCCCTGCACGTAACAGCCCTCTAAGTAACCTGTCTAGACGGCTTGCTATACCACTCCCTCAGAAGAGCTCAAAGTGGACAAATTGCAGTCTCACCTCATAAGAATAAAGTCATATTATTTATGATATCAGCTGAAAGTAGAAGCCAGAGTGGTAGATCCCTGTCTTTTAAATGGAGCATTTCCTTTTACAAATTGAAATATTTAGTAGTTCAACCATGTGTAAAATCCAAAACCTACATGTTATATATGAGTTTCTTCTGATTGCAAAGCCCTATATGAACGTAACTCCTGCTTAACTATGCTTGACAAAATGTTTCTATCTTTTCTGGATCATCAGAAGAATCCTCCTAAATTAGTATTTCCTATTTCTACAGTTTATCAAGTTTTAGTTTCTGAATCAAATTTTCTCCTTCCCTTTATTAAAATTCTTAGAAGTGCTTTGTTTACAGTGCAATGTCCAGAGAACTGCATAAGTAAGGTGTAGTTTCCTGCAGATGTAGAACTGCACAGGAAAAACAAGTGAAAATACACCGGACATGGAAAACCATGTCTAATAGTTGCAGTGCAATTGAAGGTCTGTATATTAAAATAAATTCTGGATGAAGCTGCAGCCTGTTGTAGAATCGGAGTTTGAAACACTTCCACTAACCCAATTTTTTGAAACTATGCAAGCATTTGTAAAATCAACAATTGTAACAAATGATTGCATAAAGCTTAGGTGCTATTTCATACTTTCTCACATTTCTTCTTACACAATAAGAGGTCAAGGAGTGTGATTTTTTTTTCCTTGATATCAAGAAGCAACTGAGATCTTGTTTTGAAGTTCAGTGTTCTGAAACCATCTTTCTGTTTGTGTCACAGCAAACCACTGCTTTGCTGAAAGACGTCAAGCAACATAATGACATCAGAAATAGAACAGAAATGATATTAGTCTCTTACCCTCAATGCAGCAGTATGTATTTCATTACTTATGGATAACAGAATTGCTACAAACCTTAATCGCCCTTATATTGAATTCAAACTTTATCTTGGAAACAAATGTTATGTCCATGTCATTGCTCAGTAATAAGTTCTCACTTTGAAAACAAAACAGGTATCTTGTGTAGGGATGTATCTTTTGTAGGGATTGCAGGAGAAGGGAAGCTGGGGTAAAAAGCACCTCTGTTCATGTATTTATGGAGGCTGGAACATTGCATAGAATGCTCTAAGGCTTTAGTAGTGACAACAGTCAGTCTTACTATTCAGCCTTACTATAGGTACACATGGAAAATAGTTCATTTCGGCATGCCTGCTGTACCAAAAAGTTGATTAATAATGTATAAAATAAGCCTGTGGTTAATGAATAATTCAGAGATTGTATAGAAGCTGCGTGTACTGAGGTATTCACCTCTGCCCCTGGGGGTCATGACATGATCCTCACATAGCTACAATAAATGGAAACTAAGCTGAATATAGAAACTTAATTTTTCCCGGAGGCATCATTTCTTTTCTGTGCTCTTCCTTCCTATAATGAGCTATTTACTTTTGGTTCAAGGGTGGGGTAGGTTAACTAACTCTAAGTAAAGATACATTAATGATTTATAATCGCAGGTTTTATTTCCCAAATTCCCTCAGTAGCAATAGACGAAATATGTCTACATAAAGAATGTTGCACTCACAGGTATTTCAGGAACTTTGAATTTTTTGAAAGGTGAAGTCGACATTTACAAAACATCAGTATAGGCTCAATAACCAAGGTCAAAAAAATGAGAGTTAGAATCAAGCCTGAGCAATCTTGTTGTAGCACACTGTCTGAAGCCTGGAAAAGCTGACTACAGTAATGAAACACCTGTGTCTTGTTAGCAGAAGTGAGGCTATGTGGCTTTTCTTTCTTGTATTCTTTACACAATGAGTTTATATTGACAAATGGATGTCCAGTATGCTATAAGGACGCAAGAAGACAGCACAGATGGGGGATGTCACTGTCGTATTTAAGGTCTCCTTAAAAATTTTAGGGTAAGGATATATCTTTTTATGGTACTATAATAGAATGATGTTTTGTGGCACTGACTTCCAAAAAAAAAAAAAAAAGACTGAAGTTCGTGAGTATTATAAACAGAGTAAATGTATTAATAACTTTGGTAAGTTATTAACGTATCAAACATGTTTGGTAAATTCTAACCTAGATTAGAGATTAGTAGCAAGTTTTTCACTCTGAGGGTGGTGAGGCACCAAAACAGGTTGCCCAGGGAGGCTGCAGATGTCCCATCCCTGGAGGCATTCAAGGGCCAGGTTGGATGTGGCTTTGGGCAGCCTGCTATAGTGTTTGGCAACCTTGCCCAGAGCAGGGGGTTTGAAACTAGATGATCTTTAAGGTCCTTTTCAACCCAGGCTATTCTATGATTGAGTAATGCTCTTCAGGCAAGGTAGAATACATTTGTATTTGATATTTGAAGCCTTACTGTAAAGCTTGACAGCTCTGCCTAGACAGCATGCAATGAGGAAACAAATGATGTCAGTACATAATCTATCAGCTATTGCTTAGAATCAGTTTCAGTTTCTTTTATCTTAATAGAGAAAAAAAAAACAACTTGGGGTTCTGTTACACCACCATGAATATACAGACACTCTACCAGTTTCATGTTCCTCTAGACCTTAATATTTCTTTATATACTATGTCCTCAGTTAATCTGATTCTTTTTAAAAAAATAAACTTCCTGAAAAAACATGTTTAGTAATATTTAGAAGGGACATCATGGGACACAGAGAGAGAGTTATCTGTGCAGGCAGATGAATGTTATAAATAGAAAGAGCTTTGAGTGGTGCTGGAAGAGACAAGTGTGTTTTTCCAAGAGCACATGGTGAGAAAGAATTTGGCTGCCTATTAGTCTCAATCCTAAAATGTTCTGTTTAGCTGGTAAAATAATAAATTGAGATGGTATTTTTAGGAATTAAGCATTTGTACATGCAAAGGTATTATTAAGCATTTAGGTCTCCATCATATCTATGCTTTGACTCCTACGAGATGTGCTGAGGCATGTTACTTAGATCCAAATACAGGCATCTTGAGCCAGTGCAATTATGCCAGATCTCTTGAACTGTGTACAGTTTGTGAGGATGATCAATGTCAAGTGTCTGTTTTAACTCTTTGACTGAATGCTTAAGGTGACTATTTCTAAAATACATACATCCTGTTCAATATTAAAATTAAAGAGCTTGTACTTCTTTGCAACAACAAAAAAAACAGCATCCTAAATTAGATTATGCATTGTAAGTCTTTTAAATAATAAAAGACCTTATTTATCTATTCTTTTACTTCTATCTTGCTCTGTAATGCTGTGTGTTCTATGGAAACTGATATTGTAGTTAGCTATTAACATTTCTGTCAGGATGTTATTAAAATGAAAAGTAGTTAAACAATGCTTAGTTAACTTGCTTCCAAGGAACATTATGATGTCCATTGAAACGTACTAGATTGGTCTTACCAAAGCACTGAAGTGCAATCTACTTCCTATAGTACCATTTTTCTTGCATGATTAGAAACGAAGAATTTTCTTATAGTTTTTAGAAAGTAAATTCTCATCTTTATCAGTGTGTATTTGTTTGTTGTTTGGTTTTCTGGTAGTTGCTTTAATTATCTTTTTCCTTAATTATTTTTTTCTCCCTCCTTTTCTGTCTAGAATAAGGAATAACAGCTCAAGCCAGTCTTTCAGTCATTATGGTTACGAAGGTTGCTGACAGCTACCATACAGGGCGTAGCATTGGGACTGTGAATAAGAGGTTAAAACAAATTTCTTCTTTCCTTACCTAGGCATTGATAGATGACTAAAGAGTGGAATTCCCTGAAGTCGTTAAAATAACTTAGAGCCTATTCTGCAAGCTTTTTCTCATTTCATCTTAGTATATCTTTGCCTTCTATGTTCCAGACATTTTGATGTTGACATTCCAAAGCTGTTCCCACCTCTTCCCATTCAAAAGTTTTCATTTCTGCAAGACTATAAAATATTAAAGGAAAATGCTCTTGCGGGGGATATTTGTTTACTCCATCTCTCCTTCACTCCAACATCATGCTGCTGAACCTGAACAAGGAGTCAGATGAATTATTTAAGTGAACCACCATCAAAGTCCTGTGCTGCTGTGTCACAGATTTATGCTCAAGATTCCTGTTGTCAGATACTATTTTGCTAAGGGGTGAGATATACAAGGTATGTGTGGCTTTTTTCTAAGGTTCCCTGCTAAGACAAGCTCTATTTGCACAGCTTAAGAGAGACAAAACTTAATGAATAGAGGCCCTCAGCCTGGAGGCCCTGCCAAGCTAAAATGACTTTTTGTTCAATGGCATTTTGATATTGGATTGTCACTTTTATTTTTGGAGAGAATTCCTGATGTAAGTCAATCAAGAATGTAATTATATTCATCTGTGTTTTTTTAAATGACTGTCTTCAAAAAAATGCACAGACTCTGGAAGTTGTGTTTGAGAAAACAAAGAGCTATTGAAAGAGAGAACCTAGTTTTGCTATAACGTTTGTGTTGGCTGGTCAGTGTGGCCCTGTGGAATGCCTGCTATGAGTCTCTGATGGTTGCTGCTTATTTCTATTGACAAAACTTAATATTATTTCAGAAATAAACAGTAGTAAAAATAGCAAGTATATTCTGGGTAGCGCAGATATTTTCTTTCTTTCTGTCAAAAAGAAAGACAAAAGATTGAGTTACTCAGGATTAAGGAACTGAGTGTGTGTAAAATTAATGCCCTTCTGGTTTGTTTATCAAAACCCAACAAGACCATAAATCTTCAGAAGTCAAGGATCCTAAAAATTAAGTTGAATGAAGTTTATTCCAAATGCTGACTTTTTTTTTTTTTTTTTTTTTGCTTGAGAGGAACTTGGCTTTGTCCTCTGAATTTAACTAAATGATGTAACATTTTTATATTATTTTCCTTATTTCTGGAGAAGCGGTTTTGTCATTAGTAGACACTTCTCACACAGGATGTATTTCTGGCTTGTTCATTAACGTCAAGAAGGAAATAGAGGGGCACTGAAAAGCATACAGACAGGTGTCCCATTGATAGATGTTCTGTCAGCCTCAGATTCATGTAGGCTTAAATACATTGTATTTCTTCCCACATTCTGTTATTTCTGTTTGTGTTATCAGTTACAGTGGACCTAAACTTGCTAAGTATTACTTTTATTTTTAGGAAACCTTTCCACACGTTTTCCTTCTGATTTTCTTTGTTTTGCCAGGAAAGCAAAGTAAAGATGACTTGGGATCTCTGGGGGGAATTGTTATGCTTTTCTGTCCTTGATAGGATTTAAAGGAATTCCCCTACTTACGTCAAAAGTCCACCTCACTTGGTATCCTGTTTCTGGTGTGGAACAGTATCTCCCCTTACAAAGGAAAGGAGAATAGGAACGCATCCTGTTGGCCATGTTTCCAGAACCTCCTCAAGGATATCCTACCCCATGATCAGAACGAACAGTGATGAAATCCTGCAGGAGGTATGGCACCCAGCTTGAGAAAATCAGTCGTCAGCCTCACACGTGCACAGTTTTTGTCACTTGAGACTGAAGTTTCCAAATCACTGATTTTAGCTAGTTCAGAACTGGGATAAAGTGTGCTTAAATGGGCTGGGGGCAGGGGAAGACCTACTTAAAAAAAAAAAAAAAAAAAAAGATCCTCTTATGATGTACGCTGAAAAGCCTCCAAACTGATTTTGACTCTTTTATGTAAATCATGTTTCTAATTTTCAGCTGGTCTGTTTCTCTTTCTCTTTGTTCAGGGTCAGAGAATGTTCTCTGACTGTCTGATCAATTCTCTGTTCTGTCTTCTGATCAATTGAATATACAGCACATGAAACAGTCTTCCTCTCTTACTAAATTCCTAAGGTTTTTTCTTGACCTTTGCATAACTAGTCATCCGTCCATCAAATTTCATTTGGTTTCATCTCACTTATGACTTTTCATTTCACATGGCATGTCTGGATTTATTTTTAACATTTGTTTTCTTGCTCATTCCTTTACATCTCTCACATGACAACTTATCTGAGTATATCATACATGTAGGCTTTAAACATTGGTATTCAGTCCATTTCTTGAAACCAGTTGTCTAACTGTACCTTATTTTTTTAACCACTCTTTTAATACTTTAACATACGTTGAATTAATGTTACTTTCCCTTTCTCTTCTGGTGCCAATAGCACAATTTTACTGCTATTATTTCTGAGTAAAAAAGAGTAAATTTATTCTCTCCTTTTTTAGGTCTAGAAAGCTGTACATGTAATATTTTTTTTGGGGGGGGGAGAAGGGAAAAGAGGGAATAAAGAAAAGAGTTTGAAATTGATATTTTTAGACTTTTTTGGGTGCAGCTGACAAAACTATGCAAGATCTGGTGTGATGTATGCCATCTATATAACTTTAAATGTCTTCAGTGATAAGGAAATTGCTGTTAGGCAATTTCTGGAAAATTGAGGTGTGAAGAGATTGAGGAGCCTCAAATCAAAAAATAAAATAAACATTGAAGTTCCTTCTGATTTTACACAGAATTAGGACCCCTTAGCATTTTTGGGATACAGGTCCTGATTCATTTGCCTAAGCCCATTAAACAGCTGGGAGATCTAAGTTCTATAGAGCTGCTTGTGGGTTTTAATATACATACATCTACATAGATGTATTTTCAGCTGTTCCCAAATTATATTATGAATTTGGTGTGCTATATAATGCTTACTGGATGATCTTCAAGAATAAAATGTCCCTATAACAACATTTTCTGCCTCTAGGCAGCAAAAACTGTTTGAAGGTATCTGTGACCCCTTCTCACAATGTCAAATATACATGTGGAATCAGGGTATACTCTGATAAGGACAAAGAGAAGACCACTACTGGAGTTAGGCATTTTTATTTCTAGGTTATAGGCTGATCTTTCCAATTCAAAAATACACACAATAAAGAAGAACAAGGCTTCCTGCTAATGCAAGGCCGAGTTCACTATTGGTTCACCGAGTTACACCTGTTTGCTTCAGATGAGGGATCTACCCCAAACTCACCATGCAGACATTTAAAAAAAAAAAAAAAAAAAAAAAAAAACAAAAAAACACTTTTAATCCTGTAGGATATTACCACAGGGAAGTTGAACTGTGAGCAGAAAATCATCTGAACAATCAAGTGAAACACTTCTGAGAAGTGAGTTAGGGAAGTAAAGAAAGAAAATTGCAGTTTAATCTTCATAAGGAAATAGTTCTGATGTAAGAAAGTAGTCATTTACTGATACTCCTATACTTGAAGCACCTATCTTTCTGTTTTGAGTAGTAATAATAATCATACAGCAACTTTAGCTATTTGTGAAGGAGGAGATGAAGTGAGTTTCAAAGAGATTTTTTCCTTTTCTTTTTTTTTTATTTTAGAAATGCAAATTGATTTCTCTGGAGGGAGGAATGCTTACAGACAGCTTTGCAAAAATGATTTTGTAACTAACAGCCTAGAGTGAAAAAAATGGTTATAGCCTTTCCTCCTGAAAAGATAAGGGAGTGAACCAAGGAATCTCTTAGATGTGCCAAGCTTGTGACAATGTGCTTTCTGAAGAATTTTATGTGGTAAATTGAGATGTTAAAACCTGGAACAACTCACAGTGCATATATACATACGTTGACTTCTTGGAGAACAGATTGGGAAGGCGACCACTTGGCACTGTCAGCGCTCCTTTGTTCTTTGCAGCACATGCAATGTGAGCATGAAACCACGGTGTGGGTGCAATTGAGGCTTTGGATTGGTAACAGCAAGTCATATGTAGCCGTGTGTGAACGTTTCCTTTCGCCTTTTGAAAAGATACTTAAAAATAAGGCATAAAAAAACAGATGAATGTTAGAAACGTGAAGCTACTACACGTTCCAAGTTGGCATGTGAGCTTTGTTCAAACTGTCCTTCAAAAATAGTTCTGATGATAATGCCACAAGTTTAATGATGCAATGAAACTCCTCTCTGCCACTGCACAGGGAAGC
Organism: Netta rufina; assembly: GCF_964035555.1. NCBI lineage: Eukaryota > Metazoa > Chordata > Aves > Anseriformes > Anatidae > Netta > Netta rufina. The sequence continues at coordinate 9,581,265 of NC_140128.1, read as the reverse complement.
AGGGCAAACGTTTTCTCATTTATCTCTTTTTCTTTAGTAGGAAAAAGCCCTAAATATGTTCTTTACACTGAAAGAACACACTATCTCGATAGTTATTTAGCAGGCTTCTGCAGGCTTGTCCTGCAGCACCAGCTTAGAGTAGTAAACCATTGTGATTTTTTTTTTATGATGGCTACTTGCTGTCAGACTACCTGAGTACAACCCAGACCTGAAGATTCCATTGACTGCAGAAGCAATATTAAAAAATGGAAAGGGGAGATAAAGAAACAATCCTGACGGTGTTTAAAAACTTGAAATAATTGACATGAACCTAATATGAGGCTACAAATTTTGGTAGAACTTGTCATCTAATAGTGCTTTTTCAATACAAATCCAACTATAAACAGCCAACAACTTTACTGTAACAAGCAACCCAGTGTCCAAATCAACTCCAAAAGTATTCGTTCCTCACTCTGAAGATTATCAGATGTAAACAAAAGCTACTGCACAGCGCTTTCTTAAATGCATTTTGGAAAAGCTATTTATATCAATCAAGGTTTTGAGTGTTTAGAGTCAAGATGATGATTTTGTTCCCTAGGTGGAGTTTCACTCTTATCTCATTATTTTCCTCTTACTGTTACAATATGAATTATGTTTTGACTTACTTTATAACCTTACAAAAACACGAGAAGGACCAAAGAGCAATGCAAACAACTCTTTTTGTTATCAATAGGGACTTATTTCCATCTCATGGGAGAAAACTGAACTCCTGAAACTGCTGCTATGCAAGCATATTGTGGTAGTATATTGCTTACACTATGGTTTAGTATCCATAGAATCATAGAATCATAGAATATCCTGAGTTGGAAGGGACCCTTAAGGATCATCAAGTCCAACTCTTGACACCGCACTGGTCTACCCAAAAGTTCAGACCATGTGACTAAGTGCACAGTCCAATCTCTTCTTAAATTCAGACAGGCTCGGTGCAGTGACCACTTCCCTGGGGAGCCTGTTCCAGTGTGCAACCACCCTCTCTGTGAAGAACCCCCTCCTGACGTCAAGCCTAAATTTCCCCTGCCTCAGCTTAACCCCGTTCCCGCGGGTCCTGTCACTGGTGTTAATGGAGAAAAGGTCTCCTGCCTCTCGACACCCCCTTACGAGGAAGTTGTAGACTGTGATGAGGTCTCCCCTCAGCCTCCTCTTCTCCAGGCTGAACAGGCCCAGTGACCTCAGCCGTTCTTCATACGTCTTCCCCTCAAGGCCTTTCACCATCTTCGTAGCCCTCCTCTGGACACTCTCCAACAATTTCATGTCCTTTTTATACTGTGGTGCCCAAAACTGCACACAGTACTCGAGGTGAGGCCGCACCAGCGCAGAGTAGAGCGGGACAATCACCTCCCTTGACCTACTAGCGATGCCGTGCTTGATGCACCCCAGGACACGGTTGGCCCTCCTGGCTGCCAGGGCACACTGCTGGCTCATATTCAACTTGCTGTCTACCACGACCCCCAGATCCCTCTGTTCTAGGCTGCTCTCCAGCGTCTCATCGCCCAGTCTGTACGTGCAGCCAGGGTTTCCCCATCCCAGGTGCAGGACCCGGCACTTGCTCTTATTGAACTTCATGCGGTTGGTGATCGCCCAGCTCTCCAACCTATCCAGATCCCTCTGCAAGGCCTTTACGCCCTCATTTGAGTCCACAACTCCTCCAAGTTTGGTGTCATCAGCAAACTTGCTCAAAATACCTTCTATTCCTACATCCAGATCGTTTATAAAAATATTGAAAAGTACCGGCCCTAAAATGGAGCCTTGAGGGACCCCAGTGGTGACCACCACTGTCTAAAGTGCTAATCCAGCACTGTCTAAAGCTGTTTGTACTTCTCTTCTGCAGTGTCATGTATCTAAAATTTTCTGTGAAAAGGATACTGAACAGCCTGACTGTACCAAGTTCTTTGTTTTCACCCTCTGTGCTGGCACACACCAGCACTGACTCTGAGGCTGCTTGTTTGAGAAAGCCTGCTTTCTTAAGTGTTGGCAGCATAACACGAGGATATGATGCAAGTTAAAATTCTGATTGGTTTGAATGTCAGTTAATGCTTAAATGTCTCCAGCAACTTATAGCTTCATTGCATCAATATACTAGAACTATACATCATGAAATTCACGTACATTCATTTGTTATTCCTTCCTGAAAATTTAAATCTTAAAAACAAAAAGTCAAATTTTACAAGGAGTTGCAAAATAAATTATCACAACAGTGTCTTTAAATAAGAGTTTAAATCAACAAGAAGTTCAGATAATGAGTTTTAACTTGGCCATGCTCTTGCAACTTACATATAGGCTAAAATCTGATATCAGCGTTTTGAGGTGTGGTTAAAATTAAGTACCACACGATGCAGTAGAGAGTTGTAAGCTTGGTCATCCATAGTTTGACAGCTTTTTGTGAAAGTTTTGTTCTGTGAAAACTAATAGTGAGCATCATGTTCTTCAATGGCAGAATATGGATGTTTCCTGACTAAAGCTTTTCTTTTTTTAAGTACGTTTAAAAAAAAAAAAAAGAAAGTAAGAAAAAAGTTTATAGATTTGGGGGGAAGATAACTTGATAAAAATGGCCAAGGGCAACTTCCACCAGCAATGCATGTTAATTGAGTCTTTGTCATTCTTGACACTTTTTTCATTATTATAAATGCCTTTGCAATTTTAGCCTAGACATGGAACAAAGATTTGTGAAATACCTTTGAAGACAATGGCGTGTTTTAGTGATTTTAACAGCCTCTTGAAGATTGAACCTACAACTTAAGATTTTATTTAATTAAGAAACCTTGATATAAATCATTTCTTTGTACTCACTGCATTTTGGAACTTATCTCAAACTATCAGATACAGTAACACTTCCACAGTAAGAGAGGCCTTGGGTTTGGGGCTTCTGCATCTGTGTTAATGAGGAATGTTTCCCAGTATTGGGATTCTGAAGAGATGGGAGCTATGCTATACTGCTGCAATAGTTAGAAAATCTCTGAAAGAACAGAGAAAGTCAGCTGTGCAGCAAAACAAAGGGCATTCTGCTCCGCATCATTCACTCTGATGGCATTTGCTGCAGAAACTGGATGTGGTAAAGAACGTAACTAGTGAATAAGAAGTGACAAGATATTTCTTCATCTTTACTGCTTCTGACTAATATATGTATTTAGCTTGGGCATAAGTTAATATTTGTAAGGGAAATCCTCAGGCTTGGCTGTTGATGTCAGAATATCAACAAATTAAGCAGTATTAAAAGGTAATTTTTGAATCATTCACGTATGAAAGATACTTTTCACATGACATGTAGAGTAGTTATTGACACAATGTACGTGGAGAACTATGACATTAGAAGGCCTTGTTATAACAAACTTTGCATTTGAAGAACACTGCAGAATGATGTGCAATATGTATAAGCTGCCAACATGGTAAGGGGCTAGCTTAGCTGAAAAACATTTGAAAAGTGAATGACTTGTGCAACTGTATTCTGAAATGACTAGGGCTCAGTATGACGCAAATTTCCCTTGACAGAATGCACTGAAACAAGGCTGCTCTGGTGGTATTGTTATTTCTATAATCTCATAAATCTAAGAAATCATTAGTAGATGTGACGCTGTAAATGGCAATTGTGCTAACTGCCTTACATATAGGTATTTCTACAGAGCTCACGAAATGGGAAGTGCCAAAATAATGATCATACTACTACTACTTCATCTCTCTACCTATGATCATACTACTACTACTTCTTCTCTCTACCTATACTTGTTACAAACATGTATTTGAAACCTGTCTATCTTTTAAGGAATAGTTATCGCATTTTTATTTTTTTCACAATGACTACATTTCATACAGCATTCAAATAGGACATCTACACAAACCGGGAGGCAATGCATAGACTTAGTCAAGGAAACAACTGGACCATAAGTTTTCATTTGCTTGTTTACTTTTCATCATTTTCTATTTGGTTTCTTTCATGCCGCTTCTGGGCTATGGATAAACTAAGCTTCTTACTGTTTCTGCGTGTGTAACAGGAGGGAGGACTGCACTCTTCACAATCCCGTGTCACCATCTGAAATACTTACATCGCTTGTCTTCAAGGCTTGTTTCTTGGGTTTGTACTCATTGACAAAGGACAAGTTGTGTTCTCAGTGCATGTTATTTGGTATGATTTTATTTCTGAATATATTTATTTCTAAAAGTCATACACAGAATAATTGATGGTGTTCAGGATGGCATACAGAACCAGTATAGTTTGTATAATTTCTACTACTGGCAATAATTTGTACTAACGCACCAGTGATTGATACGGAGGTTATAAAGTTTCCACTATTTTCTTAACTTGGTAATAGTGCTGTTATTGTTGCACTATAGAGAAAAGTTATAGAGGTCATCTGTAGTTTTGATATTTTGACTTTGATTAAAAGCTAACTTTTTTTGTGTCAAACTGTAGTAAATATAGGAAGTTAAAATGCGGAGTTTTCCCGTGGCTGAACTTGGTAGCTCAATGTGAACTGGTTAGGACAAATGACAGAAAGCAGTTATGAAGCTACTGTTGATGGTGATGGAAGCACATCTGGAAACATGACACTGGAAACATGAACCCACAGTTTCAGTAAAGAAACGAGTCTTACACGTATATCAATGACTGGTAGACTCTGGAATCAGTCATTAAAAAGAAATAAGCATTGTGTCACTTAGCTAATGAAATATATTGCTTATTTATTTTTGATGCTGGAAGTCCTCTTTGATTTGCGTTACTAAAAATGGCTGTGCTAATATGGTTCTTCTGAGACATTCATCCTCTGTTCTTATCATGCAATCCTTCTGTAAAACATAAAAATGATTAATGCAGGCTGAGGTTCGTGGCTAATTTCTTCTCATCCTCTGTATTCCTATATCAATAACCTCTTTGACTCACATTTTTTTCTTCATTAACGTGATGGAAGATTTGTACCTTGAAATATGACAATACCGATCAATAAGTACTGGGTAAAATGTGCTTTGCCTGTTCTTATTTCTGTGTTAGTAGTACTGTTGATTCATATTTATTTTTTTCTGTAAAAGGGTCTTGTGACAAGAAAAAAAAAAGTTCAATCTTTTCTCTCTTAAAACTTTTGAACAGCAAGTTGCATATTCAGTTTATTTGCAGTACGAATAACATTTTCCAACAGGCCATGTTTGGACTAGCTAGGTAGGCAATGTCCAAGCCAAGAAGTCTAACAGTGAGAAGTGTTATTTCCCTGCCTTACCCTTAGCCTAAGAGTAGTCTAAGAAACCTGAGGAAACTGCCTCCACCGAATGGAGGGTAGCAAATTAAAGCAAGATTTTTAGTATTTTCTCCTATTAATAATACTCCTGTCCTCACGGTTCATGTGCCATTCAGTTCATGTTCCTGTGTTATGGTTCTCACTCATCTTAAAGAGGACTTGAAAGAGAGAACTGGTGCAGTTGTTCAACACGCTGTCTTTAAAATGAAGAATGAAAAGGAACTTGGACTTCCAAGGATATTTTGTTTCAGCAAAATATCTTTTTGGACCAATTCTAAGTCTCTGATGTTGCATATAATAATAATTGTATAGTTAATAGAAATTAAGTCTATTGATGTATTTGGTTTGAAGTTACTTAATCATCATGATCTACAACGTAGAAGTTTAAAGTAGATTTTAACTTTTAGCCTCAATTATAATTGCTAAAAATTTATTACATATTCAAAATGCAACTGTTCTGCAGTTGTTGGAGGTAAAGTGAATGTTCATCATGCTTCTAGTCAAGAGCTTTTACTGTTCTCCCTGAAAACAAAACAACATCTGCTTTTGTTTGAGCTTGCATAGTTTGGGTGTTTGACTTCTTGAGAAATATGCACCAATCAAATATTTTCAGCTTTAAAATGTCTAAATTAGCAAGCAACAAGGCATCCATGACAGAGAACTGGCATTGTTACATGGATAGGAACAATGTCTACAACTTCCAGTGAGATGAAATAAATTATAAGTAAAAATAGTCCTTTTCAACTGTGCAAAATTAGGTCTCGGCTTTTTCTCCTGACTTTAATCTTAAATATTTGTCGTACTGTATGGGAGTCTGAGAAAGATATTCAGCTTCGATTACTTATCTTCACATCTGTAAATTGGAATAAGATTCTCTATTGCTAAAATGAGGATGTGGAGATATGAAAATCAATTAATTTTCAGAATTCTGGATAATAGAACTGTGAAATGTTGGTTCTTTATGACTTCATACAGAGGGTTGTTCCAGGTTTTAATACCTTCGCTTTTTTGTCCTTTACTAGAGAATGAAAAAAAATGTAGAGGTATGCTTTGCAGAGATACCTCTGATCGAATGAAGACCATTCGATCTATTATAAAAATTATTATCAATTTAAAAAATATAATTTTTTTTACTCTTCATCCTTTGTTATCAATTTTCAGATACTATTATACAGAGGTGTTAAAAGTAAAACCAAACAATAGTACCAATATGGCCTGGGGGCCAATTCAAATTATATTCTCTAGGGGAAGTAACATCTCTATCTGCACATTATTCATGACTCCATGATTTTTCAAATGCATTTGTGAAATAACCTGCATAATCTTGAACTGGTCAGGAAAAATATTGTTTCTTTTAGATTTTTAAAATATCTGCTGTTTTTTGCTTTGACAGGTAGCAGTTTGGGGAGGACTAGTAGTAAGTCCAGGTATAATAACCACTGAATAAAGAAAACAACAAAACAAAAAGAAGATAAAGCTAGATGTAGAATTAATTTAAAGAAAAATTATTGTTGATTTTTTTTTTGTCAAGAACCTCAGCCTATTCCTCTAGTCGTAAATGAAATGTATGAGACGTTTTCTCCAGAGTGAAGTCTAACTGGTAGAGATTGGTTGATGTGTGTTTGTAAGGTGTTAGGTGCTTAAAAAAGAAAGAAAAGAGGGATCTCCTATTGAGTAGTAACATTAATTCCGTGGCATGCACATAACACAGGAATATCTCGTGGTATGTCGTGGGTCGTCATGAATGCCTGTATGCCGAAACAGGCCCCCATGGCCTTCCTCCTTAGATCAGCGGTCTGAGCACTCAGTCCTCCCAATGTAATCACTGCTTTTACTAGACTATCTCATGATACCTGGGGTCCCTGAAGGCCATACCATGCTGTCTGTTATGGGTTCATGCCAGAACGCCTTTATGCATTTTCAAGACAGGAAGGGTTGCAGTTTACCAGTTTGTTTACCAGCTTGCAGGCTGGGCCATGCCAGTACCAGGAGCCCATCTCTTCTCCACAGGGAAGAGGGGCAATTAGCACTGTTCAGATCCACATATGTAAGCTCAAAATATCAGCCTGTGCGGAGCAGAGCCAACAGTCCTCATCCCACTCTTGCCTTTGACCAAGAGCTCAAGGAGGTCTGGAGTCTTGGGATAGAAATACCCAGTGGTGAGATCAGGCAGCACTGTGCACATGATGTGTTTTGGTGTGGGAGGAGGATCTTTGTGTGGAGACACTCACTGTGGAGACAGCGCTGCCTTTTGGAACCAGAGCACTGCTTTTGGTGAGCCTGTCCCTGCAATGCAGATATCCCTAGTTCTTATTAGTCCCCAGAGCTCAGTAGGGCTGCAGGAAATGGCAAGTATTACAGGTTGCTAAAGCTGTCAAACACATTACTTAGTTACAAGTGGTCTGTACCGGCCACCCAGTTAAAGGCATGTGGTTCTTGGACTGGCCCAGTCTGCATAAAGGAGTGGTAGGAGAGAGAGCTCACCTTAGTGAGGTCTGCACCCCTTTTGTGCCTCCTTTTTCATGCTCTTGTAAGTAAATTGGTTACGTCAACTACTGTTCCCTCAGCTAGCAGCCCTTACAGCTCTGATTGTATTTGTAGGTTAGACATGAAATTTTGCTATAGCCAGATTACATACATTGAACCTATATATTCACAGCAATAGCAGAGAGGAAAAGGTTTCCCTGAAACAGATGAAGCTTGCTTGCACTGCCATTAGTGCAGTGGCTGGCCCTTGCTTCCACTCTGGGTCTTGGAGGTTTGGTTACAAGGATGATAACCTTACAGCAACATCTCAGTGAGTCAGTTTTTGGTGGTCGTTCAAGGCACAGGAAACACTGAATAGACAAGTCAATGATGTACACATTATCTCTGTCTACTGCATATGTTCTACCTTTGTAAGCAGGCAGGTGAGCTTTGCCATTGGAGTGGGTCCAGCGAGGCCAAGTCCTGCACCTCCAGCATCCCCTGTCCCTAGGGTATGCCAGTCATCAGCCTAGGCATGTCCTGGTCACAGAGTTGGAGTTAAAGCTTTTACCTGCTTTGGTCTTTTAAAGTTGATCCATTTCTTTTTGCAGTAAGTGGACATATTGTCAACACGAAGCCATTTGCCTCACTGGCCATAAGCTACAAGGTAGACACCCCTTCCTGTGTGCCTTCTCTATCCCAAGTTTCTCAAGAGAAGTCCTGATTCTGCACTCATTATTGGCAGTCCATGTTCTTGTCCTAGAGCAAGAGGAAAACAACGAGGATTTGTCTATAACTTTCAAGAATATAATGAGGATGATACCAGGACTGTGTCTGGTTCTGTCTTGAGCCTATGGGGGTCCTTGTGGAGGATAAGGCATCTCCTGGAATAGTGCTGAGGGACGAACTCAGGAAAAAGCCAGTGGCATGGTCCCATTGAAATTAATAATTGGTAACCACTGAACCATGTTAACTTCTGGATTGTACAAGGGCATTGTTTGGGAGCACCATGTTGGCTGCTCGGTGTGCCAGAAACTGTTTGTTGTAATAAAAATTGTAATAATTTATTACATTCCACATTGCTAACAGTATAAGGGCAAAGGCAATTGCATGCTTGTTCCCACAACTGATTTGCTTGGAGAGAAATAGCCTCAGACCTTTGCCATGTGGAAGCTACATAGAAGACAGGCATATGCAACCAAAATGACATTGACAAGTATTACTTCCTTGTTCAATTCCTAGTCTAGAAAGGATAGAGAAAGCAACTAAAACAACTGGGTTTTGCCCTCTAAAAGGTTGCTTGCAGGACATGCAATGTTTCATTTTACGTGCTAAAAATTTATTTTGTAGCACGCAGCAGTCTGGAAGAGGGGAAGGGGTTTGTGTTGTTTCTGTTGTTGTTTGGGTTTGGTTGGTTGTTTTGTTTGTTTTTAATCAAAACCCCATTTTCATAAGATATATATTGTTTACAGCATTTGTGACAAAACAGCAAGACCTTGGGGAAATAGATCTCACAATGATCTGTTCTCCCAGAAGTTGCCAGATGGGATTTCTTCTTGAGGGATTAACTCCTTCCTCCTCCCTGTCTTCTCTTTAAGATAAGTGCTTCCTAAACAGTCTGGGTAGTTTGACTGCTAAACTCTACTACTTATTGAGTAATAATCTGTCTTGTACTAAAAGCTTGCTTTAGGGATGGTCCCATATTTTTGGGAAAAGCTTAGCCATCTTGTTTCCAGAATTTCAAATCTAATGTTTGTGTTCATTCCTGTTACACAATGGGTTAGATGCCAGAAGGATTTAATTAAAATTATTGTTCTTTACATCTTTTTAGATTAAAGTGGATTGGTCTGATTTTTTTACTAATGTCCTAGTCTTTGTTTAAAGACATCTTAGTTCTCTACTCCATGAACTGGAAAACTAGTTTGTTTAACCTGAAAGCACAGTTTCCTGAAGGGTAAAAATGCAGGCTAACACATTTACATTTACATGCCCTAGGAATATTAGATGTTCGTAGATATTTAGATGTTTTGATCCTTCCACTGAGGCTCATCTTTAGGCACCTGAATAACTTCAGTTAATCTCGCTCCTATGCTTGAAAATGGAGCTGCATTATGTGTTTGGGGGACAAGGACAGGGCAGTTAGATGCTGTTAGCTACTGTTACCTACTCTGTTTGTTAGCCGCTTATCTGTACTACCTGCTGTGCCAAAATGAAACAATTCCATTGATGATCTTGTCTGTGACCTAAATGTGGATGTGACTGATTATTATTGCTCTTCACAAGGTGATTTTCTCAATGTATCTCGTGTTAATTTATTTTCCAAAACTAATTTTTTTTTTTATTTTATTTGTTTTTATTTTGAACAGTCAACTGGAATCACTTCACTTTAGAAGCTGGAGGACTTTCAGAGACTTATTTTGATAATTGTTCTGTAGAAGGATTTGATATGTTTCTGTTCTGTGTGAGTTTTCTGTTGTGTTTTTTTTTTGTTGGTTTTTTTTTTGGAACTGTGTAATTAATTGATAGTATAGATACTAGTTGAAGTTGTTTCAGGTATATGTACTGTTCTATAGCTGTCTTAATCTCGGCTTATTTATTTCTTGAAAAATCAACATTTGTATTAATTTTACAGAGATTGCACCCTACTTTCATGTGTCTGATTCTTTTGGTAATTTTTTTTATTGAGATTAAACTTCCTTATATCCACCTGAAGTGGGTTCCTGGTTCGAAAATCTCAGATCCAACCCCCCTCCCAACCCTCCCCCCCCCAAAAAAAAAAAAAAAATCTAAGTGTCATAAGCCTTAACCATTCTGAGTCACTCTTTGTCAAAGCTCTTTTTACCTTTTAATGGACATAATTTATAAATTTGAGTAACTGTTATAACCTAGCATGATCATCAGGTGGGTATTTTTTATCCCACTTTGATTACTATCTTGAGCTGTCTTATTTTGTGCTGGTGTATTTTGATCACATTGAGCAAGGAAGTTTTTGACAAAATGTACACAGTTATTTTATCAAACAGACTACATGTATAAACTCAGACTTGTTCACAACTTCATAGTGGTATTCAACTTGATGTAAACATTTATACTGACAAAACGCGTAGTATACTTTGGCCTTTCAAGGTAAATGAGACAAGTAAATTCTGTGAAGAAGATTTTCTTAGCATTTTGGATATAGGAGAGGTAGTGCATGAAATCCTATTAAAATTTGGTATAGAAGAGGGAACTTTTTTGGAACCTTTCAGGAATCTTTCATTGCTTGGATAAGAAAAGGGGATAAATACTACTGATTCTGAAAGGACTGATTAACTATAGACATTGCAATGAATAGATGTTTTCCACCTTTGAAATGACAAAACAAGTAAAAAGCAAGCAAGGTTTAGAATAACAGGTGATAAAAAGTCACCTGTAGGGATAGCAGATTATTTCTATTGCAACATTACAAAAGCTTCAGTTGTAATATTATGAAACAGATGGATGAGATGGGAAGGTATAAGAACAATAATTTCTTTTAGTTATTTTTCATTTTGAGAATATGTACACATTTTCCAGGGAGACTTCAAATTCCAAATACTGTGAAACACAAATTGTCTGATAAAAATATGTCAAATTTTGGAGTAAGCGTTGACAGAAACAAAACCAAAGGCTTAGAGATAAATGAAGGATTAAATGCAAAGTATGGTTTGAGAAAGGTAGATAGTAGGTAGAACTTTTAGCTTCTACCAATTAAAACAAAGTTTCTGCATTTAAAATACTCCATGTGAACCAACACAGGAAATTAGTATTTAAATGAGATGGGTAATCCCACTTAGTAGAAAAATTGTAAATGCTTCGATATGGCTTGAAAGAACAAATGTTGCCAAAATGATGTATGGAGTTGTATTTATGCATTATTGCATGTTTTATGTTGAATTTAAGCAACATACTTAAAGTAATGGAGTAACCTTGCGTTTCAAACTGCCCATATTAGGAAAGCAAGAAAAGGGGACTGTTTAACTTTGCTTTCTCTTTTTCAAATTGCTCCAAAAATCCAAATTACTTACAAAGGTAAAATGTAAACAAGCTTTTTGTCTAAGAAGCAAAATTGCATTTTTTCTATAAATTAAGTAATAAAAGGAGGAAATGAGAAACATGTTAACAAACACAAACTTTCATTGAATCTATGTAGTATGGCTACTTCATATAGCAAGAACTCAGTTCTTCCCTCTTACATACCAGTATTCCCAACTAAAATGAGCAAATCTAAACTAAAGCCTTTGTGACAGCACTTCATCTTTTTTTTTTGTCATACAATAATTCTTCTGTTCCCAAGCTAACATGTTTATTTGAAGCATGTATGTCTTTTCTTGACTGTGCTGTTGCCTCCAATTATATATGATTATAGGCAGTGAGTTGCTGGCAGCAGTCCCTGTATTAAGAAAATGGTTTTTACGTGTTTTATCTAGTTCACTATTCTTAACCATTGGTCCTTGGAGGCCCTTATGGTCAGCCATAAAAATATAACTGGCAAGCACAAATGAAGTGATGGAGTGAAGATGCTGGATGGACACTGGTCCAAGATGTGCAGGTTCAAAACTGAATATATTTATTCTTACTGTAAAGTTTCCTTAACTTCAGTTTGGCCTGTGGTTCTGTAAGTCTCATAGCTGTCTTTGTCAGAGTGATTTTTTTTGGTTCCTTATTGATACCAGAGTAATACTTAGCAATACAGGACCCACATCAAATCTGAGTGTTGTGTTAATCAGTTTATAGTATTAGATGTAGCGTATTGATGAGAGCTTGATTTTATTCAAGCCTTCGAGTGTTTATAGAAAATAGTGCAAAGTTGTGGCTTCCAGCATTTTGATATGCACAAATGAGGAAGGAAGAGTGGAGCACTTTATCATTTTGTGGTGATATTCATACCAGTTTTGAAAACTTAAATATCCTTCCTAGGGCAAGCTGGGAAAAAAAAAAAAAAAGTGTAGGCCCTTTGTCTGAAGAGGAAAATGTTTTTCCAGCTGAGACTTTTTTTTTGTCATCCTTTGTTTTGAAGGTGAAACAAAATAGTAGAGTGATCATAGTTTATGAAAGAAATTGTCATCCTATTTATGAATGTGTTCCTTCTTGTTTTGCAGTAAGACTTTTTTGGAGAAGGTAAAAATGTATTTATATGTTTCATTCTAAACTAAATGGATCTTTCTTCACAAGAAAGCAACTTTTTTTTTTCCTGGCAGAAAAAAATAATTATCCAGTTCTAGAGTTGCTCACTGTGTCACTGTGTTTCTGTTTTTTTGGGTTTTTTTGTTTTTTTTTTTTTTTGTGATTTGGTTTCTTTGGTGTTTTTCTGTTAGTTTCATTTCTAATCTTTTTTGCCTAAACAGTAATTTCACCAGCAATAAACCAAAATGTTGTTCATTAGCATATGGTGCTTGTGCAGAAGATTGAAATCTCATCTGTAGTTCTCAACTTGGCTAAGGTTTGTCCAGGATTAGGTAATTACCTTTATAAAAAGGACAGGATAGCACTTTATCACATCACGTCATTCCTGTGTTGCAGTAATTGCTTTCCTGGTTCCTTTAAACTGGTTTTTAAAAGCTATCTTTTCTCATTTATGCTATCTTTTGTCTTTCAAATACCATTTAATGACAAGTATGGTATTTTAGGATATCTATGCATCAAGAAGACTCACAGTCTTATAGTTCAGAACAAGTTTCAAGTTTTAAAATGGCCTTTTTCATGTTTTTAAAGCTTTTTCATATGATTATTCTATAGTCTACTGTTCTGCAATATAATATTTCGTCTACTATAAGGAAGTATATTTCATTAATTGTTTCTGTGGTAGCCAATTTCCTTTGCAAAAGGGATTTCAAAACTGATGTTACGAACCTCCTGGCAAATAAGTTATACTCAATACCACTTGTTTTTACAAAGTAATAAAAAGGTAATTTTCAAAATGTTAAAAGGTATTTGAAAACTTTTTGTGCTGTGCAGGACTGATTTTCTTGATTGAAAGCTCAACTTTCTTTGTTGAAGGAGTTGAAGACTAAGGAATTTAAGGGGGAAAATTGTTATGGCTATTGACCACCTTGAGACTGTTTCTGTGGCTTTTGCTATTTGTGTTACCTTAGAAACATAAAAGCTACTTGAAGAAGGACAGACAAGGTTCACCAGGCCGCCTAGATGTCACCTCAGCCACTGCAGGGTTGACCTAATATTTCCCTACTGCCCCTGCCCTTAGTTCTTACCCCAGGAGAGACCTTGACCAGAGATCACTGGCCTTTGGCTATTTACAGGTCTCTGGAGTCAATGTGAGGGTAGCGCAGAGGAACAAATAGTGGAACTCAGTCCTTCAGAAGTTCTTCCTGACTTAGACGCCAGAATGAAATAACCAAGGACTCCTTGCAAGGGTGTAACTGAACTTCACTTGATAGATGTCATATTTCAAAAGCCCAAGCCTGTCAACGTTTGACAAAATGCCATATCTGCCTTTAAAATAAACAGAAACTCTGCTGTGTTTAGTTCTTGAGGGGAAGAATTGAATACAATTAACAGTTTATGCATTATGTAAACCACACGTTAACCTTTTAAACCAAAGATTTGCAGACTTTAAACAGTTTAGAAAATTTCTCAATAAAATTATCTGCTTTCCTTCACAGTATACAGTATACAGAACACAGAGAGAATTTTCTGAAGCGAACTGTGCTTTACCCACACACTTGCAGCATGAGCTCACCAAACTGGGCTCTTCTGTGGCTGCAAGAATGCAGGGCCCCTGCTGCTTCTCCCAGCTGCTGTCCCTGCACCACTTGGTACTCGGGCTGTCCCAGGACAGTCCTCTGCTGTGCTGGAGCATCCCTGCATGCTCATGGCAGCATTGGGAAGATTTGAGATGGAAGTACAGTCTGCTACAAACCATGCCCAAGTGAATTCAAACCCTTCAATGAACTTTGGATCAGTCCCAATGTACATAAAGCAGCCAGAGATGACTGATGATGGGATGGAAAACATTAAAGAAATCCCCTGCCATCTGGTGTTGTAGATGTCTTGCTGCCATAATGTCCTACAGAATCCTGTGTGTGTTGCCTTTGAGAGTAGGTGTAAATATTGTTCTTTGACCTAACTGTTAAAAGATGTGATTACATTTGGGAGGAAAGGTGTAAGGTCTGACCAAGATATATGTGCAGAGACAAACCAAGAAGACTTTACTTATAAGTAACCTGTAGTTATTATCTATCAACAATTACAGCTTCAACAGTTAGTTAATTCTTGAAAATATTTCTTAAGTAGCACTTCTTAGCACGATTTTCCAGATGAGATTACAGTAACTTCACTTTATGTTACTACACTTCCAGCAAGTACTATTCAGATTTTAAAATAAAATCTCGAATCTCGCTGGCTAATGTAAGCATAACTGTTTATAGAGTTGAGCAACAGAAGGATAAGAGATGGAGTCTTATAGGCCAGGTTGCAGGGTGTTGGGGTTTTGTTTTGGTTTGGTTTTTGTTTGTTTCTTTGTTTTTGCTTGGGAAAGTCGTTATGACTTTACTAATTAATCAGAGAAATAAAATAAGAGGAAGGATCTCTCCGAATTAGTTAGAAAACATATTTCCAAACCCCAGTTTTATGAAGATTGATTGCTGCTTTGTGCTTAGCCTTGTCTCAGTGTTTATGAGCAAAAGACTTGTGCATACAGAGGAATTTCAAATACAGAATAACATGAAGACAATTGCTAAAGTCATAATTACTTCATAAAATAAATGATTTTGTTACTACCCACATCACGCTTAAAATACTCATTATAGTACAGAAGTGTGGTGTGAAACAGCTAACGTGACCAACACAAATTTGCACTACATGTCCTTGAAAAATGCCAAGCAGTAAGCTCAGTAGCAGATAACTTCTACACATTTAACCACACTATATGCTTTGAAAATACAGGCGATTTATGCTGTCGTTGCCTTTTTTCCAATGAAGAACTGTCTAGGAGAAGTAAAATGTGTGATACAGGCCAAACTAGATTTTTTAATTATACATTTACCAAAAAAAATACATATGCATATGGAACAGGAAATGTATACATATATTCCTGTAATGTGTGTCAGCAAAATGTTTTTAAGAACAGCAGTTATTTCCTTTTACATACCATAACTACTGTGAAAACAGATCTTCCAGAGCACCAAAGTATTCTGAACATGCTGTTGTACTGGGCATGTCTAGGAGTCTCAAGATTACAGTAGCAGGTTTCTTAGGAAAACCTATTGCACACAAAATACAACAGTTAAAACATAGGCAATAAAACGTTTGAGGTCTATTTTTGCATTTATTTTGAACTTTGCAGTTTGCATCATGTGATAAGAATGTTAATTCTGTGTAGGTGTTCATATGCATGTGTTCACTTACCCATGCACAGCTATCTGCTTACAGATAGTTACGTGGTCAGTTAAAATTTGGAGGGAAAACGATAGTTTTTATGGCTCTATACCAAGAATTTAATTTTAACACAGCTACTGGTAGAGACCACCCAGGTAGAATATAGCTTTTCCTCCAGAAAAAATAAATAAATAAATAAATAAAACAGCTCTTCTATTGAGAGCAGATTGAAAACAACACTTTTCTGGAAGAACTAGCTTTTCTGGAAAGCTAATTTAAGAAAAATAATAAAAAAGGGCAAGACAGAAACTCAACGTAGATACTGTAGTACCCACCTGAAATATGGGAAAACAAATTTAGTGTTACTTCTATTCCCCATTCAATTTCCAAAGCATCTTCATGACTATCTGTGTGTCAACTGTTCTGACAACTCTACTCTTTTTCTCATTAGAAGCTTTCTCCTGATCTTGAGAAATGGCATGCAGTAAACTTATCAAAACCAGCGCATTCTGTAAAATGTTTAAGTTTGGGCAAATAGTCATTTTCTGCTCATTAAGATATGCCATTAGAGAATATCCCAACAGTTCCATACACAGGTAGTTTTAGTGTTTAAAGGAGATGCATCAAATGTTGATATTTTCTATTTACCATTAGGAGTGTAGTGTATTTTGTTATAGTATTACTGAATTCAAATGATAGGGGGTTGGCTGATTGTTTTAGATCAATAACAATAGTGTTATTTTTTTTTTTTTCTATTTGCAAAAATACGTAGTTAGTAAGTTTGTGACAGTCATAGACTACATTCAATTTTTAAAAGTTATGCTCAATTTTTGTATAGAATTTGTTCTGTATGGTACTGTTTTTCATAACTGAACTATAGCATGCTATAAAGATGTGTGTTTGGATAGTGTGTGCAGTAGTACTAGAAGAGATTTGTGCTCTTTGAAACATTTTGGGAAGTGTTCGGGCTAATCTGTGTTAAATTATAACTGTACCATATAAGATGAGTGGAATGTGACTGGGCAGTAATATTTACTTTAAATTTTATATTTTGATTGGTCAATCCTCTGAACTGGCTTTACGGAACAGTGATAAAGATTCACTTAACTTTTTTTTCTCTTTTCTAACACCAAGTTCTTGGTATGTTCAACTTTTTTTCTGACCTCAGTTTACACACAGCTGTACTATCTCCTTATTAGTATTTTTAGGTGAACTCTTGTCATCTTGCATCGAAAGTCAAGTGGCTTGAAACTTCAGCTCAGATGATCCAGAGATATGGAGGGGAAATGGTACAATATGTCCTCCCATTATAATTTGCTGGTATTTGCGATTCAACAGATTTATTGGAAACAAAATAAAGTTTATGGGAGCTTAAAGATTGCTATTGCAAATAGCACTGTAAAAAACCTTCAGTGATTTTAATTGTTCTTGGAAGCAACGAAGTCACTAAACTTGGTATTTCCTCTAAGAAAATATTATGACCTCAGGATAATGTCACTAGAAATATTCCATTACTTTCCAATCCCGTATAAGGGAAACAAAGGAAAACTAAGACCAGTAGTATTATGTAAGATATCCAGACTAAAATCCATTCCAAATGCATTTCAATACAGCAAAGCATTCTTTTCATCTAGTCAGTGACAATTTGAGGTGAAAGCTGCATAGTTTTTTTGGAAACCATCTAAGCAGTGTCTGAAATGTTGTAAGCAATGATAACATAGGATTTTTTTTCCCCCTGTTACCAGCCACCATAGAGTTCAGTCTGTTTTATGTTACACTATAATCTAGCAACTCAGCTATTTCAGGTACCTTTTCCAGTGAATAGAAGTAGAAACACTATAAAATCCTGCATGGTAAAATTTATTTCATTACTGTTTTTTTAGGTGATATGTGAAAATTACATTTTAAGTAAATTGCATTGAAATGAAGACATTGATGAAACAGAAAAGATTTCCACAGATAAGTAGTTATTCTCTGCATCCTTCATTCAAGCATAAAATGCCTGAAGCGTAGCAGAAAATATTAGAAATATTAGTCAAATTGAGCCTTGCACCGTGTCTGGATAATAGTGGATAACTCAATACAGAGCCTAGGAGTTTGTGTGAAATCACACAATAAGATAATTATAAGGATAACTCTACTCTTTTGATTGCTTAATTCATTCAGGTTTAATAACAGCCATGTTAACAAAAATGAAAAACTAATGAAAGCTCTGTATTCATCCGTCTGGCAAGATGCCAACGCTTTCATATAGGAGAACAATTGTGCTGTATCTTGTTAAACATTCTGGGCCTAGTTTTCCAGCGTGAAGGATTTAGATTTATTTTTATTGCTTTAAAATAGCATCACTAGAATAATATATGTAACTCAATTATATTTCCCTGTCTTGCAACCTCATTTAATGCTTTGCAGTGTCTTGTCCTTTGGGACTTTTTAGATTGCTGAGTCAAACTGTGATGCTGTTACATTTCAGATGCTTAAATGAAGATACTGGAAAAATGTTGGTTGAGACAAAGATTATCTCGAAAAAAATTTGCGAACACTCGATGCACACAAAAATACTGTAGGAAGTCTTTACCTTTGTGCTTATTCTGACTTCAGATGCATTTTATCTTGTTGTTTTTCATGTCCTGGTTTCAATTAGGATAGAGTTCATTTTCTTCCTACTAGCTGGTATGGTGCTGTGTTTTGGATTGAGGATACATATTTTGTACATAGTAGTAGTATCATCATGGTTATTTTCTCTTTTTTTTTTCTGTACTATTAAACTGTCTTGTTCAATCTCCCTCTCTCCTTCACCTCTCCCTTCCCCAGGCTAGTTAGGATAGCTCTTCAAAACTTTTGAATACCCTTGGGATCTTCAAACCAGCATGTTCTTATTGTTAGAATGGCATCCAGAGATCTGTTCTGAGGCAGGATAGTTGTGAGTGGCATGGGGCATGGGAGGATACGAGCAGGCACCTAGAACAGTGGGCACATCCAATGCTTTGGAACTTCAATCCTGAACAAGTGCAGAATACTAAAAAAAATAAATAAAATAATTGGCAAAATGCTTGAAACAGCATTCTGACAATTACAGAGTGATACAGATTGCTGCAACATGCTGGGTATTGGCCTATGCTTACTGAGCCACAACCAATGCCACTCCAGCCCCTGCCTGCGACGGGCCCTGCAGCCACTCCAACCTGTGTGATGGACCCCAAGGCTGAGCCAGGGAACCAAACTGTGCCAGTATCTGTTGTCCCTGTAGGCAAGATGAAACAATGGATGAGAAAGTCAGGTTGTTTAGAAAGCAAAGGAACTTGTTCTCAGACAGCGGAGGAAGGAGAAAAGGCAGGCTACTCCAAAGCAGCTGGGCTGTCGGATGAACAGGAGGGCAAAGAAGAAGATACCATAAAAGCATCAATAGCTACCTGATGCCTAAACCAGCATGAGCTACAAGATATGTGAAAAGATTTCAGTCGTCTCTACAGGTGAGCTTATTGTCACCTGGCTGTTGTGTTGCTGGGGTAGCAGGGCCGACAGCCTGGCTGAGGAGAAGTTTTTTCAAGAGGTCCACCAAGTCAAAGAGAATGGTTGGGAGAAGCTTCACCAAGAGGTCCACCAACTTAGGGTGGCTGTCTGAGAAAACCACTGCTCCAATTTCTAGTGGGCAGTCCTCCAGATGCAGTGATGAGTACTATAACCAGGACTTAGGGGATCCTGCCTCCAGCCAGCAGGACGAAAGGGACAGTCAGACTTATTAGATTGTGTGGATTCAAGGGCCTTGCATGTCACACCCACAGGAGCATAAGGCTTTGATAGACCCTGGTGCACAGTGTATTGTAATGCCATCCAGTTACAAAGGGGCAGACACGTTTATATTTCTGGAGTTACAGGGGTATCCCAGACAGAAGGGTGAGTGAACAGCTGTGTGGTGCTTAGCTACCTGCTAGGTTAAACCACGACATTTGTTGTTTGTTTGTTGGTTGGTTGGTTGGTTGATTTGGTTTGTTTTTTTGTTTGTTTTGTTTTGCTTTTCTTTTTCTTTTTCTTTTTTTTTTTTTTTTACTTAAGATACTTCGGATTTCTTATTGTATTCATCATCTGATCTCTCCCCACAAGTTACTGTTTTAGAATACCTGATGTTCTTTTTGCTTAACCAATACTAATTATTTGATGCAAGGTGACTGTAGTACAGTTCCTATTCAGGGATTCCCTCTGACCTCTTCCACTTGCCCTGGCCTCTCATATCAATTGCAGGGCTCTCCTTTCAGTTGTAGGCTCTGCATGGCAATATTTAATTTTCCCTATCGACCAGTTCCTGGCACAATCACTCTTTTTTGGCACTTGATGGATGTAGGTATGCTGTGAAACACAGGCTCACTTTTTCGTGGAAGGTCAGCACTGTTCCCAGCACATAGCTGAATGGAAATGGAGAGATGAGAGATGGCTGCAGGCCCCATTTCCATGATTAATGTTCATGTTTTCCTGGGCTACTTTTTAGTTTACATTAAGTTCTCCAATATTTAAAAGGGAGCTGTGCATTTTTCTGGGGTTATGCCTGAATGTTTAAACAAAGGTTAGTTTCCTCTTTCTGATCAGCTTAGCTTCATCAGTTTTATGTATTACACTAATTTCAGTCACTAAAGAAGGTAGAGGATTTGAAATAGGAATTAATGAGTCCATTTTTCAGCAGATGTTGGGTCTTCCCCTCTCAATGCTTTTGCTTATTCAGCAACTTGTGTATGTTTGTTATGCTACAGCTAAGTTTCCAGAAGCAAATGTAACATTAGTTTGTGGCAACAGAGTTATTTTATGAAAATTGGTAAATACTGATGCAAGAAGTAGGGTTGTACAAGCTTGCTGAACTATGACAGTGTTGATGAAGTTTAACGGCACATTACAATAGGAAAGACTGGTCCAGTGATTAGATCAGAGCATCGGGGCTTCTCAATTCTCTTTCCAACATTGCTACAGACTTGGGTGGCTTTGAGTAAATCAGCTGAGCTCTTTAGAACTCTGTTTACTCATTCATAAAAATGCTATGATACTGCTGTCTAAGGTAGCTGTGTGCCTCCTGCTATTTAAGTTAAAAACTTATATTTTATACTACTATTGCTGTTAATTAGCAATGTATTCATAAAAAGAAGACGGGGAGGCAAACTGTGTGTGTATATATATGTATGTATGAAACAATAACAAAAACAGGTTATCTGTACCAAAATATCATGATATAACTACATTGTCATTGCAGTTACAGTTATTTAGATAATGAAGTGCCAATGGCACAGAACTGAAGGTCCAAAGCAACAAACAATAGGGCTATCAAGAAAAACGGTTGTTATTTTACTCTTATTTTCTTTGATTACAGCAGTAGAACCGGTGCTGAGCTTTTAACTTGTAAAAGTTTACCCCTTCTGTGTAAGTATATGCCAGCCCAATTGAAGGGGTATGGCAGAATTCCCTGTGTTGGATTATGTTTAGATTTACTGTTAAAATGATAGGAGAGTCGTTGACTTTATTTGGAGCACATCAACAAAAACTAAAATGCATCTGAAAGGTCAAGAAAGCCACTTCGATTTAAGTACCAATTAATTTTGCTTTTGCAAATGTGTTTAAAATCTTTTTCTAGCATTGTGTGGTATATTTGTGTTTTCTGATTTAATGCACAGGGAATGTGGATTTTAGAATGATGTCAGTGTTATAAGATGGCACGTCTGTAGGACTTGTGATGCTGGTGGGCATCACGGAAACGAGCAATACCCTGTGGCAGCAGAGCGGCATCCTCGCAGTTCTCTCCCTCCTGTTCCTTGTACTTGCTGTCAGCTGCAATATGTACCAGCTCCTACGTGCATTGAGCTCTTTGCTGAGCTGATTCAGCTTGCAAACCCTGCAGGCAAGCCTTTTCTTTTGGTTGATGTAGTCATCTGTTAACTAACTGCAGCAGCCCAGCAAGGGGCCTGATGGATGCCAGAGCAGGAGTGTGTGGCTGGAATAGGGGTGGGGTGCAGAAATAAAATGCTTTTTGTGACCAGCTGCAATGACTTACTGCTGCCAGAGCTGTATATAGCTTGTTCTCTTTAAATCACCAGTTTCTCATTTCATGGCAGATGTCAGCATTGACAGATTTTGAAGTCTATCCTGAAGTTTATAAAGATGGTCTCTGTCTTTCATTTTGTCTTCCTCCTTTACTCCTTTATTGAACTGAAATGACTTTCTACTGTGATCATTAAGTAAAATGATAATGCAGGCTACAGTTTAGTAAGTTTCTCTGCACAATTGTACTCTTCTCCGCCTCTTTTCTTTTCAACATCCGTAATCTCTGGCGGAAATCCTGTAGTACATCATCTCAAGTGGGTGGTCAGCCTGCACGTGTTTGAGAGCTCCCAGATTGGCCTTTGGAGGAGGTTAGGGTATGTGCAGCGTGGGCTCTATTGTTCTCTTCCCTGCTTAGATGCTTGCGGACAGCAACATTACACAGAATTCAAAATATTTCTGACCATTAACATTTTTTTTCCTACTCCATTGTACTGAATTTATAGCTATTGTGTTTTTGGTTCTTAAGAATTTTCTACGTAAATGGCAGGCGAGATAGTCATCGGAATGCTGGGCTATACTTGCTCCCTTTCTGTCTCGTTCCATAAACATGTGGGTTCATCAGACATGACTCATAAGGAGTTGCAGAGTCTGAAAGACAAAACAACAGGTATGGAAGCTTCCTCACAGAAATGTGGGTGCTCAATTGTTCTTCTTAGAACTGCGCTGTTTCAAAACAAAATAAGAAACTAGTATGATACACTGATATGCTGCTAAAGAAACAGAGCAGCTGGCCATTTTCCTTTTGTTAGAGTAGGCTGTCCTGAGTTGGATGGGACCCAGAACAATCATCCAGTCCAACCCATGGGTCTACGCATGAATAACAAACCTTATGTCTGAGAGCATTGTCCAAACGCTTCTTCAATTCCAGCAGTCTCACTGCCTTCACCGGCCGCCTGGGGAGCCCATCCCAGTGCCCGACCACCTCTGGGTGCAGAACCTTTGCCTAACCCCCATCCTGACCCTCCCCTGTCCCAGCTCCATGCCGTTCCCTTGGGTCCTGTCGCTGTCCCCAGAGAGCAGAGCTCAGCGCCTGCCCCTCTGCTCCCCTTGTGAGGGAGCTGCAGGCCGCCATGAGGCCTCCCCTCAGCCTGCTCTGCTCCGAATAACTCTGGTGACCTTCTGCAATGCTTTAATCTCGTTTAGACTCTAATGGCACCCGAGAACATCTTTTCTTGTTACCCTTGAACAAACCAAGGCCGAGTCTAGTGCCATGTAATTCCAACTTGTGGTAAACTAGATCCTGTACTGTATGAAGATTTCTTGCTCTGTGTTTCTTCCTATTTCAGGTCAAAACTGTTCCCCCCAGATTGTCTAAAGGAGACTGTGGCAGTTATTTTCTTATGCTTTGAGCATTAACAAAATGCTTATCACTGCTGAGAACTTCTGTTGTCAGTACAGATAAGCACAAAGACGTACAATTTCATTAACTTGCTCTCCAGTTGTTGACTGTGCTACTTATGGCTCAATTGGAAAGAGTGTACAAGTCCTGCTGACATTATTTGCTTTGTACTTACTTCTTGTCCTTATATATCACCACACTTGCTCTGTATTGAAGAGAAAGCTGAGATTTAATTCTATTCGTACTGAAATAGGAAATTTTCAATAGTTTAATGTACAGGAGCATTGCCTATCATTGCAGAATTTTGGATCAGGCTATGTGTAAAGGTACACATGCCTTCAGACTTTGTTCTTAAAACTTCTCACATATTTTATAGTGCAACAATCTAATAAAATTGAAGGATTGGTCACCACTATATTCTTCTTCCAGTTCTGGGTTTTAAAACATGTAAGGGTTAGATATGTGCATCTTTATTAAAGAGATCTCCAATATTGCTCCGCCCTTCATTCTACAACAAATACGTGCTTTTCGTACAAGCATTTTGTCAAATGCAAGCATTTTCATCAATTTAAAGAGCATTAATATTTTTAACCCTGATATTTCAGGGTTAAAAAGAGAAGGATATCCTTCAGAGGATACTGTAGAGTCTGAAACAGTGAGAGGATGAAATGTTTATGGCACTTTCAGTTTTCTGACATGATGGTTTAAGTGTGCCGTGAACCTATTGTATGTGACCAGTGTTTCAAATTTGTGCTTTTTGATTAAAAAAAAAAAAAAAAAAAATTAAGGTCAACATCAGTGTATCATAAAATGCACATCTGTAGTGAAAGAAGTGCTTTTATACCTATCAAAAAAAAGTGAGCAGTTTGAAGTCACATGAGGTTTTGTTGTACACATCTAAACCCTTTAATAGATTTCATCTGTATGCTGTAGATGCTGGGGTCTAAAAATATGTTTGTTCCACAGCTACTGGATAGAAAAAGGACTGAAATTTTTGGTTGCTGAAATGTACTTTTTCCTTTAATTCACATAGCTTACTAGAGCTGTTCATGTCCTTATAAAGCCAATGAATTTTCTATGGGATAATACTGCTTGCTTTGAACTGCACAAATGAAATATTGGAGTTGAGATGAAATAAGTGTACCAGAAAAGAAATCAATAGAATCCTGTGGATTTACAGTACAATGTGCATGTGGATTAAGGGAGGGGGAGGGTTGGAAATAAAGGAGTGTAAGGTGGACGTAAGTATTTCTATTAATATCACACCTTGGAGAATGCCTATCAGTAGGCACAAGCTTTGCTGTTTCCCTGTATCACCAGCTAATGTAGCTGTGTATGCACCAGTGTTTTCTTGTGGTGTAGCATTCAGTGTTAAATGGATTTGTTGTGCTTTCTGTAATGACTGATTGACCAGGTGAATTAAGCGCTTCCTGCTAAACAGTACTTGATATTTGCCCATGCAAAAAATCCTATCGTATGTCTGAGTGGTGTTTAGGATTGCTTTTAGTAGCCTTGGGCCCATGGCATCATCCACTAAGCCATGGATGGCCTCCCTGAGGACTTACTGTGATTTCGTTCCAAGCGTTATTGTTTTGCCTTGTTACTGAGTACTCAAAGATTTTAGCTAATAGTCTTCTATGTCAACTATAATAAAAGCTGTGGCCATTAAGATAGAGAATCTAAGTTTGATAACACTGAATTGCTAATCATAAATAGCAAATGCTTTAAAAATAAGAATTCAGATATCTAATAAAGATTGTTGGCTCAATGTTGATTTGGATAGCTTCAGATATTGTTTTGTCACAATATTTTTCATTTCATCTTTTCATTCCTTACAAAAAAGGGAATCCTCACTTGTCTACCAAATGAAGTTAGTTAATTTTTGTTCACATCTAGCTTCATTTTGTATTGTTCAAAAACTATTTTCCGTACTCTCTAAGCCCTTTGAGAAGCACAATTGCTTCACAGCACGAGTCTCCAGGCTTTAATCCAGGTATTAGATGGGCCCCCAAATCAGTATCTACTCAACTCATTCCCAAAACCTCACTTGAGCAAAATACATGACGGAAGTCAAGTGTCGTTTTATCAGGGTTGTGTTCAACTAGCTTAGCAGTTCAATCAGGCTTTGACTGAAAAAAAGCTTTTTGTTTGAAATATATTATTTTAAATAGGTTTGGGTAAGAAAAATCTTTTTCCATTCTACTCTTATTAAAGCAGAAATAACACTGAATTTTATTTTACTTTTCTTTAACTCAATGACTCGGTACCATGATGTCATTCTGCAGTTCCTTCTTTGACCTTTGATTCTATGAATGGTTTATTATCAGCAACGAGTGATGTTATTTCACCCTTTTTTTCCTACTCATATACAAATACCTTGAACAACTTAAATCCCACTACGGTATCCACTAATAATTTTTCTCCCATCGTACAATTTATCCAGTTATTCTTATCTTTTGTTCCTACCTTTCTAATAGGTATCAATCTATTTAAAGAAAAAGCTCATTGTATCTCATGTATCTCATATTATTTTTTGTGTTTTTAAGGTGTTTTTTTTTAAGACACTGATAAATTGTTGAAAGGTATTTGGAAACAACAGCACACATAAGAGCTTAAAAACTAGTCAAATGTTTGTCTGCTTGGTCAGGTGCTTGTCACATGCTTCTCTGCTTCTAGTAGATTTGAGATATGACTTGTATGCTCAAGACCGATGTTTGTGGTTTGGGGTTTTTGTGTTTGTTTCATTTTTTATTAATTACTAATTCATACATGAGGCTTTGTATCGTTATTGGTAAATAGCTATTTCCAGGTAAACGTGCAGTATTTCCAGGGTGTACCTGACAGATCTGCTTAAATAGTGGAGTCACCTTTGATCTCTTCATATCTGTTACAAAGTGGCCATTTCAAGTGTTAGGCCACTGCAAATAGTCCTACAATTTCCCATTTATCCTTCTATACAAAAACAAAAATAAATTGAAAAGTCGTCATCGGAACATACACTTGTTATTAATTTTCTAATTATTTTGATGTTTAAGACAGACCCATTCCTGAATACTACTCTGAGCTCTATTTCATTAAGTGTATCAAAGGCTGGGAAATACTGGCTTACTTTTAACAGTTAATTTTTACTATTTGTATTTTGTGCGATTAGTCCAGTGAAAAAGGTGGCTGTAAGGCAACGCCTGTGTTGAAGCACATGAATAATTCCAAATTGGTAGAATGAGTGCCCTTAGATGAATGTTTGTGCTCTGTCTATGCACTTCTTGCATTTTTTTGACAGATAAAATTTGTAACCTCTCCACACTTGCAGTGGCTTTATGACACAAACTGTACATCATGTGTTATCCACCTCAAAATTTGATTAATAAAACAAAATATAAATCATACTCCTGCAACCAACTGGAAAAAAGTATTTGGTCAAATGGATATAGTTTCAAAAATCAGACAAGTTTCAGAGGTTCAAAATTGAAAATAGCTCTGGAACATAGGGGATAGTTCCACCTTTTTCCTCCATTGCATTTATGCAGAACGGACGCGTATTGAAAAAGAACTGGATTGTATTCTTCTCTTTAGGAGAGATTCTTCGCTTTTCAAACACGCAAATCTTTGTATCTTCCCAATTCTACAAAATCCCTGTATGTCACTGTAGAGGCATTAATTTTGTAAGCAGTGAGCAAACAGTGCAAGAGAATGACTGTGCACTCCTGCGTGCTGCTGTTGTGCTGACACAATGTTCCTTACAGAGCACAGAGCACTTTTGTTCACTGAGTGAGAGATGATGCTATAAAGTACAATTCGATCTTGCCTAAACTGATGCTTTACTTATGGATCAGAAAATGTTCATTCTGGTTTGAATCATGATAAAATAGGAAAGATAGTCAAAGTAGTTACAATTTGAAAACAAAGGATCAAAGAGTAAATGGCTTGTACGAACGAGTCAGATATGATATACTGTCATCACATCTGCTGAATCTTCTCAGAGCTCACACTGAATTCATAGAAGTTTACATGTGCATTTCTGAGCCTTTGACTTAAGAAATTAATAATAACTCTGTTCAGATAGACCAAAATCATTCCCTAAACCCTATAGCTAAATATGATAAGCAAGAAATATACAGCTTTGGGAAAGAATCTGATTTCATTATGGCATGCTGTTTTTTGATTTGGCAAGTACTTTCCTTGCTGTGTTGTGAAATGAATTTATAGCATTACAAAACTAAGCCAAGTGTGAAATATAAATGAGCAGTGTATGGGAGCAACACTTCAGCTTTTGATCACTGGTTTTCTGAATTTATGGAAACTCACAAGCTACCAAGAGCTTGTATTGTCTATACATGCAATAAGGCAAATTAGGGTTAAAAAGTAATATCCTCTGCCCTGTAACATGGCAAATCAGATACTCAGGTTTTGGTATTCACAACTGAAATACTAACTAGAAGATTTTTAAAAGATGGGGATGTTTTGGAAAACACACACAAAAAATCAAGATGTTTTCATAATATATGAGCACGTAAACATCCCTAGTAGATCTGGTGGGTTGTGTGTGTGTATATATATATATTCAGTTAGACATACCAAGTTAGTTATTTACTGAATCTAATAAGTATTTATTTCAGTAATAGATAAATACTGGTTATACGGGTTGTTTTTTTGTGTTTTGATGTTTCTTTCTGGTGCATTTAGAATTTGCAGGCTTTGAAGAACAAAAAGCTAAATTTGTATACGTGTGATTCAACAGGAAAAAAAATATTTGTTGTATCCATAAGGTTAGTCAGATCAACCCAGGATGATGTAACTTTGGCTCCATACCCTTAAATGTCGTTAATTTTCTACCCCATGTGTCAAGTGCAATGAAATCTGGGAAACTGTTTTAAGGTGTGGAACATCTCTTAGCACTGTTAGAAAAGGTGATCAAAGTAATGAGGACTGAAAGGAAAATAGGTTATTAAGGATTAGATATGAGACAAATTGAGCTATGTATATGTTTGTATATATAGAACATGAAAACATCTTTATCGCATTTATCGCTCTTTTTAGGTACCTCAAGGGAGGCTGTAGCGAGGTGGGGGTTGGCCTGTTCTCCCACGTGCCTGGTGACAGGACGAGGGGGAATGGGCTTAAGTTGAGCCAGGGGAGTTTTAGGTTAGAGGTTAGGAAGAACTTCTTCACTGAAAGGGTTGTGAGGCACTGGAACAGGCTGCCCAGGGAAGTGGTGGAGTCACCATCCCTGGAAGTCTTCAAAAGACGTTTAGATGTAGAGCTTAGGGATATGGTTTAGTGGAGGGCTGTTAGCGTTAGGTTGGAGGTTGGACTCGATGACCTTGAGGTCTCTTCCAACCTAGAAATTCTGTGATTCTGTGATTCTGTGATCTAAAGCAAAAAAATAATCTAAAATTATTTCTGATATAGAATAAAAATTATCAAAAACTAGGCTAAAAGTATTCTATTTTACCTATTTTTTTCTAATGTTGATTTTGTCAGTGAGAGTTAAACGTGCTGACAAGACTATTAGAAAAACAAAATGTATTTAAGCACTTCATGTTTGAATTCATTTGTTTGTAACTACTGATTTTATTAGTACAAGAATTTAAAATGGGTCTAACTGAGCATCTTTGAAAATGTTGCTGAACCCACTGGGATAAAAGTAATAGCAATATCTTTCTGGAGAGACATCCAGATTAGTTTGCTCTGTGTGGTGCGAGAAGTCTGACTACTTAACATTCGCCTGTGGATTCCTCACTTAATAAAAAGCAAAATAATGCCGGAGGGGAAAAAAACAAATACAGCCTCAATAGAGGGAGGAACTCTGTTTTCTGTTACTGCCAGAACTATTGTTTTCTCAAACAAATGCATGCCCAGAAAATGAGAATTTTTGAGAAAATAAAAAAGCAACACAAACAAAGCACAACTAAGCCTTAGCATAATGCACTGTGTACTCACATACTAAGTGTGCTATGTGATCCTGGATGCCTCATCTAAGTTAGAGCACAGCAGAGCCAAAAAGTGCCAGGGAGGAGGGAAATGGCTAAAAGCAATCAGATAGGGAATGGACCTGACAACTAAGATCAGATAGAAGGTGATGAGGGGAGGGATGCAGTTTTTGATGTTACCCAGGCATTGGAAGACACACTGTGACAGGACTGAACAAGCAGAAATACAAAACAAAATGGGAAAGGAGACACTTTGCCTTGCTGCCATGTATTGTAGAATTCAAGAGACTTGAAATTGGATTAGATAAAGAGGATATGTCGGGACCACAGAAAACCTGGTACTGATATGAGAGAGCTGCAAGCTTCATGCCGCAGGAAGCTGGCAGGCCTTGCTAGGAGAAAAATGATCTCAATCTGACCTTTTTCTGTATACTGTTTCCAATATCTCTGTGCTGATACCCCTCATAAACTAAGTTAGAGAGGCATTTTCCTGAGCCAGCATGCCCTTGATAGTCAGCTGATGATTTAAGCTATGCTAGATCTGCCTGGCAATGGCAATTTCTGTAAGTCTCGTGTACCCCAGTATCTTCCAGTCTCTCAGAAAGCCTGCAGTATCACGGTGGTCATTGGAAGACATTTGGCTGCCCCATTGCCTCTGTGTGACTACTTCACAGATGGATCCAGATGAAATGGGGGGGGGGGGGGGGGAGGGGGGTGTTGTGCCATAACCTTTTACATACAATGCAGGATGGTTGATAGCATTTGTTTTTTATCTTCAGTCACGTGTGAGGCAGGTTATGTAAAATGCTACCACAGATATCCACAAAGAGTTCTGCTGGTTTTTTTTAATGGATGTTTAGTTGTTCAGCTGCAACATAGCCTGGATGCCACGTTGCTCTTCTGCAGGGGACAGCAAAGGTGAGTCAACTGCTCCTCGCTATGGACATTTGTGAGAAAAACACTGTGACAGAGCTCTACGCTTGCATGTCAGGCGTTTCAAGATTGGTGAGCAAACGTGCCTGTAAAGTAAGGAGAGTTTTATGTCTTAAGCTGCACATCCTTCTATTTGACATCTTAACTCATAGCATTCTGCAGGACAGAACCTGGGCAGGAAACCAACAGTTCCTGGGTTTTCTCGCTAACAGGGTAAAGGGAAGCATAGATTCAGAACAACAGAAGATGGGTTGGTTTTTGTTTTTGTTTTCTGCTTTGTTGTTTTGTTTGTTTTTCTTACCAAGTAAGCCCAAAGCTTTCCTGAAATCACCGCAAAGGAAAACAAATTTAAATAAGCTTTAGTTGCAATCAACACCTCTGCAACCTAGGTTCTCTTCATACAGAAGATGACTAGCAGTTGCTGGTGTCCAAGGCAACCCCACAGGCCTTTTCCTTGAATAAAGGATTCTTTTTCAGAAGCATATTGATGCAATTAATAATATATACAAAAATAATGAGTCATATATCAGAGTTTTAGTACCAACTCTTGGCATTTTTATTGGATACTATAATTTTTGAACAAATGAGTTTACATAAACCACTTAAAATTATGAGATTACAGCTCTAATAAATCCTTCTGTTCTGTGTTTGACTGTAGAAATGACTGAGACATCCTTAGAGCCATGAGTTACTTCCAAGTGACACCACTGACGTGCAATTTGAAGGGCTAAGAATCTGCCTTTCCCATGGGAAAAATCTTAGGAGAAGTTGAGTAGGTTTGGCCCAAGTGAGACTTTGTGACTTCTGTTGTTGCTTACCCAATCTTCTGATGTTTAGACTTAGTTCAAAGAACCTCAGGAAGTCCTCCTACATAGCTTCTCTTTGTTTTCTGTCCTGTAAGCGTGATAGCAGACTACCCACTTAAATAGTAGCTAGCGTACAGCTCTCGTCAAGCTAAACTTCATGTGCTATGTGTTCATCCTAAACTGAAGGAAACACTAAGCACAGATCTTCAGTCAAGAATGTCTATATCTGGTTAATAACTAAGATAACCAATTGATAATCCACTGATTTAATTTGGCTACGTTAATTCACAAGGCACGTTACATGAAGGTTTAAGTTACATGCTTATTCCCTTTCATACGAGATGTGTTTATCCCCTTTCTTATGAGATGAGTCATGACTCATATCCACACACAAAAAAAAAAAGGCTGGAAGAGGTTAAATAACTTGCTTTATTATGCCGTATATTCATTGCAGATCCAGGAGAAAAGCTCAGACCACCCATCTTCCAGAGTCTGCAGAACTAGTCCTTGCCTTATAATTCAAATAAACATTATAAAAAATTCCTCATGAGAAAATAAAATATAATGTCAAGTACATCTATCAGTTAAATCTTTTACTACATGAGTTTTCCTTGTTAGAATGGAGCAACTTCTCTGTTTACTGTAAATCATAATTATGCATTCTTTCCTAGCCCCGCAAATGCCATAACTGACCTTTGAAGGAACTGAAAGGCTTCTTACTTGTTAAGGCACAAGCATGCACATCTGGTTTTTGCTGCATCAGCTGACAGCAGTTGTAACATTAGATATGTTTGCAGATCTCCATTTTTCACAGTTATGATGCTGTTTAAGTTATCATTTCCACTTGAAGCTTCATTTTGTTTGATGAATAAAATAAATATGCACTCACCTTTATGAATGCATTTCACTCTGCATCGATTTTACTCATTAACTGAGAATTTAATTAGTTATTATCACAACAGTTCACTGGGATAAGATAAATTTTCAGTCTTTCCTACAAACTGAATATTTTTTGTTTGACCTCTAAAGCAATAAAAAAAAAAAAGTGATCATTATAGATTTACCAATAATGAAGGCAAGTGCAAGGAGTAATCTACGGAACAGTTTATTCATTTTCCAAGGAAAATGACCAGCTTATTACCAAAATATATCAGATTCATGAAGGGGAATTTAAAGATACTCTTCTCTGCTCAGAGGCTGACATAGCTTTTCATACTGGGAAAAGCTGACCTTATCTGGTTGATCTTACCCTTTTTCATTCTGAGACCTGTATTTTTGTGGCACTTTGGCATGTTTTATACCTGGAAATTTCAATATAGCTTGGATTTAGGTTGATTAGCAACATGATTATTCTTCATGACAGGAATTAAACTAGTGTCATATTAGATATTGTCGAGCTTCCATTCAAATCAGAATAGCTATCAGGTTCATTTTCTAAATCCAATACTATTATCTCTAAGATGCTGTGATAACAAGTTAATGCGAAAGCTGTATAACAAAAACGTGATACAGAAATAAATATATAGTGATTAAAGATCTTTTTTCATGTAACTGTCAATTTAAATCTGTAAAACTTGTTTGCAACAGTTGACAGTATTACAAAAAGTAAACTTAATCACTTTGGAAGTGTAGGGTAAATATATTTCTGTGATCTGTTAGTAGTTACCGTTTATTTGCTACCATGGTAGATTTTACTTTGAAGAATTTCTAATATAATTGATTGGGTAAAAATGTATACGTCTTACTTATTCGAAATTTTTAGGCATGCCATGAAAGCAAACTTTCAGTTTCGATGGAGATTAATTTGTTGTGAAACAAGTGGTTATGGCAATGTGATGACCAAGGCAGAAGGTCAGGGAGGTTTTACATGACTGGATTAAATTTTTAAGGCTTGTGTTAAAAGATGCAAAATCAAAACATTGAAGGTTTAGAAAATTGTGCTTCTGAAGTTGACAATGCTAAAATAGATGTTCTCCCCCGTGAAATTAACTTGAATTACATCCAGGGCAATTTTGCCCCATGGGAATGAAAAAGTATGTGCTAATTAATAGAAGATAGTGTGCAGAAGATGTTAATCTGGTTTCCACTTGAATTTGCAACTTTTTGTGATTGTTTTGATTGAAGGCATGTCAAATACAGCCCTAATATGTTTTTTTATTAGCTACCTTAAAAGTGTTATAGAATCTTAGATATATTGTGAGAAAAAGTGGTTGTATACTAAGGACATGCAACTCTAATTTTTATGCGACCATAAGTGAGTGCAAACTGCACTAACAGGCTGCAAAAATAATTAAAAAGACAAATGAAGGTATCTTCCCAAAATGCATCAAGTATCTAGAAGTACTGGACTATCTGCTTTTCTTGTGGTACTTCATTGAAAGACCTTTATGTCTTCAGGGTGGGAAAAAATAACTCAGGAACCTGTACTAGTTTTATTTTAAACATAGTCAAGAACCATTCCGGAGTAGTGCATGGTTCTGTTTAAATACATGTATGTATGTTAGTCACACTTAAAATTATTTTTTCTTTATTCTTCAGTTTCAGAAATTCCTAGGAGGACTGTAAGCCTTTAACACAACTGTGTTAAAAGATTCTCTTTCCAGTTGTTAATGTGATAAATATAACAGGAACTGTTGGAGCTATGCAGTGAAGTAGGATCATGCTGTCAGAGCCTAACACTAAGAAACAGAAGGGAAGGAAATGATGAGAAAATGAGCTGTGGGTAAATTCAGCATTTTATGGTTTTCACTTTTTTTCCTATATTTTTATCTTCAGTGTTCCAGAGGGCCATTGAGCTTCCTGTTAATTTGCTTCACTTCTACATGGTCAGATGGTACTGTCACTATAGGACATTAAAAAAAATAACTGTAGGTCTTACCGGTACCAAAAACCTAGCAGAAACACAGGTCAGAGTTCAATTTTTAGATTAATCTATGGGTCTGCTGGAGTACAGAACTGAAAATAAATGAATGTTAGAGCTCATGGCAAAAAAAAAGTAAAGGAAAAATTACAGCAAATGCAACTGTTGGGTCATTTCGATGTTCTTGATCCACGGGTCAGAACAGGCTTAAAGCCTTTATGCTACTGTGGAAAGCAGAGCTAAGTGCACTGTGGGGCCATTGGCTCACTTAAGACACTGCAGCTGATGCTCTGCACACAACAAAATCAGTTTATGCCTGCAGAAAAAGTCATGGCAAGATGAAATTTTTCAAGCTGGGGTTAGTCAAGAGAGGAAATGGTTTTCTATAATCTGCTGGAACACCTACTATTTGAGATTTTAATAATGAATTCTACAAGGCAGCATATTACTGTCTATGATGAAATTCCTACGTGAGGTCAAGGGCAAGCTGGTCATCTTAAAGACTGATTTCAAAATTAGATGGATCTGTTTTTTTCCCAAGTGTCTTGGGGTGGGGGTTTTTCACTCTGGCAAAAATTCTGTAGTTACCAGTTCAGTAAAACATTTGAATAAGAAATTGAAATGCTTTAAAAAAAAAAAAAAATCCTTTGATAGTTAAAATGCTGTGTTTATCTATCTCTGAAGAATCTCAGTGAGATGACACCTCTGGGAAGCACCGCTGTGTCCCCCTGTTCCTACTGGGGTACAGAGGGGAACTGCTTGTCTGTAGCCAGGGCTCTCTTCTGTTTTTCTCATGCATATGCATATTTTGAAACAAACCAACAAAAATCATAGATATGAAGGATGGAAGCCATGGTCATAACCTTCTATGGACACGCATGTACATTTTCACCTCATTATAATGACACAGATACATTTCTCCTGAAGCCAAGTAACCTGGATGAAGCTCTGTGTTTGAGGAAGGTACTAAACTCTCCAAATCGATACCAAGGAGTGGCAATTATTTTTAGTAATTCATTATCATGCAGTGGGGATGTGTAGCATGAGCTCTGGTTAGATGGTAAGAGAAAGATCTTAATGCATTCAATGAATATTTGGTCTTACGATTATTTCTTTTGGGCTCCGTTTCTTAGAGATTACAGTGATTATTTTTTTTTTCACAGAAATGAGGATGTAGATAGATAGTAATGGGCAAGTTTTTATTGACTGCTGGACTGTTCTTTTCCATATGCAGTCATCATGAGTCCTTAACACACTTAACATTAAACTCCATTCAAATGAATCTAGCTTTCCCAAAATTCATAAATTTCTATTGTTAGGATTACATCCATACTCCTCTCTGAATCTTTCTACGCAAACTCATGTAGCTGCTCTGGGTGAAAAATAGAAGTGGATTTTTTTTTTCTTGGAGACAGAGAAATCTGTTCAAAGCTTTAACATTTCATTCCTAGCACCTCCAGCAGGGGTACTGATTGGGATCTTCGTACTGTATAGGATGATGCAGGGACAGGCTACATTATGTAGTGTAGCACAGTGATAAATGACTTTTTCCTCATCACCTCACACATAGAAGAAATATCTGACAGAAAGATGTCATTTTAGAAGTAGATCGGACAGTAGCAGCATCATTTGCAGCCTAGGAGGTTGTACAAACCTTTTCTAGTGTAAGGAATTTTAGGGAATCTGAATACCTGCCCCCGGCAAAGCCCTGGGGTGTTCTGAACACATCGAGGATGAACTTCAAGCTCCCTTTGCCTCTTTTCCCCTAAATCTTATCTTCTACGTGTATATTAGTTGTTACCCACAATAACTAAAACAGGCTTTATATAAAAAGTATGGCAGATGTGTGTTTTGGTGGAACAGGGGAAGCAGTTCTAGTTTGAAACCACTTCCTATTACATTTTGTAGATGATCTTAGAAAACCTGTGAAACAGTCAAAATCTAAATTAATTGTAATTCATATGATACGATTACTTAGCTTTCTGAGAATATGTAAATTTAGGAGGGAACATGAGGTAAAATATAGATAGATAGATAGATAGATAGATAGATAGATAGATTTTATGAATGATTAAATGCATAAATTCTGAGTTTCAGATTTGTTTGGCAAATCCTGAATACTGTCCTGTAGTAAAATTGTGGTAGAGGTGTTATGAAATGTCATGTCTTCTGGCTGAGGCAGTATAAAACTGAAACAGGGGGCTTTATCTTTGTTTTATGAGAGAAAAAGAAAAAACATCCAGAGAAAAAAGCCAAATGCTTGTAACCTTTCACTTCATCCCAGGAATACTGGAGTGTAACTTCAGTATTTTTTTCCTTTTTTTTTTCTTTTTCTCCCCTTTGGTTTGTTTAGTGAAATAATTGTATAGGGAGTAAAATACTTATTGAAGCTCATATAAAATATACTAAAATATATTAGGTGAGATTCAGTACGTGCCTACTTATAAATAAATTTAGAGCTCCCTCTAGTGAGATTTCAAAATAGTGTTTTCTTTGAGTTCTCAAGTTTTAAAGTAAAATCAAACATGAGTATATCAGGTGAAAAGTACTAAACAAATAGGGATAATTCAAATGTAGGAGCATGTCATATTATTAAGCTGTTCGAGCAAGTTGTTATGAATTAAAAAAAAAAAAAAAACAACTACTGCCATTTGACTATAGTCACAGGGAGTTGTTTTCTGAGACTGAATGCTTCTTAGTGCACATGGCTTATGTAGTTGCACTAACTGTAATTTAGTTTTGCTTCTCGAGTTAGATCTTTCAGTACATTTATCTGGCATGCTATATTTAAGTATGAAGTAAATTGAGCTTTTAGAATGGAAAGGAATGTTAGAATAGGGAAAATAACTACTTTGCACAGTAGCTTTTACATGTAGCTAGGATTTGTATTTGCTAAACAGAAACTGTACCTTGACTTGTACCAATAGCTAAATCAAATGATAATAGTAATGGTTAAAACAAAACCAAACAAACAAAAACACCACAAATGGCAACAAAAACAAGAGGAAGATCACAGTTGCGAACTTGAGCTGAAGTAAGCAGAGAGAAAGTATTGGAAGTCCTATCATGATTTGCTGTAATGAAAATAGAATGACGAAGGCATTTGTTGAATTTAGATTTTGGATAATATCTAACTTACTTGGAATGCTGAAAATTGTGATTTGACCTATTTACGTTTTTTAATGCAAGAGTATGGTAGAGCATGAGTTTTGTTGAGCATTACAATTAAATCTCAGACTTGTACCTTTTGCTACTGTACATGGCTTGCTAACACCTCCTTAATTTCTGTACAGGGTTATTGTAACTATACTCAGTCAAAAACCACAAGTCCGTTCTGTATAGAGAACTAAGAGCATCGAGCACTGCATTTTTTCCTTATGGACTTTATTTTCAAAAGGAATTATATGCAGTGTGAACAGAAATACACAAGTTTGTTGTACCACTTAGAGATAAAAGAATATACCACAGATAAACAGGAAAAGGCAGATGAAATTCCTATGTGATTATGTTCTCCACTGTGATTATCTTCTGCAGAAATTGAACAGAGTAATTAACCTGGAGGTGAACTGAGTACAGATGCTTTAGTACTGAGAGTGCCTTGCACAGTGACCTTCAGCAGCCGCCCACCAGGTCTCCAGGACCTGGTTCTCACCAGAGGACCTGGTGACCTCGGAGCAATGGGTGCCAACATGGGCCCTACCACAGCTCCCTGCCACAGTGGGCGTCCTATGGAAGCTGTCTATCTGTGTGCATGCACGTGGACAGGTTCATGGCCATGGTACCATCCTCTCTCCTTTTAAAAGCTCTCCTTTTTATCGCTTCTGAGATGCCTGACAGGTATTCATTACAATGCAGGAGCATAGCGTTGTAACTGTACTTGGTGTTCATTCGTTTGTTCTCCAGCAATTACTGCTGACACTTCACAAATGCCTCATTGCTTTGATTTTAAGGAGTCTGCTCATTGGGTAGTCCTATGGGAAAGTATTAAAAAAGACTGTCTGCTTGGAATGAACACTACCTCAACACAGAACACAAGAAAGATGATTGCTTTCTAAAACCCACTGATTGTTGAGACGCAGTTACAATTTGCATAAACTAAAAGATGAAGTGTGAATGTATCCTGAATTAAATTCATCCCTGGTTTAATGCCTGTAAGTTATGTTGTAACAAGATCCAAATAGGCACAGCTGGATATAAAAATGTATACAATGCAATTTATTGTCACTGGTGCTTAGACTTAAATATTTTCAGTCGGCAAAGTGTATTTGCTTGATTTTTTTATTATTTTATTTAGAGTCTTGTAAATCTCACAAGCCAATAGCAAGCCAGTTAGCCAGACAAATTTATGGATGTACGTTTTCCCCCACTCCAAGTCCAGTAAGTCCAAGACCCTTTCTTGGAAGGACACCCACTAGGAGTCCTGAAGGGCAGTCTGCTTGTTTCATGTTCTTTGGACAACCAGCCAGATAACCTGACTGCTGTCCTCTGCAGCTTCCCGTTTCTCACCCCCAATATCCTGTGACCAATTTCTAGTCCCTCTCTCTGTTCCTGTTCTCTGGGACTTCAAGGACTATTTATAAATGAGTTTCATAGTTCAGGTTCAGCTTGGGAATCATAAGTTTTTACTTTTTCCTAAGTACAATATCTCAGTAACTTGGGCCTGTAAACTTGCCAAATCTGGTTTCTCACGGGTTTTCCATTATTTCCTGCCTCCAGTCATTAGCCTGCGAAATGCCTTTCCTGTGATATTTTGGCTCAACAATGTTGACAGCTGCGAATATGAAGAACTGTCAAGGAGTCCTTCAAATTAGGTTAATTTTGGCTTTGTTTTGAGAAATAATTGGGGGGTGGAAGGGGAGGACAGAGGGAAGGCTCAGATCTTGAGTTGATATAAATAACCTCTATTTTAGGCCAAAATCAGATTTGTCCCAAGTCACTTAGGGAAGAGAAGTATCCGGTCTGCCTATATCCAGTCTGTTTTCTTTTTTTTATTGTTGTTTTTCACTCTGTCAATGCCCAGAGAGCCCAAACAAAATCAGACACTTGCTATAATAGGAAAAGCTCATGCGTTTTTTGTATGAGAAATAACCAGTGTTCCAAAGTGCTTATGAGCTAAATATAACATAGATAAGACCTAAGGGAAAGTGGTATCATCGCATTTTATGGGGTAAAAAATATGGTTGGAACTGCTGTCACAGAAGAATAAAAAGGTTTGTTCTCTCTGTTGGGTAGAGGTACAGATAGGCTCGCTCTGTCTAGCCCTGAGCTTCCTTGCCTGAAGTAACAACGCTTACAAGGAGAAAGGGCATCTTCACTTGGGTACAGTCCTGTGTCAGTGTGTTTAAAGTGTACTGGACCATGACAGGCTCTTGTTTTGCTACCTCAGAAACAGATGAGTCAAGGTACTTATTGACTGCATCCCACTTCAGTGCTTCTTTCTGCTAATACACATTGTTCAGTTTTGCTGCTGCCAGCAATTTGTAGCCCTTACTTAAGGCCAAATCCAGACGAGCTTAATTCTAGCTGTTGGGTTTGATCATGCTGGCATTCATTACACATGCTTCTGCCCCTCAAAAATCTCAGTTCAGACTTTGTTATGGAAGTTCAGAGTTTAATTGCAGCTAGTAAATGTCATTCAGCACAGAAAGTGCATAAGCAAACACCTTCTAGAGTTCACTTATAAAGTGAAATCCTGCAAAAGTTTGGATTGACTGAGTGCCTGTGCCTAATAAACTGCTTAAGGAAGACAGAGAGGAATCAAGAGGTTCTGGGTTTTTCTGTAAGAATACTTAATAAATAGAAATGGTATGGTGTCTTTTCCATAGGATTTTCTCCAAGTTAGCTTCTCCTAGTTAGCTTTACAGAACTAGTCTGCGCTGATGGTATTATTAATTGGTGCTTTCCAAGGGTTGTTTCAACTTGAGCTGATTTGTATGATCCCCTCATCTTATCACTGATCTGCAGGATCAGCAGAGCAGTGCAGCTTGGCCACACTGATCTCTGACCCTCATGTGTCTTTGTCAGAGAGAAGGAAGTAGGATTAATGCAGTAGCAGTTTCTGCTAGATACGGTGCAGTACCAGATTCTCGCTTCGGGGGAATTTTTGTTTGGATAACTGTAGGAAGACTTTGGCTCTCTTTTGTTCCCTGTGTGATTGGGATAAATATCTTCTTGAAACAACGTTATTTAGGCTTCAGTACATGATTCTTTAGAAACTCTATTTTTTTTTCCTTAGTCTGCATATACTCTTGAAAGAACATCTCTGAAGTTGATGGGTTTGTTATGTTTTCCTTAAGATGTGGTGCGATGTTCTTCATGTCCCTGTTCAGGCAGCCTTTGTGGCATAAGGACCACATGGACACCAGGGTTCTTTTAGGATCAATAACTTCTTTATTGATAACAATAACTTCAACTCTCTTATTCAGGACATAACTTCAACTAACTCTTACTGAGGACAGGCTCCCTTCTGATACCATTCACTCTACAGCAGTACTTTTCCACTTGCTGTTCAGTGGCCAACAACTTTTCCTGGCAACAGCAAATACCCAGCAACTTCCATGTCTTAACGGCTGGAGAACAAGCAGTCAGAGACAGCAAGGCATCTCCTGAATCACCCTTCTTTGGTCCTTCTAAACTCTTTACATTCCTCATGGCCTCATCCTTACGAGTCCAAGTCCGATGTTATCACCAACCACAGGGCTTGTTGACCCACATGGCAATACTCCCACATTAGGAGACTCACAGTACCTAGAATGAAAATTGGCAACTTACTTAATTTTTTAAAGTTTTCTTCTGTGAGTTTGAAATGAAATCTTTTTTACTGGACGTTTGTTTGTTTTGGTTTGGTTTGGTTTGTTTTGTTTTGTTTTGTTTTTTAAAAAAAAAAAAAAAAAGCTCTCTGAAGAACTGGTGCAGGCTCAGGAAATTAACAATTGTATCAGGAATATTTCTCAGGACCTTATCCTACTGATTTCTTTCCAAAGGTCCCTCTGAGGACTCTTTTTTGCAAGGTCGTGGTATTGAAATATTAATGCTTATTGCTGTTTTGGCACCCTGTCCAAACAACGTGTAGGAATTGTGCAGTTGCAATTTGTTTAATTTATTCAGTAAGGAATAATAAGCTTGTATTAAATGGAAGAGTTTAGCTAATTTTTGTGAAAAAGATTCTTAGCAGTTTTCTTTCAAGTTGTAATGCTGTTTGTTGAATAATGGAATAATGGTATGTGTCTTAGGGAACTAAAAAGATGATAGGTTTAAGTGTGTTTTTGCTATTTAAACATAGCTGAAACAATAAAAAGTCTTTCAATAAACTTCTACACACGGAACTGTTGGGTTTTCCAAGCAAACAACATTTGGACTGCTTTAGATTAATAGTTCATCTTACCTAATGTTGAAATGAGAATTAGAAAATGCACAATGGTGATGTAACTTCTTAGAAACCAAATTAACGTAGTTGTAATTAAGAATTTTTTTTCTTTCTATATATGGTGCAATGAGCAACGTAGAGCCAACTATCCCTCTAACCAGAGGCAGCAATTTTACTGATGGAAATAAAAAAATAAAGAGGACCTGGGGCTTTCCATTAGCACCAGTGAGGATATAAGAGTTAATAGCATGCACAATTTTCATCTGCTGACATAAATTTCATGTGAAAGTTGTTCTAAAACTTTTCTCATGTTTATTAGCTTAATAAACTAAAGTCTCATGAAATTCTGATTAGATAATCATAGAGTCAAAGCACATTTTGACAAGATGTCTGTAAAGGGCTAAATGGCAAGCAGAACTGAATATAATTACATTGTTTAAGGCAAAAATATAACTGCTCTTGTTGCCAGACTTACAGAAGCAGATATATTTCATTAAAACTACATTGTTTTTTGGACAAAATGAGAGCCTATTTGGACAAAGTGGGAGAAGGTTCAGTAGACCTACCTAGTTATGAAGAGAGACTGGTTTGTTTAGCACAAGGAGGAGTCCAAGAGAGGACCTAATTGCTATTTTGCATTAACTAAAGAGCACGACGGGGCATATAGGGCCAGACTCTCATCAGAGGCACCCAGCAAAAGGATGGGAGTCACAAAACACAGCACAAACAAATTCAGAGGGATTTAAGGAAAAATTCTTTGCTGCAAAGTTGCTCGGGGGGGTATTGAGTTGCACATCCCCTAGGCCATAAGTGACCAGCTCAGCCTTTGCAAGTGGGCTACCAGGGTGTTAGGAGGGCTGCAGCCAGCATGCTGCAGGGCTACCTGCTGGGGCGGTACCCCTGCTTGAGGTCTCATATGGCTCCTTCCCCATGGTTGGTCCCAGACCCAAAGTAGAGTGGCCATAGGCACCAGCACCCACTACCCAGGCAGGGGAAGAGGCTGCCCAGCAACCTGACTTGGAGAGGTCTGCATGGAGAAAGAGTTTGGACTAGATTGCCTCCATAGGTGTCTTCCAACTTACCTCTTTGTGATTCTTCAGTGGCTTAACCCCTCCCCCCCCCTCCCCCAAGGAAAAAAAAGAAAATAATAACCTTTTGTTTGCTTGCTTTTTTCCTGGAAAATTTTCAAATCATTGAATGGTCTTCCTCCAACATTCAGAAGTCATCCAGGAGCTCTACTTCATTTAATATTTCTGAGACAAATTTTGAAGTGTTTTCGTAAGGTTTGTACTAAATGCTAACTTGTAAAATCTGAACTACAGAAATGCCATGCTATAGATCTTGGACCCTTTTCAATCTATCAGGGGTGTGAACACAGATAAAGATGGCAATGAAAATTTGGTTTCAATGCCTGAAGTAGTAGTCAAAACATCATTGTCCAGCTTCCTGATTTCTGTAATTCTGCAGACATGTTTGCTACAGGAAACATTAGAACTGCACATTTTATTCTGCAACCCTCTAGCAAAGAGGTTTGCAGAACCACTGTCCAGCTTACCTCTGATACACTCCCCAGCCATGCTGAATCTAGTGAGTAAGACTGGACTTATGCAGAATATTTCACATGGAAACGTTCACAAAGCAGTGGACTACTCATAGAGAAAAGTGGTTTTCCTTTCACAAGTCTTCGGAAATTTTTACAGACTGTTCAAAGAAATAATAAAAAAACTTCCAGCATATTCTTTTCTGACATATCAGTACTAGATAGGAAGTTAATTTCTGCAATGATTCAAAACTAACACCCAGCACTGCAAGAGATTGCACCGCAG
Source organism: Netta rufina (assembly GCF_964035555.1). Classification (NCBI taxonomy): domain Eukaryota; kingdom Metazoa; phylum Chordata; class Aves; order Anseriformes; family Anatidae; genus Netta; species Netta rufina. The sequence continues at coordinate 9,538,042 of NC_140128.1, read as the reverse complement.
TGTGATGGGACTACTCATCTGAACGATCTGTTCTCAGATCTGATTTCAGTCATGTGCTCCATTTAAGAGATTTATTAAGTATTGTTTCCCTTTTTAATGTTGTTGACATTTGTACAAATTCAAGCACTTAGTAAATCAAACAGCTGATGCATCAACCTGTTGTAAACAAGTAGTACGTTGAACACCTGTCAGTTTACCTTTAATTTTGCATAGGTAATTTCTTTCTTCATTGTACTTCTTTATTTCTCCTTGGCCATATTTCCTGTGTGCTTGGAGGCAGCAACTATGCAAAGGAAGAGGAGTATAAAGGCAACCACATCTATTCAAAGCTTCATATACACGTATATATATATATATTTTTTTTTTTAAATAATTTTTTTTCTATATTTGGCAGATTCTAAGCCACACTGTCTCAGCTATTCAGGGCCTGTGCAGTAGTAAGGGAAAATGCACCCACAATTCCAATATAAAAATCATTTTCTCTTAGTTTCTAAGTACTTTCTAGGAATCATTTCAACAGTTAGCACCCAGCAGGGTACCTTGAGTTCCCTCCCATCCACAAACACAGCCTCCTCTACAGGACTTGTTCACCAAATGTTTAGATGGTTACATTCATATTTAGCACTGTGAAAATAGTATGGAAAGCTGATTGTGAATTGGGATGCACTATGACATAATGTGGATTTCTGTTGGGGGGGGGGGGATGATGATAAATGAGTATTTCAAAAAAGAAAAGCAGACAAACTTGGGGAGAAAAATCATGGAACCTTCTTTTGCCACTATTTAGGAAATGTAAGAACGGTTTATATTAACTTGGAAAAACTGACTCAAGTTCTTTAAACTCAATTGTCAAAAAATTTGAAAGCTGAAAATATTGCTCAATGATCTATGAAAGTGATGAACTCTGTACTTTGGAACTGTTCTTTCTTAAAATAATATATATATATATATATCACTGCTAAAGGAAGAAAAAATTCCTCCATTAGAGATTCATTATTCGGTCTAACAAAGTATGGTAATGTAGCTGTGATTCTAGCTTCATCATAGTGTGTCAATGTTTTTGTAAATCTCAAAACATTTTTTCTTTCCTTCTCATACCCATTTAACGCATTTACAAAGATGAGAGAAAGAATCATTAATTGTAGAAAGAAGACCATTGAGATTAAGCACTAAGGCAAAATGCATTAGTTCTGTTCATTTTTTCAGCAGATTTCCACCCACTTTCATAGAAAAAATACTTAAGTCTAATATTTCTGGAAGGAAGATATCTTGTTAACCACATTATGAGTAGTTTAATGTGCATTAAAAACATATAAAGTCATTATCATGTAGATATGGATTATAGTCTGATGATAACAGGACATGACTGTAGGAAAGATCACTGGTTTGAGGTCTCTTTACCGAAGGCTTCATAGTTCAGTGGTACTTTATCACATTTTTCTGGAAGGATTTTAGTTATGAAAAACTGAAATATGCCATCCTTTTAATAAATGTGTAGATAAAAAAGGAAAGAGGGTAAGAAAAAAGACTATGATCTTCAGCCTTACCTTAGGTAGGGCAAGTTAAGGGTCTATTCCTTCAGCTGAACCATTCTTTGCCCACAGTTTTTAAATATTGAATAATGTGAAACTAGAATCGTAGATCTGTTTTACCTAAAACGCTGACAGGAAGACTAGTTGCAAGATCTCATTTGCAAGAGGCAGAAATGAGTTTTGCTTTCTAACCTTTTTCCAGAATATATTGTATGAAATAGTGTTTTACTGGCAGGAATGGATTAGATGGCCTTAATATACGTAGTCATTTGATTTCTCTAGTAGATTTTGGATCTGGAGGATTAAAGATAGGTCTAAAATATCATATATATTTGGCTGATCCCCCATATCAGGCAACACAACAGTTTTCTTTGTTTAGGCAGTAGAAGAACTGATATGTTCCACAACTAGTTTTTTAGACCCCTGATATTTTTCCCCTCTCCCATTCTTTCATTGCAATTTTTCAATTTGTGCAATAAAATAACGCAAAGACCAGTTTTTGTTAGTAATAATAATCTTAACTTAGCTCTAGAGCAGACCAACCAGAAGAATTTGATGATTCTAGTTCTTTGCTACCAGTGATTTTTGCTACTTAAACTTTATGTAATCCCTTCTTAGTTTGACTTTTTTTTTTTTTTTTATTTTAGATGCTGGCCTTGCAGGTGCTCAAGTAATTACATGTAACCTTAGTGTAAACATTTGCCCTTAAGCTATTTTGTCCTTTATTGAACTCCTTATAAATTGAGTTCATGAGATTACGTTTTATGAATACTCATTTTTTATTGCTTTAATCTTTTAGGAGAGTCTAAATTTAATGCACTCCCAGCAATGGAGGAGGCTGTTTGCCAATGGCTTTGTTTCAACAGTCAGATAAAACCACATCTCTCAATGATTCAAAATGTTAAAAGTATAGAGGGCAATACATCCATAAACATATATCTTACCTTCCATATCTTTATAAAATTTTGATTTCAAATCTGTTGATTTAGTTTCTTCCTTATATTTTCTTTTATTTCATGTCATACAGTATCCCCATCCTGCATTTTCTTTGTGTCACCTGTGTAGTTTGCAACCTACGTATTTGGAACCCCGCTCAATAGCTTAGTTACAAGATACAAGGGATTTGCATGTGTTGCAAGTCTGAGCATATTGAATGTTTTTTTTCTAGCAATCAAACGTGATATTCAGCTAGTTTTTTTCTCCACTTGTCTGTCTTTTGTAAAGCTAACAGGTAAAAATATATTTGAGAGGTGCAAGAGATTTTTGCCAAGGTATTGCAAAGAACAAGAGTGAGAGCCTCCTTTGAGACTTGGTCTCCCCAGCACCACCTGTGGCCTGAATCCCAGGAAGCTCCTGCCCCAGCTTACATTTCTGTGAACAGACATATTCAGAGCAGCCTGAGCCTGGGAAGTGGGCAACCCCATGCCTCGTTTTACTGTTGGAGCCTGGTGCTGTCTGCCTGTTTACACAAACCCTCAGCTGGATGTAACTCACAGAGTGCAGCTCCTCAGGAAACTCTTTAATGCTTTTAGCTTCTGCACAACAGCATACCAGCATTCCCACCTCAGCAAAACAGCTGGATAGGTCATGGGCCTTGGAGAGAAAAATGTAGAAGCTGTCACAGCTGTCTGTGATAGCAGGGGTGCAACACTGATCTTAAAAATTCAGTGCTATGTTGCAGAGCATGTAGCTGAGAGTGAACCTTCTGAATTCCAGGTGTCTCCTGTCTAGCAGATGGTTCCTTTTCTCTTACTGTTCTAAGAGGCGCTGGTTTGTATAAATTATTAAGTATTTATCATAGTGGCAATTTTCACCCAGCTGAAATCCCATTCTATCAAATACCTTCTCCTGTGGTCAGATAAATATTTAATCGGTGTGAAGTGGACTTGGGGAGAGCTGGTCTGAGTTATTCCTTATGCTTTCTAGGACAACATTAATCATGAGACTTATGGCTGCTCAGTGCTGGCAGATGCAGTTAAACTAATAACCATGGAAAAGGAGAGAAAAACACAGGGCTGAACGCGCAGGTGTGGGACATTGCCCGAGCCAAGGAAGAAAATGGAAGGAAACATTAGAGTTCCTTTGAAATCTTGCCCTTTAATATCCTTATCATTCTGCTGCTTGTTAAAATAGGGATAACCTTAGTCCTGTTGATTCACAGAGGACAAAATAGATGGATCTTGATGGTATGGATTTTCTAGGATTGTCTTTGCAATTACTTGTGTTTGGGTTATATTCATCGCTCCTGGTTGTAATTTCAGGTTTCAGCAGCTTGTTCCAAAAAGAAAGAAATGCTGAGACTTTTGTGTATTAGTATCTCTTTAGAAATACAGGGTTGAAATGCAAGTACTAACAGTGAATGGCTCAATATTTTTTAACTGAGGCCAGTTAAGGAAATAGAAGCAGGGCGCCTTTCTGAGGGTGAAATAATTCCTGTCAGCTCCTGCCTTCTGCAGGCAGGGGTCTGCTTCCAGCCCCCCTACAGGCAGGAAAGCTTATGCCAATGTTGTCCTGCTAGCTCCACCGCCTGTGTAGTCCTCTTCTACCAGGGTTCTCTGGGTACTCCAGGACCCATGCCTGCATTGGTTTTGAGAAGAAAAAAAACAGTCTCTGTGCATATAGCTCGCTAGGTGCTAGACTGATGAAGTAGCACAGGCGCAGCTTGAGCTAACCCGTGCCAAAGAGGAAGAGCACTAGCAGTCAGCTCTTCTCTGAGAGGGTGACTTTTGGCTTTCCCTACTCATGCTTCAGTCTGCTTACACTGAAGGAGGCCCCATGGCACAAGTAACTCACACAAATAATGAACTGATTGATCTGAAATACATCTGAGGCTCACTAGGAAACCGCAGTGTGCTTTCTGTTCCTGACGCCTGTCCCAAAATCTGCATCTCGGACAAAAGCAGTGGTGGCCGAAATGACAAGTGCCTCGTATTTGTACAAACAGCTATTGAGGCTAAATGTCAATGAGCATTCCCTCTACCCCCCATGCTTTACTGTGGGTTGGCACGCTTTATTTCTCCAGTACTGAAAAAGGAATACAAATGAAGGTCAGAATGAAGTTCAGCTACCCAAGCTCCATTCCTCGTTTGCCTCCCACTCTCATCTGCTGCTCTCTTCCACGAGCACAGGCTCCTTGCTGCAGTGTAAACAGTTTCCCCACTGCGAGCCCTTTGCTACAGAATGATCCGTCAACACCACAATTAATTGATGTATGTTATTGCCATCCTTGCTGTGCTCTTCCTGCCCCCACCACGTGTCGCTGGGGTGGTCCTCGTGTTGAAGCACAGGGAAAAGAGCTCCAGGCACACAATGTTTGTAGCAGTAGGGATTGTCTCGGTTTGTGCACGTTCCTAACAGGAGAAAGAGTTTGCAGAGAGTGCAATGTGATTTTTCTTTGGGGGGCGGAGGGTGGAGTGTCAGCAGAGCCCTAAGTTTTAAAGAAATTGTGAAGAATTTGAACTCATTTTAACCACTCTTGACACCACTAGCTGTGAAGTTAGCTTAACTCTTTTAGGTTTATTCTGTTTTTCCACTATTTTGTTCAGAAGATGAATGCATGTATATAGTTCTTTTATGCACATTGATTTTTTTTTTTCTTTTCGGTTTGATGGTTTCATGAGGTATGGGCAAAAAGGAAACAAATTTATATTTTATTTATTTTTTTTTTTTCTCAATTTTAGTTTCACTTGATTTCTCAAATACTTCACTATTCCACTGTTCTGACATTCTGGGTGGGTGGTAAATATCTGGCAAACTCATAATGCTAAAGTGTCAGCTGATCTCTAAAGAGATGGCTGTGGTCCTTGCTCCACTACAACAGATGCGTGATTTGTTCTTGCCACTGCTTATTGTGCTAGTATTATTATATCGTTATGACACTATCTTTACCTCTGCTATTAATCTGACCTGGTGAAAAATAAATCTCTTTTTTGAAATATCTAGAATTAAGAAGAAATATCCAGAAGTTAAATTTTAAAATGCCAAGGAATTCTGCATTTTTTTAATTAGACTGACCAAAAAGCAGATGCCTTCAGAATAAAAAGTATCTTGTAATCATTACTATTTTTTACAAGGATTATTTTTCAGACTGGATTTCTATTGTTGCAATATGTGATTTAGTTATATTTTTTAACCTTACCTGGGGACACTAAGCCAAGATGTAAAATGTATGGTAGTACAGAACCATAATATGTCAAAAATTTCATATATTTCTGGATAATTTATAGTCGTTTTTATTTACACTATTCCACATGAATCTGTTTAGATACATAAAGTCCCTATCAGTTACTAAGTTTACTCAGCAGCTGGTGCTGTTTATACTGGCCAGTGGATGTCACTGTTACAATACAAATCTGACTAAAAATAGCTGTAACATTGTAGATTGCCATCAATGAATCATAAATAAATAAATAATTTCTTTATAAACTGTCACTGCTGTGAATCCCTTAAGCAGGAGAGAAGAAGGTAAGTAGAGGCAGGTAATAATCCTCTGCAACCACTCGTGGGGTGGGAAGCATCTTCTACTCAGAAGCTACATTTACAATTGAAAAATACAGCAATAGATACTGCCCTAAGCTATGTTCCATAAATACTGGGTAAAGATAAAAATATATATAAAAAAGAAAAATTCCTTTGTGTGAAAAGTGGAATTGACATGAGGTAGCAGACTAAGATATCTTTTGACAGCTTTTGCTGCCTTTTGTCAGCCACAAAACTCGTGGCTTTTGTTCTTCGTTGCTGTTGGAATGCTAGTTAGTTTAAACAGAAGGATTGCTTGGGTTGATGCCAAATCTATGCCATATACGCACACACACACACAGACTATGTATATATACACACACATATGTGTATATATTTAAAATGCATGTATGTTTTTGTTTCAGCTGCCATGCACGACTTAAAAAGTGTTGCTGTTAGAGACGGAGAGATGGCAGAGTGGTGAGAAAAAAGTATGACTTGCAGGGGGCTCTGAAGATTACTTGACATCTGTCTCCCCTGAAGAATCTTAAATCCCAACTCAGTCCCCTGATAGAGTACATAGTAAAGTATTGTGAAGGACACTAACTGTCCTGTTAGTGTGACTCTTTTCCTGGAAAAAGCAGTGAGATATGTGCACATGTGTATTTTACATATTTATTTTACATATTTTTTTATTTTATTTACATATTTTACATATGTATTTGTGTAAGTAAACCTCTCACCAATTCACAGGTGTTCCCTAAGCAACCCTTTCCACTCTGTGCTGTCCAGAACCCTCCAGGTGGTTCTTAGCAGCTTTAGTTGACTATGGGTTTTGCAGCTATAAGGTTTCCCAGGTAAAGTTCTAAGCTGATGTTGAATTGAGCTTTGACTTATATGATCTTTAACAACAGAAACATGGAAAAATATGGGGCTTTTAACTTAGGGCAATAACCATTTAAATTCAAGGTGTTGACAGTGTGCCTTACATCTCTTAAAATGTCCAATTTGTAGGGATGCTGCCTCACCACAAGCACCTCGCCACTTTTCTTCTTATGTTTCAGAGCCTCTTGCTTTAGTCACGCCGGCTTACCCACCTTAACCAAGTTAGAAAATCAGGTTTTGCTAGTAAACTTCTAAAAAAAAAAAAGTAAAATCCTAAAGTAGTTAAAAATATGATACTGCTTTTCTGAATCTTAAAATGAATCTTAAAATAGCGGGTATAATGGCTGAATCCTACCTATCTACTGGCTTTTCTGATGCAAATACAGGTGTGAGGGGGAATGTCTGCCAGGTAAGCCTGTCTGTCTCTACATGCATGTTGTATTGGGGACATATTCTGGAATATTCTTCTCCTACGATATTTTGGGAGACTGGAGGGTTAGGTTCAAGAGGCACTGTATAAGCCTCCAAATGCAATCTTGCTGGAATGATCTCTTTATACTTCTAAAGGAGTAAGGAAGAGAAGAATGCTTCAGTATTCATTTTAAATACTATATCACTGTTCTTACGGCTCTGAGTGCACATCATAAAGCCATCGAGCACTTCTACTGTGTGCTGTCAGCATGTGCTTTTGAGATCTGCCCAGAAACAAGAAGTGTGTGACAGACTGAGGTGAGCTGGTATTTTCGTTCTGAGAAACTGCAGTGCTTGGATTTGGACAACGAGGAGCTACAGAAGTACTGTGTAGCTGTTGTGTTCACTTGGTAGGGGGAAATGAAATCTACTGATTTCAAGTGCAAAGTGTTTGTGTATATTTCAAAGACAAAGTTACAACGAGTGTGTGGAAACAACTTGCAGATTTTGCCTTGGGTGCTTTGAGACTGACAAACATTTTTTCTGATCTTGACAGTTTGCTTCAACTGTGAAGTTCTAAATGATGCTGAAATAAGATATAACACAGACAGTTCACCTTACTTCTGCAGCAATAATAATTTGCAGCAGAAATATTCAGCAACAATGTTTGCTTAAGAGCTATAGAAACAGTTGAGCACAGCTGAGCAGGCTATGGAGACACAGCAATTTAGAATGTGAAATCAAAATGCAGTATGCAAGCAAGAAATAGGTACACACTGTTTTTTAATTTTCTTTTTGTGATGATCATGGACATAGAATTGATTACTCGTGTTTCTCCATGCACTACCAAGCATGTGTTTCTTAATAAAATGCATGCAAATTAACTGAGAGACCAAAACTGCTACAGATGAGCATTTCAAAAAAGTTTTTAATTTCTGAGAATACTTTTTCAGGGTAACTATCATGGATAATTGAATTGCACGATGCTTTATTGTTTTTAGTAATCAGGATAATTCCAAGCTTGCATAACAATCATGGATGTATGTGTAACAACATTACTGTTCCTAAAAATTTTGAAGGCTAGAATCCTACTTTATACAATGAAGGAAAGGTAGACTTGGGAAGCAGTGTCTGCGTACTTTATTGTTCTACTGACTCAAAGATAAATAATCTGATAGAAAGATATTGTATGCAGTGCTTCTAGGTTTTTGTTATTCAGGTCTGCAGGGTCACATAAATGAATGTAGTCAGTGGGATGAAGCAAGCCTGAATTTAATTGGATGATAGATTCAGTTCAGGCTCTCTTTATGTATATTGTTCTAATACGGAACAAACAGAGCAACCCAAGCTGTAGAGAACAAATTTTGGAAGAAGCATAGGAACAATGGTGTTCCTATTTCTCTATTGAGTTTGGGTAGAATTGGAAAGTTCCTCGTTTCCAGCATGGGCCCTGGCCACTAACTGGTCCCCTTACCAACTCATAGGAGCCTGCACAAATGCCTTTCTATAGCCTATAGACTAGATATAGACACAAAGATAGTACCTCTATATATTGCTTCATCTTCTCACCCCACAGTTAAATGGTATGAAAGGATATCATGCTCTTGAACAGATGTCTTATAGGGAAATAGTGTGAGGAAGGGATGAAAAACAAATTCTTCACTTTTTATTTGCTTTGTCTAAAGAAAACCATGTTAAAACTGCTCTATGCCCTTCCATCTACCATGAAAGCAAAAAGAAAAATGCCACTTTTTTTCCTAGGAGAGATATATATATATTTTTCTATCCTTTTCACTGGCGTTTGCATGCTTTCATAACTTCTCTAATTTCCATTTAAAAGTGGGGGTAGAGGGGAAGAAAGTTAGGCTACTTATTTCCTCTTCAGAGATGAAAACCTTTATTCTGCTGTAATAGCTTATAAAATTATACCTAAAGGTGTATGAAGCTGACAAAATTCATATTATGCCACAAATCATTTTTTATTTTTTTAAATTTTAAAATATTTTTATTTTAAAATTTTATTTAATATTCATATTCATTATTTAATAATTTTAATTAAGTTAATGTTTTTATTTTATTTTTTAATTTTTAATTTTCTAAATTTATTTTTTAATTAAGTATTACATCATTTAAATGCAAAAGATTGAGGATAAGACTATTTTTGTAGACAATGCAAAAATACACAGAGATAACTACAAAAAAAGTACTTAAACTGACGAATTTAAATTCAGAAAGTGGGGATGAAGAGAAAAAAAACGTATATGACTTTAGGTAGTTCTGATCTAAATTTTGTTTTTGCAGGTGCATCTGGCTAGTAGTTCACAAGTGTCTGCATTCATACCGTAGTATATTATTCTTTAACATTATGTACTATATATTCCAAGAATTTCTTTTCTTCAGTGTTTGGCATGTAATAAGTATTTGTGTGGGATGCAAGTAATGCACAACTATCCTGTTTGCAGTGAGTTTGCTTGGATCATGGTAGAGGTGTAGAAATAAATGTATCTTCTGAGGACAAGTCCTATTTTACAGACAAACAGACTGTGTATAGGAACAAAGCATAATCTAGTTACCTGTTGAAATACATCCTTGAGAACGTTTACATTTTGGCTCGAGTCCTTTTAGCTCATGAGGTCTATGACAGTGCCAATAAATCAACGTGGTACTTGTAGATAAGCAAAGCGCTCCTTTCCTATCATCTACTTCCTGATGTCTCTCTTTTCTTTGGGTATCATGCAGTCACATATTACTTTGACTTTCTCAGTTGAAAATTGATGAGACAGTATTTGAATTCTAAAATATTTTTCTTCACGACATTTAAAAGAGAAATACATAAGCATATTTTTGTTATTTGACATTTTCAGCCAGATTGATGAATTATCACCACCAAATCACAAGCAATTTGAGGTCACAAGTATGCTTGAAAATCTGGCATCACCTTTCTGTCTGCCACAGGTATTACGAAAACCTAAGTAAAATACTCAGTTATGCAACAAAGCACTTTAGAAGCTCTGTAACAAAAGAAAAAAAAAAAAAAAAAAAAAAAAAAAAAAAAAGCAGCTACAACAATAAAAGTATTTTGTTTTGAAAGCCCACATTTTTGCAGGGGGATTTGATGCTAAATTCTATAGCTTTAAGGACAGTCAGATAATATATAAAAGAGCATCTGCACTGTCCATTATTGCTTCTTTTCTAGTTAGATAACAGTATAGTTCTCTTCGGGTCAGGATATAGGATGGCTAGACCAGATGGCACCGTGCCACTTTGGATACAGAACACTGCCTATAGCACTAACGGCAGGAGGCATGAGTCTTGTGGGAGTTCACCTGGTAGAGCCAAGCAGACAAGTTGTGTGGTGGTGGAATGCAGAAGTCCGTGGGATGGGCTAACCCACCTCAGTATGTTTGTTCCAAAATGACGGGGAGGTGATTGATGCATGGTAAATGCGTGGGGGGGCCTCATAGCTCACACATTTGGCATCGATCCACTCTCAGATGCTGCTATCGGAGAAAATACATGCTAGTGGCAGAGCTGGAATGAGGGTGTAAGGCCCACCATGCAGCCATAAAACAGCCTCATCATGCAGCAGGCCAAATAAGGCCAAAGCTGTATGTGAGCATGGTACTGAAGAAATAAATTTCTGTGAAGATGCTAACTGAAACACCCTGTTACAGTTTTGTTGATGAAAATGCAAAGAGAAAGTAGGCATCTTTGAAGAAATTCTTAGTGGTTTCTTTTGCTTCAGAAGATGGCAGGTTGTCTGACAAGGAATGCAGGCATGCTGTGAGATAAATTTAAAAGTAAAATTATCATATCTGAAGCTACGTCTGATCGCTTCAATGCTTTATACAAGTTGGAAAGGAAAAGTCTGATATGGCTGTATAGCAGCATTGCATTGCTATGCTAGCTGCTGCCAAGAGGATGTTATCAGTGTTTGGGCTCAAATATTTTATTGTCTGTATTACTGTAATGCCTAGGACTTACAGTCACAGACTTAAAGATTGCTGGTGTGAGTTCCTTGAAGAATTACAAAGAAAGAAAATCTGCCTTTCCTGAATGAACCTTATCAGTTAATTTCACTTTTTCCACACGTGCAAGTAACGTGACAAACTCCTGCACCGTTGCCATACTGTTTTTATCTCGCTGTGCACGGAGACAGCCAAATGACTTGCAGGTAGAGGTTTTGTGTATGAAGTGGCTGGCTATGTTCATAAACAACATTCATTTGTCTTCCCTTTTCCATTTTATTTTTGCTCCCTTTAAGCGTTTAAAAGGTGCCTTTTCCTTACTTTTTTTGTTTGAGGGAGGGAGTAAAAAACTGTAGTTGGAGAAGAATCAAGTACGTGGACAAATAAATCCAAATCATAACTATGAGATTGTAAACCAAACTAGCTTTGGAGGTCATGAAAGGCTGTCAGAAATGGAATAGAGGACTAATATCTAAGCCAAGAAGCTAATGACCCAAAAAAAAAAAAAAAAAAAAAAAAAAAAAAAAAAAAAAAAGCAAATCCAGGAGCTAACTTTTAAGCAACAGCTTATAATTTTTTTTTTGTTTTTTACTGTAGATTTAGACTACACAGCTAAGAACTGACAAATTTGTAAAAGTTTCAGTTATTGTTTTAGACATTCTTAAGGAACATGGTTTTAAAGAAAAGATGCACAGATTTTTAAAATAGATCCTAACAGTGGAAACAGACATTATACAATAGGTTTATTGCTGATAGTGATGTTTTTAGTCTATTATTTGGTTCTTTATTTAACAAATTAGGCTGCTAAGCCAAAATGGAATTACATTGCAACAGTTCATAGGCTGAAACTGCAGAGCTGGAGAACACTGATCTCTTCTGCTATTTGTTTCAGATAAGAAGCAAAATAAGAAAACAGCTATATAACATGAAATAAAAATGACTGTTAAAAGTTGCCTACTTAGGAAATATGGATAGGGTATATAATATATATATATATATATATAATACATAGGATATATTGGATGCTGCTATTATAGTTCTCTTCCATGCTCTTCACCTGCTTTGTGACATTAGTGCTTTCTCTGTGATCTTTTTGTGCTGTTGCAGAAGGACTTTTTCACTTCTGTAAAGGTCTGTTCTGAGGATTACAGTGTGTTCCACATTCAAGGATGCCAAACTCCTTAGACTTCTATTTTGGCCTAAATCTTTTAGAACAAAATGGAGATTCTTTGCTGAAAATAAATAAATAAGTAAAAATTAATTAAATTTAAATTGTGGAAATTAAATTGTGGTAAACGTTAAGTTTCTCTCTGTTCCTTGATTTAGCTAGATAAATTATGGCCAACGCTGGAAAAGTAACTCTATTTAAAGATGTAAACATGAATTTATAAAGCATGAGCCTAAAAATAAGCATACAAGTACAGTGAGCTACAGAATCAAGGCCCAAATGCTTTATATCAGGCAGAAAACACAGTTAGACCTTGTGGATATAAGAAATTCCTACCCAGTTAGAGAGAAAAGGTCTATTAAATTACCATAGAAATTAAATATTAAAATATGGAAATCAGTGAGTTTGTGTCTTAGCAACACAAAGTAAAATCTTTATAGAAATGTTCCATTTTTTAATTCATCTATTACAAGCTTTAGCTCCATGATCTGTTTTCTAGACCTTTTCCATTGTGACTGACAGCTTTATCAGACTTAATGAAGGACCTCCTCATCATGCTCGTGCCTATGGCAAAATTCCTACTGTCTTCAGTAAGAACTGAACATTGGCAAATAATTTTACTGTTCTGCTAAAGAAAACTGGCAAATATCAAACAAGATGAATTTTGTATTGCAGAGCTTTAAAGTAGTACACAAATGTCTTCCTTGCAAGAGTTGTGCTCAACAATTCTCTAACCATTATTTTTTCATACTATTTAAATCTGTTGATAGAAAATCAATAATTTTGGATGGTGCTGGAAACATTAAGTGTTAGACAACATTTTAGACCAAGGAATAGCCCTGGTGTTTTCAAAGATCTTGCAAAATATTACCGTATATTACTGGCCATTTCGCATCATCTTGCTATTTTGCACTTCGATGAGTGACAGAAGTATGGATTCAACCAAGTCCTTCAGTAAACATACGGAAAAAAATGCATAACTTCATAGTTTGTTTTAATAACAGTTGGAAATTTTGTGTTTTCTTCATAATTTGAATTTGCTATTTCCAACTTCTTTGAATTTATTTATTATGTATTTTGTTAAAACCATTGGAGGTCATCTAATCTACCCTCCTGCTTTGGAGCTTTACCATTGTCATTGCTAATCTGGGTCAGACATAGTTTGGTCAAGCCTTATTCTGGAAATATTCAAGAACGGATATTTCACTACTTTGTCACCTGTTCTTATGGTGCACTAGCAATATAATATTATTTTCTTAATGTTCAATCTAAACCTCACACATGGCTGTTGTCATTAATCAGATCATCTAGCACTAAGTAGTTTTTACTGTTATCTATGTAACTGATTTTCAATAAATTGTAGGCTGCTAGAATTCCTTATTTTTTTCCAGTTGAGTTCATTTTCTTCAGACTGCGGCAGTTCTCATATTAAAGACCCCTGATCATCTTGGAGAAGTTCTATAGAACAGCTACACAGTCTTTCAACACTATTCCTGAACTAAGAGGGTGTGGAGGGGCAAAGCTAGACAGAATTGCATATGCAGCTCAAGTAGTGCCAAGGGAAGGTTAATAACCATTTGGTCTGTTGGCCACATTTCTCCAAAGGTTTGCTTTATTTGTGATGCAAGTGCACTGTTAGTTGGCTGCTGTTCAAGGTGGTGTTTCCCATAACCTTCAGGTCTTTCCCATCAATGCTGCTGCTCAGAGTGAATTGATGTACGGGTTTTTTTCCAGGTGCGGAATTCAGCATTTGTTGAACCTCATGAGTTTCTGCAGGAGGAAGCTTAGTTTTCTTTCTAGGCAATAGGTAACAGCTGGCTACAATTACTTTTTGAGATGCCTACATTTCTCAGGGAAATAATTGGCGTATGCCACTTATCACAGGATAATTTTGTTTTAATTTAAGGTTTTAATTTCATGTGGCTTTCTGAAAAGCACTGGGAAAGTACAAAGTTAAATTTAAATAATCTCTCTCCTATAGCCTGTTTTCCTAGCAAAACAGCATCCTGATAAGTAGAAAGTAAAAATTGGAAACTCAATCTTCTTTTTAGCAGGTGCAATTTTTACAGATCCCAAGAAATAGATATATACATAAAGCTGCACATTCTGTGATCAAATGAAACCAAAGGAGGAACTCTTAATTTCTAATCTGTCCTGACAAAGACTCCATCTCATGAAAAAGACACGTCTGAGTCTGTAAATCTGTCCATAAAACAGAGTTCATGTCGAAACTGAGTACCTCAAACCTGAGCAAAAACTCAAGATGATGTACAGGCATGTGAACTTTAACTTTTGAGTCACAATCTTGATTCTGGTGATTATAGAGTTAGAGTGTTTAAATCTAGTTCTGTTTGATCCTGATCTCTTAATCGAGTCCACAGTTTTGATGTATTTTAGAAACAGTTTACAAAATGTCATACTGAAGCATAGTATGAGTCTCACCTTAACATGACTTCAAAAGAGCGTTCATTAGTGAGTGAGGGTGGATTTTTGAGTTCAATTTAACCTTCAGAGTCGATGTTTGTATATATGAAGCTTAAGAATTTGTGCATTTCCTATATCTCTTAGCCATTAATTCATATTGTTCTGTTATATATAATATAAAAAGCTATCTAAACTGGACCACTAACTCTCCTTTTCTGAAGAATTAATGTTCCAGATTGTGATATTATCATACTTTAATGCTATCAAGCTTACTCAGTTGACAGTGTCAACGATTCAATTTAAACCACCTTTGTAGAGGTATTTTTATTTCTCTTTGCAGACCTTACCCCCAGCTGTCATATTTGTAGTTTCATGCATACATGCTACAAACTGCTAAAAATAGAGCTGCATTATTAAGAAACAAGTAGAAAAAGAACACTTTTCTGTCTTCAGGTTTAATTCCTCTGCTGGGTTTCTGAACACAACCTTAGTTTTAGCCTTAGTCTTTCTCTCCTCATTGTTCTGTGTACTAATAGGGTTGGATTAACCTGTATTCAGGAGTTCTGTAACTCTCCATATAAGACCCCAGACAAGAAATGGGAGTAGCTGATGGCCTCTTTTCTGAGGGTGTGCGAAACACCCTCAGAAAATACAGGCTCTCTAGCCTGTATTTTTATTTACTAACACCTTTTTTCTTTCTCCATATTGTAGGTAATTATCATACAAGAGCAGGTCTCTTATTGGTTTCCTCTGTTAACAAAGGGAGCAGAAAATGTTTCTCCTCTACTTCTCTCTACTCTACCTTTAAGTCAGAAGTGTCAGCCAAGGTCTCCTTTAGGATTAGGTCTGGCCTACATCCTTCCAAAGGTTTAGACTATTATGATGAAAAACTACATCTGCTGCTTGCAGACTATATATGATTAGTTATTACTAATTTTATAGTATCTTTTATGTTCTGTTTGTATTTTTTGTTGTTGTTTTGTTTTGTTTTCCTCTTGACTGTCAGTTGCTGGGTTTACATTTCAGTTTTACTTCCCTACTGCTTCATTCTGATGTAATTAAAGCTTGAAAGTAAAGAACTTAATTCTACCATTTCTTTTGGCCTGCTTCTGATTTTCCAGCATAGCTTGATGAACAAGAGCCAGCTTGGCTTCTTGGCTCCGCTTGCTTTATTCTGCTGTGCAACACCAATAGTGCTGTCTCTCAGCAGGAAAGAGCTGTTCCCAGCAGCTTTGGAAGCAGTTTTCCTGAGATTGCAGGAGTGGAGAGGAATGCCTCATCTCTTACGTTCAGTGTGCAGAAAGACACCAGAGACTGACAGATGAGTAGGATCATGTCTTAACAGTACCATAGCTTCTGTATCTTTTCTTAAACTGACAACAAACCTTTTGCAACTGTTCAAAAACCACCCCACAACATTTGGTCAGATATCCTAAGGAGGTAAGTAATTTTTTTTTTTTTTCTTTTTCCTTCTTGAGTTACGATAACAGTTGGACCTGTCAGCTTCGTCTTACATAAGTGCTGCCTGGTATACTCTAAAAGAGATTCCTGGGGATGCCTCCCTTTCATTTAAAAAAAAAAAATCTATCTACATACAAGTGCCTTTGTATGGATGTATTTGTTTATGCATGACTGTTTAGTATGTTTTCATAGTGTAAAAATAATCTTAATATTTATATATCTATATGTAGTAGTTATTTAACTGCACTGATACAGACCAAGCAGTACAACTTCCTAGTACAGACCGCCCTGTAGTAAGGGGTGGCAAACATGTCATTTGTTAAGCAGATGGTATGCTACAAACCCCAGTCAACCATGGAAAAGTTTTAGCTTGGCTTTACTATCAGACACCATCTCTAGTACGCCCTTAGCATGCAAGCAGACCTGCTGACTCTGTAGGAATGAAACAAATTCTGTCACCAGCTGCAGAGGTGATTTAATTAACTTCTGGGAAGTAAGTAATGTGTGTGACCCTCAATGGAGAAAAGGGTTGCTAGGTAGTGCTGGAAGTAGGGTGGAATATGGGACTGAGCATGCAACTGACCGAATTGAGGAAGAACAAGGAAACAAGATTACTGTGCTCAGAAAGAAATGGTAACAACATTCAACCATGGTTGAGTGATGCTAACTCAAAACTTAGCGCAGCACAAGCCATGAGCGGGGGAGGCAGGGAAGGAAGTTAAGGCTTATAATTTTGCATTTTTCATTATTTTGAATGATCCTGTTGGCATGCATCATGGAGAAAAGGGAAATTAGGACATAACATAGCAATGGGACACAGCAGGCCTCAAGTGTGCAACATAGTGTCTTTCTGTAAAAAGCTATCTGTAGCAAGATTAAGACTAAGCTTGTAAACATGCGAAAAAATCTGGTGGCGTGACAGGAGTTGGATGACAGGAAGAAGCGGCTGACACACCAAGTTACACAGATGTAAGGGCATTTATTGCTGTGGAAAGGAGGTGCGATTTCTGTAGGTGTTAACACCTGGCTTGTTTTCAAGGGGAAGGGGCAGCAGAGCGGGGTGATGTCGGGGCTGGGGCTGAGGGAGCGGGGCCCGGAGCCTGCCCCATCCGCCCTCCTAGGGGCTGCCTCGGGGGCGGCCGCCGCCATTCCGCGCGGCGGGCCGGGCCGGGCCGCCCGTTACCACGGCAACGAGGGCTGCGGGCCGGGCCGGGGCGGGCCGAGCCGGGCCCGGGGCGGGCCGGGCCGCCGGGCTCCCGCCCCCCGCAGCCGGCGGGCCGGGAGAGGCTGCGGGCTGCCGGGCGGCGGCACGGCACGGCACGGCAGGATGGTGCACCACTCGGGCTCCATTCAGTCCTTTCGGCAGCAGAAAGGTAAGGTCAGGGGCGGGGGGCGGCTGCGGGGACGCTGCCCTCCGCGCTCCCACCGGGGGTACAGGGGCAGCGGGGACACCCCCAGGACACCGCTGGTGTCCCCTTCGTTGGCAGGACACGGGCTGCGCTGGCCGGCAAGCGCTACGGTGAACGCATCCTCCGCCGGGGTTAGGGATGCTGTGGAGCCTTGGCTGTGGTTGCGATGGAAAACGCTGCTTTGCTCAATGAACTCCCAGTGTTTGTTTCTGATCTTGGAACCCCTACTCTTTTCCTGCGTTATATTCTTATTTTGTTTCTCTAATTCTTTGTCAGGTAACGCGAAACCCAGCTTTCTTTCATAACCAGCATCTTTCCCTGCTTCCTCTTGTTTTAGTTGTTAAACAACTCTTTTTTTTTTTTTTTTTTTTTCCAATGAGTGCATTATGCCATAAATTATGATTTAATACGGCGTTCTCCATACATAAGTCATGGGCTCGCTTATTGGATTTGCCCTCATTCAAGTTCTTGTGTTTGAATGGCTAGTGAGAAATAAATAATTCAAAGCACTTATTCCATTCTGGTAATCCCATGATAAATTTAGTTCCTTGCTGTAGAGGTTTTGCATTTACTGCCTATCCTACATGCAGTAATGAGCAGTGCTGTTGCACGTTGCATCTAGTTTATCAAGTACAAGTTAATCAAACGAGATAAGAGGTTTTTTTTTTTTTTTCAAATGTAGTGGATGCGGTTATAAAAGCATCAAGTGATTTGAAGCTATGCTGTAAATCCTTAGTGTTTGTTGTTCTAGTTTTGTTTTTTAATAAGAAAACAGTTTTTAACATTACAGCAGCGATTAGCTGGAGTCCCTGTCAAGGCTCTTTGGGAGCTGTTCAGCTGCTTTGTAATAATATTGGGGAAAAATACCCCCAAATTAGCTTCATCATATTCTAGTTCAGGGATGATATTTAATTGCTTTGAAACCAAACCGCGTTGCATGATTTAAGAAATTGTGTGTTTGTGGTAGTCATAAAACTTAATAATAATCTAGAGTTTTTAGCCAGTAACCTACTGAGAAGCAGATCCTTCTCTTCTCCTTACACCTGAAGAAATCCTGAGTAAGGTACTGAGCCAGTAACGAGGTTCTGAGAAAGGGAGAAGGCTCTTGTGGAGCTATGTAGTCTGTACAGCACAACTGGAGTGTCTGTCACTTTCTTGGTAATCTCATCTGCAGTGTGATGTGTGCTAAAGCTACCTGAATGAGTTTGGTTTCAGCTTTTCTCAACCTGCTGCTTCTGACGATGCAGGGGGACAGCATGAAATCTTGGGCGAAAGGATACAGAAAAACTAAGAAAACATAAATCCCAATCAAGAACTCATCATCTAATCAGGAGGTGTTTGAACAAAGCAGAAAATCTAGCACCTTGTCATTGACAGAAACGGATCTCAGCAGCAGGGCATCATGTCATTGCCTTCAGTTTTTCCTAGCTTGGTCTTTTATGTTATTCTCCTACTTTAAGATTCCAGTGGAGTTCTATTCCAACCTAGCATAGCTGAGGTTTTGACTAAATGCTCTATTTGTTTTCTAGCTGCTCACAGAACTGTGCCCTAAATTCCTTTTTTTTTTTTTTTTCAGAATCAGTGGTAATCCCCATGAAATGGCCAACTGCCCATCGCAGCTGTGCCTTATATGCTTCACTTGCATTGAGACCAAGCTCCATTTCTTTTGGGGGATTGGAAGGGCATAATTTTTATGTGGATTCTCAATTATATAGGAAAGGTATAAAGCAACAAAAACAATAGGTGATAAAAAAACAAAAGTTGATATTTACTTTTTTAGATGCAGCAGTTGTGTACCTGCTGTCATCTAATGCAATATTCAAACCAACTTGAAGAGAGGTAACGTTTAAGATAGGAGATTGAATGGGTTAGGGAGCATTGTGTTTCCTTACCTTACCTGCTGTGAGTGCTTTTTACTAGCTGAGAAGACAAATAGCATTTTTTGTACCAAAGCTATCTTTGAAAGGCTTGAGAAAATTAAAACCAAGTTCTCCAGGCTCTCGGGTGTGTGGGAGTCCTCAACAGAGAAGAAAACCAAGAAAAATGCATGTATACCCCAAGGATTTGTCTCTCGTTGGAGTTTGTTTTCTTTCTTCTGTTTTTCCTCCTTGACAGAGTGAGGAGGTGTTCACAGTAGGAGGCTGCCACTGTAACGTGCCAGCGTGGTTGTGTCTTGCTGCTGCTTCAGGTTGTGTACGCAGAGTGAAACCCTCAGTTTTCAGAAGCAGCAGTATAGCACAGCGTAGTGTTATGAAAACGCTGCGAGGTTTGAAGAAAGAATCTCCTTCACCCCTATTATTTTTGCTCCCCTTCTCAGATCTGAAGGTATTCCGATCAAAAAGAGCAATGTGCAGAAGGTAAAGTAATCCATGTGTCTGCACAGTAGTGCATTAGATCTGTTGAGCCATCTGTAGAATATTTCATTGCTATTTTTAACTTCTGTTGTGGCAGAAACTGCTTTTTCTGAAATTACTTTCCTCAGAAATATTCTCCAAGATGTCGTTATTTCATATACTGTGCAGTACCTTTATACTCCTTATCTCTTCAGAGGGGGATTCAACCGATGGCCTCATAAGAATGATGTAGGGGGGAAAAGGAAGAAGTGTTTCTTAGTTCTTTAGAAGAGAAAAATCTCCCATCAGATGGTAATTTGTAGTTACCACTGAGTAATAAATACCACTAAGTAATAAATAGCTGTCCAGGAAGGACAACCAAGAATGAGGTAACGTTGCTGAAGACAAAGACTATCTCTATAGACATTTTGCAGCTTAATAATTCCAGGGAAAGACAGCTGGCTGGAATTTAGTAGTTGATCTCAAACACAGTCAAGTAACATCCTTTTAAACGCAGAAGATCCAAGTCTATGGTGGCCTTATGGTAGACTTTGTGGGGCTTGAAATGGATACGATGCTGGTGCAAAGCAACTTCTTGTTTCCTTAGGAAGCTTCACTGAAAAATGCTTCAGAAGCAGAGGCAACCTAAGGCTTGGAAGAGACTCTTCTTTTAACAGGCACTTCATTGTGAGTGGGTTTGAATGTTTCTGGCTTGATTGACAGAAGGCAAAACCTACATTCTGGGTGTGGGTCAAAGCCATAGTGATGCTTTCAGATTTTCAGATCTAGATTTTTAGCCCTGATACATAGACCACAATTTCCTCTGTGCTCTGTTGGGTTCTCTTAGTGACTATTGTTCTTTTTTTAATGCCTCTACCAAAGCTTTTTAATGAGAGTTAAAGGCTGGGAGAAATAAAATAAATTCTTGCTGTAAAACTGAGGTTTTTTAGCATATTGCATGAGTTTTAGGGACATGGATTGCAGATCAAATCCAGTGCCTAGCTTGAGGTACTTTTTATTCTTTCTGTTCAAGTTGTGTAACAGGACAGAAAGGCATTCAGCAGCTTCAATTCATGGTATGGCTGATTTAGCTCCTCGAGGGATTTATCTTGAGATTGCCTGATTTCTAAGCAAATCAGGTATTTCCACGAAGGATGCACTACGTGATGTGAAGTGATCAGTGCCAAATATTGTTTAATTTCTTAAATTTGTTATCTGAAGTTGTAGTGAATTTTAGATAGTATGAGAATTGGATTGAGAACCTCTAAAAAGGTACAGCCCTTGTCCTTGTAAGGGAGCACTTGTTATGTCATTAACTGCTTTTTGTTAATGAACAAACACCTTTGAGCTTCTTAGAGGAGCACTACTGTTTTGGAGTAGAGCTTTTTTGTTATTTTTTACTCTAATTTTAAGATCTTAATGACCTGCATTATTTACAAAGCAACTTGAGAATTCAATTTGTGTTCAAGTTGTAAATTTAAAGGAGGGTTTGTAAAGATCACCCTTGTTTATAGTGCTCCAGAGTTTTCAGCATTTAGAAATTTGGAGGTCTAATAAGGATTTTTTTGGAGAATTCTCCAAGGATGTTTGATGCTTCAGTGGCTCTGGTGGACCTAGTACACTTAGTAATCCAAAGAAGCTGCTGAAAGCTGCTGGAAGATGCATTCCATCTTGCAAATTCATGAGAAGTTGTCTTTTACCTGTTTTTCGCAAGAGCAGAAAGAACAGGTTTTCATGTTAGCATGAGGACAGGAATGCTTAGGGCTCGACTCTTTCATTTGCATTCCCAGGAGCAAACTAACATCTACCAAAAATTTCAAAGCTATCCTCATCCTGACTCTGAAAGCTGAGAGCAGCACAGCTATTAATACCCTCCTTTAAAACGATACCATATTCAAGTGGTGCTGTTTCTAATGCTTTGTCAGTGCACTGAAAAGACAAGTCTAATTTTTAAAAAGACTTACACCTGAATATATTTGCTCTTATATTTGTTGCCTGGTACAGCTACGCAATTTAAGGTGCACTTCTCCTTTTTCGATCAAACATCTTAGAAGAGCCCATAATCAGTCTTTTTATTCCGGATTGTGCCATTGTGGTATAGAACTTGATTGAAAATGGTCATTAAATAAGACATTTTTAACCTCCTGTTATACAGTGCTCCAGAAGTCTTGTTATGTTTTTCCTCGCTGAGCATCTATTTAAAATGAGAAACCAAAGGAAATCTGAGTTTCTGGTTTGCCGCATCGCTCTGCCATCAGGCTGCAGATGATGACCCTGTGGTAAGATGTCTGGGCATTAGCTTCCTACGCTCTGCTTTAAGTACAGCTTAGCAGGGTATTAGCTGTGGTCAAACCTTGTACCTGTTCCAAAGCTTTTCGGATCTCCCTCACTAAGGACCTGTTAAAACAGGCAACCCGTGCCAACACTGGCTTTCTTCAGAGCTCTCATTTTAGCATTTATGCTTCATTGCACATCACTGCAAAAGTACAAGTTCTGAGCCTGCCTTTGTGTTTCGTTTTGGTTTGTTTCACTTATTTTTTTCAGTTTTGAATTCTGCTAAGTGAAGAAGATCTATGAAACAAGTCTGGCAGTGTGAATTCTCTGGAGTATTTGTAATAATAGTTTTAGTGTACTGGATTTGATTTTATAAAATTTTGCAAGAAAATTAGCAGTAGTCAGCAGTTTATGATTAAGTATCTTTTATAACTTCAACCATGACAAATTGAACGATTGTCGCAAATATAAGTACTGGGAGTCCCAAGTCCCAGGCTCTGCAGTTAGGTAGCAGTGAACAAAGTGATGTGTTTTTTCATCGAAAAGTTGGGGTTGGGGTCAATGACTTGCATTTTTGGTATGCTGTGATAGCAGAAACTAATTGTGCTAAATCCATATTTGACAAGCAACAAGTCTGGTTTTCTGCTTGGGCCTGTCTACAGTGAAGAAGGTAGGGTGGCTGTGTTGTCTTGAGCTGGATGCTAGATGAGATTTGCAGGAAGAATGATACGTGTGTAGCATTACCCAGGATACAAATCTTGCCTTCCCTTTACAAGCTCATTTTATAATCACTTCATTCCTATGGTAGATTATTTACTGAAGATGAGTGTAACTCAAAACTAAGCTACAGTGTACAGCAATATGTTTTAACAACTCTGAGCCTCAATGAATGCAAATTCGTCTCTGTTTGCTCAGAATGAGATTCTGAGTCTGCCTCAATTTGGGTTATCATCTGGCTTGTGAGGGCTCGAAGCCAGTGTGACTACTTAAGTGAGGAATTGTTCATTTCCCTGACTGGTGAGTTTGCAGCTTAATTCACGATTCATTTGACTGTTTTAAACGGGGTTTGGAAGACGATATCTTAGTTATGCTTTTGGGTCATCTCCAGTAAGCAAAAGCCAGGAAAACAGTAACATTTATGATGCAACTATTTTAAAGGGAGGATCACTTGGGGGAAAAAAAAAAAAAAAAAAAGAAAGAACCCATGCAAACATGCTGAATTAGCTTCTATCTTTGCAGTTAGGGGAAGGGAGCATAGCTTGAAGAGCGCTCTGTATGAAGAGTACCTGCAGAAATCACTTCTGAACATCAGCACGCTGCTCTTTGTATGGTATTTGTTTTCCTACTTAGTAATAAAGTACAGCAAGATGACACATGGGTTTTCTTGCTGCTTTGTTGCAATTCTTACTGGATCTCAGCGTAGCACTGATTGCTCAAGGGAAATGCACAAACAAAGGAAAGTAGAGCGCTCGCAAATATATATTGAAAAATTCATAATTACAACACAGTTACTGAAGAGCTGCAGCTAGTCACGCACACTCCAGATAATTACTGTGATGATGGAAAGATTTTGAGTTGTAAAGTGTTTGAAATGTCACTGCTGGTCTGACTTAGTACAATTACTCTTGCTCAAAACAATTACGTACTCCTTACTGTTTGTTTAGCAACTTCCTCAATATGCCTTTCTAAGTCAGAAGGTGTGATATGGGCAACATTGGCATCGTTTTCCTTCTGCTTCCTTAAACCAGTGGAATTGGTACCTTTGATGATGTAATTTTCCTGAACCATTAATCAAAATTTTAGGAGAAAAAAGTCCTTCTACTTGTTATCTTAGGGCTATTGTGTGGCACTCTGTTCCCTTTCCTTTCTGTGTGGCCATTCTAAAAGGAATTGCGCTATATGAGAAAATAGCAGCAAAAGAGCAAAGGGAAAATGGTAGAACAGTCAGTCCTAAGAATTTCCCGAATTTAGGAATATGTTGAGAGGAGGAATATATAAGCACAAAAGAGTGAATGACAAAATATAGAAGGGTGAGGAGCGATGCAAAGACACAGAGATGGTAGGTGGGGAGAGATGTATGTATATAGAGTAGTAGCAGGCAGCAAGCACAGACGCGCGTGGGAGCAGCGCCGCTCAGATGCTGCACCGCTGCAGCCTCATCAAGCCCTGCCTTGCAGCCAGCCTCTGCGATGAGTATTGATTTCCAAGTCAGTTGCCAAAAGAAAGTGAACAAAGTAGCTGATAGAAACAGTTTTCTGCTAAGGGGTGATCCAGCGAGGATGGGAATAGTATCACGTGCGGGTGGGCGTAAAGCCAAAGGCTTGAGATGGAGAAATAAACAGGTACCACCTGAATGCAAAATGCGTATGGCTGAACACACAGCAGCGGCTGGATTTCTCAGCTGAAAGGAAAACGCAACACCTATGCACTACCTTTTCCTCCCACTTGAAATTAATGTGGCTTTGTGGGCATCATACTTAAAAATGGAGTGTGGTGACATGTCTTGCTGGATGCTGAATCGTCGAAGTGGAGAGGCCTAGGGGGTCAAAATTCCTCTTGTGCAGAGTACTTCCCTCTTGTTGATGCATTTAAAGATAGATGAGAGATCAATCTGTATATAAAAATTGACTTTTGGCATATATGAAGCATTCAATGAATATATGTACGCCTCTAAAGGCTGGTCATAAGCTGATGCTTTGTAGAGGAAGGTTGTGATTTCCAAGCTGTTTGGGTGAAATTCCACTTGATGCTGTAGCACCTAGGGGCTCTGGATTGCTCACAACCAGATTTTTATTTTAAGATTTTCCAAGATGCAGGCAAGTATTCTGACAGGAAGTTTAATGGCACTTGGATGCTTAACATGCAGTAATAGTTAGGAGTTACATGCTTAATGCTGTTTAAAAGGTATTGGAATTCAATGCAGTCCAATAATTAGATCTTTAATAAGCTGACCTTTAAATATATAAAACTTTTTTTTTTTTTTTGAACAAGGAGTCTCTTAAACCAGAAGAGTCAATTCTTTCCCCAAAATATGACTTTAGATCTGAATAACTATTCCTGCTTAACTCTTCTATAGATGCATTCATCCTGATACAGTCATGGCTATAACCAGAGTTAACCCAGAGCTATCTCATAGAAAAGTTTCAGATTTTATCTTAGGTCATCCATCTTTTTGAGCGTAACTTGCAGCTAGTGTCTGTTGGTGTATCACTGAAGTAAATGCAGTCTAAGAAGACAAAATGCTGTCTGGGACTGGTGGAATGGCCTCTCCTGGTTATTTTCTGCCAAGTTTTGTCACCGTATGCTTGTGACAGCAGGAGTGTTGGGTAGCTTCAGCCTGCAGCTACCTGAACATGCTGTCACCGGGCTGAAGTGTGGGTGGAAAGTTGCACCTTTTGAGTTCTCCTCACATGTGGAGGAGCTGATCAGCACAGTGTCAGGTGGGGGAACCCCAGAGCTGTCCTGCCAGGCCCATCACAGCAGAGACATCAGCCCAACAAAGGCTTGTCCCCACATATGGAGAGGAGCCCAGAGACACGGTGGCAGCCCCAATTACCCTGGGCAGAGAGGTGAGTCCCAGTCCCAGGCTGTCCCAGTGCAGCCCTCACTGGGGCACATGTGGGGATGCAGGGGCAGAGCACCTGGGGACTGTACCAGACTTAGCAGGGGAGGAAGCAAAGCAGCAAAAGAGGGATCAACATGGTTTGGGATCAACATTTTACAACCACAATACATTTTGTTGTTGTTGTGTTTGTTTTTTTCCCATGTGCAAAAGCAAGGATTTTTCAGCAAAAAAAGTTTTGCTTGGCAGTTTGCTTATATTGCAATAAGTAGGTGCTCTGGTCTTTCTAGCAATCACCAATGCATTGCTCATGCTATTGTGAGGTACCTTGGCATGCAAGATTGAGTGAAAAAGGAGGAGAGAATTTTCAGAAGCACAAATAGTCCATAGGAATAAATGAATAATGCACGGGAGCTTAACCATATTGCTATTAATAATTCACTCTTTTCAGAAATGCAGAACTTTGAAGTTTCTGTTTGAGAAATCCAGCCTCGAAGTAAAATGGAAAAGCTGAATGGAAAAACAGCCTGTCAAAAGGAAGCACTTACTACTGCTGTCTTGCCTGAAAGCCGCTTGGGCTCAAAGGTCCATCACAAAAACTTCATGACAATTGATTTGGAAGCTATCTTGAGCATACTCAAACATTAAAAATAAATAACTACATTTCTGGATGCACTCCACGCAGAAGCCCCATGTACTCTCACTGATAGCAATGGGATTTCAGTGCCGTGCCTGGGAATTTGACTTGTGAATGAGCTACTTTTTAGGATGTTACTAAAAGTAACTTTTTAAAAAGTAAAAATAACATGCTGTTAGGGATCAGTCCTAGCTTACTTTTCTTTTGTACTGTAGGAAAGGAGCTCCTCCACTTGCTGTTGTTATAAGTTGTAGGAAATCTAGAAATAAGGATGAGTTTGACTTGCATTCGCTTGACTCACAGCAGAAAATTATACTGTCCATTGCTTAATTAGCCTGCAATGATATGTTTGCGTCTGGAAGCTTTACACAGAGCTGCTGTAACATTTTCAGTAAATGGAGTAGCAAGATTAAGATGGAAGCAAAATAAATAGGAAGGAAGCTAGACACAAAATAACATTTCCTTTAAAATATTTTATCTTCCAGTGAAAGGTTGTTATTATTATGAGCAGCGTGTCTGAACACTGACAGAGGTTTCCTGGAGAGGTTGTGGGGTCTGCAGCCTCGGCAATGTTCACCACCTGACCAGACACAACATCAGGCAGCCCGCTCGAGGTGACCCTGCTTTGGGTGGGGGCCTTGGACCTCCAGGTTTCCTTTCCAGCCTCCACCATTCTGAGATCCTGTGGTGATCCGCAGCTAAGGTTTAACATGAGAACTCGTGAGTTACTAATAAACATTCAGACTACTAAAGGGTTTCTTTCTTTTTTAGATGACTAAGAAGCCTGACTATGAGTTATACTTGAAAGTTATCCTAAATTAGTTCAGGATACTTATAGGTTTTCTTAATTTTTTCTGCTTTTCATTGTCGTCATATGTTGCTTTTCTGCACATTTTTCATACAGAGAACAGCAATTAAAATGGAATGAGCTAATTGAAGTACATAATTATGTGGTGCTTAAAAAATAAATAAGACTTTTACATTGTAGAAGCAGTGCCTGCTTGCGTGGGGATGTGGACAAGCGCCACAACTGCAAGTCCTGTGAACCACCAGATTTTTCACAGGATCAAATGAAGCAAAAAGTGCTTTTTTTCTGAAATGCCAATATTCATTTCATCTGAAAAGAGTTATACAACTACTCTGTGCTGTTGACTGAGCACCTATCACAAGAAATCAATATCACTGTGGCTTGTAGTCTTGTGACACCTTAGTGATTTTATTTTATTTATATTTATTGTTTACCCTTTATTAGACTTAATGACACAGTTTGGTAAGATTTGGAAAATTAATGCTTGTGTTTAGATCACATAGGACTTCCATAGGCCTCTTTGATGCTGCTGCATCTCTCCCAGGTGTGTCAGTCGGTCAGGCAAATAGCCACCATCCTGCCTCCCCTTCAAATCCTGCATCACTTTGGCAGCCGGATGAGTGAGCTCTTGGAGGATCTTGGCATGTCCGATATTCTTGTGGTTAGCTAAAAGCAAAGAAAGGAGCTGTGTTTGTTACCTACTATCATCTAGTTTATATATAATCTCATAGAAATCTTTCATTTCAGATCTAGTGGACATCCGTAGGTAGTTGATGTCAGAATTTTTATCTAGATGGAATCTAAGTGTTTTTTGTTGTTGTTGTTGTTTTTTAGCAGGATGGAATGAAAAGGCAAAGGACTTGATGAAAGCTGCTATTCAGTGGAGCAGAAAGGCCTTGAAAAGAAATCTTCCTTAGAAAAGAAAACTTAGAGAAGCATTTTTACAAGTGCTAAATTCTGTCTGAGGTTAAAAATCTCCATGCAAGTCCTACAGTTGTTATAATTTCTTTCAGAGTAGCTTTGGGCTGGTCTGAAAGTCTTGTAATAAAAAGAAAATTAACTAACAGCTTTGGTATGGGTGGTTAAGGATGAGTATAATCGGTAAAAGTATTAGGCATGTAACCTCTTAACTAAATACTTCATAAAGTACAGGAAAAAGAAAACAGAAAACTGGAAAAAGAGAAACAGCTAAAATATGGGTATTTTTTAAGATGAAGAATATGACGTCTATTTTGCATTGAAATGGACAGGCTATGTAGTACAGAGGATACTTTTTCAAAACAAATGTTTTTTAATGCAGCTGTTTTTGTTTTTTTTTTCAGTGTAAAGCAATTAATTCAGAAATACAGAAATCATTAGGTAAAAACAGAAGGCAATGGAAGGAAGAAAGAGAAATGTGATGCTTGAATGGGGGGGGAAGATGACTTGTAGTTTAGAGTACATCAGTGGGAACAAGAATATAAAAGCTGTGCTGTGGATTTTTATTTTTATTTTTTAGTTCTACTGTAGAAAAAAAAAAAAAAAAAAAAAGAGAAATAACACTTGCTTTATTTTCTAACTTTTAACTGTGAACAATTCTCCTGTTCATGCTGAAGCTCCCAGAAGACATGGATTTTAAGGCATCAACTTCAAGTGCTGTGCAGAGGTGGAATAATTAGGATATCATTTTAAATTTCTTTCTGGTTTTGATAATTATTCACTTGTTTCTACTGCCAGTCACTTTCTTTTTACTGGAATTTTTAATAAGCTGACTTTAAAGCTGCATTAGTGTGACCTTTTAGAAGAGTTGATAATGTTTCGAGAATATTCTGGTCCCCTGAAAATGTGGTCTTAGCATGGCAGAGTCACCATTTTGAACATTTCTGACCAGTTCTAGTGGTGGAGTTGCCATTTGATGAACAGGTAACCAAAAAGCATCAAGTGACAGAAGGATTCCAAGGATACTTCACTTAGTGTCTGGTCAACTGGGAAACGCTGTCAAGAAAGTGTTCAATAAATTGAAGCTGTAAGATAGAGTTCAAGAGAGAGGGTTTGTCTCATGAGTGTGATAATCTGTGATAAGTGAGATAATAAGAGGTAATCTAATTTTATAAACTTGCAGGTGTTGGAAAAATACCCCGTAACACCAGATAGCAGAACATATAGTGAAGATCCGAAAGAAAATTAGTGGCTTTATGCTGTCTGTTGATGCCTGAAATGGTGGGTATTAGAAATGATGGGAATGAAAGCATGTGCCCCACCAGGATGAGAAGTCTTTGTTGCTAGACTTCCCTACCATACCAATATTTATTTTTGTGTTGTTCCTAATTAGGTCATTCCTTGTGACCAAAGTATGGTTACAGCTTTGGTAGCAGTCTCTGTTGACTACGAGCAGGTATTTCTTCCTCTGCACTCATCTGCAGATCCTTGTGTATTACTGGGGCCTACACAGCCCATTTCTGTGTAGTTAGGAGATTTTAGTTGATTTTCAGAACATTTGTTAAGCTGCCAAATATAAATTCATATTTTATATGTCCTGTACATATAACCATACTTCAGAGAAACCATCTACAAAAAGACGCTAGCTTCTTCAACCATCACTTGTATGTTAGTTATGTGAGCATTAATACACTGTGAGAAAGGAAATCATGTCAGCTGAATTCAAACCAGTAGCAGTTTTGTCCAAATGTTTCATGTTTCAATGCATTAATAATATCTGCAAAAGGTATACTTTCAATAAAAATATATTTTAGTTTAGAGATTTTAATCTTTAACCTCTTAGTTTTAGCATTACTAGGGTATCTTGCTCTTCTTCTTCCGTTCATTTAAAATTCACTGTTTTCAGGATTAGCAAAGGGAGAGGAATAGAATTCCTTTTGAATGCTTTGATGTTGCTATTTCTCCCATTCATTTTTACTCCCTGTGTTTATGAGATGATAATTTCTTAAAGTTTCTCTCAGAAAAGTGTGTATTGGTGTAGCTTTGGTAATGCACTTTCTTTTCTTTGCCAGTTTTTTCTTTGAATTTGTGTTAATTTCTTGTAATAATACATCTTCTGTAAACAGGTTTTCATTACCAATCTGTTGAATTTTCATTTTACATTTGATAAATGAGTGCTGAAGTCATCTTAAAGAAATGTAGCCTAGAAATTGTCTATAACTGTTGGATGTTTTATGTGAAATGGTAAATGTTGAGTTAGTAATTGTATTATGTTTTTTAAATGCATACTAAAACTAGTCAGAAAGCAGATGCAAATCCACATTGCTGTTGCATGCTCTCTTGCAAGTCATTCTGCATG
The DNA here is from genome assembly GCF_964035555.1 of Netta rufina. Taxonomy (NCBI): domain Eukaryota; kingdom Metazoa; phylum Chordata; class Aves; order Anseriformes; family Anatidae; genus Netta; species Netta rufina. The sequence continues at coordinate 9,507,435 of NC_140128.1, read as the reverse complement.
TTGTGTTGGACAAGGGAATGTGCAGTTGCAAATGAGCAACTTTATATGTTATATGTTGCTACTGAGACTTTTTTTTTCCCAGTGAACTAGCCTTATGGATACTAATGAAGTAAGAACTGCTTATTGAAGCATAGAAGTAAACTACTCAGAAGGAAACCAACGTAATCCCTTTGAGAACTACTTCAGCATCTATCAGCAGTACACTATAGCTCTAGCGTACTGATAGCAGGTTGCCTATTCTTTGCCCAAGTTTTAAAATGACATAGCACTTGAGTTCAAATTCTTTTCAGATTTGTAAAACATGTTCCTAGTCTTCAGTTTTTGCAAGAACCTGACCAAAAATCACGAGTCATTTATAGACAGACAGTGGCTGAAAAAATCTCAATATACTGATTAATCGCTCTTTTTCATTTTCATCTTTTCCTAATAATCCACTAATCTGGGCATCCTATAGGTAAATATCACACTGCTATATAGAAGCCAACACTGACAGAACTATTGATGGCTCTCATCCAAGAGCCCACAAAGAGAGAGAGAGAGAGAAGATCCCATGCATTCTGGTTATATCCATGGGAATATTTTTTTCCAGTGCAGGAAAAATCGCTATTTGTCAGAGTAGGAAAATGGTACTTTTTTAATAAATGCCTTGTGAGAAGTTATTCTGTCAGGAAAGCACTGATTTGCAATCCTTCTCCTAATTGTCTGTGATGAAATTCTCTCAGTTTTACATCTGCCTTGTAAACCTTAGATAAACTAGTCCTGAGGGATTAGGTTTTACATGAATTTTGGTTTATGAAAAAGGGTGATCTTGAGGCCAGTACTAGGAAATGGGACAACTGCTTAAGGAATAGAACTGTTTCTTAGTCTCATGGTTGTAGATGCTGAATGAATGCATGGCACAAAGTCAATTTTCCACAAGTAATATTTTTTCCCAGTGCAGGAGGTTGTGCAAAAACTCAGTCTGATCTTGGGAAAAAGACTGGCTGAAATGCAGTGTTGTCTCTCTCCTGCAGTGAGATTTTACACAGAGCTGTCTATATATACCCACACCTCTCTCTTCTCTAACTCCTCTTTTTAGGTGGTGGGCTTCCCTGCAAATAGTGGAGTGGACCTGCAGTTAGCTTGTCTCTCAGACTTGTCTTCGCTGTGCTAAGTGTTGGTTTCTCCTGTGCCGTACATCCCAGCTTCCTTGTCTTGGTAGCCCCCCACTGGAGTCTCCGCAGGGTGTAGACATCTCCTGTACTGGCAGGTCCCCAAACTGGGCACTGTTCCAGATGTGGCCACAGCAGCATCAAGGGAGGGGATTATTCTCTTCCCATCGTGTGCCGGCTGTGCTTTTGCCAAAGTAACTCAAGAAGGACTCAGCCTTCATTTCTGCAGGGGCTCACTGCTGACTGCACTGGGAGTCAGTGTTTTGGCAGGTGTGCTGTCAGCTGCTATGGCCAATAGCCATCGTTAATTTCTCAAATTAATTATAGTCAGTATATCTTGTTGGCTCCCAGTATTATCTAGCTATAGCTAGCACTTTTGTCTTGGGATGCTGAAACATTTTAAGGGTTTGAACATGTAGCAGGTCATACAGAAAACTTTGGTTTCAAGGCTCCCTGTACGGAATGCCCTTTGATTTGACATGGTGTGGATGACTCACGGAAGGGCAGATCACCAAGTCTAGATGAGCACTGCTGGTTTTATTCATTTTAAACCCAACGTACTGAAAGAATAGTACCTCAAAAGTTGCCATCAAAACAAACAAAAAAAGCCAGCATTTTAAATCAAGTAATGTGTTCTGCCAGTAACAAAACAAAAAGAACAAAACCCACCCTCCCCAAAGCAACTTCTGGGTTTGTTTGGGATGCGGAGAAGCACTAATAGCACACTTCCCATTACTTTGTTGGTAATTGCCTGTTAGATGTCAGGCTCTATAAGAAATTTGTGTACTTAAGAACACTGAGCTGCTAGGGAAAGTGGTCCAGCCTCCTGGAGTGAAATAGACTTTACAGAGAGAGCTCTTCAAAACATTGAAGACAACTGTGAGTGCGCTAAAGAGGAGCAGTTATATCCAACAGAAGCAACTAATGAGCCTAAAGAGATAAAAAATACGTATTTGTGACCATAGCTCTTCAAGTTGTTGAGGGAGCCAGAAGGATTTAGATGTTGTTTGCTACAAGGCGGTATTAACTGCTCGTAGTTCGCAACAAGAAGGATGAACTTATTTTTTTGCAAAGCCTTTTTGTTTACATTTGATTTTTTTTAATAAGTATATGTATATAATAGTGTATATATAACAAAAGCTTTGCGACCCTATCAAACCATTCTGTTAGTGTCTACTGATATCATATAAGATTCAAATCACTTCAAGTATGTACTGGCTAAATCCAAAGTTACATTATTTTTTTTTTATTATTTTTATTCATTGTATTTGAAAGAAAAGGAAAAATTTCTGCTAAAAAAGTTTTTTTGTTGATTAAGAGTGACTCTTGAATAGATGTAGCTTTACTGGACCTTTACAAGAGTTGTACTTATGAAGATCATATTTGTTTTTCAGTGAGATCAGAATTTTTAAGACACCTTCACTTGACACAATAATATGGAATACATCCAACATTTTTGTATGCAATGACTTCTCAGATCTTGCATCTAACATGCATTTTTATAACATTGATTTAGTAAAGGTCAAGGAATGTTTTACATTTAGCTCGAGGATCCATTTCCTAAGTGTACAAGAGTTAGTTGGCTAACCAGAGTGCAGTCACTGTTCCATCCTCAGGAGAACAAAGCTCTGAAGAAGTCTAAATTTTCAAGTAGCAGATGTATCTTAAAATTTCATTTGATTGGACAATGAGTTGAGAATAAAAATTCTGTTCTTGCTGCTTGATTTTATTGAATTAATTTATATTTTTGCTATAATACCTGCCAGTATCTAATCTGAAAGACTTTAAAATTCAAGTCTCTAAATTCTTCTTTAGAAATAATAATGTAAAAATGTCTGCGTATATTTTGGATGCTCTAGTTAGTTGTATAAAGTCTCTAGGTCATCTTCTTGAAATTGGAAGAGTTATACCCTTCTAAAATAATAAAGGAATAAATGTATTACTATGAGTTTTATTTTTCAGATAAATTAGATATTTATTTCCATTACCAGTGATATTTGTTGTGTTTCAGTAACAAATCCAGCAAGAATGCGCTCAAAATGAACAGTGAGTGATAAAGTGTTCCTAAGGATAGTGTGAAAAGGTTTTCCATCAGCAGAATGTAATTTCCTTAGTATCTGGAAACAGCATTTGAAGTCAAAAGCTGTAAGATTGTGAAGAAAGGCAGTAGGAATCACTGCAGCAGAAATGTTTAACCTTTTTGCTTTCCTGCAAGCGTAAAGTAAGGTTAGATTTTATATTATCTCATATTGAATCTAAGCATTTAATCAGAACAGTACTGTGGTATTAATTCTGTAGCAGGGCAAAAAATCTATTTGGTGAACTTGGTTCATTTGTGAAGTTTTGGATTTCTTTTTATGGTGTAAGCGGGAATGTAGTTGACATTGAAAGCTATTTTTCTCTTTATATACCACTCATTAAATTTCAAATAAGAGCAATTATTTTGCCTTATTATACATTCATTGAGGGGGAAAAAAAGATGAAACAATAGTATTGACATTTCACATTCTGTGTTAAAATGCCTTCCTATTTCTTTTGCAATATTACCTGAACCAAATTTAAATGCAGAACAGTGAGCGAGCTTGGCTTTTGGTTAAAGCCAAGGAAGAATACAGAAATTTTACAGTATTAAAGGAATGATCTATTGAATCAGTTCACTTGCATTTCATTTGCATCAGTTTTTTCAAGACAGTAGAAGTTACTTGAAACTCTTACAACTTAAACCCTCAAATCATTATGTATCTGCATCTCTCCCTTCACTGTTTGGAAGTAGAATCAAATCTTTACAACATTCAAAGAAGCTGTATTCCACTAGTGGTTAGCAAATAATGTATATGATTTCATATGTGAAAGTATTTTCTTTCTACTAGCTTATTTTATAGCATGGTTGTTTCAGAGAAAAAAAAAAATAGGAAAAAAAAAAAAAAAAGTATTGTCTTACATTTCATCACTCCTGACAGGTTTTATGAATGTAATTCTAAATGTTAGTTCTAGAAAATGTGTGTCAAAATGCGAGAAAATTTTAAGCAGATTAGTTTTTTAACTTGTTTATGAGAGAGAACTGCTTTCTTGCCTGAGACTTTATCAGAATCACTTTTTGACAAAGATGCCTAAATTCATGGATACTACTTATATGAAATATTCTTTATAGATTACTTCTGGGATACAGAAATCACTGTTCCTTACCCAAATAATTCTATTTTTATAGTTCTGCATGCCCAGCTTCCATAATTTATTATTTTTTTTTTTGCATCCACATTGACTTACTTATGTTGAAATAGTACAAAAGTTCCTCACATAGTGATAAGGTTTCATTTACTTAGAAATGAAGTGCCTCGCTCCAGTAACAAAATGTATGTGCTCATGTCTACACCATACTATGTAACATGGATTCTTTATTCTTAATTTTTTATTTGAGAAACAATTATCGGTCAGCCTAGAATTTTGTAAGTGAAATACTAAACTTAAGGGTTTCATTTGATACCTTAAATAAGTAGATCATTAATTGCACAGAGTATGTGATGACATTTATTCCAACATCAAGACTCTAAGAGCAGAGAGAGGCAAGTTTTGCAGTGGGAGAGATATCTTCTATTAGCTAATATAATTAGAAAAGCTAGACAATCTTCGAAGCATGTAAGCACTTTTTGAAGTCTCAACTAAAAGCTGCAAACTTCAAATTTAAATGAAAAAGTTGTGAGATTAGTAACATATTAAACAGTGTCCACTGTCTTGTCTTTCAGAGGGTCTAATTGATTTAACTGAATTTTAAATCACGGGCTTCTTGCTATTTGATAACTCTTATGCCACTGTGGTTGAGAATTTTATGCACTTGTTTTATTATAGGAAAGTTTGATGTTAATGAACATAAATTTCAAAATCTTGAATACTTGTCTGTTAACTTTGAGCACACCAGTGGTCCTCTCAGATAATGGGTGGCTAAGTAGTATTACTAGTAATAATTAATATTATTATATTAAAATTAAATTATAATTAAAATTAACTAGCAATAATTAATAAGTAATATTACTAAGTTGAGGCTATGGAGCATTGCACTGTAGTAGTTAAGGAGGTAAATGCTAACATCAAAGCTAGGTTGAAACTTTTTCAGATTGCCTGTCTCTGTTTCTAGGTGTGAAATCAAACACTTAAGGGTTAATAGAAGTATTGAGTTATGTACTGAATAGTTTTAAAGGACGTTTTACTTTCAAAATACCTTCCACTAAATTTTATGCAACTCCAGCTGCAGTATCTGCTGAGAGCTGCTTGTTAAACAAAGTCAAACTATTTTTTGATGCATACTTGAATTTAATATCTGTGAATTTTTCTGCCTTCCTCAGACTATCTTCTCTTTCTTGTATTAAACATGATTTTTTTCTTCTTCTGCACTCCATTAGCCTCTTAACTTTTTACAAATGAATGCTTTCTGTATTACCAAATATTCTAACAAACAGATAAACAATATAGTAGCATCACCTATGATTAATTTCTTCTTTTAGCATTAGATAACTGTGTAGCAACAGAGGAAGAGCATATTTCCTGGAGCATTTTATAGAGAGTAAAATTCCAGCCATTTTGCTGTGCTCTCATCTTTTTGTAAACTAATTCTCTTCGATGTGACCACCGTATATTGTATGAGAACATGCTCAGTTCAAAACTGGGCTAAGCAGAAGATCAGACTAAAAACTTTGTCTAAGAATGAACCTAAAGTCTGTCTCACTCTTAAAGTATGATGTAATATGCATGATAGGTTCACCAGGATGCTTCATTTGTGGTTAAAATCTAGTACAAAGTCTACAGTCTAGCTTAGTCTTTGTAGCTAGATCCTGTTCTCTGTGTTCAGTGGGAGAGCTTTATCTGGAAAGACCGTTTGTCATCTAAACTAATTTCTTGTGTGTGCGATGTTTCAACTTTCTGTAAGAAGAGATGCAGTGGATATTATGAGATGTGACAAAATAGTGGTTAAAATGTATTTGTGCTTAGGTTTGATATAGAGAAATAGAAATTATGTTCCAGCTGAGCAATTTTGCCATTTCATAAAGGTAAAAAACTTTCATAAAATACATTATTCTTGATTTCTTAAAGGATGTTATTCATGAAAGGAAAAAATATCTTAAAGTAATACAGAAATCTAAATTAGGTGCATAGATGAATAGAGAAAACTTGCATAGTTCTGTACAGTTGGCTTAATTGTGTTTGTTGAAAGGATATCATTTTCTTTTTAAATCGCAGACTAGAAAAGAGCACTGGTAATTTTTTTTCAGATACTTAACCTTTAGAGTTTTTAAGTGCTTCAGTAATGATCTCAACTTTTCCCCTGTAATTTTGGAAAATTATAAAATTACAGATTTTTAAAATAGCTCTGTACACCTCCACAGCATGTCTCAAGACACATTGAGCTGTCTTACGTGGGCCTGATGTTCAGGTAGGTGACTTGAGATTGGTACAAAGGTTGCTGAAGGAGGCTAAAGAAAGCCTTCTAATTAACAGGCTTTTCAATGTGTCTTGCTGTAAGAAGCCTTTGTCACATGCTAAATCTCGTCAGTCACTGAAAGCTAGCAGGGAGCTACAGCATGCTTCGTAAAGAAAAAGTTCTTCAGTTCTGCAGCATCACCAGCTGTGGTGATTTGCAGGTGAACAAGAATTGCATGGCAATGAAATCCATGTTCATCATGTGCTGGTGGCTCATTTCTGACCTAAGTAAGAGAATCACATCTCAGTTTGTGTGTGCAAACATGTGAGGACATAGACTGAATTTCATTTCACAGAGGCAAACTAGCTACTGGTGTTAAGGGCAGTTTTTTGTTCTAGGTGCCACAACTTGTCAATTCTTCTACAACTTGTCAATTCTTCTGGGTCTTGTATCAGCTCACTGTGTGACTCTTGTTCAGCCTTTATGTGCCTCTTTCTGTAACATCAGGCATGCAGTCATCCACTTCTGTACCTTATCTGAAGGCATTTAGGAGAAATACATGTAACTCTGGTTCTAAATAGTGCCTTGGGTTTTACTAAATAGTGCTCTTGGGTTTTACTGGTTCTATCACCAGTGTTCACTTTCTTCATTTAAAGTTTCCATTTTAAAAATTTCTGGAGGTATACTAGATTTTCACATGACCTGGAGTTTTACTAGATATACTAGATTTTCACCTGAACGAGTAGACCTACATAACAAGCAAATTCAGAAATTATTATCCTAGAAATGTGTCTGAGCTTACCTCATCATCTGCAGATATCTGTAGGGAGTGGAGGCATCTTCAGTTTAGAACCAAGGAATTCTTAGCTGGCTGAAGTTCCTCAGCAGAACTTGTCTGCACAGTAAGTGTTTCTAGCATTCTTCTGTGCCATGCTTCTCAGTGATGAGGTGACTGTGGAGGAAAAAAAAAAAAAAAAAAAAAAAAAAAAAAAAAGCTGTCTTTTAATTACAGACATTATTAATTAGGAGAAATGGAGATTGTTTTCATTGAGGTATTTAATTGGTGTAGCCATAAGTAATGACAGATGTTACAATCTCTCCGGGCTTCATATTCTACATGTCGATCTTACCAGGAGTGTTTTTAAAGTAGTGGTAAAATACATGTGCTTTTTCTGAAAAATCTTTATTCCACTTAATAATAAAAGCAAAGCATTTCAGATAACCATGTGACAGTGAAAAAGTATCACCATAGCAGCTGAAAAGCAAACTGGCAATATACAGTGAGCTTACAGGAAAAAAAAAATGGTAGTAAGTTGAAAATACGTTGGACTGAATTCCTTAAAGTATGAGCTAAGTTATTTGTCTACAGCATAGCTATTGCATACATAGACATGGTTTCAGCTTCTGGCCAGTGCATGCTCTCTGGGATCCAAAGGATGTCATTTGAGGGAGTCTCTACTTGGGGTGCATGGGATCAGGTGCTGCAGCTCAGTCTGTCTGATGCATCTTCCTGAATTTTTAGGCAGAAGAAATGGATGCTAACAGATATCTGCAACAAGTTACTGAAGCAAAATTGTTTTTTAAAATAAATGGGTGAATGCATCTTTGACATAATCAGTCTCAAGAAAGAGGTAATTCAGAACCTGAGGATCTGAAATGTTTGGAAATTAAACTTCTAAATACTTGAAGCAATCGGGTCACTGATGTAGTATATGATACAACTCAAGAAATCATTTAAAATAGTTTTGCTTTTATCCTATCTTCTAGATGCATATAGGTAATATGCCAGATATAGTTAGGAAAGGATGTAAAAAAATTTATGGGAATAAAAATATGACAAGTAACTGGAAGACATTCAAACCGCTAGTCCTTCCTTGTCACATCTTATAGTAGAAATAAGACTCAAAAATAGTTTTATTTTCTAACCAGTAACAGCTAAATATAGTGATGGGTCTCCTCTTGAGGGTTTAAAAACAAACAAACAAACAAAAAAACCCACAATATTATCATTCATCTTGTGCCAAAGACAGTGGTTTTGTGCAAACAAAAGATAGCACCAGCAAGTTATGAAAACCTTGTAAAGTGAGTTGGCTTAACCAACTAAGAACATGAAATTTATTTTGGGCAGTATTACTAAAAACTAATTGTTTCAGGCCATCCTTCTGCTTGCTGCGTAGTCACAATTCCAGTAACACAAAGCAAATTGCTCTGGGCAAAGCTCCATTGCAATGGGAAGGAACTGTGGGAGCAGCACTTCCACCATACAGACCGCAGTGAGGGGGGAAGCGAACAGCAATGAACCTGAGTTGCCAATGTTAAAATTCAAGTGGCTAATACGGCAGCTAATGTAATACCAGTGGTCAGTGTGGTTTAAAGGCATCAAGACAGCATTAAAAAAAACTATTAGAAATGAAATAAAGTGAATAAGATGAAAGGGAAAGAGCCCTTATTTGTTGCAGACTGAGATCGTGAAGGGCTACGCAAGTCAAAATAGTAAATATTTCTGTGTTTGGAATGAAACAGAGTACAAACACCGATGTGATGCTGTGCAAGGAATAGAAAGTTGAGCTTTTGTAACAACGGATGGTGTTCGCAAGCTGTTCAGAGACTTCACAAGCAGCCAGCTTGGATCATTTAGACTCAAGAATTTTGTCATGTGTCTAGGCAACGTGTGCGGATGCGCATTTGCTACTTCTCTGTACTCTAAACCAGTGGGATGCAAAACAGCTTCAGTCTGAAATCTAGACAGATACATTGCAGTTGTGGTGAGTCTCTGCCTTGCCTTCTGCCTTACTGAATATTTTGGGGCAGAGGCCAGCTGCCTGCGTCCAGCGGTGTTTGGCACGTCCTGATGTGCATGACCTACAGACGGAGTTACCCAGGCTGTGTGTTTGGAGGTACGGCGCGTGGGTTTGGCAGCGGGGTCGTGGGAAACGCAGTTTGGAGAGGGACTTAGTGAAAATAACTGCGTTGGATAGGAAGAAAAAAAAAAACATTTGTGTGAGCAACAGAGGGTTTTAAACATGCAAATAAATGCTGGAATTATTTTTTGTTTCTGCACCATGAGCCGGGGAGCTGGGAAGGTACAACACTTGGAGTTACGTGGCAGTAACTAGTTGCCTTGATTGAAACTAAGATGTAATCTAATCTTGTGCTTTCATGTTATTGTTTGAAATTTCTCCTGTATTTTCTACCTGGGTACTTGGTTATGGTCTAGTTAATGAAGCATTTGTTACGGATGCCACTGGTGCCAACTGGAGAGTGCTCTGCTCTGGCTGGGCGCACGTCGAAGCTGCTGAGAAATGCTGAGAAGTGGTGCCTCTGGTTGTGTCGTACTTCAGGGATCAATGGAACCTAACAGGGGAATTCAGGAACTTGCAAGTCAAAGGGGCTTAGAAAATGTGGTTTAAATATTTTGAAACTGCGGCTCCATACTGGATAAGGCCTTTAATAATGGGTAAGGCCATAGATCGGTCTACATTAATCAGCTCCCTGCCTAACCACTTTTCTGGGCTGGTTTGTACAGAGGTGATCGAGTCACTTTGTGTTCCAAGGGCTGTTGGCTTCCCCACTGCACTCTGCCTGTGCCTCCTTTGCTCTCCACCTTTTGAAGCAACATTATCTTCTTTTCTGTTCTAGTGTTAAGGAATGGAAGCTGAGTATTTTAAGTGTGTAGACAGCTATTTTGATATATTTTTCAAACGTACTTAGTCCTATACTAACACAACTTAACAGGAATTTAAAGTCAAGAAAACCATGATGCAATAACATATATTGCAGTATCTTTCTACCTGCTTGGCATAATTAAAATAAGCATAAGTAATGCATAGCATTGCATAGCATCAATCTGAAACACAGCCTTAGGAAAGAATTCTCCAACCAGAATTTCTTAGATTTAGTCTTTGCTGAACACTGATTTAGTGGATACCTGCCAGAATAGCAAAGCATATGTTCAGAAGCCTGGCAAGACTTGAAGAGCCTTGGCAATACTGTGCCACGCTTACTCTGTAGCTAATTCAGCAATGTGCTATTAAAAACAAACGGTACGCCTCAGTTTTCACTGATAAATTTTCCAAACATATAACTGATATTAGTCAAGTCCTCTGTAGATTCTTTAGTAAACAAAATTGATTAGTGAAAACGCCTACATAGAATGTAGAAGAAATTCTTCTGACTGTAGGAATCAAGATGCTTTGCACTTGGAGTCAAAAACCTATTTCTCTTCCTGAAGTGCCAAAGATTGTAACTTTTTATCCAGAATTTATAAAGCTATTTTGGATTGTGAGCATTATGAAATGCCTATGCTACTTAATTATCAGAAAACCAGTGTCCAAACATAGTATTAAAAAATAAAACCAGGAGTAGTCTAATAGTGCTCTGTTTTACATGCTTGTGAAACCCAACATTACCCATCCTATTGTGAAGGAAGGCTGTGTCACACGTTCTACTCTCTAGCTCAGAGAAGGGTGCCATGCAGTGCTCTGTTTGGTTCCTGGTTTATAGCCTTTTTATTTTATGGTATGAACGATTGTCACAGCTCCCTAATGCAGAGAATTAATTTCAAAATGAGAAGTATTATGACAGTGCTTAAGGGACCGTGTCTGTTTTCTGTCTGTTGGATGTGAGAGTGTGTGCCTGTTCCTTGCAAAGTGATGAAAAAGCTTCCATATATTGCCACTGGCTCGTATTTTAAGTCACTGCTGTGGTTGTGCAGCCTTTGCTCCCTTCTCTGCAAGGATAACCAAGCAGCTGTCTTCATGTGCTCCTCAGGCTAATTGTCAGAGCGATACCTTGTACGGCACGGTTGAAGTAAGAGAAAAGAAAGCTGTAGAGCTCCAACTATGAGCAGAAGCGTTAAGTTCTTGCTTGCAGTGGTTTCTTGTCAGTATTAAGACCTTGTCAGGAGCTCAAAGCTGTCTGCCTGTGTGCATTCCTTATAGAAGGCACAGCAAGTTCACCACAATGCTGGCTGTGGAGCTCAGAAGTGCCTGGCTAGCTCTCCGGTCTCGTGGCTTGGTGGTAGAAATCCAGCTTATGCTACCCATAAGCATAAGCATGCTTAAGGGACTTCCTAAAGAAGGGTAGTGCCAATGGTTTTACTTTTTTTTCTTTTTTTTTTTTCTTTTTTTTTTTTCCAATGTAATTCAAGAGGCTCTCTGACTGATTTAATAGGTATTTTTTTAAAAAACAAAAGGTGGCTGAGACTTTGCCTAGATTCCAAACACTGGGAGAGTAATATGTATGTGGTGTATAAGACCAAATGCAGGTTGCAATCATTCAAACACATTTCTTTTAAAATTCTGATTCTAATCTAAAGGATTTTAATGAAATATGGAAGTACTGTATCCCCTAACCAGGTAATATTAATGATAAGCATTTATAATACCTCATTTGCATCTCATACATGACATATTTTATCCAATTTCTTCCAGAAACAATGTCCCAGCAAAGTAGGAATTGCCAATGATTTACTTCTGAGTGCTTGTCTAATACCACATCTGTTTTGGATTTATCGTACTTTACTCAGGAGCGTGCCTGGCATACGAAGTACTCTTACCCAGCCATCAGGCAGCAGTCACTGCTTTAAATCTAAGCACATAAAAGTCTTCAGAGGAGGGCAAGTATAATCATTTGTATAGGTAGTAAGGAATCGGAACAGAATTGCTTCACTCCAAGCTGCAGGAAAATACAAAAGGAGAACAAGTTACGTAATAGCGACCATAACTCAGAGTAAAGCAAAAGTCTCCTTAGGGATGATATTAACATTTAAGAGAATAAGAAGAGACTTTAAAGATATTATGGCAGAGTGCCAAACGCCAGCTCACATTGTCTTTCTCAAAAGCATGTGCCCACACAGCAGCAGGTACTGACCTGCCTTGGAAACAAAAGAACTTGAAAAATACATGCATAATTGATTTTAAAAGCCATCCACAATATATGTCCTTCCCTCATGGAAACAGAGATGTCAGAGAGTAAATGGGATAAAAGGATATATCCAGTCTTTCAAATTTAAACCAGGCATTTCTCCATTTCTAGTGTTCTGCTGAGCATACTCTTCCTTTTCCTATCAGCACAAATAAAGCCAATATGATGGTACTGGAAATCACTGCGCTTGGAACTCACGAAGAAGAAGAAACGATCGCTTAAATGACTGTGCGTGTTGGGTTCACTTGTGATTGTGCTTTCTCCCAGTGGGAGAAATACCTACAATAATATGGTCTTTGCCCTCTGTGCTGATATCTGAAGACAGCTGTTATGTTGAGACTTTCTAAGATCTTGATTTCTTTTTCCATGTCCTTTTCTTAGTTCAAACTGATGTATTAATGCTGTCATGCCTTCAGTGTGCGTTTGACTGAGCAGGCAGTGGTTATGGACTGCAAACGTAACCAGTATCTGGCACCTTGCTTGGGATTTGCAGAAATTCTCAGAAAATGAGCAGGACTCAAACTGTGAAAGGTCATGGCTTTCTGAAGCATGTAAGCGTTCTTTTTTGTAGGAATTGATTTGGAATCTGTCTCAGTGGTCCACAGTATTGATTGAGTAGTCCACATATTCCAGAAAAATGCAGCCAACTTCTGGCAGAAGATTTTGGTTTCTGTCTCTGTGGGTTTTACTGGAATAGCCTGCTCCATGCAATATCATCTTTACTACTATAGGCATCAATATTTTTCTCCTGTCACCATATTGAAAGCTCTGATAGTACAGAAGTCATGCTCAAATGAACGCATAAATTTTGCATACCCGTAAGTATTTTCCAGTAGACATTTATTGTCTCAGTCTGTGCTATTAAATGATTCACAGTCAAAGGGAGCAGAAATATGACTCCTGGTGATGGCTTATGGACATCCTTGCTTTGGGAGAGTCAAAGTGTCTGCTGGAGGTTTAAATCCCAGTAGAGTGAAAAATGGGAACGTGATTGCATCGCCACAGCTGCTTCATTACACAGCCAAGTGGCTGTAGTGGGGCAGACGGTGAGCCAGGCAGCAAGCATCAGGATGAGTATTAAATGTAGTCCTGGCATGCTTCAGGTGTTGCAGTGGGTAAGCAACCTTCAGCAGAGGGGCAGAACCTGCTTGAGCAGAGGTTCAGACCAGCCAACCTCCAGAGGACCCTGCCAACCTCGGGGGTGATTCAGATAAGCGGTAATAAAGGCTTCTGAAAAAGATACAGCTGGTTTCGCTTCAGATTGGGAAGGCAAACTTGGATCTTCTTGGTGCAGGGTGGCATAAGCATGCATGAATTAATAATCACCTGTTTCTAAAATTGCTGGTATAGTTTTTAATGCCATTAAAAAGGGCAGCACAAGTAATAACAAGCATGAATATGATGAATAGTGAAAAAATCCAGCAGTTTTCTCTGTTTCTCATATAGGAATTACGTTACTAAGTGTATGCTGTAGTCATCTTTATCAGGTTTTACTTCTAAATATTTTATAAAGGATGTTGCAGATTGCCTTTCTCCTGCATGGCACTTAAATTCTAAATTATTGTATGATAAATTGTTTGTTGTGCATCTAGGCTTGAAAATTACTAATTGCAAATAGAACTAAATTCGAACATCTTCTGTTAAGGTAACAATCATAATTTCTGAAGCCAAAATTGACAGTTTTAAGTGCACGTACCTTCAACAACAACAACAAAAGAAGTAATACATGAATGTGGGAGTAGGGTTGCAGTGTTTCAGTAGTGCTGTCTGCTGGGAGCATCCTGACTGTTTTTCAAACCATGAGCTTAAGCCCACCTGTATGCAGAGAAGAACAGTATGGGATGAGTCAAATTTAATACTGATTTTGGTGAGCGCAGAACTGAATTCATGGTGACCTCTGTTTTTCCATAGTAAATACTTTTCAGTGTATATAGACTTTAAATCAGTTTTTCACAAAGGATGACCTCAATATTTCTACATTTGTCAGGGATTGTCTATCAAGCTGGTGACAACCATGCAAGAAACCTAGTTTTTCGTATCCTGAACCCTTATCTTACTCATCCCCCAACGAGTAATGGGTAACATAATTTCACCTTAAATGTTCATTTAAAACACTGATTGATTGCAATATCATTGAGTGCTTTAGTTCTCCCTTAACAGATTTGGATCAATTTTCTGTAATTGAGTTTATTCTTGATATACTTGAGAAATTTTACTTCACCAAATAAATCGTGGTGATTCCTAGTCTTGGCTCTGTATGTTTTGTGTATTTTTATTAAGTATTCATTACTGTGACAGTATTTAGAGGCATTCTGAAAAGCATATAACCATATAAATGCATATTATAAGGCTGCACAAAGAGCTTTTAAGCCATTAGTGCCACTGTTGTAGATAAGTGCTTAGGGATTCTTATATCCAGGGATTATTTGACTGCTTCACATGATGAGCTATTAAATCCTCATGTGAAATTTAGTACAAATTTTTTTGGTGATTACGGATTAGTTTATCATTGAGTTTAGCAGCGGACTTGTTTGTCATCTTTGCAAGTAGATGAGAACTGGTAAGTTAAGCAGTCGGGAAGACTGGCTGATCCTCAGCTGTAGAAGCACACAACAAAATTGATAACACACCCCACGCCACCCTTGAAACTTCCATCTTATGTTAGATTTTGTCTGGAAGATTGGTCCACAGCTTGCTTCTGAAAGAGTTAAAGCCTGTAGCACATTTTTTTTTTTTGTTGTGGAGATAAAGTCTTTGAGGCTGTGAAATCCTAATGGAACTATTGTAAAAACTAGGCCATCTGAAGGAAAGACTTCTGCTTGTACCAACCTTTAAAAGCACCATGTAAGCACATCTTCAGTTTCTCCACTCTTTCATATTTCTCCAAGCTTATCAACTAACATCTTTTTTGTAGTTTGGGTACCGGAGGCTGGAGAAGAACTTTCCCGAATCATCCGTTGAAGGCACCTTTAAAATAATATATTGATTTTAGATTAAAAAGCCAGGTAAAAGGAAACTAGAAGATGTGATTTCAATGTGTTGAATGCAACTAAGGCTTAACATCAGGTGCAGTCTTAAAATCTTACAAAAGTTGATAGGGAACTCACTACGAACATAAGTTGTAAATAACTGAAACTTTTCATATTGTATTTAATATAATGCTGTGTTAACTCGGGCTTCTTCAGTTATTCCTGGAACCATAAAGAAATGCCAGAAGGTAAGTGGGTTCTGCAGGCTCCATTGCAGGTATCGGATGGCACATCCTGCCGTGTTTAATCAGCTCTCTTGCAGTTGACTGGAAGAAGAACCTGCAAACTCAGCAGCATCATCCAAATGCTCCTGGATGATGCTCAAGTGTGAGGCACCGCCAGCACACCTAGGCAGACAAGACTAAAGCAGCTTCACTTTGGCTTGGAGTTCACAGGGGACCTGTTAACAGCTACAGTCAGGAAATGCCGTTGTTCTATCACAGCACAGGGCTGGAAGGGTCCCCAGGAGATCACTAGGATGTTCCTCTTCCATAAGTTGTGATTACTTTATTATTTCTGATATATTATTTCAACCTATTCTAAACAAGAATGATTTAAGAAAAGGAGGAGGGGTGTTAAAAATATATATATATATGCACTCTATTTTAGGGCTAGTAATCTTGCCTGTTAAGAAGTTTTTCTAGTATCGAACTTGGTTTTCTTGTAACTTAAGCTCACTGCTCTTTTCACTAAGCATTGTGGACAGGGAGAACAATTTATGGCTCTCTTAAATGCATAAGCTTATGTGCTTGAAGACTATTATCATGTCTTTTGTCTATTGACTAAACAACCCCATTTTGTTCAATACTACTTCACTAGTCATGTGTGCTCATTCTAATTCCATCTCATATCCTGCTTTGTAGACTAAGTGATCAATTTTTCCTTTCTGAAAAGAAATGCTAAGTATTTCAATCAGTTTATAGTGTCATACATTGTTAATGAGAAAACTTGTACATACATATATTTGACATGTGGTCAGAGTAGTGCCCGACTGCTTTTGAATCCAAGCAAAGACAGTTTTGCATAGTCTCTGAAATCAGAATTGCATAAAAAGTATAATCAAAATCTTTACAAAATCAGGATAAGAGGATATACAGTATGCTTCCCTTACACCCACAAGACCTGTTACTCTATTTTCGAAATAAAAACAGGGCAGTGTGATATGACTTGTCCCTGAGATATATGGACTGGCGTCCACTCGACTTTCTAGGTTCCTTCTGGTCAGCAGTGTGCAGCCGACCATCCACAGATCTTGTGATCTAAAGAGGTTAGGAAAAATAGTGTAAGCAAGCTCTCAGAAAATTATATTCTTGTTGTGATCAGTGTTTGTATTTGCGATAATTCCAGAGATTTTTAACCAGAATTCCTTTTTCAGTCTGTTTCACTACAGTCATGTGTCTTGTTTTTTTTTGTTTTGTTTTCGTTTTTCCCCCTCTTCTCCTCCCTCCACCCACCCCACTCCACCCCCAGTAATCTTCCTTGATTCCAGCAGTGTGCTTTTAGTCACTTGTCAGAGTTTCCTTGTGCATGTATCAATAAAGCTGGACAAAAAGACCAGGCTACAGCATGCCTGAATTAGTAATGTACAAGGGTAAAAAGGTGAAGGGTAGAACGGATGAAGTACATAACTCTGGAATAAACTATTTAATACATACTAGAGATTTTCAGGAGTTTATGCTTTGACCAAATGTGGGTGTATTTTTTCTTCCACACTTTAAAAGCAAGGCTCTTGAAAATTCATATATCCCCTTCCTAAAGCACGTGGGCAAGATATCAATTCAGTGAAAATGTCAGAGGAATTCTTTTTAACATTAGCAAATATGTTTTTCACAACACTTTTGAAACAGATGAAGCAGTTTTTTGGTTGCATCACTCCTCCTCCCCCCAAATGTTGTCAAAATGGATGCACTTATTCGAAATTTTATGAAACTTCAAAATGTGAAATGCTGGTTGTTAATCTATAGGAGTTCTTAGGCATTAATTTTATCGGTGCCTTTTGTAATTTGTCTCGGGTAGGTATGTTTTCCCCAGTTTTTCTAACAGTGTTACTGTTACTTAGTGCAAGCCAGGAGAGGAACATCTACATAACAAAGAGAGGAGGATGAGAAGATTCACATCAGAAGCAAAATTCTTCCTTCTGCTATTTCCAGTAGCGCAACTAGCACCAGAATTGTCTTTGCTTTCTGCAACACGGAGAGCTGCAGGCATGTGGGTGGTGTGGGACGATCTGGCACCTTGTCAGAAAACAGTTTGCACCCTTAGAGGTCCACTTGTTGTCACAATAAAGCTTAGATTTTTGGAGGGGCCTATAAAGCCCTGTTCAGTAAAGACTACCTAGCTGAACTGCAGTATATGAATAATGCATTTAAAATCTGTTTGCGTTTTGTTGCATGTAATAACGTCAGTGAGCATCTTTTGGTTTATGTAACTAGATGCTGACCCTAAAGTCCTCACTAATGTGTTTGCATCATAACTGCACACCTGGTTGTGCAGCAAAGAGGCGCATTCAGTTCCCACAATTTCACAGTGTTTGTAAGTGGTAGTGCTGTGCTTAAATGGAATCACATCGCAGAGCTCTTCACGGGGCTGTGTTCTGTGAGCAGCGCTCCTGCCACTATCGTCATATTTTTGGACACATGAGGAGAAATAGATAAGGTACAGCAGCTCCTCCCGGTGACAAGTTATTAGGCTGACGCACCCTACAGAAAACACACATAGCCTTTCATCTGCATGGGTAGTATAAACAACAAATCAGTGTTAAGGTGCTAGATGAGTTCCTTATCTTTTTCTCTTATCCGACAGATGACAAAAATAAAAATTCAGAGAAATGTGCTTTAGAATAGTAGCAGGGTAACTTACAGACAGGCATGGAAAAGTGTGAGCTCTGTGATTGTATTAGCACAGTGTTCAAATGAGAAATTTTAGTTTTAATGTCTTTAAAAAATAATGTGTCATTGCTCATGTTTACCATGTTAACCTTTTGTTCAAGAATACCGACTTACTTTATTGTCTCTTAAAAAATCTATTTGAATCATGTGTTTATTTGGAATATGATTGAAATTGTAATTAGATTTAAGAATGTCTTATTAATTCTCTTGTAACAAGAAAAAGCAGCTGTGAAATTATGCAGTACAGGTTCTGTCAAACCTAAGAACTTTTGGATTGATTGTTTATATTTTATCTCATTCTTTCTGTGAAATATTGCTTTGAGATTTGGGGTTTTTTCAGTCATAAGGATTGACAAGAAAATCCATTGTGTGAGTTCTACTGGAACTTGCACAAATGGCTCCCTTGGAGAAGAAAGGAAGGCAGCTCGACCTGTCCAAATTATTTCCTCAGTACTGTTTGCTTTATGTTGCTTTTTTAAAACAAAAACAAAAATCTTACAACCAATGAAAAAAAACACTTAAATCTAAACAGAATATTAAAGCTATTAGATGTTTGTTTTTTTCTGAGTATCTTAGTTTATTTTGATACTGATCTTTAGATTATATGTTTATTTTTACCATTTCTTGCCTCTTTATTGTGAGACCTACCTCCACAAAAGTAGTAGTTTTTCTCTCTCTCTCTTTTTTTTTTTTTTTTTTTTTTTTACAGTAATTACACCTATTAAGATTTAGTTCTGTCTTTGCAGCGGGTTTACATGGCAAGGTTTCAATTTCATCTTCCAATTTTGAATTTCACCAAATTTCATCTTTTATTTTTTACAGCCATGGAAGTTGCATGCATACTTGCATTTAGAAGTAGTTTATTTCATACTCCAGGGCTTTGTTGTGTGTGTTGCATATTCTGTAACCTGACTGGCCATAAGAAAGTACTCGCAGCTTTTGCAGTGCCTGTTACAGAACTGCACCTTCTGCAAAAGGCCCATTGTTTTGCACTACACACAAGAGTCTATCTCTGGCACTGCGCAATGCTTTTAACTTCTGCTGTTGTCCATCCATGCAAAACTGTCAATTGCCATCTGCATTGATCTCTTTTCATCTTAACATTGACAAATGTGAAAATGTCCAGAGAGCTTTTTGTTACTATTATTATTACTTGACAAAATGTTAATTTATGTACTCATTAGTCTTAAAAATTCACCATACTTGTATTTTTTCCATAGTCTCTTCTGTCTGCCAAACATAGACTAATTCTCCTCAACAATATCTGGATTTCTCTTTGAGAACACTAGTTTTATGGTTGCTTTTCAATATAGTCAGGTTTAATCCAAAGCAGAATATTATTCCAAAACAAATCTCTTTTGTTTATTGGCACAAATTCAGGTTTTTGTTTGGTTTCATTGCAGCAGTTTAATTGCAAGCCTCAGTCAAGTCATCATTCGGAGCACTTTCCAACTGCCTGGAATTCTCAACTGTGATTTTGCAGGCATCACTTTGTCAACAGAATATAATCCATGTACTTGCAGGTTTCTTTGAATTCAAATCAAATGTGATGTGTAATTAACCAGCCATTCCCACCTTGGGGTCGATTTCTGGAATTCAAATGCAAATTTATGTAATCTGCAAGATGATTTTTTGTTGTCCGTTTCTCTTAAAGAGCTAAATTCCATTGAGATTTGTGCCAAAGCCTGAGGAATACCAGGGTATTACTACTCTACTGACTAAGCAGCTCTTTTTAACTCAGATTTGCTCTGCATGCCACATTGTCCATTTTACCACAGGCAGATTTTACATAGGTTTGATATACTGTTTTGCAAGGAATATGCAGAAAGCTGAGCAAAATCAGCAGTTAAAATGTGCATTGGGTCATAAGACTCTGCTTCTGCCTTGCTGACTTCTCATCTGACCAACCATCACAGAATACAGATGTTAAAAAAGGACATGCCACAGTCAACCTTGCCTGTAAAGGAGCTGGCTGCTACAGACCGTTCATCTCCTAAGGTGAAAAGTGGAGCCATTTGGTATACAGGGAGAGAAAGCGCCAATTTTCTGACTTGTATTCCTTTTGGGGCTGTTGGTTCTGTTGTTATTTTTCCTTTGTTTGGCTAGCACATAAATATTATTTGGAAAAAAAGAAAAAGATAACTGGACTCAAACCCCTTGATACCTATTAATTTTATGCTTGGTGCATTTAAGCAATATCTTGCTCTATTAAAAGGCAATAATGCACTTTCTTCCTATTCCTTAACCTCATTATGTTCTTGCTAAATCAACTCAATTGTAGCAGTTCTGGTCTCCTGAGGATTCTGTGAGAAAGCATTTTTAGAAGAATTTCAAGACTGAGGCCTGTGGAATAGCCTACTTTGAGATGAATATTCTCAAGGTTTACTGTTGTTCTTTGGGGGAAAGAGAAAAAACAATATTTTGTTTCATTTGTAATGTTTTCTGGCAGAAGTGTTTGTTACAACGTTGGAGATATTCCAGACTAGTTAGCAGCCTGCTGAAGCCTTTTAATTCCCATGTTCAGTTAAGCACAAAAATATTTTGTTTTATTTTTATGGGAAGTGTTATTGATGACTCAGGCACACATTTCGTTGCATTGAAATCAATGTTTAAGTGACATAAGAACAGATATTCTTGGAGATAGGCTTTATAGAAGGTACTGCATAAAGCTTTGGAATGATGTCATTAATTAAATTATTTTTGTCCCTTTTTTTCCTTTCACTTTGGCTCTTCAAAAAAAAAAAAAATTAATAAAAAAAAAAAAAACTAATACCTTTTTCATTAAAAATAACATGTAGGTGGTCTAAACCAGTTCCCAGATATACAGAAAGAATAGATTTGGGGCCTGTATTATGTAATCGAGAATATAAGGGGAAGAAGTAAGGTGTGAAGATCTGAAGAAGAAAAAAAAACGGCATTTTTCTAAAGTAAGCGGAATATTATTGATTCTGAATGAGGTAATGAAGTTTTTCTTAAATGGGAACACTACTATTTTTTTTTTTGTTTACGTGGCAATCCAGACCATACAGGGGCCTAAAAGTCTTCAAATAAGAGCTAGAGGGGCCTATACATGGTGTTTTATAATAGAAACCTGTATTTTTTCCCAATTCCATGAGCATAAGGTACAAAGGTATGCTTAGATATTTCATGAAATACATTTTTATTTCAGAAAAAAGTATTCTAGTGGTGGTTCATTACAGCAACCCTTAAGTACTGTCATTGGCTACTTCTGTGAATCTTGCAACCTGGGACAACTTCTATATATATCTTAGATAAAATCACACCTAAAAAAGTGGCTGTATTTTTTTTTTTCTCATCCTGTGAGTTAATTATGTATTTTTTTTTTTTTATCAAGGTAGAGCTGTTTAAAGTAGTAGACCTCACTTTAATTTTCAGTTGATTGTTACAGGAATTATCCTAATAGGCACCATGTGGGATCGAGGACAGGCATCTGTTAAATTTAGGAGAGGTTTGTGCAGATGCAGGTCATTTGTTGATTCTGCTGCCAAATTTCCTGGTGCTTCCATAGGGAAATAGGTCTTTACTTCATAGGCCAGAGTGCAAGAGGTATATAGAATGGAAGAAACGTAATTTCCTATTCTTTGTGATCATGTAGTAGATCGGTGTGTGTTTTGTTGGATGTTTTGTTTTACTCTCCATTTGGTATAGTTAGGACAAAAATAAGGCCATGTCTGTTTAAATAGAGTTTACAATCAAAGCTATAGAACCAGATAATATTGTTTCCAAAAGTAACTTAAATGGGAGGAAAGTCTTAAACCTAGGTTCTTTAAAACCTGCAGTGTTGTGGCATTATTGGTTTGCTTCTGTTGGCACAAAAGCAAAATGTCTGGGTGGAGATGGTTTCGTTAGAGACTAAAAAGAGTTCCGTATTGATAGGAATATCACAAGCAAGCCCAAGCCCAAATAGCAGACTTAGTAATAGTAAAACAGTTGTTGGCTAGGTTTCTTTCCCAGCAGCGTCCTCTAGGGATCATTTTTAACCTTAGTTGCTATATTTAGTAGTGAACTGGAAGTTTACTTAAAATCATTGCTGCAGTAGTGTGCAGAGGTCATGAGGACTGAAGCACTGAATTGAGTACCGGCCAACAAGAAGCATTTCAGTACAGAAGTTGGAGGCTTTTCCTGGGAAACACTGTCTTGGATTTAAATTTTTGCAAGTGGCAGCTATTTATAACAGATCATCACTGTCCGTGGAAGACCTACAGCTAGGAGGGCTAAGCATGACTTCGGAGCTCTTGTGTTTCAGGTTGTTACAGTGCTGTTGGAAAGCTGTGTGTTGTTCTACTGCCAAATCAAGAAAGAACCACAACGTTTTGATAGGCTTCCATTAATCCTTCATTATAGTGCTATACTGTACTTGTATGTAATAGCTCATCAAAAAACAAACAAACAAACAAAAAAAGATTTAGTGTGAAAATCTGTTGCTACCTAAAAAAGTAAAGTAATAGCTTTCTGCTTCTTTATCTGTTAGATACAGCACTATAAAACCAAAGCTTAAAAACTGAAGCATAACGAAACTTTTTTATTGGAAAGATTTGTGGAGGAAAAAGACTTTTCACCACTGAAAACCACTATAGCATAAATCAGTATTTTGAAATAATTATTAACTAAGCTTTTTCTTTTTTTTTTTTTTTTTAAGTCCTATTTTGTATATTGTGTTGAAGATCAGTTAGATGATCGCACCAGATCATTCTGTTCTCATTTCTAAAGGCTAATTCTCACCCATGTAACTGGGGAAAAGAAAACCTAGCACAAGTATGGCATTTACAGTTTACTTGTTCATTTATGTTCCTCTTTTCACAGTATTTGTAACTGGGAAAAAAATAATCATGGTATTAAATGGAAACAATCTTAAAAGGCATGATTGATGATATCATTAAACTTCAGATTATTTCATAAACACCTTCATAAATCAATTTTATTTGTGGTGTGGGATGAAAATGAAAAATGCCATTACAATGAGTTATCATTCAGGATGTATTTATTAGCTAGCCTAGGAGTTATATTCACCCAGTGGCTACATTTGAACATTTAATAGAAATAATGTTGACCTATTCATTTCATAATGGAAAAGACAGTTAAAGGCAATCTGGAAAAATACCTTTAGAAAATTGGAATTCATAAGCTTGCTTGATGCACTGATCGTATATAAGAGAAATAAGATTTATCTTTGAAGGCTATTTTCTGCCTGGTTACTGTGTGTCTTATTTGTCTTTTCTTCATAAAGAAAGGGTTGGCTAATCCTAGTTTTGTTCAGGCTTTTTAGTTGGGTTTACCGTATCATAAGGATACTTGACATTGGTTTGTTTTTCTGTAAGAACATAAATGGGCTCTGATATTCTCCAGTTTGGTTTTACCTTTTTTATGAAAAAGGAAAATGGGTGAATTTCTTAGTCAATTACAGTTCTAATGTCTGAAACAGAATAATACCCTTTGTATTTCTTGAGATCTCACAAATAAATGAGAAAACTAGTATCTGCTGGTACCAAAATAGTTTATTCTTCATTGTTAGGTATCTTTTGATCATAATTTCCCAGAATTTTATAAAGAAATTGTCATACATTGTTTTCTTTTGGAGGTTGCTGTTGCCAATCAGACTAAGTTTATTCTTTAGCAGTAAGTACCTGTTATATCCATTGAATATTGAAACCCAAATTTTATAGTGCTCTTTAGACTGAAGCTGTTTTCTACTTCATACTCAAGAAATGTTTTCACATAAAATTTAAATGTCATGAAAATCAT
This sequence comes from Netta rufina, assembly GCF_964035555.1. Classification (NCBI taxonomy): domain Eukaryota; kingdom Metazoa; phylum Chordata; class Aves; order Anseriformes; family Anatidae; genus Netta; species Netta rufina. The sequence goes on along the minus strand of NC_140128.1, from coordinate 9,483,266 downwards.
TGCAACTTCTCTTTGTGTTGTATTTCATTAGAGGGCCTAATTATGGTGATACTGACAGAAACATTTGAAATTTCTGTTTCTCAGTCTGTTTAATGTGTTTTATAAACGACACTTCATTATTTCATTTTAATTAGACTCGTGTGGTATGTGAAGCCATTTACGCAGGGTTTTTTTTTCCTTTTTTTTTTTTTTTTTGCTTTGTTTTTACAATTAAGAGGGCATTTTTATCAAGAAAAACTTATGCTGACATGAATTGTTGGTAAGACCCTCATGTAGTTGACATTGGTTGTGAACCTTATTATATACTGCATCTCTAAAGTTGATGCTATTGATTTGGCTTTTATAGCAGTAAGTCCTGTTTCAAACTAAATTTTATGCTGGATTAATAGGCAAATTATTAGGCTGTTCTTTTTGAAATTACCAGTGATCCAGTCTTGCTAAGTGTGCTTCTGTTGTTAGGCTGACAGTGTGTATGTGCTACCTATAAAACTTTCCTCATAAAAAACGCAGAGCAAATGAAATGCAAATAAATTTTTTGTTACCTTGTAGTAGAAATGATTGGCTGTATTTCACAGAATGAGGCTTAGGAGAATTTTTCCTTTATGTTTTTAATGGCCCAATCCAGAAGGCATCTGAGAGCTGGCTTTATTTAGCATTTATTGAGATGGGCATAGTGTTGAGTGTGCATTAAATTGTGCGTGCTGGTTTAACGATCAGAAAAGCTCATCACACTCTAGCTCCATCCTTCCTGCCTGCTCTGCCAGGAAGCTATGAGAAGATGTAGTACAGCTGGCTATCCTGGCTTTGAGCCATGCGGGGATTTGCCTACATATCAGGAATCCCCTCCTTTCCCTCAGAAAAATAACTCTCTCTTAGGCAGAAGTGCTAAAATAAAAGGCAGGATCTAATTACACCATAAACTTTAACCACCTTTTTCTCCTATGTGAGAAATTTCTGTATTCATGCTGTGCTCATTTCCATACTCATGCTAAGTGCAGGGAGAATGTTTTATAGAAAAAGACAAAATGAATGCAGTTTGAAAAGAAAAATGATTATTTTTTTCGGGTCATGGTCTTGCATGCCTGAAAGCTATCTCAACTGTGTGTTTCGACCATTTTGCTGCAATGCTAATATTGCTACAATACAAATGATTGTCATCTTTACCACTGTCGAAAATGTTTGCACAGGTCGTAAAGATTTCCTCCCATGAAATCCCATTTCCCTTGAATTTGACAATGGATAAAGTAACCTTGAATTTGGTTACTTGTCTTTTATTGCAGTTCCAAATATCTTTGACTGAGCAAGTCAAGTACTGTAAAGTTGCAGTTGAGAAGGTCCAGATTACAGAAAAAAAAATAATTAAAAAATAAAAAATAAAAACACCACCTTATGGCAAAGAGAGGAAGAGAGTTTCAGTAAATCAGTTGAGCGACCCAGTTTATGATGGTAGCCACAAGCTGTGTGTATACTAGAGCTGAATAAGCTTTGGCATGCAGTAGCAAATGCCACCAAAACAAGCGGGTCGTGGAACTGGACTTTGAAGCTCTACCAGAGAAGAGAATAGATTAAATGGTTAAATTTGAATCATGGAGGCAGATCATACTGCTGTGTGCAAACGTGCAATGAGGTTGCTTTCTTTCTTCTCTCATGTGACTCATTCTCTCTAAGCAGAAGCAGCGTTGTATGTATTAAGGAATCAGCTTGAAATGATGTAGAAGAATATAAAGTAAGAGAGAGCAAAAGGAAGTAATTTTCATTTAAATTGAGGCAGTGCCTCATAAAAGAATTGTACTTTTTAAAAATGCGTATCACTTAAACTGTTGTCAAAATTGAATGACAGTGTGTGTTATTTGCATTACCTTAAATTTCTTCGGTAATAAAATGATTCATCATGCTACATACAGTGATTCCAATAAGAATGCAAAAACATTTTATTTTTTTTTGCCAATGCGAATAATTATACATTAGGGTCCATGATTCCTGTCAGTATGTGGCTGCTGAAGAAACTGATCGTTACCCAGAATAATTACAAAGTACATATCTTTCCATATTATTCTGTAGTATCCATTGCTCTAACTGTAGATTTCAGCCTAATAAACATGTCCATTAACGAAGCACTGCAAAGAATACTTCCCAGAAAACTTGCAAGTAGCCTGGCAGGCACTGTCTGGTGTTGCTCTGTCTGATCAGGACAGGGTCAGGGTTATAGCCCCATGCCACCACACACTCTATTGGCACTGAGCCTTCACTTCAGAGTCATTGAAAGCAGAGCCCTAACTTAAATTAACTATTTAAGAATGCCTGGCACCTTCTGAGGCAGGAAGACCAAGAGCAGCTACACTGCGTGGCAGATCTGGAAGAACTGTCCTCGGTGGACTGATGAAGTTCTGTGTTTCCTGGTGGAGCGATGCTTACTCTGGTGCAAAGCATGGTTGGTGAGCTCAGGGAGGTTTTGAAATGAACGTCTCTTTCAAGGCTTTAGCCATTGTAGATAAGTACTGGAACTATCCTGCTAATCAAAGGACCTTCATTATGGACTCCTGTTAGAGCTTCAGAGAAGAGACATCCTTGCTGAGTGTGACGTGCTTCTTCGAGTGGCACAGATTTTGTTGAGGAAAATTCCTCAGAATTTTGTGGCTCTCCAAGCAACAGATAGATTTAGATTGCATGGTGGTTTTTTTGTTTGTTTGTTTGTTTTGTGGGTTTTTTGATTATTTTTTTTTTTTACATAGCACAAATGGAGAGACGTAAATCCCAGTCTAAGAGACTAGGATTTTTGAGGAGGTGCTACAGTGTAAATTATTCTCTCAAGCAGAGAAATAATGTAGTAAAATGGACTCTCTTCATTAATTGTCTGAGGATCTTTGACACTGTGTACAGAGATCACAGAAGATCTGTTAATTTTATACAGATAGGAGGCCTTAGCATTCTTCATAAGCAAGCCATAAGACTATCCAAAGCAGAGGTAAATTGTACAATTTAAATTACTGTTTGAGAAAATGCTTGACTTCTGTCGTGTCTTCTGAAAATGTATATGGCTTTCTTGTTTTTTGGAAAACACTGAGAATCAGTTTCACATCAAAAAGGGTGAAAATATGAATGCTAAATAAAACAACGTGTTAAGTTTAGTCAAAAGCAATGTTTTGGGAGGACCCAGTATGTTAATGAACATGTGTGACTTGTAATATTTATTTATTTATGAATATTTATTTATTTAAATATTTATTTATGGGGATTTAATACCCACTCAGAAATGCATGAGACAAGAAGGTCATTTCACCAACAAATGATGGTATATTAGTTTTTCATTTTAATCATTTTCCTTGCTATTTTTTAATTCTTTGGTATATTGCTTTTAGTAGTGAAGTGTAGAATCTTAAGCTTGGTTTTCTTTTGAGACAAACTGATTTGCATTTGATACAGAAAAATGAATTGTGAGTTTTCACTGAGACTTTCTAGTGTCAATATTTCCATAGGAAGAGCAGTTCTCAAAGAAGCTCATTTCCTGTAGCTAGCATTTCATTTTAAATGCCTTCAAAAAGACAAAATATTAAACTTATATGTCTGTTTCACTTCTAAGAAACAAACCAAAAGTAATCTGGTCAATAAAGCAAGTTACTGTATTTTCTGACATGCACTTTTGCATGGAACGCCTACTATTTGTTGAGTGTGTGTGTATTTAATTGCTGTTAAATTGTTTCATGTCTGCGTTTCTGTAGTGTAATTAAATGAGAAATATGAGAAATTTTCATAGTGCTCAATCTATTAAGGAAAGAATTATGTTTTCATAGTATCTTGATGCCTCAATCTGAAGTTGTAAGACTAATAATGCCAACAAAGATGACGATAATGCTTTCTTTTGGTGTGTGTTGATGAACAATTCTGTACTGGGACTATGACGGGATGTTCTGGTGTTCAACTAAGGTGGACTCAGAGAATCCTGGAAAAGAACTTTTTATGCAGAGAGGCCGTACATTATGTCTTGTCTTCCCCTTATTTATTGTGAATATAACATAACCGATTGTGCTTTTCTTAGACAAGTGCACTTGGATTGTTTACCGTTCCACTCTGAATCTCTAAAAAATCATGAATTTTAGAAATTATTACTACATTATTGCAATTTAGTGTTAACAAGCATTACAATTTATATAAAGTATATAAAGTTTTTTTTATTAAAAATTTGTGAGATGTATTTTGGAAATGGAGAGTTGAAATGTTAGAATAAGACAAACTCAGAACAGGGATTGATATTTGCATCACTTTTAGATGATTCACTGAAAGCATTGATCTTCACACTTTTTCATTTAAATTAACAATCTGCTCTTTCAGGTGTTCTCATTGGTTTTACACAATTGACTAGTATCAATGAATGGTGTGGCCTGAACCTGAAGCTGGGCAACACATATGAAAGCCCATGATTGTGCATGTGTCTCAGAAGAAAAAAACTAGAATTAGCTAATAGATTTGTAATAACTCAGAAGTATTTTAGGTGTATTTCAAAGGAGAAGCTGGTCATGAATCCTTTGGGAAGTTCATGAACATTTTTTGCTTGTATGTGTTTTTTTTTGTGTGTATTATGGAGGATTTTTATTCATGAAATTTTGGTAGACAAATTGTAATAGGGTTAACACTGGGTACTGTCATTTGATTCCTAATGACTGGATAACATATATACCATGAAACTACAAGATTAAGAATATTGTCAATGTGAATCCTTGGTTTTTGATGTAAGAGTAAATGAAGAATTCCTGGATTCTCTTTTTAGCTCAGCATTCTTCTTCAAACTTGAAATATTTAAAACATTTTTTTAGTCAGGGAGTTGCTCATTAAGTGGATGAAAAAACTTGAATTTTCAAAATAAGCAGTCTGTCTTCATTGTTGCTTAATACAGCTTCCTTTTATCTTTTGTCTTTTCCAGGTATGAATACCAGCAAGAGTGAGACAGTGAAAGAACATCCCTTACAACCCTCTAGAAGATCGCTGCCATGCTTAGCGCAGAGCCAAACTCATCCTCAGAGTCTGAGCAAGCATTCTTCATTTCTGCAGCCAAATCGTGTGCAGCCACAGCCTCGGCCTCAGCCCCTAAGTGCAGGGACATCTACAGCTACAGTGGATGTAGTGTCAGAGCGAGGTAAGAGACTGTCTCTCAGCAGCTTCTCCCAACACTGGGTATGGAAGGGCTCCTAGGGAACATTATTCATAGTCCTGTGATACCTTAGATACAGTTTTTTAGCATCTTCCATTAAATTACAGTGGCATCTGATAAGCTTTGATATGTTTGGGTATCTACAGTTTGTTGAGGAGATGGTGACAGAGTTGTATGCAACAGCTAGAAGAACCTTGGTGCTGAGTTCTTGAGTGTAATCCCTATGTTTGAAGCGAGGCTTAAAAAAATTTTGCTTATTTATCTAAATTACAAGCTATTTGTGCTCGCTGAAAATAAGACAAGGAACTGCTCACATATGCTGTGAAACAGCATGAAAGTTTCAGTAGTCTGTCCTAGGATAGAGAGGAAAAAAATAAATACTGGGCTTTCTGTACTAAAAGTCTTTGAGTATGAACGTGTTGGAGCAGACTTCATCATTCGCTGTCATGATCCAGGGAAGAGTGCTATGAAGAGAATGAGAGAAAGGGGAATATACCTATGAATGTTAGCTTGTGTTGGGCACAGGTTCTACTTTTATTTTTTGATTGCTATTTTAATAGATAAGCATGCCTTAACAGAGAGACTAGTGTAGCTGCAGATTTCAGTCATTGTGTATGTACGCTATTGCCAAACACTCTTGTCAAATCTGTGTGAACCTGTATAAATCAAACTGACTGGCTTCTGCTGCTAAATTTTGTGAAGTCTTTCCTTAATGTCAATAGGCACTAAATGTTACTCTAGTAAGTTATTTTACCAAGTTAAACTTCTCGCTGGAAGAGTGAAAGTCTTCAGTAAAGTGATAGTTTTTTTCTTCTGCCAGTGGAAAGTACTTATCAACACTTGAGATATTTCTTGTGTTTTGAGTCACTGATGGCTTTAAAAAGCGTATCGTGCTTTCATACCTGTGTATGATGATATGACTATTGCTTTTATTCCAGCTAAAGTGATGGAGACTTTGGAAAACAACTTGATCAAGCTGTCTAATACAGAATACAGTGATCCATTTTTAGGTAAGTTTATGTCTGAACTAAAGTAATAACAAACTGCCGATGCTTCTATTACACTTGTGGTATTTCTGTGTGGAAGAGCAATACTCATCCTGAACTGCCAGGTTGTTTTGAAATGGGAGAATAAATGTGACTCATGAAGTGTGTGCTATCATAGATATTTTAAGGGAGACATTTCAGAAAGTTCCGTAATACTTTCTCAATTTTTAGACCAACAGTAAATAGTGATTAAAGAGACATGTATCTTTTCATACATTTAATGTAACCTTTTTCCATAACAGTCCTTCATAATACAATCACTTTGAAGCATGCTTTAGAAATTCCTTTGAAATTGTGGGTTTTTCTGCTATTATTATTATTCCTGTATATTACTTTGTTCAGGATTGTCATGGTTGCAGTTGTTGTTATGTTGTTTTTGTTCTACATATTCACACACAAAGGATCTGGGAAAAAAAATTACACAGAAAAATAGCTGTAATTGGGGCATATTTGTACCTGCACTTAATGCTATTCTGATGCTGAAAGCCGAAGAAAGTAGAAAAGCCTTAAAATAATGTCATCCTTGCAATGTCAAACAGAGACTATATACACACAAAAAGAATAACTTGTAGGTTCCAGAACTATTTTTTAAATTCCCTGTCTGTATATCCCCCATTAGAAGTACATAAAGATTTTGCTGTACCTTGCACAACTACTGTGAAAGCTTTTTTTGTTCAGAGTCAGCGTAGCATCCAACTAAAAATGTTATCTTCATGCTGAAGGAAAGAGATTTGCTTTCAGAAAGCTATTTCTGCTTAGCTCTCACTCGTTTTTGTATTGATTTTTCTTGCTTCCTAAAATATATGATAGAGAAAAAATTCTTCAGAGTCTCCTAAAGCAGTGGCTACTGGAAATGTGAGTGAAACTGATAGTTCCTCCAAAACAAAGTAAAAATGTTTCAAAATCATGACAGAGTCCAAAAACTTAGCATGAAGATTGTTTTAGAAAACCACACATCTCAGGTTCCTGCTGAAGTTAGTGCTGTCCCTCAGTGTAATTGGTTTCATTGGGTAGGCAAGTATGGGTATGAGAAGTTTACACGGTTTACGAGAGTTTAACGTTAAACTCTTAGTTTCTTTTTTCTTTCTTTTTTTTTTTAATCCTGTTCTTTTATTTCATTATTTTATTTATTTCATTTTATTATTTTATTTATTTCATTAATTGCTTACATATACACATACTGATATTATTGCGTATTTACGTGTGGTAGAGGAAATCTTTTCTTTTAGTAAGTGATGCACTATTCTTCCTTCATATCCACTTGGTTTTCACCTGAAAATAAATGTGGAGACCTCAGAGACTGAGGAAAAGATAGATCAAGTCCCATCAGCTCAAAATTGTATTAAAGTTTTCTGTGGATGTTCTCTTCTGATTATGGCCATGCTATTTGAAGAGACAGAAGAAAATACTTAAATGGTAGCCTTTTTCTAAGGTAATTTGCATGTGTAAATCAAGACACTCCCCAATTATATCACTGAAATCAGTGGAACTATTATATAATTAAAGAAGTGTGATTGGTTGGGATCTTCACCTACAGGCACGAAACAGTATTTATAAATAAATCCCAGAAAGGAGTAGTAGAGGTTGTATTAGATAAAATCAGCATTAAGCTCACCAAGAGAAATCAGAGACAGTTAAATAAATAAATAAATAAATAAATAAACAACCTTTCTGTAAACCTTCAAAATTCATTCATTTTTTTTTTTCCTTTTGAGGATCTTGTTTATGTGGGTAAGAAATTGTCTGCAAGACTGAGCCATTCTGTGATTCTAAAGCAAAAATAGATTTTTTTCCTGGATCTGAACAGTCAAGGGAGTATTGCTGCTTGAGCTTTGATCACCAAAAAGTGAGAATGATGCAGTGCTGCTCCAAGCTTAGGTTGGCATTCTGGCACTTTGATAGAGTTTGCAAAACAGTCTGACTAATGGGTATCATCTTTTTAAGAAACCTTTTCAAACCGTTCTCCTGAGAACATGAAAGAATGCTGAATTAAGTGTTTGTGGTGAATTTTTAATTAGACTGTATCGTGGAAGTGTACACAAAATAGACCAAGTGGCTTTCTTCTCTTTCAGAATTGTAACTGACTGGATCTTCTACCTTTTTGTGAGAAAGGGATTTATAGGCATCAGATAAACGATTTGAATTCAGTGGAAAGCTTCTCCTTTAATTAATTGACTGTAGCTAAGGCCATAAATGTGTTGCACTTATTTAGTCAGTAATACTGATGAATTTGTAAAGTAGGCAGATCATGTATTACACCTTTGTTACAGTTAACGCAGCCAAACAGAATCAAGGACATAATGGTTTTATGTGTTCGATGTTTTGTGTGTTTTTTTTTTTCTCCTCTGTCAGTTTTAGGTGGTAAGTAGTGTTTTTAATTTGAGGAATCAGGAAATTCAAGGAAAGAAATAGGCCCTGAGCTTTTGTAATGTATAATGTGATCTGTGGGGTTTCAGATGTGCCGTAATGCTCTGTGCTTAGCCAAAACTTAGTGCAAATTCACATCCAGCAAAGGTTAATGGGGCCTTTAGATCTTACACAAGCTGGAAAGCACCTGATGTTTGGTTCTGGACCTTTAATAAACAGGGTTCATTGCATTTCTCAAAGGGTGGTTGTAGAAATTTTCTATTCTCTCCAGAGCAAATGATGCTACTGCTTTTACTTCCTTGAAAATGTTCCTTCTCTTCCTAAGTTTTTGAATTATAGAAGAGTATTAAGTTATTTTGTCAACTGTCTGACCCTGTCTCTTATTTTAGCTTGAGTTTTCAATAGGCAAATCTGAAATCTGAGCTTGCTGTTCACCAAGGACATTAATCACTCAAGCTTCAGGGCAGCTTCTTTTATGACCTGTACTTTTCTAATGAGTTAAATATTCCTCGTTTTAGAGTGCTGAGAAAACAGCTTTTTACCTAAGACCTTCCCTAACAGACACATATGCCTGCTAACCAATATAGTATGGCTCCAACTCTGGATGTGTACATGGAAAAACCAGTTACAGTGAATTTGTTCTCAACAGAAATAAATTTGTCAACCCATTTAGCTACAAGTAGCTAGTCAAATCCAATAACCACACATGTGGGGGAATTTCCTGAATAAGTTTCTTGATGAGAAAATCCAAGTTTGTCAAGACTTCTTTGAAAATATCTGTGGGAGAAGATTTCTGACAGTGGGGGAGATGTGCGGAGTAACCAGTACCCTGACAGGCAAGCTGTCTGTCAAGGAGTGGAAAGCTGAGAGCTGAGTTACTGATTTCTGCAAGAGTGGTACACACAGCAACTTAGTGACATTGTTACAGTCTGTAATACCTGGAATTTTTCTTGAAAGATGCCTGAAGTTTTTGTTCTAGTATTACACTGGAAAACTTCAGAGCAACTGTTATAGAGACAGTATTTACTGCCTAGCTAACATCTTTGATGCCAGACACGGGGGAGATGCTTATGTAGGATGACAGACACACTCAGGCTGTCTCAGTATGGTATTTCAGGTAGGAAGAACAGGATGTTTGTGATAGAGCACTTACCTGCAGTGCGTTCTCATACTAACAATATGGCCGTACATTTTGTGATGAAAACTACAGGATCTGTATGACTTTGTGTCACGTTGCACAAATTAAATTTCAGGAGACAATGCATGTTATGTTGATGTGATAGTCACAAATAATTAAAATGTGTAGTTATAGCAACATGAGAAAACCCTTTCCCATGCTATTTTAGAATTGAGTGTCAGGATCCTATAAGAAGTAAATAAAAGAAAATTTGAAAATACGTGTGTTGTATAGGTAGATGCATGGAAATCTGGGTTACACAAGAACATGGACATTAATATTACTGAATTTATTACCATAAAAAAATTACGATGTCATCCATTTTTAATAGGTTTGAAAGTCATACCAATGTAACTCAAGCAGTTGACATTCACCCTCTCAAAGGGAATTCAACATTGTGCTTTCTTTCTAAGTCTTCTCTCTGTGGATATTTGCTTGAACATACTGGTTTATATTTACGTTCTTTTCTGATTTTATTGTGCTTTGTTTTTCTTCTGAAAGATGTGCTCAGCAATTAGTTCAGTAGTGCCAGCTGGATTTAAATGACATAGGAGGTTTGATTTCAGTTACTAAATTTGCCTTTACTGCAGCTACCAATAATAGTGGCTCTATGTAGAGTTACACAAAGTAATTAAGTGGGAAATATTTAGTAGGAGCAACCACATACAGAAAGTCAAATGCCAGAAATGACATGAGCTCCTTCCTGTAATGCATAGTATGGATTAAAAATATATATATATATATATATTAAAAAAAAAAAAAAACTGTCTAAGGCTCACAGAAACAGGAAATAATCTTCCACTGAGTAGTGTGTTCTTTTCTCAAGTCATTCTCTGTGTTCAGCAGTAGGAGCAGAAGGGCAGATAGGTGGCATGGTTTTCTACCTGCTAAGTTCATTTGAATCACTAAAACTACTGTCATTAGCGTTGCCAGGTTTGAATTATTTTATGTCCACTTCCAAACCTCATAAGCCAGATTTACAAAGGGATTTCTTATTACAATACAGATTAATGTTGTTTAAATTCCTGTTTAACGCGTAAATAGCTAGGGCATCAAGATTTTGAGAAGTTAGGCTGTAGCAAAAGTACAGTTAAACTAGGAGGAAAAACTTGTGAATCTGATGCTCAGTCTACTTGTTAACTTGAAAATCTAATTTGCTCGTTCTGACAGAAATATATGCATATAAGTAGCTTTCTAAACTGTGTCAAAGTAGGCAGAACTATGACATGCTGAAATGTCTCATTTCAATTAAGATGTCAAAAATGAGCAATGGATAATACAATCAATAGAAACTGGCATTCAGGGTTTAGCTATAATGAGCATCTAATTTTAATTTATTTGGCAGTTTTTATCAGCTGCCTCATTAGCAATTAAAACTTCGTAATTCATTTATTCTTTTTTTTTTCTTTTTCTGAATTAGGTCAATTATGAGTGCTTTATGCATAGTAATGCAGAGGTTGCAAAGAATATGATTCAAGAATATGACTCAGGCTTAATTTCTGCTTCAACAGAAAAGTGATGTTTCCATTGTGATTCTTAGAATACATTTTTCAAAACCTTGTTTCATCTTCAGGTAAAGTCAGCATGGGTTAACTGTGGTGACATCTATTCGGACTGTGTCCTGAGATGGCAGAAAATCTGCCTTAGGATACTTGGTAATGTACACAGTGTCTGAGGGCATTGTGCAGCTGCCACAGTAGAGCTGGTTCCAGCCTGGAGAGCTGGCAGCATGAGTGATGCAGCTAAGCAATCCATTAGGAACATAATGCTCACTGGAACTAGGTAAGGATTAGTCTTCTGAAAGTATAATATTGAGGTTCAAAATATAAGTACTTTGGGCATTTAATCCACCTGTACTAATTCTGTATGCCATCTTAACTCCTGCAGATAGCTAAAAACCTGCCTGGCTCCCTTTTTAAAACTTAGATATATTCTGTGTAATGGTTACAATTGTCCGAAAGCTCCTGAGAAATCGTACACTTAAAAAAAAAAAAAAAAAAAAAAAAAAAAAAAAAAAAAAGCCTGCACTCAACAACTATGCTAGCATTTGGTATATAAGTATGTATATGCAGGTAGCTGAAAAACCTTTAATGGTATATTTACAATATAGCATTCCAGGTACCTACCAGAATAAACTAAGATGGCCTAAATCCATCACAACCTCATTTATCTGAGTGTCTAGTGATATCCTCCTGCAGGTTATTTGTTGTTTCTGGGACTAAAATTGGGGCAAAAGGGGATTAATTTCTTGACCAATAATCTAATTCTTTCTAAAGCTTACATGGTCCAACAAGAATCATCTTATCAAAATTTGTGAAATAAAACTATCAAGGAATAATTTTTATATGACTTTCCCTTTCAATAGTAGTGTCAGGTTTCAGTTGAAAAAGATCTTCTATCATACACCAGTTATCTAAGTTATCAATGGATAGTGTGTTGCAGGGAAATTGGGACAAATGCTTTTTATGCTTTAATTATCATAAAATTAAAATGCACTCTTGGCCCATCAGAATTATGCAATAGAAAGAAAGGTAGCTAAACATTGAAGAAGATAAAAGGTGAAAATGCCAACTGTGGACCTGGAAATTAATTTTGAAGTGCTGCTGTGCTGTTGGGTAAAAGACTTCTAGAAATGAAAATGAAAATCTCTCTTTTTTTTTTTTTTTTTTTTTTCTTCTTATAAAACTGTATGTCAGAAATAGTAGATATCTGTTGTGATGAATAAAGACTGAAGTTACTCATCTTGCCTCTATGTTACAAGGTAGAAAAACAGACTAGTAGGCTTTCAAACAGCTTTGAGTAAGAGATGTTATCCACTTGATTAATGCTTAATTTTTAAGACAGAAAATCACTTTGTACCTAAGTCTGGATCCAGGTTGATGGTGCAGATGGACTTAAATGTTCAGATATGCTAACAATTTTGTCAGTGCTATAAATAGGTACCCAGTTAAAGAGATGTCCTTGATTTACTGAATTGAATAGAGAAATTCCCATTGACTTCATTGAAAATTGAAATATGATTGGTGATTGCCTCTAGAATTACAATCTGTCACCCTTTTCTCTGACTTAATATTCTCGTCTTTATTTAATCTTTTTTTTTTTTTTTTTTTTCCACCACAACAGCAAGGCACATGTAGGGCAAGAGTTGTTACCAACAGAGGAGAGAACAAATCTGGGGGGAGGCAGTTGCCTGAGGTCTGTTAAGGAGCAGTGTGAACTCAGTTTTCCTTTCTTTCTTTTTTCTTTTTTTTTTTCCCCCCCCCTCCTCTGGTGACTTGCCTACTCTCTCCCCTCCCCAAATCAGACAGGCTACTCGGTGGTTGGCACTAGAGCCCATCCAAGAGCTACAAAAGCGGTGTAAGCTGGCAATTGTTCTTGCCAGTAACAACCCATTCAGTTGTTGTAGGCCAGGGAAGGCATGATGGGAAATAAAGAAATGAAGTAACCAGTGGATTTCCCACAATGTAGAGTGAACAGCTTGAAGCAGGCGAGTTTTTCTCATGATGTGTTGTGGAGTTGCAGCCAAATCAAGTCTCTGTTTGAATTTCAAGATGGGTACTTATAATGCAAGAGAAAGAGAGAAACAGTCCATTTCACTGCCTTTGGGCTATGTTGCATTAAAAACATCTTTCATCCCTGAGCAGTACAGCTCCAGCCACAACATCCAGGGATGCTATCTTGTTTTGGCTTGTGGCAATCCCAAATGGCAGTTAAAATGCAAAAAAAAAAATAAATAATAGAGATTGTAGAGGAAAGGATAGCAGAAAATAGTGTTACTTTATAGACTAAAATAATCCAAAAATGTCATGGAAGTCTTAAAACTGCAGTTATTTAGGAAAAGGTTGCAGAAGCTAAATGACTGTGTTTGTATAAAATGTAGCATGCATTGGTGACCCTAGTAAGAATTGAAGTACCTTAGGTCTTATAATTTTATCTTTAAGAGCATGTCATTTTGGCTTTGTGGGTGGGAAAATTGCCCAAGAGAGATTTTATCTTTTACTAGAAGAGGTGGATATCTTATTACAGAAGAAGTACTTGGTCATAGAAGAATTCCATTAATAGCATTGACTGCTTTTTTAAAGTTTCATCTCATGATCTTCCAAGATCATTTTCTAAAATGAACAAATTTCATTTTGTATTCTTCACAAATTTTGGAACTGTTCAAAAGAAATTTATAGGAAGTTCAACTTAAGAAACAAAATATGGCTCCCAAAACCACACACGTTTCAATTCTTCTTTCTAACCTGTTCTGGTATATAAATGCCATGCAATCCATTTACAGTTTTCTTTGGAAATTAATTACTTATGTTAAATATTTTGTCTTAATGTATGCTGCAGAAGAGACAAACGGGACAGCAAGTTTATTCAAAGTATTGCAAAGCATGCTTCCTGACATTAATGCATATTACCATAAAGAAAAATACACACACTTAGGTATACTTTTTAAATATGGATTGTATGCTATGTCTCCGACATTTTTTCACAGGCGTAACATACAGTCTAGTGCAATAGTTAAATGTTGTGCGTTAATCTTCATTCCTCCCATTTTTACTATATTGATACCATTACCTTGTGGAATAGTGTTTTCAGTGCATAAAATAAGTCATACACTGTTAAAATGTACAGTGCTAAATGTTGTTAAGTTTTACAATCTTTTTAATTCTAAATTTGTGGGTTTTTTTTCACTACTAAAATTATTTTAGTCTATGTTTCAGACAACGTAGCTCGTATCTCTGAATGGAAGGTAATCTTCTTTAGAGAAAATGGATGGCACAATTTAAAAGTTGTGGCATTGAAAATTTAAAAAAATGGTTAGTAACTAAAGTACATTGAGCAATAAAACTTAAATAACTTAAATAAAACTTCATAATTTAAAATTATTTAAATAAAACACAATGTACATTTTGCAAAGCTTTTTGTTTGTTTTAGATCTACTCAAAACTCTAATCCTATAAAACTTTCCCTATAAAAGTGGACTTTTTTTTTTTTATGTAACTGAAGTCTTTCAATTCAAATGGCGTATCTAGCTGTAAGAGGTTAGATTTCATAGGACTTTTTTCTTCTTTTCATTTTACACATCTGGGAGTGAGTCAGATCAGCGCATTTGTTTAAGTATCCTGTTTCCTACCTTGTACTACTTACAGCATTTTGCAGGCTTTTTGCTATTTCCCTGTTTGTTGTCTGAAGAGTAACCTGTATATTAAGTTAAAACTTTCTTTAGATTAAATGAAGGCTAAGTTTGGTGCTCTCACAATCAAACAGGCTATTTCATATATTAAAAAGTCCCCTCACAGATTTACCGAGGTTAATATCAACGTCAGAAATCACTGAGGGCTCATTTTGTGAAATTATAATGTAAGTAACTAAACGGCAGAAAAAACAGCTTTCTGTAAATGTTCCAGTTTAATATTCCTTCGCAGAAATGTTTAGGCTACATGAGATAATTGTGGTTGTTTTTTTCTGTAATATTTACTGTGGAGAATTTAAGGGACAACTTAATGAAAAATACTTTGTTGTTGCAGATGAGCTTTTCTGAATATAAAATTCAGGAAATTCAAGATTGTGGTTCCCACAGCAACCATGGCTTGTTTCTTGGCTTCTATTTAGGGTTTAGAATTACTGGGATAAATGCTGTTCCCAGTTCCCTTGACTTTTCCCATGTTGATATGAAAGCTGAGATGAGAACTTGGCTCAGGATTTATGGGTAACTTTTTGGTCTGAATAGTTTCTATTTGCAATTTGTCCAAGATATAATTGCGTGGGAATAATTATTCCATCTTTTTATCGTTAAAATATTTTTTTCAAAACTAACCATTTTCCAGCATTCAGTAGAAGTTATATGGTCCAATATTGTACAGGCGTTATCCTTCATTTCACTCCTCTGAGTGTGTATGCTAAGCCTTGTCATGATCTTTTCGATGGAGAATGTGAAAGGAAATTCAATGTTTGAAAAACAATCCTCCTTCCAATAGAGGATATAGAGTGACTCGAAGACTTAAGTACAGTCCATCTGTCTTGCCTGTGGTTATGATGCAGAAGGAAATCTGACTTGTAATAGTGGGTCTTAATAAGCTTTGATGAAGGTCCTCAGTCACGTACTACTATGATAGAGTATGCAAATACTTTTATAAACACTTTTGTTGAGTGATTAAAAAGAAATCCATTGCAGAAGAAGAGTACTTTGTTCATGGTGTCAACTATCTTCTACAACCTCTGGGTACACCTCTTACGTTTTCACCGCAATACCTTAATATGCAAATTTTCAAATACTGTATTTAATGATGAGCAGCATGTGCATAGCAGGAGCTAGCATTTTGATAACTTCTGTAATTTAAAAACACACAGTAACGTTTCCCTATATCCAGGATGCACCTGCCAATTTAATAACATATTTTGAGTCTTGACAGTTATGACTGTCAGCACCAAAGCAGCTGAATATTTGCATTGTGATTGTTGTATGTTTTTGGTCAGTTGTTTTTTGTTTGGTTGGTTTTAACTACTGTGAAGGATATTGTTGGATTTTTTTATTTAAATGGTAGTAGAGAAGAATTTTCAGTAGGATTTCTACTAAGAAGAAAGTCAATTCTAGTTTAAGACAATCAGTTCGAATAAAAAGCTTTTGCAGGAAAGACTAGAATATAAGTTGAAAAGTTAACACTTCAGAGGAGTATTCTGCTGCAGATATAACTTTACTGTCAGTTTCTTTCCACGATAACCTAAAATGAGCCCACTATTTTCTTCTGTTTTTCCTTCAGATGTAGGAAAGGACAAAGACACATACACAGATGATTCAGAGCATGGGAATTATGATGTTCGTACAGATCAGTCATTGCTCATTCAAAACAAGCTTGCCAGACAGAAAACAGAACCTCGGACTAAATCATCTTTAAAGGTAATGGACAGAAAACTTTATTAAATTGTATCAATTGCCACAGTATGCTTAAATATTTTTTAAAATATGATTTTTAATGGGCTGGTTAAGCTAAAGTTTAAATTAATAGACATCTCACAGAAACAAATGTAGGAGGCTCCTGTATTACCATTTGACCTATAGAAGCAGTGAATAGAATTCTCTGTAGCAAAAATGACCAACGTTTTGTAGGATCAAAGGATCTGATGATTTACATTGACTCATTTAAATGACAGTAGTCTTTTTAAAAAAATAAAATGTAGAGCATTTATGACATAGGACTCCCAGAATGGAGTGAAAAAATCATGTCAGCTGGGAGGCCTCAAGAAATAAGTAGAGTTTAGAAAAACTATTACGTGTTGCAGATGATCAGTCAAAAGTGATCTGAAGTGTGTAGGGTTTTCATTCTAAGCAAAATCCACGAGGTAGGTAGAAACAGGAAAGACAAAATTCACTTGCTTATAGGAAAGTGTAGGAATAATCTCAGGAACTTCAACTAAATAACTGAAAAAATCTCTCCAGATAAAACTGACAAGTTATCTCACCTAGTAATTAGTTAATCATAGTATTCATCACAATGCATTTTCTACAACACTTCATCCTTTCTAATGCCAAAGAATTATGATAGATTTTCAGTTCAAAGCAGGTTTTTTTTGTTGTTGTTGTGGACTGGGAGACCCTTAATTCTCTTTTCTATCAAGCATAATTTCTCGTAAACATAAGACAAATGACCTGTTCTCAAGAAGTTCTGAATTATTTCTTTATTCAAGCACTAGTGATTTCAATTTTCAAATAGTGGAATCTGCAGTACAGTTTTTACCAGCAATTCTATGTTTTTTGCTATATAAAAAAATCAGTAATACTGTGCTACGGATCTACAACTGCCTCAGTTACTTAAGGAGTCTGTTTTTCATAGACTGTACCCTTCAGCAGGATATTCATTACACAGTTCTGGCATCCATTATGCTTGTGGTACTTCATGATTCTATCACTGAATGCATGCTTTATGAAGAGTCTTTTAATCATTGTAAAGCTTGTTTTCTCAGTCATGCTGTATTATCATTTCTACAGGATTCTCTAAGACAGGTTGATGTGATCTCTGAGACCACATTTTATGGGATGCTTTGGAAAAATTTTTTGTTTTTGTTTTAATTATAATAGCTATCTAATAATCACATAGGTTGGTTTACAGATAATGGTATTTACAGTTTGGAAGCTTAGGACCTGAAAATGAACCTTCAGTAAAGACGGAGAAGGTTTATATTTTAATCTGAACTACAGAAATGAGAACATGTTGTGTTGACAGATTTTTCTTTGTTTTTGGAAGGCTAGATGAGTTAAGACAAAGAGCTTTTCTTTTGTTTTATTTTTTAATAAAATCTTATTTGGTTGTGTAATTACTTAAACAAAGCCTTCTATGTTAAATGTGAGATAAAAGAGAAAAAAATGCAGAATTGGCAGGATTTAAAGTACGTTATTGACAATTAAATATTTTGCATAACAGGTAGGGCTGATTTAAAAAAGAAAAGGCTTAGCTGGCAGATATTGTCCGTCTGTCTGTCTAGTAACAGACTTTTCAACAGACCCTTCATTCTGCTAACACAAGATAACTCCTCTATTTTCATGTAAAATATAAAACGATCACTTACTGTGTGATTCCCAAGAAATGCATTTAGGACTGATACAAAGTTTATAAGCAACCAGTAAGTTAACTTTCTTTCAAAGTTTAAAGGGTACCCTTGTATTTGTATGAAGTTTAAACAAAAATACAGTTTTTATGTCTCAGTCTTTGTACTTCCTGACCCTAAATCCAAATCATCTGAAGCCACGTCTGGCTTATAACCTCAACAGCAACTTTTATCACAGCAATTCCTTAGGAAGTTTCCTTTGGCTTTTCTACTGTTTTTGTAAATGAGGCAACCAAGCAAGATTCTCCTGTTTACTGTTTGCCTGCCTCCACAGGAAAAAGGCATGGGAGATTTTGATTAGTCATAGAGTAGAAGAGAAGGTTACTAGTCTTTCTTTGGACTGTTGCGCAAGTCCTGGCAGTTAGTGGAAGATGTTGAAGGGAATCTTTCTCTAAACCGATACAAGACTAGCAAAAGGACTCATCTGTTTCCTTTTGAGATGGTTGAAAGTTACAGTGGAAAGCAGGGACGAGAGCTTTACAGCTGGTAAGTACTCATATATTTGGAGGATTAACTGATTTATCATTACATTAACAAAAAAGAAAGTTTTCTTAGTCTTACCAAAAAATGAAGATCAGAAATACTGCCTTGATAGGGTGTACAAGGATAAAAGCTCATTATTCTCTGCTTATTTATTATTCTAATTTAGGCTTGGTTTAGAAGGTTTTTATTTTTTTTTACACTCCCAAGAGTTTCAGGGACAAATAACTAAAAACAGCTATTTGCAATCAATGCTTGATGCTATTATTTATCTCAATGATAAGCTACTTGAATATTTCAAAAATAACAAACTTGTCCTGCTGGCACAATGAAAGTCAATATGCATTTATATATTTTTTAAGCTGTCTAGTGTTTCAGATTGCATATACGATGTGCACTCTCCATAAATCTAATTTGCATCACTGCAGTTTTAAATCTTTAGAAACATTGGATAATTTAGATATAGCACCTGGATGCCAATAGTCATCTTGATAGTCATCTACTTTACTCATTTCCTTTGTTATGATGTATAACTCAGAATCCCCTTTAATGTGAGAGGGTGAGATCAGTACAGAATCCACAAATTTCATATTGACAAACTGAAAAGTGTTAAGATCCACTAAAAACTATCTTCGTTAGCTATCTCTGCTGTCTTCTCAGCACCAACTGCTACTGAGATTATATAGGAAGTACGACTTCATGTATGTCACGACTTCATGTGATTGTCACAAGATCTCATGCAGAGGGGTGATGCCAGCAGGTGGCGACTGAGCAGGAAATGGAAGTAGTAGAGTGAAATGTAGGGAGCAAGCCGGTCCCTAATGGTAAAGCTGATATTTGAAACGTTCTAACTTCATGAAGAAAGGAAAATTAGCTAAACACATTTTATCACTTAAATGGGAAGCAACATACACCTAATGAAGTAGTGAGGTCAGTAGCAGTGAATTCTTTCTGTACCAATGACTATAATATGTAGAATAGCGAGAGGAATATGTGAGATATTTTCCAATATTTATCACTATGGGTTCAAGAACTGCAAAGAAATGTACCTCCACAGTAGCCTAGTTTACTGCTCTTTGTAGTATCCACTGATAACTGCTATAATACTGCAGGTCCAAACCAGCTTTGTATTGGATAGGATCTGATACAAGTTCTCTTTCAGTCTCTGGAAATGTTATGTGACTTCTAATAAACTTTAAATAAGACCTTAAATAAGCAGTTGCCTAAAACATGGAGAATTTTTTCCATTTAGCAGAACATAATGTTGAAAATTCAATACAATTTCAGCAAAACTCAGTATGTTCAGTGTAGATTATTACAGTAATTATTAAAAGTTAAAACTACCAGTGAAAACCTTAAATATATTTTTTATGCTTTTTATTGGATTCTTTTGGACTCTGAACATATCCATTACATTTTTCTGCAAAACAAATATTTACTTTTCAAATTTTTATGTAGGTGGTCTTGAAAATTTGAATAAATCAAATTTAATATCTGTAGAATAAGTATATTCTTCAACCGTATTTTTTCTTTTCCACTCTTTGCAAGAATTATCTTCTGTTTTCATTTTCTTCATGTGAAAGTGCATGTGATTGACTTGCACAGTTTCTTAAACTCGATTTGTGCTATGTGTTCTAATCCTGTCCATTTATCACTAAATTCATCTACATTATTTCACTCAGAATCTTGCTCTTATGTTTAGTGGGTGCCAGGCATGCATGCTCAAAGAGAAGGTTTGGCAATAAAGTTGTTTTAGTGTATAAGAACAAGATGTTGTCAGCTGACAACAATGTACTGGAAAGGAGAATAGGAAAGGGAGTGTAATAGATAAGGAGTAGACTGTTAATGCAGTTTAATAACAGAAAAGTAAATAAAGTTTAAAAGGAATGATAACAGATAAAATCATTATCCCAGAATAGAATGACATGGTCAAGTGCAACACAAGTTAACTTGATGTTTATGCTTCCAGTGCATGGTTTTCATCTGCTGTGAGGTTTGATTTAAAAATAAATAATAATAATATTCAGGAAATGAAGGGAAAGTAGTAAGAAATTCACAGTGAAGGATGAAATCCTATGAAAGAAAAAAAAGTTTAATTTAAGAATGAAAGTTTTAAAAAAAATGCAAAAGAAAATGTTCAGTGATCATGTCACTTCCTGTTTAGGTCTTTCTATTAGACCTAAAGAGCAAATAGAGGTTATTGGAATATTTAAAATGAAAAGCCGCCTCCTGTCCAAGCATCCTCCATCGCCACTTCCCCCTATAGTAATAATGAGCAGACTTTCAATGTTTTGAAGTAAATCCCATAAACCTGAAACTAAAATATATGTATTTTTCATACTTACATCCTAAGTCTAAATAAAATGAAAAGGAAAAAAAAAAAAAAAAAGTGGAAAAAAAAAAAAAAAGGTAACAACTAGTTGTATAGTTTATTCCTAAACGTTAAACTACAGTTTTATTTTCGGGAGATAAGATATTTCTTCCTCTAGGCTCAGAGAATAGCCTGAGTTCTGCACAGTACAATGTGGTATATGCAGAAATACATTAGCATGGGTAATTATGGCAGCATTGATATATGTCACATTAACCAAGCTATGTTGTCTCTGATGCCCAAGATAGTCTGGATAACTCTGCGAGTACAAATAGGTCCTCAGTATTCTGTTCTAGTTTCTTACGGTTATTCAAAAACGCAGGGCTGGGGGGAGAGCAATATACATTTAAAATAAGTTATTCTGTACTTTTGGAATTAGGTAATGGAAAGGATAAACATAGAAATCTACTTTAGTTTATCCATTCCCAAACTCTTTAAGCACAAGATGATTATTAGCTTAGCCATATCCTTAGAAAAATTCTCAAAAAGTGCATTTTGGATTACTCTTAAGTAGAACATGATTTTAAAAACGTTAAAAATGAGTCTAGTACTATTTTATTTAAGTGCACTGCTGTAGCCTAAAATATTTTTTAAATGTTTTCACTACTAGTTCCATGTAACTTAAGAAGTCTGTTATCTTGTTGGAGTTACAGGTTTGATTTTAATTATCTTGAAATAAAGTAAGCTGTAATTTGGAATCTCACTTTCGTTTATGGAAATCAGCCTGCTGTAATTAGCATTGGTAACATATTTGTTTCCAGAAAATACTTAAAGCTGAATTGAGTCATAAAATCTGAATGTAGACACAAACCATTGAAATGATATCCTTAGGCATTAAAATTCCTTATGATATTAATGCAAAGTTCATGGTAACAGTATTAGGGAGAATTAGTAATAAAAATAAGAGGGGTGGTTTTCATGAACCAGCTAATAATCTCTTTACTTAGTAACATTTAATGAACAGGAGTAAATGGTATTGATAGAAAAATTTCCCTTATTTCTGGTAGAATAACCATTCTATTTACAGTTAGAATGGGAAAGACGTTCATTTAGATCTTGCAGTTTTAGGTGGTTATATCACCTAAGAAGTTCACATAGCACATTTCTGCCCTAGTTCCTCAAATTGTTTCCATGGCTACATCAATCTCATACATGATTTAATAGTCCTGAACTCATCCATTATTATCTTTGAAGCATCTCTTAAAAATCAAGAGATGAAGAGATCCAAAAAACTGTTTCTCTCTGCCTCACCTTTGACTACCAGTGTGTTTTAATTGTTCTTCTTCTCTCATTGCTCCATTCCAAGCGGATTTTCTCTGCAAGCACACAAAGTGCTTTTAAATGCTGTAGGGTGTTATACACAGCCCTATTTAGGCTGTAAGACTCCATGCCAATAAACTTTATGGTGATGTTTATAATAGAGTTTAGGGTGTCATCAGTAGGTCAATGAACATGTTGTTGCTTCCATGAGGAAGCAAAAACATTTCAAGGTCTATTAAGGTTTCTTTAAGTGTTCTTCACATGCTTTTTGGTTCTACAGCTTCTGGCAAAGTGGTGATGCTCGGCGGGGTAATATGTTTGTGCTCTTTATTATATATGGAAGGCATTGATATAGTACTTACAAAATCTTGAAATAGATTATTGTCAATTAAGTTTCTACAGTGATGTCTGCTATTTGAAGATAAATTCGAAAGGTCTATTAAAAATGAGAACTATTCACTTGTAAAACTAATTTACTTATATCTAATGAATACTTACACATTTGCTTATATGCTGGAGGCTAATAATTTGTATTCAGAGTAACTGCTAACACCTTAGCGCAATATATTTTACCAGATTTTATATATTGTTTGGATGGGGGTGGTTTGTTGTTGTTTTTTGTTTGTTTATTATCATATAATAGGATGTTAGACGGGTAAATTGTACCTCAAGTGAACCTCTCAAACCTGGACACTTGAAGTTTGACCTCAAACTTGGTATAGATGCTAGACAAAGGTATGAATACTGTGCTGCAGAATTGAAGAGAGGAATACCTTTAACCTAAAACATGAAAATGAGTTTACCTGAATTATATTCTATTCCTACTGAGATTCCACCAATTGTCTGTGAATGATACAGGACAAATTCTTTACTTTCTTTTTAGCCTTGCTGACTTGCATGGAAATATGGTCAATTGATTTCCACAGCCCTCTTGTATGTGGGAGTTCTGTTTCTGCTCCTTCAACTGATACTGTGCGTTATCTAGACATGGTTTAAGTGACCTTGACAGCTAACAGACTATCTGCAGGGAAATGTTAATATTAAAGAAGGTAAAGCTGTGAACTTGGAAACAGAAACGTGTAAGTTCCACCTTACCTAGTGCCTTACCAAAGCCCAAGGGGTAGTAGGAACTGGCCAAGCAAGAGAACCATTTGCTGCTTTTCAATCTATGCTAATGTTTGTAATTTTGCATGCATTAGAGTGTCAGTAAAGAAACTGTATTAAGAATATTTAAGTAGTTTGTTGTTTTCTTTTTTTTTTTTTTTTTTGAAGAGGTAACACACAAAAGATTAATTCTACAGACTATATAATTAAAACTTTGTTTAATTTATGTAGTCATCTTTATCATTTGAAATACAGATTTGTTTTGTACATCAGAAATGTGAATTGTACATACGTTATAAAATGACAGCATAAAACATTGTGACTTATGAAAGGGAAAAAAAATGAGCCACACCATTTACCAGAATCAAACCAAATTTAAAAGTTTTTTATATTCTTCTCTCACATGTCTTCTTTGAAATTACCTATATTTTTATTGTCTTTGCTAAATACCATGCACTACATTAACAGAGAGACTGTCTGGATTCAGCGCTTCCACTTCCAGTAGCAGCATCACTCTTTCTGTTGTTGCATTTTTCCTTTCCCTTCCCTTCTTACAGTTTCCCTGGTGGATTTGGGGGAAGCAAAGGCATTTGAATAAGTCTCTTTTTAATATGGTAAATTTATCAAAGTTATTATTCCCCAGCGCACTTAGCTGTTAGAATTCACCAGCTGTCTTAGGAAGGAAATTAATTATGTTCAAACCTTATAATAAAGAGATCTTGAAGAGAGAAATTTAGTAAATTTCAGCTGTAAGAGAAGAATTTGGGGCTCAGCTGTCTGCAGCCATCTATATTTTGTATCATAGGTTCTACTTTCCTGGTATGTTTATTTTCCTTTACATAATTTTACATATTTAAATCCAAATTACATCACTTATGTGGGAGGAAGTTGAACTTCATGTCTACTAGAGGCAAAATAAACAATGTTCTGTGGAGTCTTAATTTTTGTGTGCTGTATCGGTCAGCACTGACATAACTGAATGCTTCCATTGTTGATTATGGCTGGGAAATGATATTCTTGTATGTTCTTATAAATGTGAAACTTCCTCAGGTTCTTTTTAGAAAGTAAATGACAGTCCTTTAAGTCAGAAATTGAAACACAGACTGTTCTCAGCCTGAGCTACACCCCAATGTAAAAGTTGTTTCTTGCTATTTGGGTGCCTTGGGTCAGAATAACCTGCTCTGGGCAGAGTCCAAGACACTTTGTGCATGCTGCCAGACTAGCACTTGCCCTGTGCTTTTGTCTGTGTGTTATTTATGACTATTGATTTTGAAGTTGGTAGGCAAAACTATGTCTGAAATATATTTTAACGCAACTTAGAAGTGTTAGAATACTTGTCAGCCTCTGTGCTAATGTGTACATGTGTATAAAGTAAGAGAAATTGTACTTATTTTCATTACCATTGTTGGCAAATTTCAGGAACCTATGAAACAAATCTTAAAATATCTAAATACTAAATTAATACTAAATACTAAAGGTCTACTTTCCAGCTCCTCATCTAGCCTTCATATATTAGATTATGTAAATGAAAACTATATGTAAAATGGAAAAGCTAGTCAATTTCTTCACGACAGACCTGATTTACTGCATGTTTTAAGTTAGAAGAAATGAATTTACTGAGAAACACCTGGCATCTAGTACTAGGGCTTTTCCTAGGTTAAGTTCACAGTTAGGTACTTTGATGTTTTGCCTGAATAAAAATTTTTTAACTGTTCAAACTAGAGTCAGTTATGATTGAATTTAGGGAAATGTTAGGGTGATGAACCCAATACGTGGAAGAAAAGCTTCAGCTGGGGATTTCCATGTACCTGGTTAGTTGTTGCTGTACTATTTCATTGTATAAATGAATGCAAAGAAAATTTGAGTCCTCAAATGGGTGTTAATTAATCCCTTAGAATAATGAACATAAGAATACAAACTGCAACGGGCTATTTCTAAAATCAGTCAAATGAGTACTGATTGAACTTGCGAACTTAAGAAAATGAAACTTAAATGAAGAGGTTCCTTTTTTATCATGAAAGGAAATTTTATAAGAGGTTAGTCTTTTGCCTTGGCTTGAATGCTTTTAGTGTGGTTCAACATTAAAAGCTGACTTTAGGTTACAATATAGGCAATATTTAATATTTTTTATATTTAATATGTTCAGTTTTAAATATTATAAAATGCTATTATAATATGTAGCATATGCATAAAGTGTTATTTGTATATTTGTAACAAAAATAATAATATTTTTCCTGTGATCATATTTTATGTTATTAGGTTGTGTCTGAGTGTAGGTAATTGTGAGGTTTGTTAATGAAGTCTGTTGTAAGAGGAGGACTGCACGTGTTTAGCCGAAGTGTAGCAGTTGCTTTGAAACAGAGTGATTTTTCATTTAAGTAAGGTATGTTAAGAGTGCAGTTAATTTTAGATGATATTTGAGTCAATTTGTTTCATTAACAGCATTAAAGTATGTGGTGGTTTTACTCGTGTGGGCAGCTGAATTCCACAATGGCTGCTCTCTCACTCCCACTACTCAAAGAGGAAGGGAAAGAAAATACGACACAAAGAGCTCAAGGTTTGAGATGAGGACAGGGAGATTGCTCAACAATTATTGTAACAGGCAAAACAGACTCAGAGAAGGGAGATAGGCAGCAAATCTTAAAATTACTAACAAGCTAGAGAAGCAAGAAACAAAGAAAAAAAAAATACCTTCACCCTATCCACTCTCTTACACCTCCTCCCCCCAAGCGGCATGAGTGAAGGGGGATAGTGGTCAGTCTATAGCGCTTCCGTCTCTGCCACTCCTTCTCAGTTCTTCTCATCCCCTGTGCCACAGGGTCTCTCCCACGGGATGCCGTCCTTCCCAAACTGATCTGGTGTGGGATTCCCACAGGCAGCAGCTCTTCAGGAACTGCTCCAGATATGGGTCTGTACCACAGGGTCCATCCTCCAGGAGCAAACTGCTCCAGCACGGGTCCCCCACAGGCAGCAGCTCCCCCCAGACCCCTGCTCCTGCGTGGGTTCCTCTCCACGGGCTGCAGCTCCGGCCTGGGGCCTGCTCCTGCGGGGGTTCTCCACAGGCCACAGCCTCCATCGATGCAGGTCCATCTGCTCCACAGTGGTCTCCTCCATGGGCTGCAGCATGGAACCGTGCTCCACCGTGGTGTTCCATGGGCTGCAGGGGTACAGCCTGCTTCACCATGCTCCTCGCCACAGGGGACTTCTGCTCCAGAGCCTGGAGCACTTCTCCTGCTCCTTCTTTACTTGGTGCCTGCAAGGCTGTTTGTGAGGCAATGTTTTGTTGTTGTTGTTGTTGTTGTTGTTTGTTTGTTTTCCTTTCCCTTTCTTAAATATGCTCTCACAGAGGTGCAAACAACATCACTTACTGGCTTGGCTCTGGTCAGTAGCAGGGCCCTTACATAACATGGGGCAGCTTCTAGATTCTTCTCACAGAAGCCACCCTTATGGCCCTCTGCTGCCCAAACTTTGCCACATAAACCCACTACACAGTAATGATAAAATACTACATATTTTAAGAAACCACATATATTTGTAGGATTATGGCCATGAAGCAGTAATTGAAGTTATTTTCACCCAGGTTCAAAACAAAGAAAACAAGAAGGCTCTCCCACAAGTGACCTGTGGAAATCCTTATGAAAGGCGTTGTGGAAACTGTATGATTACATGGATTCAGGGGTAGCTGGACAATGTTATGTAAGAGAAATTCCATAGGATATTACCAGATATATAGAAAGAGAAGCTGAAATTAGCTGAATATCGAGCTAGAAATAGAAGGAAATAGCACTTTTCCTAGTACATGCTCTCCCCTAGACAGGTTTCTTTCTGTAACTTTTATTTGTAACCAGATTAGAGATAACACTTCATAATGGTTTGAATGTACTTCAGACATTGTGGTTTTGCTGCTGCACAGCTCAGGTTGTAAAAATTTGAACAAGTCAACAGGAATTTGTATATTGGTTTGAAAAGTAGCAGATTTTTTTCACTGTTCTGCCCAGTGTAACAATGTTCAGTGAGGTGTGTATGGAAATACAATTACACGTAGCAAATAAAGCTGTGATATAGAGTAAACAAGCTTGGGAAAGGGATAGTGAAGAATTTGGAGCATCATCCCCCTGTGAACCAGGGGACCGAGAATTATAGGCAGGGGGGAGTAGAAGTATCTGCATTTAGATACCACTTGATCTGTCTGAGAACAGAGTAGTTCATAAGTCTCACATACACAAGCAAATAATTATTTAAGATTTAAAAAATAATAATAAAAAACACAAACCTACAGAGACTGGCAGCCTTTAAGCGTTTGAATGCTGAGTGAACATGAAAAGGTTGCAATAGACAAGTCGTCTCTCTATGTGGTTCTAGTTAAGGGGTTGCCCAGGGAGATGGTGGCATCGCTGTACCTGGGGATGTTCAAGGGAAGGTTGGACGTGATGCTTACGGACATGATTTAGTAGGTGACATTGGTAGTAGGGTGATGGTTGGACTAGATGATCCCAAAGGTCTTTTCCAACGTTAGTGATTCTGTGATACACAGAATATACGTCCACACACAAGGCAGAAAATAAGCCTTTCACCCTTCCCAAAGTTTGTTATTTTTCTTGTTTTGCTTTTTTGTTTCATTTTGTTTAAAGAAAAAAAAAAAAAAAAAGAGGAAAGAAAAAGTATTCTTATGGAAAATTAGTGAAAAACATTGGAAAAACAACCTCCTGCCCCAGTTCGATTACAGTTATATTATCAATACATTCATTTTATGTTGCATTTTAAGGCGTTCTTGTGATTGCAAAATTTGACTTATAAATGGTTGGACCTGGCATTATTACTCTGCTGAAACTGAGAAATTTTGGCAATTGCCTCAGGTAACCTAAGTAAATGAGAAGCTTTTAGATGTTGCTGGTGGCCTTGCTGAGGCTTCTTTCAGCACAGCTTCATTTTATGTTAAATCAGTGTTGTCAGTGGGGCTTTCAAGCATTTCTATTTATTTCTTATCAAACTTTAAAGTAAGAACTCAACACATGGATTTTAATTAATTTAATGTCATATTAAGTTCATTGGGGATTGATTAATTAATTTGTCTGATTCTAACTGATCTGTGAATTAGTAATGGAAATGGTATTATGGTCACAGAGAAGTGTGAAACATACTTCAGGATGTTATAATAACAAATGAGGTTCTTAAGACTTCTCTCCTGTCATGTACCAATCGGATTTCCAGCAAGCTGCTGCCAATCCCCAATGAACTCAATTTGGTATATTTAGTGCTTCACTGGAGATACCATGGGAATCTGTCATTCCTACTATAGAACACAGCTACTTTTCCCTAACTGGGAAAATGAAAACCTAATAACGTGGATTTTTCGAAGAGGTTGTTGTTATGTTTATGTACAGTTTCCTGAGTTCAGCTGTCCAGATGTTGCTAGATGATGTTTTATAAGAGAAGCATGTAAGTTTCTATTCTGTTCTGTTTATTTTCATCGTTTTTATTCAGTGGAACTGAATCTCTTAATGCTAATATTTTCATTTAGTCCATGATTA
Organism: Netta rufina; assembly: GCF_964035555.1. NCBI lineage: Eukaryota > Metazoa > Chordata > Aves > Anseriformes > Anatidae > Netta > Netta rufina. Next base: position 9,454,186 of record NC_140128.1, on the reverse strand, counting down.
TTGCTAAAAGGTTCTGCTGATTTCTGAAAAATCTGTCGACCCTACATGGATTATTGGAATGATCATTCTCAGCTCCTGTGTGGCACCTTTCCACCAAGGAAATAACTACAGGAAGGGAAAATAGGGCTGCAATCTAGTGGAAAATCTACATTGCAGTATATCTTTAACTTAAACTTTTCAGTGATATAAAGTGGGGAAAAAAGACAGTGTACCAATATATTACAATGCAGCATAATTTTCAGTAATTTTCAAAATTTGTTAGTGGTTTTGCTGTTAATGAAATACACCGAACCTGAAGCCTACCATACCATGTCATTTGCTCTTAAATGCTTCTGTAATTTTGCTTCCTGTTTTTGGAAGGCTTCCATCTTGCTGTTCTAGAATATTTGTTGCTATGTATCAGGTGAAAAGTTGGCAGAAGTTTAATCTACAGAGCAGAATGGTATACTGAAATTAGTGGAATTAAAATATTTTTAATTGCTGTAAGTGGTGCTATTTAAATTAATTGGGGAGAGAAAGAGCCTGTAAAACAGCTATCCCCTGTCTGTAAAGATGCCTTTGCTTATTAATTATAATCTGAAAAATAGTGTCTTGAAAAATCCCATCATGTTGGCTAAATCCAAGGAAATTCTACTTGTACCAGATTTGGATGGAAATGCAAACTTTTTTTATTTCATAATTTTGACAAGTATTTACGTTGTATTTTGCTTGACTTTTTTTTTTTTTTGGTGACAGAAAGATGATTTTTTTCTATGTTAAATCAATCAACTTGTTTCCTGTCTCATATAAATGGTGAAATTCATTGAATGAGGTCAGTATTTTGAATTGTACATTTCTGGACTTCAAAGCAATTATGTCATGAAATATGCCTCAGCTAATATTTCACTCTGGTGCAAACCTCTGTCTTATAAACAAGTTTACAGTTTTGTGAGGAAATGCTTCACAGCCTAGATATTCTTTAAAGTTCTCGAGTTTAAAGATTTTTGAAGAACAAGGTGAAGTTAAAACTTTGAGCTTGCAAGATGAACTGTATGGCAAGATACCAAAAGGAATATTAATTAAAAAAAAAAAAAAAAAAAAAGCAGGTGGATACTGTTTCTGGAAAACTAAGATGGAAGAGGATTAGAGAGAAATATGAACATTGGTCTGTTTGTTTTCAAATAAACTTTCTAGGTGAAAATCTTGAAAACAAATGAGGTGGGTAAGGACTTTGTACAAAATATTTCTTTCAATGTTTTTCTTTTCCACTGTGCTTAGTAAAGGGTAAAAGAATGAATCTCAGAGCTATTGGCCTAAACCAACAGTTAAATAATAAATGTGCTATTGCCCATTATACCAAAAGACTGACTCACTGCACTAGGTGTAGTTAGTGGCTAATATACTTTGACTGGTACATTTAATTGAAATTACTGCTCCCTATTCTCCTTACACACTATGGAGCTCCTGCAGATCAACCCAAGAAGCATCTATTCACCAGATCAATTATTTTACTGACACAGGTATTCCTCCTAGCATAGGTGGAGAGTGTTGCTCAAGAATTACACTGACGTGCAACTACCCAAGTGGAAGTAGCACTGAAATCCTGAAATCAATGTAGTTTGGGTTCACTGCACGATTGTGGTAAATGGCTGCGCTATTGCACATTTCATCTGTGCATCTGTAAGAACAAGATCCTGTGAAAGCGGTTTGAGATGAACAGATGGAAAATTTCTTTCTACTGACAGTGCAGATCATTATTTATCGAATGCTGCCCCCAAAGATTTCTGTTCAGTGCAGATGAACCCGAGGGCATATTTGCATGCTGATGTTAATCTGCAGAATGAAACAATAGTTCTTAATTAACTTTGTCCTTGCAGTAATGTGTGTTTTTTTTTCAAGACAGAAGAAAAGCATGTGTTTCAGAACTGAGGGGGGAAAAAAAAAAGGCTAAAAATTATCATCTAAAAGAAAAGTAGAAGGGTCTTACAAAAGAAGTTAAATTGAATTTGCAGAATGTCTGTACAGAAACTGCATCAGCAGAAACTGTAAGAAATATTCCAGGTCTCCCCCGTGGGGAAATTTTGAGCAGACTTTTCATATGTGATTTTGCTTCATTCGCAGACCAAAAAAAGCCGATTCTAGTCTGCTTTTGTGATTTACTTACACTTCATTGCTGAAGAGCAACTTCTACCCCAAAGAAGCATACTTTGTACGCTTTTCAAAGCGGTCAAGTCATTGCAAAGAGGAGTGGTAGATGGAGGATGTAACAGGTAGAAGGAGTAATGAGAGATTATTTGCAAGCAGCAAGGAAAATGTAACTATGAGCACTTTTGGCACTAATGCTGGTACCCTTTGAAGAATATAGGAGCAAGTTGAAGACAACAGTGAGGCCATCTGATTGGTCTGAGTCATTAAAAAGAGGGGTGTCATTAAGGCAATGGGTAGTTAGACCTGTCAGTGATGCCAGTAAAGAGCAGGCCAGAGCATACGACAAATTCAGACTGTAAAAGCCCAGAAAGCTGGGCAAAACTAGGAAAATCCAACAACCCTGCTTTATTGTTGAATTTTGTCTTCCAAGGACAGAATGGTATAGAAACAGGATTTCTGCATTACAGATGATGTCATGTTATTTTTGGCATTTCTTTCTTTAAATAGAAAGAGTAAGAGATGAGAATGAGTGGGCCTGTGTACAAGGATTGTGCTACTCCAGTCATAATTTCAAATGTAAATTGTAGTGTAAGTTGTAAAACATCTTCCAATTTACTTTGAAGTTTGCACTTTTCTAAATAAGATTTCAATGTTTTATCATGTCAGATGTCTATAGAATGGTTATAAAAAGGGGTGGGAGGATAAAAACCTTTCCTCCTTTTTTTTTTTCTGTGTTTTTGCTTGTATTTTTGTTTATTTTTTTTAATATTAAAAGAATTAGTGACAGCAAAGCTTCAGGCAAGTTGGACAAAGTTTGGGCTTCTAAATCTCATTTTGTTTTTACGTTAATAAAATACATAAGCAGGTATGCTTAGAGAAGGTAACAGATGATACTTATCAAAACAAAACATAAAAGCATCTGGAAAAGAAAGATGATGCCATCACCAGCTGCTGAGGAGAAAAAGTTTAATTGTACTTAAACTGAAGCTTAATGTATTTAAATAATGATCCCAGAGGTGTGATGATGTAATTTTGTAATGACGGGTGGTCTGAGAAGGATATTTCTTTGGTTTTGTCTTGGGGAGGGGGAAAAAAAAATCTTCTTCAAAAATGTCAGATTTTGCAGAGATTTTCAGAAACACTAAATTTGTAAAGTTAGCTGTGAGGTATGTGGGAGTATAGGAAAAAAAAATCACAAACAAAAAAGCTGGTATCCAGTATTTGTACTGCTGATATCACACACTAGCATATGGTTCTGTTTATCAAAGCAGCATGTTATCGTTGGATATAACTCCGAGTTTTATAAATTTCATATCAAACAATCCAAATACAGTGAATTTTCATGACTAACATCCTATTTGCTAAAAGATAATGCACTATGGATAGATGTCTGGTCATGCACGTGTGTGTGACACATCTTTCTTAAAACTACCATATGTGTTCTGGACAGTTTTTGTTAAAATGAGTTTGCATTCTCCAGAACTCAACAACTGTTTCTCAGTTTACTTTTTCAAATTTCAAACTCTTCACAGAATGACACCAGTTGATATAGTCGCTGTCTATTCTGATTCATGCAAAAACAATGTAAAAATAGCTTTCAGCAGCAACATGTAAAGCAGGGTTTTCCATATCGAGGTCAGAGAATCCCTTGTGTTTACAAGCATGGTGGGAAGGAACTAGACAAGATTTAAGCATTGCTAACATGGCATTAAAAAGAACTTCAGCTGGAATATCCAAGAAAACATTCACATCAATCGTGTTTTTCTTCTAATTTGTTGAAACTTGGTTTAATTTATTTGCCTTTAAATTTTATTAATTCCAACTGGGACGTAAGTATTAACAGGAGGTCACATCCATACATACTATACAGTAATTTTTTTTTGGGGGGTGCACAGTTGAAAGTAATGGCTAGATTATGATTGTTACAGAGTCATTTTAGTTTGTTTTATTCTAATTGGTTGGAAATCCTGGACTAACAACACATAAGAGCTGTCTGTTCTTGTGACTTGTTCTCTATATAGTCATCTTGTAGTTATGTGGACATTTCCATGCTTTAGGAAGTGCTGTGTTGCAGGGAATTCGTGACGGTTCTGTTCATCTTTATGAATAACATGTCTACCATATTTTTATCTTATCCAGACTGATGCCATGGCATCGTCAGGCCTCTTCTTCAAAGATGGAAAAAAGCGCATTGATTATATCTTGGTCTACAAAAAGTCAAGTCTGCAGGTAGAGAAAAGAAGCACGTTTGAGAAGAATTTGAGAGCAGAAGGGCTAATGTTAGAACGAGAGGTGAGTTTTGTAGCTTATGTGGTATAAAGCTATTTATTTAGATACATTATAAAGTATTTAAAATACTGTCTTACTTGATTGAATGTATAAAATTCCTGGTGTCTTACAAGTCTTTGCGGTCAGGCTGGTCCCTCTGTTTAATGCTATTATACTAACAGTTGTTTGATAGCATGTGTTTAACATGTTAACCTGCTCCTGCATGTTTATATGCATATGTGCACACGCACCCACCCAGAATAGAATCAGTTTTAAATAGGAGCAGGTTTAGTGCAGTATCGAGGGAAACTCCCAGCTCCTGACACATACAAAACAGAAGAAGCGTCAGTAACCCATATTGTTTCTTTAATATATAACCTCTGTCTTTCAGCAGGATGCATGGCATTAAATCCCTCTGTATTTTAAAAGGGCTAAAGATGTCAAACTAATCCATCCCTAGTTTGTGTGTCCTAATCTGCATTGTGCTCTTTGAGCTAGAATAGTTTACAATTTAAGTGCTACTGTTCAGGCTTCTAAATTTTCCAGAATACACTTGAAAACAAGTAGAATAATAATAATAAATAAATGAAAAGCTAGCCTGTTATTCTGGTTGTATTAAGAAGAAAAATCTGATTTTGTATCAAGTTTCAGTACTGTCCCCCTTTTTCTTTAAAAGCTGAAACTCCTGAAGACTAAGAACTTCAGGTATTAGTAGGGAATTAATTTTTTTGTTGTTGCTATAAGGGAAGAATTTTGTCATCTTAATTCTTATCTATAACAATTTATTTTCCCCAAATTCCAAGTTAATGTATGATTAGGCTTCTAATACATTTGCTGATACTACAGAGATGAACGTTTCTTTCTGTGTGCTCACAGTCAAACTTCAAATGAATACTAAAAACCAAATGTTCTCTGCTTTGTCAGACAATTATGTTATTTTGTTTTGTTATTTGTGTCTGCTTCCATTTTCTTTTTTTCATTCTTTCTGTGTCTTAGTTTGAGTGCTGCTCTGTATTGCACTTCGGTGTGGATATTCAGGAATTTTCATTTCCCCACTGCGAAATGTGAAAAAACATTTCAAAGTGTTAAGTTGTTGCTGTTGTGGTTGGGATATCAGTAATGAGAGCATTAATATAAAAATGAAGGAAAACAAAGTCAGGAAAACAGCCTTGGAATTCTGCTGTTTCGTGAATTACTTAAAAAGCAGACGTGTATTTGCTCTATCCTGAAATAAGCTCCTATACTTCACGTGTCTTTTATCCTGTTTTATTCTGCTCTTCAGCTCAGCAGAATTACCTTGCGTGTTCCGTATTAAAGCAATGAGGTTTTAACTGTTGGAAGTCCTTGCAAGTACTGGCTGACAATAAAGCATGTTAAATATTCATAAGTAACTGACCTAATGGTATTGTAAAATTTATTTTTAAGGTTTTAAAAATTGATTGGAGTCTAATAGAAAAAAATAAATATTGGGATGTTTACTGAAATTAGAACAATGCCAGCTGGAATCAATTCACAAGCACTGACCTTTCAGACAAAATATGTCTTTATAAGATAGTAATTCTACATATCAGATTATTTAAATTTTTACAATATTGTTTTTTCCACATCTTTTGCAAAAAAAATTAAATCCTAGAAGCAATATTTTAGAACTATGACATGACATTATGTCACTAATAGGTATAATTTTGAACATTTAAAATTGTATTAACTCTTCAATTGAATTTTCTTTTATCTTTACTTACCAAACTGTGTGTTACTTAAGTTTTTGGGTGGCTTTAATCAGACTCACCTGTACCAAAATAATTACATATAAAAATGCATAGAACCGTAGAGTATCCTGAGTGGGAAGGGACCCACAAGGATCACCGAGTCAAGCTCCTGGGTCCCCAAAGTACCACTCAAAAAATCAGATCATGGGTCTGAGAGCGCTGTCCAAACACTTAAGGAAATATAGCTGGGAGAGGAGTTTAAAATTGAAATATTGATTAAGAAAGATAAATTTAGGAACCTGTAATGCTGAAATTCTTGTTTTGTGTTCAGATAAATACATTACACAAAACATTTGCATCGAATATTACTTGTAATTTTCTGGAAGTTCTCAATTCTTACAGAGATGACATTTATAAGTTGATAGAAGGCATCACAGTTACTTCACTGTTCCTGGATTTTCCATTTAGGCCAAGTGGGACCTGCAGACTTCCCTCAGCTGTTCTTGTGGCTCTTACATTCTTCTTGAATGGGACACACATTAAATGGTCATGAAATGGCTCATCAAAAATGATTTTTGAGGGGATGTTTATTTATTCCATGTCAAAATGCTGCATAAAGCCTTTCCCTACTTCTGCTGTGTTTATAAGCAAAGATCTGTCCTACGGGTTCCTTTTTGACAGTTTCTAGGTTATTCATATTACAAGATTTGTGGAGGGGTTTTTATCAATTTTCCTATGTTCGGGTCAGAGCACTTAAAGTATTTTCAGATCTGTGCAGCAGCTTCATGCAGGAAAGCAGAATTTGCCTCTGAAGAATGCTTTTAGAAACTTGAATGCCGTGTGGTTTTGAATTATTAGTATGTGTTTATTTGTTACCTCTTTTTGCAGCCAGCTGTTACAAACAGTGACATCATGTTTGTTAAAATTCACTGTCCATGGGAGACTTTGTGCAAATATGCAGAAAGAATGAACATCAGGATGCCTTTCAGGTATTGTGGAAACCATTTTAAGGAACTTGTAATTTAGTACTTAAAATATTACAACTTTGTTACTTACCTTAAGGCTAAAATTCAATCCACTCGCTGCACTGTGGTCAGGCATGTTTATATTTTAATTTAGTGAGATGAAAAGGAAAGAGGAGAGTAGAAACAAAAAATAGGTACTGTTCTTTTTCACGTTAGCCTGTGGTATTTGTTTTCAAGCTTACCTTCCAAGTCAAATCAAACGCAGACTGTTAGAAAGTATTGTTAATAGTTGACACGTTAGTGAGAACTCTCAAATTCTTGGTCCTTTAATGTTCCTTTGCCAGAATAATAACTTGACCTCAGTTCCTCATCTGTGTGCTAATCAAATTCTATTGTACCTATTTGCAATAAAGAGTGTAGGACAAGCTAACCTCTCCTGTAATAACACAGATTTTAGAAGGAGCAAGTGTTCCTTTTCAACTCAATTAAAGCTGTTTTTGCAGAGAGAGAAGAGCTTTGTTGTGTGCTGTAAACTTCACTGAGAGTCAGAATGGTAACTGGATGCTAAAGCTGTGTGACTCACGGAAAATACCCTTGCAGAACTCCTTTCTCACTTAAATTTCCAAGTGCTCTACCTCCTGACTTGAGCTATCATGATGTGGCTCTCTTGAGTTAGTCCTAAGCCAGAAACTTAGTCATTGTGAAGCATCCTTAGCTCAAAGCTGGTTTTAAATACCCAGTTTTATACCGAGTTTCCACATCATTGCATTAAGTCCTTTCCATTAAATAATGTGTTCAGTATCAGTCATCTTCTGAATGCTTAAGAATATTGTTATAGTTCCCTTTGAGCTTCCCTGGTTTGAGAAATTCTTGTTTATGTTTTAAATATAGAAGTGTTTGCATATGTGTATGCATGCAAACAAAATTCCTATTCCAAAGAGTTCTTTCTTGCTTTTAATACTTGAAGTCACAAACAATAGCTTTTAGCAGTGGTTTGAATTCTTCCTCATTTTATTAAATCCATAGATCAGCGGTGCCCTTCAGAAAATACTGGTTAACTTTTACAACACTACTTTATTTTGAAGCCATTCTTAGTTGTTGTGTTAGTAATTGACAGGTAAATATATTCTGTCTTTTCCAAAGTGTCTGAGCCATGTTTCTTTGGTTTTGGGTTGATGCTTCAGCTTCCTTCTATCCTAGGCATATCAGATACACAAAAAGTAGTTAAAATGCTAAATTCTGTTGCTTGACTTTGTTAGTTTGTAGAGTGAAACAATTACCTGGTAAGAAAGAAAGAAGCCTGCTGCCCACCTCCAGCTCTGTGAAAAGTATGGAATTGATCACCATTTTTTTGTGTCTTGAGAAAAGATTTAAGAAGGAATTAAAATGAGATTGCAATGTCAGACTTGTGTGAATATTTCAAATAAGCTATTTCTTTAATTTCTGTACTTTTTAAAATAACAATAAGCGTGGCAGTTTTATTGTGAACACAAAGTGGACACAGCAGATTTGAACAAAGGTCCACCTTGCTTTGCCAGCAGCCAGTCTCAGACATTTAATACAGAAGCAGAGAAGTATTTCATGATGCCCTCTGGTTCCAGAAATCTATGGTTTAGAGACTTTCTGAGACAGAGCTTGTCTTCATGTGTGTTTTTATTTGCCCCTGATGGCCTTTGCACGGATGTAAAAATAGCCTCTTGTGCTTCCATTACAGCATCACACGGTCGCACATTTTGTAATTTCGTTACATGTTCTGGCAAAAGCACTATCATTCACTTAAGTATTGAGCTTACTTATTTAAGTTAGCAAGGCATATGGAAGGCATATATTTTTTTTCCTGAGATAACTATTTTCTCTCTTCAGTGGATAGAAGAAGCTTAAATCATACCATTGTGCTGTAATTGCAATGAACTAGTGCTCCCTTCTAAGAGCAGATTATTTCTCTTCAGCTTTGTCTGATTTATCAGCAGCTTCTTTCTGTCTATTTTGGATGCGTAATTTAAGAAGAGAGCTAACCTTCCCTGCAGTGCTTCAATGCAGTACACCCTTATCCTCTTGCACAGGGTTGCAAAATTTTGGCTTTCAGCTACACTCCTTAAAATATCAGTACCACGTATGAATAATACATGAAGAAGAAGTCTCCTGAATTATACTCATACTTTTTAGCATGCTCAATCTAGCAATCGAAACAAAATCGGTATTCTTATTACACGAGAAGTATTTCTGTTACTGAAAAGTAACTAATTTTTTTTGTCTGACCAAGGGACTAACCAGCATCCTAGAACTCATTTTTAGCATGGCATTATGCCTAAATGTGTTGGCAGATACATAGTATGCGTCATATATGCAATCTAAGATGGAATCTCAGTGTTTCAATTACAAAAGGAAATTTTCCTAGCATTTCAACAGATTACAGTAATCACTGTTGCTGTCTATATGCATTCAGATAGGACAATGTTTAAATTATGACTGCATTATACTTTGATTTTAAATAAATTTAAATATGTGTTCTGACAGGAGAAATGTAACTGTGATATGGTTCTGAAACCCAGACAAAAGTTTCATTGTACCAGTGTCTAAAGGAAGTCCTTGTGAAACATAAATTATCAATGGGTATAATGAAGAAAAAATGTGTTTCTGTAGCTTAGCTGGACCCAATATGTGCAAAACAGCTAAGGGTGATGAAAGGAAATGAATAAAGTGTTTTTTCAAATATCTGATGGCAAAATCCTGTAAAAATTCTTCATTATTTCATTTAAAATTCTGCCTAGTAGTACTAAATACCAGGCTGCCAACAGTCTACAGACTGGTAGATAACTTTGCTATGACCACTTACTTTCTAGGCTCTGTTTCCTTTTCACTCTTTTTACTATACTCATTTTGTTATTATTTTAATATAAGTAATGCACCTTAATGAATCTCAACTACTCTTGAGATGGGCAGTTGCAGATCTTGTGAACTATGTTGGTTCTGGGTTAAGTTCTCCTCTGATGGAGATTTCGTTGGCTAAGTATCCAGAGTGGAAGTGCCATTTTTGTGTGTGTTACCATGAAGGGCAGGGGAAAATAGCAACTGACAACAGGGTTAAGCCCTCATAGTAATGTATCTACCTAAACTTGTTTTAATTACTAATAAAAAATAAAATAAAACATGCAGGAGGAAAAAGGGTTTAGGTGTAAATATAAAGTATGACTTGAATTAAAAAAGGAAAAAATGTCCTGGTGCCAAACTTCACTGTCCCCGATGATTGCCATGGTAAAGATGCAGATACCCCAAGGAATCTGTAGGATCTTGGCCTTTGTTTAGCTGAAATGTGGCAGGAAAGGGTAGAAGGAGGCCAGAGGAAAATTAAAAACTGAAACAAATTATGGAAGGTATGACATTGCAGCAAATATGTCTCTATATTTTTTTCAAACAAACTGTACTCTGAAGACTTCACTGGCAATTTCTGATATTGTTTCTCTGAGGTTACTGTGACCAGTGAATGGTGGAGAGAAAAGAACCGTAACATAAATGTGTTTTGTTTCAGTTAGTGCTCTTAGATTTGTAGGGCCACATGTTGTTCTTCAGTTGGATGCAAAAAGCCAAGCGAAGGGAAGGTGATGGTACGCCACTCCAGAGAGTGAAGTTGGGACCTAATGGTGCTAAGTGCTTATGGTATTAATGCGCAGAGTGCATAAAGCATTTATTAGCATGGGAGTTCTGGTAATTCTTCTAAAATTAGTTCTATGGAATAAAAAAAAAAAAAATGCTAAGAAAGATGCCATGAAATGAATATGAGCATGACAGCATTTGATCCTTCTCTAATGGGTGTCTTGTGAATGAATCATGGATTAGTTCTTGTTATTAGCTACAATGCAAAGAAGTAAATTTTACTCCGGAGCAAATTTTAAACTTGAAAATATGTGAGGTCACAGTATTTTAAAGTGCTTTATTCATCTTTCTATGAATATGTATGTTTTTAAATGTCCAATGTTCTTTTATGATGTATATGTCCTTTTCAACTGTCTCCTGCTTGATTATTCTCAGCTGATTTCTGCTGTTCTTTCAGGAAAAAATGTTATTACACTGACTGGAGGAGCAAAACCATGGGCAGGTTGGTGGGTGATGTGTAGATTCTAATTTTGTCAAATAGTCACCCTGCTAAAGAAAATCCATTTGCAGTTGTAAATTTATCCAGAAAACTTGGAAAATTAGATTATTTCCCTCAAAACTCAAAATATGTTAGCTCCAAGTGCTAAAATATTCATCTGTAACAAGATGCATTTCTCTAAAGCTTTGCCAGTTCTTGTTTTAGAAATGCAAAAGTGTTTATGCCAGGAAAAAAGTGGCCCTTATCCTGGCAGCAAAGATTTAATACTGGATCTATCTCTACAGTTACGTCTGCTGTTACTAAGACATGCTACATTAGTGTGGAAGATACTTTTGAGTGCATGTCTTAAGTAAACTCTGGTAGTCAGCTATTTCCTTAAATGCATAAATGTAACTTTTCTCATGTGCATCCTGTTGATCAACTGCATCGATGATGCCCTGAAGGCTGGTTTGAATTCTTATTTGATAGCTGACAGTTTGCTGCAGTGAAAGACTTTTAACTCTGAGATTTCATGAGGTTACTATCTTCTAAAATATCTTTCAGTCTGTCATAAATGGCTTTCTTTCCTGAAAAACGTCCAGCTATAGCATTTAAAGCCCAGGGAGCTAGTAGTGAGTAGCCAGGCTAGGATGGCAGGGCTGCCAAATGAAGGCCAGTGCACACAAAGCTCACCTGAACCTGAGGCTGCTGCTTCGGTGAAAGGAGCCTGGAGGAGCTAGGATGGGGGGATACTGTGAGCTGTAACTGCTCCCTCTTGCTCTAGTCAGGCAAAATGATGTTTTGTAAATCCTAATTACCAACAGAAAAGATGAGATTTTTTTATTTTATTGTTTTTTACGTGAGGGAAAACTCCCAAAAGAGTTTTCTGTGGTTGGTTTTCTTGAGATGAATCTTGATTACATTTGATTTAAGTTCTCCCATTTTTACTTTAGATGATGAAGAACTCTCGTTATTTCTCAGGAATAATTTATATGGTCTCACGGTATCAGTTTGCAAGATAATGTTTTAACAAAAATAGACAAAGCACTGCTGAACATCAAAGTAAGAAAAAACTGCATAAGCAAATAAAATATATTAAAATAAAACAACCTGTTACATAAATTTACAACTGCATTTTTCCTCTTCCCAGTCATTCACATGCTTGCTCCATTTTACCATGCGTTATGAAAAATTTAAGTGATGTGCTTTGCCTTTGAAAAGGCAAAATTAACAGAGCTTTATTTTGTCTTAATTTATCTGAAACCCATCTGGTGAGTCCTAGATATGAAATCAATTTATTTTCCTTATTTAGAAGGACAAAAACATGCTTTTGAAGTTGTGCAGTACCCGTGAACTAAGTAATAAGCAGTTTTAATGCCAGATTGATTCTACATTCAAAACAAATGTTTTTACCTGTAATATACCCGGAATTTGGGAATCTAGTTGTTTGTTGTTTTTTGTTTTTTTTTTCCTCTGGCACTTGATACAATCCAGTGCACAGAGGAACAGTGTGAAAAAGAAGCTGTGTCTGAAGTTGCAAGCTAACTGTAAGGTTGCTGACATATCCATCTCATCATTCTAACTTCTGCTACTGTCATCGTCTCCCTGCATCCTAAGGCTTTTCAAACCTAACTTCTCTGTAATTTATCAAATAGTTTTTAATATTTCTAAGTGGAGTTTACAATAGCTAGGCTGAGGAATATGTATGAAAATATTTGTGTATCGAAGGTAAAATTTTGATGCTACTGAGTTTCTGTAATTAAGAAAATGGGTTTAGACTATTACATTAGGCCCTGCTGTGACATGTACACTTCCCTGAATTTTATTGGCGCGGTAATATGGTAGATTAATATGTTTATACATGTCTTTAAGTCCACAAAAAATTATTAGGAGCATGGTTAAAAGAATAAAGGTAAGTGTAGTGCTTATTGATATACTGTGTTTCTCATGTGTGATATCTACATGGTATCTATCTACAGCCAGTTTATTTATTTGCATACCTTAAAAAAAGGCAAAATTGTATACAATAGTGTGAAGCTTGATTTCTGTTCATGGGGCTAGTCTACAGAAATTGTATTTAATAATTTAATTTTTAATAATTTTAAGTAAATAATGCATGTATCAAAAATAGTCTGAACTCCCTCAGATTTATGACTGAATAATCTTATGAATCAGTCTTATATGTGCCATATCAGACACCCCAACACTGGTTAAGGGATGACATTAAGAAGAAGAAAATGAAAAGTTAGTTGCTACAGTATGCAGGTTCATTCTTGCTAGTGAAATGTTAACATCATTTTATATTTGTAAGGCTAGAGAACCAGAAATGAATTTGTTCAGCAATTTAGTTGCAGTATCCTGCTTTGCAAAAAGACTTCTAAAACTTTTTTGATTTCAATTTGTACACTGAAATAAATCTGTTAATATCATTCCATAGGATACATGTTGCAGATTTTTTTTTTGGTGGTGAAAACGTTCCAGTATTGTGTCCCTATATTGAAACTGTCAACCATAACACATTTACCATTACAAAGCATACCACAAGGTCTATACAATTTGGTGGCACGTGGTTGACAATTTTTGACCACTGTCTTGCGTGTTAGAGTACAAGAGGCAAACACTGAGCAAGCTAATGGCTGGTGATCGCTGTCAAAAATGTCTTTCTGAAGAATGGCATTTGCTCAGTTCTGGTGTCTTGTTCCACTATAACCATGAATCCTGGTCAGAAAATTCCAATAGCAGTTTCATAAGGAGAAGTAATTGCTCCTTTAAGTCATTGTGGTTAAAGAGTGAAAGGCTGTGAGGAAGAGATAGGAGTGATAGAAGGTCACTGTTCTGCAAATAGCACAGTAGTACGGATGTATTGTAGATCAAGCTTCCTTGACTCCTTGAAACTAAAGGCACACCGGAGACTCAAGTCATGTTAGATTAATTCTCGGTGCACCAAGTTCACCTTTGAGGTGCTTTTTTGCATTGGAGTCTGCTGAGGAAACATAATCTGCAAGGATTTTTGGACTAAACAGTTCTCCAAAAACAACAACCAACAAAACAGAATGTAACAGAACATTTGAGCACAAAAGTTGAACAAAGCTGAAATTACAAGCATCTTCAAAAATATTTATTTTCACATCTGAGACTAAAATGCTTGCATGTTTCAGAATAACACCTTGTAGTCTCGTAGTTTCAGTAAGAGTGTATCTGCACACTGTTCAGATGCATTCCCAGCAGTGTTTCCAGTAGGACATTTTTAATCTCATTGCATGAACTGACTTCAACAGTGATTTCACCAGACCAGACCTGTTTGCCTTCCCTCCTACTGAATAGACTCCACTGAACAGATCTTTCTGAACAGAAATCTTTCTGAACAGCTAGTTTTGACCTGGAAAGTCATTCTGACTAAGTGTGCTAATATTTAGTCCTCAAACAATCAGTCAAACATTTATCCAAAATTTGTTTTTGCTTTGAATGAAAGCTCCATGAATCTTTAGTGTCATCATTAACTGTAGAGTCTTGTGAGCCAAGAAAAGAGGCTTGTTTGCTGAATTAGTTTTTATATGAGGAAAGATGTAAATTTCAGTGGACGTACTCTATGCTGTCTGAAGAGACTGGGTTTTGGAGTGACCAGCCGTAAGTAAGGTAATGAAAACAGATTAGTAAGTCATCTTATCTCCTAAGAAAAGTTGCATATGTAACATAGACATGATTTTTAGTTTATTCCAATAGAGCTCTTCATCATATTGCATGTTGAAAGAAATGGACTTTGTTTTTTAAAGGGCTAATTTCTTTAAGATAAAAAATATCGGCTAGTGCTTTTTAAATTTTGGAGATGAAACATGGTCAAGGTTCTTTGCAAGACCAATTCTAAAGTAATTTCATAACCAAAAATCTGATATCAGTTGCATTGGATACCGTTCTTCCTGATGTATCTATGTACTTTCCTCTTTAAAAGAAAAGACTTTTTTTTAAACCTAAAAAAAAAAAAAAGTCAGCATGTGTATAACAAGAAAAAAAAAAAAAAAAAAATGAAGAAAATCAAGTGCAAACTACCTGCATGGATTGTGTATAATTTTGTGCTGGAAGAATTTCTACTGAAACCATTAAAATAATCAACTGGCACATTAAGGTATTATTTCAGCAGAGGAGGCACTGAAGGGATGCACCTGTGTAGGAATTGTTTTTTGTGTTTCAGCTTTATGAATATATTTCACATGAGTTTTTTGTCTCGTACTGCTTAGTGTCAATAGAGTGCTGTCCCTCAAGTGCAGTACCAATTAAATATGGAGTGTGCACGGACTCCTTGGTAATACATAGCAAGAAGAATATATTGAGGATTTTAAATGTATATGTAAAATTATGATCCCACATTTAGTTTAGCTTTCTGTCTGACATGGTGTTAAACAGGGGTACACCTTTTGCTATTTTTATTGATAATAAAACGTTTTCACAGAAGTGGCTTTACTGCCTGAGAGCAATTTGCTGTGATCATTTATTCCTCTTAATTTTGAAATGGGGAGCTGTGCTTCTGCTTAGCACAAGCAGTTACTTCCTTCCCTCAAATAAAAATCTAGTACTAAGCATTACAATTTTTGTGGCTCTGAGATCTCTATGCTTTTTATATCATGCATTCATGGTAATTGAGTAGGGCCCATATCCCACTGACCATTATTATTTGGGGAATGTTTTTCCAAAATCCAATTTCTGTCAAGATCTCAGACATGATTGATAATACAGCATACTGTAATGAGACCTATTCCTTAAATACCCACACTTTATAGCAGTTCAATATGAGAAAAATAAAGGTCAGCAAGTGCAAAACAGAAGTAATGAGGTAACTTCTAGCATTTGCTTGAAAATGAACTGTGCTATGCCATATTTTTCCATCTCTAAAACTTGTGCTGAGATACTTTTTAGCTAGGACGTCCGTGAAAGAAAGGCCTTTACGTTACCAGTATATGATCTGATCAGGAGTAAAAAATGATGTTCTGTTTGTGTTACAATGCCAGTTTTTAGGGAACTGCAGGAAGCAGTATCAGGTTTTTGCTGGTTTTATTGGAGTTTTTTTGTTAGTTTCTCTAAAGACTGTATAACAACTTGTGTGTAGTGTAGCTTTTTACTTCATTTGATATATCAGTATATCATATATCAGTATATGGTTTCCTAAGGTAATATCAGCCCTTGGATTTTGATGAAAAAAACAGGGGAAGGCTTTATTCAGATCAGAAAAACAGAACAATTTGACAGTGAGGAATCTTGTATTCACCTTTAAATTTAATGATTTTTACTGTCCAAACACCAGGGAAAGGAGGGAGCTAGGGAAGAGAGGGAGAACCAGAATCCCACTGATGTTAGAATGAGAGGCACTTGAGTCAATTCTGCAAGATCAGATCACATAAAGAAAAATACAAAATGAAAAAAAATAATAAAACAACTGTTAATTATACTCCTTAACTCCTTATATTATTTTAATGGGAGAATTTCCTGCTTTCATTTAATTTCTAGTATGATGTCAGTAAATATACAGTGATGGAGTTCGAAATAGCAAACGGGTAAGAGGTTGTAAATTTGATTTCTTGCTATCTCAGTTTGCAGAGGAATATGAGAGAGCTGAAAAGCTGGCTGCCCAGAAATCCAATGAAGCTTGATAAGGAGGCCCTGCCTGATCTTGAAGAGACTGATTGCTACACAGCACCCTTTAGCCGTGCACGCATACACCAGTAAGTGTTGGAACTGGAAATACAGTGCCAGAGACCAGAAGGATTTTTTATTTTCTCACTACTAAGCAAGTGCCGTACAGGCAGCCGTGAACAGATGGTCACTGGCAAATACCCAGTATCATGTCTGCTATTTTCTATGGATTTACTCTTAAAACTAAAAGCTGTGCTCTGTTACTTGCTGTATCACAGTCACAGGGAGCAGTATGGGCAAAAATTTGACTGAAAAATCAACACCACCTTTTTGGTTTAGAAGTTTTGCTTTCCATTACGTTACAAAATGCAAATACCTGCTCAAGTTTGCTTAGCTTAATTACATATTTTACTTAGGCAAAACCTGAGACAGCTGTTGAAACTGTGGAAACACCTGGAAATGGGCTAAAAATAGTGCCAGGGTTTTTGTTATCAAATGTGCATTTGAAAAATGCTTTTGTCTCTGAAAGAATTTATATGTATGTATGTATGTATATATATATATATATATATATATATATATATATATATATATATATATAATTTTTTAAGGACAAAAGCAGTCTTGAATATTCTAGCTATTTGTTTATTTTTAAATTATTTGGTGATAAGTCTTTAGGAAATGAAAGTTCATATAAAGCAGAAATGTAAGCTGGGCTAAACAGACTGTTTCCTTTTAAGTGAAGAAGCTGTATGCTAGTGGACTGACTATACCCTAGAAGGACAGAATAATTGCATTATCATCCTAATTTTTATTTTTTTTTAGTAATTAACTATATTGCACTGGGACAATCACTTGTTCATGGTGTTATTTCTCCACCAGCTCAGCTGATGTTATGAATTGCAAGAGTGTCATCTTTGGCACAGCTGAGTAGGCAAAAGCTCCTTCATGTCAGATTTCTGGCATTCAGAATCCTGAGCCATCTGGGAAAGAATATTTGCGTTATTTGGCTCCATCCTAGGATTTTCTGTGGAGCTGCTACTAAAGTGTCCAGTGCCTGGAGCTAAGTGTTGTTGTTTTTTTTTGTTTGTTTGTTTTGTTTTGTTTTTTAATTCCCTAAATAACAATGGTAGCAGTTCTCTGACTTGCGCCTCTGCCAATTTATCAGTAATAATTTCAGAATGATCATTACTTCTAGATATTATTTTCTTAAAATTTATATCCAGCATGGAAATGACCTAGATAATAGGACATAATAGAAAAGAATTGGTTTATTTGCTCATTTTCCCCAACAATCTGTGATAAAGACAAATTTGGGGGGTGATCTGAGAAGATGCTTTCGGAATGCAAAATCTTATGTCTTGTGCAGTAAACAAGAAGCATAAAGATACAATAAATCACTCTAAGAAGAAAACATTGAGCAGCTATATTTCAACAACTGTGCATTGTTTTGAATATTGAAAGACATTCGTTATTTCTCTAGTTTTACAATAAACAATAAAGACAGCTTCTTCAGCAACTCCACGAGAAGTAGAATCGTGCATCACATGCTACAAAGAACAAAGTATGAAGATGGAAAATCCAAAATGGGTAAGAATGCTTTATCTTTTTTTTTTTTTTTAACCCATTTTATACCCTTACTTGCCTGAAATAGTATTTAGTGGAGTAAACTTGATTAATTTTGCCATGCCCTTGAAATCTTTGTTCAACCAGTAATACAGTTGAATGAAAGCTGCAAACAATTGCTCTGTTAAGTAACTCAGTGAAAAATAGCATTAGTTTTCACTTAATACTCTTTTTTCTTTTTTAAATAAATATGAGAGATTATAATAGCTTTATATGATCAAGAGCCTTACAAAAGATAACGCGTACCCCAGAAAACTGACGAGTATTTTAGGACTGGCCCTGATATTGCTAGAACCCAGCAGTGCCAATCCAACAGAATCAGAGCTGCACTTAAATTATATGAGATCTCTAGTGCAGCTTAGAGACGGTTGACTTAAAGGCAATTCAATTTTTATTGACACTTCTATTACGGTACTGTATTTCAAAAGATCTAGTTACTCCTTTTCATTTGCAATTAACAGGGAATGTATGTATGATCTTCTGTTTTGTTTACAGGAATTAAATTAAGAATTTAATATATAGATAGACAACTAAAGCCTTATAAAGACAACAGCAATTACAGAAAGTTGTTGCTTGATTTCTGGGAGAAAAGCAGTAGTAAGAAAATCTTAGAAACTGAGGGATGAAATCTAATGCTATTGAAATTGATGATGGCAAGTTTCATCTTGAGATTAGTGTAATTTGTATGTTATGTTTGAATGGGCAAATCTGAAATGTGTCATGAGAATTTATTTCTTGGGTAAACTTGGCTGTATAGGTATCCTCTCACAGGCTACTGAATCTTTTTATTGTTATTATTATGGTTACTGCTTATTTTTTATAACGTGCTTTGATAGTAAAATAAATCTGGCTTTAGGAGGACTCTAGGAACTGATCCAAAATGCTGTAGCAGAGCATTGATCTGGTACAAACTCCTTCAGCTGGTTCATATTTAAAAGTAACAGGTTAGCTTTTAACTCTGCAGGGGTTTTGCTGCCTCAAAGATTGTCTGTCCATGCCACTCTGTGTGTGCCAGATCATCTGGTCACCCATAAAATCTGTATCGTATGCTCTGATTAATACAACATGAGTGTAACTACTTTCTCACACTTGATCTAGCATGAGAACCAGACCATGAAAGCAAAGTTGCAGACACTGGCCCTCAGAAAGTTGTATTTTGACAGAGCTAGGGAGCTTAAGGTATCAGTAAGACCCACGGTCAGTGGAACAATTGATGACTGTCATGTTTAACAGCATCCTGAGCATCTAATGTGAAGTTGCATTCTCATTTCACAACCTGACAATTAATTCTTGGTGCGTGAAGTTCAATATATATTAAAAATCATACTCGAACTAATGCATTTTTTTCCTTTTAGGTATTAATAGATTACTAAATAATGGAACTTACGAAGCAGCATTTCCACCACATGAGGTAAGCTCATTAGTTTTGTATTTGTATTTATATTTTGATAAAAGCTTGCATTAATATTTTGACGATATAGTTATCTATTTTGTCTTGCAAATGTTTTATTTCACTAAGTAGCGTTGAGTGTTTTTGTTTTTTTTACTAACAGCTCTTTAATGTTGGCTTTTTGAAATACAAAAAAAATATTTATTTTTATGTAATGCGTTGTGATAATCCTGGAACATTTCCTAGAACATTATCTTACTGATCTAGACTATTATCTTTTTTTCTAAGCAGATAGTGCCTATGGAGTTCTTAACAGCAATGTTTATTATTCGAAATTGTTGCAATTAGTTGCGTTAAATTATTTTTCCCTGACACCATTCAAAATGTTTTGTTTTTTAAATAGGTTGTGCAATGGATCAAATTTAGGGAAGCAGTTTACTTATTTCCTATTTAATCCTTTCTGTATAGTTCCGGAGAGTTTCTACTTGATAATTCTACTAGGTTAAGGTCTACTGAAGAGCTGAAAAATCAAAAACTTGTCTTTGAATTCAGGGGGTTATCAGAGAGTCTTTGTGCATTGAAAGGAAAGAAGCAAGCCACAAATCTTTGGTTTGATCAGATAAATGCTGATCAGTAGCTGGTAATTGCAGCTGTGAACTCTGGTTGATTGGCTGAATACTGTGACTTGATCTTGTGTTTCAAAGGATTGGCCTATGCTTTACAAATTGAAAGTAATTTTTAATATGGTATAAATAATTAAATGCATGGAATACAGAGAAGGAATATTTTAGGTAAATAATTGAATATAATTGTTAATGCTTCAGTAGGGCATTACAGACTGTAGGAAAAAGCTAGTCATATTGACAGAAAAAAAACTGTGAAGCTTTCTCTGGCTTCCAAATCCATGCTCTAATATGCATTTCCTGTATATATTCCTTTGTTTATCACAAGCTTCAGTTTCAGAGTTTCAGTATAAGCTTAATGAAGTCACATATTTAAGCTACTCATCTTAATTGCAGCTTAACTGGTGCTAAGGATAGTGGTTAAACACCCTGCACTTTTTTTTTTTTTTTTTTAATCACACAGGCAAATGAGAAATTCAGTCCCAGAGTGAACACTGTGACACTTGGACTCTGTCATAGATAAGCAATGCAGAAGGAAGTACGAAAAAAATACCTAAAATGTACATGCTGGCTAATGCTTTATGCATTGCATTCATTTAGGCGACTGTGAGAATAAGCTGATGTTCTATTCCTAGGAACTTCTCAGTGTTGCAAAGGCCACTCTGTGCTAACATTTTGGTATGGCTCTTTGCTGACTTTAATGCAGAACATTGTTTTTAAGTCATTCTTAAACCAGAGGGGTCAGCAGACTCCAACAAGCAAATAATACTCTTTCAATGTGAGGAATGTTCACTATTTCAAATAGATTATAAAAATCTAAACGACTAAACAGCTTGAGTTTACCAGGTTCACAAATCTGTCTCTTACCAAGAAGTAGTTTGAATTACTTGCAGTTGTTTGATGAACAATTTTCTTCACCATAATTGAGAGTTGTCTAATGAAAGGACATTTCGGGGGGAAGAAGTTCAAATAAACATGTCCTGCCTCAGAATTGGGGTAAAATGGCAAATACAAGCAATTCTGTTTAGGATGGGTCTAGTGAATCCGTGTTACTTCTCAGCTGCTGCGCATGAGGCTGTTCTTTCAGGCTGTCAGGCGGTGTGTAAATGTCAGGCAAGGACTCTTTTTGAGCCAGATTGATTCTGTTTTGATTTTAATGCCTCTGAGACTTCTGTGCAGGCTTCAAAATAATGCCAGTTCTGTTGTTTCCGTCATCTTAAGAAATATGTACCACAGTCATAGGAAATGTCTAGGAGAGAAGGATCAGGTTGACCTACCAGAATTTTCTGAAATTTTATGGGAAAAAACAAAAAGATACCACAAACACATCTCATGCAAATTTTTGAAAAATTGAAGTAGAAGCACTGTTCTTGAAGTAATATAGAGTTGTATAGGTCTTTATAGCCTTGTGCTAGTATGATTTTGTCATTAATTCTTAGAGAAATTGGCCATTCCAAAAGTGTATTTACCATCTCTCTCTCATAGGCTCACATTATCTGTAGGTGAGGTTTCCTAGAGTTGTCCGTAACAAATTGAAACTTATTTAATAAGCATAGTGAAATCATAATTTAAAATTATATTCAAATATCTAAGAAATGTACTTATATTCTATAGAGTCTGGCAATATATTGTTATTTATTTGTGCTTTTCAGGGAAGCCACAAAAGCAGACATCCCATCAAAACGCATGGAGCTCAGAATCACAGACACCTTTTATACGAGCGTTGGGCACGGTGGGGAATGTGGTACAAATACCAACCTCTTGATTTAATCAGGTATTAGTACTTTGAAAAGCAGCTTGCTACTGTGAAACAAGTAGCCCGATAACAACACATAAATCATACTGCTAAATCCATTGTCCTTACACTTCACTGTAAAATTTAGCTATTCTCTATGATCAGGGAAGACCAGAATTCTCTAAATGGCTTCTTATGGACGGTCTTCTGTGCAAGGCTATTGATTTCAAGTGAGGCTGAATAAAGGCACATAGATTGAGCTGCTTGACAGTTCACAGAGTGAAAATACCCATGAAGTGGTCTGCTGATCAGAGACACCTGCCCCTCATGACAGCACTTTTGAACGCAGAGACTGTTACCCACGTGGACAGAGTTACCAGATCCACTGGGGATCCAAAGTTTCCTTGTGGGTTTAAATAAAATTCTGTTTATATATGTGTAATTAATGTCATAGGTTCCCAACTGTAAAGAAGAGAAATATCGTTAATTGCAGTTAAATAACTGTGTTGTTTGGGTTTTGTATTTTCCTCAACTTGGATACAGAATACCAGTAATTCAGTTTTCCTTGATGTCTGTTCTTACTCCTGATACGACAATCATAAACAATGATTATGACCAGTGTTGTTCCAGTGAAGGCTGTGGAGCTAAGAATGTGCTACGCAACAATTCTGTGCTAATCTAATAGGATCATCCAGATCCAGGATTTGCTTTTTTTCACTGCTACTTCGTCCTTTATAGTAATTGATATCCACATTTTGAAGAATTAAAGCTGAAACTTCAGCTTGTGTTTTCAATCTAATATTTTCTAACTGGTAATACTTCAAAATATGTCATATTATATGATTATCCATCATAAATTATTTTTATAACGGAATACTTAGGCCATACAAGCTTATGTTATTCCTTTCCAGAAACTGTGTTTGTATCTGTGTGTTTGTGTGTGTAAATTAAGTTTCCTGCATTTTAGCAATGTTTAAATTAATGCACCTACCTAGTCATTGCAAGGACGTGAAAATTGCAGAGCGCTTCAGTTACAGCCTTACAAAATACATGTTCTAGTAGTAAGTCTGCAGTTAGTGTCACTAGAATATTGTGCTAGCCCAAATTAAAACATTTTGGTAACATGACAGTAGTTTTACTGTAAGTTTGTAATGGTGATTGCTTACTAGAGTTATTCTGCTGCTGTGAAGTTAGATATTGTTCACCACAAGTTTTAACTTGAAAAAAAAATGTATGCTTTCCCTCTTCATGTAGGCGATATTTTGGTGAAAAAATTGGACTGTATTTTGCCTGGTTGGGATGGTATACTGGAATGCTGATTCCTGCTGCCCTGGTTGGGCTCTTTGTTTTCCTTTATGGATTATTTACGATGGATTCCAGCCAAGTAAGGTAAAATGCCATTTAAAAATATTATAATAGCCTGTTGAATATTATCAGTCTTGCACAGGTTAAATCATTTTACTTTTAAATGCTTTAAAGATTTGGTAATCGCAATACTAAACAAATAGAGCACTGGGTTCTTCAATCAAGTGCATCCACGTTGTATATCTGTTTTACATCAAGCTGGGTGCATGCCATTTACAGCAAGTGCTCTTACCACTGCATCTGCAATGATTCCAATTCTGTCTGTAAGAGAAATGAACAAATACTGATTCTAATGTCACATGTACTGCAATGGTTATCATTCTAGTCAAGGCTCATGGGCAAAAAATAGACATACGTTACTTTTTACTTCTATTTTGCTTTTAACCTCCAGAGTATAGTAGAGCTGTAAAACTTCAACTTATTTTGTGAATGCTTTTTTTTTTTTTTTTTCCTATACAAAAGTTAATAGCGTCAAATTTAAGAAAATTTTTAACTCGGTGTGAACTGTGGCTGGGAATTACAGCTTCAAGGACATTGCCACCACATGAAATGAACCTATTTTTCAAGTTTCTATTCTGTTTCTGCAATGACTGTTGTGATTTGCTCTGAGAGTGTCAGTTCAGAAATAGCGATGAGATTGTTAGAGTTAAGTGCTGGCTGTAGTTTTAGCAACTGTTACTGGAGGAAGCACCCTTATTACATCAGGTGTCATCAGACAGAAGGGTATCAGTGGTTTTACAACTGCAGTTGTTGCTCCAAGCAGTTTCAATTCATAGGCAGTAAGCACAATGAAATCAGATTCCATACAAAGTGTTTCTTGGCCTTTGAGCAGCAGTACTTCACATTTCTTTATGGGATTGTCTTTATTTTCTGACAGTTGTTATATTCTGCAGTGCTGCAATTAAGGCTTTTTTTTGGCAGTCTGTTTTATGCCACACTCCTAAGAGACTTGGCAGCTTCAGACTGCATTAAATGCAATAAAATGCAATAATACCAGCCATGAAACTATGCACAGTTACCTCGCTTGCAGGAGGCTTCAGAGAATGAGTCTCAGAAGGACAAAGGTAGGCTAGCTTCCATATTTTCCCGTCTTTCCCTTTGGATGCAGTTGAGCAGCTGCAGACAGAACAGGCAGATTTTCACTTGCTCTCCATGGAGGCTGATTGTTTCAGATCCTATCCTGAGGTGCCTCAACGTCATGCTAAGGAACCAACAAGGGGCTTGGGACTTTATTCCAGAAGCAAGAGCCTGAAAGTTAGGTGATCTGCTGTATAGCTTCAGATGCCTACAAGGGGAGGGGAGTAGTTATATATGTACTCACCGAGGTGATCGGCTTTGAGGCAGACACGTTGTACAGCGGAGCAGGGAATTGAGGAGGGCAGTGAATTTTTTTTCTGGCATCGAGGCAGCTGAAGGAGCCACCGGGACCTGGCAGCCCTCGTGAGGGAGGCTGATGAGGCGTAGGGGGTGCCAGCAGCAGCATCGGGTGTTGCCGCCATTTTGCAGCCAGTTCTACAGGCAGCTGGCAGAAGTTGTGTAATCACCAGCGCTTGTTCTCATGGGGGACTTGGACTTCCCAGACATATCCTGGAAATACAGTACAGCTCAGGGGAAGCAGGCTAGGAGGTTTCTGGACAGCGTGGAAGACAGTTTCCTGACACAGCTGGTTAGTGAGC
The DNA here is from genome assembly GCF_964035555.1 of Netta rufina. NCBI lineage: Eukaryota > Metazoa > Chordata > Aves > Anseriformes > Anatidae > Netta > Netta rufina. Next base: position 9,429,005 of record NC_140128.1, on the reverse strand, counting down.
TTGCCGGGGGGTGCCCCATTAGACCTTCTGTTCACAGAGAAGGACTGGTGGGAGATGTGGTGGCTGGGAGCTGGCTTGGGCAGAGCGACCACGAAATGGTGGAGTTCTCCCTTCTTGGCAAAGTCAAGAGGGGGAGCAGTAAAACTGCTGTCTTGGGCTTCTGGAGGGCAGACTCTGAGCTGTTTGGGACACTGGTTGGCAGAGTCCCTTGGGAGGCGGTTCTGAAGGGCAGAGGAGTCCAGGAGGGCTGGGCGCTCCTCAGTAGGGAAATCCTAATGGCGCAGGAGCGGTCTGTCCCCACGTACCCAAAGACGAGCTGGCACAGAAGATACCAGCCAGGCAGAGCAGAGAGTTGTGACGAAGGGCTGTGGATGTGGTCTGCCTTGATTTCAGTAAGGCTTTTGACACGTTTCCCACAGCATTCTCCTCAAGGAACTGGCTGCTCATGGCTTGGACTGGCGCACGCTTCGTTGGGTTAGAAACTGGCTGGGTAGCTGGGCCCAAAGAGTTGTGGTGAAAGGAGTCATAACCAGTTGGGGGCCGGTCACTAGTGGTGACCCCCAGGGCTCAGTACCGGGGCTGGTCCTCTTTAATATATTTATCGATGATCTGGATGAGGGGATCGAGTGCACCCTCAGTAAGTTTGCAGGTGACACCAAGTTAGGTGCGTGTGTCGATCTGCTTGAGGGTAGGAAAGCTCTGCTGGAGGATCTGGATAGGCTGCACCGATGGGCTGAGGTCAACTGCATGAAGTTCAACAAGGCCAAGTGCCGGGTCCTGCACCTGGGGCGCAATAACCCCAAGCAGAGCTACAGGCTGGGAGAGGAGTGGCTGGAAAGCTGCCTGGCAGAGGAGGACCTGGGACTATTGATAGTTGGCTGAATATGAGCCAGCAGTGTGCTCAGGTGGCCAAGAAGGCCAACAGCATCCTGGCTTGTATCAGAAGCAGTGTGGCCAGCAGGGCTAGGGAGGTGATCGTCCACAGTACTCGGCTCTGGTGAGGCCGCACCTTGAGTGCTGTGTTCAGTTTTGGGCCCCTCGCTACAAGAAGGACATCGAGGTGCTTGAGCGGGTGCAGAGAAGGGCGACGAAGCTGGTGAGGGGCCTGGAGAACAAGTCCTACGAGGAGCGGCTGAGGGAGCTGGGCTTGTTCAGCCTGGAGAAGAGGAGGCTCAGGGGTGACCTTATCACTCTCTACGGGTACCTTAAAGGAGGCTGTAGCAAGGTGGGGGTTGGTCTGTCCTCCCACGTGCCTGGTGACAGGACGAGGGGGAATGGGCTAAAGTTGTGCCCAGGGAGGTTTAGGTTGGCCATTAGGAAGACCTTCTTTACTGAAAGGGTTGTTAGGCCTTGGAACGGGCTGCCCAGGGAAGTGGTGGAGTCACCATCCCTGGAGGTCTTTAAAAGACGTTTAGATGTAGAGCTTAGTAATATGGTTTAGTGGAGGACTGGTTAGTGTTAGGTCAGAGGTTGGACTTGGTGATCCTGGAGGCCTCTTCGAACCTAGATGATTCTGTGTTTCTGTGATATTATTATAGCTAAGATTAAATAGTGTTAATTTCAAAATATTGATAGAGGGTGTGTTGATGCAGAGGCCCTTGTCATGTGCTTATGGCAGTCCCAGAACATCCGTAATCTGGCTGTGTTAATTCTGGGCAGAAGGTTATCTCTGTTTACAAAGGTGTGAATCTGTGCATTTACTCTGACTAGTCATGACACAATCGTGTCAGCTCAGTGCATTGCTATGACCAAATGAGTGAGACATGCTGTGAGACGTAGATTCAAGAACAGAGCTTACCTAACTCAAGTTGACTGTTATGACCTGATAAAACATATGTAGGTATTTTCTGTATCACCCATGTCACCTCATTACCTACCTGCTGCAGGTGTTCCTGCTTCAGCAGGGTCTTTGGACCAAATGACCTCCAGACATCCCTTCCAACCTTAACCATTCTGTAATTCTGTAATTTTAATGGACAGTGACAGCAGATGCTGTTCCTCGCCCTATTTGTTTGCTTACCCCAGAAGAGGGTAGTGAGGTTTAGACAGAAACTTCCCACCTGTAGAGGAGACAGGAGCCATCCATAAGCAGGCAGAGAGACCGCACAACCTATAAGTTGTTATCACCGTATTCTGGGGGTGTGAGCTGCTTGCTTCTAATGTGTCTGCAGTCACTTAAAGAAACTACTATGTAAACATTCATGTTAGTTTTGATATATATTATTTGATTTTGAGCACTGCGTCTACAAATTTTTGCAAACAACTCTGTTTATCAGCCATCCGGAAGAAACTGAGTCAGATACATGACTCTGGCAAAATCTAAGCAGAGGCATTGCAGTCACAATGCAGAATTAAGGCTTAGTGCCAGGGCATTATGGCAATGTTGGAAATGCTGCATTACCCCAACTTCAGTATTGTTCAGGGTAATGCTTTTTCATGTGAAACCAAGGTTTCATCCTACTAATATCTGTAATTAGTAATCAGCGGATGTTAGGAAGTGTTGATTTACAGTACAATAAATTCTGTGGGGGAACAAAATGTTTTCATGTGTCCTTTTACCACGAAATTTGAATTTACCAGTTGATCAAATTATTTTTGTGGAAGCATGCTCTTCCCAGTAATGCCCTTTCGGGATGCTTGGCTCGCAGGTAGCTATCGTGAATCCCCCTCTAGTGGCGGCAGGCAGAAAACGAACGTTTTTAGAGCAGGCTGCCCAGAGCCGGCCTTGAATGCCTCCAGGGATGGGGCATCCACAACCTCTCTGGGCAACCTGTTCCAGTGCCTCACCACTCTGAGTGAAAAACTTCCTCTTAATATCCAACCTAAATCTCCCGTCTTATCTTAAAACCATTCCCCCTTGTCCTATCACTACCAACACATGTAAACAGGTGTTCCCCCTCCTGTTTAAACACATTTTTATTCTCAAGTTAGTTATCAAGCTATTACATGTTGATTACTCTATATAAAATAAATCTGATGATTTTAAAGAAGGTTGCTTTCGATGCATCTGTGCACCTCATTAATTATCACTGGTCTAATTTGTCACACTGTTGCGAGTCAAACAGAAAGGCCAGGCATGAACACAGCACAGCTTTAGGCATATTCACATTGCGTGCTCTTGTCAGATTTCACATATGTAAGTGAGAATAGTCCAAAGATGTTTATTTTGCTCTGTTATGGTGAAGATTTGAATTGCAGTAACAATTAACATAGCACTTGTCACGAACACTTGTGCAACACGTGTATTTACAGAGTAGTGCTCAAGCACGTAACCTGTCACTGGCAGTACAATTTGCTGAAACTCCATGTTATCAAAAACAAACGTAGACTGTAACTCAAGATATAGAATACAGAGAATCCAGCATTCATAATGTTGAATTTAAATTTAGAGTAGAGTAGAATTTGGCCTTATATGTGACAACAGTCTGCATTACTGTCAAACCATTATATCACTTTGTTGAAATATGATTTTTCATGCTTGCTTATTCGCATGCAAAAGCTATCAAGAAAATTCTCATTTGTGACACACTGTAAGCTGTTACTCTGCACTTCTGAAATGATGGGCTGTGCTCTTTCTGGCTTTCAGGGTTGCTTAGAACAACTTCTTAAGCCCCCGTTATGTTGTACGGTTTTAGTGAATCACTGTTTATGATGTTATGTGAAGTATGAGCAAAGATCACAAATGTGACACCTGGGCAACACTAATCTTTTATTTCTGTGTACCATTATGTTGGACAGGATTTAATAGGTGCATTCATTTGGTAATAAACATAATCTTCCATATAGTATTAGAACTGTGAATTCAGGTTTTATGAGGAGAATGAAAGCATAATGTTTATTGAAGCAAACCAAGAGAGTAATTTCCTGGCATTTCCTTTATAGCACTACTTTCCAAGTGTGATAGGATCATTTCAGGCATGTCAACATTGCTGAAGGTGATTGCTGAGCTTCTCTACTCACTGCAGTTAAAATTTGCCTTTAAATTCAGCTTGCACTTCTGGTGCTTCTACTTTGCCTTTGTCAAGGCACTTAAGTAGTATGTTTTCAATATGAATAATCCCAGTGAAGTCAGAGACTTCATAACCCCCAAATCTCAAGATCTCTAAGCAGTAGAATGTCATTTGAAGGTATTTTACCCCCAAAATAGGATATTAAATTGTTCTTTTTTTTTATTAGCTATAAACATAAGTTCTTCCATATGTAATAAAAATGCAAAGACTTAAACTGCTAATGCCAGAAATGCCTGTCAGTGGGGTTTTACATGATGACCTCGTGACCTAGGTACGTATGCAAACTGTGGGACAGACCTTCAGCTGATGTAAACTGGGATAATTGACTGAAATCGGCAATGTCCATCTTCTAGTGTTTAGTATCTTCTACATCATATGGATAAACATGCAGTAATTTGCTTGTCAAGTAGTAAACAGTATTTTGTTCTTCAGTTTGTGATACTTCTTTTGGAGAGAATGGGATATTTACAAGCACAAGTATCAGATAAATATTAATAAGATATTGCATCAACTCTAGGGCCCAAAGTTTTAGGGTAGTGACTGACTTGGGGTTAAACTTTTTGTGCCAAACATTCACTTCTAATTTATTGTATTGTATCAGTTTTGTGGTGTAGGCATGGTGTTAACAAATAGAGGCCACAAATGGTGCAGCCTCAGAAAATCTTGCGAGTGCTCAATGCATGTTTGTAACCTTTGTTTTCCTATCTTATACTAAAGCAAAGAGATCTGCGAGGCAAATGAAACCATCATGTGCCCTATGTGTGAACGCAATTGCACACTACAAAAACTCAATGAAAGCTGCATATACGCCAAGGTAATTATTAGCTTACTGCTATCATGATAATTTTTGTCTCAAGGTCCATTTTTATTATCTAATGGCAGCCCTTGTTCCAGCAAAGACTGCAAAATGTGTTGTTTATCTACAGAGTTTTCAACCTCTGCAATCCGTGCTTCTAATAAGGGAAAAATCTGAAATATTCAGAGATGACTCTAAAACTTGTTTTACTTTTTTAAAGCACTTCCTTCCAAAATCCTTAATATTTTGATCAATTTTTAAAGTCCCCTGAGTAACAAAACTTTTCTTGGAAGTTTTATCCTACTTTCCCTTAAAATTAACTTCTTGCTTTGTTTTCCTTGGTTGCTTGGTAATTGCAATTCTGCTCCTGCTAAAGGAATTCTCTAGCATTACCTAGGATTTCAATGTGTCTATGGTGTGCTTTGCTTTTTCAAAATAATGCAAAGAGTTTACACAATAAAATATTTTTCTACAAGCAGCTATCCCGCAAGCTTAACTAATCATAAGCACTTCAGTGTATGTGCAGTGTTAACAAGTGAGTAATATATATTTTGATGTGTGCTAATGTTCATAACACGAAGAGCAGCCTTGCCTTTTTTCTTGTAATTCTTTAGCCCATAAGACAAATCTTATTCAGAAGTTTGTATTTGTGGAGCGGTGATTGTCTCTAGGTTGTAGCAATGCAACAAAACTAAGCAAAGTGGGAGAGAAAAATCAATTTTCATTAGATTTTGAAATTTGGTGTTTAGACAGGACTTGGAGTGAAACTCAACATTTCAAAAGTATGTGTGAAGCAATATTTGAAAAACATATCATCTTGAAAAACGATTTGTATTTTTTTAATTTAGCTTTCTATTTTTTAATGCAAAATTTTAGAAATGGACAAGTTGTTTTTCATTTATGTTATAATGTTATATAAATACAATATATTTAAGGCCAACCTTTGTTTCATTTTTAAATATTGCTGTAACTTTATAACAAAATATGGCCGCATTAATTTTTTTCCTAGCTTTCTGAACTCATTTCATAAGTTTTTACAATGTGTACTGAAGGTAAAAGTTTTCTCAATTGAAATAACATTATGCAAATCTTACATCCCATCTGAGAAATGTCCCTTTTTAGAATATGACAAGTAACTTATTCAGTAGTCCACTCATTTGACATAAAATTAGTACGTTTAGTATTGCAGCATCCCTTTAATTTTAGGTCCTATTATTTTAACATCCCCAGTTAATAAAAGTGAATTTCATCTCTCATATATATTTACACTTATATCTGGTGCTTAAGTCCTGCATTTTAATATCACATTGTGAATAGCGAAATGCAGCAGAAAAAATGTGGCATTACATCTGTACTTCTGCACACTTTTAAACCAGTTGTCTTGAAACAAAATCAGATGATATCTGGGGAAGACGAGTAGTAAGCACTCATATTCCATCTTCATGAACACTCTTTACCAACGTCTGCAAAACCTGGGGAAAATAACATAGGCTCCAAACTTTTCCTGCAAATGGTTTTGCTTTGAAAAACTGGCTGGCCATAGACTGGTACACAGAAAACAATTTTTCTTCTACTAGGATTTGCCTCTTCTGGATCTCCCCCAGTTCAATCTAATCATGTTATGTTTGTTTTCTGCATACATGGGTAACATGTACTTCAAAAAACTGATTCTCAAGGGGTAGAGAAAGACTTCTCTTTGGGAAGGAATACGATTACCATCTGGCCATTTCAATGGCGAAAAAATGAACTTTTTATAACTGAGGATATAACTGTAATGCCTTCATTCACCATGTTGTCTCTAAAGAAAATTACACTGCAGCTTCACTCATTTCTCTCGTTAGGAAATGTCAGGTTTCCAGAAGGCCTTGTGATCCTGCTGGATGCTGCTGTGTTGTTTGAGTGGAGCAGCAAATACCCAAACGTATGTCAGCAATTCCTCTGTGCCTGCACAGAAAGTAGTGAATGAAAGCAATCTGTAAAGCTAGAGAACTACAGTCTGATTTCAAATACTCCTTTGTACTTTCTGAAGCATCATTAATAATATAAATAGAAGTAACCTATTTGAAAATAAGGCATCCAATCTGCTGAGAAATGGAAATGGCATTTCCTCCTGTCTTTCCTGTACCTGAAGTGGAACTTGTCTGCCTTTCCTTCTGGTTTTGTTGCTGTAGGAACATGACTTATTTATTCATCTTCCCCACACACAAACCAAGGACTGTTTGCAAGAAGCTCTTCCTGTTTCATTCCAGGGAAAGGCATTCATATTCCAGGATGTGTTCTGATCTTTTTTCATTTCTTTGAAATAACCCATTGTGTATCAGTATGCTGAGTTTATTAGAAAAGTGACTTCACTTTGATTGAAGTCACTTTGATCTCCCCAAACCTGCTTATGTCATGAGACCTGTCCCATTTAGACAAGGACTTGGGTTCATATTTCATATTACTAGAACTGCTGTCAGGATTTCCTGCATTAAATTTGCCTTTCTTTCCCAATATTTCCCAAATTTCCCTTTAGAGTAGTATTTTGGATAAAACAAAGTAATGCAGAACAAATCATATACTTGAAATGTTTTTTTTCATCCAAGTTTCTTGCAGGGCTGGCAGACAAAATACAAAAGGTGCATTTTTCCTTCTTGCTCCTGCCCATTTATTTCATCCCCTCCCTTCTTTCTTCATGTCCATTTAAAAATACCCCATTAAAAATGAAGTTTGTAATTTAAGGGAAGGGCATGCTGCGTCTGAGTTGTAATCTGCATTGCTGAATGCCGTAACTGTCATTCTTGCCCACGTTAGGTGGATTATTTGATGAGCAGAGGTGACTAGCACAATGCATAATGGGTCTTTGGCTGGTACTGCTCCCAGCACACCTTGCCCTAGGGCCCAGTGTCAGGGTATTAAATCAGGGTGGACTTGAAATGTGTGAAGTCATGTGTGACGGTGACAATATCAGTCAGGTGTGCTGACTAACTGGCACTGAGTCATGGGGTATTTCACTTCTGCTTGGAGGGCTCTGGTCAACACTTACTCCAACTGCACAGTTAGCCTGTAAAACAGCCAAATCTTAATTCTGAGAGCGGTGCTGAGTAGTATAGTCCAAACACCTTCCCTCAAGACAGAGCTATGTCAGGAGCAAGATGCATGTTTTCTACTTTTTACAATACTAAAATCTGGGCTGGGTTAGGTTGGGTTTGTTTGGTTGGTTTATTTCCTTGGAAAGATGCACTCTACTGAGCAGAATATCCAAAATCACTTGCTCACGCACATGTATATTCAAAACTGAAAGTATTCATGAGGTGTACTCTACTGCATTTATTCACCTGTCACATTTTTGGCTCCATACCCATTATGGTTGTATTTTCCCTAATGGAACCATATTTTGACGTATTTCTATGTACAAGTGATCCCACTATAGGATTCATACAGGGACCATTTTGGATTATAGATACCTAATACCAGATAGTAAATTCCCATTTCTTCAGAAGCTTAAAAAAGTAAACAAAACAGAAAACTGACATACTGATTAAATCTATGTGGTATTTTCAGTAAATTCTCACAATATGAGAGTTAATTTACTCAATAAGAAATAAGATAGAGACAAAAGCAGTACTGTTTCTATTAACTTTTTTTTTTGCTTGCTTAAGTTTTCTCTACCAAGTAATCTTGCTTATCCAATGAAGCCAACTTTCTCTGAAAGAATGAAAATCTGTCTGCATGGGCAAGGGCAGCCCTTGCTGGAGCCCGTTAGGTAATCTGCTGGAGGCGGGCTGCCAGCCGCTGCATCCCCAAACACCTCGCGTACAGGATGTTCCTGCTGGCCCGAGTAACCTCAGATAGGAGAGAAGGTTGTGGTACAGCCCAACTCGGTCTGGTTACCTGCCCAGTTCCATTGGCATAAGGAAGGGTTCCTTTTCATGAGAAAAAGATGATTGGTCCTATGGTTTTCATCGGAGTCGACACCTGTGAAAGTAAATTCTTCTCAAGAATATGATGTTCTATTCTGAGTTCAGAGAACAGGAAATAGCCATAAACTTTTTCAATGGTATAGGACAATACATTTCAAAGCAATTTGCTGCACTTTTTTATCATTATTTATTTATTTTTATCTTCAGGTGATTGTCTTTCTAACATACGTCTTTTGACAAGGTAGTTTGCTCTATTATCTCACAATGGTTTGTGCTTTGGGTGTTTCCTTTTTTTTTTTTTTTTTCCTCTTACTCATAAGAATGTGAAATGTATGCTTTGTTTACTAATGCTCAGCAGCATCTTAAACCAACTTTCATTAGAAGAAATTCAGGCCTGCTGTCCATGTATAAATTACATTGCTGTCCACTGGCAACCTTAAATTTGTTGAAAGTGCATTGATCTTAATTTCAGCTTCTTATCTACTGTTTCTTCTTATGACTTGAATATAAGAAGCTCTGGATTTTTGTAATATAAATTCTGATGTTTGCATAAGGAGACCTCACATTCACTCATTCAGATGCTTAGTGTGTTCCATAGGCTTACAGAAACTACTCCTTATTTTCTACTGGTAAATCTTGGATTTTACAGCAGATAAGCTTATAAGGAAGAGTGAGATAAAAGATAAATCCAACAAAAGGAAAACATTCAGGAAGTGAAATTGTGTGCAATTTAGATTTGCATTTCTCCAACAGTGTTTTAGAATTTATTTTATATTTGTGGGAGTTGAGGGACACTAGCCTTTTAAGAAGAAGAATACGCTAACAATTTTAGAGGCTGAGATTTCTGGATGAAGATGAATATATATTATTCTTACCTGCAGGGAAATTGCAGGATAGCTTAGAAGCAGTAGAAAATGAAATCTAAAGGGACATTAAGTAACATGTAGAAGAAGAAAAGTGAAAAGTCTGAAGTGATTTAAGCTTATGAAAATCTTAAAATAGAAAACATCAAATGGAAATTTGACCCAGGATACGAGGAGAATTCTGGAGCAATTTTTAGCCCGTCTGGACAGAGAGCAGCTCTTACTGTCTCTGAAGCAAGTGCTCTGGAGATGCTTGAAGTGATAGGCTGGAAAACAACAGTGAAAGAATGGGCCAAACATTGGTAGAAGAAACGTGTGAGTAGGCCTTCTTGCTGTAATGCTTGGCATTTAAGTTCTGCCATCAGTTATGTACTCTGGGCTTCTTTGGGGCAGAAGTTAAGGTAGCAATATTGCTTGTTCCTGATGTATTTGTTTTCTATTCAGGTTACACATTTGTTTGATAATGGAGGGACTGTCTTCTTTGCTATTTTCATGGCAATCTGGGGTAAGTAATTTTTGATTTATTCTTTTTTTTTTTAATCAAACTGACCCTTTTGGGGATTCCTGAGTTAAAGGAGATAATAGTTCATAATAAAACTTAAAGAATGATTTTGTCACACAAACATTTTTTCCTCTTTTCATCAACTTCAATTTCTCTGTACTCAACAGTACGTGAAAGTAATACCTTCTATACCTTTTGTTGTTAATGTAATGACTGTCCTTAGTATCTTAAATATCTTTAAGCTCAAATTTTATACTGTGCATGTTAGAAGTCTTTTACAGTGCCAAACATATAGGGTAATTTACTAGTCTGGAGTCAGTACAAAAATCAGAGTCTATAGAGAATTGTAGAATAAATGGGAATGCTTTGTAGGAGCTAATTAGAGGGAAATGAAGGCAAGATTTGATGATAAATGTTTACAGCAGGTTAACTACTTATATTCAAAATCTCTGTCTAAATATCTATTCAATATGTTCATTCTAACATCACATGGGGCATGAAGTAGGGTGCCAGGACAGATGTGGTGGTTCCAGCATGACATACTTGGAGGAATTAGCTTTCGATGAATATAATAATACTTTGCTGTTGAAAAGTAGGAAAGACTGGTATTAAAAGTAGGACATGATTTATTTTTACCAGTATAAATATTTGTCTGTGCAAACCCTGAGATAAAAACACGAGATCATATAAATACAACTGTCTGAATTGAGGCCAGTGTTTTACAGTTTTAAATAGTCAAATGGCACAAAACATCTTTATTTACATAGCATGTACAAGTAAGGATTAATGATTCTAACTTACAACAAAGGAGAAACATGTTACAAATTTTAGAGGCTGGCCTGGTAAAAATTAAAACCAGTATACAAGCAGTAGTAAAACATCAAAGCACAGCACAAGATAAGCATACACATTCAAACAAAAAATCATAATTTGATTGTTGAAAATCAACGCACTAACTGAAGGGCAAGCTTCAGTTGCTTGCCTTGATGATATTTCTTCATTGGCTCCTGATACTGCTGTGCAATTACTGATAAGTAATTATAATAATAATTACTAATTATTAACAATTACTAATTGTAATAATAATTACTAAGCCTTGCAATTACTAATAATTCATTTCATAAACTCCTAAAATACATTGCACTATAGGTGTTAAGGTTCATTATAATGTAGCTTACACTGGTAGCTTCTTAGCATCTCCTTGTCTCTATCTTTGAGTTCTCCAAAGAGAGAACTCTTCATTTTAAGCTGAGGCCAGGAGCATGAGGAATTTTCACATGTGATGCTGCTTATGGTTATCAGGAAAGATGGCATAATATGTGCTAATGAAACCAAAAGCTGAGCAGTACATTTTTGGTCATATCAAGCAGGTGTCTGTGTCTCAGTTTTTCAGTCTGTAACCAGCACGCTGGAAACAATGTTAGAAATCAGGTTCTGATTTAGATAGGAAACATGCAGTTTTCATGACTGACCACTGTAGGAATGGCAGCACTGCACTTAGACACTCAATTCTGTAATCTTTGAAATCATTTGAAACATTATTGCCATAATTTTACTTGTTAGCTGGACAAAAACAGCATGTTTTTTTTAGAATACCAATATGCATGTCAGACATAATTTCTTTTCTTTCATGTTGAGATAATTATTTCTTGTCTAACCCTTATAAAACTTCATGCATCGTTTCTACAGATCTAGCCTGCAATGCAAACAACAGATCAGTTTTACAGATGAATAGAAGTTGTCTTTCATTCTTCCCTTCAATAGTGTTTCTAACTGCATTGTCATAGTCAGAGGTGAAATTTAGTCCATTTTACTTGGTAATTCCATTTCCATTCTCCCCAGCAAACTTCAGCCTCTGACAAATGCCAATAAAACTAATTCTTTTTGTCTATTCTCTGAGAGAAGTACAAACATAAAGTGGGGGAAAAAAAAATGCCCTGAGTCATTAATCAGATTGGAATGATATTTGGAATACTTTCACCTTCAAGCAGTTAAACCAGAGGAGTGGGGAGAGAAGGAAGCAGGTTGTATTGATGCTGAAATATCATGCAATCCTAGTTGAATTTCATTCTGTTGTAGTGCCTGCATATTTGGCTAACGTTACACAAGGGAGAATTTTACCTGTGTGCTATTTCCCTGGGTTATTCCTGAGAAAGCAAGTCTAAAATCTTCCCAGGAAAACTTCATCAATCATCTAATTACAAAGCAGAAGAGAGCTGCCTGCCTATTAAGTGTCAACATATCTCATGGTAACAACTGGGAATATAACCCAAAGCAAACATTACGGTTCAGGATGGGATGGTGTCATATCAGCCATAGGAATGTCATCAGCTGGGCACCCTGCGTTGTCTCCCTCTGCTTTGTCTGCTGTGCTGGTTTGGTCCCCAGGTGAACTTCCAAAGCTTGTATCATATGGTCCAAGTGAGTTGTCTAAGTGGAGAACTGTAAGCGTAATGTGATTATGGTTTATATATTGCTTGAAAGATTCTTATGCCCATCACGGTTCAGTTCATCAGTCTATCACAGCTAAATCCAGTTAACTTCTTTACTACATATTATGGTATGAGTAAGGAGAAGGTGAAGGCCCTGACACAAAATCTGAGGATAAAATGTCTCCCCAGGAAAAACCACTGAGCACTACGTGGGTGGTCAACTTGAAAAGCTAGTTCCTAATCTGACTTTCTGCTCCTAATTAGGGTTAAGTTTAGTATTATGTATAGGGCTGCTTGGAAACAGAAGAAAGCACAGAGTTGTGTTGTGTGTGGGGTTGCGTAAAGGCTCCCAAAGGGAGTTCAGGTCCACCCAAAGGCTTCCATTGGGAGCACTTTTTGATGGGCGAATCTGGCGACATGTATGTGTTTTTTAGGGTCCTAATTAGGGTTAGGTTTAGTATTGTGTTTAGAGTTGTTTGGAATGAGAGAAAGCGCTTACTTTCTCTTTGTTAAAGTAATTTACAAGGAGTTATTGGGAAGGAAGAGGGTGGCAGAGAGTTAAGGGGAAAGATGTTTGTTTCAATTTAAAAAAAAAAAAAAAAAAAGGTACTGTCAGTTAAAAAAACATTTGACTGGAGTCGATTATACAATGCTTAATAATTCAGTAAGACCAAATCATTTAAATGACTCCGTACAGAAATTTAAATGTTCTTCGGCAAAACTCTTGTGCTATTTCTTACCTGGGTCATTTCTTGTATCATCATAAAGCCGTCTGTGGGAAAATGATTCAGATCTTTTCTTACCACATATAAAATATCCAATCAGACCGATTAATATAGATCCCAAAATGGCTCCTACTATGACACCAAATATTACTCCTCCTTTGTTGGTTTTCCCTAGGAGATAAAGAAAGGAAGAGATAGTTTAATGAGAACAATAAACTGTAAAATCAGATAATTCACTCACACTTTATAGCAGTGGTAAGAAATCTCTAAGGATCTGAAACGCTTTGCAGATTATGACTAAAGCAAACTCTCTGCTGAAATTATCTGCCTTGTAAAGGAAAACAGACATCTGCCTCATTTTGAAGGGAGTAACCAGGAATGGAAGGGGAAAAAAAAGACCAAATGAGTTTGAGTCAAATAACAAGTTTAACTGCAGAATCACTCTCCTTTCATTTAATGAAATAAGCAACAATCACTTTCTGAATGCAATTACTTGTAAGAATGTAAACCAGCAGTTAAAATAGCAGCCTCTGAATCTCAAGTGACTAAATTTTAGAGTACCAGTTTTTAAGTATCCAAGGTAAGATATCCAGTAATGCTTTCTATACCTGTTCAGTTAGCAGAATAACTGCATTCCTCAAGATTTTCCTCAGATTTCATAAAACTTTTCTTCAAGGTATTCTGTTTTTATTGAAATTGAACTGACTCTCCCACCCCACTTCCTTTCCACTCATGTTATCTAAATATAGGGAACATTGTAGTTGTTAGGACTATGATAAGATATGAACTATGATAGGAAATGTGAAAGCATGGTACTTCAGTTCTTAGTACAAACCGTACTCTACTAGATATCATGGAAAAGCCTTTCAGTCCTGTGTGAAAAGCCTTGAAAGCTAATTCAGGGCAAAAATTACTGCATCTTGTAATCTCTTCTTTTCCTGAAGACTTAATTCAGAACAGCAGGATAGAAAAGTGTGATGACAGTTTTATGTTCCATTGTTTTCCTACACATACTCAATTAAATGAAAAATGAGTAATTCCTTTGGAAGTATTTATAAGAAGTCATCTTTGGTCACAAAAGTTTCTGAACTTCTGTAAGTTGATATATTATGCATTTATAATGTTATTTCTATGCATCTGCTTTTTAGGTCCACTACTGTAGGTCCAGATAAATGAGCAGTGTCTGTCATTAGGTTTCTTCACTCTTGGAATTGTAAAACAAACAAGCAAACATCAAATACATATTTTTTTAAAGTCATTAAATCACTTTTTATTCTGTCCTCCACACAGATGATCTCAAGAGATGTTGAAAAGCGTATTGCAGGATTGTATGCAACTGTGATTTTATGCTTAAATAATCAAAATGTAAAAAGAGTCAGCTGATTTATAGCTGAATGTGAGAAAACTCCCAAAATACGAGTTTCTGTTTTGTTTTGGGTGACTTTTAGTCTGGACTAGTTCACCTATTAATTCACACAGCTTGTGTAGCATCCTGTTCAATTTAAAAAAAAAAAAAAAAAAAAGAAAAATTGATTTCAGAATTATTAGTTTATTAAGCCGCTTTAGTTAGGTGTTTACCTTCATTGGTACCTTCTGGATTAGACGATGTAGTAGAAGTGTAGAATTCAGCTGAATTCATAGTAGAATTCAGCTCTGTAGTATGCTGACTGGTGTTGAAGTTCGTTGTTGGACTGTCCTGCTTCACCGTGGGGGATGTCAGAGCAATACTTGTGGGAAATGTGGTGGGATTGATCGAAGAGTTGTAACCGGGGAGTGCTGCAGCCGAATGGGTACCCTTAGTGACTGTGGAGTTGGTTGGTGTCACTGTGGATGGTAGACCAGTAGAATTAGCTGCAGAATTTGTGGTGACTCTAGAAAAGTCACCTGGTATTGTAAACGTTGCTGAAGATGTTGAGTTTCCTTTGAAGTTTGTGGCAGAGTTATTTATTCCATCGTTTGATACCATAGTGAATGCTGAAGATAAATTGGTAGCTACGGTAGTGGACATCAGAGGTGTGCTGGCTGTTTGACTGCTCATCTCTGTTTCTGTCGTTACATTTGCAGTGGCATTTGTTGGTGCAGCATAACTGAAAACAAAAGGTTTTATGGCCAACAGAAAAATAAAAGTGATTCCATAGGAGGGCTGCATAGTATTGACGTGAAAACTTGATTTGTTATATAGAGAACCTGCAAGAAAAGAAATTGTGTTGTTGTTTATTATTATTATTATTCTGAGAAACAGAACTACTTGGTAAAGACATGCATAAGCTTGTTTAAAAATAAAAATAAAGCCTCTTATACTGTAGAAACCTCAGTAGTTCACCACATGTTGATGCTGAAAACTTTACATTGAGTATTAACGAACTTAATATTGACCCAAAACTATATTGATTATCAACCAAAGCTTTTTACACAAAAAACTTTCATGCTTCTATAAACAAGCTTCATACTAAGACAGGAATAATCCAAAGCCACTTTGTATACAAAGTAGTACTGATATATATATTTGGGTGGCATGTTCAAGGCAATGTTTTGGTCAGGCAGAAACTCTAAGAGGATACTAAAGAGTTATGCTCCATTGCAAAGACATAAAATTGTTACAATTAGCCCTGAAAATTGATGGGTAAGGTTTTGTGACTCTGGGCAGTGAGTGTCATGTGAATGCTGCCAGGAGCAAACGGAAAGCTAATTCAGTCCAGGAATTATGGATGATGCTGAATCTGTGAAATTGAAGCTTCTTTTCCTATAGAAAACTGGAAGCTTCATATTATACATTATCTTTTTCAAATATATTGAGAACAATGAGGGATATTCATCTTGAAGTCCCTTCATCATAGCAGATATCCTGTTCAGTGTATCAGGGATTTGGGGGGTGGATGGGGTGCAGTTTTGTGTTTGAGACAGGTTGAGATCATGCTGTTCTTGACTGCCATACATAACCTATTACGTGACAGCACAGTAAAAACTATAGATAAGTTGTATCTTCAGCTTTGTTAATTAACTAGGTGTCCGTGTATGTGGGTACTTTACCATCTGAAGAAAGGAGATGTACACCTGGGAAAAGTAGCTTTATTTCTTTTGTATTCAGCCTCCCTTCCTACTGTCTTGTACTTTTTCCTGTCTTTTTTATTATTATTATTTATTTAATTATGCATTTTCACCAGGTTAGCTTGTTTTTATGTTACGTGGTTAGGGCAATGGAAAGTAACAGTAAGTAGCAGTCAGCCGTGGATAATGCTATATCAATGGGTAGATGGTAATTACTTATCATGTCAATGTATCTCAGTTTGTCTCTGTTCTTATTTCTTTTGTGCTCTATTAAATGCTTTCTGAGTTTTGTGGTGAAAGTGGTACCATTAATTACTTGAAATGCATGTGCATCTATAAAATGTCGCTTAATCTGAGTATTAACATTTTGATCCTCTTCTCAAAACTCCTTGTTTCTTAAGTTAAGGTCTCTTAAATGGCAGGGAGGATCTATGCTCATTAAACATATGCAATTTATTTAGCAAAAAATGAGAAAAAATGAAACTTCGGTTTCAGTTAAACTCAGGATAACCACTCTGACCCCAAATGAGCTAACCAAAGAAAACCCCTCTGAAGTTCAATAATGAGCCCCAGTTATATTTACAATTTGAGTGATAGGCTGTCAGCTGGCTATTAAATGCTGTGCAATCTGAATCAGATTTTTATTTGGTAATACTAATAATAGCTACAAAACAGTGAAAAAAATTGCCAATATTTAAAAGTTCTCAAACATTCTTTCATTTTGACAGTACTCTTGTTTTAAGTCAGTGACATGATCTTTCCTTCCTTGTATTAACAGTCGTATGCAGCAGCAAAGTGAATTTTGTCATACCTTGTTATCCCTTTGCTGTAACTTAGCTATGTAGGGGAATTGCACTCAATTGACTCTAGCTGCAGTTTTCATTTGTAGAACAGTGTACAAAGGAGTCAACATCCTTGCTGAACAAATTATTAGTATTTTTTTGTGATCATCTTTTTCTTCGGTAATTCTGCTTATGGGGGACCAAAACGGTGAAACCTCCTTACTTTGAATATTGTATATCGTATCTCTAAGGCTGTAATGAATTGTGCTTCCTGGAAACCCTTTGGCTTGTAGTAATTAATTCTTCTTTTCTGAGTATAATGTTAATGTTCATAAAGTTTAGACAAACCCCAAAGTTCCCTGAAGATGCTCATCCACCTTGGAGCTTAATATGCGAATAGCACTATTCCAAAAACAGAGCAGTACTGTAGACTAGTCAAAACTTGCAGAAGAGCCCAAACCTTAAGTTACCTCATCAAGTAAGTGTTTAAGGAAACTATGAATAGATAGTTATAGATAGTTAGGGTTTTTTTTGTTTGTTTGTTTGTTTTTTTTAGGAAAAAAAAAGTCTCTCCTTTTTGATTTACTGGTGCTCACGTTAATCAGTACCAATTCAGCTGAAATCAATGCAGATATTTATTTATTTATTTTTAGCAGGATGAATGACTTTTTTACATGAGACAGTCACCACTGTGTTTCTTTACTGGATTTTTCACTCTTCACATGTTGCTTTGCTGCTAGAGTCAATTTGAAGTTATTAGTATATGTGCATGCACACCTATGCTCTGGAGGAAGCCCTGGTCCCCTTCAAGTCAAGTTTCCTTGTGACTCCCCTGGGGTTACGCACTTCACCGTGAAGGTTACGTTGATATTGTATCTGGCTTTTTCTCCTGAAATAGGTCAGATTTCTACTGAATATTTCTTCCACACATTGAAAAATATATCTTAATGCTTATGTGGTTATTTTCTGTATATATTCACTGGTATTGTAAGTATTTAAAAATAGATTTTTGGCATAAGTAAAATCGCAACATGTATTTTATGAATACGACAACCCAGCACCTAACAGTGGTAGGTGTAAAGTGTGCAAAAACTCAGCAACTATTGAGAAAATAATCACTTAAACTTCTTACGGGTAAGCAATATAATCTTTAGAATTATAAATTCAGAGTATCTTTTTTTGCATGTCAGTAAACTGAGCCTTGTACTTTTTTCCTCCCTTACAGTAGGGGTTAGTAAGTACTATAATTTATGTAGTAAACAATAACATGATGAGCAAATTATTAATGGGTACTTCTTTGTTTCTTGTGGTCTGGAGTAGAGCGTTCGGATTTGCAGAGCTTGTACATGTACTGTGCTTTTTAAGGTTCACAAAAGCAGATTTTTACCTTTACTTAAAAAAAAAAAAAAAAAAGATGGAACAAATATAAAGCTAAATATTAAGTTTCTCTTCTAGAGTTCATCTTATAGATGGTGTCAGAAATGTGTTGGATAATTGTTCCAGCGTCTCTGCTCTGAAATCGATTGCTTTCCAAGGATTAGATATTTCTAAATTTATTAAGCAATGAATATTTTTCAAGCTTAAATGTATCTAAGTATTGAACTCAAAAAATAATTTATAACTATTTAGTAAATTATAAAATGGAGTATAAATACTGTATTCTACAATTTGGTTAACTTTTCTCTTCTGTTAATAGCTAGCAACCTGACATAATATATATGTACTAGCAGAGCTGCTTAAGTGTGCATTGTCACTAAAAAGCACGAATAGACCAGCAGTACCTTTCCTTACAAAAATTTGGTCTAAGTTAGCATGCACGGAATACTTCCTCCCCCCCCCCCAATTTAAAATGGACTCTGAACTGACTCAGAAGTACGCTCCACATAGAATATGGCTGCAGCAGTACCTAGTGCCTTCCTGACCACTATATAAAATAGTACTGTAGTTATTAATCCGATTCACTACTAATAAGCTTTAAAAACACGCCTTAGACTTACCTTTGAGCTCTCTAAGATATGCAAGTCCCTGTTGAAATACTGCTGTGGCACAGAGTGCAGTTGGTCTGGTGGGAACACTGGAGTGCAGGTGCTGTCCATGTGACAGTGTCGCACTTGTCAGGAATGCACAGTACAGGTAAAGTTAGGTGGGGCAGTGCTTTTCTGAACACAACAGAGCATTTGGGAACCAGACTGAACAACTTCCCCGTTGTCATGTCTGAGCTCTATCATTACAGAGTTCACAGAAATTGCAGTATTCATGGTAAAGTGGGTAGGCAGTACTTGTTGCTTAATCCTTTGGAAGCCTTTTGAACCCTTTCAGAAGGGCGACTACTTTTTTGTAAACTGTATTGTTCCATGTACTATACAAATAATAATTTAACAAAAAATAACTTATTATCACAGGGTTTCCTACTGTACACTCTGTGAGAGGAAAACTGAAAAAAGAGGCTTCTACAAAATAAAGCAGAAAATTAAGAAAAGTATGCTGTTAGAAAGTTGTGTCTATGTTAACTTATGTACTGATTTAGCTTATCATTTTTTTTATTCTTTTGCTCGTTGTGTGTATTTGTTCTAGACTGGTATGTGGTGTAGAATGACTCAGAAGTGTTTTCAGTATTGCGTTACTGCTTGAGTGGAATGCCGTGATGCTGTTATCTGTATCCACTTTAAATTTTTAAAGAATCAAGTGCAAATGCAGTTTCATAACTTGTCATCAAGATATGAGGATATGGCATATAAAGGAGATATTTATATAGAACGACGAATGGCATTTTCATTAAATACTGCAGTGGACAAGCGGAAGGATTTCTGTGAATGGATCAAGATCTACCCTTTAAATTAATTGTCCTGCACAAGGTGGTGGTCTGTTAAGAGGAGGGAGCACAGGATCTGATCCTATGAGTTTGGTTTTCTTTGGATTCTAGCATTCCCATAAAGGAGATTTTCTTCAGTGTGTATCAACAAGCTTCAAATTTAAATTTCTTGCTTGTCTGGGTGAATTTGCATCTAACAGATTGATCAGGATATGTGAAAACAAACACCACAGATTTCTGCCCAAATTTGTATCTTATACAGCATTAACCAAATGACAAGTGGTATTATTAGGGTCAACAGTATGCTTCCCACTAGCACAAACATTAATATTTTCATAGGCACATGGTTTTTGAAAGTAGCAAGACCTTAAACAGCATTAAAAGGGCTCAGGTTCTGTTGAAATGTTACAGTTGTGTGAAAGTCTCTAGTACTGCCCTTGGTTTCAGCACTGGGCGTGTTAGGGTGCGCTCTCTCTCTTATTTGTTGACAGTTCAGTTCACCTCTTATGAAAAGTAAAAATTGTTTGCTTGAGTGACTTAAAGAATAATGGGGAGGTGCTCTGTTTGTGACTCAGTTCTTGGCTAAGTGTCCTATACCTGCAGTGCGGTGCCAAGATGCTGGCCTTCCCTCTCTTCCTGGAAGACGAGATCTCCTGCAGTGAGCACAAGTGTTAACAGATGCAGAGCTGTGGCCATCTGCAGACAGGGTGGTTTGGGGTACTCCAGGCATGGGAGATGAGACTAGGCTGTCATTCAGCTGTAACCTGCATCTATGAGGTAGCAGATTCAATTCTGAAGAGTGTGTCTGCATGGTACCAAGTTTGTAGGACTGCTTTTGTTGCACAGATCTGCTGTCAAGGAGCCCTTCTGATGAAAACTGAATGAGGAGTGGGGCCGAATTTTCAGAAAGGACCTGCGTGGCCATGGGCAAGCTCTGTAGAGAGGCAGTGGAGATGGTTCCCTTACTCATTACTAAAAATCCTCTTTGCAATGAATTTTTTTTTTCCTTAGGGAAACAAGCACACCATTCATCCTGACACAGTGACTCTTAGAAAAAAAAAATCAGAGACATATTCACGTAGTAGTCTTGGGTTCTCCAGATTTTGTTTTGTTTTATTTCTCCACTATCTTATTCCCATTAATATCATTTAACAGCAACCGTTTGTCTTTTCTTGTTCTTGGCAATGTCAATTTTTTGTTACACTTAAGATTGTATCAAAGCACAACCACAATCTTTCCTGCCTTTCTTAACCAGCAAACATCATCCTTTGTCTACTGGAAGATTACGAACTGAGTAAAGCACATGCCTAGAGGTTTTAGTTCAGTACAAGTACTGGTGGTGTACGGGCAGTAAACATAAGGTAATTGAAATAAGAATTGAGAGAAAGTTTTACAAGTGCACAACTGACAGAACTGCAAACTGTATTGCAGAGCCCTGAGTGCGCCTAAAAAGTAATAATAATAAAAAAAAAAAAAAAAAAAAAAAAAAAGGAAACACACATCACATATTCCAAGATTAAAATTTCAGAATTACAATAGGAGCTGTAAAATGGGAAGCAGTGTGTCTTGGGGAAAGCAGGAGAGGCACCAGAGAATGCGTTCTTTAGGGAAGTAGAAGCTCGCATATGATCTTCTAAATTGCCCATTACCCGGAAATGTCAAACAGCCAGATTAGGCAGAAAGAAGCTCTGCCCTGTCAACGCCTTGTTAGATCAAGAATGTTCTTGTCTTGCTGTTGAGATGGTTGGATTAGTCATCTGTTGTATGTCTCGTTTGTCTACTGAAGAAATGGATAAAAGTCAAGGCTTGGCATTTCCGAGCTGCGAGCTCAGGGGAAGGGATGAGTCAGTAAGAAGTGCCTAGCAACTGGGGACTGGAAGGGCTCGATTGCAAGGAGGTCTGACAAGGTGACGTTAGCAGGGTAATAGAGCGAAATAAAGGCAAGCCAGGAAACATACACACTTCCTCTAGAACTGGACAGTTGCTTGGTTTTGGTTTCTCTGTCTCTAAATGGGCTACTTCTTTAACTTCTATTACCTTTGGTTGTAACTAAGTGAACAACTTAATTTGTGCAATTACAAACATATCTATTCTGGCAGAAGACTAATGGATATCTTGGGAATGCTTCTTAGAGCAGGCTGACAAATAGAGGACCATCTAACACTGTTTAGCAGAACGTGTTGGTCTTTTTCAGTCACATAGAAAATCATTGTTTGTTTTCTGTATGCCATAGGCTTACATTGCTCCTGAGTCCTCATAGAGTGCATGCAGGGAAAGGATTTTTTGTGCACAGCTGTGGGTTTCGTAACATTTCTGAGTCTCACACTGTACTTGTTGTGATAGCATTTCCAAGGACAGTGAAAAAAGGCTATTTTAACCATAGATTATTGAAGAATTGTGCTGCTTAATTAAAAAAATCGTAGAATGGCTTGGGTTGGAAGAAGGGACCTTAACGACCATCTGGTTCCAACCTCCCTACCACAGACAGGGATAACTCCCACCAGACCAGGTTGCCCAGGTCCCCATCCAACCTGGCCTTGAACACCTCCATGGATGGGGCATCCACAGCTCCTTTAGGCAACCTCTTCCAGGGCCTCTCACTGAGTAAGAATTTCCTCCAAACTTCTAATCTAAATCTCCGCTTTTATAGTTTAAAATCATTCTCCCTTGTCCTATCACCATCTGCCTGCATAAAAAGCCCTTCTCAGGAAGGGCAAGCCCACATTTTATAAGGAATCCCACCAAATCAAGGTGTCTTACCCTTTTTAGCTCTTGTTCTCGTAGTATTTTTATGGTAAGGAATAGGCAACCTCAGTGGCAAACTGCATTGTTTGGGAAACTTAGAGTTATTTATTGGTTGTAATTATTTTGATAGAAACTACCAAAACCAATAAGTACATGAAGGATATATTTATGATCTTATGGAGATAAAAATATTTATTTAAAGAAATATCTTAAAGCTACACCAATACAAAGCTGGTATAATTGTGAAAGAAGCATCATTGTCCTTACTCAGAACAAATAAATCAAGATGAAAATCTAGCTCTGCTTTAATAGATACCATTACGTATGCTTATGCTTGTTTCTTCAGAGAAATATAAACTGTACAGTATATTTTGAATAAAATTAAAAGCAAAATAACCTAAAAAGGGTGGTATATTGTCAAGTGTTTATCTCTCAAGTGCTTATACAGCAGAAAGCAAGAAAAAAAATATAAATTCTTAGATGAATATTGTTAAATAATTTTCCAATATTAACAATTATTATCTTGAAGAAGAAAACTTTCAGTTTTCTGATTCTATGGGAAACCAGCCAGAAAATGATTAAGGAAAGTTACCATGTTACATATCTTATGTATTGTTGATTTTCTTGAGATCTGCATGGCCTTTCTTTCTTTCTTTTTTCCATAATTAAAATGCAGTTCATTTCCACAGCTACAGTCTTTCTAGAGTTTTGGAAAAGAAGGAGAGCTGTGTTAACCTATGATTGGGACCTCATAGACTGGGAAGATGAAGAGGTAAGACAAAGCAGAAGTAAATCTGTAGATCTTGCAATGACCACTATTTAAGTGTAAATAACAACATACTGTATGCCAGTAATCTGAATTTGCCATTCAGATTGTATTTGCATTTATTACATGAGTTGTAGAATACACCAGTGTACTTGAGACTATACAAGAATAATTGTGTATTCTGAGACTAGTGTTACAAATACTAAATATTAAACATGTCTTTTGAAAAACTGAGCACAAATCTTTTGTTCGTTTGCTTAGCTTGCAAAGGTTTCTTGAACAATGATGATAAACCCAGCTGTAATAGCTATAATAATGAGGTGGATCCTAGAAAGAACAATTCAAAGTTTCAGCTTTGGCAAGCCCAACCATTGAGGCTCTAACTCTTGTGGAGTGATTGATGTCTGCAATGCACATCAGTATATTCTGGGAAAGAGGAAAGAATGTTTATGGTTTTCCTTTCTGGGACACAAGGTTGTGAAGAGGCACAATCTTGTAATGAATGGGGCTCTGGGTGAACAGACAGCTCAGTTTAGCCACACATCTGGGCAAGGATGCCACAGTGAAAGTAAACTAGACTCCTGAAAGTGAAATGCTGCACATACAGAGGACAGAAGCTATGACTGATGTCAGCACGGATCCTTACAAGATTCTGTGGTCTCTGGTACTGAAAGTTCCTAATCCTCTCTAGAAATAGAACCAGGACGAACAAAGGCACAGAGAGCGGATTTTAAATCCCTCTGAGAGGCATAACTTATTCATTTACATTCTGCTATCAGCATCAACACTGGTCAAATGATTCTATTTGCTTTATAAATCACTAGTGAGTATAGCTGTAATGTAATGTAACTGGTGATTCACATGCAGCATAAGTCAATAGAGACTGTGTCATGACTTAGTTTATGGCTTTCCACAGACTTGTTGATACAAGCTAGGGGCTTTTAATAAATGGTTTCATGTCACAAAAAGTACCATCATAACTGACATCGATTTATAGTTTTGTTATCAATTTCTGTAGAGAAACAAGTGTTTAAATACTATGAGCCATGATCCTTTTAATACTCTCACATAGTAGGGAAGGCTTGTAATGTTTCTTTCCTTCATTGGTCTCTGGCATGGTGTCTGAGCATTTTCAGAAGAGCAAATTGTTTGGATATTTGAGTTGGAACACTATAAAAAAAGAAATGGTATCAGTATAAATTTCTTATATCAAATACATGTCTGATTTTTGATGTTTTGATGACATAAATGGTTCAACAAGTGGAATCTCTCTTGTCCTTCCAGGAAGAACTGCGCCCCCAGTTTGAAGCTAAGTATTCCCAAGTGGAAAGAGTAAATCCAATCACAGGAAAACCTGAACCTTTTCAGCCTTTCCCTGATAAGCTCAGTCGACTGATGGTGTCTGTCTCAGGAATATTTTTCATGGTAATGTTTAATAATATTGGAATTATTGTAGTCTTTAATCTTATCTTGATGTGGATACTAATGAATGCATTCCTGAATATTAGTGGATATACGTAATACCAGGAAAACTGCTTCGCTCAATCTTACTGCTTGTTGAGGGATATCTTATTTTTAAGAGATGTAATATAGTTGCGTTGTAAAAGCACAGCAAAGAAATACTGGAATTCAGCAGCTTAGTATTTTGGTTCTCTCAAAGTCTGCTCACCAAAACAAATTAGAGTCTTTAAAACACTTGTTAATTTATTGAGTCAGTAGAAATTACTTCAGATACGTTTTTCTTTGTTCTAATTTTTCTATTCATAAACATGTATCTGTAGATTTCACTGGTCCTCACTGCAGTGTTTGCAGTTGTTGTGTATCGTCTGGTAGCCATGGAACAATTTG
Source organism: Netta rufina (assembly GCF_964035555.1). Lineage (NCBI taxonomy): Eukaryota > Metazoa > Chordata > Aves > Anseriformes > Anatidae > Netta > Netta rufina. The sequence goes on along the minus strand of NC_140128.1, from coordinate 9,403,774 downwards.
CTTCCTTCAAGTGGTATTTCATCAAGAAGTATTGGCAGTTTGCAACATCTGGCACTGGAGTCTGTATCAATTTTATGATCATCATGTCACTCAATGTTGTAAGTCCAATTCATTTAAAGGAGGTATTAATTTAAAAGCAATTTATACAAGGTTACTGAGTTTACTCTATATAAGAAGTATGCATATCCTTGTCTATTTATACAGCAGTGTTCAAACCTAGTATTTCAGGGATTTTTTGCTCTTCTAATATTGCGTGTGTCAGTGTTTTTCTCTACTGCCTACTTAATTTATCACTACACTTCTTTGCTTATGTCACCAAGTCATGCTCATACAGAGTACTTCTTTCTACATTTGCTTTTTTTTCTCACATCACCTTTTGCAAAAAGTCACTTCTCCATATGGATTTAAATTATTTTCTTGAAGTAAAATCTTCTTTTTTCTTTTTTTTCTTCATTGACTACTTCTGAATTCTCCCCTTTCTTACTCAAAATGCCTAGTCCTAGAAGGACTGTGATATATGATCTCGGTTTAAGCTTTTCCTGTTATGTAAACCACAGCTTTAATCATTGCTTATGGAAGCACGTTGTGCATTGATATAAACTCTTACTTCTTTAACCGCAAGAGCATGTATCATTTTTCTATTCCTGTGTAGGCACAAATATGTAAGACAGAATAATAGCACAGCAAACAATGGCTTTTCTTTCTGTTAAGGACACTGCATACTTAATGCAGTAAGAAAGCAATCTTCAAAATACAGCTGTCATATATTTACTTGTGTTGTTACATATGATAATTCTCTGTCATAGAAAGTTCATTCAAGTGAACAATCAGACCAAAATTATGGACAAAGCTAAGATGTACAACCTTCACTGTCCTGATAACTTGATGCCACAGGGCAACAAAACAGCTATGCTTTGATGTTTTTTTCATTCTGCATTTGACATCAGGATTCTCTGTACTTACGCTACCTCTTATTTCTGCTTTAGGTGTACGAGAAGGTTGCCTATCTTCTGACAGATTTAGGTATGTACATCTTTATTACTTTCTTACTAGCAGTGATATATATCTTCATACTTCGATAAAATAGTTTTTTTGAAAACTTCATCTATGCATACTAAAATACTGGCATTTCTGTTAGCATATTGGTAATATCAGAGAAATAAATGCCGTGATGACTTTGTTAAGGAAATGACACAAAAGAGAAAAAAAAAAAAACTTTGTGTTTTAAAGTGTAAAATGAAAAAATTGTTATAACAAAAATCAAAACATTTTCTTTGTTACAATACTAAAACAGATTTTTTTTTTAGCTCTACCCAAATGCTTTGTCATTTTTTTTAATTGGAATTTAACTATGGAAAAATTGTGTTAAGATAAAATTACATGGTTCAAGATAAAAATGTCATAAATTTTAAAGTAGCTCTAATTCTGTAACATTATAAATTTATGCTAACGCTTCTCTTTGTTCTTTATAAAGCTTTTAATGTATAGAAAACAAGAAATTCCAGACAGCATTTAAAATCTCCTACTATATGAATGTTATCTTTCAGTGTTTCTTCTCATGCTGTCTTTTTTATCCCATGTCCAAGTACACAGCTGATCTTGTTATATTTTAAAAGCAACCTTGCTGCTTAAATTTAATAGCTCCCTCTTCTGGTTAAAATATTGAAGAGCATATGTGAAACGACGCTTAAAAATTTGTGCATTACAGGTAACAGGCAGTTGAACAGATTAGAATGATTCAGTAAGTGTAGTCAATTTATTCAAGTTACTAAAACACTAAAGTACTTTTTTCAGATCATAATTTTTTCCCTCTTAACTAAAATTTTAAAATACATCGTTACATACCAAAGAATTGGAAAGAAAATAGTGATTCTATTTACATAGATGACCTCATTTTTCCCATAACACATTTTAAATAAAAACAGTTCATCTTGAACTAAGCGTGATGAAACAGGTTCCATCTGTGAAATAGGTAGATCTTCCTAAGGTGTTCTGCTTCCAAGAGCAGGAGAGAATCCTACCTTCTGAGGAACATCAGTGTCCGTATGGAGAGGCAGTATATGTAAATCTGTAGGATGTTTTATTTCAAAGCAGGCCACATTGTTAGAGGTAAACAATCACATAGTAGAAAATATAACTTAAAAATCAAGGCAGTTTGGATTTCTAAATCATATAAATATTTGGAAATTTTATTCTATGTACTATATTCCAAACTTGATGCATCAAAGAAATTTGAAATTTTTACACACACACACAAATAAAGTTAATTTAATCATTTGCATCTAATTCCTTACATTCTGCATTTGTTCTAATTTCTTTACATTCTGCAAACTGTAAAGAAAAACATCCAAGCCAGTGTAAACCTACACAGAATATTTGGAATCCTGATAAACATTTTTGCAGTTCTTTCCAAAAGCACAGAAGGAACTCCATTGTTTCTTCATTGTATTATAAATTGTTTTAAACTTCACAAGCATTATGATAGAGGAAGTGTCAAGGAAGAATTAGCGCTCTTATGCAGAAGTATTTAGAGGGTGAGATATTTGAGTGAGAAACCAACTGACCATTGGTTGTCTCTTTTCCATCTGCTTTCCCTGGCAGTCCCTGTCTATTGATCTGCTGATACCACATGCTTTTGTGTAACTGTGAAAAAACAAGATTCCTCTAGCCTTAAAATTAAACATGAATTCAGAACTTTAAACTGAACATTAAACTGAATTCAGAACTTTTCCATAGAAGTGGAAACCTCCTATGAGAGGTATCTTCGCTCTGAGCTATTCTGTACCACAGGACTTGTCTCTTCTGTTTCCACACAGAGCCATCCTAGCCTGAGCTGGGCATTTTGTGACCTGCAGCTGGAATACTTGGAAGGGGAAAAAAAGTTAAATGCGACCCAGTGGGGCCCTATGACTTGAAAGCATCACTTGTTTTGTTAGTGTTGATTGATCTGTGTGCACTTAGGCATTATTCAATTTAATTTTTGTTTATATGATATATACTGTGTCTTTCCATAGAGCACCCAAGAACAGAATCCGAATGGGAAAACAGCTTTGCCTTGAAAATGTTCCTCTTCCAGTTTGTCAACTTGAACAGTTCTATCTTTTACATTGCCTTTTTTCTGGGCAGGTAAATTGTCTTTGCTAGCTGCTTTTGAAGTAAAGTTCACACAAGTCTAATCCTTGGTCATTTTACAGGATTTAGGTTTGACACAGTTTCTGAGTGTAAATAATAGTACCAATTGTTTCTAACTGCATGCAAGAATAGGACTCTTGAAATCTCAGGAAACAAGGCAGTGAAAAGTCTACTTTTTAAATGAGGGTATGTAAATGTCTTTCCTACCAAAACAAGAAATCAGAACTTCTGAAAATACAGATGCTTCCTAAATGTGCATCTGTATTCAGCCCTGCACTAATAAACTTGATTCATTTTTTTTCTCCCTTATTCACTTTTGGTTACTTTTCCATTTCTATAAATACTAACTATAATCTGGCATGTATTTTACTCTATTAGGAGGTAAAAATTCTGAATCCATGTTCTGTATGTCTCTTCAGCTCAGAGCAGGAGTTATCATACAGTTCTAACCTCACCTTCACCTGAGTTGCTCTACCATCAGATTTGCCTGTCTGACAGAGCCTACAGATGATTTCTGAGTAGCTTCTATAATGTTTTATAATGTAATTTAAGTTCAAGATTGTTTGAAAGAAAAAAAAACTTGAGTAAAGATTGTTGGTAACACCTGATTGTTACATCCAGTAACAGTCATTTGTTACAAGCAATACATTTGTCATACAGTTTCTAAATTAATATGTGTCTCGCTGTGTATTGTGTCTTGTAGGACCAGACCTCTTATTTTTTCTTTCTCATCTGCAACTGTCATTGAGGTTATTAAGAAATTTGATTTAGTTCATTATGCAAAAATCTGTTAGATCTCTCAGAAGGGTTTAGTTATGATGTGGTTGGAAGTCATTTTATGCTTTTATGTCTGAGGGTGCAATCCAGTGCACATTTCACTCGGCCAAGCAGATCTCTGTGCTGTAGTAAATTCCTACATATTGCAATAGTTTATCTTCTTAAAAGCAGATTAGAGAGTTTGAGTATCTAACATCTAAAACCTCTGAAGCTAGGATTTTTGTTCCGGACATAATAAAAGCTTAGGATTGCTTGCAAAATGATGGTTCCTTTGCTTGTTTGCAATCTGAAACTACCATATCCCACAGATACTGGATTTAAGCCTATGTGATTTAATCTGTTTATATTTCATGAGTTTGCTCAGTGGACGTTGTGAAATAACTACTGATACAGAGCGTTCTTGGAATGTTCACTGAGAAGCAGAAATCTTATTTTCCAGATTTGCAGGCCGCCCAGGAAAGTACAACAAGCTTTTTAACAGATGGAGACTGGAAGAGGTAAGCAATCCTGTTTTGTGTTCCTGTGAAGTTTACGTGAGCAAAAAGGAAAAGCCTGTAGGACATGAACTATGTCCAGCTTGAAAGTATTATTATTCCGTTTAAGTGTGGTGAAGAGTGAACTCTTATTTATAGCAAAGGATAGGAAACAGGAGATGTGTTTTTCCTTCTGTGTTTTCCACTGTGCTGAGTGACTGCACGACACACTCAGTTCCTTCTGCCTCTCTCTTTGAAAATCAAATAGTGATATTCTCATACCTTCCTGGCACTTTGGCACTACTGAGTCCTAGGTGATTGAGGAATTTTTGGATAGAGGACATATACATAATGCCATTGGCTTTCCTTATCATCTCCTTAAGTTCTTACCAGTATGAAATGATTTAAAAGATGAAAACTATTATTTTCAAAATTTAGCTTGAAAGTATGTTAGAACTGCACCTTCCTTGGGAAGAGTAGCATGCTGAAGCTATCTCCCGATTCTGAAAAACACACTTCTGCAGAGCCACAAAGTAAATACTATAACTTCGTAGTCTGTGGGCTAAAAATATACTCTGTAATTGCCACACACATTAATATGTTACTTAATTTAGCATACACTGTTCTGGCAGTTGGTATGGTTAAGATACTGGTAGCAGAGATTCTGTTGCTAAGTCTCAGTTTGGATCTAGGCTATTACAAATAAAATACTACTTCATTCTTTTTAAATCAAAACATATGTTTTGGTCTAAATGATATGAACTATATTGTTTAACATATATCTAGCACACTTGCCCTTAGCCCAGGTAACGCACTTCAGTTCTCTGAAAAATAAAATATCTAAAGAGTGTTCCATTAAATTCTGTGTTAATACTTCTGTTATTAATACTTTTATTAATATTTTTGAGTATTTTTCTCCATACTTATTTCAGTATTTTCTATTCACCCTGTGAAAAAAATAAAAATTAACAGAATACTCTGACTTTAACTACTAATCTTTTTCTTTTTCATTTCAGTGTCATCCCAGTGGCTGCTTGATAGATCTGTGTCTGCAGATGGGAGTTATTATGGTTTTAAAACAAATGTGGAACAATTTCATGGAGCTAGGCTATCCGTAAGTTCTGTTGCTAATATTTGTTTTACAGATAATGGTTCCATATTAGTGCTGATTCAGCAACAGGGAAACATCTTTATATGAATGGAGGGTAAAATACCACCTTTAATTAAAACTTATCAGTCTTGACGAAGATCATGTGCAGGTGCATTGCTGATCTCTAGAAGTATACTTTCAGAAGGACGTAAAATTGAATACTTAAGCAGGTTCAGGTTTAAGTGTTTTGCTTTATCACTCAAAACATAACGTTAGTGTTGATTTTCAGCCATCCCCAAAGGGTGACAAGGAATTGTTACTAGTGTTTACATAGTTTTGTGTTCAGTACTGGCTCTGAGGCCTAAAAATACAGTTGTGAAATACATAACCGGGTCTACATTCTTTTGTTACATTCTGTAAGAAAAACTAGAGTAAAAATAGTAGACTTTTGCCAAAATAACTGTTTCAAGAACAACGCTTGCCTGGAGAATGTTTACAGTGTTTGCATCTCACCATCACATACTGTAAATTTACTCCCATGGGAAGCAGTTAAAAAAAATAATAAATAAAAATGTTTCTCTGGCTACACTAACTAGCTAAATTGTTTATTTTAAGTTCATTTCATTTGTCCTTATACAAACAGAGCTGTCGAACTACTGAAAAGAGTAATGGGCTAAGAGTTACAGTTCTTTTGAAACTGGAAAAACATATTTTCAGCAAAGGAAAAGGTTGCTCATCAAATATTAATTTAATCCAAGTCTCAACCTTGATAATGTCAGAAAAGGTTACACTTGCAATGTGCAGGCAGTCGCTACTGCATTGTTGTGAGATGTGCATTTCTGAAAAGAAGAAATCTACTTGAATTATCAGGCTTCCTGTCTTTTCAGCCCAGCAGTATCTTAACACTGTCGAGAATTTATTTTAGAACGTGCTTGTGTTCCTTTACGGAAAGCAGCGTTTTGTTTTGACAAAACCATTGTTTGCAACTGAGGTCATTCAGTAACAAGACAATCAAGAGTGAAGCATTAAATCAGTTTGAGCAGGAAAGAAATCATAATAAAAATACTTCAAAATTATTTCCCATATTTGGTCTTTTTTTTTTCTTCCAGTAATACCTAGAAACAAATAATAGCCTTTAAGTGGTACCTTTGTCAGTACTTTATAATATTTTCCTATGTATAATACTTCAATGTATAAGACCATTTAATAATTATAACTGCTTTGTGAAAGGACCTCTGCACAGCTTCATAAAATGTCTTTAGCAGCATCTTTTTGGATACCATGTCCTGCTTCAAAAGGAAAAATGTCCTGTAGAACATCTAGATTTATAGGTTTGTTCAAAAAAAAATAATAGGTATATACTACTGTTCAAAATACTCTAGTGCCAGCGTTCCTAATGAGCTCTAGTTACTTGGTTTGTCTTTTACAGTATTAATAATAAAGCATTTTTCTTTTAATGCTTTCAGTATATGTGATTTTTTCTTGTTCTTTTTTATTGGTACAGGTAAAAATCCTTAAAAAAAAAAAAAAAAAAAAAAAGGCAGGTTCTGTATTCTGAAAAGCTTGTTTGTACAATGCCTGACATGCTATGTTAAAGACAAAATTTAAATCATCATGAAAAGTTGAAAAGGTGTGAAAAATATTTGAAATTTATTTTACACAATATTGTAAATATTTCCAGAAAAAAATACTTAACACTTAGGTGCCATTCAAAACAATAGCAGCTAGTATTGCAAATTACTGAGCAAAAGCAGTCAATAATACTTCGTCTAATACAGTTTATTACAGAATTGGTGGTCACGACGCAAAATGAAGAGAAGAGGACAATCCATGGAGCATAAGATTTCTCTACCTCAGTGGGAGAAAGATTGGAATCTGCAGCCTATGAATCTCCATGGCTTAATGGATGAATACTTGGAGATGGGTGAGCAAATTTATGGAGATGTCAGGAGATTTTTTTTTGTTTTGTTTTTTAATGAGAAGGGGCTGGGCAAGTGGGAGGGGAATGTTTTACGTTAAAAGAACTTTTTGCACATCCAGTTTTTAACCACAAAAATGCTTATCTAGTTTTACAGTTTGGCTTCACCACTATCTTTGTTGCTGCCTTCCCACTGGCACCTCTCCTGGCATTGCTGAACAATATCATAGAAATAAGGTTAGATGCATATAAGTTTGTCACTCAGTGGAGAAGACCTATGCCTGCAAGAGCAACAGATATAGGTGAGAGAACCTAACTATCACTGTCTGGTACCATCTCTCTATGTTGTCATCTTTGTAACTTGCCCCTTGAACTGGCACATAACCTACAGATACCAAGGATAACTGTCCTGTTAAGCAAGAAAAACAAACTCAGCTGCTTAGCTAAAAGGACTTCTCAGATTTTCTTTCCTTTCCAATAAGGGATTGTAGCAGTTACACATAAAATTTTGAAAACAGGCCATTTGTTCAGATGCTTAAATGGTATTGCTTAAATGGCCCTTGTGTTAGGCTTCTGATTTGTGAAACTCCAGATCCAAGGTGCTCTCCAAAATCAATTGAATTTTAAAATGAAATACAAGAATTAAATTCAATTTTGTTTCAAAATAGAATTAAATAAAAATACAGAAGTGTCTTTCCAGAGTCTTGTACGTGGCCTTTATTACATTCACTGCTTAGCTATTTTTTCTCAATAGGGTGTGCCAGACTTGATTCGAGTGTAGCCTGTCATGGCAAGAATGTGAAGATGTGGCTTAATCTTGACTGTTTTTTTCTGACTCAATATTTCTTACTCAAGAAGCAAGGAAAAGTGTGTGACAAACAATATCACTAGTATGACTTTTTATGACTCAAAATCACTATTAAAAACTAATGGTTTTGTTACTTATCTTGTTTGTAGGTATCTGGTATGGGATTCTTGAAGGAATTGGAGTTCTGGCTGTCATCACTAATGCCTTCGTTATTGCCATTACTTCCGATTACATTCCACGTTTTGTCTATGCATACAAATACGGTCCCTGTACAGATCAAGGATACAGACAAGAAAAGTAATGAAGATTTTTTTATATATACATGCATATTTCAGTGGATGCACACTTCTGCTTCTGTCTTTCTGTGTTAACATATTTCATTAGTAATATTTCATCCTTTACATCTTTATGATTTTTTTCACGTGTTTGGTGCAAGTAACTTAGCCATTCTAGAGAGTTTGCTGACCAGCTCCACAGCTATATTGGCAGAAAATCCTTGCTTCTCTTCTAAATACATACTACAAAATTCAGTGTACATTGCCCACAGTTTTCAGGTACTTCCTAGATGAATTGTTCTTTTCTGCAATGGTTTTGGTCTGTGTTCTCCCACTAAGTTCCCACACACACATCTATGTTCCCAAACACCCTTGTATCCTAATGTTCTCTGTCTATTTCTCTTCAGAAATACTTACTGCCAAGGTCCAGAAAGATTGGCCTTGACATTCTTTAGAACAGTTCCTTATATCATGTTTCTTGACCTCAACCTTTCCTTTTTAGCACAACCAGGCTGGTTTCCTGAACTTCTCTCCAGACACTTACTAATGTCTCTGAGTTTGAAGGAGGTGTTCTTTGAATACAAACCAGTTATCTCAGGCCACTGTTTCATGATCACTGCAGCCAAGGCTGCCCTTAAGTTGCACATTTCCCACCAGCTTATCGTTGTTGGTGAGAATAAGATACAGCAGACCACCTCTCCTCATTGGCTTCTCTCTGTAATGAGGGCTACCTGTTTAATAGAGAACTGTGTAATCCTATTTACTCTTTTTCTTGTTGTGATTTGAAGTAGTACAGCAAACCTCAGGGAATATAACAAATACATTGTCTTTTTAAATGTTCTTTGCCTTTTAGGAGCCCCTTCTTTACATTACAGGATATATTTTCATTAGGACAGGATGGCTTAGGTGTCTGGCTTTCCAGGAACATGTAAAAATTACACTCCTGCAGTCATAATTCAGTGTACTTAAGTGATTGATGACATTAACACCAATAAATTGTTACCTCCAAATGTCTATTTGGTATATACACATTGTTCTCTTTACTGTTCTTCTTTGATTTGGTTCATAAAACCTGTCATTTTTTCAGTATATGTTGCATGACTAGTGGCAGATTATGCAAGGATATGAAATTATTCTCTTCTCTTCCTCTCTAGGCATCTTTGTAAATTCAATATTTTTAAGAGACAACAGTGAAGAATGCTGTTTCTAGCAAAATGGTTCATTTTATAGCTGCTAGTAGATAAGCAAAAAAATGAGAAGTACTCAAAACATTTTTAAAAATTGTGTTATCCCTGAAACAGAAGTTATTTGATTTCTCCCAAAAACACTTGGCCTCTTTACATAGAATTTTAGAATTGCTTTTTTCCTTATAAGCAAATAAAACAGTATGCTCACAGTATGTGAATACGCTTACATACAGAATTTACGTTATATAAACCACTTTATAAAGAAAATCCTGATGCTATGTCTTTTTCTTTCAGATGCTTAAAAGGATATGTCAACAGCAGCTTATCAGTATTTGATTTGAGTGAACTTGGAATGGGATACTCGGGATACTGCCGGTATATTTAGATTCTCCCTCTGCTGTAATGTAGACCTAGACATTATTATAGACATTAAATTGAAAGTCAGTGATTAAATTACTGGCAAAAGAGTTTAATTTTTGCCTGTAAAAGTATTGAAGTTCAAGTTTGTTCAACAGGGAAATCTCAGATGCAAAAGCTGTGTTGCAGGATGCAGTGCTAAGATGCTAGAAACCCATGTTCTATTCTTAGCTTTTCCAGGACTGCAGTAAGCCATGTGTTACAGGCCTCTACAAATTATTTCATTTGGGAGTTTCCCAAATGAAATAAGGCTAAAAATTCTTGTTTCATTTTGGTTCAGCACTCTGAGGTCTATTAATTAAAATATGCAAATAAAATCTTTGTTATGTCTGTAACCCAGCCCAATATGACAAACAGTTATGCAAGATGAATACAAGAAATTCAGCATAAAGATTAAATATGACAATGCATAATTGTACTACTTCATGTTTCTTATTTAGCTTTATAGTGAGAGGTAGCTTGGATTCACTAAGCCCTACAGTCATGCTATGTTTATACGAGACTTATCTTGAGAATCTCAACTGCTTATAAGAAAAGATGAGAAGCAATTTAGAGCCAATGCATTTGAACTTGATACTCCAAGGTGTCAGCTGTGTAACAACAAGAAAAAATGTTTGCTCTGGCTTTTTGGAACCAAACAGTACCATCTTATAAGCAGCTGTATTTAATACCTGTATTATAGACTACTACTCTTCATTGAATGAAGTATGCTTTCAGTTCAAGTTCTGTCATTTAGGCAGCTCTGGGACAAGCTTGAGAGCTCCTCATCACATTCTGGGTTTTGAGCACAGACTAGCTTAACAAGTTTTTGTTTGTCTTACAGGTATAGAGATTACAGAGCCCCACCATGGAGTTCAACTCCATATGAATTCACTTTGCAGTTCTGGCATGTCCTGGCAGCACGGCTGGCCTTCATTATAGTTTTTGAGGTTAGTTGTGGAAAGGAGCAATGCCTTTCTATCTCTTCGAAGTTCAGGTTGATTTTTTATAATAGTCCTGTAAAGGAAGTGTCATTATCATTAGTTGCTAGTTCATTATAGCTGAAAGAGGATAAAAAATCACTTGCCCCCAAACTGTTGTCAATCAGCTGCTTCAAAGTGAATTGACAGAGCATGTGCAGATTTTAGAGTCCCTCCAAAATCATATTTTCTTAAGTCATCTAATAAATAACGTTAGTTCCCAACAAAACCATTGATGTTTTATTGAAAAATCAGACATGCAACTTCTGTGTACATTAACCACATTTATTACAAGTTCAAGTGTGTGTCAGGAAAATTATGTGTGGCTGTACCCTGATATAAAACTAGAAATGTATACTAACTTTGAAGAAGGTACGATATACTGTCCGGGGAACTGCTTAATTACTTTGACTACAAGCTCTTAACAACGACTGCTTGTATGTAATGGTTGCTGTTGTTACTCTAAACAGCAGATCCTGCTGTCTCATATTAATTTCAATCACTAGTCATACCCTTAGTTTTACTTTTGTTAAGATTGCAGCATTTTCCCATTTCCGACAGACTATTTATACACACACACACGTGTGTGAATATATATTATCCAGAGAGAGATTAAAAAAAAAGAGTCACTTTTTAGTCACGAATCAAATCCCTCTTACAGATTTGCTACTGATTTTTAGGCCCTAAAATTTGGTTCTAGAAGTGAGTATGCATCTTTGAAGCAATTACTTTCTTTCTTCTTTTCAGCACCTTGTTTTTGGGATCAAGTCTTTCATTGCTTACCTGATTCCAGACATGCCCAAAGACTTGTGCGACCGAATGAGGAGAGAGAAATACTTAGTCCAGGAAATGATGTATGAGGCTGAACTAGAGCATTTGCAGAGAGAAAGAAAAAAGAATGGGAAACAATATCACCATGAATGGCCTTAGTCAATACCATGCTGCAACAAAAACGCTGTTTGGAAGTTGAAGAGTGCAGTTTCAAAATGAAGTCAGTCTGTCATCAGTGTATGAGATTGGCAATGTATATATGTTCCTGCTGAGCTGTACAGTTGCAGGCTTTGGTAGGAAGTGGAAAACAGTTGCTTCCAAAGAAGAAAATGAAGAGCCTTATCAGCAACCGGTCTGTGGGGAGCACCAAGTACTGGCACTCCAGAATGTGCAGATGGATTGAAAATTTGGATACTGATTTTTAAAAAGGCAATGAACATTCGTGCTGTTCATGAAGGTACTAACAGCGTAATACAAACAAAAAATTGCCTGTAAACTTATACAGTATGGGCATGACAAAAACAAGTTACATGATATCCACTACAGCTTCTGATTGCTCAGCTGCATCTGTAATGCCTCTGAAGAAAAAAAACAAGTGTTGCCTTTGTGGCCATAACTTGATATAAATGAGCTTTCAGGCTTACTGTTTTGTCAGGTTTGTCCTAGTCTCTTGTTGAGATTGTGGATGTGGTCCTACCCTAGAAAAGGGGTATATGGCTGCTTAATATATACTATGCAGTTTAAGATTTGCACATCAGTGTCATTAATTTATCCTTCTAGTCGAAAACCAAAAAATCTAAATTCAAAGAGAAAGCAGCACTAAGAGAACACATTGCATTGCCCACACTGCAGCTGTATTTGAAAATGACATGGCTGTGAGTTGTCTTTCCACTTTTATGTGCAGAAAGGCCACCTCCACACACATTCAGGATGAAAGACCTGTCATTTCCATGCTCTGATGTAGCATGCAGATGTCCAACTGTGTTACTGTTCTCTTTGGCCTGTCTGAGCAGTGATTCCATGACTTCACAGAATGCTAACTTGAAATATTCTAATACAGTGCAAATGACTTTGTTCTGAATATACAATTAACTATTTATAGTATGCAAGCTTATGCAGATATATATCAGACATACAGTATAACATTTTGACTTGCTTGTTCAGGGAAGGAGAAGCAGAGCACCTTATAACAATGCTCTTCTTATTGTAATAGTAAATGTTCCAGTAATGTGCACTTCTTTTATTGGGCTAAATAAGTCAAAGCATGGGAATTAGATGCAGGCAGATATGTATACAGATTGTATATAAAAGCACACACACACAGTGGTTACTTTTAGATTTTCTATTATTATTTGTATGCCTTCTTATAGTTTTGGGAGCCTTTTTGGATAAAATCACTCTAAAAAGTAGATGTTCATATATGAAGAATCAAATTTCATTTTTTATGTGCATACAGTATGGGGTAGTGTAGCTTATGGTCATAGTCACATTTTGGTGATGAAACTGTCTATTAACATTTCATAATTTGGGAATAGGTAAGCACTTAGTTTAAAAAATCAAAACAAGCGGGCAGTGTTCACTTGCAGAGAAGGGAGTGGGGAAACCAAGTTACAGTCATTCTGTTTATCTTCTACAATTTTAATGATCATTCTTTATACTGGATGAGAAAAAAAAAAAAGAGCCAACAAAAGCACATCAACTATAAAGGCTGCAAGTTTTAACATTATTTAGGGATAAAGCTGCAATGAAATCACTGCTGACAGATACGAGAAGACATGAAATTTTACTTGTTAAAATAGCATGTTGAGCCAAAAAGTGATTTCAATATTCACTTGCATATATTAGAACAATTACTTCTTTTTTTTGTATAATGCCATATAAAATTAATTTTAAGATAAAAGAGTCCATCAAAGTAGATGAGTAATATCTGCCAGTGGACCATACCTTAAGTTCTTTACTCATTTCACCACATTTATGAAATTCTGTGGTTAATTCCAGCTCTCTGTGACCAGACAAGGCAACTATAGGAGTATCTGCACTATTACACAAAGGAGGAAGGAGATTGAAAGGTATGATCTAATCAGATATATTAGCCATTAGATCTAAGATAATAGGCTGATGGAACTCAGCTTTCCATATTTTGGAAGGGCTGGGATTTTTCTTCATATTTTGGGTTGCACACTAAGTTCCTCAGGAGTCCTTATCAGAAATATCAGCCCTCTCCTCAGCGCTCATAGATTCTTACTATTTAAGTTAATTTATTCTCTCACTGTTTAATACTGTGGAATATCAAGCACCACTTGACAGCATTAACCAGGTGTCACAGGTCCCATTTTTGTGCCAGGTAGTGATAATACTTCAGTTCTTCAGAAGGTCACAGATGAGCTCTCTTTTTAATGTTTTCTCTAAAAACAAAGTGCCTTGGCTGGCCCAAGGTATAAAGATTTAGAATAAAATCTGGCAAAAATCAGAAATATTGATTATTTTATACTTTCTTGTTTCTGATGTCAATATTGCCACATGTGAAAATATACTTAGGCAAATTCCAACTGAATTTCCAAGTGCATATGAAAGAAAGACGTTTTGTATTTGAGTATGATTTTGGATTTAAATATATATATATTCTTAATGATTTTCAGCACTGGTGTACAGAAATATAACAAAGGCAAGTATGTAGATCTGACATAGTGCAGATTATGCACTGGAAAAGCACAAGAAATTTTGGAGAAACACTGTGTGTGTTCCTTTGTTTCTGAAGGACATGAACAATGTCTGAAGGTTTTGCCACTACTAGCCATTTGCTTAAGCTGAGAACTTTTTGCTAGACTTCATTTAGTATGCTGTTTGCATAGACTGCACGTTATTTTACTAAAGTATAAGGCACACACTGTCCTCAGGAATAATGTATTTTATGAATGGTGAATGATCTTTTCATATTCTAAGTATTGTCTTTCCAAAAAAAAATGACCAGTATGAATAGACTGTGCATGCAAGCTGCATTTGTGAAATCTGACAAAGCTTTAGAACTTCAATTTGTGCAAAAGTGCTTTAGATCATTGCTGATCTAATCTATGACAACTTTGCTCTATGCATGCGCCCTTACAGAGACTGCATGAGCAACTAGATATTTTTAAATACAAAGAATTAGTCCAAAATGTCTTAATAATTCCTAACCCAAATCAGTGTTTTGATTCAGACAAAATAAATTTTCATTTCAGAAATGGCAAAAAATCCACATACATTATACATGTTTCTATTTACTTCTCATTCTAAATTTGTGCCCAATGTGTGGGATCTGAATTTTGGTTAATAAAAAGGAAAAGAAAAAATGCGTGGAATTTGAATGCACACAAAGATTCTGTTTCACTGGCCTCCCTAATGAGAAGTTCCTTTTTAGGGCTCAGCGTCCCTCTCCATAGAGAGGGATGCACTCACTGCTCAGTATTTACAGCTGAGTGCCAGCAAGGTTGCCTGCAGTTTAAGCAAAGGCTCTCTGTTTGTTATGCTGTCATCAAATTTCCTTACCAAAAAGACAATGCAGTGATTGGGCATCCTGACAAAGTACTAATATTTGGAAACAAAGCAGACCACACAATGGCTTTTTTTTTTAAAAAAAATCTTTTCTTTCCAATCCACTTTATATTTAAGGATTTGTAGAGGAAATTTAGCTGAACTTTTAAGTTTATATTAATGATGACAAGGCTAAAATTTCCAGAGTGTGATGATGGACGATAAGTGGTTTGTGGGTTTGATTATTTTATGTTTTTTTTTAGAAGTACATATCTTCAGACCTACAAAACAGACACATCAGCTATGCCCTTTTCTGACAGCAACTAGTCTTGAATTATGTTCTGAGGATCTCATTTAAGCTCCATAGTGATCTAAAGAAAACTCAAAAGAAAAATGTCTGTTGGGTCTAGTTGGAAGTAAGTTAATAGGTACTTACCTTAATGCATCAATTCATTAATTTCCTGAGGTTTTCTTCATCAAAAGTTCTACAGGAGGAAAAACATCTTGGGAAACACAGCTTTAGGGTGAGTGTTAATAAGGGGAAAGGTAAAAATCAGTGATTTTTTTTTCTTACCTTATTAAGATGACCAGTCTAATATAAGTAGTACACATCTGCAGTTTCTTTCACAGCTGTTTCTGCTTCAAACTCCAAACGCAAGTGCTGCCAGAGAAAACTGATAGAGCTATGGAGTCTGGTGACACTACTTCTGAGGTCCCATGTGACTTCATGATGCTTATTAATCTTTGAGTTTGTACAGGGGCAAATTAGTATGTCCTTATTTAGAAGCTATTTAGAAGCATCACACAATTCTGATTGACTTAAAATGATCCTTGTCCATAAGAAGGAAAAAAATCGAGCTGTTCTCACATAGTTAACTTGAATGCATCACAAATTTTTATTGGAACTATTACAAACTAGATTTTTGTATACACTGAGCAATGGTTAAGTAAATTAAACTTGCTTTGTACAAACAGCCAAATGTGAAGGCAGTAAAGTTAATGGAAAATCAATCATAGTTTCTATTAAGTGTTGCATATTGGAGAAGAGACCCGAAAAGAAAGATTAGATAATTTTGGAAAAACAACAATCCATGTACTAGTGATCACTTAAAATCACAGTAGTACCTCCAGAAGCATTTAATTTTTTGTAATCCTCGTGAACCACTGCTAACATTGATTATTGGGGTTAAGATTGAACCAAACCCAAAAGCAACCTTTCGTAAATGTTTATTCAGTGTTACAGCTGACACTAGAATTCAGAGTTCGCCAGTTAGACTTCTGAGAAAGATGAAGTTATTTTGTTAGTTCTAATGTTTAGTTGGACTAAAACATATGTCGTAACATTTTCTCCAAGTGTTTAAGTGACTTGCAAACCTGAATTTCTGTGGCAGAAAATGTAGCAGCTTTAAAAGCTCTCTGTCTTGTTGGTACTCAACCTCCTGCCAAAAAAGCCCACCTCCTGTTAGGGTGACATGAAACCAACCAGCATTTTGAGGCTGGGGATGATCAGAGGAAGCAAAGGTCTCATGTTCGTCAGACCATGTTCATGAGGAGGCAATGGTCTCGTGACACAAAGTGCTGCTACATCTGTTCCGTCTGCCACTTTCCAAATCACTGCATTTTTCAGTCCTTCTGTCCCTCCCTGCACACACATGTACATCCTGAAGACCCTACACAATTCTGGCATTTTTTAAATGTGAATGAATAGATGTGTATGGACAGTTTTCTCTAATTTTGACCTTGTAACCACATTTAATAGAAATTTGTATTGGCATGATTTTGGCATAGTTGCGATAGCACAATGTTCCCACAGCAGCACAAATATATAACAGCACAACAAAGAACTCTAGAGAAATCACTTTGCTGTTCCATATTATGCAGGAACTTTTTTAATGCGGGACTGGGATTTTGTTTTATATGGTATATGGTTAATGGTATATTCCCTCCTCGCTGCACTGGAAATTATCTTTTGTCAGTTCTGTTGGCTTGTTCTAACTTCTTGCCATAACCTCTGTGATGTTAAATGTTCCCTGTAGTTTGCACTCTTACTGACATGAAATAGTCGTTCAGATGCTACTAGATA
Source organism: Netta rufina (assembly GCF_964035555.1). NCBI lineage: Eukaryota > Metazoa > Chordata > Aves > Anseriformes > Anatidae > Netta > Netta rufina. Next base: position 9,386,374 of record NC_140128.1, on the reverse strand, counting down.
AGAAATTAGGATTAAACCCAACGCAGTCCAAAGCTAATGAGATTTTAAATAGTGAGAACATGATGGTTTTTCTGTTAACAATGAAAAAAATCAGATCACCTTTTTATTTTATGTTCTATTTAGATGATTGAGAATTTTGTACTGAAAAATTGATGAAACTGTTGACTCTAATTTTTACCTAGAGTAGTATCACTGAAATTTCAGTTGTTTGAAATAATCTCATGTAAAATCTAGCTACGTAACATAGTTCAGTCATTTATACTCTGATAGTCCTGGCTAACTTGCAATATCATGATCATAAAAGATTTCTTAAAATGTGTATATATTTGAAATTTATGTAATATTTAAATACAACTTGGTTTCTAAGTAAGAAATTAGAATATAACTTCAACTATTTTTTCTATTCATAAATCCAAACTTTGTAAGTAGTATTTAGAATAAGATTACCACCAAGTGTCTCAGAGAAAGTGACTTTTATGCACTACAAGCTAGAAGTTCCTCTGTCCTCTCAGCTTTCATTTTCTTTTGTGTTTAAGATTATTTCTACAAGCCGGTATGTACCCCAGAACTAAAAGAATTCACTAAGGAAAAAGCTGTTGTTCTGATTAACTATTGTAAGACACTTTTGGCATAAATTTGTCTTTGAGATGCTGTTTACTTTATCAAGGTTTACATGTACAAATGCAACTACTTACTGTATCATACACATTTGAATATTGCATTTTTCAGTAATAAACTTGGATATCTTTCAAGGAGACTGGGCTTCCTTATTATAAGTACTCAAAGTTATGAAAAAAATATACACTCTAATAGTGAGCATTCATATGCCTTCAAGTCATACATTGTAAGGAAATAATTTTAGGGTTAAACTTGACTCAGACACTTGTTAAACATTGAACAAATACTGTGGTTTCAGGGTACCTTTAGACTCGCTTTTCAAATTTTCAGTCACTTATGGTCTACTGCTTTCACTAATGACTAATAATTTCTTAAATTTAAGCTGCTGTTTGAATTGACATGTTTCTAGTTTCTTAATCTCTTTTTCTTTCCCACTCAGCTGCACAGGCTAGCTCTACTCTGGAAAGATCAATGGCTCAGGACATAAAGCAAGAGAGAAGATAAGACAGCTGTAATCAACAGTGAATATTTAATCAGAATGGTAATTTTTTCTGAATTCCAATTTAGCCTTAAATCTTAGTAGAAGACTGAGTATTGAACAACTGATTAACAATTTTAGCCATCAAATATCAGGCTACATGCTGAACTTAGCAATAACCTGTAGATTGTCTGACCCCTTTACAAATACAAAACACATTTGGGCTCAATGTGCAACTTTAGTTGAAACAAACCTAGTACAGAAATACAGCATTAAAGATAGATTCTTCAGCATATTTCTGCAAAGGCATTCTGAGAGAATGCAGTTCTCACTTTTTTTTGGCCATGAGATATAAAAGATATAGCAGTAGTGTTCACTAAGTTTTGATCTGTCTTGCTAACTGTATCAAGGATAGAAGCAGGAACAGAAAGCATGCCACGTGAGACAACAGGCTGCCAGCCAGATTCAGCTGTAAGCTTTTATGAGATTATAAAAGTGGTGTGAAAGGGAGTAACGCAAATATTGACTTAACTCTCAGTTTGTTGACCAAGTGTCTCCCACAAGCAAGACAGTGTCACTTAGAAACTGTTATTTTTGTCTTCTAATTGAGTATCCTGGGACTGTTCCCAGAGGTAGGGCATGAATACAGATGGGATGTAATTTGGAGGACCAGGTAGGACCATATCTTCATCATAAAGATGGTCCCTGATTGAACAAAAACAAGAACTGGCTTCTTCAGAGAAACATGAGCTAAGTATCAGCTGAGTCTGTAAGTGGCTGAGTTGACTTTAATATTTTCCATCTTTTTCATTTAATGGTGGATTAAAAAAAAAAAAATCATCCATAAGTTTATCCAGGTAAGAGGTAGTCTGCTGAGTTTGATTCACAACCTAGTGGACTAGGTACATTCTTGCAAGACATTCTACTGCAGAAATTATTTCACCTAATCATGTGCCTTTTTAATAAAAATTCAACATGGATTCATGGATTCTCAATGAGGAGACATAAAATGTGGGTTTATTTTCTTTATTGCATACAGTTAGTAAATGGATTCTGCAGCTTAAAAAAAAAAAAAGTACACAAACATTCAACCAAACAAAAAGCCTGAAGATAATCTTTTCAAGCTGAAAGGATGTCTTTCCAAGACTAATATGGATAAAGAACAATCCTGGATTTGAAGTAAAATCTGTTACCCTCTTCTATAGCTTTGAATAAGACATTATAAAGACATATTTGTTCCACAGAGGAAGCAAGCACGATTAACTCAGTCAACAAAAGACCAGTCTGGTCTATACAACGTTCCTGTGAGGAGGCTTTTTGTAATACCTAAGAATAGGCACATTCTCGCTCAGCTTAACCTCCATCCTTTCCCCTGAGCTCTCTCCATCAGCTGTGGAGAGAGCATGCCCTCCATCAGAGGGCAGTTCACAGTCTCACCTTAGTGAGAGACCCTAGAAGCTTATCTGAAGGCTTGCTTGTTTTATCACAAGTTCACCTTTGCACGTTTCCCTTCAATGACTAGTTACTGAACAGAGAATGTGGTATAGACGTATCGCAGCTACTTCCTAGTAGGAGTTTCCATGAAAAGATTCATGAAACATTTCTTCTGAAATAGCAGTGCTTCCAAAACCCTATTGTTTTATGATTTCCTAGTTCTGTCATGAAATTCATAAAAATCTGGCCTTTATTGCTATAGAGAGCAATTGTTCTCTCTTGGTCATCTAAAAGCTGGTAAATGCAATATAAAGAGCTCTTCATTTCTGAAGCTGGAGAAATAAAGTTTGATTAATGTCCCTTGTTCCTCCACTTCTAGAGATGAGATTCTCTGTTCATATTAGTATAGGATTTTTCCTCAGGATTATAACCAGGTAATTGGTTTCTTTTTTCTTCATTGACACTGTTCTTTAAGGTGATATCTTCTGTTCCAGTTTTATTTGTAGTAACTGTAGGTAGATTTTTTTCACAGTCCACCTGAAAAAAAGAACAAAAATACCTTAGTAGTTTGAAGAGTGCATGAACTGCTTTGTGTGTGTGTGTGTGTGTTGCTTAGAGGGTATCACATTACATGGTGAAATGTTTTTTCCTACATTTCCCTGCAGATTCAAGTGCTTCGCTACTTAAAATGACTGTCAGACCCACAAATGTGTGCTGTTTAGTGTCCTGTCTCCCCACACTCACACCCTATCCCCCCCAACAGTCACTGATTTTTCTCGTTTCCCCATGGAAAGTCTCTAATAAAAGCAACAAATAAAAGCCACAGAAACAGAACTCCTCTGTTGATGTACAAGTCTTGAAATATGTTTTTGGTGTGTTACCTATCACTGAAATTTAGTTTTTCATTAGCATATTTATCTGCATTTTAGTGGTCTGTCTATTTGTCTGGCCTACACTTGCCTCAGTGGTTTCACACTGCAACTACTTAATTAATGTTGTTATTCTGTATTTTAAGCAAATACAAGGGGATATATGCATGTGTGACTTTTTTTTTCTGCTTTTATTAACATGGGGATTTATTTCTCTGTAGAAAGTCTCAGTTGAACACCTAAAAGCCAAGTCAAACAGCTGAAGTAAATCTAGAGCCACAGCTGTTCTCCAAATTAGACCATCAAATGTAGCGTCAAACTTGATGCAAGCTGAGCGGGGAGGGACTTTATTGCCAAATACTGTGAGCCTTGCAGGCTAAAGATTACTTTCAAGATTTTGAGATACTCGTAGATGTCTCTGTACATGACTTGTATTTCTGAGCCTAGCAGATTTTGCCAAGAAGGAGCAATGTTTTTTTATGCAAAATGTTGCGATAGCACAAGAAAACAGGGTGCTCCTCCCTAACGACACCTGGGGAGGAGCCAGTATCTCCCCCAGGTGCCTGCAGTTGCCTCTCTGCGTGATGAGCTGGCCAGGAGCATGGAGCAGCTCTGCTAGCTTTGGAGACTAGGATGGCAGCGGGAGAGCTCCATGGACACGTGAGTGCTAAAATTTTTCTTCCTATACTCGGTGGGAGGAGGCAGCAGCTGGGTGAACCCCTCCCTAGGGTGTAAAGTGCGGCTTCGTCCCTGCTCGGCCGCCTGAGGGGGAGGTCAGCCCTGTCCACCCATGGGGAAATAAGTAACCTATTGCTGGCTGGAGCTGAGGCTGGGTTTGGCTCGTCTCGCTTCCAGTCATGCAGTCACCCCTGCCATGACCGTAGCGGGCGGCCACCACTGGCTCCTCAGCTCCACGCGAGTACTCACGTCCTGGCTGTCGTGCCGTACACCGCACCACAGCAGCGTCTTGAGCCTTTCGGACCAAAAGCAAAACAGGTTGCAGATGGGCTTAATTAGCACCGGGGGGATGTCTTCTCCTCTGGTAGGGCCTGAAAGGAGGGGATAGGGAAGTTGAAGGTACGGCTGCAGAAAGCTGGGTGTGAGCTCTGGGTGCCCCAGCCCGTGAGGTGGGCCCGCAGCAGTCACGCTCCCCTCAGGCTGCGCTTCGCGAGCTGCTCACAGGGCTCCCCTGCCGCTCTTCAGCCTCAGAGCTGGGTTCTTGTATAACAGGGCTTTGTTTTTGTAAAACACCAACCTGTTAGAAAGCTGATCAGCAGCCCTGCGATGGCACAGCCCAGGCAGCCGATGGCACTGAAGTAGAGGTAGGACAGCGAGTACCAAGTGTCTGCCAGCAGCGGCCTGAGGAGACGTGACAGAGAGAGAAAAGCCGCTTGTAATGGCTGCTGCCATGAGGCGTGCTCGTGCTGGGCTGAGCCCATGGTGATGGGGAAATACCTGCTGGCGGCTGCTGTGGGGGCCACCGTGGTCAGCAGGCTTGTAGCGTTCGCCAGTGTGCAGTTGAGAGTCGACAGCTCCAGGGGAAGGGTCTTGGTGGCCGGCGCGGGATAAATGAAGGAGCCGATGCCAGCCCAGAAGGCCAAGGTGATCCCGGTTAGGAGGCCAACAATAGCGCCCTTGGCAGGGAGAGAAAGGAACAGTCAGAGGTAGGGAGTGCATGACAAGCACATCTCAGCAAATGTTTGTGGTTTCCCTGTCAGCATATATCATCTTGGCGCTCTCCTGGCCGAGGTGTCACACACCTCCTCTAGGTAGGAGAGCTGCAGCAAAATGGTGGTGATCAAAACTACAGTGACAGAGTAGAGTCTTACCGCCAGGTAAATGTGGTGGGACCACCCGTGGGGCTGTGTGAAAAGAGCTCGTGCTATGCTTTACCTGAATTAAAACCCGAGTTAGTGAAGGCAGAGTGACTGAAGTCATTCTGCACTTCCCAAGGTGGATATGGGTTTGAGGGTGGGGGGGGGGCATGTGTTAAGTTGATTTTTTTTATATAAAAGAGAAGAAATTAAAATATTTAATTAAAAAAAAAAAAAGTCAAATGCTGATCTAATTATTCCACAGTTAGGTAGAGTTAAATTCAAACTGGATACATGCAGACAGTGAGAAGGGGTTTCTAAACAGTTCTCAGGCTCTAAGTCTGATGGCCAGCTTTTGGACTCTAAATCCACGTCTAAATCCACAAAATAATTTTCATGGTGGGGTCTTAACCAAAATACACTGAGGTGTTTTTTGTGTTCTTTTAGTTAATAAGGAATGTTTTTCTTACCTTCCAGTTAACACAAGGAAAGATAATTCCCAGGGTAAATAATCCCAGCATGGGACCCCCACACATCCCGTGAATGGAGAGTGCAGCCTGTGGACATAGAGAAGAGACATAAGCCTAAGGAACAGCTGGGGGAGCTTAAGCAATTCTGATTGCCATCTGCAAGTTTCAGTGAGGGAGAAAGGACAAACAGTAACTTTGACACATCATGAAAGAACTGCAATCAATATCACTTCTTGGCAATGAGTAAGTAGCAAGAGATTTTTTATGATTCTTTTTTTCTTAGTTATTTCTCTTAGCAGATGAGGAATTAATAAGTGTCCACAGACATTGTTCAGGTAAGCTAGCAGGCCCCAGGGATGTCAGCATGACTGGTTCAGTTCATTACATTTCAGTTTGTTAATGTTCAGTTTGTTGCATTTCTAAAGATCTGGATACCTGCACAATTCCTCCCAGCAGTGATGCTGCTGCAGCCATTGAAGTGCACAAGGCGCCATATAATATACCTGGAAAAGATCAAGCAGAATGATTGTCAGTTCTGGTTCATAGTGCAGTCCATTTGTAATTGATGTAGTGTCGTAAGTGACCAGGCAGCATGGAGGAATTTGCAGTATGGGTTTTGATATGTAAAGCAGACCATTAAGCACTCAGCACTGTGAAGTTATGTTGGTTTTGTTGCCTGGTGGGGTTTGTTTGTTTGTTTTTATGAAGTAGAATTTAGCAGTGGAATTGTTTTAGAAGTTATGTCTCCTGTAGAAATGTTTCAGTTGCTATTGCCTTTAAATAATATTTTTAATGATCTAATGATTGAATTGAGCAATGATAAACAAAATAGTTTATTTGTTTTTTAATTTTACACCTGTTTTAACCTTGTAGTAGACAACTCTGTTGTAGAAGTCTTGAGTCAAGACTCAACAACATAATTTCTTATGTGCTAGCAAACCTTTGTTACTGGATGTAAAAATGGTTCTAACTGTACTAACTGTAAAAGCTAAGAAGTAAGTGGTAAATCAGGAACAAAATGTTGGTGTGGTTATGGAGACAGTATTGGTTTTGCTCTTCTGTGATGTTATCAAATTCCAGTAGTGGGTTATGATGCTAATACAATAATTATAAAAGGGTTATGACATTACTGCAATGCTTCTAAAACTTATCTTAGAAATTCAAACCACTTTGGACTTGGTTTTGACAGTTTTTCTTTTCGTTTTCACATGTTCATTGTCTTCTGAAAAAAAATTGAAAACCTATGATTCTCTAAATTTGAACAGAAAAGTCTTACTGTGCTTCTTACTATGAAGTAATAATATTCAGTAATACTGCTATAGGCCAATGTAGTAATTACACTGATATTCTTTCTGTGTTGTAAAGGAGTTTCCAGAATCTTCTCTAGTATCTTAAGTACATTTTTTAAAAAAAAAAAAAAAAAAGAAATTTTCAAAAAGATTGTGCTTTGTCATTGTTGATGCTAGCCTGTATTTGCTTCTGTACCATGTGATATGGTACAGAACATGCTAAATTTTCATAAAGCATTAGACTGATAAAGGCTTAAAGGATAAGGTGGGGTTGGAAGCAGAAATGGATTTCTGAAGTGGTCAGTACAGGCACTGCCCCTCGCTAATTGCACGAGTGCTCGGTGTTCTTTGCTTTGGAGTACAGTTTGATTATCCTATGTGAAAAAACGTGCAAGCTTCTGCAAGTTAGCAATGGGCTTCTTTGTTCCTACCTTTCTTCATTTTTAGCCCTCAAACTATAGACTAACTGAAGTATCTTTAGCTTTATAGTTCAAAAGTTGTTCTAGCAATGCAGTCCTTAATTTTACTGCAAGGAAGGGAGCACAATTCTGTAGGTACTGCATGTGTTCACTGGCAAACTTCCTCAATTCACATGACGGAGACATCACAGCTCAGTGATGTGGTTGTTCAGATGTTAGTAGACCATATTGTGATGCACAGTTACTAGAAGTATAACTTCTTGGTATTCAACTTAAGTTCCTCAGATAAGTAACTAAAGTTAAAAGCTTCATCTCTGACTTGTTCTGTGGTTAACAGAGATGTGAGAAGGAGGAAGAAGCTTCTCCAGGGGGTAGAAGAGATCATAGGTAGGCTGATTACTCTCTATATAAGCCTTTCTTTTGCTATAGACCAAGTAGAAAGCCTTAAGGCAATAAAGCTTCTTGCCAGAGTATATAAAATTCTGCACTATTCTTTCCTGTAATAATAGCAATTGGGAGGGACAGAGACCTTTGCCTTTAAACAGATGGATTCCACTTGGGCTACCTACATAAGCCTTTGCTGATCCATGTGCTCTTCTTCTCAGAGAGGTTTGGCAAACACTGCTTGACCAAGTCTTCAAAGGTAACAGTTGCTAAAGCATTGATGCTTGCCGCCACTGTGCTGTAGGAGAGAACAAGGATGTTAAGTAAATGCAAAGCTGAAATGAAGTTGTATTTATAGAGAAATGCCGCCTCTTTCTCAGCATTAATAGTATAAAATGTACTCTTCCTAGTCTGCTTCATGTACAGATCGCCTTGATGAAAAGCTTTCTCTTCCTAACTATGATACTATGGCTCTCGGGTTTTCAGTTATTTCAGTTAGCTGAGCTCTTTTATGAAGAGAACAAGCATTTCCTCAGCTTTACCATAGACTTTTCTTTGTGTTGGTCACGTTATTCTAAAACATATTTGAGATAAAAGAGGTATTGGAGATTATGGAGCCAAACTTTGGTATAATATAATACAACTTGGCAAAGTACTATGGCTTCTTTCCGCAATGTGCTAAGAAAAACAGCTGTGTATTACATAGTGTTTCTTGTTTCGGCCCCGTTCTGTGTCCTCAAGGAATCAGTGGTGTCTAGTTAAAATGTCACTTCATACCTCAGCGTTCCACTGAATGCACAGGCAACAAATAGTCCTGGGACTCCTGGCATCGAGGAAAAGATGTCCATAACAAAATATGGCATGAGCTGGGGCAGAAGACACAGAAGACCAACATCAGAAATCAGTTAAGATTTTCCTGGGTAACAGAAGAGAAGTAGCTGCTTCTGATCATGCTGCTTAATTCTGGTTTTGTTCCAGCTAACAAGTCATGTCAGATTTTGAGAAAAGCCTCAATTGTGTAGCAAAAACACTCCATCAGATTAGTACTGCAGGAGTGTTAGAATATATGGATACTAGCCCTGATTCAGCAATCACCTCAGTGCCTGCAGAGTGACACAAAGCATCCCACAAAATCTAAATGGTCTTTACTCATGCAATATCTGTGCCCAAAGCAGCTCCAAAGTATAATAATCTTATAATAATAATAATAATTTTAGAAATAATTATTATAAATATCTGTACCTGATCAGGAGCTGAAATGAAACCAGCAGTCCAAGGGTCACAATTCTTGTAGTGAGAGTACATCACTAAACCACAAAATACTGCACACACCAGGACTATCCAAAGTCCCAGTAAATTCAGGTAAAGTGCTCTAGAACAGAAGAGAAATTCTATTTAACACAAGATAAATATAGGAAACTGTTACATGTTAATTATTCATAATTTTTTGAGACACCTTGATCAAAGCTAACTGTACTACAAAAAAAAAAAAAAAAAGAAAAACGCAGGCTGTTCTTGCTATACAGCAAAAATACATGCTCTAGGTCATGATGTACTGTTGGAAGAGATTCATGGAAAGCCAGTAACTGTTCTATGCAGCACAGGCTGTACCAGACCCTGGGGCAGCCTCCTCACCTGTATGAGAAGATTTTTGTCTGCTTGGAGCTGTTGCTCTTCTCCCTTTAAGATGTACAGAATTTTAATTTGCATGGATTCCATTGTGGTTGTGATGCTACCATGTGAAGCAACGTGCTTTTCTTTTTTAGTCAGGGAAATGGACATGAATGGTAGCATCTGCTGGGGAGGTTGTGTGACTGTGGTTCAGTAATCCTGTAGTTCCAGGGAGCTGCCAGGTATTATACAGCCTTCATTGTGTTTGGTCATCACCTTTCATAAGGTCCCTGGTTAGGGCCAATTCCAGTTCAGAGCTATGCTGCTGGGACTTTCACTGTTCTCCAATAGGCTTCTCTATTCTCCAATAATTCTATTGTTTTTTTGTTTGTTGTTGTTTTTAAATGTATGTTTTATACTTTTAATCATTCATGATCCCATTTTATTTAGACGATGCCTTGTTCTATCATACTCCATTAACTGATTAACCAATATCAGTAAAATACAATATGGATAGAATTCCTGAAAGAATGTTTTTCCAAAAAAGGTACAGCCAGTACTTCTTTGGGTGTCTTATCCAAACTCTGCAGCTGCAGATGAATTTGGCAGCTTGACACCAGATAAATGAACTGCAAATTTAGCTTACCTACTTTAATTTCTTAATGTATTTATGTAGTTTAGGACCAGAGGGAAAAAGACTGGTAGGCCAAAGGTGGCTAACTACCACCCAACATTGTTCCAATATTTATTTAGACAAACTGTTGGTACAATTCCATGTCTGTCAGTATGCTTGATTGCTAGGATATGTTAAGGATAGGCAACTTACACCTTAGCGTGCTTCTCAGATTTGCAAGAAATGCATCTCTGTATTGTGGACTGATTAACTCCATAGAGCCCCAGCCATGTAAATGCTCCGCCAACAACAATTGTCCAAAAGGTATGTCGTCTTAAAGGATCTACATCAAAGCTACAAAAGAAAAAGAGAAGCAGTTCACTTACTGCGACAGTTTCATTCAGCAAGAGGTAGATGATTGGGTAGGACTAAGAAATAAATAACATCTAGAAGGTTTATGTTGAAATTCCAGATCCGCATGTTACACCAAACAACCGGCAAACCATCCTTCCTGGGACCCCATTATCAGCAAGCAATAAAGCCATACACTAAACTCTTAAAAATCCTCCAAGCTTTTAGTTACATCATCCTGAAGTATCGTTTTCTTTAAAAGATATTGCTTCAGCTGCAGTGTTATCTTTTTTTTTTTTAACAATGAAATTTCATTACTCAGCAATTCTAACCATTACAAGAACATCTTTCTGTCTTACATCTGTCTTCTTTGCAATTCTGTTAATACGTGTTGCAGATAACATTTGACCTTGCTGCTATTTTCTGTCAGTGACTTGCCTTGATCAATGAACTTTTCAGTCAATGCCCCAAACAGCAAAATGAAGGGAAGTTTGCTATCCGAGTGCCTTGGTTCCCCATTTCTAACTGTTGTGGTGAGTGTACGTCGGATAAAGTGCCTTTTCTATGAACAGAAAATGGCAGATGTACATGACTGGAAGGATTAATTGAGTAGGTTTGTAACTACACAGAGAAAAATGCTGGAGCTTCCTTTGAGTTCAGTAGGGCTTTCATTTCTTCAGAGTACGTAATGGAAAGAGGAATTTCTCTCTCCTTGGAGGTCAACTGCATTCCCAAGAACTGAAGAAATAAGGACTAGGCTTTTCTGAGATGGTTGCCTGTTAGTATGTAACTATAGCATGGTAGAGTAATTGTGTCTTGGTCAGAATAGGGTTTCTATACGCCAAGGGTACAAAAATAAAAGGTTTGAACCATTGTTTCTTACTCAAATATGCTTAGTCGTGATCCTTCATAGGCATCTTCCCAGACCTTGGTCGATCCACCGCTCAGAATAGTTCCTCGAATCAAGACCGTCACAAAGCCAAGCACCATGACCACCATTTGAAATGCATCAGTCCAGACAACAGCTTTCAATCCTCCCTGAAACAAACAGAAACTGTATGTTCTCATCTTCTTTCTTGTCTCTCAAATACAGCGGCAAGTAAAAGTACACCTTATTTGAGGAGCTCATGGACTACTATCCAGCAAATCAGACCTTTTCTTAAACTTCCTTTATATCCTCCCACAAAGGTTGTATTTCTGCAGATCAAATGATGAGATAGAGCCTAAACGGCTTGTCCAGAATTGTATGAGAATATCTGGCCTCCAGTTAAATGTTTTTTTTCTGCCTTCTTAATATGTATTTGAAGAATATATCATGGTGTGGTACAAGCTTAGGGAGTACAACTTGGCTAATGGTTGTACTTCCCGTAGCACTCTTTATACTTCTTAAAGCCCAGTGGTCCACAATTAGACTAATGACACAGAATACCCCCCAGAATGTTTGCAGCTCAGCTTTCTTCTGTAGATACTTTCATATTTTATCAAATCTGTGCTAAAGCAGCATAAGTAGTATTTCCAGCATGGGTTGAAATACCGACAAACTTCATCAGTGGTAGTAATGTCATGACAACTAGAAATTGCATGTATCCTGAGCCTAAGTGCTCTGCCACTTCCACTGCAGTGTTTATCTTGTTTTTGTTACCCAAAGTCTCACAGTGCTTCCTCTCAGAAGCAAAGCTCTCTCCATGACCTGTTGGCCATCCTTCCTAGGTTTTATCACTCTGCACTTGATCTGGGGTGAAGCCAGAGGCACATTTTTCATTAAGGTGTTTTTCAGTCTGTAACTTGTAAAAGATAAGTGAAACACCTCAAAAGATATAGTATGGTAAGGGAAGGTTATCACTTCCTTATCTGCACTCTGACTTAAACCTTGAGACATGTAGCGGAGTATTTGAGAGATTTTTTCCCCTCCAAATAGACTTATTCATACCACAGTCTGAAAGAAATTTCTCTCATGTTCTAGTACTTGAAACAAACAGACCATGTTTAGAAACCTTACCTCTGTTATAGGCTATTATGTTGAATTAAGGATGGTTCAATTAAAAATCTGTATTTAAGCTGTTTGGTTGTGCATGTTACATACCAGAGTGCAATAGAAAGTGCAGACAATTCCTGTCGCAACAACGGAACCCCAGAGATCAAATCCAGTGACTGCAAAGCCAAAGAAAAACAACTGGTTAGCAAAATGGGGGTAGGCTATCTGGATGGTAACAGAAAAGCTGTGATCCTTTAGCCCTGGAAGGATGAACTTAAATAATTTTTCATCTCGGTGTCTGTTAGGAGCTTTGCTGGATTGTTCAGGTTTCTTAACCCTACTAGACGCTGCTTTTCATTGTTGTTTTCTTGCAAGTTAGCTTTCAAGTGTGCAAAAGTAATGCATAAGAATAAAAGCAAAAAAAAAAAATCCATTCTCTGTGATTAGGAATAGCTCGGTGCTAAACCATACTGCTGATGAATTGTTTTAATGCATAGTATTTTGCAATTACATTTCACTTCACAAAGTTTCTATATAAAAGATGTACAAATTTCAGTTGGGTTATAATGAAATATCTCCCATCAGGCACAGTTTGTGAGAGCACATCTACTTATAAAGGTTCTGTTAGTAAGAAGATGAGTATGACCTAATAATGAACATGAACTTCAGCGACTCACATCTGTCGCATTACATACAGCTGAGCTCCAGAGGGAGGAAACACGATGGCATGTGAAAGGTGGTATCAGACAAATCAAATGCAACTTGGATGATGAACAATGCAAAGAGCCTCCTAATCTCTTCCAAATCAATCTTAATTAAATCAGGTATGCCAGGAGTTAGGCTCGGGTGGTTCCCTGTGCTCTGTGATGGTAAATTCACTAATCCTTTCTATGGTGATGGATGCTGTATGCCTGGTTTTCAAGATGAATGAAAGAAGTATGTGAACAGCAGCATAGCATCCAGCTACAAGGAATGGGCTTAGGCCCATGGGAATCAGAATGAGAGTTCAAATTTTGGCATCGTGTCAAAAATGCAGTAGGATCTTTCAACATAACCATTACCTCCAGGAGCTCGACTTTCATCTTGCCTGAAAGATTACATCCCTGCCAGAAAAAAATCCCTCAGCATCCATAGGGGCATTAACTCAGTATCATCCCTAAATGAAACTGCTCCCAGCTGCTTTAATGACTGGTAAGATGCCTTACTCTCCCACATCTCTACACGCAGCTGTGCAATTGCAAACACCTTGAGACAGAAGAATCTCAGCTTTGTGCCTTGGGTACTAACAGTAATAGCAGCACAGGGAGACAGGGAACGGAGGAATCAAAGTACAGAATACGGTCTTGGATCGTCAGCTTGTACTGTGAACTTTGTCAGGATGTTGAGAAATTGCTCATCGCTAACTTCTTTGCGTTGTTACTAAGTGCAGAGCAGAACAGAGCAGCAAATGTTGGGCACAGTCTACTTTACTGGTGTGAGAGGGGCCTCGTGAGTCAGAAACTGAGAGCTTCTAGGTGCAGGCAAAAACCTTGCTACAGAAGTTTTGAGAGCTTTCTTGTTAGATGATTCTTATCCACTTTCCTCACTTTAGTTACTCTGCTTGTGGTGTGGTTATTTGGGGTAGCCATGTAGGCATGGAAACTCACCTTGGTTGAGAGCCAGTGATGGAGCATAAACCACTATTCCTGTGTAAAGGATCTGAAGGAGAAAAAGTTCATGAAACACAAGTGTATGTGAGTCATCAGTGATAATGCTTCTATTTAGAAAGGGGCTTAGAGCAGAATACCAGATCTAGAGGCTTTTTTAGATCATTTTGTATTATTTTCTGTTTCTATCTTTACAAGATAAAAATGCTTGTTTTAACTCCTTTCTCATGGAAGGACTATTATCCTTCTTGATATTTCTTACTTCATTCATTGCTAAGATGAGTAGATGTCCAAAATGTTCTCATCAAATACAGGGAGGAGGACTGAGTAAAACACAGTGATGGGGGAGTAGCTTGTATTGGATTTGGGAAATAAAACTTCCCTTGTTCAGCTGCTTGCAAAGTAGCGAATGTGATACCCTTCATGTATATGTTCTGACAGACTGAGAGTGAAACCATCAGAAAGCAAATGAGCGTTTGTATCTAATGCTAAAGGTCCTAGAATTAATAAACATGGATTGGAAGTAAAAAGAAATGTCACCCGGTGTCCCAAAGGTTTTCATTGAATACATTATTAATATTTTGAGAAACCTGGTGAACATTTATATCCAAGGGCAAAAAAGCTATGTGATGTTTACAGTGGTGTTTTGGGTTGCTCCACAAGTGTTTTTTGGGGTAAGTAAAGCTAGTCTCTGCTCAGCCTCTCTGCCCAACAGCCAGGAACATTATGATTTATTTTATCTGTACATGCAGGAGTGTGGACTGGCTGTCTAGTTAGAGCTGTATGGTAACGTAGAGTGGTCTATAAATGTGGAAGTCTGTACATGCTAAGCAGTGATTTCTGCCCTGTGGTCTGTTGGGCTTTGACCCTGAGACCTGTTGCTGGGATCAAGCATTTTGGGAACGGGGCTTGGCTGACCCTACCCCTCCTGCTGCCTTGGAGCAGCTGGGCAGGCTCTGCCAACTCATCTGCCTCTCCCTTGTCCTGGGCAGAGGCTGGGAGGAAACCCCAGCTGCCTCCTTGAAGGGTTGCCACTGGGACCATCACAGGGCTGGAGCCATCTGGGCATCCCCCAGGAGGTACCACATGCAGCAGCCTTGCACTGGGATAGCCTCATCCCAGTGTTGTAAATGGGTAAGAGTTGCACTATGTGCACCTAATATTGCTCATCTAGTTTCTCAAGAAAGACATAAGTCACTCTCTTGGACAGAGAGGGATTTCAAGGAAACAGCGGGACCAGGAATTTGAGAAGATATGCAAGTTTAGGAGAACATCTGAGTGTTAAAGACAAAAAGAATGACATTTTTAATCATAAGCAGGAAGAAGAAAGTAGGAAAGCAACTATCCTTTCTTTTTAACATTCACAGTCCAACTACAAAAAAAAGGAAAGCTCATTAAAGTATCTCATTAAAAACAAAAAAGTGCAGTCTGACATGAGTACTTCAAAATAAATATGTTGAGTGAAATTATCCCAAACCAAGAGGCAATATCTTCTTACCGTCTGCACGATGTAGATCAGTGTTGCAGCGAGACGGACGATCTTGTTAAATCTTAACTCCAAATACTAGGAAAGAGGAATTTCAGTAAATTGCACATGTAGCATCTGTGACACAGCTATTAACCTTCTGTTCTCCCTGAGTAACAGCTTGCTGTGCAAGTAGAACTACTGGCAACTGACTCTACTGCTGTGAGTAATGAACAGGAGAGCATAATTGCTATCACACATAGAGATAATTACATTTCAGAAATCTCTTCCTTCACAAAATGTTGAAAATTATATGCTGGGCTGCAGTATTCAGTATCTGTTTGTACTGGAAATACCCGAAAAAGCCCAGAAGCTACAAAGAAAAAGAAACTTAAAACTTGAAATGGAAGTATATTCTGATTGTTGGAAGAGGAAACTCAAGGTCATCTCTAATTAAAACAGGACAAAAAGAGTGGTGGAGCAGATGGAGGAGCAGCAATGTAGAGGCCTTTGCTGCCCCCAAGCTAAGCTGGCTTTGTCATTTGCTTTGTCTTAATCTAAAGCCCAATCTGCCTATGACCTACCAGTTGGGTTCTTCCAGGCTCCCGTGGGATGTAGTGAGGTGTTCCTTATTATCATGCGACTTAAATGCGAGCTCTAGCTCCAAAAGCTCAGATTTGAAACCAGAATCACCACCTAACATCTCTACGTAGAGTTGACTAAAAGATGAAGTCTGCGTTGCTAAAGATGTGGCAGCCCTGTGTGGGCTGGGTCTCTTCCTGGGCCCTGACCCTGTGTGTTCCCCATCAGACACTGGGTACAAGCCTTTACACATCTCTAGGCATAATATTTTAAAAGCGGCCTGTTTCTCACTAATTTTGTTCATGATAATCTCTTTTGTCTCTTGCATAATAAGCCCCACACTTTGCTGTACAAATGAATAGCTTATTTATGTAATTTAACTTGTTTCCAAAATTAATTCAGGAGTTCATTAGCCATCTTTCCAGTATGCTTCAAGGGAGTGTGATTGCCATGACACCTCCCGTGGTTCAGATAAGGAAAAGTAATTCTCAGATCTTGCATCAAAACCGGCTAGAAAATGCAGTCAGATCTAGTAGTGGAAATAGATGGTCAGTTTTATTTTTTACTGCCTGTCACTGAAATACTCCCAAATACCCTGGCAGAACTGTTTGACAGGACAGAAGTTTCTCAGAAAGGTTTGGGCACAGAGAACAAGGGCAGCCTTCCCGTTACCAAGAAGCTCCTTCTGAACTAACATGGCTTTGCTCATTCAATCCTTGCTCAGCCAAAACTTTCCATAAATATGAGCAGCAAAATCTACAGCGGGTTATTAAAAGGGTTGTAGGGGTTCCCAAATATATAAAAGCATTTTCAAATTTAATTTCTGACTTCAAGTTATGCAGTAACTAACTAGTTTGTATAATGCAACCCGCTTTTTAGTATAATTCTGGTATCAGTACATTTGTTCTGTAAAATATTGCAAAAAGTCTTCTGTCATGGATTGTTCTCTAGAAATATCTATATTCCTCATGCTGTATTTATAGTGGAATAAAAGCCATTTAAAATATATATTTATATACGTATATTTACTTACCTCATAAGTGCTTGTAATGCCGGATTGGTAAAATACAGGTAGAAAAAGCTCAGCAGTAAAAATGATGACAATGGTATACGAAAGAAAGAAAAGGACGAAGGCTGCCCCGTAGCGATAAACTTCAGAGGGTGTCCCCAGCACTGTCACTGCTGACATGAAACTAGACGTGAGAGAGAAAGCTATTGGTCCATAGGACATCTGCTTACCGCCCACCAAAAATTCCTTGGAGGTTTTCTTTTTTCTCCCTTTAATTGCAAAAAAGACTCCAATGCTAGCACATACTAAAAATAGTAGAGCAAAAACAACATAATCCCAAACCACAAACTTGTTAATTTCTGGAGCTATAAAGTTCGACATAGCACCAGCTGGGCAATTCTCTGATAGAGGATTCTGATATACTGCAGCTGGTGCTCTGAGCAGATCTACTCTTAGCAGCAAAGGTGTAGCTTATCTACAGCTTATCAACGACAAATAATAAACAGACTATTCAGCTATGGACTTTTTTATCCTAGTCACCTCTGATGAGGAAAGGAAAAAAAAAAAAAGGCTGGGGATGAGTTGGGAAGGTGCTGTATGCACTTAGACCCTAGTGCTACTGATGTTTCTGGCAGGCTGGGCTGGGGGATGTAGCTGTGAAACCTGTACTACACTCCCTTTTTATCTGCGAGGTTTTAATTTACGGTTAAATATTAGCCTGACAGATTGACTTGATCTGACTCTTTTCTGACCTCTCAGCATTTTTAAATAATAAAATGAGAGCAATAAAAAAATAAATAAAGGAGAGGGAAATGAAGGAAAGCTCGTTGTACAGACCTATGACCCTACTGGTGAGTTTGTTTTCGAAGCAGCAATTCCTTCATATGGTTAAAATCTAAACTTGAGCATCAGCGATAGGGTTCGCACTTGTCCTCTGGCGTTTTAGGTGTGTTCCTTGATGGACGCTCTGCCCTGGAGAACCGGAGGCTTTTAATGATGCAAAGTAACTCTTAACACTTCCCTCAACCCCATAGCCCAATCGCTGGGTGACCTGATGTGTTCGGCTACCCCAGGAATGGCAGAACCAAAATGTACTGAAAAGCCAGCACAGACAGAAAGGGGCCGTGCTGTGTTTGAGGATGACTTTCATTGACCACCTGAGTTTCGCTGTTGACTACTAAAAGCAGTTTTACTTATAGCTCATATGGGTTTGTGTGAGAGGTGCTGATTTCATTTTTCCATGGACAGCTTGGTCAGACCCGCAGGGCCAAAGAGAAGCAGCTTAGACAATAGCAACACTTCTTAACTACATCTTTGCCATAACTTCTAGAATTCAATTAATTAGGTTTTCCTAGTGTGTTTTTTTGTTTGTTGAAGGAGGTAAATACTAATTCAGCCGCAGCCTACAGCACAGCAATACGTTTTTCCGAAGTGGACAATGACTTCTCATCCCAAAGGATGGACTTCTTGTAGAAAGAGGCTGTGTGTGCAGTCATAGCCCTGGGGTGAGGGTGGAGGGTCAATTGTAGAGATGCTCACAGGAGATGCAGTAGCCTGAGGTGGCCTTTAATAGCCCAAGTCCTTCTTTTCAGCCTTGCCTTGGCTGGGGATGGATGCACACCACCACACCTACTTAAGTTATCCATAAACTGAGGTGGTCTTGCTGTGTTGGTAGTACCCAGTGAGTTAGTAGGCATCCAGAGCTGATGTTTTGCGTGATCTTGTCCATCTGTTCAGGAGAAGAAGTACATGCACAGCCACCCTCAGCTCCTGGTGCAGAGTCAAAGCAAATCCAGCCTGTGGCTGGATCTGACTTTCCCCTCTGTCTGTGTGTTCTGCAGAGTATGGACATTTTTTGCAGTTAATTTCAGCAAGATTGAGTATAAAGGGAGGGATGGCCAAGCCTGTTGCTGCTGAAGAGCGTGAGTTTAAAAAAGACCATGCAAAGATATTTCTCAAAAGGCAATGCTCCGTCTAGAACTGAAAAACTTTTAGATCCCAGAAGTTCTTAAAAAGTGAAGAACACATTTGTGAGGTCTATCCAGGCCATTGAGGAAGCTGGGCTATTAATTAAAGACATGTTTGTTGCCACAGCAACTGTTTGTGTGCAGGAACCCGCAGTTAGCGCGATGGAGGGACCAGATGAGAGAGCAATAAACCAACTTGTGTTCAATCAAAGCGAGCCGTTATAGGTAGTGCTCTGTAAACTCATCTGACCGCCCTACAGTAATTTGTTTATCTAAGTGTACCCCATCACTGGTTAATATTTCTCTTTTGTACAGAACATGTCTTAAGGTGTGTCCACTTTCAAAAAAGCATTAACTTTCACTTGCCAGGTTTTCTTCTGCTTTTTTTTTTTTCCTTCTTCTTCCTCTCCGTATAACTGCAAGAGCATGGACGTTTGCTGCAGGTTTGGGATTTTGATTCATACCTACAGAGCCTGATTAATAAATGTCTTTGGCAACGGTAAAAGCCATGCCATTACAATGGCAAGGTTCTGGGGTCAAACATCAACCCAGGCTGGCAGGAGGCCGATTTAATGGGGTATGGATGCAGGCATGTAGGGCTAAGTGAGGAGAGCGTCTGCGTGCCTCTTCCTGTGCACCACGGCTCAGTGACGACAACGACGACACGTGAATTCACGAAAAGCTGTAAAGAAATGAACTTGTGGGTATTTCCTCTTAAAAGTGGGCCACTAAACTGCATTTCGTTTAGTAAGGCAGCAGCAGTCTAAAGTTGAAAAGGGTGAAAAACTGTTTGTGGTTTGTAGGGCCTGGGATGGAAAATAGTAATAAAAAAGCAGCAATCTGGGTCAGGAGATTTCTGTGCCAGTCATGTTATAAGAGCAAATGTAAGTGAAAGATCACCGTAACATCTATTCTAGGAAAAGAAGTATATTGTAGCACATTATTACTGGCTTGAGAACATTATTAAGATGGTCTGTTTGCCATTAAAAAGTACTGCTAATTAGCAGTTGGGCCAACTGTGCTGTCACCCAATGACAAATAAAGCTGCCTGTTGGCTAATACGTGCTCCGCACACAGGAATTTGGGTTTGATTCCAGGAAGCTTTTCCAAGTAGTAATATTCCTATTAGCATAAATGTAGGCCTACAGAGATCTCTTTTGATTTGTGTTTTTTGATTGTGTTTTTTATAAATAGTCTTTTGAGAATAAAAGTATTTTGGAGTGATAGTGTTCTGCACAGAAAGTAGGCAAAAGTCAATGGACAATAAACTGGAAATCAAGTTAGAAATGTCAGCTGTATGTTTAGGATGCTATAGCCCTCTAATATATTTTCAGCATATATCAGTATTGTATTGGTATTGTTCAGAAAAGACTACATTCCACTTTAAATAAAGGAGAGCTTAAAAATACAATTTCTAAAGGAGATATATCCCTTTAAATCAGTACCAAAGCACTTGTTATTCTCTTGATGATATCCTCATCTGGGAATAACTGAAATTGTATTTCCTGGGAAAATATGATAGTTTTATATTTTTTCCTGTGGAAACCCCTGTGAAATGGAAATTTAATTTAGCCAGGACAGCCCAAGGAAGCAGCTTGGTACCTTCAAGTTTCCATATAACCCTTCTGCTAAAGACTGAACAAGAAATCCAACTCGAGCATTTAGATTTTCCTCTCGAGGTTGTTTGCAGCTGGATGGGCATCCAGGGCTGAATTACACGTGTCAGGAGCATGGAGATCCTGGTTCTGCAATACAGTTCTCACAGTTGTCAAAACCTGTTGCTGCACAGGTCAATGGAGCGAGGCCACGAGTGCATTCACCTTTGTAGCCAACTCTGTCTTGGCTTTTTTCTGTGAGCAGAGGTATGAGAAGACTTAGACTGATAATATCTAAGCATCTGTTAGATTCTTCTGTCTGGATTGATAATATTTAAGCACTTGTTAGATTCTTTCATCATATTAAATTCACTTAGCCACAATTATTTATTAGCAATTATTTCATTTAAAAGCTTTGCTTTAGAGACTCCATTAAAGCACGAGGAAAATCCTGCTATTAATTCAATGACTGCAGTGTCTCATGATAGCTTATATTTGGATAGTTATAATAATTATGGGATTTCCTTATTTTCTGGCAAATTAACCTTCAGAGCTTGAATTTGCTAAGTCCTTTTGCTTTCTATCCATTTTAGCCTATGAGGCCAGTTAGATATTAATATAAAAAGAACATGTTTGAACTGAGACATCTGCCAAGGTTTGGTGCCCACATGCCATCCACGTGGGATGGCATCATATTGCACAACCACTGACAGCATACGTTGGGCGTAAACCGCTCGCCTCAAGGCCGCATTTGACAGAACTTAATGACTAACTAGCATTTCAAAAGTGATTAGCACCAAAAACTTTCTCACTGTGACGGATTTGTCGGTAGATTTTCAGATAGCTGGGGGCGATTACTTGCAAGAAATGCTTTTTATGGACTTCAATGCTGCTTGCTAATGATGTCTACTGATGGCAGGACTTCAAGGCTTTTGAGAAGAGAAGAGATGTCCAGAGAAGAAAATGTATAATATATGAAATCATTGGAAATGTGTAAGGTGAAGAATTTCTGAAGAGTTATGTTTTACCATTATATTTTAAGTTGTTAGCATCCTTTACCCGAAGTTGTGGTGTTTCTCAGGTGATAGCATATGAAAGGAGAGTATTTTCCATCAGGTATTTGTTTGAAATTGTGTCCTGTCTCAGGCTGTGTGCTTTTGTTCATTTCAGTGAGATCTTTTAAGTACTTTTGTTACCTATTTTGACATCTTTTGGGGGGTGGGGTAAGTAATTGGTTGTATTTGTCTTATTTGTTCAATAAATGTCATCATGTAGGGCTGATTTTTCAGACTTTTCTGTAGTGGACTTTTTTCTTCCATTAAACCAAGCTCTACCTGTAAACCCTTTTTCAGTCTGAAAAGGGAGATAATGGCTTCGTTGTAAATAGATTTTTAGTGTATTGGTAATATTTGAAACCTTATATTAATTTTTACATAGATTCTTCAAAATTTTAAGTCATATTCCAGCTTGCAAGACCTTTTTCTAGTAAATAGTTCCACGTTGGGGAGTGTGTTGTGTGGGAAGAGGCAGCTTTGCTTAGTAGAATTGCATATATGCAACTATATTGGGGGTTTATACTGAGTAAAACAAACTCCACGATCAAAACTTTGCATGACATTCTTATGCATCAATTTGAAATATCCCTCTAGATCACAGCTCCTAAACTAACTTAGCTCATTTGTAACTATTAGGATATATCAAGTATCAGTCTTGATATGTGTTCAAGTCTTGAGGGTCTGATTTTGGGTAGAGGGCTCTTGTCAGAAGAGGCAGCCCATTGCATTTTAAAAGATGCTAAGAATTTTAAGATCAACCTTACTCTTTAGTAAAGCAGAGTCTCCTTTTCAACAAATGGGAGAAAAGTATCAACTTCTGTTTAAAAAAGAAAAAAAAAATGTGATAGTCTTTCTGCAAGACAGTATCTACAAAAATGGCGAGCTCTAACCATGGACAGTGGACCAAACAGTTTACTGCAAAACTTCTAGAATATAACAGTTTTCAGTCCCAAATGCCTTCCTGGTTTTGCCCAATGATTTCTCTTAAAAAATATCCCTTTATGTTCTGTGGAAACATCCCTGTTAAAGTGGTTGGTTAGTCAGCCTTCACAAGCATGAAGAAATGCTCTGTGAACAGTTTCCATGATGCTTTCCTCTTGAGGCTGAGAAAGATTTTATTCTTCTTGCCTCTTTGATCCTAGCCTTCTTCATTAACAATAAATACATACTGGAAATCCCAAGCAGGGTTCGTAATATTCTTTAAGGAACTAACTATAACATATTCAGTAGTTCAGTTAATGATGAGTAGGTGACAGGTTGGGTTTTGGCAACTGCTCATTCAGGAGTCAGCACTCCCAGTGATTTGGGGCAACATCATTAGATGTGGTGAAAGAAGAGGGCAGGTAATGGTGAAAATGGCCCCATGCTGATTGTGAAACAGAAGGACAAGGAGAGCCCACAGAAAATCCAAACATGAAGTATGTTGTAAAAGGTGCACGCAGATAAATGCATAAACCAGTAAATGAGTAAATAATAAATGCATAAACCAGTAAAAACAGGAGATGTTCTTGGATGGTCAGATGGTCTGCTTGAGACACACTTGAATTAATGGGACCCGAATCTGATTGAGGAAGATGATGTGTGGCACAAAGCTGGCCAGATGGTGCCCTCTTTGCCCAGCCCCTCCTCCTTCCTTGCTACCATTAGGTAGCCACAGTGACACTTGAACAGATATCTAGGACCAAACACAAACAAAAATTAATCCAAGATAAGGGTGTGCTGAAGTGGCTTTCTCTTTGTTGTAGAAAATTTGCTTTTGCAAGAAATAATGTAACTTTATTCCTTAAGTCCATAAAATGAAGGCAGACAAGTGCATCCTGAAGTTCTGCACTCTCCTTTCCTTATGACAGAGAAATTCAGGGTCTTGGAGATAAATTCCTTGTCTTGTATGATAATCCTCATGTAGCACTGGAGTGTTATGGTCTTGAGACGCCAACTTCTCCCTGAATCCGACAAAGAGATTTTACCTATTTTGTGTCTTTTTGTCCTGAATGAGGAACAGTGCACTTCATAATCAAGTCAAACAGCGTCCAGACAGCATCTTCTAGTACCCGAGCTGGCGCACGTGCACAGGCTGCTACTACAGAAGTCTGAGTACGCTTCTGTTCTTATGAATCTTTTGCTATGATTTTCCTTTGTGACAGCTCCAAAGTTTCTGTTTTTTCACATGTGAATACTGGCAGCTAGTCTTGCCTGTCATCCTGCTCTGAAAGTAAAAAATTATTTTTTCTGGATGGGAGACATTTCCCATTGGAGTAAGCGCTGGTTTCAGATGACAGAAGTCATACCTCTCCGAGGCAGCCAAGCATCGTGTAGTCTGATGCTCGATCATCAGACCATGAATATTCTTGCTAGCTTCAGCTGAGTTGGTCTGTTGAATACTTTTGTCATGAGTAACAGGTCCAAATCCTGACCCTTGATCACAGACTGATCGTTAGTACTGACAAGAGGTTGAGTTTTCCATTCCTAAGTGGCCTAAAAAAATTGTAGTTTCTGCACTCTGGTGCTTGAGTTAAATGCTTGAGTCTGGGATTTGTCAATTATTGTAATCATGAGAGTCATTCGGGAAGATAATATCAGCTCAGGCTTAACATTGGACATTGACTTGCTGGTGCTGCTCCAAATGCCTAGGTCTATGCATACATCTAATTCAGCTTTCAAAATTAAGTTGTTCTTGTGGCTGTAGAGTTTGAATATTATTCATAAAAAGTGACAGCCTCTCTTAATAGGGTTATAAAAATACGGATTGCATATTTTTCTCTAAATGCTTCTTTTCTTGCAGAACGTTCCTCTATTTGGCATATACTGTTTTCACCAAAAAGCGTTTACAGTGTGGCTGTCAGGTAAACAACTGTTCACTGCTGGAATATTTGAAAAACACTTATTCCTCCTGTTAATGCAGATAATGAAATCGAGTCTGTGAATGAACTGATTGTTTTGCTATATGGTAGACAAGCGTTTCACTGCACCCTGACTGACTGATTTTTCAGCTCGCCCCTCAATACGTTTCGATACAGAACTGTGAAAAAGTCATTGGTGGATTTAAGTCAGGTATTAAAGCAGGTGGCTGAAAAGGAAATGGAAACTCGTTTGTTGAGAAACAGCAAACTTCTGGAGCGCAAAATGCATTCAAAATCCAAGGTGTGTCACTAAGAAGTCGCTGTTAAACTTACAGGTTACTATCTTTCCCTTATGGTGGACTTTGTCTTTGCTTAAGAGGCTCCTCTTTAATGATTACTTTTTCCTCAGAAAGACACGCTTATTTATCTATACAAAGATCATTACAACCCAGTAATTTGGGGAACTGGAGGTATTGCTTATAGTTTCAAAATAGCTTATTCCTCCGGGACACGAAGTCCTCCCTGCAGGACCGCTCTTCCCTGGCGGCGCCGGGTCGTGTGAGGCTTCCAGCCAGGGGTGCCTGCCGGCACAGCCAAGTCTCAGCGCTCCCCCCACGTCCCCTCCTGCATGCTCGGGTGCTTTTGGGTGCATGGGGCCAGAGATGTGGAAAGCCAGTTGCATGCTTGCTGAGCAGGGTCACTCGGGCTGCACGGGGGCTGCTCTTGTTGCGTACCTGCTTACAGAGAAAAACGCAGAGCTGGCACCGAGAATAGGATCCTATTCTTCAGTGGCAGTGAGCTGGCGAGCTGTATTAAAATAAGTTTTAGTCTGGAACATCGGATTTCAAATAACTGGGGTGTTCTCAAAAAAAAAAAAAAAAAAATCGGCTGAGGATGACTTTCAGTCCAAAATGCACTCTGTGAACTGTGGTGTCTGTACAGGCAGTGCTGGGTTGCAATTAGGAAAACTCAGTGTGCAACTCTTGGGGGAAAAAAAAAAAAAAAAAAAAGATGAAGTCTCAGCTGTGCCTTTCAGCACTTCCCAAAGAGGGAGAAATAGTGGACAGGAAAGTAGCTTGCTATTTATTTATCTATTCAGGGTAGTGATTTCTTTTCCAGTAATGACACAGATATGGTGCAGAAGGATGTTTTTCTCCCAATATGGGTCAAAATAAGTTATCAGGTATTGCAGGCAAGCCCGTGGGCCAAGGAGCCCCTGCAGTAGCTCCTGTAGCAGGTACGAGCTGGATGGAGGCGCTGACCCTATTGCAAAACAGGAGAAGTCAGGAAGGCTGCGGTGCTCCTGGTGACTGGGCAGTGCTGTCACCTTTGGATCATCGGTCTTCCACCTAGACACTGTGGCAAATACTCCTTAAAAGGTGGGACTAGGGGACATCCCATCCTGTTTCGGATCACTCCCCAGTTACCACGTTGGGATGTTTTATCTGTGATTGTTCTGTTGTGTTCAGGAAGTGCAGACAGTCCTGAGGTTTCAGAGCAAGTTTCCAAAACTGGTCTTAGAGAATTGTTTGTTTGTTTTTTTTTTTTTTGTTTTGCTTTGTTTTTCCAGTTTTGCCAACAAGAGTGTGAGAGAGGGTGGGAGAGCAAGGCGGAGAGAAGGGAGCCAAAGGAAGGCACAGCTGGGGAACTGGATACTGCATTGGCTGTTTCAGATTCTTACAGGGCTTGGCAAGGAAGAGCAGAGTATTAATGAAATAAGAAAAGTTATTTCATTTGAATATAGAAGTAGCTTTGCAAATGAAGACTGCTAGCTGGCTTTTTGTTACATTAACTATACAAGTTTTACTACCTGTTAGCAAAGGATGTATAGACTGACAGCAGGATGAGCCAACTGAGCCCAGAGCATCTCATCAAAAGGCAGCAGACAAAGATTGAACGAAATTGCAGTGTTGTGCCCTAGCTTGTTTTAAAATGAGGAT
This sequence comes from Netta rufina, assembly GCF_964035555.1. Lineage (NCBI taxonomy): Eukaryota > Metazoa > Chordata > Aves > Anseriformes > Anatidae > Netta > Netta rufina. The sequence continues at coordinate 9,359,950 of NC_140128.1, read as the reverse complement.
AACGTGCAGCAAAAGTAGAACACCACGTATGCTGAGTTACCGAGCTGGTCAAAAAGCACTCAAGGAAGTATGTCGCCACTGGGAAGGAAGCAGAGAGCGGAGATCTTGCTGCAGGTGATTTAAGGATAAGGAAGCACAGAGTGCACTTGAAAAGGATAAAAAAGCAGTGTGTGCTTCGCTATTTCTGTGCTGGTAAAAGCCTCAGAAACCAAAGTAACCTCAACATTGCTCTTCAATTGTTAATAAGCAGTAAGAATACTGCTTCAGATCTGCAAAAAGCATTTAGAAACAGTTTCACGGCAAACGTAGGAATACAAAAATGATGTACATTTGAGGATCACATATAATGAAATCCTGTAGTGTGTGTGGACTGCTTTAATGAGTGTCCCCACTTAGCGTAAAGCTGAGGATCACAACACGCCTTCGCATACCCCTGCATTATCATACTAAAGGAGGAGGGAAAATTCAGACAGTTCCTGAGGAACCAAGTGGCTTAACCGTGAATAGACCTGGCATCTTTCATTGAATTACAGGCTTCGTGTACTCCAGTGAAATAGTGCTGTGCAAAGTACATTTTCCCTGCATATTTCATAGAAAACCCAATCAAACCAAATCAAAGGAAGAGATTTTTTAGCAAGACCTCGAGATCAACTGTTGATCTTTTATTGTTTTTATTTATTTACTTTTTCTATTGCTTTCACTTTTCTTTCTGAACGTACTTCTTAAGGGATCTCTTCATCATGTTTTGCCTGTATAATTTCACTCTCCTTATGTACTCACATCCTTATCTTGATATAGGTTACTGAGTGAGCAACAATACCACATTACGAAAAGGGTTTGTGTATTGTTCTGCAAAAAAAAAAAGCTTCTCGTGATCTGCAAACATACTCTGATGTTCTGTATCATCTTTCTAATCCCCAAATTAATAGCCCTTCTTTATTATTTTTTTCCTAACCTTAAATAAAGAGCTAGTCATGGTTACACATAGTCCAGAAAAAAATTTTTTTTGAAAAGAAACCAAGTTTGTCTGCAACTTGACAATATATTTCTCTTGAAAGGCCCAGGTGGAGAGCTGGCCTGGTCTGGTCTTGCCTCTAACACGTGTGGGGTGAGGAGGAGCAGAGTCACACCACTTCTCTGTAGGTCTGTGCCCAGTGGACCTTCTCTTGCATCCGAGGCCCTGCAGCACTTACTGCTTTGCTATAATTCCTGAATTAATTTAAACAGTGCTAAATGAGCTCTTGTACGCACCTTTGTTTGGGCCATCTTTAGGGCTGCAGAAAGCTGCTCTCTTTTTTCATCCCTGAAGGGCCAAAAAGCAGAGAGAGAGAGACTTCTGGAGGGTACCAAAAAATAATGTGACGTGAAACAAGCGGTAGGAATTGGAGAAAATGTGTTTGGCTTAATGGAAAATAGAGAGAGCCCCTGGACAGCAGATAGCAGCTGCCTTCATGTGCCACGCCACGTTAGCCTGTGCTTGTAAGAGCTGAGCCTGTGCTCTGCTCCTCCTGTCAAGCTGCACGTGTGATGTGCTGCCGCACTCATCGCTTTGAAATCAGGAAGAGGGACGTCACAGCAGCTTGGAGAGCTGTAAGAAAGCCTCTGCAGTTTGCTTATGTGAACAATTACTCCTCCAGCTGTTTGTCCTTTCTGGTAAATCACTCCGCTCTTCGTGTGCTGTTGACTGCAGGATAGCAGGGCTGCTTGTTTTAACTTGTTTAGGGATGAGAGATGTGACTTTGGGGTAGCTTCTTAGAGAAATGTGCACCCTGCTTTTTTGGGGTGGAGGGTGCAGGCGGGGAAGCAGAAAGGCTGCGTGTCAGACACCAACTCGGGGTGCTCTGGCAAAGGACTCCAGCTCATGGCAGTGTCGGGAAGTCTCGGTAGGATGAGCGAGAGCGATACCTCGGGGTAGCCCCAGCTAGCATGAGCCATAGGGAAGGAAAGGCCCTCTCAGCTGGATGCACGTGTCAGCAGTCCTTTTTATTTCCTTTTGCAGTACATGAACAAAAGCTCCCTTTTCAAAAATGAGCGTGCTGGTGAGGCCCTGGAGAAGTGTTTGCAGGGTACCGGGGCCGTGCCTGTGGCAGTAGCAGGGGTGCAACTGGGGCTCTGCAAATCCCCCCAGCGGGTGGGAGATGGGGGCTGGGATCACGCTCTGCATGAAAAATCCCCGTGTGAAGTAAAGACAATTACAGCAAAAATTAGGGCTCGGTTCTGAATTAGCTCCCAGAGCTGCTAACTTCCCTCCTGGCTGCCTGCTCGAGCAGTTCTCTCACAAGTAATGGAAAAAGAAGAGATCGTGTTACTGTTTAGGTGGCTTCCTGAATTGCAGAGGTTTTGCATCATCATTTATTGGCAATAAGTTTCTTGTATTCCAGCAAATGTCCCCAAGTATCATATTGCATGTGACCATATCTTCTTATTAAAAAAAAAAATGTAAACCTCGCAGCTACCTGGTTCCCCCCCTTCTGTTTTGTTCCTTTGTGTGAGGGGGTGTGTGTGTGCATATATATCAAGTACCCACCTGTATGGATGTTTGTGAAGTAGAGGGGCCATGCAGATTTGGTGTGTTTCTTCTTCTGTTAATAGTGTTTGTTTGGGAACTTTTGTTGTTGTTGTTTCTCTACTTTTCTCATTTTTGATTTCTTTGTGTGGTTTTGTTTCTATACCACAATTCTTTGGGGGCAGTTCTTAGTGTAAACTGTAGAGGTGGAACAATATTCTCATCCAGGCTGGGTCATGTTTTCATCCAAAATCTTGACTCATCTTGAACAATTTTGGAAATTTAACCCCTGAAGTTAAGCTGGGAAAATAAAAATGTAGTGATAGCATGTGGTCCAGGACCAGTGCTAAATTAGGCATTGAAATTTAAGGATGTTGGAAGTCAAGTTAGGTTCACTGACAGATTCTGGATCTAAATGTTGGCTACATACGAAGACCTACAGTGGAGAAGTTGCAGTTTTAAATGCAGAATATTCTGTCCAGGAAAGATGAGGTTTTATTCCTCATATGAGAGATGGTGGATTTGATACACATCTTTCAAGAAGAAAAATGTTTCCTTTATCTTCTTTTCTCTAAGTGGAAACAAGACGTCTCTCTTTGGTGCATGTTGGCTCCGTGGTGCCTTGATAGACAAACAGCTGGAAAATGAGAGCTGGAATAAATCTTCTGCAGCCTTGAGAATGGATCAGTTACTTTGCTCCTACTTTATGATTCTTTTGAATTTGTGACAGGCTAACCAAAAAATTCAGGGTAAGTTGCTTGCTGTCAGGAGTCAGAGAACTTCGCGCCACAAGAATCTTGGATGTGGGGTTGTTTTGGACATGACTTGTTTTTCAGACTTCTGTTTGTTTGGTTGGCTTTCTAAATTTGCAACTGACCTTGTTGCTGCTCCCCCCTGGTCATGGTTCCCCCAGCATATAGTAGCAGTCTGCAGAAATTTGGATAATCTGTTTACTACGACTGTTTGGGTTTTTCCCTGCGTGGTTCAAAGCCTGGTTGTTTTGGTGGGCATTTGTTTTCGTTTTTTGTGTATTTTGATGTTTTATTTTTGGTGTTGTTTTGCGCAGTAACATCTGTGAAACAGCAGCTCTCTGTTGCTTTTCATTTGGAGGAAAGAAGGAAAAAGCAAACCAGAGGCAGCTGTTTCTCTGGTTTTATTTTCCAAATAGTGTTTGAGTGTGGGTTAAGACTTGGAAACAGGGCTTCCGATCCGATGCTCGCTCCTGCTGACTGGCTGCACAGCTCTGGGTTGGTAATTCAGTCTTTCGTGTCCCTTTTCCATAGGGAGGGCAGCAAAAAGTGTTGTGTTTTTTTTTGTTTGTTTGTTTGTTTTTGTTTTTAATAATAAAAAAAAAAGACCAGATGTGCAAATGGAGATGTAGGAAAAGGCACAATCAATCAGCTTTTTAACAGGTAGCCAAAGGTGGTTGTTCACTTAAGTGGTGCTGCACAGGGAAACACTTGCACATGTGTCCAGGTCCCACTCATAATGCAAAAACGCCCGTGTTGTTCTGTCCCTACTCCTTTTCTCAGCTCCATCTGTAGCTTTCCACAGGCATTTGGAGTTAGGACCTGAATATTCTTTACAGGCTGTGTAGCTTTGATTTAAAACTGTGGAACAAGCTGTAGGACACTCGGTTCTCAAAATACTACCTAATCTGGTATTTCAGTTATGCTAATGCAGATGAATACTCATGGCAGTGCTGTTGCTCTCGACTCCCACTGCATGCATTCAGCCTTTCTGAAATCATTTAGCAGAGTGTATGGTTCATTTTCACTTTTCTCCAGAAGGTGAGTTTGGTGACTAGGTACAGATCCATAACACAGAAACAGCTGATAACTGACGTGGCTGGAGGAGAAGTGAGAAAGGAATGATCTGGAAACGATAACATAGGAATTAGAATTTAGCTGTATTGAAATCTTGGACTAATATTGGTTTAAAACAAGTGGCTGAGTCGGTCTTTTCCCATTGGGGCCATGAGTGAAATTTATAAAACTGGGTTTCCTCAGCTTTTACATGATCCAAAGGAAATGAAGGCAGCGTGATTAAGCATCTTGCTTACATTTGAGTAGTAGCAAGAGTCACGGGAAGACTTGAACTTCACTTTCATGTTTATATCATAACATTTTTCTTTAAGAGTTGGGTAATTTAGAAGAAAGGGCTTAAGGACTGTATATAATATCTTGAGTATGATTGGGGTAAAACATGTATAAATGCGTGGGTGGGTACATCTCAAAAATAACATAGCAGAAAAAGACACAGTGCCGCTGAGCAGTATCTTTGAAAGGCAAGGCATGTTTCATGTGTCGAGATGAATTTTTAATGGAAGAGCATGGTTTGATTCTGAAGATGAACATGCTATGTTAGCTGTGATTTTTTGGCATGAGAAAAGCCTATTTTAACAGTCTTGATGTAACGAATGAGTCTTGGCATACGCAAGTGCATGTTTAGGTTTCCTTCTTCGTTTGTGCTTAATTTACATGAATGTGAATGTAACAGAAAAAGAGAAATTAATGTCTAACCATTTGAAAATGAATTACAAATGCTTAACCTTTTGCAACTCAAAATGTATTTTCCATGGTCACCTTTCTCCTGAATGCTCTTTGATTTTAATTTTGTTTTATCTAAAGATTGTGCTGAGTTTAAGTACAGTTCTTACCTGAAGATTATTCTGACTGTAAGTACAGCGAAACCCTTGAGAAAAATACGTGTATTTACTCGTCATCTTGAACACTTAGGGGCTACTGACAGTAGTTTCTCAGTGCAAGAGCAAAGTGCGTAAGGAGTCTCAGAGACACTGGAAAGGGCTGCTCTGGGGGGGGGGGAAGGCATGGATGCAAGGTGAAGTTTGTCCATGTTTATCTGGTACTTGTTGGCACAGTGTGCTGTGTTGATACACCAAGCACAGCAGCTGTGTGTAGAGCTAGCTGCAAAGCACCTGGCTCCGGAGTGCTCCATAGCTGCTGTGGTACACAAGAGAGTGCTTCTGTACTGTTGAGGGTGTTTGTGTTTGTTGTGTTGTTGTTTTTTTTTCTATCTGCTTCACTACAAAGCTTTGCTGCCCCAAAGGATGATGTGGCAGACAGTGTAGTTGCTCCCAGGACAAAACTTGGGAGGAACCAACCCGGGAACTTGGCAGGAAAGCCAGGGCTGGGCACACAGGACTGTTTGATCTTGGATCTTATGGCCTCAGGACAAGGTGGAGGGACTGAAGGACTGGGCCAGACACCAGAAGCCTCCTTGTTGGTGCACTTCGCATGTTGTGCTAGCTGAATTCCCATAATATTTCCAGTTGTTAACGGAGGAAAAAACCTCTTCAGCTCAAATTCACTGCCTAATACCTACTGACTCTTTATTTCTCTTCTGTAGCAATACAGTCAGACTCTCCTCCTCAATCACAGCCCACACTCTGTCTGGACGCAGACAGAACTTCCCCTTCCTACACTGAAGATGCCTGTTATGTGGCAAAATTTTAACTAGGAAAAATACATTTCATATATAACAGTGATCGCTCGTTTCTTGGACAACCAAAGTCTTTTTCTATACACTTAGCTGAAGTACACATTACTGAAGGTGGGTTTTGTATTGTTTTCTGGGGGGAGTTTTGTTTTGTTGTTGTTGTTTTGTATTTTTGGGGGGGTGTGGGAGGCTAGGATTTGGGGGAGTAGTTTTTAAAAATGGATACTCAATGGCATCAGGAGGACTGGGGAAGGAGAGCCTCCATCACTGCTCCTCAAACTGAGCACGTACAGTCCTGTCACTTTCAAATACTTCAAGCTCTTGACAGCCTTGAAAAATGTGTGATGTGATGGGACTTCCCAATAATTGAGGTGTTATATGACGGGACTTTCCAATAATTGAGTCACAGAGTGAATGTTATACATAAGGAAGTGGAGATGAAGGATCGTTTTAGCGAGGTGGGGTTAGGTCTATTCTCCCATGTGCCTGGCGACAGAACGAGGGGGAACAGGCTAAAGTTGCACCAGGGGAGGTTTAGGTTGGATATTAGGAAGACCTTCTTTACCAAAAGGGTTGTGAGGCATTGGAACGGGCTGCCCAGGGAAGTGGTGGAGTCACCATCCCTGGAAGTCTTTAAAAGACGTTTAGATGTAGAGCTTAGGGATATGGTTTAGTGGGGACTGGTAGTGTTAGGTCAGAGGTTGGACTCAGTGATCTCGGAGGTCTCTTCCAACCTAGAGGATTCTGTGATTCTGTGATTTTATCTCAGTGAAATACAAACCCTGATGATATATGACAAGACGGTGAAATGGAGGAGTAAAATCATTGCCTTAAAGTAATGGGGCTTTGCTCCCATTTCTTGGCACACTCAATCTCTCACTCTATTTTCAGTAAGATTACCTTCAAGGTATATTTTATAAGCGATGTTTTGGCTGGGATGCAACCCCCAAAATATTAATTTCTTGTCTTACCTCACTCCCACATACACAAGTGGAAATGGAGAAAAATGACCTCAGGTAGAGAGGAAGTTGTGCTTATGTTAGACTGAGCATAGCCAGCTGAGCAGCTGAGAGGCTCTGAGCTGGACAGGGGGTCTGTTCTCCCACAAAAGCCTCAAATCAAGGTCAGCCTTTGGCATGTATGTATGAAAGGAAAATTATATGCATTATTTTTGTGATTCTCTGATGCTGTGTTCATCAAGGTCTGCCATTTTATTTTCTTTTTTACAATTTGTGCAAAATGTAAGAGGCATGAATGATCAGTCATTTGACTCATGTCCTAGAACACCAACATTCAACAGGTATTATATTCTACTTGAAAGTTAATTAGTGGGTCAAGAAATTCTTCTAATGTAGCTTTTTTTTAACAGTATCTAAAAAAAATGCAGTTTTAGAATGATACAAAATTTTAAAGTAACCTCATTGTCATAAGTGTTACCTACAGCAGTTAAAGATTTCATAACTAAAAGGGTTGGCTGTGTTCGTATTCCATTCTTTTCTAGAACCAAAAGCAGCATGATAAACTGAAGTTGAACTCTGAAATCAGGACACAATTAAATGCAACAGTAATCACCAAAATTAAATAACTCTGAGGTAATAAATGTCATTGGGAGTATATATCAGTATCTGTGATATTAGGAACATTATGTCCTAAACACTGATCTATCAGACACATTCTCATTGCACAGAGATAAGAGATAGCGTAACAAGCTTCTGATAACATAAAAAGGGCAGAGGTCAGTGGAGCTGTACAGGCACATGCCAGTATGCTATCTGCCTCTGTATCAGCATTAAATTAGTTGTCTGATAGTTCAGGAGGTAAGCGTGGCCACGTTTTGTTCAGATGTTCTATTATTAAATAGATAATTAAATAGAAAATGCTAAATCCCAAACCATACCTGTGATATCAGGTGCTCTGTTGTTTGGAATAATTCAAGGCATGGATATATCATGTAAAAAATTCTCAGCAGCTTCCCACAATGTTACACAGAATTGATCAGTATTGAGGAAATACTTTTTTTTTTTTTTTTGAAGGTTCACAAGCTACTTGACACTGAGTGTAATTTTACTGCCATCTTGCACTGCAACAGCCCAATCCATTTTTTGCTGTCTGCCATCTCAGCTCCTAAGTCAGTTTTTACAGGTATAGCAAATATTTCGGTAGGAACAGTTTTGTGCAAAGAAAAATGTAAAAGACTTGTCAAGACTGTGACTGGACTCCCTTGAATTTAAACAATTAATAAACAGAAGCCAGAAACAAGTTACATTTTGGTAAGCAATAATTAGAATTTTGTCTAAAAGCCAACTGATGGGAACCTGTGCTAAAGTCATCCCTAAGATAACTCCCAGGTAAAACATAATTTTGATGCTCGGTGAAAGATTTCTTTGATTATTGCTGTCCTGTACTAAGTTGTCTGCAAGAGGACAGGCCATGCTTCCCTGCCCTAACTCTTCATCTGTTGGACTGGAATCAGAACCCATCTAGAGAGCTTTCCTTGTTGCACATCATCTGCCTGAGTTTGCCATGCGTGATGATGTGAAATGAAAGAAAAATGATTTCCTAAGGCAATCTTAGGAAGTGTTTGGAGGGGAAAAACATTATATATAAACATGTCAAATTGGAAAACTGTGATTGTATTATTCTCAAGATGCCTCAAAATGAGATACTGCTGCCCAATCTCATAAGCTCTGAGTTCTCCACGGCTTTAGTTCAAACTCTGTTTTCAGTTAAGTCTTGTGTGAATCAATAGGAAACATTTTGAAAACAATGGAATTGCTTTTTAGTTCAACAGACTGCTGTGCCCAGTAGCCTACTTGATGCCACAGTGTCAGGATACATTACTTTGATTCATAGACAATGGTCTTTTAATTAACTACATAAGTTTCTATACATAAGAAACTACAAATCAAGGGTTTCTCTTAATTTTAAGGAAATAAATTGTCAAAGAGCCACTGGCATTCCCACCAGGAGCACTTTGACAGTGGTGGTTATCGAGCTTTGAAGATGATTTTGTGGATGAACTACATTCATACTAATGCACGTTTCTCATACTCAACTTACACATATCATGTCTGCTATGTATTAATTCTAGATCTTTTTCATAAGCTATTTCAGTATGTTTTAATTTTTCAGTTTATGAAGCTCCTGGTATTAAATCTCCATGTACTAATTCATGCACCAAAAGGGAATGGAAATATTTGTGATGTTGTCTTTCTTCTGTTCCTGCTTTGTTGTATATTCTGGTTCTCTTACCTTTCTCTCTACTCTTTTTTGGGGGGAGAGGAGCAGGACCTTATACAAGTTGTAAATTCTTTGAGGAAAAGGATTCGTATTATTTCTCAGAAAGGCAGAGCTTCACTCCTAATTATAATTATACAGGAATCGTGAGGGAATAAATGCCAGGAGGGCCTCAGAACTGAGCGTAATTCCGTGTTTTCAAGACTGCAAAGTAGTGTTGATGAGTTCAAAATTGCTTGTCAAGATAACATCACTGAAGGAGTTCTGACATAGTCACTGCTTTTAATTCATTAGAGCTCCTTTCCTTCCACCAACTCTGGCATCTGCCACAACTGTCTTACTGTTTGTTTCTGCTCTGTTTATTTTTAAGAAAACGTGTAAATCCCACTGAAATCAGGGGTTCTGTGGATGGGCACTCAGATCCCATCTCAGCGTGCCCGAGCAAGAAACAGTGTCCTAAACTGTTAAAACAGAACAATCTGCAAATCTCATTTAATTTGCAGTGTTAGTGTTTCATCTGTATCTTGGATATCAGTATGATATCAGAAAACAGTATGCATGTCATTAGCAAGTATCTGAAGTATAGAAGGAAAATAGAGCCTCCAGAGTCCCTTACCCAGACTTTATGCAGAGAAAAAATGAAATTCTTTTTCAAGGAACTCAGTAGAGTCCTTGAACATGTAAACCTATTTCTGTATGGGATCCTTGGTGGCAGTGAGTGTGCATGTGATATGTGTCATTTCTGTGAAGACATTTGTATGTCAAAAGAAAAGGTGGGATGAGGCAAAAGCACATTGCAAGGGGCTGTGATTAAAATCCCATGTGGAGTAGAGTATGGAGGACTTAGGTCCTTATAAAATTTACAGGGTCTAGGTTTTAGGTGTTTTTGTTTTGTTTTATTTTTATTAATAAATTTTAGGGCAACATCACCATAAAAGGGACAGTTGTGACCCAGACTTCATGAAATTACTTCCTGTATGTTACACTGGGATTATTTTAAAATCACTGCTATTCCTTTAGAGCTCTGAATATTACAGATGGTTTTGTCTGTGGCATCATAAATAACCAAAGATGGAAGGGATATGTGTGTGCAAGGATGTGTAAGTTTGTAAGATGCCCTGTACTGCCTGTAAGTTGGATAATATTGGATAGTTTACAGTTTAAAAAAAAAAAAAAAAAAAGGAGGAAGGAAGGGTGGAGATGGAGGGGCAAAATGGAAATGCCTGATTATACACTACTGCAGGCAGCATCTGGTACTAACATAGTTGTAAAGGGTAAGGTCTCCCCAGAAATCTCCACTGAAAGCTTTTGAAAAATGTTCATATATGACTGCAGCAAACCTCAGTATCTTCGTTAATACATGTTTCTTCAAATTGATTCAGACTCCCTTGCTCAGGGAAAGCAAACTGGACGAGCTGCTTGTGTCAGTCGATTTTCAAGTGAAAGAGTGCATCTGCTTGATAGATCTACCCATCACTAAGAACTGACAGTGACTTGGAAAATGCAGAAGATTTAGTCATGGGCATTTCCCCTGTCGTTGTTGAAGGTAGTTGCTATGATCTGTGATCTCATCACTCTGGAAATATATGAGATGCAGGAGACAGCTTGAGAGAGATCTTTTGGGGCAGATGCCTTTCCTGTCAGACAGCTGGCAGCGTGTCAGGCAGACAGTCAAAGAGATCTATGGATAGCAGTAAAATTTAATCAGCGATAATGCAGTGGTAGATGTGCGTATATATAGCCAGATCAATTGGGGATTGTGGGGTCTGCGTTGTGTTTTTTGTGGTTTTGTTTTGTGTTTTTTTTTTTTTTTTTTTGTTCAGGGTGTGGGGCAGTGTTGATTTGTTCCTAATAGTCCAGCATCTGGTGCTTTCAGTGTACACTTTCAGATGTAAGTGTAACCTATGTAAGCTTTTGAAGATGAAGATAGTGAATTTTGAAAACTGAAGTTGAAAATAATGGCAGAATTATAGGGAACTGTTCTGTTCTCAGTAGTACAGGAAGGAGTCCTCAGTTGATCATGTTACGTCTCAGAGTAAAATACTTGAACAAAAAAGAACACCGCTGTCCCCTAGACCCACTGTGTTTACCTGGTAGAGTCTGGGAAGACTGTTCAATTTACCACCAGCAATAGCAAAAATAATTCCTTGTGCAATATTCTTATGTTAGACACAAATATGTAGAACGTCAAAATACTGTACTTCCCTCAGAATACCTTTTATTCTGCAAGCTGGAGGACATCCATGGCTCTGGGATTCATGTTCTTTTAAGTTTATAAGATGCCTAATCCTGAGAGAAATGAATGCTGAAATCTGCTCTTTGTCATGCCTTTGGCCAAAATACATAAAACTGTTACAGGTTGATTGTTTAGATGTCAGACTTGGACTCCCCACTTAGAGACTACTTACTGAAATGAGTTCGTTATCTTAATTATTAATACCAACATGCGAATGAAAGAAATAGCAGTTGTCTCTTCTTAGTAGTACCGTGTAGACACACAGAACATTTCTTCCTGCTGTAGTCTTAACAGTTCATAATTCTTGCCTTTTTCAAATGCAGTCCTAGTTATAACACTTCTTGTATGTGGACTGCTTGACTGAAAGAAGGCCAGACTTAATCTTTCTTTTTTTTTTTTTTTTTTTTAAATTAATTTAATGTGCAAGGTAACATACTGCAAATGTTAGTTTCTAAATTGTAACAAAGAATGCATTGTTCTTCAGCTTCCAAACTGCTCACACAAATCTGTCTATTATGTAAAATTTTATTTCAAGAATGGTTGTCATTTTAAAATCTAATCTAACTCATAAAAAAAATGTATTCACACAGGAAATCTGACTGGGTGGTCATAGCTGTTCATGATGGCCTAGTTATTTAGAGTTATCTTCTTCCTTACAATATTTGGACTTCTTCTGGTACAGCTCTAGCAAGGACTTTGCAAATCTTGATGAATGGTGCATGTAGCTATTCCTCTATAATTCCAGTTTCTGCAGCAGAAATGAAGAGTCTCACAAACACATGGAAGACCTTAGGGAACCCAGCAATGGGCAGAAGCCATGTCTTGGCATGCACCCAGAAAGTGTGCCACAGAAAATGGGAGTCTTTCCTCGTTCTGGGAAGAAAATGCTTGGCACCTTGCAGAATCATGCCATGATGTGCAGAAGTCATTCTCTGGCCTAGGTGTTTCTGGCTGCATGTGTATTGCTCAGGTACAGTGACATACGTTCATTTTCTCTCCCGTATTCTGAGAACTCCTCAGGGTAACAAAATTAGCAGGAAATAACACAGCATGCTGAAAAATTGTCTGCCTTTTGCAGTCTTTCATCTGGAAAATAAATCAGGTAGAAAGAAAACAGTAAATCAAGAACACTTTGGACTTCTAAAAAATAAAGTTAATGTTAATTTAGTTAGGAGGGGAGACTACAGAAATGATCTTTCCTTCTCCGTTATTTTTTCTAGTTTTTCAACTCCCTTCCCTCCGCTCCTCATGTGGAAAACAGAAATCAAAAGAAATGGAAAAAAATGACCACAGAGACAGAAGTGCTTAGTGTAGGGATCGTGTAACCTGGTTTTCCAATTGTCTGAAACCCTTGTGTATGTGTGTTGATGCAGGTATGCCTATGTGCCTCAGCTTTAGAAGCAGGTCATTTTTTTCAATACTCTAGCCATTTCTGTTAATGTTCTCAATTCTTCTGAGTCCTGTGACTGGGAGTTAGAAATGTAATTTGTTTCTGCCCAGGGCTTTGATTCTCCTTCTGCAGTAGACAAGAAAATCCTCTTAAAGTTGATGAAGATTTGTGGATGTCTTGTAGGGGAAAATTTGGGTTCCTGCTTGCTGTATGAGTCTGAAGGCTGAAAATTTGACTACAGGGATTATTTTAGTTTACTTATAAACAAAAGGTAAACTTCATTATAGTAGTCCAAATTCTTGTTTGCTCAGAAACTTGTTGAACACCCCCTTTCAGGTGCTTCCACATAAAGGTTGCCTGGGTAAAGCCTTCTTCTCCTTTTAAAGGAGAACATGGAGCAAAGGGCAGTGTGATTTTCTCGAGAGGAATTAAAAAGTGCGCAGATTGTATGCTTTACAATGCAGATTCATTTAACCTAAATTATTCTTTCAGACTGAAAGGAATGCTGTCCTGGGAAGAAAAAAAAAAATGTCTTGTTTATACAGAAGATTTATAAGGTATTAGTAAAACTGGTTCTGTCAAAATAGATCAGACAGGAGATAATTTAATACTGTAGGTGCTTCTTATAGTTGTATCACCCAAGTAATTTATCTTCCTGGCCTGAGTTTTACTAAATGCGAAACAATAAACTGAAATCTTTTTTCCCCCCTCTCAAAAGTAATAGCAAGTGCACTTAGGACACATAATAAGTGTTCATGCTTCTAAGGCTTCCAAGCCCTGATCTCATCTCAGCAGCGATGTTGATGGCCTTCCCCTGGGTGCCCATAGCCATGCACTTCTTGGAAGCCCGCTGAGGCCAGTCTCAGATGAATAATATTCACAGTTTAAAGTGGTCTGAAGTCTTCTGAAGAGCATTTTGATAAATTCGCTGCATTTTACATAAGTACATTAAAATTATTTTTTTTTAAAGTTATGCAGTGGTGCTTTTAATTAAAACCTGGGATATTGCATTTGCTTCATGAACATCTTATGGCACTGTAGAGATGCTGCTGTTCAGCAGTAGCTCCTGCCTATGTCTGGAGAGCAGGATAACCTCGGAATAAAATTAGGGGAGGAAGGATTCTTGGATAACCAGCAAGTTTACAAGCATGTTCATCATGGGTTTTGAAAGGAGATGGAGAAGGAAAATTTTGGAGGTAATGAAAGCCAGAAAACTTTCCCAGTTCGTATGAGGTTTTGATACGTTTAGATGGTTATAAATGTGGTACCAATATACCAATAATTGCTGGGGAGCAGAGGGCCACTTTGAAACACTTCGAACCATCAATCTAACATCTGCATCTTATAAAAAAGCATGCAAATAATACTTAGGGCAAATCAAAAGAGTACATATGTTGCAGCAATGGTGTAGCAGAAGACAAATGTTCCTTAGGAAAGAAAAGTTTGGTGCTGTTTTGTTTCAGCTGGTACACACACTGTGATATGCAAGTGTTGCAATTAACATGGCATTTCAGAAAGAGTCCAGTAAGATTTCAGCATGAGAGCGTGTTCTGTAGTGCTGACAGCAGATTAGGGACAGAACAACACAGGACTAAACCACTGCTGCCTCTTGTTCTAGGCTAGGTGGTGACATGCTTCTTTTCTTGGGAATTCACTCTTTAGTCATTAGTAGCAAAATTACTGTGCATGCTCGGATCAGAATGCATATTTCACTGCGCATGTTGTGATCTTTCTGTAATGTCAATCAAAATATTAGTTATTTCTATGTTTATACTCCGCCAGCTTGTGTTTTTGTTGTTTTTTTAATTGCTTGTAGCTGGATTAGTGTTGTAAGTGTGTTGTGGTGTGTGCTATCGTAAGTAATTATATTAACTGAGCAAGAAATAGTTCTGTCACTACATGGCCTCCACAATCCATGAAGAACATGCAAGCTGCAGTCAAACCTTACTTTGTCAAGTCACAGGCTTTATCCAAATCCTTGTCCAAATCTCTCTGACAGAATTGCAAGTATCGTGCAGCTTAGAAAACAGTGGCAGCTTGAAGGTCCACAAACAAGCTCTCAGTAAACCTGAGGTGTGTTTCTGAGATTGACTGCAAAGCTCTGTGTGTATGAATCATTTGTGGAGACTGTAGTGTACTGCAAGGAGAGCTGGACCAGCATTATGCTGCTTGAAGAGGAAGGAGGGTTGGCCGAAGGAGTGTCACTAGGTGTCACTAGTGCTGACCTGTTGAACACAGCTCAAGAGATTGCTTTCCAGTCCATCTTTTCCCTCTCATATCCATTTCGTGATATTTGGATACAGGGTTTTCACCGTCCGTCTCTGAGGACTTCGCTTAGAGAGTACCTTGATATCATCTGAGGGCTTTCGGAGTTATTCCCAAACACAATCATAGTAAATCACTTTTCTTGCCTTAGCACACTTGGAAGGTAGAGTCTCCATGACAGAGTACTCTAAACATGTGTTGTAATTCTACAAGCTTGTTCACGTCCAGTCCAGATTTTGGTTCTACGTATAGGGCTTTGGATTTGGAGCAAGGGAATGCTGTCGGGGCTCGAGCAACATTTGGTCCTAATTCTAAAATAATTCAAACTGTGTTTAAATGCTTACTTGGAATATCTCACTGCTTGGAGATTTTGTGCTGGCAGTTGCATGAGTTACCTAAATTGTAGAATCATGGAAAAAGGGTATTTTTATTGAAAACTGGTTCATTTTATTGTAAGCTGGCTAAAACCCAGAAGACGTTGGCTAGGAGATGAATTTGTTCAAAATGGAAAGATATTTTCAGTTAACTTGTTATGGGGATTCATTTTCTGTTTCAAATATATATATTTTTTTTTATATTTCTAAAATTGGTTCCGTCCTTGAACTCCTATTTTTCTGTCTGTATCTTGCTGACCAAAGCCATTCATGAACGGCTTCTGCTAGCATTTCTTTATTGATGATTACCAGACTGACCTCTTTGTTTTCAGTCTGGCAACTTCTGTTCAGGCTGAGATCTTGGTTTGTCTGAGATATTTCCCTGGGCCTAGGGGTTAGTTTAAATTCGCTGTGACAAGACTGGGCTGCGCAGTCCTCCACTCCCAAAATAATCTTCACTCCTGTGTGCTTCTCTCCTTCCTTGTTACCTACAAGGACCTCAGAAATGCAGTCTGGCCCTCTTTGAAACTTCTACCAAAACATTACAGGAAGGACAGTTTTCCTGACTCATGCTATACATTACTGATAAGTATAAGAGGACTTCAACAACTGTTTTTATACCAAGTACTTGTTTCTGTCTGTACTGCTTCACATCTGTGTCTTAGCTGGTGTTGATTCTGCTGCTGTTTTGCCAAAAGGATGGAGAGGTGTTATTTCCCATAGAGGGCTAAAATGTCCCAAAGGAACCTGCAAGGTTCTTGGGCTCCATGTCCTGTACCCACCTCTGTTAGGACAACTAAACAAGATTTATAAAAAGAAAAAAAAAAAATGGGGGAAGGGGGGAGGAAGTACTGTGGTCAAACAGGTGGTGTGTTGTGATCACTCATGTTACGATGTTCTGAATTTTGTGTTCTCCCATTTGTTCCCTGTCTTAAACTGTTGTCTTATTCTTAGATGGTAAGAGATATGAGGTGGGATATGATATATATGATAATATTGACTATTTATGTGCTCAGTTCATAGCATAATGAGGTTGGAGCCTGTAGGACTTGTTAAAATATAACAGCTATATAGATTCATAATGAAGACAGGGGAGTTGAAGTCTCCAGCCGGTTCTCAGAAATGAGTGGGAAGAATGATGGAAAGAACAGGACTTGATAGATGTTACAGAATATTTGGCGAGGTACATGTCAGAGTGAAAACTAGAACGGCATCTAAAATTACTGTGTATAAGAAAGAATTCAACAAAAATGTTGGGTTTGGTAATGGAAATATTCGCTATTGAAGTTAAAACAGTTTTTAAATGGCAAATTAGCAAGAACACATATTTTTAGTCTAATGGTAAAGCTGGTGATCCTGATTTCTGATTCTGTCAAAAAGAACAAGCAAAGTCATATGCCAAGTATGTACATCTATAAAGAGAGGTATACGGATATCCGTACACGTAATATCCTATTCTCTTTATATAAGGTTACACCCCGGGCACCCTAACCAGTTGCCAAGTAATAGCACAAGAAATGAATCATTTTCAGTGACTAACTGAAACTGAATGCTGCTCATGTGCTCTTGAAAGCAACAGCAAGAGTTAGCCAGCGGCAAGGAGGAGGCACAACTTGTCCCAGCAAAGTGTTTGTTGAACAAATCGCAGTCGGTCTCCTCCTTTCCAACGCAAACTCGTAGGGCCTTTGACAGTGCTAGTGGGAAAACATTTTTTTTTGAGCATTGTCAGATGGAGCACTTTCCAGCATGCCTGAGTGTTGATTTCCCCGAGGTAAACAAAAGGAACCTAATTTGGGGATCTGACACATTTTAGATGGATGGCAGTGTTTAGGAATTAAGTGGCGGGGACGAGGGGGTTCCCCTGTGCCTTTCCACTTCACACTGCAGGGACAACTTCCCTGGCAATGAAAAATCTCAGGATCTTGTTTCCAAGCAAATGAGATGCTGGTGACTAAAGTAATCTGGAAGCATGTGGAGAGTTTACAGTGAGGAGTATGTTCATAAAGTTGAAGAAACTATCCTAAATTGTAGAAAACGCATTTTAGTTAGGCAGGTTTCTGGCACTTAGCTTGAGTTTCCCAACCACTTGAGAACACTCTTGAAACACGCTTGGAAATACAATCATAGCTAGCACGAGCTGGTGGCTTTGTGTCTGGAGGAGTCAAGTGGAAGGAAAGGGGTGGTGGGTGAGGACAGGGGGAAAGCAGCCCCTCTGCGCACCCCTCTCCTAGCACTGCCCCTCAGCCTCTCACTCCAGGAGCTGCCTCCAGCCCTTCCTGTCCTGAGGTCTCTGCAGCTTTGTCTGCCCTTAAATTGCCTGTTTTAAGGCAAGGCTCAGGGCCACCCTTAAGGAAATAGGGAACAGCTATTTCTCTAATTGCTGTATTGTCTCTGCATTTGGCTTCTGATCACCTGCTCTGGAAAGGCAGCACATGTATTTATGATAAACAGAGTCAGGGGCTATTCCTTGTACGGCAATATAGTCTACTTCCTTGGAAGAAACCATAAAAAAAAATAATAAAAAAGAATGAAAGGAAAAGAAAGTCAAACACGGCTGCTTCAGTAAGTTAGATAACAGCGCTCAGCTCAGGGAACTGCAGCTCCGAGGTTTTGTGCGTGTGGTGGTGTTCATGTCAGAAGTGACAGGTAATGAGAACATTGAACCTGTACAGTGAAGGGTGCCGGTGAAATGCTTGTGGGGTTCCCTCTCTGTTCAGCTCACGGTATGTACTTTAGATGCTGTTTTGTGCCAGGCTGGGGGAGTTTTTGGTTTTCTTTAATCTCCTGAACTTCAAGTCTCATGTTCCTGGCTCAGAGCACCCTGTTCACATTCGCCTCTTGCAGCCTAGCAAGCCAACAGCCAGCTCTGCTATTTTTCATCTATAAAACAGAATAAACAAATTGATCTGCAGAAATATTTCTCATTTCTTGTTGCAAAGCCACAGAGTTTTTCCCACCATGGCAAGAAACTCAGTGGGTTCGGCACATCATTAGGGGTTTGTTGAATGCATCTTCAGGTTGAGAAGCTGAATGCAGTATTACATGGAGAAGTGCCTCCACTTTTGCTGCACAGGGAATTTTCTAGAATGTGATTTTATTTGAGCTGCTGCCTATAACTCAGTGATGGCAACCAATGAGTTGATGGTTGAATTGAATCCTTCGGGCTGCTTTCCTCTGGAGGAGGGTAGAGCATTCCTCACGTCTCACTGGAGCTGATGCTGAAGCAGGATTTCTTCCTAGTGAGGTCAAAATGATAAAAAAGTTTTATGGAATACAAAGTTCTAATATTTTTTTTTTCAGGCTGATTGCACCTAAGCTGGTTTTGTGGCTACTGTTTGCTCTGGTGTTTACTCATTCTTGCAGTATCTCCTGACTACCAATATATTTTTGTTTTTTCCTGGCCTTCAGGAGAAGCCTCAGTCAGCTGCATCGTCATGGGTAGCTTTCAGCAGGCACCTTGTTCCCTGCCCTCAGGGAGCTTTGGAGCAGCTGTACAGTAAGAAACAGATGGAGCTCTTAGTAAAAATAAAAAATGAAAGGCAGTCCTAAGTAAAAATACATAAATTAATTAAAATGTTTTTAAAAGGGCAAACCATAGACAACTGGCACTGTATTTGTTGGTTTCTAAAGACAAACCCCGGCGTACTGCTCTATCAGCTGGAGCCAGACTGATGGCAGTCACTATCGTCTGCTGGTGTCATGTCTGTGTTAATCACTACGTCACCCGGAGCTGCAGCCCTAATTCACGGTAATTAGGCTTAACCTGAGCAAACATGAAATACCTCCAAGTAGGAGGTTCGCAAGTAGGTCAAGAGGAGACTTTATGGTCTTGATACAGAGGTAAAGTTTATCTTAAATTTTTGTCCAGGTGGTATTAATGCAGTGAACTCGGCGGTTGCTGTGGCATGGTGTTGTTCTTGCAGAAGTGCATACCTTGCAGAACTGGATCTTGAGTCAAAGCCAAGGCTTGCATATGCACACGTGTGTGGTTTCTGTGGAGTGCAAGGCAAGTTAAAAATTTTCCAATGTACTTTTGTAAATTATGAGGTGACTTTCTGCCTTCAGATTGATCAGGACATATATTAATAATGTTTGAGTACAAATGAGTGGCGTATTGGGTCCTTAACAGCTGAGTCATGTGAAATGAAATGTTGGGGACATTGTGATCGCCGAAACATGTTAAGGTTTAGATGGCAACGTTGGAAAGGCCTTGATCTTCATAGTAGGTTTTGTTTCTAATTTCTTGAATAATTTGATTTTCTACTGAAGAGGTTCTATTAACGTGCCCTTTCCCTAGGCTCACACAATGTGACATACACGTACATGTCATCTCACCGACGGGGCTGCTTGGACACGCGTTCAGAGCAGCTAAGGAACAGCTGGAGGGGGCAAGTGGAAGCATGTGATTTTCTCATGTTTATCTTGGCATTTTGAAGCAGTCTGAACTTTTCCAGACTTGAGTATTCACTAATACCAAGGAGAGGAAATAAGTCATTCATGTTCAAGTGAAATAGAGAATTAACACAGAAATATTTATGGCTGACTGTAAATCTAGCATAGCTGGGAGACTCATAGGGGTTGAACAAGACCATTAACAGAAAGTAGGTAACACTTTTAGTGTAGGGATAACACAGGTTTTAAATAAGGGAAATTTCTGCACATCATACTATCTTTGAAAGCGGAACATAGCTGGAATAAAACAAATAAGCAGACACTTCGCTTCTAAATTCTTGGCCTTTGAGTCTGTTACTAGGACCTAATTAGAAAAGGTTTCAAGAGCAAGTTTGCAGATGAGACCTGCAAATGTTTCCACCTCCCTCCACCACTGGAAAAGCTGTTCTCTTTCTCTCATTTGTGATCAACCTGCAGGAATGTGTTCAGAAGGCTTACAGCCTTGAGTATCCTATGGAAAAAATTTCTTCCATCATCACATCAGCAGAGAAGTGGTTTCAACCACATGGAGCCCTGACAGCCATTACCAAATGGCCCCCTCTCCCTCTGCTCCCCTTTTGCTGGTGGGGAAGGCTGGAGAGCACAGGCTGAGTCTGCTCTACCACAGCCGGGCCTGGCCATCTCAGGGAGGCAGCAGGGGGATTTTCTGATCTCTGAATTTCTGAGTGGGAAGCCTGTAATTACTGGTCTTCAGATGGAAAACGCAGCTGAGCTACCCCAACCCATGTGTGACCACCGTGCCTGCCTGGTGCAGATCTGGGCTCGTGTGTAGAACAAAAAGGACAAGCACCTCTCAGCTTTGTGTCTCAGCCCTTTCTCAAGTTCCTAACAGCTGCCAGGTTTAGTGATGCCAGAGCTTGTCTTTAAGACTTTTCAGCTCTTAGCCAGCGGGAAAGCTCCTGCATGAAATGTTAACACTCCCACGTGTGCTGGCATCTGCACAATAGCTGCTGGCTGTGCTCCACCACATCCACACCTGGGGAGGGACAGCAGAGGGTCCTTCAGGGGACGCAGGTTCCCTTTTTGCTAAGGTGGAGGAATTTGGCAGCCTGGCTGCTGCCAATCACGCTATGGGGCTTTCAGGTGCTTTGGGCTGTTCACTGGAGTAATATTGTGGAGTTAAAAACGTTTCCTGAAGGAGAGCCTTGTCCCACACGTGGCCGCAGTCCTCCGGACCTGCTGCTGGGGCTAGCATGGGGCTTGGCGTGGGTCTGGCAGCCGGCGTGTCATGGTGGCAGTGCCTGGGGCAGATGGATCGCCCACTGACCCACACAAACACAGCTGAGGACTCGGGATGCGATTCATGGTTGGGAGAGGAACACAAATCTGATGGAGCCCCTCTTGGCCTCATCAGAGCTTTCATCCTCTTTGTGCTGAGCAAACCTTGGGGGGATTTCCCAGCTGACGGGACTGCGCTTACACCAGTCACTGCTGCTGTGTCAAATAGCCTTGGTCTAGCTGGTTGCTCCATGCAACTTGTAGCAACTTCTTGCAACTTCTTTTTTCTTAAAGTACTTAATTATTAGTACTTTGGTTTTTTGTTTGTTTTGTTTTTGTTTACACATCGATTCTCGTTTTATCAATAAATACAGTCAGGAGTCTTTGTTCAAGCAAAAACTTGCTGATAGTTGTAAAGGATGCCTCTAAAAAGGACAGTAAAGAAAGAACAAGGAGCAGTTTCTAGATGTTTACTACTGTTGTCTCATCTTTTGAACTCCCTGTTACTGTAACAGATTGACTGAGTCCTGGAGATTTCAAGTTTGCAAGACAACTTAGAAATCATATACGGGCCATGTTATTAAAACATGTCTAAACAGTATCTCCCAATTTTGAGTCTGAAAGGCTTGCAATTTCAACAATCCAAAAATATTTAATTTACTGCAATTTAAAAGCAGCTTCAAGTTACTAATAACTACATCCATATGTTTTTGCATGCTAGGATGGTGAATATATGAGCTAGCAATAATATTTTAGTTGCTGAATATGTACATCCCAAAAAGTTCATCTGGATATTTTTATTTTTTTTTAAATGAACAACCATTTCTATTGTTTCTCATTCTATGATTCAAATTACGAATGTTTCAAACATGTGAGCTGGGCCTCCTAAATAATAAGATTTTATCTTGAAAATAAATGTATTAAAATGTTTTAAATGTCAAAATAAATTGGCTTTCACCTCTAATTTATCATTTCTGCCACAGAGAGGGTGGTACCCAGATGCAGCTTGCTGCGTGGCAGGGTAGACTAGGACTAGTATTACAAGGAGTGAAGCATATTTAGCCCTAGATACAGAATGAATTGTGCTTATTTTTTATAATACCGGTTTCTTCAAGGCTTATGTCTAATACAGAGATGTCTTGTGTTCTGAACAGAGATAGGATATCAGGGTGCTTAAATCCTCTTCCAGACAGGATAAATTATATTATGGAGTTTTATTAGCCTATTAGACTGAAATAAAATCACAAATAAATAAAAAGGGTACAATAAGCTTGATAAAAACCAACCCTTTCAGTAATTTCCCAAGTTATCTTCAGTACATTGTGTCTTTATTGTGGCAGAAAGAAGTCAGTTCTTTTCTTATCATTTCAGGAAATGACAATAAATTGGTTGCTCAGCCCATAGCACTAAATATCATAATGCATGTATCAAAGTTCACTTAAATATATAATACTTAATGAAATCAATATACAATAAAATTCTGGATTGCTCATCTGCTAAGTTCAATAGACAATACACGGAAACATCATCTATTTTTCATGTTCAGGTTTCTGTCAGGCTGATTCATTCAAAACAGAAAACTGTGATCTAGTATCTAGCGTTTTCTCATTGGCTCGTGCAAAGCTCCTGGAGGCTCCATTAATGAAAAAAAAGAGGTGCGAGATCTTTGTGAAGCTTTCCAGAAGGCATCTATTGGTTTTAGATACCCCGAGACAATGAACTTTTTAATCTTTATAGGAGGACAGCCTGGTGCAGAGACTGTGCTATTTCTGACATTTAAGTCCGTCCCACTCCGTGACACTGTAGTCATAGGTTTGTTCAACTAGCTTGGGTTTCTCCATGTGGTAATAATTTGTTGTACTGATTTTTCTAATTCTTCCAAAGAGTTCAAGAAAGAATCCTTTTTCTCCAGAAGAAAGTCAAAATTAGCAAATTGATGTTCACTTCCTTGCCACTTTTCCAGTAATTGCTCAGAGCCCAAAAGATCGTCCACTTGTCGTTTGACGCCAAGTCCATTTGAATCCTACTGGCAGTTTGTATAGACTCTGTAGGACAAAGACAAATGTTTGGCATATGTAATTATGCTTTTAAAAACACATTATAAACTCAAATGAAATTGGAAATCATCAATCTTTTTTTCCTTCAGAGGGAGGAAACAGACACTGAAAATGGAAATATAAACTTGCTGGATTTTCCAATCTCGAAAAAAAAAATAAAGAAATACAGGTTTTTGTTCCCAATTTATGTAACACCTTTATTTCTCTACATATGCAGTTTCAGACAAACTTCAAATTACTGGGTCTTGAAAGGGCCCCCCAGACAAGCGATTCCTGCTCATACTATGATCTGACAACATCAACAGCTAAGTTGGCCAATTAAATGTTTACCAGATGTTCATTGCATTGACACTTGCCAAAATATATCCTGTAATTGAGACTTTTTACTCAGCTTACAGTTTTCCTGCAGTTTCCAGATTGTTTCCAACACTCCACAGTCAAAAGAGGGAATGCTGCATAAAAGCCAAGCAGGACCATTATATAAGCTCAAAAGAAGATCTTGGTGCAGGTTTCTTAACAGGAACACTGATACAAATGACATAAATACATTTTAGGTATTACTGGGAGAAAAAAAAAAAAAAAAAAAAAGAAAAAAAAAAAAGAAAGAGAAAAAGAAAGAAAGAAAGAAAGAAACTTTGATTTACCTCTGTTGCACTTGTGATCTATTTTTATATGATTGCTGCCCCAGTTTTAGAACAGTTAAAGGTTTGAGGGGTTTGGAAAGTGAAACAAATTCATTGTCTGGAAAAAAAAAATGTGATTTCCACTGTGTGCTGGACAGAGATTGTGTGTTTTCTCTGTGGCTTATTTTCTCTGTGGCTAATTCTCTCTATAATATTTTTCCCTTCTTTTTAACCAAAAAAAAAAAAAAAAAAAAGACACAAGCGCACACAATAATGTGCATGGAATGAAAGGTAAAAGAAAGCTGATGAAGCGGAGAAACTTGGGATTTTAGGCAGAATCTGAAGGAAACTGGTTTTCTTGAATAGAGACACAAAAGCGTGGCAGAAATAAAAGAGAAAGGAAGGAAAACTCTGAGGAAACCTAGGCAAGCTAGAGCATGAGCAAGCCCTGCTTTATATTAAAAAATAATGTAACCAGTCAAGTGTGAATTTAGGAGCTGAGATTGGTGTGCTTAATCACACCTGTGACAGGGAACAAACCTGCAGAGCAGTGCAGATTTGATTACTGTCCTTTGACAGTGCAGAGCACTTTGAACCATCTCTGGAAAAGATGGTTTCCCCCTAAAATAGCGTATAGATTGTTCTGGTTTTTGTTTGTTTGTTTGTTTTAATATCCTTAGTTAATTGATATTCATATAGCTCTAAGTATAAAATCTTAGTACTAAGAAATTTCCATGCATTTGTTTTGGAAGGTCATCTAATGCACAAGGCCTTTTTCAGGAGTACAGCGTGTTTGGTTCTCCATCATTTTGCAAGGAGAGGAGGAAAAGAAAATTCCTAGTTTTACAACTGTAGGGAGACCAGAATCCATTCTCAACCTTCTTCACAACATGAGATCAGAAATTACTCAAGCACAGATTAGTTGAAAATGAATAAATTAAAGCTAAACTGCTCCACATAGACTAATAAATAAAATAAATGGCCATAATCCCGGATGAAATACTCAAGTACTTCAAAGAGTGCATCTACTTGGCATTTGCTGCTGTGCTGCAGCTCCAAAGGAGATTCATTAGGTTGGAAATAATGCCCTGTGTCTTTTTAACTTTTATTCTCATGATCTGAAAACAAACGGATTGAATACATTAATTATGTTCAAAATGCAGAATTTCTTTTTCATGAGAGGTGTTGGTGCTGTCTGTAGGCAGGAAGAAAAGCTGAAATATCACAGTTTTTTGCAACATAAAGTCTGAATATTTTGATTTTGCAAAAGCCCAAATGAGCTTTGTAGTGTTTTATCAGAGCTGTAATTGAGCCGTGCTTTTTATGTTCACCTCTACATTGACATTTAAGACTTTGTAAGCAAACTACATTTCTCATTGATCTTGTATGTAATCAAAGTTATAGAAAATTTCCTTCATGAAGAGTTGTGAGGCTGGGAGGTTAGCTTCCTTCTCAGTTCTACCCAGGGTCTTTCCTTGTCTTTCCAGCCTTTTCAGGTCTTTCCTGCCTTCACTATTGCAGGATAACTAAGTTTGGAAGTATCTGTTTGAATCAACTGAAAAACAAAAATATAATACAGCCTCAAGAGGTTCTCAGAAGGAATTGTAGATATGTGTAATGCAGGTGGTGCTGAAAAGCAGACAAAATGAGCTAAGCTGTGCTCCCATGCAGCTCAGTGGAAAACCTTTTGAAATAGGTGGGAAAACCTGCAAGCAACAGAGCGTAATATAATCAGTATCTGCTTTCAGGATTTGCCAGTGAGCTGTGGAGAAGATGTATGGAGGGTATAGTCTTACAGAACTGTACTAATAGTTGTCAAGTAAATGTATTTTTTTTCTATTTTAATAGAAACCAGACTAAGAATTGATACTTTATTAATCAAATATATTTCTGTAGGAAGCCAGTTAATTTGCAAGAGCGAATCATCTACAGGGCCTAAATTAAACTATTTGATCATATAAACTCTGAATATATATATATATATATATGAGATTTATTAGATTTTATAAATAAATCTGAAGGAATACACGCCCTGAGCTGTGGGGCTGATCAACAAGATCGTTTGTTTCTTAAATGTTCCATCTAAGTAAATATTGGCTATCCCTATTCTAGGCTGTTCTCATCTCCGATTTGTTTAGCTGAGCAATATGCCATGTTCTAAGTTCTGTTTAGTTAGCTGAATTCAAAGGGATGTGTGACTATTACCAAGTGCTTATGGGTCTTTGCATCATCTTAAATCCATGCCAAAAAAAAACAAAAATCAAAATAGAAAATAACATGAATAAAGTGACTCAATATGAATGCACTATAGCACTACCAACAGGATGAAACTCAGCCCTTCAAACATCAGGATTAAACTGAATACACTGTTTCAGCCCCTAAATCAGATCATACCTCAAGGAGGTAGGTGAACTTGCTGAACTTTTTTGTGCAGCAGTCTCCATGCAATTCTGACTTCTCTTCACAGATGTAAAACTGTTTTGCCTTCCTAACACTGCACAGTACATTGCCCTGACCTTGCAGTGGCAGCATGCAGTGAAGCTACTCTGAAGCCACTGTTCTGCTAAATAACTTTTTGCCTGTTAAAGTTACTTTATGAGTCAAATCAATTGAAATCTCTTATGCTAGGGAGATCTTTATAGTGTCATAAGAATTGAAAATTTTCCTTCCTTTCTCACATCTTTGATTACTTCTCCTTCTTTCTCTTTTATAGATTCCATCTGTAGCTTCAGCGTGCTCTCTTTTAAATTATGGCACTGCTCTCCTTTGTGAAGTTAGATCAGGCCTGTAACTGAAATTTAATTCCTTCTTCTAAAAGAAGAAATACCTGACCTTATCAAAGAAAGAAAAGACAAAAAAAAAAAAATACTAGTGAAAAATTTTCCCATCTTTTCCTGCTTCTTTGGAGCTGCATTGTATTCAGTAACTGACAATTCTTATTTCTCTTAAGTAACTGCCTGATTGCATCACACTGCATCCTCAGAGAAGAAAATAAGGATCTTGGTAAACGCCTACCTTTGAAGCTGTTTCAAGTATGTGATTCTGGCTATTTTAGCTATGTGTGTTTTTTAAACGATCCCTCAGGGGACACGATGATCAAAGACAAGCCAGAATATCCCAAGAATTAATTTTTATTATTTTTAATACTGAAAAATGGGAGAATTAAAAGCACGACAGAACAAAATCAATAAACCTTGATTATTCCAGACACATTCTCTTGGATCAGATCTGTCTGTGATATGTTAACAAAGCTATTCCCCCGGTGATCTGCAAGTCCTTTGTCATGTACAGATCTGTTGTGAAGGTTGGTGAGGAAAAATTTATTTTTGTCTCGTAATTAGCATTTTGCAATAAGAACAACCTTTGCAGGGGGAGTACAAATGCAATAAGAAACTCTCGCTCATTCCTGTATGAGCAAAGCCCGTATTTGTCAGCCACTTAGAAATCTCCGTTGGGGGACGCAATCTTTGAGTTAATGCCCTGTACCTCTCCCTGCTTCCCAAGTGCTACCTCAAGTTTTGTCTCCTGCAATACACTCTGAATGTTTTAATATTTCACTAGAGAACCTGCTCGCGTTTTTCCATACAATGGGACTTCATTCCCTAAAAGTCTCTGCAAGAAAAAAAATTAAATGTTGAGTTGCATTTCCCCGGCCATATCTTCCAGCCTCGTCTCACCACCACGTGTGGGAAGGCGGCTTGGCGAGGCTGTCCGATGGCTGGAGATGCAGAGGCCTGGACACTGTCATATCTTTTGCTCTTTGTGGATTTTTTTGGCTGGGGGCTGCAGGCTGCAGTGGACAGGATGTTCGCTGCAGAGCAGCCAGAGCAGGAGGATGCGGCTTCCTCAGGCTGGAGATTTCTCCGCTCGTGCAGAAGGGAAGCATTTTTCCTGTCTGACTGGACTCTAACTTTGCTCTGGTTAACTATTCATTGGCACGGTTTCGTAACAGACCGGTCTTGGAAACAGCTCAAGGGGGAGTTAAATGTATATTCAGCATATTTGCACTCACCTTTGCTGTTGGGAAAATGACAGTATTTACCTTTAAGGTTTTTAATATCTTTAGCATTTTCTTTTTTTCATAACATATTTCTTGAGCGTAACTTCCTAAATTAAAACTGTGTTTACATTAATCCAAGCAGGCATGTTTTGTACAGCTGTATTTCCAACTGTGAAGTTGGAATAAATTTATATATACTTAATCTTCTAAAAATAGCTTTAAACTTAACCGCAATTTGAGAAATCATTAGACTTGCTCTTTTTAAAATATGTGGGCAGGAAGCTCAATTTTCTAAACTTTGATGATGAGTGTACTTACAAGTTCTCAAAAAGCCATTTTTTAATTAATGAAAAAAATTACACTCAGATGTATAATGCAATATAGAGGTAAAGCATCAAATATTTTCACCTATTAATTTCCCAGTTCGCATAAAGAAAGTGCCAGGTTATTGCATACAGTTCATATGAAATACTTGCAAATACAGATCTCCAAGAGAAACCACCAGAGTTAGCATGAAAACACACATCAAAAATAAGCAACATAGTTGGCTCAGTGTTTTCCAGGAGTTAAGAGTTTTTTCTTCACTTTGAGTAGTTTATAGTTCTTATAAAAGAATTACGTTTTATGAGACAATTTTTGGACTTGAAATACAGTTTTTGGTTGAAAAGACAATCTGAAAAATGTTTAAATATGTACATAATGCATCGAGAAGGTTTATGAATGTAATAACAAAACTTTGCTACCGCCACCACTACCCCCTCTAGTGTGGATGTGGGTGCCTGTAGGTACTATAGATGATAGAATAGTCTTGCATTTTCAGAAGCTGGAACTCTAAACCAATTTAAAGTTTCATTTCAGAGCTCTGTATCCCTTGTCTGCAGAACAGGCATCCTGTTTAAAAAGCCTACCCGACGCTGTGAAGGTAGGGTTTCAGGTCAGTGTTGACCAGAACGTAATTTTCCCACTTATGGAAGGATATGTGCTACATGTATATAGAAAAAGAGGAATTAAAAATAAATAAATAAATAAAACACTGTGTATAAGTCAAGATTCCAACAGCCAGTTTTAGCTTATACCCTTCCAAAAATCAAATAAAAGAGAACAGCAAAGAAAACTGAAGCAAAACAGGAATAATAAAAGCCTGCTTTTCAAAGACGTCACAACCACAGTAGGAGATTACTGACAATAGTGGTTTCTTTTTTTTTTTTTTTTTCTTTCTTTTGGATGCTTTAGACTTTTTGTGTGGCAAACAAAAAGGAAAATATTTCTGGAGTATCGTTTATTTGTCTGGACATCTAATTTAATAAAAAAGCAGAACTAAAATACAGCTAAGTTGTTCAGAGATCATAAACGTAAGCAGAGACCTATTATAGCAATAAGTTATGTAAACTAAATTATGAAATGTTTTATTATAACCACTGGGTTCAGGATTGCTTTGCAACAGAGACCCTCCAAACATGTTGAGACTTTGTATAAATAACATACCTCCCATCTGAAAAGACACAAGGCTATTTATTGTTCTGTCACCATATCAATCCCCTATTCTAGAAACAAATAAATAAATCCCTATTTCAATTTAAAATCAAAATAAATAAATTCTCCCTGATTCTGGCACAGTAAATTCTAGCAGGTTTAAATCTGTCTGCCACTCCTGAATGACGGCCAGAGAGCCTGTACGCTGCCTGCTGATCAGGAGCAGTGGGCCGAGGTGGCAGACAGCTCGCCTGTGCCTGGGTCTGGGGCAGGGACTCTTCCTGCATTAATACAGGGGCTTCGGTAATTCTGGCTGAAAAGGTCAGGGTACTGTGACGCTTGTTTTATGTCACGAGTCCATAGCTGTAGAGGTGTAAAGCAGGTAGCTGTCTAAGGATATTTTTGGGGGAAGAAAAAAAAAAAAAAGGATAAATACCATTATGAGTCATGATAAATCTAATGATATGACATGTAAATCTTTTTTGTACTCTTCCAGATGGTTCTTTCAGACCCATCCTGTGATCTTACGTGTTTACGTGCACTATGGATGTATACATAGGACGGATCTGTGCTCAGTTAGTACAGACCTGTGCAAGTATTCCTCATGGCTTCGATACTTTTTCATCTAGTATTAGATCCTAATAGTATTAGGACCACATTTATAATCAGCTGTGTGTTGAAAAATTTCGGTGAATCAGGAACTTAGAAAAGTAGGTTTTGCATTTGTTCAGATTGATTTACACTTCAAACAACCAAATTAAGTATAAGCCAGGGAAGGGCTTAGCTTACAGAAGTTGAAGCCAAGAAATAAAAGCTTTCTTTCTTGAAAATTAGTGACACTGAACCATATGAACTTTACCCACTGTGTTATTCTGTATTTTATCTGTTTTGTGCTCATTAAGGAACCAATGCTTGTGAGACAAGCGAAGTGATAGCTGTATCACTTAGAAGCAAAGAACTTCGGGTTTAGCCTCGCACTATGGCATGTGCCTTCGGAGTGCTCTGAGTAAAGCAAAGCATCTTCCAGCTCCAGGGAAGTTAACTGCCTGTCAGATGCAACAAATGCTATACAACCGTGGGGTTGGAAAGAGGCGTGCTACTTTTCTGTGTGTGTGTGTGTGTGTGTGTGTGTGTGTGTGTGTGTGTGTGTTCGTTTTTTTTTTTTTTAATGTGGAAAAACAGAGCACACAAGGCATGAAAAGTTCTCATCATGCTGTGCAGCGTGACTTTTGGGGTTGCTATTGCCCTCTTGCAGCCTTGCGTCCTGCTCTTTAAATATGAATGAACTAGGTTAGAATATTGCACTTGAGTTCATAAGTAAAGGTAATGCCATGTAAAAGTTGTACCGAACAAAACCTACATCAAAATCTCTGCTCTAGATGTAGTCAGAGGAGGAAAGCAGGATTTCCTATGGAGCAGTTCATCCCAGCGGGGTATATGAAAGAGATCAGAAGTAGAAATCCTGGAATACCACCCCAGGCACAAAATATTACTTCATCTATGCGTACCTTGTTATCCATATTCAGTGAAATGGGCTTAACTCATGTGTTTTAGTAGTTACTTTAATGATGATTTATGATTAGCTCAAGCAAACTGCATAGCAGATGTGTTTTTTTCTTTTTTTTTTTTTTTCTTCTATAATGATTGCATCTTATTTTTATAACTGTTATATACTACTTGCTCTAGGCTTCTGAAACAGTTTTTCCATCCATTTTACTGGGATCTGATAAAGCACTAAAAAAATTTACTTCAGGAACTATTAAGGGCATGTTCTGGTAAGACCATTTAAATGAAGGAAAAGACGTGTGCTTTCTGGAAGGGCTGCCCGAAGAGGCACAGGACTTCATTGTATTTTGTTCATAATTAGGAGATATAATGCAGGGTTAGTTCAGAGCTCCTGGGGACCCATTCAAGTTCCTTCCACCGCACCCCTCTGCTATCTTGAGTTTGTCCAGCATTCATCTCAGTGTGGAGGTTTAATCACCTGTCCCACAGGGAAGCTACCATATGCTTGTATCTCTGTAGTGGTTCGCACAGTTCTGAAAGCTGGAAAATTCATTTTCCACCTAACTGCATGCTTTAGCAGTCTTGTGTGATAATGAAAATAAAGGTATTCTGTGCTGCAAAGGGACATGTGAAGTCAGGCTTCAGAAGGTGGCTCAGGCTGAGGGGCTTTGCTGGCTGAGCAGCAACTGAGCTTTACCTTTCTTTTTCCATACAGAGATTGATCTGGGCAGTGTCCCATCAGACAGAAAAGCAGTACACTGCACAAGCTTAGCAAGTACAAAGAGGTTTACTAATTTCTCAAAAAGAGAAGTTAATATATTTATACAAGGAGCTAGGAGAATTGTAGCAATGGAAGCACAGGTGAAATACCCAAACCTGCGCCTCTGGGCATTTCTTTGGTAGCTTCAGTCTTGCTATTGATAGTGAGCATCACCTAGCCAAATGATCCTAAATATTCTGGTACGTCATTTACTGCAAAGGTATTTTCTTTGCGATGTTACTTTGGTAACAACTTGATAGACATATACTTTACACCAGAGGGTATTTGAGAGATTTAAGGTAGTGGGACAATATGGAAGAAAACCGAATGCCAGGAAAAAATTAACTCTTCTAGAAATCCTATACATTATAGTGCTGTATTCCAGTGCTTAAACCTGCATTTTCACTTAGTGTGCTGGAGCTAACTAGCCAGGCAGCTGAATAGGTGGTTTGTCTTTGGCTTGTGTGCAACCCAAGCATCCACGCCGGGCTGCTAGTTAACGCCAAGGCAAACATTTCTTGCCTCTGACTGTGCCAAGCACTATTTGCACCCACCAGCGTGCTGGGACTGCAGTGCACAATCTGCCACTGTAGCAATGACCTCTGAGAGCTTGGGTTGAAGCAGGTTCTGATGAAGTAAGCAATAATGAAATGCAGTTTTACTGAGGTGTTACTTGTGTGCTGGGTTGTGCCTGAAAACGCACACGGTGTCAGTATCAACAGTGTTTGCCCTGTGGGCTCTTGCTACTCTTACAAACACCCTCAGAAGGGTTTAATTAACATAAAGACTGTCCAATACATATATATCTATACATAAAGCCTACACAAGTTTCTTATTTTGGATAATGCAGGGAGGGAAATATGCATGTCCTTTGTGCCCCCCATGAGAGCACTCTGCCTGGGGACCAGTGGTGATGGCACTGCAGGCTGCTGGCTACGATGGGCTAGGAAATCACAAATGCAGCCATCACAATTCAATGCAGACAGAGCGTGGGAGGAATTACTCTTTTTAAAGTGTACGACTTTGCAAATGCCTGTATAGATTCAAATCCTTTTGGCAAAGAAGCAGTGCTATTCTTCAGAAATGACTAACTTCAAAATTGCATGCTGGAGTTTGCCATGCTATTAACTTTTAATTCTCTCATTTAGATGATTTGCCCAGGCAATTTTCCTGTTGCCTGAAAAAAAGCTTTCATAAACCTAATAAGAGAGGCAGTATGATGCAAACATGAAATATCAGTATTTTTCTGACTCTTTTTTTTCCAATTTAAAAGGGATACATGCTTTTGTGTAAGTCACTTAGCTGCGTGGCACATAAAAGGCACGATAAAGCCTAAATTACACTTAAATAATCACTTCAAACTTTTCAGAAATACTAGGCATCTATGTGTACGTAGCCTGCTGCCTAATAACCTTGTTCTTTTCTCAGGAATGTCCCAAAGGAACCTAATCCATATGTCTTTCTTTTTTGTCATGTCATCACTAGCTATCAGATCCCACAAGCTATATTATATATCAGCACCTCTTTTTCTCCTTGTTATGAAAGAAATTTCCAAGAAACGTTTTAAGGAAAGTCTGGGTAGAGAAGATGGGTTTAGTGATGGAGGAAACAGCACCACTGGCACATTAATAAGGTGAAATCGTGTCCTGATGCTAAGGAGGTGGCACAATCTGCTACCAAGTTCCCTGGGGCTAACCAGCATCAGTGCTGCTGCAGAGCAGTATCAAATTGTGGGGCCAGGCTGCTGCATGGACACAGGGTGAGGAGGTGTCCAGCTGGAAGGGAGAGCCTGCAAAGCTGCCAAAATCCTCCTACCTGGGCAGCTAGAGTGAGGGTGAGGGTCCAGCTTGAGCATTAACAGGTTTCCATTCATTTGGGGGCATTGCTGATGCCTAAACTTGCTGCAGAGTTGCTGGGTATGTGTTGTTCTGTGGAGCAGCCCACAACCTGGCTGTTCCCAAACCCCCAGAACAGGCACGCGTGGGAGAAAGCTGCACAGCCTACAAAAAGATTATGGCCTTCTAAATTTTCCAACCCATAATAACTAGTTTCATCTTGTCAGTGCTATCTTGATAATGAATAACCTCTACTGTTCTTGCCTCCCACTGCGTTACATGCAGTCCCATTTATAAGAAAGCCTACTGCAAAATTTCTGCTTGTGCTTTCCACCAGCCAAAAATCCTTACAGCCACTATTGCTAAGGATCGATGACCTTTGGATAGAAGTCAGGTTAGGCTAACAGGTTGTACTAATGCAAGTTTTTGTTTTTTCAGAAGAAAAAAAAAAAAAAAAAGCTTTTTTTATTAAATAGACAAATTTAAAAGACATGCCAAATGTTACCTCCTGTCATAAATTGCACATGTGCACATTCAGCAGTTTTTCCATGTCTGTATTGGAATGTCTTCACCCAAACCAAATTGTTTCCACATAAACCCAGGTCATTTCTATACTCATTCAGCCAGGGAAGCTTAGGTGATGAATTTTACGATATATGGGTGAAAGGCAATACCTAAAATATCTGGACCAAATTATTTTATTTAAGGCCTGCTTGTGAATCTGGAATCATTTCGATATCCTAAACAATCCTTATCTTTTAGTAAATACTATAACTTATTTATAAGTAGATGAAATTTACTTCAGCTCTTCCTATTCTTTTACTTGAAACAGCAGTGGTCATAAATAAATATGGTTAACATTCCAAGGGTTTGATCCCCCGCCCCCTGCCAAAAGCATGGATTTCCCTTCTTCATTTTATGAAGAGTTTAGAACCAGATATTTTTCCTTTCAGCTTACCAAGGGATTAATAACATAAAACTTGGCAAGGAAATTGCCGTCTGCAAACTGGAGCTAATATTACTTGATGTAATCCAGATATAACAGTTCCTTGTGCAATCTGTACCTTGTGCAGTTTGAAGAACATAGGAACGGTTTAGTGGCCTGTGCAAATAAAGAGGAAGCAACTTTATTTGTAGGTATGAAGGAGGGTTTTTTTCCCCTGCAATAAGACAAGGTATATTTAACGCTGAGAAAATAGGATTTAAAAATAGCTTCGGTTCTGGAGAAAAGATCCACTTGAAAGAATATGAAATTTGGTTTGGGGTTGTTGGGGTTTTTTTTGCTTACGCCTTCCAAATTTATGTTTGTTCTGGACTGAGATGACACAAACCTTGGTGGTTTCCATGCCTTGTAGGAAGAAAATGAAATTAGATGCTTTGGACCGTGCCAGCAGCAAATGCATAGCAGTAGCAGCCGAAATCTGGAGGTAGACGAGCCCTGCCACATCCCTCGTGTGACTGGGGGGGGAGGTCATGCTCTCATAGTGCTTTATATCAAAATGTTGTCAGTGTGAAACGTGAGTTCAGAGCACAAACGTGACATTTGTCGTCTGCTGTTACTCTGGAGATACAGTCCTGACATGGAGGTTTTGCTCCCTGACGCACTCAAACTATACTGCTCGTGGGAAACGTGTGTCTTGGTAGCCCCAAATGCTTCCTCAGCTGGGGCGTGCAAGAGGATTGGCTATCAGACTGCTGTTAACCTACTGTCTTTTTAATCCTAACCTGAAGTTATTTTTCATATACACACTAAATCACTTTCCTGAGGCTCTTTTGCATTATTGCATATACCGAAGAGTCTGTATGGTGGTGGTGTGCACGATCATTTGAATTTGATCCAAGGATTTCAAGCTCTGTTTTTTATATCTTTTATTTCTACAAGTCAATATATCTTCCAATATATCTGCAAAGTACCTTTCTCCATCCTCAAGGGGGGAAATGGATCATACACTTAACTCTGGATGAAGTCTTGTTTTTACATTTGCTGGTGCTCAGAATGCGTTCATAGCAGCGTCTATGTTCATCTCATCATAGCAAACTGCTTATCTCAGTGCTTCACCACTGAATACTCACCACTTTACAATGCAGCTGTGATCAAAACTCCCAAGATTTCACATTAAACCAAGGGCATAACCGTGTGTAAAATGGTTTGGCATGCTTCCACGAGCACGTTACTCTAACGCCTTTGAACAGAAACTGCTGGCCATGTGTTTTACTAGTGGAAAACAATTCTCTGAAATTCATTAGCTTGCTTGCTCAGCCCCTGTGCTGAACTGATGGTCTCCTTCATTCATACGAGCAGTGCAAAAAGAGAGCAGCAGAAGACAGTAAAATCAGCCAGACAAAAAAAAAAAAAAAAGAGGGGGAGATGGGGGTCGAGGGGCTGGGGTAGATGTTCCAGTTCTGTCACTTAATAAAGCTCAGATATCCAAAGATGAAGAGAAAGGGTGCACGAGTTTTTACAGTCTTTGGGGAATTTTGCTGTAATTTGCCAACAGATTTTGTAGGCTTTGTGTTCACAAATGCTCATCTGGTCACTGAAACACACGTATACACTTTGGCAATGTGCAGATGACATTATATACACCTTCTGCTGAGATTTTTGGGTGCTGTCTTTAATAAACATTAGCAGCAGCCATATGCAATGCTAACTGTAGTGCTGCCTAAAAATTATAGGCTCTATGGTATACTGTTATTTGATTTTCTTACTTCTTTCTATAAAAAATATCAAGCATAGGCTTAATCTTGTAATTAAACAGAAATAAAATGTGGTCCTTGATTGCAGTTTTAGAAAAGTAAATAGGAGCATATTAGTTAAGGTTAAGCCCACAGGTGATAGAACTTTATAAAAATGTCATTCTTTGCTAAATACTGGAAATAATTTTGAAATCTCTTTGGTGATTCTCATTGATTGGTATATACTACACATTAGTGGAACTGACAGTGTATAATTTCTTGATGTCTCTTCCATTAATGCCACAATAAGAACCATACTCCTCAAATGACACTTTCAATTCATAGATCTGGTAAAATGCTAACATGTTTAACGGGATGAAACAGATTTCATTTATAATTCTATAGATAAATAGGTTGTTACTCCAGAAACCTGGCATGTTAAGAAATAATGGGATCTTTTCTGTAGGTATTTTAACCTAATTTTAAGTTACCTATAGAAGAAACTTAGTACTCTGCAACTCTTGAAGAAGACACCAAAAGGAGTTATTCTGTATTAAATTCTCTAGGATTTTTTTGGAAGCTATTTGAACTATTATGATTTATTTTAGTCTTTTGCTAATACAAAGAAAAACAGTAATACAGATTTGAGGGTAACTTTCCTCTGAAAGCTATCTATAGTCCCAAATTCTGCAAAGTATTTTAACATATGCCCATTGCTATTACCAATATCATTTCAACCAGTGCTTTACTATCCCATTTAGATGCGTACATGTATATTCCATATGCAGTTTGTATTCTCTGGCACCGCAGAGATGCACACGTTCTTGCGTCCACTTTGATCAAGCCATCCCGCTCCAAGAGGGAGTGCTCCGCAATTTAAGAGCATTGAAATGAATGCTAGTTTTTATGGCTGCAGCTTGAAAGAAAAAAAAAAAAAAAAAGGAAAAAAAAACCTGTCCTAGTAGCATGGGACCTGACTTTCCATCGCACTGTCAGAGGGAATGCTCTCATATGTAAAATTAAACATGTGTCTGTCTTTGTAATGTGTTTGAAAGGTACTTGTATCAAATGTTTTTCGCAGAGGGGTAGTCCGGCAAAGTCAGGCAGAAAGACTTTCTTTGTCTGAACGTATTCCGCAGCCATTACACCTCACGATTCTCTCCGGCAGCTGCCTTTCCTCCTCAACTGTTTGGCTCTTCTGAGTATTACTGGTTTCTCTTTTGGGCACTTATGCTTAGCACTGGGTAAATTCATTCTTATTATTTACGAAAGCAGCCTTTTATATTTTACCATCATCATAAGTAAAACAAATCATCTACATTCCCATAACTTAAAGCCACTGTCCTTAATGCTCATTTTTCACTCCGTGTTTGTTTAGGGTTTTGTTGACGTTTTGCATGTTCAGGCTCTTTTTGGCAAGAAGAATGATGTATGTCCTGCATACTCGGGACACTGGCTGGCTGAAAGCAATTTGGCAATAACCACATGGTTCTGATTCCAGCTTAAAATCCTACAAGAACTCTCTTTTTTACCCATCAGTTATATTTCTTTAAACTGTACCAGTGGAATTAGCACAAACACAAAGACCTGTAGTCAGATCCTGCACAATGTGCGATTGTAGTGGCACATCTACAGCTGGCTCTGCTAGCAGCCAGTCAGCTACCATGGTTTATAACCTGCAAGGTCTTCCCCGCAAAGAGGGCTGGATGTAGGCTGAAACCCTTACTTTATTTTGAGCATGTATTTTCATTTAGATATTTTGCTGTGAAAATATGAGAGGCAAGCTTTTCAGGACCAGCTGCACTGAAATCAAAGATCATGTTTTAAACTACTCATGCAAAGCTCAGGATCACACTTTGCCAAGGCTGTGAAGCCTGTGAAGCTGTCTGTGTAGCTAGAGCATCTGAGCATAGAAGGAAGATAATTGCACATATAATTTACTTACATCTGTGAAAAATTATTTGTGTTCATAGCTGCTATAACCATTCTTCGGGCATTTGTCATGGCCTTGCAAGCTGGGGTTTTGCTATACTGATGCAAAGGCTGTGAATAATAATTTAATATGGAGATACATCCATTTTATTTGCCATTACAAATCATCTTACATTCCCTTTTCATTAGATTCTATCGCTACCTGTATTGCAGGGTATTTTTAATGGAATGACAAGAGTGAGACTTTGTCACGTGCTAGTACAGGTAACACAACTGTCTTTCTGCTTGTATCAGAGTCTTGAAAGATGATCAGGGCTTTACAGGAATGAGCTTCTGCCAGTTTTGTGTCCTCTTGTGTCATTTGAAAGAAATCTAGCTGGTATCAGAAAAGGAATGTGGTGTTCATTGGTTCATATATATGAGAAACTTAATTAATTGTGTTCTCCTGAACTGGAAAACTGTGTTTACTGTGTTGGGTAAATCTGTCCTGTGTTACCTTCTACCCAAACATGTGAAATATTATAAGCTGAAATGAAGGAAGGTGCAGTCCAATGAATTTCTTTAGTGAGTGAGCTTAATGTGCTTTGAATTAGGCCCTGTGGAAGTCATAAAGTAGATGGCAGCAGGTTTTTTGTGATGTTTGCTGTTTGATAACAAAAACTGCAGCTCACTTTGCAGACAAAACATAAGACTGAACCAGTCTGCAACCTGTTTTGGATAATCTGGTACCTACATTTTCAGACATCCATTTATTTGTTCAAAAACTACACCTGAGTGTGTGTGCTATGGCGCTGACAAAAGACGATATCTGTGTGGGTGAGTGACATGGATGAGCAGACTGAAGTGGTCAGGGCAAAGGCTCCTAGACCTACACCACCAGCAAGCTGTGGGTTTCTGCTCTGGGCCACACCGCCCCGTTGTGTCCCAGGTGTGCAGCCAGTGCAGAGCACACGCACAGCACCACCTGCACTGCCCCTGCTCCCCACCTCCCAGCTCAGCCCCGGTACCATGCACAGGGATCTTTGCAGGATTTGCAGCATCGCTGTGCTGCTGCTGCTCCCAGCTGAAGCACCGCTGTCAGTACAACCAGGACTGAGTTGTAAAGTAATCCCCTTTAGAAACAAATGAAAAGGTTTTTATGCCCAAAGGACTTCCGTCTCCCTTTCTGATTTGATAGAGAGCTCTTCCGAAATGCAGGGAGACAATTGGACTTAATTGTATATTGGTTACAAAGAAACTGAGCATCTTGAGGCTGGAATCATGAATTCCTTTGAGTGTGGAAATGCTTAGTACGCCATTGGTCTAACAGGAAACAAAACAAAACAAAAAGTATTGGTTATGATGGGAGAAATGTCCCCAGAGCATGCCTGCATCATTCTGCTCCCACAAGCCATTTAGATGAAAGAGAGGTAGGTAACAAAGAGCAAACAGATGTTTTCCAGAATGATTACAAAGCTCAGCTACTTTCCACTTCTTTATTCATGTCTCACAAGCATTTCTTCTTAACATCTATAACAACACATTTATGGGGACTGTGTTAGCCTTCCTGATCATCCCTTTTTCCCTCCTTTACTTCAGTCTATTAAAAATTGCAGCCAAATGTATCTAGCGCCCTGCTCTATACACACCATGCCTCTTACCTCTGCAAACTTCCCCTTTATTAACAGACAAACTTGAACTCATCATTTTCCTGTCAGCTCAGTAAAAATGGTTGCTAACCCTGAAGACCTTTGGTAGGTTTCTCAACTTGGCCATTACAGTAAGCAAAATACAAATGGCTTTAAACCAGGGCCCAGAAGAGCTTCAGCTGCTCTTTTACAGCAGGCCAGTGTCAAAGGGCCAGAGCAGGATTAGGCATCATATGTCTCGTACTGTGGCTTGTGCAGAACGGTGCTGCAGTCTCTGGACACAGAACATGCTCTGGTCTTGTTATTTTCAATTTACAGTGCTTGACATCTTTCATGGGAGAGTAAGGGTTTCCCCTTTGTCTTCTTTTGAAGCCTTTGCTTTAAAGCGTTTTCTGTCCGACAGAAGCCTCAGACAAGCCAGAGGAATGTGGTCTGTAAAGCCCAGCAGTTGCCCAAGGAGTTGCCACTGCACAGCAATAATGAGACCTCAAGTTCAGAAACTCAGAAGCGAGTGTTTCCAGTTGCAAAGAATTGCAGTCCTGGCACTTGGCCACCAGCCTGTTCCCGGGCTGTTTTCATTTGTGCTGGATGTCAAAAGAATATGAGGATGTTTATTCCAGTTTTTTGTTTTGTTTTGTTTTTCCTGAGTGAGCAAGTCCTGCCTGTGGGGCTTCATTTACATTAAGTGCATCTTTACTTTTTATTCTATAATTAACGGAGAAGGGATCTGTTAGTAAAAGAGGGAAAAGAAGAAAGGACTGAGCAGTGCAGCATTCACATGGATTAGAGATTTACTTTGGCAAGGGTCTTCAGCATGACGTGTACTTGCATCACAGGTGTTTTCCCAAAGCATCTCGGCTGCCCAGACAAGATGTAATGGCAGCAACTCATCTGTGTGCTCCATCCTGCTGGAGAAGGGCCAATATCTTCCTTAAACACAAAATAACTCTAAATAAATAAATATTTAAAGGCTGCACTCTAACGTTTTTAGTTACAAAAGCTATTCAAGGTTATCCTTATTTAAGCTGCCATTCTGTCATTGCAGAAGATGTAATCTTGAAGCCCAAGTGAAAGGCAGGGAAGACCCAGTGTGTGCTCAGAGCTTTCATTTGAGTCACTTTTATCCTTAGTTTCTTGCCTGCAGAAGAGTGACCGAGCTCCTGCCTCCCTCCCACCCTTTTTAGATCAGATCTGCTGGGAGCGAGATCTTCTGGACTGGGGAGCAGAGCGCATTTGATGGCTGTTGGCCGATGTTCATGTCGTTTGG
The DNA here is from genome assembly GCF_964035555.1 of Netta rufina. Classification (NCBI taxonomy): domain Eukaryota; kingdom Metazoa; phylum Chordata; class Aves; order Anseriformes; family Anatidae; genus Netta; species Netta rufina. The sequence goes on along the minus strand of NC_140128.1, from coordinate 9,319,056 downwards.
GTCTGAGTGACCACTTCAGTAGTTATCATACGTAGCTGTATTGTAGCTGAAGCAAGCACTGTTTGATTGGCGTGTTGCTCTGGAGTTGGGAAGCAAAGTCAAGCAGACTCCTCTGCTCTTGAACGGGACCATTTGTAAAAGCCTGAGACGCTGGTGACTGCTTTCTGAATCTGTTCCAGAAATTACATCAGTCCCCAGTACATGCTTATGCACATGAGTTTAATTTGATTAAAGCTGATGAGCTGGTTTAGTGATGGTGACATAGTTTATGAATTACTTGCAAATCATCATCTAATGTTGAAACAATCTTGTATGAGTACCAGGGTGTTTTTTCTGTGAATTGTTCACAGCTCAGTATCTTCAATGAATCTGCTTACTGCCATGGGAGAGGTGATTCGAGGCATCACCCGGGTGAAACAAGGCACGAAGCCACAACAGCCGTCAGTAGCTGAGACTGAGACAGAGAATGCCTTTGTAGAAAGTCGGTATCGATACTTACAAGGGTTTGGATTTTTTATGATTATCATCGCCGTACTGTGGGCCTTGAGGTGGATATGAGACAATTACTGTTGCCATCTTCACTATTTAGTATGCATTCACCTATAGCAAACGCATCTAAACAAGACAGAGCAGAGGTGTGATGTGGCAGGCGTTTAACGCAAGTGTTCGTGGCAATTTATGCAGGGGTGATGGGAAGATGCCAATAATAGATGGAAGATTTGATTTGCCCCATAGAAACTCTGCTGTTGGACGTTGGCTACACAATGCCAGCTCTGCCAGCAGCTGCGTGCCCCGTCCTGCAGTGAGCCAAGAGGGGCTCGCTCAGGGACGTTTGTGCTGTGCTGCTCTAGCCAGGGCGCTCTCATGGCAGCAGAGCTGGGGTTAATCCAGCTGAGCAGATCATGGCCATGCTCTGCGGTCTATGAAAGTCATTTTTGAGTCCCCATCCTCTGTTTTTAATGAACTTAGAAATCTGTACAATTAATTAGGACCTGAAACTGCAAATAGCATGTGAAATTTTACCCTGTGAAGTTGTCCGGCCGGCTTTGGGGGGATGGTTTTTCTGGGAAAGACGATAGCAGTGCACATGCTTATGTTGTTAGGACCTTTACCCTTCAATGAATAATGTATGGTGCCCTGTAGTGATATTAAATTTCATGTCATTACTTGTTCGGTGTGTTTCAGATAACACATAATTGCAGCGTTGAGGGGAGACAATGGTTTGCTGTTTGCTTCAGCCCTTTGAATTCTGTCTTGCAACCCTAAAGAAAAGTGAGGTTTGTAGGTAAGCAGGAGAGTGAAACAGCAGACTAGGCTCCTTCCCATGCATGTCACAACGATGTTCTGTATGCTCCTGAGGAGCTGGCAGTTAAGTCAGCAACTGTCCCACACCAGTCTTAGAGGCTGGGAGATGGGGTCAGGAGCACTGCTTGTGCAAGGGGAGGTTGGAGGGTGTGCTCAAGAGATCCTGATCAGACAGCATGAGTTGGTCTTGAAATTGAAAGACAAGAGAAAAAGAGGGAATAGCTCAATAAGCATTTGTTTCACTTTCAAGTGACAAAGAGAAGCAACTCTGTGTGAGGGAAGTGAAATAAATTCTCCTGAAATACTACAGGGTGTCAATCGAAAGCATCTAGGAGGACAAGACAGCTGTGGGAGCTCTTCTTGACGGATATGAAACAACTTAAGAGTTGGCAACGGAAGGTCTATGTGCAGTCATCAGCTTAGCTGCTGCTGGGGAAATAGCCTCCACGCTTTGGCATCTGGGCCCTGGGGTTGCTGGCCAAGAGTAAGACAATTTACCGCTGGAGTGGGGCTGCTTGCCAGATGGATAAGCCCCTCCAAACTGAGCTCAGACTTTCTGACGTCTCCCACTTCTGCCTGTGCTTAGCTGAGAGCTGTGGCTGGGACCTTGTTGAAGGATCCCATGGCAGGAAATCAAATGCAGTGAGTGAAGCTGGAGCCTGGGCAGGGGCATGCAACGTCCCAGTGTTCGCTCAACCTGGCTCCTGCGACGGGGTCTCGGAGCTGGTATATGCAGCACCTGCAGCACCTTCTGTGCACCTAATCCCTAATGTTTGGCTGCCCAATCTGCAAGGCTATTGAAGCCATAATATATTCACTCTAATATTGGGAATAACACATTATTGTAGTGGAGCTACAATATAATCTATCATATATACACGTGTGTGTGCTTATGTGTATATATGCATATATATATATATAAAAAAGTGTTGGGATTACTACATGTTTCACAATTATTATCTGTTAGGATCATTCTGCAGAACAAGGAGGAAAGCAAACGTACAAGCCATCTCCCTCCCTTTCAGAAACAGTGCTCTGGAGTGGGACAGATTAATATAACGTTTGTTTCTAAAGCTCTATCCTGTTTGAAGAAAGAATGCAAAACCAAAGGCATCATAATCATTTTCTTCTTTCCAGGACAGTCCTGGGATTTCAGTTTGTGGTAAGGCTGTTATAACCCTGAGGCTTAAATCCCAAAGCCACTAATATTCTTTGGTCTGCCCTGCAGCTATAGCATCCCAGTAGGTGGCTATCAGTTTGCAACCAAGAGTTAAAGCAGTGTGGCTTCTCCTCTCAATCTTGGTGTTTTTGTATGGCTTCTCCTGTTATTTCTGTCATTTCTGAAAGCAGCAGGTATTGAACTTCATCTCATGAGCTAGGATTTGGATCTGAGCATGCATTTTAGCTCTGAGCACCGCTGGAAGCTTGCAAAGCATGCTTCTGTAAACCTGTGCTCGTTTTGTAGTCTACATCAAGGGGCACCTCTCCTACTTCTTTGCATACTGCAAACTTGTAAGAGCATCATGCCAAAACTTCTTGCTTTGGGTCCCTCTCTTTCCTGAGAGAGGGAAAGAAGGGACAGGTCTGAGGAGGCGAGCCTTTGGGTAGGAGCTGTTCTCCCCCTGCCCGTGGACCTGATGGTGCAGGGGGACGGCCCTGTCCAGAAGCCCTGGGCTGACATCGCTTCAGTGCCAACTTAGTGCCTTATTCCCAGACGCTCCTTTTCTGGCACCAGTCTGTCTGCTGAGGGACCACAGGCTAAGACCAGAAATAAAGCCTCGTTTCTTCACTTCAGGCTGATGCCCAGCTCCCTGCTGCCTGTGCCAGCAGCGCCGACCTGGGGCAGGTGAGCTAAAGCAGCCACTGGCACTCTGCAGTCTGAACAAGTGAGCGAGCAGTTTGGTGCTCGCAGCTTCCACTTTGCCTTGATCTGCAAGTTTTCACAATTCGTGTGCAATTTGCTTGCTTCAGAACAAGTTTCAAGTGAAACCGATTTAATTGCAGGTAAATCTGCAGCAGGCAAATTGAGATTTCTCAGCAGCCAGGCTCCGAGGTTGCTGCATCATCGTGAGGAATAAATTATCTTGCAGGCTAAGAACAACTTCAGGACCCTACTGGCATATTTCTTCTCATAGTTAAAACAGGGGAGTGCTAGATACAGTTCTTAAATTGTACTCACCCTTGGCTGTAATGGAAAGCAAATACCCTTCAACCTGATACCAAAAGGTGTAGAACCGAGGGGAGTTGTCAGGGCTTTCTGCATGAGGCACTCAATATGTAACTGCGTGGGGAAAGACGGCACATATCTGCACTTGTGTTTTCAGGATAAAACCCTCGTGTTTTGGAACCATACCCCAGCATACCTACACGCTGTTATTTTGACTGTTTTGTACAGAACTGAGGACCTGGGTCCAAGTGAAATTTGACCCCCTGTATTAAATTGGTCTGTATCATTCTCCAATTAGATATTTCAAGAAGGCAACAGACATCATGCCAGGCATTTGATCTTCTGCAAATACTGCGGAGTTGTGCAACAGAAGGAAACAATCTCTGAAGATTGAAGCCTGATGGAGAGGAACAAAACAAAATAAAATTAAAGCTATTCCATGTGATTTCTTTATAGCAAACTTTGCAATACCATTGCTCTCACTGCCAGTCACGGTCTCCCTCCAAAGCTCTTACAAGCTGAGATAAGTTATTTTAAGTAAGAATTTACATTTGGCAGATAATGCTAAACTATGATTGCACAGAAAAAGCTTCGAGCATGCTGACATTTCACACCTGCTTCTGCATCTGACTACCACAACTGGCACCGCGTAGCAATGTCAATATGGAGATGTTTTGCTTCTAGACTATTCTGAGGCAAAGTTTAATAACTGTGAAATACAAATCAAGCTGTTCTTTGTTGTTGTTTTCTTTCTGTTTTCAGAAACATAAAGCCTAGCTAGCATATTACCATAGCTAACAAAGAACAGCAGATAAGGAATATTGGATCAAACTCTTTTCTCCTATCTGATGTCAGGAGCTCAGTAAGCATGGAAAATCGAATGGGATCTGTTAAAATAAATTCAGACTTCCTTGCAGCTACCAAAAAAAGTTCTTCAAGGCTGATGAACCCTTTGCAACTTTAACTGTAGAGCCAAAAGGTTGTAACTCACTACTGTTACTACAACTTCAGCTTTGCTTCTCAGCACGTAATTTCCGTGGCATTCTTTGGCATCCCGAAGAAGGTGAACCTTAAATACCCAAGATATGCAAGTACTTCTTCATGCTTTGCATATTTCAGAAAAGTGTAACTATCAGCCGTGATTGTTAGAGAAAACAGAAACATTTTAAAATCATTAGCTTGTGTTTTCTTTCAGCCGCTCAAGTGGCTGTATCGTACAAGTCACCAGAGTAACCAGAAACTTTCTTATTCATAGAGGCTGTCTTCAAATTTGAAGGCAGGCCAATAAAAGAAGGAACTCCAATTTCTGTGACAGGCAAAGCTGTGTAAGTCTATGTTTATCTGTAAGCTTTCTCTCTGTTTATACGTGTCATTTTTGTGTTTTCTGCCAAAAAGCTGATAAATCCAGAATGCTCCTAGCTAAGTCCTCAAGGAGGACTTAAAAATAGTTAAGAGAGGAACTGTGGAAAAGAGGGATTTGCTAGTAGTGTAGCCTTTTTGTTGAGCTGGAGCTCTGAGTAGAGGGGAGAAATCTCCCTTGGCTGCTGTGTGCGGACAGCAGGACGAGCTGCGTGCTGGGGGCCGCAGGGGAACTGGCTTAACCTTGTGCCAGAGGGATCTGTTATCATTGAAACCAGGGAAAATAAAGGTCTCTTTTGTTTTCAACTACCCACACCGCCCCAGCGGAGGAAGGGTTTATGGCTAGACTGGAGGGATAAGCTTTCACCCTAAAAGGGAAATTGCCACAAGTCTGTCCAGGGAGGGGGAAGATGATGGAGGGTGGGTGGCTGCAGAGCAGAACAAGCCACATCGGTAGCGTGGTTCTTATCATTTGAAAGAGTCTGTGTTATAAACTTTTGTCTTGAGATTTTGAAATGCGTTCACACCGCTGTAATCACAGCAAACTCATCTGAACTACATTATTTTGGGCTATGCATCCATGGAGAAAGGGTGTAGGAATGATTAAGTTCCTAAAGGGTCTTGTGAATTATGTTTAAAATTGAAAATACTGCTTCTACATAATGACCTACGTGGCTCATTTTGCAGACATATGGCTCGTTCTCCATGTACTACATCACGAAAAATGTAGCTTGTAACAGTGCTGTGAAGCAAGATGTTTGTAATTATAAACACAAATTACTTAATTACATCAGTATTTGTTTCAAAGAAAAATAAGCGGGAGCCCTTAAAGTATCTTCTGGTGAGGGACAACAGCAAGATTGTGTTTATAAATGTGTGCGTGTATGTGTCCATGTATGTGTGTGTGTGTGCATGCATGTGGTGTTCCCAGACAGCAGGATGCAGGTGGCTCTTTCTGAGTCCCAAGGGCTCGATGTACATCCTGAAGGCAAGCAGATTTGAGGAGATGATTGGTACATCGGTTTTGTAAGACTGGAAATCCCTGCCAGCAGCGCAATCAGTTAGTAAAAATTATCCGTGAGAAACAGGTTGTTTAAAGCACAGCAACAGCTCTGCAGCTTTCTTAATGACAGGTATGATTTCATGGATTTTCCACATGTCACTCGCAAACCCAAATGAGCCCATGGAGGACTGCTGACAAAACCGATCCCATTTTACTGGAAAAGGCTGTTCCAGAAGCACTTGGTGCTGCCAACACTGGTGTCAGGAGGATCATGAAGTAGGAAACATTTATTTGTAAGCATAACCAAGCCTTGCTTGCTGCAGGAGAGTTGCTTTTGGGGCTGGAAGGGTGGCAGGAGAGTTCTTTGTCAGGTCACAGGCTTTGTTGTGGGATTACATGATGAGTGAATTGTGTTATGCACAGCCAAGCCTTGGGCACGCAGCACTTGGGACCGCCAGTCAAATCCACTCTTGCTCTAACATTGCTGGTGCAAAGTGCCCTGGTTTCAGCTCAGGAACAGGACAAATAAAAGTGGTTTGCTCAGGAGCAGCATGGGGTAGTGGGTTGCAGTGCTCCCAAGACACCCCTGCCAGCACTATTCCCAGTGCAAGAGCTGCAGAGTTAGCCAAAATGGGCTAGAAGGTCCCAGACCTCCTGAGTCTCCAAAAAGACACCAAAAATCTCACAGGGAAGAAGACATCTGCTCTATCTCATCATCTTGAGTTGTTACAGAAACCCCAGAGGAACATCAGAGATTTGGCAGAAAAGGTAGATAAGACGCAGCCAGACACGTTAGGACCAGAATGCAGCACTGGGCCCTGGAGATAGGGGAAGGATTCAGAAAGAAGATACATCATTTCTTCAGATGTGCTTCATCTCTCTTTTTCATTGCGTAATTCCTTAGAGAGCATTCACTATGCTGGAAACTGTCAGTATCTCGAGGGTTAGTTGCCTTTCTCCTTTCCTTGCTGGTGAAACACGCAGCCACAAGTAAAAGGTTGGGCATTCAGGTTACTCTAACAACAGTGAGTATTTCAACCCATAGTAATGAACTTCAGTGTGAACCACTGTTTTCCGAAAGAGTCTTACTGCTTCGCGAGCTACAGGAGGGTTTAAATACAGGTCTTAATGGTACTTATATTTTCTTTTCAACACTGCAGCTCAGCCAGTTAAACACAAGATGCCCATCCTAAAGGGCTGCTACAAAAATGGTTAATATGGAGCCCTAGAAGTAAAATCATTTTGATGCCTTTTTCAGTCATATTTCTGATAAAACACTTCAAGTATTTTGTATACATGTATGTAGTGTTGTCCCTGGCTGTTTAAGTGGGACCAGTAGACTGCAGTTAGTGAGGTGAAATCAAAGCACACAAAGTTGGAGGCTAAAGTAAACCCAAGGCAGGAACTCTGTTCCTTTCCACAAAGCCAATCATTTTAATAGTGAATAAAAATATTTTCATAGTGTTATTTGTATGTTCAAATGAGGTCTGAACCGACAAGAGAAATGATGCTAGAGATTAGACTTATAAAGTATTTTCTCTTTAATAGTTTTTGTAAATATCTTTTAAGGCTGGTTATTTTTAGTAGAACTCTCAGGACTGTCCTTAGGCAGAAATACCTGAACCAGAGATACATCTTATATTCCATATATTTAGATTATTATATTATTATAATATAGTGTGTGTGTTATATCAAGTCAGGAATCTCCACAAGAAATCTAAATGAAATAAAGAGCTACTGAGCAATCAAAAGATCTGTTCTTCTAGCACCAACAAATATTTTGACAAGAACGTTTCATTGCAAGTTTAGAGGGAAAAAAATCCTTTACAGAAGCAAGATCAAAAAGATCAGATGGTTTGATGGTTTTGTGTTATATTTTAAACAGACTAAGTGGACAAAACATTACCTAGCAAATTTGCGCTTGGTTCCTGTTGTTCGGTAATAAGGGATTTGGTGTTAGAATCGTGGCTTGACTGATCAAACAAGACCTGGAAAAGCTCCTTGGCAAAGATTACTCTAGGAACTTGGCCTGTGTACAGTGAAAATACACTACAGATGTATAAATTATGCAGGTTAGGATAGTGCTGGTCAAAAACCTTCCATACTGGAGTCATGTGGGAAAGAAAGTCTAGACATCACAGATTAACTTACCTCATCTAAAATCACGCAACCTAGAAATTGCCTAAAGCCACATCTGCACAAGAACACATATAGGGTTTTGTAACCAATTATGTTTACTGGATTTTCAAAGAGGGAACAACCAAAGAATTTTACCCATTTGCTCTATTGGTAAAGCTTACATATAATTTTACTTATAGTATGTACAACTTTTTAGGCAATGAACAAATTAAGATAACCAGACAGCAAAAGTATATCGTTTATTACAAAAAGTAGCCTGAAAACAAGTGCAAATTGCTATGGTTCTCCATTTATTCACTTATTTATTTTTTGTAGCTCCAAATAAACTTAAACAAGAATCCAAATTCCTAATTATTATCACACAAGGCCAAATCAGATAATTGATTTCTCTAACAATTTTAGTCAAGGCCATAGGTTTTTCTGCTGGGGAAGCAAAATCAGGGTGGGAACTCTTGAGAAATATAGGGAGCTGTGTATGGAGCTATGGTCGTTTATGGGAAGCAGGAAAAATTAGAGGGTTGATAGTGATTTATATATAATATAAATCCATAATATATTACCTACAGGTTTCTCAGAGCTTTGGAGTTGAATCTTCTTGGCTGTGTCCCTTTTGATGTGGATAGGGAGTTTGTCAGGTTATGCGATGCCCATGTCCTGTTTAGATAGTTGGGTCCTGATCGCCCTTTTTGGACCCATGTGCTCAGTCCCAAGTGGAAACTGCAAAGGGTCCAGAGGAAGCTGCCAAGTAACTGAGCTGTTCAGGCATCGCAGCAGACTATAGGGAGAAGAGAGCGAGAAATGCCAAATCTGCTTGAAAGTCCTGTGAGTGTCTGTGCTCTGTCTGCTGAGGAAGAGACTTACCTGGACAGCTGAAAACTGGCTTGCATTTGGACATTGTCTGGGAACCACATATGGACAGCAAGGCTGAAACGGCTTGAACAGCTGCCAGTGTGAGAGCACTATAGATGGGAACTGTGCTGGCAGTAGCTCTGTTGCAAGCCAGCTATTTTTTTTCACTGCAAACAGAAAATCTTTCTCAGGTATGCATTACACTTTCAGAAAAACTCCACGCTACCTGAAAAATAATCTCTTTCATCCTAAAGTATGGTGTTTGCCAGTTTCCAGCTAATCTGAACTCCACAAATACAAATATGAAACTGTTTACATGTCTAGACTAAAGCTACGTTTTTAATTGAGAGATTTTACCAGCAGTCATGATAGATATACCAAATTTTGACTAAGCTTCTGGAACCAAAGTACACTGATGCCTGTCTTGGGTGGCAAATGAACATAGGACAAAAAGGCAGAAGAGTAAAAGAGTGTGTGTGGGGGAGGGGGGGAGAGGTATATACAAGGGATGGCATAACAAATACGACCACACAAATAAGGCCAATTCTGCTATCAGTTAAATCAGATATTGCAAATATGTGGTATAGATCTTGATATTTTAGCTGTAATAATGTATGTTGAGGCTCAGTTTGGTTTCCTGTAAAGCCAGCCTGGGAAACAACTCACTCAAGTGCACAGGGACTTTGTTGCTGGGAAAAGTCTTTAAATGTTATGAAGCTTATATGTTTTGGTTGCTAATACATCCTTTGTTCAACTGGAAATGAAACATTTGTAAGAGGGTATTTCACAGAAGATACTGAAGATTTGCATTTAGATTCTAAATCAGCTGAGGTAGGGAGAACCTAACTTACAAAATACCCAGCGGTGAGGCAAGAAGGATCCGATTTTTCAAGTTCATGTACTTTCAAGATGAAGTCCAGGTTGTCAAGTCAAGCAGTTGGAAAATAAGAACGAACAGACGTCATTTTCCAGTTGGTATTTTGGCCAACTGCAACTCCCCTTTGAGTCACCTCCTGCCCCCGCTGCAGGCACCAGTCTGTGTGGCACTAGTTCCCCTGGAGACAATACTGGATGGGATTAACCTTTGGCATTCCTCCCCAGTGCCACCCTGGTTTCCCCACGGGTCATGGTGATGAGCACCCACGCCATGCTAGCCAGAATCACTCTGTGTTGGTCAGCTCCTGGGCTTTTCCTCTGCTCATCACAATGGGTTGGATGAGCCCAGCGGGAACCTGGACCACACTCCCCGTCAGCCCTCTGGCTTATAGAAACCAGCTCCATATCATGGGGGATAACAGTGGCATATAATTCTTTTCATAAACTGCTCAACCTTCGTTTCTGAACTGTTTCAGTCCTTGGCCTGTGGTGTTTTACTGGGAGAGTGTTCAAGAACTTTTCTTCTTTGATGGCTCATTTCCATCCAGTTTATGTTGATTTGCTACATGTATGTGTGTATATATAGTCATTTAGCTTAAATGGTTCTCATATGTTCCCAATGTTTAGCTCATAGTGTATTTATGGAAAGCAGCTATATTGCTTCTCAGGCTTTATTTTACTAAGCGTAATGCATTGAGTGTCTTCCAGTCCCCCATAAAACGGACTTTTCTGTTCTTGTGCACTTTGAAATAATCTTGCTTTAGTAAGAAATTACTGTTAACTCACTTCAAGATAAACTCCAACTAATACTTTAACAATCACACTAATACTTCTTTGTTTCTGTCCAAAATATGTTGGTTGAAATACACTAGGCTCCACTATGATTCTTCCACAGCTGCATTAGAGTGGTTTAGTTATCCTGTGATCGAGTAATACTCAAAGCATTTTCTCTCCTTCTTCCATTTAATTTGCCGAGTTCCAAGCTCAAGGCAGAAATTCTTGCTCTTGGTTCCAGAGTACTTGTTTTTGCCAAATTTTATCTTATTTCTGTTACAGTTTGCAAGTGATAAATTCTTCTTGATCCACTCCGTATTGATTATGCCTTCCAGTTTTAGGGCACTACAATATTTTGTAGTGCCCTAAATATCCTTTATGTGTTTGTGCCAACATCACTAACAAAATATTAGTTCCAAGAGCAGTTCTTGAAGAGCTCAATAAATCATCGTGTTCAAGTTGGATATCCTTAGCTTATTACAATACAAGTACCTGTGGATCTGCTACCGCCCCTTAGCAACTCTTAAATATTTCTGGAAAGAGAGACTTGTTTAGAGTTACGTAAGGTTTGTTGATGACTCCAACGTAACTAAGATTTTACCCCTAGAAGTATTTCCTTAAAACAACAAATAAAAAAAATCCTATCAATGCAGTAATGCAGGACTTTTTTTTTTTTTTTGAGACCATTGAGACAGTATAACTATGCTGAAGCCATGAAGAACATCATTCACCAACCAAATGTTATTTGTAGTTGAAATCTGCCATCCTTCTAAGTATGTTTAGATCATCCAATACTTAATCTTTTCATCATGAATCTCAAAACTTACCCCAACTTTGCTTAGTGCGTGCAAGAGGTATGTCAAGAGTCATGAAAAATTACAGTGTTTTGATAATCTCCGTTGGGTTTGAACTTCAGTTTTCAGGTCCATTGAAACTTATAACTCAACTTAAAATTCAAAGAATATGAATTCATGACCTGCTTTCAGCTGCTTGCCTGACAATGCAATGTGCTTTCTCTCTCTTCCTTTCATTGCAAACCAAAATGCACGGTAAAAGGAAGGGGTTTTGACATAAGTCTTTCTTCACACTTTAAATAAGTTAGTCATGCTGCCTCCTGCCAAAATGAGAGGGTCACAGCAATGAACTTTGCAAAAACTGATGTGCATCATCTTAGGACAGAGGGAGTGGATGAAGCATATCAGTGCTTCATATGCCTTCTATCTTTATAGAAAATAATTGTATGGAATAATCAATAAATCATAAAAAAGGAACTTCAGTTTTTATCAGAAAATAAATAATGTACTTTAGAGTACTAAAGGCATATGCCAGTCTAATTAAATGAGTCTGAAAATGACCTACCTCAAATCTGAAATGTTATCTTCACCTTTAAAGAATGCAATAATATGTGAGTTAATTCTAAAGGGCGAGCTGTCTTTAAAAATCTTTTTAATTCCAATTCTTTACTTATATTTTGGTTGTGATTTTGTTGCCTGGCAAGTTAGTGTTAGACAAAAACTTGTTTTGTGTAAGTTCAAAGATGTACATGCAAGCTAGTGTGTTCTGATAATCTGCATTGCTTTGATGGTAACTGGAAGCCAGTACTATCACAGATTTAGGATCATGGAATAGTCATTGCTGGCACCAAAAGACGTGTTTGTAAACCACTAGATCTCCGTATTATAGTTTCTCTTATTTCTTTTTCATATTCTAGATGACTGTTAGAAAAGCTGTAGTCAAAGGATGAAATACAGTATAGCAGTCTTATCTAAGATATGTAAACATACTTGATAGTATTTGGTATAATCTAATATTCAAGAAACAATTTATTTGTATGAGCATTAGGTTCTTAGGGGGAAGTTTGCCCTGTGTAGAAGACCAGCATAAAAGTTAGGCAGCACTTGAGTGCCATATTGGCCTTTGAAAAGGAAACTTAATTGGTGTCCAGTCCTTTGGGACCCAGGGAGAGGTCTGGGCACTGGGAGTGGAGCCGGAACGTGGATGTGTTTTAGGCAGAAGTCTGGGAACTGACCAAAAACCAGTCTGCCTTTGAAGACTGCTCTCTTCAAAGAGCTAGATAATTTCTAATGTGAGAGGTGATTTAATAAAATCTGATCTCCCGTGAAATTGTTCATAATATATTTTGAGGTGTCTGTCTTTCATAGCTGTATCTTGAAAAAGGTGTACGGTTAAGGAAGGTTAAGGAAAGGATTACACATCTTGGCCCCTCTAGTAGCAAAGGGCCAATCTCAGAGATGAGAAATTCCCTTCTGGAGCAACCTGAGAAGCCAGGTTTCAAGCCCATGGAAAATTTTTCCTCGTGTTTAGTTTGAGTTAAATCAAACCAAGTCCAATTCTTTTTTTTTAACAAGGCAGCTCTTCCAGCTGCTCACCAGAGTACTCCTTGTCCATGTTGTTGCTAGTGAGTAAGAGTTGTTTGTAGTGTCTGCACCTCGATTGGGAATGCATCCCCCTAGCTCTGGGGAACAGCTCTTCTGGGATCCAGGAACCCCCACCTTGGTGTCAGTGAAAACTTGCTGAAACTGAGGCACTCCAACAAAGCATAGCTAAACAGTCTTTTACTGGATATTTTTGTCTGATTCTTTTCCTATGTTCACGTTTGTGTCTGGATTCCCTATGACTAGCCTACCACAATGTTGTTTTAAGTGTTACTCTCTATTTGAATTGCAGTTACATCCAGGAGACTCAACTGTATCCATAAGCTCAGACAGCACTAGAGATGTCTCTGTACCAGGAACTGGACCCGATAAGGTGAGACCTCTGTAATATTGATAAAGATATATATAATCTCATATGGTTTTCTAATACCTTGCTGCCGATAACCTAAATTTTAATGTTAGGTCATGAGTCCAAAAGCATGAGATAAACTGTGTTCCTACAGTGATTTGTTCAAAAAGCTGCTAAGGAGCACCCACAAAGTCTCAAAATATAAAATACACAAAATGAAGTGGCTTTCATGCAGGTATAGAGTAAATCAATGGCAGAGCCAGGAAAACATCAGGTTAGGGAAAACTGAGGGATTCCTAACTCATGTTGTCTCTACCACTTGCCGTGATCAGGCAGGACAGACAAAGTTCTTTTTCACCTGCAAACCCCTGCAAGGTCGAGTGAGGGAGACATCCACTCAGTAAATTATGATAGTGTAAGTATCAAGGAAGATAAACACCCAGTTGTCCTATGCAGTACATTGTGGTAGTCTGGGAAAACGCATAGTCCTTCATCACCAAAACTGGTACATGTTGGTGACAGTGCAGAGCTCAAAATCGTGGGAATGCAAGATTTTCATCTTTAAATAGGGAAGAAAGGTAGGAAGGAAAACTTATGCACATGACTGTTATTTGGGGAAATATTTCACTATAACCTAATATAGGACTACAAAAGGAAAAAAAAAAAAAAAAGTGTCTGTGATGGCTCAGGGTGATAAGAGATTTTGACCCCCAGGCCATCTTTTCCCATGGGCTTTGCAGAGCTGCATGGCCTCCAGTCCCAGTGCTGCTTAAGTGATCTTAGAAGAAGAGAAGAGATAATGCCATAATTTTCCAATTCTTTTTAACTTGCCTTCTGTTAACTTGTAGGGATAAGTGCGTTCATAAGCAAAGGCATATAGGGAGATGTACATTTAAGCTAAGAACGTGCATAAAGGCCAGGAACTAGGCTGTGTGCTCTTCTTAGCATCAAGCAAGATGCCTTGATTTCATCACATGGCATCTGTTTTATTTCTTCTCTGCTATTAGTTTGCTACAGCAGTGAATGCGAAGATGAAAACGATACATGTCACTGCAACTTCAGTTATGAGTAGTATATAGCGATTGGTATTATCATTTTGCAAAATCCTTTTCATGGGCCTTTTCACAATATGGAAATTGGTCTTGGAGCAGATCTGCCTAAAGCTAGTGCGCCCTTGGCAAAGCGTTCACAACCTGAAGGGCTGCCACTAAATCACTCATCTGCATTAAAAGCCATTGACATCTGTGAGATAATGTTTTCTTTCTGTCTGGTTTTTCATAAAATAAAAAGCTTAGCCATGGCACGTTAGAAATACAATGAACGCAATTTAGTTTAGACCCTGTGATTAAAGTTAATTTGATTCAGAATGCGACGTTTATACTGGTTAATTGCTCCAACATGTAAAGTGAATCGGTACCTTCTGACTGAGGCAAACAATAGCAAATCTCATTCTGTGTCTGAAAAAGAGCAGGAAAAAGGTTATAAACTTAATCACACCTCAGATGTGATTGCACAAGTATGTATTACTCATGCGTTACCATTTACATTTCTACTTTTGTAGAAAATCCCATAATTAAATAGAATTTTGCTCTTCTTTTGCAAAAGAAATTGTTACATACACACACAGACACAAAAGACAAAAATAATTGCACCATAGTTGCTCTTCATTTCATAATATAAAGAAGTTTATGCATAACTTAGAGCACTTTGTTGGAGTTAAATCATCATGTTACTGACTTGCTGAAGGATGGGCCAGCAAAGCAAGAGATCGTTTACAGACTCCTGAATCTTTACCATTAGCAACAGAGGATAAACACAAACATGAAAATAAATATTGCTGTGAGTATATTCAACGCTGCCTTTTTAACTTTTTACAGAGCTTCTTTCCATGTCAGACTTTCCAAAGGAAAGAGCTGTGCTAGATCAGCAAGTCTGCTCGGCAGAGGCTCTGCAACTATATATGGATGCAGAAAGAAACTTGAGCCACGGGAGGCTCGAATGCTGATATTTCGCAGCGATGAATTAGCGGGAGCTAATTGAGCTTATTCTATGAATTAGTGCAACCAGAGATTCGAGTCAGAATTGTTTGATTTGAGAGGAAACTGAAATTGAGCTGAGCGCCTGGGGTGCCCTGCCTCCTCTTCCCTCCCAGCCCTGCAGCTCCGCAGAGCGCTAAAAGCAAACCTGCTTGCTGAGGGACTGCGACCGCTTTGCAGAGGGCTGAAAATACATTTAAAAAGTAACAGCTCAGAAAGAGATGGGTTGCTTTCTGCAAACGCCATGGACTGTTTAGACACATAATTAATGTAGTCTTGCACTTATGGAAACTTGGCCTTTCTGCTTGGGATGTTTTTGGCTGAGGGTGTGTTCTTGCTTCTTTTTTTAAGGAAGGAATGGCTTGTTATTTATTACCGAGTGAAACGGCAAGCACTATTAATATGGTAGTGCTGACAGAGAAGGCATTTTCCCAGTTTGACGTTCTTTTTTTCTGTTTCCCTTGAAATGCTTGTTCTCTTTCCATAAACAGATGCAAATAGACCGAATGTTTCCTGCAGAATAAGGCAGCGAGAACAAAGTAGCAATAGCAAGGCTATCTTGTTGATGAAAAGACATATTTTATTGTATGTTTTCAGACATCAGGAAAAAAAAAATGCACCCAGACGAGAACTGTCTGTGTAAAGGTGTTTGCCTGCACTCAATTTTAGGCAGTAGTATGCTGTATAAAGATGACACGTATTCAGAGGTGAATGGATGAACTGGAAAGTTTTTTTGACTCCTCTGGCCCAGCTATAGTGTTTCAAGCTAGTTTTGAGCTCTGAGACTGGCAGCTACAAAGCCCTTTTGTGAATATGAGTCTCAGCAGTGCTACCCTGCCTGGAGAGCAAGTGCTCTGCAGGAGATGGGGTTGCTGTCTGGGGCCTGAACAGATCAGAGCCTGCACATACCCAAATTGCTATAATTTGCCAAGCTGAAGAAAAAATAAGAGTTTGGGGATGTGTCTTTGAAGACTCTTTTAGCCAAATGTCTGAAATTTGGGAGACTAGCCCTACCCAGAGCACGCCAAACAATGCATACCAAATTTCAGGGCAAACTGAGTTCAAGCCCCTTAAAAGCAAAAATGCTTTGCAATCCCTGCCTGGCAAAGCTGCCACAAGTGGGTCAGACATGCTGGGAAAACTGAACATGAGCATTTCTCACTGCTACAAGAAGAATGATATTATCTCAACCTGGCATTTTTCATTGATCTTTGTGCTGGATGTCTACTGAAGATCTTTGGATGTCCTTCCTAGCTGATACTTTTGACACAGGATTTTTTTGCACCTCTTTTTTTTTTTTTTTTTCCTCATATTAAGAAAATGTCAAATAGTTTAGGCTGAATTCCTTCCATTTATCCTTGCTTCCTATCCCAGGAGCACTGGAGCTGTGAATCTGTTAGAAGCTACCTAGAGTTGGAGAAATATATGGAGGTATGATGGTAACAGCAAGGAAAAAAAAATGAGACTGGGCTGTTGCAGAAAAGTGCTGCTGTTAAAGCGAGCTTGTGAGTCTATAATGAATTATATTATGCAACCACAGCCTTCAGCTTTATTTCCTGGTCACATGAGCACGAAGCCACAGTATGGTAATTCAAAACGTTGGTCAGAGACAAGAAAGAATTGTTTAAGGAAATAGGATATTTTAGACTAAACCATTAAGCAAGATAAAGAAAGTAGTAGTTTCCCTAAAAGGGGAGAAAAAAAGAAAAAAGAAAAAAAAAAAAAAACTGTGAAAAACAAGAAGGAGAAAGTTCCCATTGGAAAAATCAACAGAAGACTTCATTTCTTTGGTTTGAGGAAAAGACGTAAAACTTTCTGAAGTCTATCTAAACAGGAGTTCCTTTAGTTCCTTTAGATCTGATGATTTAGTGTGTGTGTTCTTCTGGGCAGAAACTGTCATTTTTTGTTGTTTGTCCAGAACTTACTGCTGCAGAGCCTTGCTCACAAGCAGAACTTGCTGTGCAAAGAAAATAAGAAATGGCAACGGGAGGGTAAGAATTTTACCCAACATCCCGATGAATGTCAGTCTGTTCTTCACGTTTCACATAATCAGCACTTACGTATACACAAGGCTTCAGCTGTTTTGGACTTGATGCTCCTTTTTGTGCCCGGTAATGGTAAGGCTGCAGCTGTGCTAGCACAGAATCGGAGGGGATTGCACACCCAGGCAGTAGGAGGTTGCAGTATCAGAAGCTCTATGGAAAAGACAAGTATAAGTAAAGCAAAAAGGTTAGCTACTAATAGAAATAAATCCTAATGAGTTGCATTTACAGGTTTCCTAGACACCTTTATTTCCAAATCCAGCAAATTTCTCCCTGTAGATAAATCATCTTATTTCGGTGTACAGTATTATGCTAAAATGAAAACCTTTTAAACTAATGTATTCATAATGGTTAATTAATCTCTTCTCATTTCCCCTGTATACAAGTGGAAAGTACCAGGGAAATAATTGTCTTCAGCAGTGTATTGGAAAAAGCAAATGTGCCTGGTTTCAGAAATGGTTCTCAGAGCCAGTCTGAAGCATGGTGAGATGGTTTTTCGATTGCAAACTGCTTGAGCTGTTGTTAACAATTGCCTTGTTCCTCTCAGGTATTTTGTTTTAAAGGGCTTAAAAGCTGAAAGCTCTGGGGTTTTAACCGAAAAGATTTGGGGGGGTTTCAGCTTTTCAGTAGCATGGTGCTGGCCCAGTGAGTTATGTGGGAATTTAATTTTCCTCTGGGTTCTGTGGAAGCCTTCTGTAAATGGTTTAAACTTACCAGACTGATTTCTTCAGTCTGCCTGATTCCTCAATGTGTGCTCTCCATAAAGGCTGCCTGGGCTTTTATCACCTCATCATTGCTCCTCGTTCACTGATAACAGCTGGCGATAAAGGAAATCTCCATGTAGGCTAAAGTTCCCATGCTCCGTGGGTGCCTCTGTCATACAAGCTGCTCTCATTTTTCTCTCACAGTGGCCGTGATTAAAAAAATGAACAGATGGAAGACAAAGTGCTTAACCTTGCCCTTGCTATCATCCCCACGGGGTATTTCCAGGGAGGCTCTTTTAAGCGATTCCAGGCTAGGTTGTGCTTTATCCTTTTTACCCCTCATTGGGACAACCTCGCTTTAAGTTTGCAAAGGCATTTCTGGTCGTATTAATGTCAGCATCGCTGGGGTACTGGGCAGCCAGAGGGGCTTGCTGAAAACAGCCAGCTCAATAACTGTGTGCTAGCAGCACAGCCTCTGCACTACAGACCTCGCTGCAATCTGCAGTGTCATGGGTGAAGCTAGGTAAACACTTGGATGTTTATCTTGACCTGAAATATGGCCACAAACAGCTGCTATCAGTACCCAAGATAATGCGAGGCTGGAAGCTATGCCTGTATATGGCAGCCCGGTGCTTTCTGACTGCTGGCGAAGACGGCAGGAATCCCAAAGATTTCCCCAGCACAGAGCCCAAATCTCACTTATCAGCTAACGGCATTCAGCTTCCACGGTTATCATTCTGATGACTCCCCCAAGGACTCGTAGTTATACCTTCAGCAGGCAATTAGTTAGAAGGGCACGTCTCGCTGAACTCTTGATGGCAGTATTTTTATTTTTTATTTTTTTGCTTTAAACTGATGTTTCTTCCCTAACGCCTCCACGTTCTCAGAAATTGCTGGATTCATGCCACTACGTCCATCATTCCCAAATGCAATTACATGTTTCATTTCAGGCAGCACTCAGGATCACAGAGAAATCTGCCATATTTACAGACTATAAAAGCAATTTCAAGACAGCTTCCCACTGCTGTCTAGGAAGAGCAAGTGTCCAAGAAAAATACAGCAAGAGTTGTATGGCTTGATCTTTGTTAGCTCATATCCTAGAAGAGTCATGCGGTTGATGTGGAGCATGCTGTTGCACCTAAACAACGATGAGGTCCATAAAACTGAGATCCTTTCTTTTTCCAGAGGCACATACTTAACTGGCGTAGAACAATTCTTGTTCTTAGGGAGAATTACAAAATAGTCATTTGGGGACAGTAAGCAAGTAGATCTCATTCTGGGGCAACAGCTGCATGTCATGTGTTCACTGTTGTTCAGGGAGAAAGCAACCTAGCAATTCAGAGGGTAAAAAACTGTAAAAATAGTAAATCTCATCCCACTCTTGCCTGGAAGCCGCTGCGCTTTCCCCTTGGGAAAATTCAAAGAGGAAGGGGGCCACTGCTTCTCAGTGGTCTCTAGCAGTAAACCTTACTTTGCGTGTGTGCTGGCATTAGCTTCATGTGAGGAAGGGTTTCAGCACTGAACCCACCTGCCATGGACCACATATGACAGAATGGACTTCCTGGGCTGTGCTTTGATGTCTAATGCTGAGTACTCTGAGTACTGCAACTGCAGACTTTCAGCACTCCTGTTTTCCTTCCCATTGCACAGACTTGTGGAAATAGCATTTACTGGGGAAAAGAAAAAAAAAAAAAAAAACTAACCAATTGGCATCTTTTTCACAGGTGATACGTAAGGGTGCAGATCTTTTCAAGAGGGTGATGGTCAGTTGCTCTCCAGATGGTGACGGGAGACTCCACTGCAAAGGTCCTAGGAACAGCATCTTTTGGCCCGATCAGGTGAGCCTCTCCAAAATGCTGTTCTGCTGCACTCTTACATCCAGCCAGGCTGTGGTCCTACCAGACCACCCTTCTAAATGAACGTGCTGTTTCTGTTGATTAGCTTAAACTGGAAAACAATAGTATATCCTGACTACATTAGCTACGTACAGAAGACCACCCTACATTAACATTCCTGTATCAGTCAGAGCAGTTCCTCCTGAGTATTTGTAATTTTCTCTGCACGGCTTGGTTAATTCAACAGGAAGAACTGCTCAGGCAGCTGCTGGGTCTGCCAGCTTCTCCACCCAAGCTGTTAACTTAGGGTGCTGAAATGTGCAACTAGTGCCTGTCAGCTGGCCTTTGCACAGCAGGTGCCACCTGAGGGACTTGTGGGCCTGGCTGGACATCCCCCAGAGAGGTCTTATTGCAACAAGCAGTGGAGCACTGTGCTGAGCTGTGGGGTGAGACAGCTTCCTTCTGTAGGGACAGCTTATCCGTCTTGTGTATTTGTGCGTGAAGTCTATAGCAACCTGCAGATCACAGCATCAATTCTCTCTCACTATTATCACCAGACAAGATTTGGAGTAATATTAGAGAGAGAGAGAGGGTCTCCGCCCTGTTCTGATAGGAACAACACGCTGGAGTGCTTTTATCTGGTTGCAGCCGTTCTCCATGCTTCCTGTCCTGTTGAAACGCAGAACGTAGCTGCTAAGCAGTTGGCTGCCCTACGAAAGCATTTGAGGCTTAGGTCAGCATGGTCCAACCAGCTGGCTGCACCACAGGCAGATATGGCCCCAGCCCCTCTCCTGGAGGAGACAAGGAACAGCTGCCCGAGCTGCAAATGCAAGCAGGGACTCTGAAGGCTTCCTCCTGTGTTGGCTGGCTGCCGTGCAGGAGGGTGAAGGCTTCGGACTGACGTGGGAGCAGCCGGCAGCACTGCACTGCCAGCCCCGTGGCGCGTAGGTGGCAGCAGCCTGGCTGGGGGAGAGGTGTGAGAGCCTGCTGGTGGGGAGCAAAGGCTGTGGCTAAAACACAAAACTTGGGTGAAAGAGAGGCCGGGGGCAAGCACCTCCTGAGCCTTGAGGCACTTCAGTTGTGAGCCTCTGAACTGTGCGAGCCTGCCACTATTTATGTTTAGGTTTGGTTGTTTGCCACCGAAGAGATTGTGCTGTAGGCTGATTGGAGCTGGGTGCATGGCTGAGAATTAGTGCAAGGCACAGACGGGCAGCAAATGCTGTCTGAACATTTGTCCTCAGACATTTTCACAAAATAAAAGGGACTGCATTCAAACAGCAGGGGAAAGTTGACTAAACTGAGGAAATGTGTATGGTTTAAATATTTCTTAGTGATGTCATGGCAGGAAGTGAGTCCTTTTCTTTCTTTTTTCTGGTTTAAACTTAATGGAAAGGGTAAGAAAATATTTCAGCTGTACGGCTACTGCCATGCCTCTAAGTGGTGTGCTGCACGGAGCAGCTGGGTCTGTGCCTGCGCTGTAATGCACACCATACATCCCCACACACCCCCGGTGCACAAGTCACAGGTCCCCTGCGGTTACAAGGAATTACGCTGCCATTCTCCCATTGCCAAATACAGTCCACAAAAGTCAAAGTACACATTAAAAAAAAAACACTAACTAATCCTTGCAAAATCCAGTAAGGTAAAACATATGTACTGTTATCTGTCTTCCACAAGGGGATGAGCCAAAAAGCGAGGATGTGTCAGTGACTGCTTAGAAAATAGTCTTAACACCTCTGAATCTATGAATTTCTACTTCCAGTGCTTCTCTGAATATCACGGTAGCCTCTCAAGGAAGTACCTAGCCTCATACACACTGAGAGCAGCTGAAATTTCTGTGATAAATATCCTAAACCGTTAGGTATTGATGTAAAATGAAAGATGATTCCAGGCTATAAATACACTGCGAGAATTGCACTCAGCCTGACCAAAGAAACTCTTTTAAAACTGGGTTTAAAGACAGAGGAAGTGCTCGAATGCCTGGGAATGAGCCAGGCTGCCCCAGCTGCCCCCCTGCCCACGTCCCCATGCTGAACAGAGACCACGTGTGTTGCTCAGCCAAGTGCATGCACTGCCCAGGACCTAGCACAGCAGCGGGGATGAGAAATGGGGAGGGAGAGACTGTTCCTCCTCGTACCTGCTTTTGACGTGTTCATACGAGCCTTTGAGCTTTTTATAGTTGGCCCAAGTGCAGCATGAACAAATCAAGCAAGCAGCTGTACAAAGCCTTGGTGTTTCTGACCTTTGCCAGCATGGGAGCATCCAAGCTTGCATCCAAGTGTGCCTTGGGATCCAGCAAAGCTTTCAGGAAAGATTTGACACTTTCGTTTTCATGTCTGAGTAGCGCAAGTAGCAGCAATCCTGGGTATTGTTTTTTTTAGAAGATTAGGTTACTGAAAGGCAACATTTTAATAATGTTAAATAGCTGTCAGCCATAGAAGTTGTTCATGAATTTGAACTATTGATCTGTTACATGGATTTTTCCTGAAATAAAATAGCTAACACTCACCATTAAAGAATGAAAAAATATACTTGCCTGACATTTAGTTTCTTTGATTTTTTTTTTCTGATTTGTAAGCATTTCTGTCCATACTTGTCTTTTTCATCTTCAGGGTCGTGGTAAGAAAACGCTATTTCCGCATTTTTTCTGGCTTATACATGTTTGTATTTTGTTCTGGTATGGTCAGCTTCTAGTATTACTTGTGGTTTAGATAGAAAAGATGTGGTGGCAAAATAAAATTTCTGTGATTGTTTTGTGGGTTACCCTTAAATTGACCAATACAGTTTCAGAAATATAAAGCAATTAGTGGGAAAGGGAAAGATGGCTGAGATGCCTGGAAGGGATGTGGGCTCAACACATTTTCTGGAACTCCTCTCAGCAGATCGCCCATGGTGTCTGAAACTCGCTGCCTCACCTGGGTGACCTGCTGGTGGGGATGATCATAGAGAAAACATCTTCTGCCTTAGACCCTTGTCTTCTGAGGGCTCAGCATATGCTTTGCTCTCTGAATACAACTAGCACTGCCAAGTTTGGTAGGACACAGGTAAATACACACAGGAATGTGATCTTCAGCCTTCGTTTGTCCCTGGGCACAGAAGGAAAAGCAGGTCCATTTTTTCTCCTTATGAATCTATAGGAATTATCATGTCAGAATGGGCTCCCTCACCTCGGAGTATGTAGGAACTAACACTATTTTAGCCAGGCACAAAAAATACATAAACACATGGAAGGAAGTGATGACAGCATTTAGAAGGGCTGGGAACGTGTCCTGACCTCGTGTCAGTCTGGGAGCCACTGAGATATACCTGAAAGGATCTTCTCCCACAGCAGTGTGCACAGATGAAATACTGGGGTGTCCAAAGTCACTTCATGTTATCTCTTTGGTTTCAACATGGCCAAGATATAGCCTTACGTATTTCTATTCTTTTTGATGGACACTGCCCATTCTTTTGCAGAAAATTATTCTTTTAAGGAATCCTGTAGATTCCTTAAAAAAAAAAAAAAAATATTACCACTATTCTCACCATGCAGAAATACTATACGTTCCTCTCAAACCAGCATGCTGCCCAAAGCGTTTCTTCCTAAACAGGCACTGCAGATGCATTTGCTTGTCTGGGCGAGGCACAATGCACAACTCCATTCACATGTTGCCTGTCATACTTCTCTGCTGCCCTCTTTTTTAGAGGCCCAGCAGTCTAGTGCTGTTTTTCACGGTTGCAACTGATTTACAGGTGGTGACTACTGATGACCTCTTGTTTTGGGTTTTGTTACAGTGAAACGCATGCTGGCTGCTCTCAAATGCTTTGGTGCTTACGACTGTGAGTGAAGAAAAGCCTGCTTTCAAATCCCCCTCAAACTCTGATGTGCATCCACTCCAAAGAGTCACCTGCAAGATCCAGAGCCTTGGATTTGGCAGTGGAGCCTCCTGTCAACATCTGGTCCAAGTCAGGAGAGGAGGTAGGACTGGAAGTGTATTTGCTGTGCTTGTTCAGTCTGTCACACATCCCACAGCTGCTGATGCTGAGGGTAGTGCCCAGAAGTGTGACCTTGGGGAATCCACTTAGATGATTCTAGAGGCACATCAGATAGATCATTATTCTGAGTTCTTCAAGTCCCATTTTCTTGTGTCAGAACTGTTATGCATATTCAAAGTATCAGTGTATTCTGTTTATTAACTGTTATATATTAGCTTCAACATGTGGGATGTGGTTTTCTTCATACAGTCATACTACACCTACAAGAGAATATTCTGTGCCATTCCAGAGAAGATGAGACACATTTTCATTTGCTAGTGCATTCCTCTTCCAACATCTTTACTGCTGTAACATCTGGACGAAAGAGCTATTTGGTAACCAGTGAAGTAACCTGGAAAAGTTGGGATGTCTGGAGGGGATTGCTCTTGCATTACTGTACATAACTGACTGTATGTGCAGTTACTTACAGTAACAGATTTCTATATTTGATGAAGAGATGAAAATGGAAATTTTAGCAGGAGCGCACCAGAATAACAAACAGGGCTTCAGAGCACACAGTTTAGTCTCAAATTAGACCAGATTTACATTTTTTATCATTACAGTTGTATGCATAAGGCGATCAAGTATTTTGTTTGCATTAGCCAATATAATTTTAATCACCTAGCTGTTCTTCATCAAATCATTGAGATAATTCTTTGAACATTTGATAACCAGAAACTCTTGTAAATGCCAACACTTTCACACACCTCAGCAGGAAGGACTCGTCCGAAAATCTGCTCCAGAAGTATTCTCTGCTGTGATGCTATTTCTTATGCAATAACTCTGTCCCAGGACTAACCACCACGTATCAACAATTACTGCCAAATAGCTGGTGGTCAAAGAGAACTGCTAGGAAGCATTATGTAAGCCACAATTTGATTGATAACAAATTATTTGTTGTAAATCATCTGGAATTAACACAATGAACAATCTAGGAATTATTACTCATATCTGGAAATGCGTAGCATTTCTGGAAATTTATGTTTCCAGAAACAAGTAATGATTCCTCTATTATTCACTGTGTTGATTCCCATATGGCTGTCAAACCAAAAAAAAAAAAAAAAAGAGAGAGAGAAAAGGCTACTGTCTGCAAGAAGCAATTTGCAAGTAAGCCAAGTGCAAGCAAGCCAGTTACAATATATAGCAAAATATTTTCAAATTCCTTTTTGACTCTGTCCAATTGAAGATACAGGTAAAGTTCTCATCATCTTCAGCAAGTTAGAGAAAATATTTTTAGAAAATACCATTCTCAATATCTGAGTATCTTACTTATTGAGGTAGGTATTTTATCCATTTATGCTGAAGCAGCTTTGGACTCCTGATCCTTTTTTGTCTATGTAGTAGAAGCAACAGCAGCAAATGTCCAGCTACCATGCTCAGAGGTGTGCTCCCATTTTCAACAATGACTTAAGACTAAACTGATCCCTTTAAGGAAAAAAAAAAAAAAAAGTTGACTAAAGGAATAAGACAGAGATTTTCTGAAGTGCAAATAATAAGTTTTAAATAACTTCCACAGAACTAGTGGTCTTAGCTACCATTTATAACCCGCAAGTTTTCCTGAAAGCTGCAGTATAAGGCTCATTGTTCACTTTAACACTCTTGAAAATCCTGTGTATACATTTTCAAGAATGGCAGAAAACATCGCAATACAAGCTTGAGTTTGCAGCTCATAGTTCTACAAGGAGTACAACTACAAAGAAAGCTTGGCTATTTTTAATATATTTCTAAGTATGCTTCAGTGAGTGCATCCATCTCGGTAATCAGATCTCCTTGTTAGTTCAAATTCTTCAGTTTTAAAAGTAACCAAAAGATTACAGTCTACTTCCATGATTTTTCAGAAAGTACTGTTCGCTTTGCCTAATACTTTGTAGTTTCAACTCAGTTCATTTGTATAATGTGTTGTGTTTTTTAAAATATTTCTCAGCAACAGGAGAATGTGATCAAAATGTAGTTCTTTGAAGTTAAATACATAACAGCATGTAAGTACATGTAATGGCAATGCCTCTAATTTGCAGGAGGAATGACAAATCATAAGAACTGTACCTGAGACAAGAGCCAACCCCGCAGTGCCTCTGAAAGCAGATATTCCTGGTGCAACAAAGGCCAAGCACATCGCAGAACTGTATTCTGCAAAAGGAGCTTTGTGAGGTAAGTGTGAGAATAAGTAGAAAACAGGAAAACCTGTATGGTTTCATTATCCAAAGAAATCTTTGCTGCTATTCCAAGCATTTTTATTTGTGGTAAACTACCCCTTCATCAAATTTACGTATAAATGTAAGAGGTTAAGAAAACAGATGATCAGTCATCTCATAGGCCAACCTTCTACAAAAAGGGAGTGAACCGAAGTTCAGTGACATACTACTACAGGAACATAACCTGCAAAATGTATTTTAAAAAGGCACAGTAAGTAGAGAATTAGTGATTTAGCCATTTTGAAACCAAGGTTGAAATCCCACCTCCCCCAAAAAATGGATGACACGGTGCCAGGGGCCAGGATTTACCTGGGGGTTATAGCTGGTATATCATAACATACAACTGGGGAGCCAGAAAGGGGAATACACATTGCCTTTTTGAAAGCAATGTTTGTGCTTCTGGATGTGTCTGCCGCAAGCTGTTTGGAAAATATGGTGAAAGAGGCCACACACTCTTGCTGTTCCTCTCTGTTCAGCCGTTGTGCTGCCACCTGCAGATTTACTGCTGGAAAGTTAATTCTGTAGACCGCTACTTCCATTGCACGTGGGAGGGGAAAGAGAGGGAACCATGCATTGACACGCTCCCTCTGCTCCAAACGCTGCTAGCCCAGAGCAAACAGAGCATGTTGCAGCCCTTCAACCTGCAGAGGTGTTCTGCGTGAGGGTTACTCTTGTAGAGGATGGGTTTTCCTGCCCTACTTTCCAGGTACTTTTCATTCTCCTAATGTACCCTCTGAATTTTCATTTCAAACAGCCATCATAGCATTGTTTTGGTTTGGTAGAACCTTCTTAAGGCTTCGCAAAGCTTTTTAAACACCTCTAAAGCCGTGCACTGTGAAACAAAGACATTTGTTCTGTTACTAGTGAGAAGCTGCTCGATTTTGCACTTGGGTGTGTTTGGATGCTGAGACCCTTCAGCACATTCAGCTCAGGCATCATCTCTCTAATCCTGGAGGAAATCCTTCCAAGTCTTCCACAGCTCTAGAACTGCTCTCTCAGCAAAACAGTCCCCAGGAAAAAGCAGGTTCATTTCCTGCCGCAGGCTCTGGGAGCATAAACCTGCTGCCCCATCCTGGCTCACCCCACCCGAGGTGGGAGGCAGTGCAGCTGGCACACGTAGCTCTTCAGCTCGCACCACTCCCCCCTAGGGGTGCACCCAGCGATTATGTGCTCCTGTAGACAGTGGTGGCATTGGCAGCAAGGCCCATCCCTCCCTGTGTTGAGAGGTTTCAGTTCAGCAAAGTTCTCAGTTGCGTTCTCGTGCAAAGTCATTCAAGCATCATTTTCACAAACTTTAATTCCATTAACTTCAGTGGGGCTAAAGCTCCATAAGGGACTGATTTGCGTGACTGAATGTGGTGTTCAAGCAGAGGCTCTGATGCCTGCAGCGGGCCCAGGGTTTTCTCATCCAAGGCAACCAAGTGGGAAGAGACGTAATATTTCCTAAACCTAAATTAACCCACAGACTTTATTCAATCCAACTTCTTTCCATCAAAGCCAATCATATGTCTTGGCTTCTTGACCATAAATGTGGAAGCAGGCGCATGCATTCCTGCAGAGCTGCCTGTGTGTTTTGGTTTGAGGTGGGTCTTCATAAACGACAGTGCTGGGGTAAGGTTTATCAGGGCGCGTTCTGCATCACCCATAGAAGGGCTCACAAAGCCAGAAGCAAGTCATCTCAAATGTGAGGTCCTAAGTCATGCCACTGTACATGAAAGTCATAAATTACAGTAGGAGGCAGAAATTCCCTATCAATATTCTGTGCAAACCTCAGGCATAAGAGAATAACGCAGTGTTAGGACTGCTGAATGAGTGCTCTGTGTGCACAAAGTCATTAAAAACCTGTGGAACAGTCAACCATGACTGCACAAAAATAAATATAGAGCTGGCCGTAAATAGTATCCCTTCACCTGCTTCTTCAAGTAGAATTTTATAAGAACGTTTCTTAAAGGGAATGATTTTTTTAACAAGGAGATTTTGGTATATTTCAATTGAAACCATATGCTTGTTCTTAGGCTGCTCAAATACAAAGTGAGTCTAGTTTTAAATTTAATACACTGTTAAAAACACCTAAAGAAAAATCTGAGTGAATGTGCTAGGATACAAAATGGATGTTTTCCAACTTCTAAAAACCAGATCTGGGAATACAAGTGAACTTTACTATGGAAGCATGTTTTGTTTTACTTTTTATTTGCCACACTGGGAAGAGCATGGGAGAGGAGATTAACCAGTTAAGTCCTATGATTTTTTTTTTTTAATCACTTTCCATCTTTTACTTTATCTGTACAAAAGATACTATCATGAATGTTTCAGTCTGTAGTGCAGCAGAGCATAGAAAAATTAAACTATTGCAGAGAAACGTTTTATTAAACTTTATGCAATTGGTTAGGCTGATTATGTAGGCTCACACTCTAAAGTCACCACCACGGACTTTAAAGGATTGGTGAGAAGAGGAAATTTAATGACTAATTAGTATAAAGTTTGTCAGGAACTAACTTCTGTTTAGAAATTCATCCCTGACCTTAATAGATCAGATTGTGTGTGTATATCAGAAAATGCCATCCTCATAAAGGTGGCAAAACTGGAAATTATATAGTGTGAAATCTGCTTAAATAATCAGGGAACTGACCTAGAAAATAGGACTTGTGAAAATCAGCTTTCTGAAAACTTAGATGTTTTCAAGATCCTACATCAAATTAATGTATTTGATCACAGGGCTGCAAATCCTCAGCAACTGTATCAATGGATTAATCTCATTTGAAATTACATCAGCATTTCCCCACTGGACTCTCTAAGATTTTTTCCAAAGTTTTTATTCACATTCTTTTCCAACCCTGCCAGAGCAGAACATGCCAGGTTTTAATTTTTTTCTGTTTTATGAGGTAAGGAGAAAATGAAAGAGAAGAGTATTTTTTTAAAAATCCTAAAATGAGCCTAATTTTCCTTCTGACAGTTTAGAGACATGGAGAATGTTATCATGACAAATCAGTGAACAATGTTTCTGTAACATTTGCAAAATATATATTTTCACACACAGCCTTTTCACTTTCACACACAGCGTTAAAAATAACATAGAAAGGACTGAAAATCAAATCAGCATTTTAACAGTATGATATGCTGACTCTGTGACAAACCACATTTACTGTAATGGGAAAACTTCTCCATGTGCTGGCCAGTGGTGATGCTTTTAAAGTGTTTTCATTTCCACTGAGGAAGTGTTATTATTTCCACTTCAGGAACCTTACTGAAGAAATAGTAGAGGTATCCCTTATGGGGCTGGAGGACTTTCAACAGCAGCGCTAGTATAATACCAGTAAACGTTTGCTCCTCTTCTCTCTTTTAATCCTCTCCCTTCCCAGGAAACACACATCTTTTCTTTTCAAAAATAACCTAAGCATATCCCCAGTTTTCTGCTTTAGCCAAATCATATTTATATAAACAGCAGCCACTACAGAGACAGGCTGTGTTAAAATGTTTTTCTTTGCATTTTTCTGCCAAGGTTGAACTCATTTTGGTGCTGCCTAAAGTTGAGGTAGATCCAGTACTAACTGCGTATTCTTCTGAGACAATCAGCCTGGCACACACTTTTTATTAGCTGTATTTACATTCGGCTGCGTTTACTGATGCTGCCTGTAAGCACTCGTGTTTTTTTTTTTAAATTCAGTTTTCTGTATTGCTTATCCGAGAAGGGCTGGAGGACTTGGAGGACTGTGCCCAGTCACAGCTCTGGTTTGATCCTGAAATCTGTGAAGAAACAGAAGGTTATCAGAATCTGTCAGCTTAAGCATAAGGTAGCAAAAGAGTTGTTTTCTTTACAAGTCTGTACATGAGAAATCTCTTGTTCAGGTGTTCCAACTCTAAATTAAGCTTACCTTTCTGAGAAACTCCACATTTCAGTGTAGGCACAGACAGCATTCTGGTACTGGAACATTTGGCACAGCTTATGCTTCAGCATATTCATTCCTACTTTGTGTTGTATTCCAAATTTATACTGAATGAGTGAATATTAAATGTCTTATAAAAGTTTCATTTTACAAATTAATCTTTTCTACAAGATCTCTAGTTATACTCTTATGGCAATGTTCCGAATACTCCTATGAAAAACTGGCATTATTCTTGCACGTATCCCTAACTGATACCCTTCAACTGATAATGATAAACCTGAAAGCACAGAATGAAACAGCGGTGACTGCTGTAGTTGTTGTAGAGCCAAATGGGAAAAGCCAGTATTTCTAGTCACGTGTTTAAGTTGTCCAGCGTTTGCTCGGCCTGGCAATCTTTTCAACATTCGCTTTTGTGAGGAACTATTAAAGTTGCTAGTGCATTTAAGGGATATAAACCAGCAAACTATTAATAAGCCAAAAAAAATTCTTTACTTCAGCAAAGTATATATATAGAAGGCAATTTATTAAACTTTGAATGGGGCATTATTCATGTTAAAACTATTACTATGTAGCTTTGTAACAGCTGGATATTGGCAAACTGCTGAAAATTATTACAAAGAATGAGTCAGAATAATATTGTTCTGTACATTTAATATGTAGGTACAATATCTAAGTATAAAGCCTATTCTTCCTTTTGCCTTTTGTAACTTTGACACGTGACAGTGCAAATCTGCCACCCCTGAATTCAGTTTTCTTGATATTCCTATTAGCATCTCAGTCATCCAAACGCCACCCATAGTTTATTTGCATGTTCCATTCTGAAAAGTTAGCAATGTGCCTCATTAAATTTTTCCAGTAACTTTGTGACCCATTAAAAAAAAAAAAAAAAAAAAAAAAAAGGTATGTATGTAATCACACATGCAATAACAGTAGCAGTAACTGATGAAGAACGTGATTAGTGGGGGTAAATATATAAGCTATTATTGCACACCTAACTTGATGGCATTTGAGCATTTGGTATTACACCCTACAATTAGAAATTACACTCACATACTTGTTGGTCTCCTGTCTAAACAAGGTATCTTTTTATAAAAAACTATATAACAGCTCACAGCAGAAAAACAGAAGGCAGTAGTCAGCAAACAGCATTTATACCCTAAAGCCTGTGGGGCCTTTAGGACCATATAACATATATCTGTTCCCTAAATTACTGACCGCTTACATCCGAAATATTCTGATGCTGCAAAGTTTACCATGATCTGCAACAGAAATAGCAAGCATATGTGAGCCAAGAACTGAAGATAAAGCACTGCTTACAGAGAAGATTATGCAAGTGTTGCCTGAAATCCAGCACTGAGTTACGTATTTGTGACCAGTTCACTGGCAATTTCTGGACAAAATTGGAGGCTGATTTTGGTGCTGTTGCAAAAGTGGAAGAACTTTTTCAGCAGAATAAACTCTGCTGTTCTTCACATTATTATAAAACTAATGCTGTCCACTGGAAAAATGATGGCTTTACCATAGCAGAGAATATAATGCCAAGTATTTGTAAAAAGGCAGTATCAGTATCCTTCTTTATTTTTATTTTCAGTACTTTCTTTTTGTTTTGTGAAAAGGAATTTATGTAAAATTGCTTGAACAGACACATAGGGTAAAATACTGTCATAGTGAAATCAGCGGGACTTCTGACAATGCTTGGATTTCAGTGAAGGCCTTCACGCAAGTGTGCCGCAAAGAACATCTGTTTCTTGGAGGCATCCCCAAAACTCCCCAGATCTCTGATCTCACAGAACTACCCCTATGGGTTCCTAGCAGAAAATGCAACATTCAGCATAAAACTGCCCTCTCTCTCCTGGTTCTCTCCACCCTGCATTTCTTGTATTCCAGAGGAATTCCCTTCTGTCCTTGCACTTCACAGATAATGGCAGAACTGTTTTTAAAAAACTCTGCACTGACGCTGATTTTTATGTTGTTATTTCAGCCATTGCTGTAGCGTTGCTGATGAGAGTAACTACGATGAAAATATCTGACCCTTCAACTCAGGTCTTGGTGCTTAAAGGTAAATGTTACTTTCATTATCTTTCTTTCCAAAAAAAAAAAAAAAATCTGATTTTCATTTATATGCCCATAGTTTCATGGACAGTTCAAAAGCATTCAGATTATCTTGATACATTCCTAAGGCTATTCTCTTTTAAATGTGATTTTGGAGTGATAATGGCTACTCTTACAAAATATTGTTCTGTTAGCATGAGTCTACATCTTCTCCCTTGTTTGATGTTTACCTACATCCTCAGTTAAAACGCAGGATTCTGTTGCACTGTAATCCTGATGTGTATAAGTACTGCCATAGCTCAGGCTGTTGCGTGTCTTTCATCAAGTTCCAACCTTTATGAATGGCTTGCCCACTGAGTCACCAAAGCTGCAGATCCCATATTGTAGACTTCCTTCAGCAGCAGACATTCCAGGTGGGTTACTTAGGGAGAGACTACTTTGGTATAAAACTTAAACAAACTTGGATAATGCGTTTTGGATTGAAAACAGTAATGGCCAGGAGCTGGCAGCTGCAGCAGGGAGCAACAAACACCTCTTAGTTTCTTAACATATGAAGAGAGGGGAAAAAAATTATTTACTAAGGCTGAGTTTTTC
Organism: Netta rufina; assembly: GCF_964035555.1. Lineage (NCBI taxonomy): Eukaryota > Metazoa > Chordata > Aves > Anseriformes > Anatidae > Netta > Netta rufina. Next base: position 9,286,486 of record NC_140128.1, on the reverse strand, counting down.
ACCTACTGTGGAACTGGTGAAAGCATAACCATGCTGACAAAGCTATAGCTAAGAGATTTACAGTGTGGTGCTTCCACGAAGAGACCTCAAAAGTGGAGTCCACCACAGCTCAAGTTCAGCCAAACCAGTCAACTGGCAGTAACACCAGCTCGGGTGGAAATTTATGTAGATAAAATACTACAGTTGGCAAAGAATTGGGAACCAAATAAAATATTAGGTGAAACAAGAGCACCCTGGGAATAAAATTGTTTGAAGGTCTCCCTGTTGGCAAACAGAGACCAAGCACAAATGCCAAGCAAGCTCCGTTGAATAAGCTTTAAACCTTTTATAGAAAGATGAAGCACAAAAGCTTAGCCTAATCCAACCTATTTATATGAGTGTTTTCTGAGCTTAATTACAAATTTAAAATGTTTCCAAATGTGTGGCGTGTTTCTGTTTGGATAGCTTGTCTGGCTTGGGTTTTCAGCCGTGCAAAAAAAGTTGCCCAGACTCTGCAAACACCGCACACCTTGAGGTGTATACGTATGCAGCTTTAATGGACTCCAGGGCTTGGAAGGACTACTCAGAGCAGTCCATAGGTGAAGAGTCCAGCTATTACCCTCGCTGTTCTGAGCTAGGTTTTTGGTTGGTTGGCTGACTGGTTGTTTTATTTTTTGCTGTTGTTTCTCAGTTTGTTAGTTGTAAGATGTTCTGCATTTATCTAAAGTGCTTCAGTAGGCTCTAAAGTCAATACTTGGGAACACTGACATGGTAGGTTATCATTAAATATTCAGGGCCACGCTCACCGTGAGGACTCACCTTCAGTATGCTGTGTCCTACCTTAAAGGCCCTGTCCGTGTCCTTAAGCCCATTGCTTGAGCTCTCAGGAACCCATACTGACATCACAATCGGTAGCAGAGGCACTTGAAAACAGAATTGGCAGAGTCACCAATGCCAGACACATAGAAATACTGAGATGATGGGTTGTAAGCCTCATTCACCTCTAGGTTGCAGGAAAGTGCAGCCGTCTGCTTGAGAAAAGCAACCAGGACTTCCAGTCCTGGAGTAAGAGGCCTCCTACACCACCCCTTTCTGATAAAATAAAGCCAGAGCCCTCTGGTCTGAGCCCTGCCATAAGGCCATTCAGCAAAGATGTGAGAGGGTTCAGTTAGGTCTATGGTCTAAAGAGAAACAAGCCCGGTGCTTCCTGACCAGTGTCTTAGTCTGTCAGCTACTAGTTAATTTAGGGTGAAACCCTTCCAGTTTGCATGGAATAATCAAAACCTTGCCTTGTCTTTGCCCTGAAGAAGGCAGCCCAACAGCTTGTGCTTGCAGAGTGAAGCCAAGGGGAGGGAAGAGGTTTGAAATGTAGGTGTCTGCAGTAGTGGCAGCATAACAGCTGCTAGAGTCACAGCCCCGAGGGCCCTGCAAGGCTCCAACCTACAGTGTCCAGCCTAACAGTGAAGAATGCAGAGACACGACAGAAGAGGCAGACCTGTTTCCCAGTAAAGTTAATCCTAAACATCAATTATTCCAAGGAGCAGAAGGCAGGGATCATCAGCACTGGATGCTGGTTAAATATTTATATTAAGGAGATGGCATACATATTTCTGCGTGCAAAGCTTTCATGAACTGCAGCGGGAATTTTAACTGGGGCCGGCCACAGGATTTGGTGTAATCTCTGCTGGCTGGCGCCTGTTCCCATGAAAGAGGATGTGCAAGGACCTGCTGACTTTACAGCCCGCTTCCTTTCGTGGTCTCACCTTGACGATTCAGAAACGAGAAAGGCAGCTTTATATGTGCAATGCGCAGCGCTCAGCCCCGCCGTAACCCGGCTGCTGGATTCCCGCACAGCGTTGGGTTCACCGCAGAGGAGCGCTGGAGCCGCAGCATTTCGGCGTGCGGGTTTCCCCCCTGCTGCAGAGCCGAGCGGGGCGCCTGCCCTCGCTGCATTCACCCTCCCACCTCGCCAGGGCTCAGCGCGCTGCCCTCACCCCCAAACCCGTTTTGTTTTTGTTTTTTTTTTTTTTTTCCCCGTTCAAGCGGGGACGGGACGAGCCAGGGGGGCGATGCCCGGGGCCGGGGGCGGGCGGGGACCGCTCTCGCCGTGCTCTGCCCGGCTTTTAAGGGCGGCGCGCTGAAACCCGACACCAGAGCGCCGCCAGGCTCCGCACCGCCGCTCGCCCTCCTCGGCCCGGCCCGGCCCGGCTCGGCTCGGCCCCCGCGTCCCGTCCCGTCCCGGAGGGCGCCCATGGGGCGGGGGCAGCGCGGCGCCGGCCGGCCCTGAGGCTGCGGGCAGCGATGCGGGCGCTGCGCCTGCTGTGGCTCGGCTGCCTGTGCAGCCTGTGCCGGGGGTACTTCGAGGGCCCGCTGTACCCCGAGATGTCCAACGGCACGCTGCACCACTACTTCGTCCCCGACGGGGACTACGAGGAGAACGACGACCCCGAGCGCTGCCAGCTGCTCTTCAGGGTGAGCGAGCAGCGGCGGTGCGGAGGGGCGGCGGCGGCGGGCGGCGGGCTGAGCCTGCGGGAGGAGCTGACGGTGCTGGGCCGGCAGGTGGAGGACGCGGGCCGGGTGCTGGAGGGCATCGGCAAGAGCATCTCCTACGACCTGGACGGCGAGGAGAGCTACAGCACCTACCTGCGCCGCGAGTCCGCGCAGATCAGCGACGCCTACTCCAGCTCGGACCGCTCGCTGAGCGAGCTGGAGGGCAAGTTTCGGCAGGGCCAGGAGCAGGGAGGTCGGGAGGAGGCTCGCCTGGGCGACAGCTTCCTGGGGCTGCTGCTGCACGCCCGTGCCCTGCTCCGCGAGACCCGCGACATCTCCAGCGGGCTGCGCGACAAGCACGACCTGCTCGCCCTCACCGTGCGCAGCCACGGCGCCCGCCTCAGCCGCCTCAAGAACGACTATCTCCGCGCCTGAGCCCCGGGGGCTGAGGGTGAGCTCTGGAAACGCCTATTTATTGCACAGGGCTTCCCAAACTCTGTCAAACCCGAGGGCGGAGGTACGGCGAAGCTAACGTCTGCATATCGGTGATAAACTGCCCCGGAGGTTGCCCACGAGCCCCCCGTGCTCGCCACGGTGCACACCTTGACGCCTCGCCTCGTCGCCCACCGTGGTCCTCGCCAGCCTCGTGCGGAGCAGAAGCATGGGTTGCTTCGTTGTTACCCCCTCGTTCAGGGTGAACCCTCTGTTAACTTTCTTAAACTTTTGTAACGGCATGTACTCTACTCATGTAAAATGTTGTTCTACTACGTAACTTGAAGCTGTGATTTCCATTTGCGTTGTGAGAGACGGGATCTATTCCAGCAGGATTTGTACTCTTTATGGTCTTGCTTATCTGTGACTCTGAGCTATCGTAACCCCAAAGAGCCAGCCAAAAAGGCTTATGTCAGATCCTGAGAATGCTGATGCAGATTTTTATAGTAAGAAGGAGCTCTAGCGGCGATTGCAGTTTCAGATCCAAAATTGAAAAGCAGGGTTTCTTAGAGCGTGTTTCTGAAGCAGACAAAAAGTTGGTGTCTGTTCCAACATAGTGACATTTCCCATTGGCGCCCTTGTACTTTTGCTAGCTAAGCTATTAATAAAACTATTTTTGCTCCTGGACAATAGCAAAAGTGCCCAGTGGGAAGGAGGGGGAGGATTGTTTGGGTTTTTAGGCTCATCACTATGTAATCAGCAACTTGGGGTAGTATTGTTACGGATACTGCAGGCAGAATCGCTGTTTGGATGAAAAAGTTCATGCGTTCTTTTAATAAACGTTTGAAAACCATACTAAGGCACACTTTTCTTTTACTGTTCTGCCCGAGACTCTCTTGATTTAACGCAGTTGTAGTATGTCTTTCAGCAAAAATTTGTGACTGTGTAGATCCTGCCAAATTAAATAACTTGCCTTTTAGTAAAAACAAATAAAAATTTACAGACTCAAGGTAAGCAGCTCTCATTAAATGAATGATATGGAAGAGCGCGTTGGGCTCTTTTTGGATTTTGTAAGCCTTTTTAAGAAACCAATGTATGAAACCAACAACCTCGTAGCACTGGAAACGGAGCTGTTTTATGAGCATTTGAGGTCTGATCTTGTTAACCCCATGTAGTTATACTTTGATCTGCAGACCATCCAGCTGGGTAAGTTACTCAGAAGTGTAATGGGTCAACAGAAGTCACCTGGGACCAGAGCGCTGAAAGCATCAGGGAACACTTGACAAAGGTATGTGCGTAGAGTACTTGTGGACCATCCGTGCATCCGTCTTTCCTAAAGGCACTGAGCTTTAGCTCCTAGCAGGACACTTTAAGATGTCAGTTTGCACCTTTAGATTCTTGGTTTCTTTGAAGATACGCCCGTTGGTCCTGTGTGAAAATGGAAGCCTTGTATTGACTGAGTTCAGTGGAACTACGTGGTATGATTTTCAAGTGTTACTTTCAAGGGATACGTGACAGATTCTAGCTCTGAAATAATTCATTCCTTGCCACTAGGGTCAGATGTAGAAACACAAAAGTGAAAAAAGTCATGTAAGTCTCTGAGACCAGTTTGCATGCTACCACAGCGAAGCATACAGCATTTGAGGGATGGGCCAATGACTGTACATAGAAGAAAAGCTCTAAAAGTTCCCAAGGGTTTCATTCACATACAGTCTCTCCACTCTCTCTATCCTTTCAGAAGAACGTGCCAAAGATGTCATGCAGTTCCATTCATGCCCAGATTCTTCTTAAAACCCTGCCCAAGCCAAATCCTTGCAAAAGAAAGTGGGAGTGTTACTCTATGCTTATTCACTTTCTGAGGCACTGCTTATAATGTGAATTGTAAGCATCAGTAAAGAAACTATAGTGGCAAACCATGCTGGTATTTTTAGCCACAATAGAATTCAAATCCTAGTAGAAAAGTAGTAGCAGTAGTGTAAAACACAGTTTCTTGAATATGCTTCAGGCAGCTTGGCTTTGTACGTGCAGCAGTGATCTTTTAGTTGATCTCAAGCCTTCCCATGGTATGCAGCATACCAAGAGGGTAAATATTTGCAGAGTGGTTACTTTCAAAGCAGAAGATAGCATGACTTAACATGGAGATTTACAGAATAGCTCATTCAGCTTGGTGGCTCCGTACGTTGTCATCTAATGAAGCAAAACTATGGTTCTTAAAATCCATGATAATGTTTCGTATGATAAATATGAGCATGTTGGTAAATATTTCTGTCAATTTTCATTTCAGAAAAATTGAAATTAAAATCAGAGTGCTGCTCTAGAATTTGTAAAAGGCTTTAAACCTTCTTTGAAAAGAAAATGTGTAAATCTAAGTCTGGGCTACGTGGAAATTTGCATGCTTAATAAAAAGTGTCCATTTTATGTGGATTTTAAGAAGTCAGTACAAAACTTTAAGGGTATTTAAATCCATTTCGATTTGGTTTGCATGGTTTTGGCTGGTCTCAGCAAATGTCAGTAACAATCCATTAAAAATGTATCAGTTTTGAGTCAGAGGTGATACAAGTAAGTGGCCTTTATAAAGCTGCGGTCTGATAAACTATGCTGCAAAGTGCCTGCATGAATTGGGTGTTCAGTCATATCCAGATGTTTAAATTCAAAAGGGATCCTAAAACCTATGAAAACTATATTATAAACCTTTTTGTCATCTTAGCTTTTTTTCTTCTTCTTTTTTTTTTTTTTTTTTTTTTTTTAATCTGAAAAAACTTGTTTAATTAGAAGAGATGAAGATCTTCTGGTTTTATACAACCAATTTCAAATAGTCAAGGTCTTTTTATCATTGAGAACTTTAAATATTTTTAAGTGGAGAGCCTTACAAGAACAATTGTAGCAGCTATTTTGACCCAATAGCTCCTCCTATTGTGTTTAAATATAGCATCAGGATTGGACTCTCTTTTTTCTTTTATTTATTTATTTTTTAATGCCAGAGGGTGGAACTATAGTTAAGCTGACTCTGTCCTTTTTGTGATGCTCAGGAGATTTTTCAAAATAGGTGCCACTTCTTCAATTTATTGAAGAGTTGATGGCATTGAAGAGCAGATTACAATGTTTACTGAAAAAAAAATAAATCAATCAATTAATGTAAATGGAGCAGAAGGTAACAGTAATAGAGGGCTTACTTAGTACTTCAGTTTTATTTGACATTTGGCCAGTGATTTAATGCATTAAGAGTTAAAGTGAGTCATCAAGAGACAAGACTTTACTCCTCTCTCCCGGTAGCTTACTTCTGCAGTCCGTGCTCTGCTGTAGGTAGTCTCATGTCTACCAATACATGCGATGAGATGAAGATGTTCAAAGTGTAACTGTGGAGCAAACTGCTGTCTCACGTGAGCACTAATAAAACTTTGGGAAAGGAAGGGCTGTGCTTGCAAATGGCAGCATTTGAAAGCAACAACACCTGTGACAAGTTGGTGGCTAGGAATGTGGGGTGGTGGTATGAACTGTGGCTTTCTAAATTGAAATTTCCAAAGTTTCACAGGTTGACCTACCCAGCACTGTTCTGAGAAAAAGAGAAGTCAAAGGAAGCTTTCAAAAACATGGTAAGCCTTGCAAAGATCCCGCATGTGCCAAATTTGATGGATGAATCGTCTGCAGTGAAATTGTTGCTCTTGTATGTTGTCATGTGCACAGGTGTGTACCTCAGAAGCAAAAAACATACTTGTTTCAGGCAAAAAAAAAAGGCAACATGGTGATCTATAGACACAGCATCAACTGCGGTTATGATCTTGCCTTGAAAAGTTTTAGTGTGTGGAGAAATCCCATTAGGTGTGCCTGTTGCTGTTGTGTAGTTACTGCTTTAGATGGGCTTCATGTTACTTCAACAGCTTCTTGCTTGTGCTTATCAGATATCACATTTGCTATTGATAAAGGAGTTTTCGGTGTTGTTGGCTGAAGTGTAATTGTCAGACAATATTCCTGAAATAGTCCTGTACGTTTAAAATCTGTCTGGCATTCTTCTTTCTGCTATGATGTATTTGTGCTTACAGCCAATTGGGAAATTTATATCCTATTACTTCGCTTTTTGGCTAGCCACTAGCCAAAAATTGAACAATTTGTGGGTCCATATTTCATTGCTGAAGTATATGAAACTGGCAAAAATACTAACCCAACTATATATTCTTTAAAAAAAAAGCTTTTACTAGAATACATATATAAAAAAAGACTATAACTCTGTGATTATTTTATTTTCTTCATAAAGTTGTCATCCTGCCTACATGATCAGTTTACAACTGGAAAAGGCACAATTTAATGACTAATTCTGTAACAAGAAAAACATATGGTCTCCATAATCATTACATTTTTAATGATGTGGCTTGGAAAGAGTCATTCATGGCTTGTGGAGTCATTCGTCCTCAAGAACTGCCTTACCTTGGGGAGGTATCGCTGACCGTCTCCAACATACCATTCATATTCTTTCATAAGAAAAGACGATGCCAAACGTATCGTATTTTCTCAGATGACAGCCTTGCTTAGGCTGCGTGAATACCTCTTCTGAAGACTTAGAAACTCTCTATGAAACAGCAATTGTTCATTTCTGAACTTTCTTTGGGGAAAGAAGTTGTCCCTGGAGAAGGTTGGCTTAGGGGGCGATTCACTATCCAGTGCCAGATAATCAGCAAGTGCAGGATGACTGAAAAAGCTATGTGCTCGCATCACATTTTCCACACTTTTTCCATGCTGCAAACATTTCACTGCAAAAGCAGTTACCAACATAAATTATTTTTACTGTAAATAATAGAGACTTTGCTATATACAGATTGTCCAAATTGCAAAATATTTTTTTTTCCTCCTGTCTACTTATCATCTCTTCTCAAAAATAATGTGACCAGGATTTTCAGTTTAGAGTTAGGTCCAAGGGAGTTACTTCAGTGGGCCATGAATAAGCCTTTGGTCTTAGGTTCTCAGCTATTTGACTTAAATTTATCTTACTATGCCTTTACCTGGGTAATGATAAAGAAAAATCCTCCCCATACACTTTCTTTGTTGACCGCTCTTGTGTTATTCCAAAACAACCAAGTTTTAACAACAGGCTTTGTCCTTTTTTTTTATGAATATGACTTTGTTTCTAATTTAATGTGATTTAACAGTGATTTGTATTAAAATTCACAGTAATATGAATGAATATTTTAAATAACCTGCAAATTATTTTTCTACTTTGGTACGTCCTTACAAAGTATTTGCAAAGCTTTTTAACTCCTGATTCTAACAAGCACAACAAAGTATGAACTCATTGGTAATTGGGACAACACAGAAGTGAGGACACTTACGTTTGGAATTTTACATAATACCCTGTATAGCCTCTAATTTAAGAGTAACCCTAGGTAGATCTCAGTGAATAAACAAGATGTCAACTATCTTTGTTTGTCCTGTGGATTCTGTTCAGGATTTCATTAGAGTCAAAGGACTGCTTTTCTGTTTTTCATATTTCTCTGAATTAGAATCAGAGTGAGTGTGCTTTCCCTGTCCATGGAGATGCCAGGCACCTCAGAACGGGCTACATCATGAGGAATGAACCAGCGAAGTACGTAACAGTACAAATAACTTCCAGAGGAGACACTTCTGTCCCCAAAGCAAGACCTGGCTCCAGCTCTTCACTTCTCTCCTGTGTGACTACTGTCCTGGTCCCTCACCTCTGCAACTCACAGGCACTCTCCCACCCTCATAGCTCTCTAGGTGCTAACCTGTCCTTGTCCAGTCTGACCTAACCTTCTAAGAAAAGCTTTGTCTTGCTCGTAAGAATCTGAGATGCAGTTTTCTCCCTATGGTCATGATTTCCTGGCCTAGTCACTCCACGCTCTTTCTGTGCACAAATACGAGTGCAGGGGGATAAACCTGCCCACGTGCATCAAGAATGAACTGCAGTTCACCCTCTGTTCATTTACTCTAGAAGCTAATTTGTGACCAGGGCCAGTTTTTGTTTCTGACGTTTTTATTTTTGTGGCAATTAGGGATTTCAAAAGGCCAGGCAGGCATCCCCCTGTGCTACATATATATTGATTTATAGCTCCTACCCTCATGACCTTTCTGTTGTGTCTGGTTCCACAGCCATGTGCAGGCTGAGTGGTATTTACTTACTTACATAGTCTTACTGAATTTAATGCGAGTTCTTCTATGTTTCTAAGCTCCACTTCAGCCTGCCCTGCTGCACAGAGGCGCTTGTGAGAGAGTTAATGCCTGAGCACCGATACCCTTGGGCTGCTGCTGCTGCCTGTGTCCTCCTGCACATGTCCCAGGCTCCTGCTGCTGCTTGCCTCTGCTGGGGCTTTTCTACCGTGGCCTTCCTGCTCCTGAAGACTTCCCGTGACGTCTCAGGCCTGCTCCGAGTTGCTCCTTGCATCTCCTCAGCACATGTGCAGAGCTGAAGCTGACAGGACCACAAAAGCCATTGTTAAAGTCGGTAGGTCTCACTCAGCTGGGAACACAGGTCTAGTTTTAGGCTTTTACTGTTGTGTCAGGGTAACGTATTCATTGGGCAAAAATTGGGGTTTGCTTTCTAAGGACATGCTGCTTCTTATGCTGTTTGCACGTTAGCCTGTGACTATGTTTTGCAATACCCATTACCTCCTAATTGCTGCCAACCTTAAATTTATTTGGCACTAACTTACTGCATAGCCTAGTAGTCATATGGAAACCAACAGCGTTACCCCCCGCATCATAGCTCCCCATATGAATGATAGAGGCAGAGTAAAACCCAAAGGGGTAAGTAAACTAATCTTGTACTACAGGATTCTGTAAAATGATATTGTGACGGGAAAAAGACACGTAAATGTACTGCAAAATAAATAAGCTCCAGATTTTCACTGCATAGTACTTCTGACACACTTCTTTTAAAAATCTTTGTTTTATAGATACTCAGCAAATAAAAGCACAACACTAATGAGTCATATTTTGCTGACTTATTATGTAATCTTGAAGGCAGTTTGTTTTTATTTCCACTGGATAGGATACTTTTCCACTTAGATATTATGTAACACTCCTTATAAAAATAGAGACCTGGTCTTGCAAACACCTTGGAGTGTTCCTGTTACAGAATGAGGCTTATGACCATTTCAGTTCTCACACCCTCCTTATTATGCTTATAATATCTCAAAACATTCCCCTTCTGGCTTGAAAAATTTGCCATTCTTGGTTTTGATCTAAAATACTTCTGTTACTATGTAAAAATAAGAACATTTACAAGATTAATTATAAGCATACAAAATATAAAATGTTTTTTATCAGCCAGTATGCATTTAATAGGGTTATAAAAGACAACATTGGTTATAAAAGACAACAAAGAAGAAAAAATACTTGAGAAACATAGTGTTAACGAAATAGGTGGTAAGGCCAACAGCACGGAGTCAGCACATCAAAAACCACGGCTTCTGGAGCTACAGTCTACATTCTGCACGAGCAGGATGCCCTTTCCTAAGTGCTAGTACTTGCAGATTGGTGATTGACGCAGGGAAAGAGGTACATACTCTTACAACATTTATAAAATATCTGCAGGTATGGAATTCTCTGGGTTTTGTTTGTTTTGTCTTAATAGAGAGGCATGACAATTCTGGAATAAATAACTAAAGAATTTTTAAAAAAATATATATGAAACGTGCCCAACTATCTGCCAGATGTCCAACGTACTAAATCCTAAAAATCATTTAGAATTTTCAACCTCCTAGTTTCAAATAGCATGATCTAAATGGTAGCAAAAATAAAAGGGTATACATTAGAAACTCATTAAAAAAAAAAAAAAAAAAAAAAAAAAAAAAAAAAAGCAGGAAGACAGCCAAGACAACCAAGAATGTGTGTGTTCCTTAGAGAAAAATGGGAGAAAAGTAAGGCAAGGATGTGAAAGAAAGGTGGAAAATGGATTTGGGCACTAATTTTAAAGCAAGTAAACCTACCACTGTTGCCTTAAAATAAAGGAACACATCCAATGAGCTCCATGCGTTAAAGCACTGCTTTGGCACGTGAAGATTTTTTTATTGAAGATGTTGAATGATAACTACCAACAAAAATATTTAATTTCCTATAAGTTGCAGACGTCTTAGCCTTTTTAACTCCCAAAATGCTGAGAGAGACAGTCTCTAAACAGTCATTTAATACTTGTGTGTATGCTTATTTCCATCCAACTAGCCAACGTTTCATCTTTGTGAATGTACTGCTGTCTGCTTAGACAACCTTTGTGTCGAAGGTTTTCCCTGCATGGGTTATACCGAGGCACCAGCACTTTTCTAGGTGCTTTGCACACCACAGCAGGGACACCGAGTACCCAGGGGGACCAGTATGTCTGGCATAGCTGGTGGAAAGCTTCGCTGTGCCCCTCGCAAGGAATTGCTCATTACCCAAGACAGTAAAGGTTTTTCTTTTCCTTTTTAGTTCAGACACACAGCCAACTTGTGCCCGCTGAAGGTGGTGAGGATCCTGGTCCAGTACAAGATGAAAACTTGAAAACCAGCATGGGACTCCCCATCTGAAAGCCGAGTAGGTGCTGTATCCCACTGCTGGGACACAGCAACACGTGAGCATTATTTCTGTCTCTTAGAACCTCCCTCCCTTCAGCCACACGAAACACACTGTGCAAATAAATACTGCACTGATGTATTTACCATCCAGAAGGCATGTGGCACTAAATAATGAGGATATGTAATTGCTATTTTGAAATCTATTCCCGGGAAGTTCATCTGCCTGGAGCTTACTGCTCACAAGATTTGCCTGGCTCTCAAATCACCTGCACCATCAGCTCAGAGGGTACAGGCAAGGCCGCTCCATCTGTAACAGTGGGGACTTTATGCCACAGCATAGGCAGTGTTTGGCCACAGGCCCAGCAGTCTTGCTAAGGAGCATTTTTCATATTTGGTGATATTTACTGTAGTTTAGATCTGGCATAAAGAGCCCAGGGTGTTGATGTGTATTTTTGTTGTTTGTTTTTCTCCTTTTGCTTCTAAGGGCACACAGCTCATCACACCTGGTGAGGACAGCAAGGACACCCTCAGGTGTGTTTCCTCCTAGGTCCTTACTTTGTTCCTCTCGTGCAAAGAGGTTTCTTAGCCTGACTTATCCCCCTGTTTATCTCTCCTCCCACCAGGACACTTGAGTTTGCAATGCCTGGGGAGCGTTTGTTGGAAAAGAAGGCTCGGGAAACGACAGCTCTTCCCCGGCTTTCTCCTCGCATCCAGTCCAAAGGCCTTTTTAAACACACCCCGCCTCCCCCAAACACACACCGGGATCCCAGAGACCGCCTTAGGGCCCTGCGTGTCCCCCCCGGAGCCGCCTCCAGGCGCGGGGCCCTCCCCGGGGCCGGGCCTGCCGGAGCCGGGGGGGGCCGGGCCGGGCCCGGGGCCGCTGTGAGGTGCGGGGACCCCTCCTGGCCGCGTCCCTAATCGTGCAGGTACAGCTACGGAGCGTGTCTGACCCCAGCAGGCAGGCAAAAGGGTAGTAGCGGGGCGGGGAGGCTGAATAGGGGGGGGATTTGGGGGAGGACAGCAGCGAGCGTGAGCTGGAGGGCGGGGGGAGGCTGGAAGCACGGCTGTGAGCAGGGAAACCTCTGAGCCTGTGTGCATGGGGCGGTGGGACTCGTAAAAGCTCTTGGTAGCGTTTGTTTTAAGCTGTGAAAGTCCCATGAGTGGTAACAGAGCAGAGTCACGCGTGGTGCCTTCGGGGGTCATGCAGCGGGTAGCCCAGAGACGAGGCAGGCGGAGAGCTGGGGTGCAGAGAGCTCGCCCTGCGTATTTCTGAGCTATTTGCTTTTCAGTTTGACCGTGGTTGTGAGCATCCTGAGAACAACTTCAGGCAAACCAGGCAGTTCTGCTTCTCGTTTAGCGCAGAATGCGATTCCGAGTGTAAAATAGCACCACGTGGGTAAGCGTCAGCCTGGAAAGTTTGAGGGGGAAAGGGGATGAAAACCCCTGGGACTCTTGCTTGTAATTGGGCCTGCATTAGGCTGAGATTAGCATCCTACTTTTATTGTTGGAGGGAAAAAAAAAAAAAAAAAAAAGGAAAAACGTTTAAACAATCGTCAATAAATTGAAAAACTACACTGAAGCTGTTAGCAGAATCCATATGCTATGTGACTGAAGCCATGAAGCATGTTCAAGAGCCTGTTAGAATATGAGATGTGTTTTTCCCCTCTCTGCAGTGGCCTGGCACCAGGCATTGGGATTTGTTTTTCTTTACCAGCAGCTCCCTGCGTGTCTTGGACTCCAAGGTTTTTAAGGCCTAAAGTAGTAATTCTCCAGCATTTAGGACTGTATCTTAGTTATTAAGAAAACAGGAGTGTAACCCCATAGCTACAGCTGTGCCAGTCACTGATCAGGGCTGGAAACTCACAGCTCAGTGACTCTGTTTGCAGATACACCTATCAGTGAGGCTGCGCTGTCTTTGTGCCAGTGAGTGGGAAGGCGGCAGGTAGCTTTTCTGTGGCACTTTTAAGTGAACAATAGCAGGATTTTCTGAAGACATCACTACGAACAGTTCAAAGTTCTTTACCGTCCTGTGGAGAACTCACCTGAATGTCCTGTATGCGCTCAACGTGAAGAAGAATCACTTAGGAGCAGCATGCAGTTTGCAGACACATCCACCAGTCCGTGGATGCCTCTCCTTGCAGCACACTGGAAATAAGCAGAGCCAGCAGGCAGGGCTTGCTCGTTCATGTGGCAGCTAGGGCCTTGCCGGTGCTGTTGGAAGAATATTTTGCCCCAGCTTCACACGCTGTGTCACTCATTGCTCCAGGAGGGAGGCAGGGCTGGCTTTCTGGCCAGAGCTGGGAGCTGGAGCTGTCCTCCTGCCCTGGCAGGCCGGGAGCAGCAGCTGAGCAAGCAGAACCATGGAGCAAGTGAGGGCGAGGGGGCACGGAGCACCAGGGTGAGTGGTGACAACATCGTGACAAACCCCGGGTGGCTGGGAACTGCTTCACATCCAGAGAGGTCTGGTGAAGGCATGCCAGCTTGCTGCTGTGTACAACGCAGAATGCTCTAGCACCCCACTGATGCTAACAGTAAAAAAAAAAAAAAAAAAAAAAAAATGCTGAGGGGGGAATATTTTTCTGAGAAACAGCATATGGGACAAAAACGAGACTTGCAGATCTGTTTAATTTGTATGTCTGAGAAGAAAAACATCCAGAGGCCTGTTGCAGATATTTTTAATCACTGTCATCTGGGTTTTCATTTTAATAATGACACCATGATATGACTAACTCGAGGAAAACAATAAACAGCCTCTTTATTGTTACAAGGTTTCTCTCGGTAGGTGGTTAACCCGAATGATTGCTTTACAATGAAGACAGAAACAGAAGTTGTAATGCAAATGCTGTTGTATATTTTAAAAGTGAACGCTTAACTTCACCACAAGGGAAATCTGCTGCTGTAATAGTTTGCATGGCTTCCTCTCGCATACCTACCAACCTGGCTAACATTGGATCCAAAGGGCCTGATTCTCTCCTAATTAACAGCGGTGTCATTTCGGTGCAAGTCTACTCACTTCAGCAAATAGACATCATAAATGAAAAATCTGAATAGGCTTGGAGTCGTGGAGCACAGTAATAGTAGACAAAATAGATCTGTATATTAAAAAACCCACATACTGTGATTTTTATTAATCCCGCGAAGCGTGCGGTGGAATTGTTTCCTACCCTAAGCATATCGAAGGCTTCTGCTGCAGTCTGGGAAAGAGATCCTCCCCTCTCTCTGGGGTGCAGAGGCTGGCTATTCAGTGTCTGGCTGTTAGGACTGGAATTATTTCAAGAGAGCACTTTGTGGTTCACAATAGGTTGGACCTCCGATGCCAAAACCTGACGTCGCTTGGAACGGGGGTGCCAGTGACAGCAGCGGAGGCTTGCTCTGCCTGGCAGCAAAGTTTAGGGCTGCTACCATCCACGATTCTCCCAGCAGTGTTGTGCGTAGCGAGTTGTATGCAGAAACAGTGGTCTGGGAACAGGAGCACCAGTTCATCATAAAATTACCACTGGGAAATGTCTTGCGGAGTGTAAACACCGACAGCGTAACATCCACGTCAGAGCTGGCTGCTGGGGCTCTTCTTGTAGCTGGTGGAGAGAAATAAGAGTTCAGTTCGTCTCATCCTGAAGCAGGTTTCTGCAAAGGTCAGGTGAAGTGTGCCCTAAATGTGCCTGTTCGTTACGGGTGTTGCAGATGGCTCCTGCGATGTTTGGGTGTAGGTGACTGGTACATGTCTGAGGTGAGGCAAGATGAACACTGCCATGCCATGCTTCTCGGATCTAAGCAGAGCTGGAAATTCCCCTTTGGCATACAGCCTTCCCCACTGTAACATAGATTATGTGTAACTTCCAGAAGATTTGTTTATTTATCTATTTGTTTTTAATTTAGAAGTTGTGTCTGGCAGGATTGGCTGCATCTGATTTTTGAGGTTGACCTTTGTTCCAAAGCATTTGCGAGACTTCCTGCCACTGACTTGGAAGAAATTCTGCTTGAGATAGGCTGTGTGTGCCTGAGTTATCATTACCCTGCGAACAAATACCAGTGAAGCAACATCTGTGACAGGAAGACAGTAAACTCACCTTAATTTCTCGTCATAAAAAATATTCTGACGTGGTTTTCTATTACCAGCAGTACTACGAGGGGCCTCTTAGGAACAAGTTCAGATTTCTTAACTGAATGGTAAAATACAAGAAGCCTGGATGCCCTTCGAAGCTGTCAGACTTCAAGTAGGACTGCAGACTTGGTGATGAATGTTCCCTGAAGGGCATTTGGGAATTAAAGGCTTAATTACTTTTTACATGAAGACTCCAACGATGAAAGTGATTTAACAGGTTGTGAAGTTAAACAATAAGTATGCGAATAATACTTAAGTTATTTGGCAAGCCACGTTAATTAAATTGAGAAAATTATGCATGAAAGTTTATCCGAACAACTGGATGGCGTGGTGTACCAATGTCGTGGTTTAACCCGACCGGCAGCTAAACACCACGCAGCCGTTCGCTCACCCTCCCCCCTCCCTCTCTGGGACGGGGGAGAGAAATGGAAAGTGAAGCCCGTGAGTTGAGATAAAGACAGTTTAATAAGACAGGAAAAAAAAAATAACAAAAATAATAATAACAATAATAATAATGATGATACAATGGGGATAATACGAAAGTAATAATAGTATGTACAAACAAGTGATGCACAATGCAATTGCTCACCACCCGCTGACCGATGCCCAGCCTAACCCCGAGCAGTCCGGCCCCCTCCCCCCGGCTAGCCACCCCTATATATTGTTTAGCATGACGTCAGATGGTATGGAATACCCCTTTGGCTAGTTTGGGTCACCTGTCCTGGGTCTGTCCCCTCCCAGCTCTTACTGCACCCCCCAGCCTGCCCGTTGGCAGGACAGAGCAAAGGCTGAGATGTCCTTGGCTTAGTATAAGCACTGCTCTGCAACAATTAAAGCATCGGGGTGTTATCAGCACTCTTCTCATTCTAAGCCAAAACACAGCATTCCACCAGCTACTAGGAAGAAAATTAATTCTGTGCTAACTGAAACCAGGACATCTATCCACCCCTTATTCCATACCATTTATGTCATGCTCAGGTTACACTCTTTTCCATACATTCTAATTAGTCACCTATAGTAATCATGGTAGTGATAACATACAGTATAATATACTATTTAACATGGTGCAATTCAGTTCATGGGCTATTCTCACCCAGTATTAAATCTCCTTGAGGTACACACCGGACCTCTCCGTTCTTTTGCATCACCCACCAAGTATATCCAGGTCCCTGAGCGAAAACAATTCCACGAATAGGTTTGCCTTTTCCTGAGGCAGGAGTAGCCCAGACTGTTTTACCCAGCATATTTTTTACATGCACTACAGGAACTTTATCCCCATCTACAGTACGTAACAGGTTTGATTGGGCAGGTCCAGCTCGGTTGGTAGATCCCCTAGTATTGACTAACCAGGTGGCCTTTGCCAAATGCGTATCCCAGTTTTTGAACGTCCCAGCGCCCATTGCTTTCAAGGTAGTCTTTAACAGGCCATTGTATCGTTCAACTTTCCCGGAGGCTGGTGCATGATAGGGGATGTGATACACCCATTCAATACCATGTTCTTTGGCCCAAGTGTCTATAAGGTTGTTTCGGAAGTGAGTCCCATTATCTGATTCTATTCTTTCTGGGGTGCCATGTCGCCATAGGACTTGCTTTTCAAGGCCCAGGATGGTGTTCCGGGCGGTAGCATGAGGCACAGGATATGTTTCCAGCCATCCGGTGGTTGCTTCCACCATTGTAAGTACGTGGCGCTTGCCATTGCGAGTTTGAGGGAGTGTGATGTAATCAATCTGCCAGGCCTCTCCATATTTATATTTCAGCCATCGTCCTCCATACCAAAGAGGCTTTGACCGTTTGGCTTGCTTGATTGCAGCACATGTTTCACAGTCATGAATAACCTGTGCTATAGCGTCCATGGTCAAGTCCACCCCTCGATCACGAGCCCATCTGTATGTTGCATCTCTACCTTGATGGCCTGAGGTGTCATGGGCCCATCGGGCTATAAATAATTCACCTTTATGCTGCCAATCCAGGTCCACCTGAGCTACTTCAATCTTAGCAGCCTGATCCACCTGCTGGTTGTTTTGATGTTCTTCAGTAGCCCGATTCTTGGGCACATGAGCATCTACGTGGCGTACTTTCACAGCCAGGTTCTCTACCCGAGCAGCAATATCTTGCCACAATGCAGCAGCCCAGATAGGTTTGCCCCTACGCTGCCAGTTGTTTTGCTTCCATTGCTGTAACCATCCCCACAGGGCATTTGCTACCATCCATGAATCGGTGTAGAGATAGAGAACTGGCCATTTTTCTCGTTCAGCAATGTCTAAAGCCAGCTGAATGGCTTTCACTTCTGCAAACTGACTCGATTCACCTTCTCCCTCAGCAGCTTCTGCAACTCGTCGCGTAGGACTCCATACAGCAGCCTTCCATCTCCGATGCTTCCCCACAATACGACAGGACCCATCAGTGAACAGGGCATATTTCTTTTCATTCTCTGGCAACTGGTTGTACAGTGGGGCTTCTTCAGCACGACCCACCTCCTCCTCTGATGATATCCCAAAGTATTTGCCTTCTGGCCAGTCCATGATCACTTCCAATATTCCTGGGCGACTGGGGTTTCCTATTCGAGCCCGCTGAGTAATCAGTGCAACCCACTTGCTCCATGTAGCATCAGTTGCATGATGCGTAGAGGGGACCCTTCCCTTGAACATCCAGCTTAGTACCGGTAATCGGGGTGCTAGGAGGAGCTGCGTTTCAGTACCGACCACCTCCGAAGCAGATCGAACTCCTTCATATGCTGCCAATATCTCCTTTTCAGTTGGAGTATAGCGGGCCTCAGATCCTCTGTATCCCCGACTCCAAAACCCCAGAGGCCGACCTCGAGTTTCCCCAGGTTCTTTCTGCCAGAGGCTCCAGGTGGGGCCGTTCTCCCCGGCTGCAGTGTAGAGCACATTCTTTACATCTGGTCCTGTTCGAACTGGCCCAAGGGCTACTGCATGGACTATTTCCTGCTTGATTTGTTCAAAGGCTTGTCGTTGTTCAGGGCCCCATTCAAACTCATTCTTCTTGCGAGTTACTTGGTAGAGTGGGTTTACAATCAGACTGTAATTTGGGATGTGCATTCTCCAAAACCCCACAACACCTAGGAAAGTCTGTGTTTCTTTTTTGTTAGTTGGTGGAGACATAGCTGTTATTTTGTTGATCACATCCATTGGGATTTGACGACGTCCATCTTGCCATTTTATTCCTAAAAACTGGATCTCCCGTGCAGGTCCTTTGACTTTATTTTGTTTTATGGCAAAACCGGCTTTCAGAAGGATTTGGACTATTTTCTTCCCTTTCTCGAAAACTTCCTCTGCTGTGTCACCCCACACAATAATGTCATCGATGTACTGCAGGTGTTCAGGAGCTTCCCCCTGCTCTAGTGCAGACTGGATCAGCCCATGGCAAATGGTAGGGCTGTGTTTCCACCCCTGGGGCAGCCTATTCCAAGTATATTGGACTCCCCTCCAAGTGAAGGCAAATTGTGGCCTGCACTCTGCTGCTAGAGGGATGGAGAAAAATGCATTAGCGATATCAATTGTGGCGTACCACTTGGCTGCCTTCGATTCAAGTTCATACTGAAGTTCCAGCATGTCCGGCACTGCAGCACTCAGTGGTGGCGTGACTTCGTTCAAGCCGCGATAGTCCACTGTTAGTCTCCACTCGCCATTAGACTTTCGCACTGGCCATATGGGACTATTGAAAGGTGAATGAGTCTTGCTGATCACTCCTTGGCTCTCCAATTGACGAATTAGCTTATGGATGGGAATCAGGGAGTCTCGGTTGGTGCGATATTGCCGCCGGTGCACAGTTGTGGTAGCAATTGGCACTTGCTGTTCTTCGACCCTCAGCAACCCCACAACAGAGGGGTCCTCTGAGAGACCAGGCAAGGTAGATAATTGTTTAATGCCCTCTGTCTCTAAGGCAGCAATACCAAAAGCCCACCGGAACCCTTTTGGGTCCTTGCAGTATCCTCTTCTAAGATAGTCTATGCCAAGGATACATGGAGCATCCGGACCAGTCACAATGCGGTGCTTTTCCCACTCATTCCCAGTCAGACTCACTTCAGCCTCCAATACAGTCAACTGCTGAGATCCCCCTGTCACTCCACAAATATAGATGGGCTCTGGTCCTTTATAGCTCGATGGCATTATAGTACATTGTGCACCGGTGTCTACTAAAGCCTTATACTTCTGTGCGCGTGATGTGCCAGGCCATCGAATCCACACAGTCCAATAAACTCGATTGTCCCTTTCCTCCCCCTGGCTGGAGGCAGGGCCCCCCTAATCCTGGTCAGAATCTTCCTCGTTTCTGTGTTTGAAGGACTGTCTGCTGGAAGTTGGAGCAGCAAACTTTTCGGAGAATCCCTTTTTCCTGATTGTTTTCTTTTGCAACTCACGTACCCGTGCCTCTAGGGTCGCGGTAGATTTTCCATCCCACTTTCTCATGTCCTCTCCATGGTCTCGTAAGTAAAACCACAGGGTGGCACGGGGTGAGTACCCACCATATCGTCTTCCTTGTGTGGGTGAACGCCTACCCCTGACAGCTGAGACACTGCTTTGTACAGGTGCGAAGGAGAATAATCTCTCTTCAAGTTGGTGAACCTTTTCAGAAAGTTTCTCCCAAGTGTTCTCCTTTGGTCGGTGGGCACTGGTTGGTTCAGGTGGGGAGGACAATAGGTTCTCTTCAAGTTGGTGAACCTTTTCAGAAAGTTTCTCCACAGCTGAGACGCAGGCCTGTAAGGAAGAGGAGAGACTTTCTTCGTACTGCCGGAGTTGTTTAGCCGCTTCACCCACTGTGGGTTCCTCATCCTCTTTCCAGGCCATTATTGCCAATGAGCTGGCATATGATGATGGTGCACTCCGTACAAACTTCCGCCACATGGGTCGTGTACACTTGACTTCATCTGGATCTGTGGATGTTTGATTGAGGTCTGGATCCTCATAAATCACTTCCCGTACGGCTAATTCCCTCAGGTACTGGATTCCCTTCTCCATAGTGGTCCACTTGCCTGGTAGACGTAAAATATCTTCCTTGAAGGGATACCTTTCCCTCACAGCTGAGAGGAGACGCCTCCAGAGGCTGGTGGGTCGTGCTCCATCTGCAATTGCTTTGTCAATGCCGGCGTCTCGAGCAAGGGATCCCAGCCGCTTGGCTTCCCTGCCGTCTAATTCCACACAATTGGCTCCAGAGTCCCAGCACCGGAGCAGCCAGGTGACAAGCTGCTCACCTATACAGCGACCAAAATCTTTTCGCACATCTCGTAGCTCGCGCTCGTTTAGGCTTCGGGTAGTTACTGTTGCTCTTTCGGCATCCTCATCTTCCTCCTCCTGAATCCTTGACGGCCCAGCGTCGTCATCATCTTCGTCATCTCTATACTTAGTTTTGGCAGAAGCCTTACCTGGATTGGCAGAAGACTCTCTGCGTTCTAAACGACTTGAATTTCTGTACCATATTTTCACCTTCTCTACAGGGGCAGCTTGCACTGCTACTGCTCGTTTCTCTGACTTTGTTACAGGGTCTGCCACAGGGGTTGGAATGCCCTCTGCAGGGTCAACTTGCACTGCTACAGCTCGTTTCTCTGACACGGCCACAGGAGCTGGAGCGGCTACAGGAGCTGGAGCAGTTGCAGGAACCGGAGCTGTAGCGGCTACAGGAGCTGGAGCTGGAGCTGGAGCAGTTGCAGGAGCTGGGACTGGAGCAGCAGTAGGAGCTGGAGCTGGAGCGGCTTCAGGAGCTGGAGCTGGAGCGGCTTCAGAAGCTGGGACTGGAGCAGTTGCAGGAACTGGGACTGGAGTAGCGGCCGGAGCTGGAACTGGAGCGACTGCAGGAACTGGGACTGGAGCGGCTGCAGGAGCTGGGACTGGAGCGGCTGCAGGAGCTGGGACTGGAGCGGCTGCAGGAGCTGGGACTGGAGCGGCTGCAGAATCCACCGTAGGGGTCACAGTGGCCGTTGGATCTGTCACAGGGTTTGGAGTGGCCGCAGGGTCTGTCACTAAGTTGACAGCAGTATCAATGGCAGCTCGATAGGCATGAGCCAGGCCCCAGCACGTTACAATGATTTGTGTTACTTTGGAACTGCCAGAATCATTACACCTTTTTTTCAAGCATTCTGCCAGTTTTTGAGGATTTTGCCATTGTTCAGGGGTGAATTTCCAACACACTGGGGGTGCCAACTGCTCTAGATGCCTGCCCATATCCACCCATACTCCCTGCCACCCACAACTATACTGCCTCCGGGCAGATCTCCGGATGAGCTTCATAAGTAGTTGTTTAACTTTAAGCAGAATCTGAAGTGCATTCATGAGGCAGAACAACAAGACTATGGTATTCTGAGTATTCCAGAAATATTCAATATCTTGGAGAGCTATTGTAACAAGCTCAGGGGATAAGAGGGTGGTGAAGGAGGAAGGCAGAGTGACCCAGGAGGATACAGGGGTGGTGAAGGAGAAAGGGAGAGTAAGCAAGTAAGGAAAAATATCCTCCCCTTTCCCCTCCACAGATTGACTCTCTAATGGAGAAAAACAATAGGTATAATTGCTAATAGTTCCCAAGATGCTGTTTCCAAAGTACAGAGTCCACGATGTTACTGAGTATAAATACCAAGTTAGAGTCATGACCAGATATCTTATCGTCTCATAAGCCATTGCTATAACACTTAGTACCATAATGGTCTGAAACCAGGGCCCGGAGAGGAGAAACAACACTACAGAGAGCAAATACGGAAAATAATGTACTATAATACTCAATTTGGAAAACAGGCGCAGCAGAGTTGTGATTAAAGCAATCAGCATCATGACAAGTGACTATTAAGCAGGTCTAATCCTTACACCAATTTTAGTTTAACACACTCTGATCAGATCTGCCGTTATCTCAACCTTTCGGGCCCCACGTTGGGCGCCAAAAAGACTGTCGTGGTTTAACCCGACCGGCAGCTAAACACCACGCAGCCGTTCGCTCACCCTCCCCCCTCCCTCTCTGGGACGGGGGAGAGAAATGGAAAGTGAAGCCCGTGAGTTGAGATAAAGACAGTTTAATAAGACAGGAAAAAAAAAAATAACAAAAATAATAATAACAATAATAATAATGATGATACAATGGGGATAATACGAAAGTAATAATAGTATGTACAAACAAGTGATGCACAATGCAATTGCTCACCACCCGCTGACCGATGCCCAGCCTAACCCCGAGCAGTCCGGCCCCCTCCCCCCGGCTAGCCACCCCTATATATTGTTTAGCATGACGTCAGATGGTATGGAATACCCCTTTGGCTAGTTTGGGTCACCTGTCCTGGGTCTGTCCCCTCCCAGCTCTTACTGCACCCCCCAGCCTGCCCGTTGGCAGGACAGAGCAAAGGCTGAGATGTCCTTGGCTTAGTATAAGCACTGCTCTGCAACAATTAAAGCATCGGGGTGTTATCAGCACTCTTCTCATTCTAAGCCAAAACACAGCATTCCACCAGCTACTAGGAAGAAAATTAATTGTGTATGAAATACAGCGTAGGCAAAGCACATAACGAACTAATTAGGTGGGTGTTTTACAGACCCAAAAAGATCTGGTTCTCAGAATTCTCCCTGGTAAGCCAGAGGAGCTTCCTGGAGGCCTTGAACTTCGAAAATCAAATCTGGTTCTCCTGGTCTTGTCCTAACCAGATGCATAAAGGAATGCCTCCGTAGGTGTAGTGCACAGAGATGTGTCCCTATCTGCAGAGGAGCTGGGCTGGCTGGGCAGTTGGTTCTGGGAAGAGTTATACCCTGGAAGACAGGTGGAATAAATTGCTCCTACCGTTTAGGTTGCTTGTATGCTTTCTAACCTTGTTCTTAAATTCAAGTGGCCATGAGTGCAATGCTTTGGGTTGAATTCAGTAGTCGTGATGATGATGCTTTGATGATTTGATGATGGTGCTTACCCAACTGTGCCTTGCAAGGGGCGGCTTCCCCTTCACCCTAAGCTGTATGCTGGTTAACTAAGCGTGCTTTTGGTTCTGATCCATTGTCATCAAATAATCCACTGCCTTGAGCAGAACTACCGTGTAACCAATACAGATGCAGCAGAAGTTTACAGTACGTTAAAGTGGTGGTGTTGTTACTTGCTCGGAAACCAGCTCTTCTAAAGTTTCAGTATATTGGAAACATTCATTGTGTTCCAGTGCTTGTCTTTTGTTTCAAAGAGATTAGAATAAGTATCCAATTGTTTTAAGTTTAAAAAAAACCTAAAACATACCATGTCTTTGCAGCCATGCATAATAAAACTTTGTGCAAGACGTTTCAGAAGGAAACTGCAGCCAGTCCCCTGGTGTAAATATTTTTACAGTCAACAGGAAAATTGCTGTGCTTGAATAGTGCTTAGTATGTATTTACATATATATGTGTGCACATATACGTGTGTGTGTATGTATAAAAGGAAAGATACGTCTGGATATGAATCCATTTTTGGATAAAAGAGATTTGAGCCTGTGTTCACAAAGCTGTTCCTCGGGCTGAACTGCAAGTGGAAGTTGGTAATTAATGGGTTCTGATGGGACTGCTATGCCCAGACAAAAGAAAGTAGAAATCAATATTCTGCTTTGCTGTACTCAATCAACTCAAATAAAAACAAAAAGAGACCCTGGGGCCCTGTACAGCGTAATTCTAACTTAGAGAAAGGAAAAGGAAGAAAATCAAAAACCTTCTGACAACTTCTGTAGGTTTTAGTGTGTCAAAACACTGACGCTAATGAGGTTTTCCCTGTGCAAAGACAAGTGGGGAGGCTTTGGTCCTGACAGGGCATCAATATTTTGCCCTCTGAGTGGAAGAACAAAAACAACAGAAAAAGACACTGAACACATTGGAAATAAATACACAAACTTCAAAATGATTAAACAGTCTATTAAAAACAAATGTGATGTTTTATTGATTTGAGGGGAGGCCAAGTGCTTTCCTGAATAAGAAAAACATTCGATCAGAACTTCTCTTGTAATTTAAGGTTTGGATGCATCGTCTTTCTTCAGTACAGCATACAGCTAACTTCAAATATTCAATTAGCTTTAAATAATCCAGCGTACGTATAGAAAGCAGGCTGCCTGTGCAAGGAGAAATGAGCTCTTGCAGAACTCTGTCGTAGCTCAAGTCGTATTTCCAAAGCTTTTCCCTGCAGGGAGATGGATGCAGCGTCTGCTTTTCCATAGTGTTGAGAGCAGGAATTAAGGTGCGTGCACTTCAAAGCCGTAGCTTGTCAGCACGATTGGTAGCAGCACCTACGTTTGAGCTGTGGAGCTCATCTGAAGGTGTCTTTTATAAAGAGACAATTTATGCAGTACGTATTGAACTGACTGCAGGAACTGAAGATGGTGAATCAAACTGAAGCTCTGCTGATCCCAGGGCTTTCTGAATAGGTGGGTCCGAATGCACTCTCCGTGCCTCAAAAAAAACAAACAGGATAATGAATGCTCCTAAACGTTGAGGTAGAAGACAGGTGGGGAGAGCCATCTCAACGTGCTCTTTCTGTTACAGTTTCTCCTTCAGTAACACACTGCCCTTCACCCTGCTGTAGGAGCTCTCCGTCCGGCGGTGTCGCGGCGGCCGCGATGTGGAGGCTGGCAGCTCACGTCCTGCGGGGGACCAAAGTCCACGCCGTGCTCCAGGACAGGAGCGTGCTCACCACAGCCACCCTGCTGCCGTGCTGCTGGCGGGGGACAGCGCGAGGGGCCCACAGCAGCGACATGAGCACGGCGATACAGAAAGTGGAGGCTCCGGACGCTGAGCACCTCGTCCGCGTGCACTGGGCGGACGGGAGTGAGAGCTGCTACCCGTGCGTCTGGCTGAGAGACAACTGCCAGTGCCCCGACTGCTTCCTCAGCTCGGCCAAGGCACGCAGGCTGCTCTTCGAGGACCTCGATGTTGACATCGTGGCGAAGGAAGTCACTCTGACAGACAGAAAAAAGGTACTCGGAGAGGCACTGGTTGCTCTTCTAGGGAAACGTGTTTAACAATTCTCGTTAATCTGCAAGTTAGAGATAAGCCCAGGATATGCTGTAACCGTAATTCATTTATCCGTGATCAGTAGTGTGGATTTGCACAGCTTTTAAGAATAACCAAAGGATCTAACGGGAGTAATTCGAGCAAGTTTGGTTTTCCCAGTGTATATGAAACTACTTTATACGTGTGACGCATTGGGCACAGAAACAGTTTCTAGAACATAATTGTTCTTTTTTGAACGTTTCCTTATTATCAGATGTTGAAAAGAAAATGTAGGCATTCCCCACACTTCTAATTTTGCATTAACATCTGTCTTTTTTCTCTTTATTTTATAAGTGACTTGCAAATTAGAAAAACAAATGGGAAAGTGACGATAATCTAAATTCATAACAAAGATATCCGTGTATTAGCTGATATCTTCCAATGTGCAAAAGACTTCATTTTAGAGCAAGCGCTCAAACTGAAGTTGAACCCAATATTCAGTGCTGGCCTAGTGTCTGTATCTGTGTCTATCCATCTACGTTAACGCTTGGTTGTGAAAAAGAGAGGTCATTGGGCAAGAGGGGAGAGGAACTGCCCTTGCTGTAAATTTTAATCTTTCCTGACATATGTAAATGCCTAGTATATTATCTAGATCTTATACGTTTATTTACAAGCAGTACATAGCTCCCTTGATATGCAAACTCACTTCCTTTATTTTGCAGTTAAAGAGGTTTAAAACATGTTACAGACAGAGCAATCAGCCCTGTAACAGCCGGGGCTCATCTGCAAGACAAGGTGCTGTGTTTATTTAGGCTCCCAAGCTGATGGTTCATTACCAAAAGTAATGCTGTGTAAATTCACCCTTTGAATGAGCAAATGTACTGTGATAGAGGGATTGCCTGCTTCTGTGTACACTCAGGAACTGCAGGCACAGCACTAATCATAAACTAATGCTGGTGTTTTACTATAACATGAACGGCCAGAATTTTGTGAAATGGGGATTGAAGCCTACACAGCAGATGAGAGAATTCCATGGGGTGTGTGTGCTGCACTGAGCTCTTTGGTTCATGGCAAGCAAAGCTTTACACTTTCCGTCCTTTTTTTTTTTTTTTTTTTTTTTTTTTTCATGAATTGAAAAATATACAATTATTTGAAAGGGGAAAAAGTGTCAAAACTCGGGAAATTATTTATCTCCTAACATTTTTTTGCATGTGTCTGTCTTGTCCTTTTTCTGTTTTGACAGCTGTCAGTGTTTTGGAAGATATTTTTGCTCTCTTCTGAGTTGTTGATAAAGTGCTTCTCCTCAGTGGCGTGTGCCAGCTGCTGTGATTCCCCACTTTCTGCTAAGCAAAGCACACACAGTGACAGCAGCCTGCACAAAATAGCAAATTAGGTCATGTGCTTATGTGAAAATAACCATCTATAAATGGTACCAGAACTTGGATGGTGTTCAGATTGGGATTTCATTAATTGTTTGCAGTTACACTGCAAGGAAGCCTGGGCTGATATTACTGATTGAAATATTGCAATATTTATAATTTCTAAGGTTGGAGTTTTTAGTTGTGTTTTTTGTTGTTGTTGTTTGTTTGTTTGGTCTACATGGTGGTTGTTTTTTTTCTAAAATGACCTTTCTTTTTATTCTATAAGATATCTATTACATGGCCCGATGAACACACAAGCGAATATGAGGCTGAGTGGTTGAAAAAACGATGCTTCTCTGAAGCAGCCAGAGCAGAGATGCGAGAAGATTTGTTTTTACCAGGTAGGAGTTCAAACCGCCTCTGTGACACAGGTTTCAAATGCAGGTGGTCTGACACTGCCAGCCCTGTCTAGAGGGTCCTTGCATAAGGACCAAGTCCACCAGCTGAAGCAAGCACAGCCAACCTTGGGAACACGTTTTTTTGCCCTTTCCTCTCTTCTAACCTCTGGACTGCAGGCCAGGAGCAGCCACTCGTGACTGCTGTGTCCTGGGTCACTTGCAGGGAGAGCAGTGTTCAGCTGCTTGGGCTGTGTTTACTTTCCTAAAAGACACTTCCTTTCAGATAGTTTTTGGAGATCTTAAAATGAGGCTTGTGCCGCCCCACTGACCTGTGATAAAGCATATGTTGGTGCTCTTCAAATTATTTAAAGCTTTATTTTTAGAAAAAATCTTTAGAATTGCAGGGGAATTATAACTGAAATATTTTTCCCTTTCCGTGGCCTTCTGTTAAAAAGTAACCACATAGCGCACCAGTGTCTTGTGCTGAAGTTCAGGTTGTGTTTGCTCTGTGTCTGATTCTTCCTGCACTAGTTGACCGTCCTTTGGAAAAGAAGCATTTTGTGCAACTGGCAGTGAAACATTGGCAATACAAGCAACAGTCACCCACGACACATCATACACCCTTTTGAGAGAATGATTATAAAATCACCAGGTTTGCCATGATGCACATTATCATTTCTTCTTTCTTTGGCAGTCTTTTGTACTGTGAGCATGGAAAGTGTGAAAACTTGCAAGATTTCTGCAGTTGCCCTTGACAGCGTTCCTGTGAGTTCTGCTGTTGCAGAAAGCTGTGGATCAGTATTCAGAGCTAAGCCTGTATCCATTAAAATAGGGTATTATTTTAGTAAAAGAAAGTAGAGGCAGGCTGATGGTCTGAAATTCAGATCCAGCTATTGGTTCCATCAGAGCTCAGCAAGAGGAAAGTCTGAGGTTGTTTTATGCTGCTTTTTTTTGATGTGTTTTTTGGTTTTTGTTTTTGTTGTTTTTTTTTTTTTCCTAACAAAGAAAGGAGAAAGATTTTGTTTTGTTTTGTTTTTCCTGAAAGTTTATAAATGGGAAAGCATAAGTATCATCCACTTCTGAGTTTCGTCTGGCACTTAGGGACAACTCAAGGGGCCCATTATCTTTCCCAATTTCTGCCTGTCAAATCTTCCTTACTCCTAGCACCTGTTTTCCTAAACAAAAGCCAGTTATTTAGATTCAGCCTTTTACATCTAGCTTAAAACTTCAGTTATGAGTAGTATTTCCATTCATTTCAGTGGATCGTGTAACAGCTGTCTAGTAGTTCAGAATGGAACTTTTTTCCTCTAGTGACTGATATAAACGTCTATGTCTACTTTTGCCTTGGCAAGAACAAACTACGCTGTTTACTGTTTAATAGGCTTAGGCATGTTCCCAGAATGAACATGATGAAAATGCAAACCTCATATAGGGAAACTGCATTTGATTTCTCAGATAGTGAGAACTTGTATTTGGAAAAATGAAGATACTGTGGAAGTTAACAAGACATTTTATAGCGTTTGGGGGGATCGATGCAAATCGATTGTTGCTCTAATTAATGCCCAGACAAATTAGTTTAGATCTCTGGCTAAGTTTATTAGCAAAGGTATCAATAACTGTAATTTCGGGGATTCAGATATAAATTGCTTCTTTTTTCCCTCCATTATGAAGCCTTAACTGGGTATGATTTGGCTTCTCTCACATATTTACAGTGTGCTTACTCTCAGGATCTAAATACGATGCTTGTTTTGGAGGCCACTTCTCCCCTCTGCTGCTGCTGTTCTCTAGTGGAGCAGTCCAGATAAAATAAACACTAATGATACTTTTTGTTCTTTGGGCAATGCTTTGCAAATTCTATTTTCCATGGTAGATCTGAGTAAATATGTTTATGGAAGTTGCACTAAGTAAGGGCCTGCATTAACTTTGGCTTTGTGTTGTAGTGTCATTCTGCTCTTTCTCAGATTCCCAGAGAAGATCTGGCACATTATAAGGATTGCTTCTTCCAGCATTTCTCAGGTTTTGTTTGCACAGAAGGCTGAAGTTATAAAGGATGTGAATTTGCTTGTTGGCTGTTTGAGACCTGTTTCTCATTGTGTATCAGGATAAGTTTAGAATCAGCTTCCTTCTGGTCAGTGCAGTTACACCACTGCAAATTACATGCTCTTAAGTAGCTAATCATATCCCAGCAGCTTAGCATTACAGATGACATGAAATGCCAGCCCTGCATACTGGTTCAGCAAATACGAGAGCAAGCTCACCAGACTGCTGTAGTTAGAGGTTAACCTTCACTGCTGACATTATCACAGCTGTGGCTTTTTTCTTTTTTCTTTTCTTTTTTTTTTTTTTTTTTTGGAAGTGGTTATTTGCATTTCATGTTGCTTTTATGATGATTTTTTGTTGTAATTTCTTTTTCAAAAACTTAGGTGTCGAACGTGTCAAACCAAAAAAAAGAGTAAGTTGTACCTTCACTGCATGATGGAAGTGACTATAATAACTCCATGGCAGTACATCAGGAGTACATTTTTAGAAACAGTGCCAGACCTTATCAGTGCAGTATGCAAAGTTCTCTGTGTGTGTACACTGAGGCTCTTTTCAGGCTGGCCTAGGTTAAAACGTAGGTTAGGTTAAAGGCCTCAGACAGCAATGGTCCTTTAAAATGTGATAATGTCATACTGAACATATATCTGATTCCACTGTTTGAATCGGGATATTAACACTGTCATTGGTGTTTTCAGTTTTTCTATGGGGCCCTGATAGATGATTTCTTTAGAGAAATAAGTTTAAATGATTGTTTGTTTGTTTTTTACTAAAGGAGTTTGTTCATTTGAACATATCCTATAGTAATAATTAATGAGAACTGCCCCTGTGAGCTAGGCTGCCATATACTTGTGCTAAGTAATTGCATTGGGTTGACATGGCAAGGTGCAGTACAGCAGCAATGAGGATGTCCCGCAACAAACGCTGAAATGCCCATTTAGACAAAATGTCTGAAAGCAATAGGTTAAAAATCAGGAAAGTTTCTTAAAAACAGTAAAAAGCTTTAAAAGGCAGGAATTCCCAATAAAGTTTGTTCACTCATGGTTAGGTCACCTTCCATCTCCTGAAGTAGTGGTTTCCAGAGGACTGCTGCTCCTTTTTTTCCCCTCATTTGTGTGACAGCTGTGACTGCTGAACTGCTGGAGAGAACAGCACACTGACACAGGCAGTCAAAACCAGAGGATGCAGACTCCAGGTCTGTGCTTTGTTTTTCAGTCCTTGTTTATTTTGCCATGTGGCTCATAACAGTTCAACCTTCCAGAATTTTAATTTCAGCGTTTCAGCTGGTTGTTAGCTGCTTTGCTTCAGCGATTTGTGGCTTTGGCAATTTCAGAGCTGTAATTGCTAGCAGAGTTAAGTCGCGCACTTTGAGAAGCACAAATACAACAGCTCGCAGGCAAGCTTGCGCACTGCGGGCACCCACGCTGCCTGTGCCTGCAGTGCTACCTAAATACAGACATGTATACATGTACATACAGTCCTCTAGCTTGTGTGCATGTGTCGGTGGTGCCTGAGCTCATCAGACATGTGTAAAATACATTTTCTGAAATGGTGATGTCTTCTTTCCTAAAAGATTTGTATTTTTTGCAGATGGTGGCAATTGTGCCAGTGAAATCTTTTTTTTTTTTTTTTTTCCTGCCATTTAGTTTCACTGCAGATCAGTTCCAATAACTATTTTGCATGTCTTTCTTCTCTGGGAAAAAGACAAAACTTTCTGATGAAGCTTTTTTCTAAAAGTAACCATCCATTCCTGGAAACTCTCAGACCAGTTATTTCTGAGACACATTTTCAACAGGGATATAAAATTATTGTCTTTTGAGAAAGGTTGTTAGAAACAGATGTCTACTAAGTTGGTTTTTTTTTCCCCATTTATGTAAGAGAGAATATTTTTGAGTGCATTATACCACATGACTCCAAGTAATTACCCATGTTTGATTTTTTTTTTCCACGCAGTATCCATTACTGTGGGTCTGAAATGGAGGGGGAAATAACTCTGACTTTTTTAATAGTTTTAATCTGAAAAAAATCCAGATTCTCCAATCCATTCACTTTTAGAGTGCTAAATACTTAAAATACATATATATATATACACATGTTTTACTCTGAAAACAAGTATATGAATGAAAAATATCACTCTCTTTCATTTATTCCCCGATAAAAGATTCTAAGCTTGCCAATTAATACTTTCTGTAGCACATCTTAAATGCAGAATAATTAATTCCAAGTGTTTGTTGATGATTGCACACTGTCTGCAGAAATTGGGCAAAGGCCCTCTTCTCATTTTGTGCAGACGTCTGATGTAGAGTCTTTCTGTGGCTAAACCTGGTATGATCAAGTAATCAAGTAATGGTATTTATTTATTATTTTTTTTCTCTTAATTATTATTCTGAAGCTGGAAGTTGTGATGACGACTTCTTTCAAAAGCAGGTTGTTCTTCCCACTTTGAAAAGCACCTAGATCTGGGTTTTATTAATCGTAATGCAATTGGTCAATAACGACGTGAAATAACTCTACAAGACCTTTGTTTTTATCCCTTGGGAATCATCCAGCTACACAGAGATTTTTAATATGGCAACTGCATCTGTGCTGTGCAGGCGAGAACTAGGTCTGTCCAAACACTAATGGCTCGCTGCTATCTTTCTTGCTCTCTCAGGTTTTGGAGCTTATGTTCTTAAATTTCTGCTGGAGTACAATGGAAACTATATTAACTGTGGTTACATCAATATCTTAGCATCACAGGATCTTTTTTAGTTTTATTACATATGCTTTCCTGTCCCTTTCCCCAAAAATCGTGAACCTGCTAATTTGTCAAATTGTAAATATTGGACAGCGTGTAACGTTTTCATGTGGGGCTGAGGAGAAGGAAATCTTCATAAATATTGCTGCTTTTAGTGTTGACTTGTCTCTCTCCTCCTGCTGTTGAAATTAGTAGTGTTTTACTTGAGTTGCTGTGATGGTCTCTGGGACCCATCAGGAAAGGAAGTCCTTCATTGTTTTTCAGGCATATGTGCATCATTTAAAAGTAGTTCGTGCCTACATCAGACATAAATGATAAAAATTAGACCCAAGATCCAAGCTACCAGAAGGGTTAGAACTAGCACCAATATATTTGAGTTAAACCCTATGATAGCTCTGGGGAAAAAAATAAAAATGACTAGTATGTAAAGTGTAAAGATTAAAAATACTGTACTAAACTCTATGCTAAAAGTCATTATATGAAAGTTGTCATCTAGCCTACTCTTTTAATTCATTCAATGTACCTGATAAAAACAATCATCTGGCAGTCAGTGTAGAAAGCCAATGTGAGTGTCAGCCAATTTCCCCTTTGCTGATAGTAAACACATTTATTATGCACACTGCCTCGAGCTGGTATTTAAATCATGCAGGTTTCTCCCTTTTTTCTGTGGCTTTATTGCTGCAAATGAATCACTTTATTTTAGTGTGGCTCTAAAAAATTTTTCCACGTACTTCTGTTGATGGAGATTATTCCTTTCTAATATTTTGGAAGGTCTGGGCAGTGCTGTGAAGGCATTGGTTTGCTGCATGCTCTAAATATGCAAGTTTGTTCTCGCTCTAGGAGTGTTGAAGGGTGAGGGTTACAGCTCTAAATGACCCTCACAGACAGGAGAAATGGTAAAAACAGTTTAAAAATGCTTTAACCTGCTGGGCAACTACTTCACCTAGCCTACTTCTCGGTCTTCAGCAGCAATATAACAAAAGCATCTGAGCCCAGCTGCTCTCCCCAGTCCATTCGCTTCGTACTTCTAGAGCATCCACTGTCTTTGTGCCAGGGTTTGCTGTAAGGTGCTGCAGCTCGGCGGGTGTCGGAGTGCGAGGTAGGGAAATAACCTCCTGTCTGGGGTTGGTACTGCTTGCAGACTGAGTCCTGCCTGTGCTGGCAGACTGGCTTGAGATCAGGGCAGCCCGAAGGGAAACCTGGCCTGCCTCAGGGATGAAGTAGCCCTTCTGCTCCTTTTAACAGTGACACTTCCATAGCAAGGTGCTGGGCGTCAAGGAAGGCTGCAAAGACTGCATGCTCGTTTGGAAAGCTCTGTAAATGGTCAGGGCTCTAGAGACATCTAAGAATTCAAGGGCTGCGGAGAGAGAGAGAAGAGTGAAAGAACCATTTGTTTTCCATGTTCACGGTGGGTACGTCAATATACTGCATCTGTACGTATATGAAAATATTTTCAGAATAGGTAAAAATTGGAGTTCAGACAAACTATTAACAGTTTCAAATTAAATGGAAGATTTTAAGTGAGGGCATAATTTTTATAGCAAAAACTTTACGAGCTGCACTAGATTTATACATATATTTTAGTCCCAGATACCAGCTGCTGCTGCATTCCATACATTTCCCAAGGATTAGTAAAAACTTGGAGCTGTACACAATGCATTTTCAGCTTCTGGCATATTTACCACAGTGTCATTACACAGTACAGTGGGAAATGTCAGGGGGAAAGGTTACTCCTGCAGTAGCTCAAAGACTAAGCTCTTGGCTGCGATAATATGCCACTGAAGGGCTGGGAACTTTTTTTTCTGCAACATGAGGTAGGATTTATAACATGCACTGTGTCAGCATTCATGTACCAGGCTGCACCTTTTAAAAAGAAAAACAATAATCCACTGAGGAGGATGCTGGCTGCACTTGTCACTGGAAGTGAATTCATTTGAGAGAACTGGAACTTGGAGGACAGAGTTGATGGCCTTGCCAAGGCAGGATTTGACTAAATTTACCACTTTTTAACTATTTTTTAACATTTATTTTAAAATATGAAGTAGCTAAAAATTTAAAAAAAAAAAAAAAAAAGCCTAGGAAGCAATTTTACTTGAACCATTTCTCAGTTTCAGTAGCGGCCTGCAGAGTATCAGTGAACAGTTCTGTCTCCTGGAAGTACTCCAAGCAGTACAGTGGAGGTTAAACACCTCTTTGCTCTGCAGACAGCGTTGAGTCCTGAATGCAGTGCGGAGTCGGGGAGAGGATAAACTCCCAGTACCTTGGTGGGATGCACATGGCTGCTTTGCTGTGCAGGTTATTTACAGGAGCAGTTTGTGTTTAGCTTTTGTCTCCCTCAGCTCCTTAGAGTTGGAGATGGGAGGCCAGGCGAGCGCTTCTCTGCAGGGGTCTGGTGGGGAGGAGGAGCAGGTGAGTTGCTGCCCCTTGAGGGTTGCCTGCAGTGCAGCTGTAAGACTTGGCACATGTGTCATACTGAAATCAAGGGCGGTTCTGGACAGGCATACTGAGTAAGTACTGCCTTGCACTGCCACACTGTGCCTTGGGTTTTGCATCCCATTTGAGGTGGAGCTTCCAGCAAGCACGGTAACAGCTGGGAACTTGAACAGGGGAACCCTACAGTTCGTGTGCTCAGAGAAGCCTGGGGCACTTGGAGCTGCAGTTAAACTTCAGGCTCCATGGGTGTTTTCCAAAGTGGGAAAAAATCTGTTGGTATATTCCGAGAAATAGTAATGTCCCTTTTATTTTATGTAAGGAAGATTAGGGAAATATTTATTAGCGAGATCAGGAAGGAAAAGTTGCACGTTAAATACCCCATTAGTTTGCACATGGTTGTTTTACCTGCACAAACACTGAAACCGAAATCTGTCTTTCAAAGGATGTTCTTGGCGGTTCACACAGCATAGCTACAGCTATTTTAATTTTATAACCTTTAATAGAGAAAAAGGAAAACATCTATATTTTATTTTTTCCCAAACTTTCGAATGTGTGAAGGGATGTATCTTGGCTTAAACACACTGGAGCAGTGAACAGACAGCCACAGAGTGGTCGCACGAAGGAATTTAATGAGGTGAGATTCTGCGTCTCCTCAAGGATTGCACTTCCTTCATTTTGTGAACATGTTGTGAAATTCAACAGCTTGTCGATCATACCACAGCTTCTTTGAAACATGGGATGGGGTATAAAAGATGGTCTGTGCGAGTGGCTTATATTTGGGTACGTGTGTTGTGTTTCTTGGACAGCCTCTAACGAGCTGAGCCAGAGCAGTAAGGAGTACTCGTGGCTGGAAATCTGCAGACTTTGCAACTGCTGAAAATGTAACTCTGTAGGGTCGGGGTTCACTTTTTTTATGAGCATGTGGTGTTTTGTGCTTGCTACCTGTATCCAGAGAGGGAGAACTTTTTTTTTTTAAAAAAAAAAAGAAAGAAAGAAATTGCCTTTTACATTTCTTTGAAGTGCAGCGTGTCCCTCAGCACCAGGTGAAAGCTGCCGCTCGGAGGGCACGGTGGGTGCTGGCAGCCCTGGAGTAAGGGGGGTGTAAGTGATGCAGTCTCCTTTTGTCAAATGCTCTTGGTCTCCTCTCTGGGTGTAATCTTTACAGTCGATGACTGGACAACTTAACTGAACATCAGCTAAAACACCAAGTGAGCTGGGTGTGATGTAAAGCAGACGAGGGTGCTGTTAACCAAATAGCTCCGATGCCAGCAGAGCCAGGCCGGCCGGCTGAAATCAGAGCAGAGAGCAGCGTCCCGGCCGGGGGGCGAGCAGCGGTTCCAGTGCCATGTGTGCTTGCTGCCCAGTGATGAAATGAGTTTTTTCCTCTTGCACGAGAAGTGAATGCAGCGTGTGGCCACGTCGGGCGGCGCAGAGGCAGCAGCAGCACGGAGCAGCCCAGAGGTCCATCTAGCGGCGCGCAGGAGGGCAGGGGGTGCAGCACAGGGAGCTCGGCACCGGGGGCTCTCAGCACCTTCTGCCCTGGCCACGCTAAGCCAGGTGACTCGGGTGACTGGCACTGGTCCCTGGGCAGAGCGTTTTCACCCCAGAAACATGCAGCGATGCAAGATTTCACTGCTCACGTCTCAGCACAAGACAGGCGCAGACGGCTGCTGCTCAGAGAGGAGAAAGGGAGAAGAGTTTGCAGTCTGGTTATGCAGGTAGAAGGCGCCTCGGTGTCTTCAGGGGCTGTGTCAGGGTGCTGTCACCAAACTATGGACAGCTGCTGCCAGGGAGGAACCCCATCCCCCTGCCTGGCTTACGCTTCCTCTGCAGTCTGCAGCAGATTTTGCTCAGTCTCCAGGCCCTGCACCACCCGCTTCCCACATTACATCCCTCAGTTTTTCCCAGGTAGTGCACATCTTCCTCCTCCCTGACAGGTGCTCCCATCGTTCATGTTGAATGTTTCCTCCTCTGTACTGGAGAATTCACCCAAGCATATTTCTGACGTTGCCTGTCACCAAAGTCAGAAGAATTAGTACCTTTGCTGGATTTTTTTTCTCAAAAACAGGCAGAAAATATGCTTCTTCACTCCATTTTGTTCTCTGAAATGCCTGACCCTTTTGATTGATTGTTCTCCCTATAAACTCAATATAAGAAAAACTTCGGCATAAAAAGAAATCTGCCCAAAAGGCTGTATTTTGCTGAAGCTGTAAGCAATTAAAAACAGCTCACAGCAGAAAAGCAGATTTCTGAGGAAATCTCGGTACCTCTTACTATGAACCAGTCTTTCAGTGTTGTAGCTATGGATATGTATGGTGCATCTGTGGGTTATCGTGAGTATGCATGACATACATGGGAGAAAACAGTTGCCTATGATGCTTCCTAGCAAGGCCATTTGATAGGAGTTACAGCTTGACCTAAGGTTTAGTTACTCCAGCATACCTGTAGTCATTTCAGATTTAATCTAACGATGTTTACAAACTCGATTTATGTCAATATAACCGAGACTGTGGCAGCTCGCTTTCAGGTATGTGGGCAACCATTTCACGTGGCTTTAACCCTGTCCTGTTTTAAACTCTAAATAAATAAGCAAAAAAAGACCAGGCTGGGTTCAGCGGCCCACACCAGCAGTGCAGTAGCACATTATTCTCTGCAGTCACTCCAACTGTGGAAGAAAATCGCCAGTAGCTGTAAAGTAGGAAATGTGATGCACAGTCGTGGAGCTCAGTGCCCTGTGCCAGGAGCACAGACAAATTAAATTAAAGTTAACTGCGTTAACGACAGCCAGGCTCCAGAAAGTGTCCTGGTGAGAAGCCGCGCTTTGGGCTCCGTGATTCATTTCCTGCCTTTTCCCTTTCTGTCGACGTTGCCATTCTTGGCCAAATGCACTGGAGCCATTAAAATTTAGGTGATACCTATTTCAGTTTTGTCTAGCAAAATTGGTCCTGGCAGGAATAGGCTGAAAAAAAACAAACAAACAAACAAAAAAATTTAAAAATTATTTTAATGAAGTGATCTTGGCATAAGAATATTGAGGGCTAGTCAAGATAGTCATAGAGTTTAGCGGCCCTTGTGTGTTTTTGTCTGCACTAATGAGCTGCTACAGCACTGCCCGCTGTTGAAGAAAATTAATTGGATTTTGCAGATGTCTATGAAAATCTTAAAATATATACTTGGCTAGCCAAATTTGGCTGGTTTCAACAGAATGGCAAATGTCCTAAGAAGTGGGTGACTTTCCAAATTTGACACTTGAAAGAATGAAAACATTAAAACTTCTCAGCTAAGCCAATGTAGGAATTTTGGCGTGGCCACACTGCTTATCTTTCACTGGTCCATTGGGTTTGGGACCATTTTTGTTGTTGTTGAAGCTCTCCCAAAATATTTGAGGCAGGTATTGCCATGGAAGCCCTCAGCTGAAACGGCTGCAGTTTACCAAAGTTACAGCAAGTGAAACACTCTGAGAGAAGCGTGAGGTGGCTGCAGAGACAGAGCCCTCCACCAGCTGTGCTCTGGGTGGGGAGTGTTTCATGGGCACGAGTAAGGGAAACTGAAAACACCGCCCCTGGTCATTGTGCCAGCTTCCTTGGGGCTCTGCCAGAACTTCTAATCGGAAAGCATCTCAGCCTAATGTATTCTGTACGTCTGAAGCCTGATTTTGAGCTGTATGAGTATGACTTAGGATCATCCTATGGAAAGATGAAGGAAAAAAAAATCTATTGTTCCCCAGAAGGAGGCCCAGATATCTCCAACTGCACCAGCAGATGGCAGTTTGACACTTGCCCGTGCACGGAGAGCTGTCATCGTGCTCTGTACGCATTTCTTTGTCCACTAAAATAAAATGGCCGTGGTTTCACAAAGGGCAACCTTTTGTTAGGAGTTAAAAATCAGATCCAGCACGGAAAACAGTTTGCTCCTCCTTTGCGCAAGGCACAGCTCTTATTAAAAATTCTTGCAAACCTGGCACTAGTACTCTTTATCCTGGTACACACACAATTTTTGAACATTCGTGGTCTTCTTTCCATCAGAGCGGATGGTGTTATTTTTCCATCAAGAAAACCTTGGCTGCTGCTGGTTGTGTTCAGCAATGCTGCTCTGTGACCTACGGGTGGAAGTCCAACAAGTCCAACACCGCCCTGGTGTTTCTGCTTATGATCACCTCACATTTTTCCCGTGAAGAAGCTGCAGGTGGTCATCTTCAGGGTTACACGAGAGGGCTCCTGCAGCAATCAGAAGGGCGGCCCCATGAGTCTCGGCTACAGAGCTTGTGAAATGTTCAGCCGGGGGAAGGACCGGAGCTCCCGGGTGGCCACAGGACAGCATCCCTGGAGAGCCAGGGCTGTGTGCTTCGGTCACACAGGCTGCAAGTTCTGCTCCTTCCTGCGGTGTGGCTGCCAGGTTTCAGGTCTGGTGGTGAGCTCCATGCAGTGAAGCAGACTTAGTTCCTTGTATTAAGCAGCAAGAAAATATTAAACGATAAATCAGTATGAGCAATAGCAGCACTCCTAGGGAGACGGCATCAAAAAAAATAGAAAACAAAATAGAGAAGGAGGCGTTATCAGCATTGGGATGTTCTGGAGAAAATAATTAAAGTTATAGACCTCATTATTTGATTTCTTAGAAAGTCCCATTCCCAATGAAGTCAGCAGAGACAAAGCACAACAGAAATACAAATCCAGCATAAGGTTATGAATAATTTTAATAATTATTCCCTACTCATGTTTTAAAAACCTGTTTCTATATCCATCAGCCATTGGGAATTTTGGGAGTAAAAGAGTAAAACAACAATTTGTTGAATTTCAAATGTAAGTGCGTCAAAATAGGGGGAAATAGGGTTCTTGGGAACAGACACGTGCTGAGTTGCAGAAAGGCTGAATGGTTTTCTCAAACTTAATCTGGGAATAAATAATACTTTGCATGAGCAACAACTAAAGCTTTCTCTGACTGTATTTTGACTGTGTGTGAGCCACAAACTGCACAACAGCGGCACAGATCCCCAAAGAACAAAGTCCAAGGGAGGCAGCCTGACAGCGCCAGGAGCTGCTGGGCTGCCCTGAGGGCAAAGGGGCAGCGACAGCGGGGAACGGGGCGCGCTGCGGGGGGATGGAGGCACAGACAGAGAATGAGGAGCACAGCCCCGAAACGGCTGGGCACAGGGCTGCCATCAGTCACCCCAGGGCTACCAAATTTCTGCAAGTTTGACCTCGAGTAACCCCGAGGGCTAATTG
Organism: Netta rufina; assembly: GCF_964035555.1. Classification (NCBI taxonomy): domain Eukaryota; kingdom Metazoa; phylum Chordata; class Aves; order Anseriformes; family Anatidae; genus Netta; species Netta rufina. The sequence goes on along the minus strand of NC_140128.1, from coordinate 9,246,874 downwards.
GTTGACCTCAGATGACCCCGGGGCTCCCAAAAATCTGCAAGGTTGACCTCGAGTAACCCCGAGGGCTAATTGGTTGACCTCAGATGACCCCAGGGCTCCCAAAAATCTCCAACGTTGACCTCGAGTAACCCCGAGGGCTAATTGGTTGACCTCAGATGACCCCGGGGCTCCCAAAAATCTCCAAGTTTGACCTCGAGTAACCCCGAGGGCTAATTGGTTGACCTCAGATGACCCCGGGGCTCCCAAAAATCTGCAAGGTTGACCTCGAGTAACCCCGAGGGCTAATTGGTTGACCTCAGATGACCCCAGGGCTCCCAAAAATCTCCAACGTTGACCTCGAGTAACCCCGAGGGCTAATTGGTTGACCTCAGATGACCCCGGGGCTCCCAAAAATCTCCAAGTTTGACCTCGAGTAACCCCGGGGGCTAATTGGTTGACCTCAGATGACCCCGGGGCTCCCAAAAATCTCCAAGTTTGACCTCGAGTAACCCCGAGGGCTAATTGGTTGACCTCAGATGACCCCGGGGCTCCCAAAAATCTCCAAGTTTGACCTCGAGTAACCCCGAGGGCTAATTGGTTGACCTCAGATGACCCCGGGGCTCCCAAAAATCTCCAAGTTTGACCTCGAGTAACCCCGGGGGCTAATTGGTTGACCTCAGATGACCCCGGGGCTCCCAAAAATCTCCAAGTTTGACCTCGAGTAACCCCGAGGGCTAATTGGTTGACCTCTGATGACCCCGGGGCTCCCAAATTTCTGCAAGTTTGACCTCGAGTAACCCCGAGGGCTAATTGGTTGACCTCAGATGACCCCGGGGCTCCCAAAAATCTCCAAGTTTGACCTCGAGTAACCCCGAGGGCTAATTGGTTGACCTCAGATGACCCCGGGGCTCCCAAAAATCTCCAAGTTTGACCTCGAGTAACCCCGGGGGCTAATTGGTTGACCTCAGATGACCCCGGGGCTCCCAAAAATCTCCAAGTTTGACCTCGAGTAACCCCGAGGGCTAATTGGTTGACCTCAGATGACCGCGGGGCTCCCAAATTTCTGCAAGTTTGACCTCGAGTAACCCCGAGGGCTAATTGGTTGACCTCAGATGACCCCGGGGCTCCCAAAAATCTCCAAGTTTGACCTCGAGTAACCCCGAGGGCTAATTGGTTGACCTCAGATGACCCCGGGACTCCCAAAAATCTCCAAGGTTGACCTCGAGTAACCCCGAGGGCTAATTGGTTGACCTCAGATGACCTCGGGGCTCCCAAAAATCTCCAAGTTTGACCTCGAGTAACCCCGAGGGCTAATTGGTTGACCTCTGATGACCCCGGGGCTCCCAAAAATCTCCAAGTTTGACCTCGAGTAACCCCGAGGGCTAATTGGTTGACCTCTGATGACCCCGGGGCTCCCAAATTTCTGCAAGTTTGACCTCGAGTAACCCCGAGGGCTAATTGGTTGACCTCAGATGACCCCGGGGCTCCCAAAAATCTCCAAGTTTGACCTCGAGTAACCCCGAGGGCTAATTGGTTGACCTCAGATGACCCCGGGGCTCCCAAAAATCTCCAAGTTTGACCTCGAGTAACCCCGGGGGCTAATTGGTTGACCTCAGATGACCCCGGGGCTCCCAAAAATCTCCAAGTTTGACCTCGAGTAACCCCGAGGGTTAATTGGTTGACCTCTGATGACCCCGGGGCTCCCAAATTTCTGCAAGTTTGACCTCGAGTAACCCCGAGGGCTAATTGGTTGACCTCAGATGACCCCGGGGCTCCCAAAAATCTCCAAGTTTGACCTCGAGTAACCCCGAGGGCTAATTGGTTGACCTCAGATGACCCCGGGGCTCCCAAAAATCTCCAAGTTTGACCTCGAGTAACCCCGGGGGCTAATTGGTTGACCTCAGATGACCCCGGGGCTCCCAAAAATCTCCAAGTTTGACCTCGAGTAACCCCGAGGGCTAATTGGTTGACCTCAGATGACCCCGGGGCTCCCAAAAATCTCCAAGGTTGACCTCGAGTAACCCCGAGGGCTAATTGGTTGACCTCAGATGACCCCGGGGCTCCCAAAAATCTCCAAGTTTGACCTCGAGTAACCCCGAGGGCTAATTGGTTGACCTCTGATGACCCCGGGCTACCAAATTTCTGCAAGTTTGACCTCGAGTAACCCCGAGGGCTAATTGGTTGACCTCAGATGACCCCGGGGCTCCCAAAAATCTCCAAGTTTGACCTCGAGTAACCCCGGGGGCTAATTGGTTGACCTCAGATGACCCCGGGGCTCCCAAAAATCTCCAAGTTTGACCTCGAGTAACCCCGAGGGCTAATTGGTTGACCTCAGATGACCCCAGGGCTCCCAAAAATCTCCAACGTTGACCTCGAGTAACCCCGAGGGCTAATTGGTTGACCTCAGATGACCCCGGGGCTCCCAAAAATCTCCAAGTTTGACCTCGAGTAACCCCGGGGGCTAATTGGTTGACCTCAGATGACCCCGGGGCTCCCAAAAATCTCCAAGTTTGACCTCGAGTAACCCCGAGGGCTAATTGGTTGACCTCAGATGACCCCAGGGCTCCCAAAAATCTCCAACGTTGACCTCGAGTAACCCCGAGGGCTAATTGGTTGACCTCAGATGACCCCGGGGCTCCCAAAAATCTCCAAGTTTGACCTCGAGTAACCCCGAGGGCTAATTGGTTGACCTCAGATGACCCCGGGGCTCCCAAAAATCTCCAAGTTTGACCTCGAGTAACCCCGAGGGCTAATTGGTTGACCTCAGATGACCCCGGGGCTCCCAAAAATCTCCAAGTTTGACCTCGAGTAACCCCGAGGGCTAATTGGTTGACCTCAGATGACCCCGGGGCTCCCAAAAATCTCCAAGTTTGACCTCGAGTAACCCCGAGGGCTAATTGGTTGACCTCAGATGACCCCGGGGCTCCCAAATTTCTGCAAGTTTGACCTTGAGTAACCCCGGGGGCTAATTGGTTGACCTCAGATGACCCCGGGGCTCCCAAAAATCTCCAAGTTTGACCTCGAGTAACCCCGAGGGCTAATTGGTTGACCTCTGATGACCCCGGGGCTCCCAAAAATCTCCAAGTTTGACCTCGAGTAACCCCGAGGGCTAATTGGTTGACCTCTGATGACCCCGGGCTACCAAATTTCTGCAAGTTTGACCTCGAGTAACCCCGAGGGCTAATTGGTTGACCTCAGATGACCCTGGGGCTCCCAAAAATCTCCAAGTTTGACCTCGAGTAACCCCGGGGGCTAATTGGTTGACCTCAGATGACCCCGGGGCTCCCAAAAATCTCCAAGTTTGACCTCGAGTAACCCCGAGGGCTAATTGGTTGACCTCAGATGACCCCAGGGCTCCCAAAAATCTCCAACGTTGACCTCGAGTAACCCCGAGGGCTAATTGGTTGACCTCAGATGACCCCGGGGCTCCCAAAAATCTCCAAGGTTGACCTCGAGTAACCCCGAGGGCTAATTGGTTGACCTCAGATGACCCCGGGGCTCCCAAAAATCTCCAAGTTTGACCTCGAGTAACCCCGAGGGCTAATTGGTTGACCTCAGATGACCCCGGGGCTCCCAAAAATCTCCAAGTTTGACCTCGAGTAACCCCGAGGGCTAATTGGTTGACCTCAGATGACCCCGGGGCTCCCAAAAATCTCCAAGGTTGACCTCGAGTAACCCCGAGGGCTAATTGGTTGACCTCAGATGACCCCGGGGCTCCCAAATTTCTGCAAGTTTGACCTTGAGTAACCCCGGGGGCTAATTGGTTGACCTCAGATGACCCCGGGGCTCCCAAAAATCTCCAAGTTTGACCTCGAGTAACCCCGAGGGCTAATTGGTTGACCTCTGATGACCCCGGGGCTCCCAAAAATCTCCAAGTTTGACCTCGAGTAACCCCGAGGGCTAATTGGTTGACCTCAGATGACCCCGGGGCTCCCAAATTTCTGCAAGTTTGACCTCGAGTAACCCCGAGGGCTAATTGGTTGACCTCAGATGACCCTGGGGCTCCCAAATTTCTGCAAGTTTGACCTCGAGTAACCCCGGGGGCTAATTGGTTGACCTCAGATGACCCCGGGGCTCCCAAAAATCTCCAAGTTTGACCTCGAGTAACCCCGAGGGCTAATTGGTTGACCTCAGATGACCCCGGGGCTCCCAAAAATCTCCGACGTTGACCTCGAGTAACCCCGAGGGCTAATTGGTTGACCTCAGATGACCCCGGGGCTCCCAAAAATCTCCAAGTTTGACCTCGAGTAACCCCGAGGGCTAATTGGTTGACCTCAGATGACCCCGGGGCTCCCAAAAATCTGCAAGGTTGACCTCGAGTAACCCCGAGGGCTAATTGGTTGACCTCAGATGACCCCGGGGCTCCCAAAAATCTCCAAGTTTGACCTCGAGTAACCCCGAGGGCTAATTGGTTGACCTCAGATGACCCCGGGGCTCCCAAAAATCTCCAAGTTTGACCTCGAGTAACCCCGAGGGCTAATTGGTTGACCTCAGATGACCCCAGGGCTCCCAAAAATCTCCAACGTTGACCTCGAGTAACCCCGAGGGCTAATTGGTTGACCTCAGGTGACCCCGGGGCTCCCAAAAATCTCCAAGTTTGACCTCGAGTAACCCCGGGGGCTAATTGGTTGACCTCAGATGACCCCGGGGCTCCCAAAAATCTGCAAGGTTGACCTCGAGTAACCCCGAGGGCTAATTGGTTGACCTCAGATGACCCCGGGGCTCCCAAAAATCTCCAAGTTTGACCTCGAGTAACCCCGGGGGCTAATTGGTTGACCTCAGATGACCCCGGGGCTCCCAAAAATCTCCAAGTTTGACCTCGAGTAACCCCGAGGGCTAATTGGTTGACCTCAGATGACCCCGGGGCTCCCAAATTTCTGCAAGTTTGACCTTGAGTAACCCCGGGGGCTAATTGGTTGACCTCAGATGACCCCGGGGCTCCCAAAAATCTCCAAGTTTGACCTCGAGTAACCCCGAGGGCTAATTGGTTGACCTCAGATGACCCCGGGGCTCCCAAAAATCTCCAAGTTTGACCTCGAGTAACCCCGAGGGCTAATTGGTTGACCTCTGATGACCCCGGGGCTCCCAAATTTCTGCAAGTTTGACCTCGAGTAACCCCGGGGGCTAATTGGTTGACCTCAGATGACCCCGGGGCTCCCAAAAATCTCCAAGTTTGACCTCGAGTAACCCCGAGGGCTAATTGGTTGACCTCAGATGACCCCGGGGCTCCCAAAAATCTCCAAGTTTGACCTCGAGTAACCCCGGGGGCTAATTGGTTGACCTCAGATGACCCCGGGGCTCCCAAAAATCTCCAAGTTTGACCTCGAGTAACCCCGAGGGCTAATTGGTTGACCTCTGATGACCCCGGGGCTCCCAAAAATCTCCAAGGTTGACCTCGAGTAACCCCGAGGGCTAATTGGTTGACCTCAGATGACCCCGGGGCTCCCAAAAATCTCCAAGTTTGACCTCGAGTAACCCCGAGGGCTAATTGGTTGACCTCAGATGACCCCGGGGCTCCCAAAAATCTCCAAGTTTGACCTCGAGTAACCCCGAGGGCTAATTGGTTGACCTCAGATGACCCCGGGGCTCCCAAAAATCTCCAAGGTTGACCTCGAGTAACCCCGAGGGCTAATTGGTTGACCTCAGATGACCCCGGGGCTCCCAAAAATCTCCAAGTTTGACCTCGAGTAACCCCGGGGGCTAATTGGTTGACCTCAGATGACCCCGGGGCTCCCAAAAATCTCCAAGGTTGACCTCGAGTAACCCCGAGGGCTAATTGGTTGACCTCAGATGACCCCGGGGCTCCCAAAAATCTCCAAGTTTGACCTCGAGTAACCCCGGGGGCTAATTGGTTGACCTCAGATGACCCCGGGGCTCCCAAAAATCTCCAAGTTTGACCTCGAGTAACCCCGAGGGCTAATTGGTTGACCTCAGATGACCCCGGGGACCCAAAAATCTCCAAGTTTGACCTCGAGTAACCCCGAGGGCTAATTGGTTGACCTCAGATGACCCCGGGGCTCCCAAAAATCTCCAAGGTTGACCTCGAGTAACCCCGAGGGCTAATTGGTTGACCTCAGATAACCCCCGGGGCTCCCAAAAATCTCCAAGTTTGACCTCGAGTAACCCCGAGGGCTAATTGGTTGACCTCAGATGACCCCAGGGCTCCCAAAAATCTCCAACGTTGACCTCGAGTAACCCCGAGGGCTAATTGGTTGACCTCAGATGACCCCGGGTCTCACAAAAACTGCAAGTTTGTCCTCGAGTAAGCCTTGAGAAACCCCTGCATGGGAGTAGCCTCCCCTACACCTTTTGTCTGCCTCTCCAGTTTGTGGGGTTTCCCCACTGCAGCAGTAGTTTCTGGGGTCTCAGTGCCCCCCATTTTCAGGGTTCCCCCCCTTCCATGCATTGGCCCTTCCAGATTCAAGCGTTGTTTCAAAAACATCAGCACAGGTTTAAGCCTCAAAGCAAGACTTTACTTTACAGAGCTTGCGTTCGTTAACAAAAATCATCCCCACAGCTCACTTCTTAACCACCCTCCCCACACAGGCGAACAATTAGTCCTTAACAAGCACATCCCAAATTAGCTGTGAGTATAAAATGGCAGAGAGGAGGTCTGTTAGGGTTTGATCCACTTCCAAGGTGAGTGGCTTTGTGGGCTGTTTGATGCATGCAGCTAGCAATCAATGTTGTTGGGCATCTTCTTTTCCACCTCGTTTTTATCCTTTCTTGGTGGTATTTTCTTCTTTCCTTCTTCTGAAAGGCACAAGGGCACTTCCCCTGCTCCTGACAGAGCTGACTTCTTGTACTTGTTTGCCATACATCACATGTACAGCCAGCTGCTCCTTTGTGCTTGCCTATCCTCTGCCCAGTGGCACTTTGTTATTGTATTGAGTGCCTTTTGCTGGTGGGCTTACTACAGACCTTCAACTTGCATCTCCACTCTTGCTGCTTACCCTTGTTGAATTCTCTTCCACCTCTTAGTGCAGCAGGGCACCCGTGCTGGGGTCCTCCTGAGGGACTCTGCTTTTACATAAGGGGGAAAGTAGATATTAATAATAATTATCACCATCATCTGTGAAAGGATTCCAAGCTTTACTTCAGACCCATCCTCCTATGTGAGTGATTCCAGAGGCAGTCCACAGTAGAGGACTTACATCTCCTGTTGAGGGTCCCCAGGAGCAGAGAGCTGGCAGGGGAGCTTCTGTAGAAGGGCTGTTCTTGTAGGAGCTCTCATTATCCTCTGGGTGAGCACAGGTGTGTTCTCTGACTGTGGGCTGCAAGCCATACAAATTCCTGAAAATGAAGAGAAAGAGAAAAATCAGTAAATTCCTAATCTCTGTGTGTCTGCATCCCACCTGGAGAGAAATGGATGTTGTGTGAGGTTGAGAGTGCCCAAGGAAGGAAAGGGTTATTGTCCTGGGACAGAACAGAGATAGGAAAGGAATAATTAATTCCAGGTGTGTGTGAAGTGACTGAAAATATCCGGGGCTTTCCTGTGGTGCTCCCTGGAGCTGGGTATCTCCAGCACCTAAAATGGCTGCAACAGCCCACCCCATGCGAGAAGGTTCTTTGTTAGAGCCAGTGGCAGGAATTTCTTACTCCCTTTTCATGAGAGAGAGAAAAGCCTGGTCTTGGCATCTCCCCTTGAGTCACAGTCCCAGAACTGTAGAGTTGCTATGCAGAGAAGGAAGGAAATGTACAGGAAAGAAGATACAAGTAAATGACAAAAAATCTCCCCAGCTGCAGTCAATGCTAGCTGCATGCTCTCTGTGGGGAAGCCTCATCCCTCCCCTACCAGGCATGTGAGGGGAGTGTCCTGGCACCAGGTGCAGTCAGGGACTTGGGTTGTGAGCTGCCACCATGTCCGTGCGTTCCCTTAGCATGCCTGGGAGGTCAGTGCCCCTCTGCCTGGCTGGACACCCAACAAGACTTTGCTTTTCCAGAGGCAGTTTCCAGCACAACAATCCAGATCTGAGTTGTGGGTCATATGGTTTAATTTAATATAGTGTAATTTAGGCATAATTCTTAGAACTTAGCCATGCTGAAGGAAGAATTTTGCATTGTGTAGCCCTTCATAACATGAAATATCTGCCCAAGCCTCATGCTCGTATCTAATTATGACTACATTCTGTCACTGTATTAATGCTTTGCCCTTTCCATAGATTATCTTTACAAATGGATATAAGGCCATGTTGACTGACACCAGAGTACATTCTTCCTCAGAAAATAATCATTCTTTCTTCTACTTACAACCCAGTGTTAGTTTTATTTCTTCTCTGTTAGGTGTTCTATCTGCTTGGGAACTCTAATTCTTACTATTCTGTTGTCAAATGCTCTGACAATGGGCAAGACAAAGCTTCTTGCTCATTGCTCAATTTTTCTATCGTTATCCTTACCTTCTGGCAGTGTTTGGGTTTGTTAACATCTCGGGCTCTTTTTTGCAATCATCCAAAACAACACTAATGCTCACAAAAAAGAATGAGACAAGCAATGACACCATCCTGCAGAACTTAGCATGGCTGCATGTGACTTGATGAAGACAGGTCTACAAAAGAAAATCAGTTGGTCACTTACGCAACTGTGATGTAGTTACTCAGCTTCTAAGGTGTAACACTGATGTCTGTCTTCTGCTGTCCTGCACTGGGAGCGTAATCCTTTCATTGATATGTATCCATGCCGTGCTTCCGAGGGGCATCTCAAGGTGCTCTGTGCTGTTTTACCCTCTAGGAGAAATTTTGAAAGCGGTCTTAGTTTCAGAAAGTCTTACCTTTGTGGTTCACCAGTACAGACAGAAAAAAGTATTATGCACATTTCTGGTGTATTGTTAACAAAATATCCCCTTCAAATGGGCTTTTATTCCATTTCTGATTGAAATTTGCTTCTTTACTGCAATGCTCTGTTAAATTTTATCATGAAGATCCTTTTTTATTCAGGCATAATTGGGGACCAGGGTTCAGGTTGTTGGCTACAGGATTAATGGCATATTCACAACTGCATGGAAATCCCATTAACATCACACTTTGACTCCTTCGAGGCTTTGAGAGCTTCCTTCTCTATTTCTTCCCTTCCAGAACGTCAGTACTGGGGCTCAGACCTGCAGCTTCCCGAAATACCTTTTGAAGAGATCATGTACAATGATCGAAGTGCATACCAGTGGCTGTGCACCCTAAAGAAAGTGGGAATTGTGCTACTAACAGGAGCTGCTGCTAGGCAGGGGGAGTTGGTTAAGCTTGGCCACAGGATTGGTTTCCTGCGTCTCACTTTTTATGGGTAAGTTGCTGTTGGTTTTTAGTTGTTGTTTTTCGGTTTTGTTTTTAATATCCTTGCTTTGCCAACTGTAATCACGTATTTCACTTCAGCTTACCGGACCTCTCTTGTGGATTAATTTATGAAAGCAAGAGGATTTTTTTCTTGCCTACTATTATGAAAATGCGGAGACAATTGTTAATCTGTATAAGGAAAAATGTCTGGCAACAGATAGCAGATACATGACAACCCCAAGAGAGCCATATTTATCTGTATCACTGAGCAAAATCAAAAATCCCTAATCCAGTTCCCTTCTGCACAGAGGATGAGGTAGCTGTACATTTTCTTAGTCTGCTGAGTTATGGAAATAGGTAAGAGCATGCTGAGATGTGCGAAAATCCACTTTTCCCTACTGTGAGCAGAGTCCAACCTGAAAAGCCACAACCAACCTCGCAATGCAGTACCCCATGAGACTACATAAAAGACCTCTTCCAAATTGCTGTACCTATGAATAATAAAGTTTGGGGGGGTGGGAGGGGAGGGATGGTTTGTTTCACTTTTTCCTTTAATTACCAGAACACTAGGACTCTGTAGCTTGGCCTGGATCACCTCTTCCTTGGGAAGACGTCTAGAGCATGTTCACATCTTATTTCAGTCCCAGGAATTGATAACTCACTGGGGGAAGAGGCAAAATTCAGTTTGCTATTGAAATCCAGCCCCCAAACCCTAGCTCCACAACATGTCCCATGCCTTGCTGGTGCAGGTCCCAGCCCTGTGTGCTCCTTGCTGGTATTTCACAGCTGCTCCTTGTTTCTATTTTAGTCTTTCTTAAAAGATGGTAACATTTAAACACACTTGTTATTTCTTTGTGCCTCAAAACACACCAAAACATCATCAATTTAGTGCTTCCCATCTGAAAAGTTCCCTTCTCCCCCATAATAAATTAAAAGATAAATATTACAGCAAGACTTCTTCACTTGAATCTACCTAGTTCAGAAGACAACCAGATAAACCATGTGGGCAACAACCAAAGCATCTCCTTTGTCTAAAATTATGTAAAATAAAAAGCAGGAAAACAGTCAACCTTTGCCAGAAAGATGATGTTCCCACCAGACTTTAACTCAGAAGGGAAGATTTTCTTCCCCTTAATAGTCTTGTATGGAGGCACATGAGTCCTGTTAGAATATGCCATGTGGGTGAGGTTGGTATGAGCAGCACTATGATACTGGGAGAAACTTATTAAATCAAGAGGGAGGAGGGTAAAGGAAAGGTCCTTTTTTCAAGCTACAGTGCTTAAGACTTACTGTTTATTGTTACATCTTCATTTTACCAATGAAGTTTCATCATTAGATAATACTACTGGCTCTTAAATTTATTAAACAACTTCTAAAAGGCAGGGGAAGAGCTAGTGTGATATAATAGCAACTTCTGGCAGCATGGAAGTTAGTCCTGATCCATTCTCTCCACTTTTGTGTTGCTTTCTGCCCATGCACCCAGAGGACCCTGCTCCCAGGTCAGCTGCTGCCCTCAGACATGCTCACATATGAGCCCTGACACTAAATTGCATGAATGTAGAGGGAAAGAGTTTAAGTCTATGAACAAGACCTGCTATCTTTTTCTTTCTCACTAGTTATATTTCAGTATTTCTGAAACAAAGGCTTGATTCAAATCTCTGGCAGCCCAAGCATCCCTCTGGCAGAGTCACTCACTGGCACATTGGTTCCGTGTGGGGTTGCCTCAGAGCAGTGTCCTTGTGACCTTGGCCGCAGCGTATGGCTGTACTCCAGACAGCACGCCAAACACCAGCACCCCTAACGGAGAACAAAAACATAGTTTTTAAGGCATAGTCATGGATTTGCTTCTGCAAGGTTCACCAAAGAATATTGTGCTTGGATAAAACACAAGCAAAAGCCGAGTGGCTTATCCTGCACTACGAACGTGTCAGTTGACTTGAAAACTAAACACCACAACCCCTGCAAGGAATGGCTGTGGCCACGGCATCCCTTCCCTTGGTCGCACAGGAAAAATGGAATTCTTCATAATACTTCTTATGTTGAAAATCAACCTGTTTCTGTGACACTTTTTTTCCTGTGCTTCAAACCTGGGAAGCTGGCTCAGGAAAAATCTTCAAAATCAGCCAAAATTCTGAGTTCACTTCAGTGAACTTCAGATACAACACTTGTGAGAATGGCATTTTATTATTATTTTTTTTTTTTCTGCTGACCTCCAAAAAGAGGGGGGTAGAGGGAACAACTGCTTTAAATTACCATTAATATTATGAGTCTTCTGTCAGTTCCAGAAACCACCTTAAATATTTGTAAGGCTTGAAAAAGAAACATGTATAATGTACTAGGTTGGTTAAGATGATGTACTTTCACTAGGATGTTTTTTTCCCCTTTCTGCTCACTGTGCCAGAAGGAAAAGTGGTTTTCAACGTTAACTGGGATTTGGTCATGTCCATCCTACTAAATCTAATGGGAACAGAACTCCCTGCTCCACTTGGAAACCTTATCCAGTGCTAGTAAATATTTTCTGCTGTTAAAAGCATTCCTAATGTCAAGCACGTCTACATCTGGCAGCCTGCTACAGGTCTCACTTAAATACTTGCATCGTTATGCAAGTAGCACCGCTTGCTTTTTCTGTTCTGATGTGCTCCTCCTAGCAGCTATGCAGTGGCTCCCTTCTGAGGATGTTCTGCTGCTTTCTGGGGTACCTGAGGGGTGAAAGCTGCAGGGGTATCTTAGTTCAGTTAGCAATGAGCAGAGAACAACAAACTGGTTCCTTGTTAAAGCATATCACTACAACGAAGTACATAATATCTGCATGATAGCTTGAGATAGCTTGAGACAGGGGAAAAAGCAACCCTTCAAAATACCCCACGTGTGTGATTGGGTTACAACAGAACTTGTAGGAGCTTCCCTTTGTTTAAGGGATGAGGAACTGGATCTAGAAGTTTCTAGGCCCTAAAACTGGAAATGATCTCTACATCTCCTAGAGGCATTTCATCCACTGTCCATCTGCTGAGTGCCACAACATGTTTTTCACAAAGGCATCCAAAAGGTTTTGATACTTACAACACTTAGCAGCACTGTAAGCACTGTAAGATAAAACATCTGCCATTCTGCTTGGCTGTCTGCCTCAGCTCTCGGCATCCTTGCTGTTCAAAATTACTGCAAATTTCCCACTCGAAATTGTCTTCAGTGTCCACCTTGCGATAACTCTCTGCACTGTTTAAGAGATTCCAGAGAGTCAATTAATACATAAATGTGCATTAACTATTAGGACATTTTACCTGACTGTCTGAGCCAATAAGAGATTCAGATTCAGTTGTGCCATCAGAATTTTTCTGTTAAAATAAATTAGTGTTGTGCCTCACTGATTCTTGCCTAATATGGTTATAAAGAGTAATGTTTATTAAATACTTCCTTTTGTTTAAGGTCAGTTTGATGTATTTGTTGTATTTATTGTGTTTAAAAATGATTTCAATCAAACTGATTTGTATGGATGAGTTCTGAGTCTCTGACATATATTTAAGTGTTTTAATACATCCTTCAGTGAACTTCCTGATCATTCATGTCCATGCCCGTTCATGTTCAGGACCAAGGCTGAAATTTGACCTCAGTCCACAACAATTGCGCAAATAATATTTAGAGCTGCTTTCACTATTTAAATCAGATTTCCTTTTGGTGTCAATTAAACCTTTGTTTTATTTTGTTTGTTAATCAAAAAGACTGTAAATAGAAAGTTGGGTTGCAAAATATTAACCCTTCTCAGAAGAAGCATCGTTCAGCTGCACAACTATCAGCCATGGCTCCTTCCTCCCAGCACGCTTGCACATGTGCAGGCACACACGTTGCACATGAAATGTTTTTTAAAATGACCTGGGACATTGCCCCCCCAATAAGAGCACTGTTTTTAAAAAGAGGGGTGAGGAGGGAATTCCTCAAGTACTAAAAAATACAGTTAGGATCACATGTAAGCTTCCTGTTAGGTGTAGTGATTTAAATACTACCCATTAACTATTCTTAAGTCACAAACCTAGTGTCAAATATTTTAATACAGCTATGTATGAAGCGGTAACATACTAAATGTACCCAACAGATAGCTAGGGAGCTGTATTCAAATAGCTTAATAACCCAGCTTTTGTTAAATGTGAATCCATCACATGAAATTGTGAAGATTTCAATTTTGTGTGTGTGTGGTGGTGGTTTGTTTGTTTTCAAGTGTTTTAAAAGAAAGAAGTTTCTTATTTTTAGGCATGAGTAGCTGGAACATAGTCTAAAACTACTACAGAGGAGAAAAGGCCTCTGTTGCTATAGTACCTTTTCTCCTGATTTAACCTGTTTCCTTGTTCAATATACTTACTGTAGCACCTGGTCTTGGTACTCTGACATAGTTCTCACAGTAGCAGAAATTGTATTGAGGTTTCAAACTGAACGACAGGCTCAGAACAGCTGCTTTTGGTCCACGTCTTTACCCCTAAAAGAGAAGTTCATTTATTACTGGCATTCAATTCTGAAGTGCTTTTTACAACTGTAATAAAATCATAATTGTTGGTAGTCCCCTTGCTATTTCACCAGTGCCCAAGTACAAGACCTACTACTATTTTAAATAAAATGGATAAACCTGAAACGGTCAAGTTTGTTGAATAAAACATCCCTCCGCAGGGCCATGCATTTTACTGAAATGTAACAGAAATGAATATAACACGTACGTGGAAAAATGAAAGCCTTTTTTCTTGCCTAGATGTCTGTTTGGTACATGCTATCTTAAAAGGTCACTTCTGTGGAAACATTCTCTGCATCAGCCCTACAAGAGGGGGGTCCACACTTACTTCCCTGGGAGCATTTTTTTTTGTTAAACTACAGAGGAACAACTCCACCAGCAGGTTCTCCACTCCTCCTGCAGAGCATTTCATCAAACCCTCCTGTGCTGGACCCTGCGCTCCTTCCCCTTCAGAAACCTCTCTCAGTGCTTGGTGTGAATCGAGGGCTTCCCTGGGGCCCACCTGCACCTCCCAGAGGGCTGCAGCTGCAAGAGGAGGACACGGGTCCCAAATCTCTTACAAACAAGACCTCGATTTTTAATGAAGTGCAAGGCCAGGTGATTTAAGTGTGGCTTCAGTTCCTACCGCAGCCATTTTCTAAAGCTAAAGATGAGCCAGGCAGAGTAGTTTTCTGCTCAGAGAGACTGAGCTCACGTCGCCCCTTAATGCCAAAACAAGAAGTGCTACACCCGCCTGGTGCCAAATTTCCTGCTATGTCAAACAGCGTGAGCAATTCATGCTGAAATCTGACCCTAATTAGTAAACCATAAGCCATTCTAACTGTTTTGTTCTCTCTATGGGATGGGAGTCCTCTGACATTACCTGTGTTTTCTCCTGTAAAAAAGCATCTTCTTTCTTTCTTTCCTCTCCTGGACTTGGTCTAACAGCTCTCCCTGTGACTGAGTTCATACTTGAGCTCTGTTGATACTTTGACAAAGTCTTTTTTCCAGGCCCAGCACTCGGCTCCCCATTAGAATCGCTTTGTCTGTTTAATTATTGCTGACTGCAAGGCAGTAACGAGCTATGACAGAAGCTCCACGCGTGAAAGGGGAGCCCCCAGGGACAGGTCCCCTGGAAAGCATAGCAGCAGGAAAGCTCTGACCTCTTTTGCAAGATGTCACAACAGCTTTAGAAAGTATTACCATTCCAGCAATTGTATCTATTGTATATAAATGAGACAATTAAAATGCATTAATTTGTTCTAGAAACAGTAAGTGATACTGGAGCCTTTGTAATTAAATATGGAGTGAACATAGCTACCATCAACACCAGTGACAAGGGTGATATAACAAGCTAGTTTTTGGCTGTACAAGTGGGAGCTATGGAAATGTGGTTCAAGTTACCATACTTCAGCACTGAAGTCATGTACTGATGAATATGTGCTGTACCATATAATAAAAGTGATTTTTCCCAGGCGTTGAAGCACACTCGCAAATATTCACGTTGTTTTTTTTTTTTTTTTTTTTTTTTTCCCCTTAGCAATTTCAGAAATTCAGCTTTAGTATTTTGCATGGTTCTTTTACCAACTGCTACTCCTGGAACAGAAGTGTTTGTGTACTCCATAGAAGTGATTTCGGTCTGCATGTGCTTTATCCTCTTTTCTTATTTAAGCGCTGTTAACAAGTAATGCAAGCACACCACCTGAAACGCATAATAGATTTGGTCTACACTAATTCAAAGGGAAAAAATGAGTTTCACATTTTTCTTTGAAGTCACTCACGTTCCTCAATTCCATGACCTGCATATGGTGACTGAGGCTTCCCCAGGCGAGCGTCTGCATCTCCATCACGCCCTCGCTGAGCGCTGGCTTCAGCCCCACGCTCTGTGCAGACCAAATGTGTGGGTCTTGGTCTCCATCTCTCCTGCACGGCCTGCCATGTGAAACAGGGTTTGAATGCGCTGCAACGGGATGTATTCACGTCTTTATTATATAACTAAGACTCCATTTTTTTGCACTTGTCAGTAAACTTTCATACAGAATTTTGTCTAATTTCAACACTGAAACTATGTGATTAGATAAGGGGGAGGGGGAATTCTCAGAGAGAGCATCAGCAAAGAGAAAGAAGGTACGAAGTTTTAAATCAAGACAATTTCTCTTTAATGGTGAGTCTGCGTGTACCAGGAAAAATCCCACTGCAAAGGATACTCTGTATTTTCCAAGACTGTGAAACTTTAAAATTAACTTTGGGGCAAAATTATATAGCTTTAAATAATTTTATATTTCACTTGTGTACTCCATCTGGCAGGGGAAAAAGTAAAGCCCATAAAAAGTGGTCCAAATCCCATTCGAGTATTTCTGAAGCCTCAGAAATAGGTGTTGATTTAGCCCAGAAGATATGGCTTGGTTCTTGTCCTCATCTGATCCTTGCATTCAGCAAAACACCAGTGCTGGAAACCATCACTCCTCTAGATACTGCCTGGGGCCAGATGTCCCTCTCCACACTCAGTTTCTAGCCTGAATTCAGTAATGCTTAAAATCACCAGCATTGCAGAAATAAGCCTGAAATAAGCTGCAGGGGACACTGCTCAATCATTTCCTTGTAATTTACAAGACATTCGTGTTCAAAGATGGAGTAACTCTTCTCTTGTGATTTCATGGTCTCCATGTGCACGGCACGCTGGCTGACTGTTCTCACATGTTTTCTCTTTTCCCTTTCATTGTAAAGACCGACTTGGCAAGTGCAAGACAAAGCAGATGCTAACAACGTGGCTTACACGACCGGGAAGCTGTGCTTTCACACCGATTACCCTGTTCTGCAGCATCCACCTGGGGTAAGACAAACCTACTGACTTTGCAAAAGGGAATTGTTCCCATAGCGCAAAGCATGAATTAAAATGAAGTCAGCATTCAGCGACTCTAAATTTTGATTTAAAAGAGCAATATAAAAATAATGGTAGATGAATCTTTATATAACAATGTAAATATACATAGATAAGCATTATGATGTCAATTCTGCATAGCAAGCCCGCTATGTATCCCAAAATTTTCAAATGAAAACTCTCAAAGTATTGAGAATATTACGGGGCACTCACGCTTTCTCATATGGTTTGTGCTTTTGATACTGTTTTCCTTACATTGGAGTTGGGTGTCTGAATGCTGCAGTGCAGTTAGGACAAGGCTGTTCACCTCAGGAGGAGAACAAATCAGGAGAAACATGATTAAGATGTCATGTCCTGTCTTTTACAAATTGGCTGAAGTTAGGCACTCACACTTTCGGTGACAACAAACAGGGGGCATTCTCCAGAGCCGACCCACCTCCACGGGACATAGCTCTTCCCCCAGCCCATGTCACTTCAAAGCCTAATCCACAGAATTCACCAGAGAACTGAAAAGCAGCAGGAACACACATGAAGGAACAAGGAAAATACTGCAAAAGTTTGCATCCATACCTACAACTTCCCTTTCTATTACTTTACCACACTTTCTGTCATTTTCTCCTATAAATGAAAAACCAATATGATTTATCCACAAATAAGCATCAAATTAGCATCACCTATTAAAATCACTAGATGGTATTCATTAGTGTGGAATAAAAATGGAAGAGAACTTCATTAAGAGAGCACAGCCATGAGTTAGCTCACAGCCTCACCTGTGCCAAAGCTCTCGCTGCTATGAAACATTATAAAAAGAGCAAAACCTCTTCCTTTCAAACATGCTTGCAAGACATTAAAGTATTGAAGCGCACTGAATTATTTTCAAGCATCATCCTGAATGTAGTTTTATTTATATAGTGTTTACACGCTATTTGAACTCTGAGGATGTATTTAATACAAATAATTGAAGAAACCTTTTTAAATGGATGATGAGTTCATAGGAATCCTGTAAAAATAGCTTTAGGATTTCCCACATTTTGATCTTGCAACTATTATCCAGGAGATATCCTGGTTTAAAATCACCACCAATAACACTAAAAAAAAAAAAAAAAAAAAAAAAAACATTAATAATTAGATCTACATAATTACACCAGTGCAGAGTTCGCACTTTCTGTCCCATCCTACGCCTTGACAACTTCACTGTGAAGTGAAACTTCCTTAATCCGATTTTATTACAGACACCGGGCCCATTGCCTTCCACGAGCCACCTTTTCCCCTTTGTGAACAGATAATTCGCAACAGGTTTTGTTTCTGCAAGAGAAAAATAATCCTCTTTGTTGAGATAAGGAGGGAGACTGCAGTGCGTTTAAAATTGTATGACTGCGGCAAACAGTGCCTCAGAAGAAAGAAGTTACAGCAGAGCTTTGCACTTGACTTGCAGGAAATAATAAAAAGCTGCAAGTGTTAGAAGATGTCCCAGATGGGATGGACTTATTAATGTTAAATTTGAACTTTCTGCCTGTGGGATAATGGCGTCAGAGTACTGTGAAGCTGCAGCAATGGGAAGTCAGTCTTTTGCTTGTGGGAAAAAAAAAGATAAGAGAAAACTGATGCTAATTAACTATTAAATACACAGGGTAATTCTTGTTATAATGAGATCTTAATTCGCTACAGGTTCAGTTTCTCCACTGTATAAAGCAAACAGCTGCAGGAGGCGAGAGTGAAGTTGTAGATGGATTTCACGTTTCCAACAAGCTGAAGCAACAAAACCCTCAAGCATACCAGATCCTGTCCTCTACTGCTGTAGACTATACGGATGTCGGGGTCGACTACTGTGATTTTGCCGTGCAGTGTAAGCAAAGGATTATAGAGTGAGTAGCTTCAGCAACACAACTCCATCGAAAACTAAAAGCCCCAGTGTCAGGGGATTGCATGTTGGTAGGAAAAGGTCTGCTCCTGCCACCTTGTGGGGAAACTGTGCCTTAACTGGGTCTGGAGTTGCCTTTTTTTTTTTTTTTTTTTTTTTTTTCCCCTTTAGGAAGCCAGTGTATTTATTACTTGTTCTTTGCTGTCACACTGCAGCATAGTTTTCCTTATTCGGCTTTGCCCAGTTCTAGGGAGGACTCACGGTCTTTAGGATACCTTCTGGGTGCAGGCACAGCAGCTGGGCTGGTTGCTCAGTTCCAGCCTGTGCTGTGTAGCTGTCCCTCTGCTCTGTGCCAGAGAGAGGTCCTACTGTGAAGTATTTAGATTAACATCCATATACTATAAAAAAATCAAATTTAAGTGTTCTTAATCTCTCCTGAATTTAAAAACTTCGACTCTATGACTGAGGTGTATAGAATATAGTAATTTAAGGAAGTTAAGTGTCTACGCTTTTTGCTTATGATCCCTTTCCCTAGTTAGGATTAATTACCAAATTCCAATCCGGTAACAATTAGGAATGAAGGAACTAACCTTGTGGTATCGTCCTTTGTCACAGACTTGAATTTTGTTTAGAAAAGTAAGTCAGGTCGATGGTTGGATTTGATGATCTTGACGGTCTTTTCCAGCCTAAATGATTCCATGATTCTAAGATTCAAGAGAAGAGTTCAGTTGTTTGTTAACTGCTAAAATGTTTCAGTAACAACGTAATACATTTCTTTTCCTTCCCTTCTCTGTTTCACAGTGTGGATTACAGAGGCCAAGTAGTTCGCATCAATTACAATAATGCAACAAGAGACACAGTGTTTGACATACCAGCCGAAAAAGTGCGGCCGTTTTATGCAGCTCTAAAGGAATTTGATGATTTATTAAACAGCAGAGAACACAAGTTTACTTACAAGCTGAAACCAGGTCAGGAAGTTGTTTCTCCTCGCAATGATTTTTCATGTTTCTCCTGACATGTCAAAACACTCGAGCATCGTTAGCGCTGTCCTGGCACTGAGAGGAAATGTTAGCCCTGTTTGTCACCTATGTTATTTCACGCCGTATCTTTACATTCACTTCATAGATTTCTTCTGCCATCGTTTCACTATAAAGAAAAAAAAATGAGGTGTCTGGGTGGGGAATAGAATCTATTGGTTAGCCCAACCTGTCTGTTCAGGACAAAGACTCATGCCACGTAGGAAATGTTAACTTGTCAAAGCACCAGCACCACAACTGGGAAACATCACTTGCAAGCCTGCTGGGCCACCCAGTTCAGCACACGGTACGTGATCGCACCCTCGTTCGTGCAGGGCAGGAACATTACATCAGACGATTCGCCTGTGTTGTGCCGCTCCTGTGTATTCCCAGGGCACCTCACCAGTGCTGCAGGGAATTCAGTCACCTCCCTTCCTTAGGCACCCAATGCCCGAGTAATGCAGGATGAATTTCGGAAGTCTCTGCCGTTGTGCTGCTTTTTCTGGGTGGCCTGTGCAAGACAGCTGGAGGCAGATTTGCAGAGGCACTAAGTGCTGTAAACTTCAGCTGGAGTTGCACGGGGCTGTGTTTCGAGCATAAAACACAAGTGCTCTTTAAAAGTCAGCCCATACATATATTTAACTACTTTGGCCTTAATCTCAGTTCCTTCATTCTCCAACTATAAAATAAACATACAAATAGTCCCTCAGCTCTCACGAGGTGTTACAAAAGTAAACTTCTTAGTGTACGTGACCACATCACACGTCATGGTGCTACTGCCTTTAAAATGTCTATGAGGAAACGAATCACTGCCTATTGGGAACATGCAATAAAATAATTTATAGGATCACATAATAAATGATAAAACAAAGTACTTCCCATTACACAAGTACCATCTTCCTACCATTAAACGCACCAAAATGGTGGTAGAGGGAAGGGTACGTAGGAATGAAAGAGCATAAGGTTATTTAACCAGAGATTTATCACAATGGTAGCACACAAAGGAGAAAAATTTAAATGACAAGCTGGCCTTAATTAAGGCATTTCCTAACTTTCAGTGGTTTAGCTTTGTACTCTCAGAGTTCTTTTAACAGGGATAGTAATGCAGGATGTGTATTGCACAAGTAGTTACAGACCCATCAAGTGAAAATCACCCGCTTTTCTTTGACCCCTTTGATCCTTCCACGGATTTCCCCTAGCACTCTGCTTTCTAAGCATGCCTCCGAGCTGTGGCAAGCCTACTCAACCTTATGTGGGTGACTCAGCGTGCTGGGCTAGTCCCCAGTTAGAGGCTTTCGCTGAGCTTTGTCTCCAGTATCTCCTCAGAGGTTCAGCACAGCTTTGTCCAAACAAAAGAAACGTGGATAAACGAGGTAGAAGGTTAAAATGAAAGATAATTTGTATGTGTTGTACACTTTTTAGGTCCATTTTTGGCAGGCTCAATCTGTCCATGCTTCCCAGCATCTGGGAAGAAATATTTGATCTCTTTTAGGGGCAGAAGTTCTTTTTTAAACAAGTACCTTCTTACAAAGAAACTCATCTAATCATTTTCTCTAAGCTATCCCAACTGGCTTCTTTTCTATCTGTCCATGGGATTGTCCAGAAACAGAGTTGGAGCTTCCTGGCCTCTCTGCTTGAGAATCACCAGCTAATCTAAAGCTACCACATCACCAAAACCTTCAGACGAGCTATCTGAAATTATCGCTCCCTAGCTGCTGATATAGATCTATCTCAACATCATCTGTCCGAAGGAATAAAATATACCAGCTGTTAAACTTTGTGCCATCTCTTCACAGGAGACATAGTAACCTTCGACAACTGGCGCGTGCTTCATGGTCGCCAGAGCTTCCAGTCGGGATCAGAGGTGACTCGCCACCTGGAGGGTGCCTACGCCGACTGGGACGTGGTCATGTCAAGGCTCCGGCTCCTCCGAAAGAGGGTCCTGAATAGGGACTGAGCTTTCTTCTGACTAGAACAAACAAAACTAGACTGTCTAACCTCAAAAAAAAAAAAAAAAGTATAAATAAAATAACTCATGTCAGAAACTAACATTATGAATATCTGAATGTATTTCTGAATCCCATCAGGTGCTGAGACACTTGCTGCTCATAGCAATTAAAGATCTGTCTGTGCCCTAGTCTTGGAATCTACAAGTGAATTGCTACCACAGTCAACTTATTTTCTTTTTAAAAGCAACATGCAAATGGCTTTAAACGTTATCACTTTACAGGGGTATCCCACTGGGATACCCCAGGGATTTGCCCTCACAGATACACCCGCCCTCCCTAGAAAGCTTGAAAGGATCATCAAGAAGGAGTCTATAAGCATTAGTAACTACAGGTTTGTTATGAACAGCATCTTCCACTACTTTCAGAGAGGCATCCTTTGCTGCATAAATCATAACCCAATTCATTAGCAAAACAAGCAACCGCTGCTCTGGA
Organism: Netta rufina; assembly: GCF_964035555.1. Taxonomy (NCBI): domain Eukaryota; kingdom Metazoa; phylum Chordata; class Aves; order Anseriformes; family Anatidae; genus Netta; species Netta rufina. The sequence goes on along the minus strand of NC_140128.1, from coordinate 9,224,965 downwards.
GTTGTTTTTATGTAGAGACCTTTCTAAGAAGAACCACACTTTACCACGAGCTGTGCTCTGTGTATTCCGATGTACACGTGATGACTGTCACAGCCACAAATAACTTTTTCTACGTTTCTAAGTTCATAAGCTTGGAAACCCTAGAGCTAACAGAGAATGCATTGCGTTACTTCTCCTCTGCATTAGGAACAGAAAATTCTCAGCGTGGAGGTCGCTGATAGGGCCAGAAATCACCTCCCTGTGAGGGCAGTGAGGCCCTGGCACAGGCTGCCCAGAGAAGCTGTGGCTGCCCCATCGCTGGAGGTGTCCAAGGCCAGGCTGGATGGGGCTTTGGGCAACCTGGGCTGGTGGGAGGTGTCCCTGCCCATGGCAGGGGGCTGGAACCAGGTGGTCTTTAAGGTCCCTTCCAACCCAGTGATTGAATTCAGATCCATTTTTAATACCAAATACCAGAGTACACCTTTGGCAGATGCGGTCGGGAGGATATTCTCTCACTCGCATTCTGACTAGAGATCACACCATGCAAAAATCACTGCAGCAATTACTACACAAGTTAGCTACAGCTCTGCACCACTGTTTTTCCCCCCTATATTCAGATGCCAAATTGAAAGACAGAGGTTTAAAATGCAGGTTTTCACACCCAAATGTATGTCCATTGAGTCTGTTCCTTCTAGGTGTGGAGCTAAGAGGATGCCCTCTCACCCATGCTGAGGGCCTGACAAGATACCCACCCTTCTGCTCCCCAGTTTGCTCCATTCAACTGCTGATTTCCAAACTATTGCTTAAAATAAATAATTAAATTAATTAATTAAAACTAAATAAACCTATGCCACTTCCTGGCAGGCTAAAACAATAGTACTGTAACTGTGAAATTAAATAGCTGTAGAATTAACTACGTTAACAACAACAACGACAAGAGAGCACAAAAAACCCTAAGTGAGACCCTGACATAAGCTTGCAAACACTCTCAAGACTTCTACTCATAATTTACAGTCAACAGATGTCGCTCAGTAAGCAAATAAAACTGAATTGGGATGTGGGTGTGAACGGGCACAGTGTGGTTCAGAGCCAGTCCTCTTCAGTACACAGCAAAATATTTTTGTTACAGTTTTAAACTGACATTAATATGTAGCACAACAAAAATGGCTTTTGGTGGTTATTTGATTTCTCAGCGTCTCCTTTAGTAGTTAACTTTGGAAAGAAGAGCACTGTATTTTTTTGCCTTTGCTATAAAAGGTGGAAAAGATGGGGAAAGGTTTATACCTATATTCCGTAAAACACCAGCAATACTGTGCTTTAGCTGGGATATTTGGCATATAACAATTTAGCGAGGATTGTCATTTGTAACATTTTAATAAGACATCTTGGGATCTATAAAGACGATGAATAGCAAGGAGATTTTCTGCTTTTATTCAGTAATTTTCTGAAACTTCTTTTAGTCATATTTCTGTTTATTAAAAGCCATTGTGGAACCAATTATTCTTTTGGGCTCAGTTCATATTTTGTGCCTGGGAGATACTGCCCTTACACACCCACGCTTCCTCAAACTGTTTTCCCCCAAAACGCATAGGATCAGTGCTAAATTTTACAAGACAAATACAAAAAAGGCAGCTTTGCTGATTACAGGCATACGCCGTGTACCCAGGCAGGATGGTGGCTGTAGGATGCTGGCCCTAGGTTCCCCAACAGCCCGCTCACTGTGCTTGCACACAGTTTGCTGTGTATAAATCCTGCAGGATTGTCTATGAACTTAATTCTAGCTATTTTATATATATATATATATATATATATATATATATATATATATATATATATATAAAACAAAATGTTTCATGCAGAAAGTACATCATGAAGTGCAAATAACAATAAAAACTGTTCCCTGGTGGAGACGTGAAGCACAGCACAGACAAAATCCAACCCCAGCAGAACCTCTGTGAGTTACGTGAGATGTCCCTTTTAACTGGGCAAGCGTCACTCTATCCACACAAGTCTGATGCAGAACCAAAATTCAAGTTTTTCACTGCAAACCCTCTGCTTAACCTCTAGGACCTCACTGCTTAGATCACCGATTTTAACCAAAACATGTTTGCATGTCACACCAGCAATTAAGTTCGAACTCCACTGGTAATTTCAGGTTTGTTTGTGGTATCCATTCTTACTGTAAGCTGGGGAAGGACTTGTCCTTGTTAAAATACCGATCATTTCGTGCCTGATTCTTCTGTGCTCTAAACCACGTTCAGCTTCTAAGGTACTCGTACGATTTCACAGAGCATACAGCACACGCTGCTTCTCAGACTTCACATTTCTGTAAATTCGCTGCAAATTAAGTCCAGTGTTCCATCACACATGCAATTTGTTCCTCCCGGAAGAGCTATGCTTATTCTGTCCTGTGTTTTTCTCTGACAGAAGGCAGGGAAAGCACTTGGTGATCTTGTCTCAATTTCTCCCCGTGGCAAATGAGCGTTCATTCTATTCTAGGTGTTCCCAAAGCTAACTGTCAGCTTAGGGCAAGCCCATATCTTAAAGTTACAAGCTGTAAACTTGGAATTGCTTTTGGTAAAAGCTCTGAATTAATAAATACATTTTATACTTACATTTTAAACTTACAGAAGATCCCCCACCTTGTAATGCCACTCCGGTAGCACAACAAGATGGTAAAGATCAAGATGCAGAAAGAGCACAGACCTCCCTTTTCACACCCACCCCAAAAAGGAAAATAATTGGCAACTGTTCATAAGAAACCCCACTTCCAAATAACCTCCGATTAAACTGTAGAAAAGGAAATTGTCGAAACCAGGAGACTAACTACATGAACTCTCTTGTAGGGCATGGGCTGTTTGAGTTAGCAAAATATATTTGAAGTCAAACATTTTGTGTAGTTTAATGACTTCATTTTTTTAACGTGTTAAAGCACCCAACAACTTTGAAGCAGGCAGAAGATTTCTTTGTTGCCGTGCCACAATACATCTCTTTCCTCATTAGCTCGACCAAAAGGAGGCAGGAGGCCTAAACATGTGGATAGCAGAGGGTGGTTTCTCTACTGTCCTTCCTCTCCAAGCCGTCGCTTAGATCAATAACTACTTGTGTTGGCAATAACCAAGCCATGCACCTCTTTCAAGTTATTTTTGGAAGCATTCAAAGCAGCAAAGATCACAGAACAGCAGACACGGAGAAGATAGAGCAATATTAGAGTATGTCGTACTCACTTTCTGAAAACTTGGCCTGCTTTTTGACTTTAATCAAACAGGAATGTTGTTATGAAAATGTGCTGTGGGCCATACAATGCCCTTGAAAGGAAGCGGGCGAGGAGCAGAGCCGCAGCGAGTGGTGCAGTAGCATACCTCTGAAACGCTGCTCCGTACAGGGGATCTGCTGAGCTCCCCAGAGCACGTCTGGCAGTCAGCAGGACACAACCCTCTCCTTCAAACTATCAAGCCTCCGGTCTCCAGTCCTTTGCTGTCTCCAGTACTGTGTTCACAAGCAAGTTTTCCCACACCGCTCCTTTGCAGTTTTGTTTTCACTTTGACAAGTACATGCAGCAGACAACTGTATGTAGGAGGGAGCCCTACCCATTCGTTTTCTTGGCTCCTCGACAAGATTGCCAAGGAAAACAAACACTGCACAGCCAGAGCACGTGATTTTTTGGCAACTGTGAAGGTTTAGAAAGAGCCTACCTTCATCCTTTCAGGTTTTCCCAACACCCCAAGGCAGTGCTTCCCTTAGCAGCACACTCCACAAGGAAACACGGCCAGTTGTGTGTGTTGTGTTTGTGGCTTTTTGTTGACTTCATCGCCCCCCTGCTCACTCCCAACACCATCCCTTTGGCCACCAGCACGCCATCCAGCAGATGCTTTAATTGTACCTTTGCATATAACTAATATGCTTTATGTATCACTTTTACCCATCGCCAGTATTTCTATTGTTGTTGACTTTAGTCAATAAATAAGCCTAATTTAACTTTGTTTGTTTTCCCTAATGAGTAGCTATCACAGCTCAAAGAGCTCTTGGTGTCAGAGGACAAAAAACCCTCTCCCCAAGTGCACTTCACTCATCTCCAAAGCTAATGATTCACTTCCTGCTGCTTTTGCACTCCGATTAATTATTTTTGTGGCAGAAGGGGCAGCAGGGAGGTACCCCCAAGTATTTCCAAGCGCAGTTGTGGCTATACCTGCTGTAGGAGAGCTCCTTTCCCACCCTGCAGGATTTAGGCAGCCGAGCACGCTTCCACTTCACTGTTGGCATTTCTTTCCCTAGCTCACTGTTTGCAAGCTCACAGCAGCAGCGATGTGACGCGCACGTCTCCGCCGTGGGGAACGTGATGGGGTGCCCTCAGCTGCCAAGCACGACAGCCAGGGGGAAGGCAAGGACCGGGGAGCGTTGTCTCCATCAGATGAATAAAGCAAAGCAGTGCGAGCGGAAAAGCGCAGCGCCTTCCTGCTGGCAGCCCAGCCAGATGTCTGCTGTTGGAGGCACCACCCCGAGCGCAGAGGCTCAGGAGCTCTGCTCCGTGATGCATTGCACATTTTACAGCCGCATCTGCTGGAAAAGCACTTGAAGGATGATTTATCACCTTGCTGTGCCAAAGAACTGAGAAGCCCCCTGAAAGTTTTCCACTTAATACTAACACTTCCAGCTTGGTGATCCTCCCTGGCTTTTTCTGTGTCCTCTTCTAGCGTTGCTGCACGCGGCAGCCATGGAAGGAGCCTGGAAACTAACGGCAGAGGCCAAAGTTAGGAAAGGATACAGATTAAATTAATCATAGATCACCAGTTTTTGAGCAAAAACCCTCACCAGCAGCTCCCAGCAGGACTGCCTGCTGCAGGGCACCCAGCCCAGCCCCAGCTGCACAGACCCTCGGCGAGCACCCCTTGGTGGCGTCATGGGAAATGCCTCAAATTGGCTGAAAAGGATAACGAGGCTGTAGCTATTTAGAAACATGTATGCTTTCAGCAGTTTTGAGCTTTCTTCCCTGAAAAGCACAGTGGAGAGGCCTGTTCTAGCTGCTGGGAAGGACAGCCCAGAGTGCCGCAGTTATTTTTGTTCCTGTGTTGCAGGTGTTAGCCCCACAGGACCAGCACACGAGGAAAGAAGAGGAACAACCAGTGCTGCTCTGCATGGGGTCAATCCCAAAGCCACCGGTGCTAGCAGCAAGGACTCCCCTGAACGTGACACGGTGTTTGGGTCAGGTGCCCGGATCTGAAGGCCATCGCGCTGCGTTTCCCCCATTCCATTTTCCTGTCCATCTGAGAACGGGCAGAAATAGGGGTTTCCCCTTAAGATATTTCTTGAGCATGAAGTACAGGGAGGTAGGCTCCGTGGATGGTGGCACCATGCTCTCAGCCTTGATGCTTCATTTCACAGTCCTCGATTTCCTGGAGCTTATCTACAATTTACTCACTGCTCTGGGTGGGAAGGTGGTGGCTGGGCACCACCTGATGCCAAAACTCCCGAGGTGCCTGCCCCTACATGTACACGAGATACCTGTGCAGGCTTCTCATCCCGACAGACACGGGGCATTTCTCTCAGCAGGGAGAAGGGCCAGCACCCAGCTCGGGCATCCAACCTGGCGTTCCCCTGCTCTCAGTGCCCTCTGGGCAAGCAAAGCTCCCCCAAAGAGCATGCCAAGCCCAGAACTGGCTGATGCAGGTTGGAAGCGGGGCTTCCAAAACACAGACCCAGCTTGAGAAATCACCCTAGTGCTGGGTTAAGCATTAGTAAGCACCGTCACCATCTTCCCCAACCTTTTTTTCTTTATTTTTTTTTAATGTTCTACAGGGGGCTTGGCCAGGGCTGCAGAGTGACTGATGGATCTGATCTGCAGCCAGATCTCGAGATGAAACAGCACGTAGGGCAAGTCTGGCTCTGTAACTGATACTCCCCATCAGATCAAGTGTCTCATCTGAGTAAACATATTTTTATTATCTTTTTACCCATGGGTTTATTTTTCCAGAATAAGGTGATGAATCAACAGTCCCTGAAAGCCTGCTTTTTCCTTCCAAGTATTTTCATTTAGTCCATACAGCCTATAAATTTGAGGGCGTTTTGAACAAAGGCAGAGCTCCAGTCATCTTTTATGTGGCCAAGGAGCACTGTACTCTATTTTTCAGTGAGCAAATTTGGCACTATTTTTAGGCTCTTGTTTAGGAGAGCAGAGTGACCTCAGCTTTTCTGCCGCCATGCATGACCGTCCTTGCTCATAAACACATTCCTCGCTGCTCCTCCTGCAGGGGGAAAGCACTTGCTCAGAAACGGCTGCTGAACATAGAAGTGCTATGAGGTCATGGATTCCCTTCCTTCGTGGGCAATGTTTCATAATATTTAAATAATAAATAAATGCGACTAAGAAAAGAAACTAAGGATGAGAAAGATCTGAAACAGTGAGGCCTCCTCTCACTGCCTGACATCCCGTCAGGATCTTGCACACAGATGCTGACCCAAGGACTCGTACAAGGGCTGTAACATTGCGCAGGAAAGGGCAGGGAAAACATCACACGTCACAAATTCCGCAAGAGATGGCTAACACAGTGTTAGGAACAGGGATTAAATGGGGAATGAAAGATCCTGTGCTCAAAACTCAGCTTTCCAGCAGCTACCCTATTACTTTGAAAACAGCAAGCTGAATGTGGAGGAGCTGGAACAAATTCCAGCTGGGTCAACAAAACCTTTTGGTGTCAGGGTACTAGCACAGTCCTGAAGCTGGCTAGATCCACAGATAAGCGCACACCAAGATGTGTTTAGACTTCACTAACTCCCCACACCACCTCTCAGGCAACTCAAGCGTGCAGCGTGTTTGAGGACATGGGAGCTGCACGACACCACGCTGCTGTCCAAGCTGCAGGCACGCCTGTCCTTCCAGAGGAAAAGCAGCAGCACTCAGGGACAACGACCAGAAGGTCATTTGCTGGCTGTAAATAAGGCAGCGGCGTAAATTGAACCAGACCATTTCAACAAAGCTCCCCAGGAAAAACAAAGCAACCTCCAGAGACACCGCTGTCTGAAAGCTTTGTGTTATGACTACCACCGATGAAGGCAATAACAGCGTTTTTGGGACCTGGTGCAGCACAATTCCCATTTTATGGCTTCACCCAGCCCAGCCCAGCCTGGCAACACCGCACGTCCATGCAGCTCCACAGCACGGAGCAGCCCATGAAGAACGCTTTTGCTTTGGGCTTCTCATGTGAGCGCCTTCAACAGCAGACGAACGTCGTTTGGATCAAGGTGCAGAATGCCTTTGGAGATCAGTCTGAAGGAAGCAGAAAAATGCTCTTCTTTAACCACAAACCTTTGCTACTGAATTAGCAATAACGCCGTGTGTATTCATATATATTTACATGGATGTGCATGTCTTATATGTGATCATAATAGTAGCCTTGAAAAAAAAAAAAAAGGAAAAGAAGTAATCAATGATTTTTCAATTTTGTTTTCCCTCCAGTTAGGTCAATACAGCTTTTAGTATCTTGACCACTTTTTCTGAGTCATACAAATCAAAAGAAGGATACCTGGTTCTGTTAAGTGAATATGACTGGTCATTCTTCTATTTAACCTTATAAATTACTACATTGCCAAAAACAAAATTAAACAGTCTTTCTGTATTTCTTTACTGAACAGAACAAAATAAAAGAAGTGTGATCTGCCAAAATGAGGAAGCGAAGTAGACCTCAGCACACTTGAGAACTGATGCAAATAGTATGAGCACTATTAGCCTCTTCCCTACAGATATATTCCCTACAGATATATCGATCACCAAGCACATGAAGTTTAACAAAGGCAAGTGCTGGGTCCTGCACCTGGGATGGGGCAACCCTGGCTATATGTACAGACTGGGTGACGAGATGCTGGAGAGCAGCTCTGCAGAGAGGGATCTGGGGGTTGTGGTTGACAGCAAGTTGACCATGAGCCAGCAGTGTGCCCTGGCAGCCAGGAGGGCCAACCATATCCTGGGGTGCATCAAGCACGGCATCGCTAGTCGGTCGAGGGAGGTGATTGTCCCGCTCTGCTCTGCGCTGGTGCAGCCTCACCTCGAGCACTGTGTGCAGTTCTGGGCACCACAGTACAAGAAGGATGTGAAACTGTTGGGGAGTGTCCAGAGGAGGGTTACAAAGGTGGTGAAGGGCCTAGTGGGGAAGACGTATGAGGAGCAGCTGAGGGCACGGGGCCTGTTCAGCCTGGAGAAGAGGAGGCTGAGGGGGGACCTCGTTGCGGTCTGCAGCTTCCTCACATGGGGGAGTGGAGGGGCAGGTGACCTATTCTCCGTAATCACCAGTGATAGGACCCACAGCAATGGTGTCAAGCTGAGGCAGGGGAGGTTCGGGCTGGACATCAAGAAGAGGTTCTTCACTGAGAGGGTGGCTGCACACTGGAACAGGCTCCCCAGGGACACAGTCACTGCACCAAGCCTGTCGGAGTTTAAGAAGCATTTGGACTGTGCTCTCAGTCACATGGTCTGAAATTTTGGGTAGACCTGTGTGGTGCCAGGAGTTGGACTCAATGATCCTTATGGGTCCCTTCCAACTCGGGATATTCTCTGATTCCATGATTCTATATTAAGTGTAATCCCCTTGAATGATGCATGTTTAAATATTCAACCCCTGTACAGCTGGTTATACGGAGGCAGCCAAGGAGATGTGGGAAGTGCTAACTACAGAGAAGCAGACAGAGTTTACAGCAGATTCATGGCTTGCACTAATGCTTGCACCAGCTTCTGATCTCACTCTTTCCTGGGCCATCACCAAATGATGATGAACTTAGAAAACTGTTTCTGGAAAAACAGCATTTCCACAGACAACATTCAGGGTCCTTTAAAATGCATTTCAAAATTCCTTGTACGTGTGCTGATATTCACATAGTACACGCAGCTTGGTCTCTTTTTTTCCAAAAGGGCCTCCTTCATCTCACCCAAAAATAGTGTTTTAGAGATTTGTTTTGAAGGAAGACGTACTGCAAGCATTGCAAATAACAAGGTCATGTTGTGCATAAACACGGCACACAGGCACAACGGAGCTGACAGCTGCGGGGTCCACGTTCTCCCTGCACCCACAGACACACCTGGCCCATGACCATACTGCTGCGGCAGGAGCTTTTTGGGATGAACACGGATCTCTGCAGTCGTTTCTCAGATCTAATATATACCAAAGATAGAAAAGTCTTTATTTACTTAATCATTTTAGGTAAGGCCTTGCTAGGGCTACATCAGCCATGGGTTATGTGGTGCTCTGGAATTAAGTTGTCCATTCAGATTTACCAAAAAAAAAAAAAATACACAACTGGACAAGTTCATAAAATTTTTTGTCAAACAACTTCTATAACTCACTCAATTCCTACTCAATTCCATATCAAAAGCTACCAGAAGCACCCAGCTTCACCCCCTAGCCCAATAACATGCTGGCTGATTCCCAGAAGAGGACGTCGGTCACTTTAGGGCACTCCGAGTCTCAGAGGCAGGAATCTCCAAATTTCATCGAGCAGCTTGCAACTTCTGCACTGCCAGGAGCTGTGCTTCCAGCACAGGTCGGGCACTAACCTGCAAGAGACACAGGCACCCCAAAGGGCAGAAGAAATAGAGGGATTTGGATCAGGGCTGGGAGGTGGGAGCCGCTCATGCTGAAGGGCAGAGTGACCACGCTGCCTCATGCTTGCCATCGCCTCCCAGTCTGCCCACAGCCCCCTGCATCTCAAATCTTTCTTTGGGTTTTTGCTTTCTTTTGCTTTTTGCTCAATGTACAATAGATTCACACATTTGGACCCCGTATTTCCCCTTCTCCCCACCTCTATCTGGTGGTCACAGCGTGACGTTTTGCTGGTTCCCCCCCATGCCACATGCTCCAGCACACTCCGCAAGACCTACAGGCAGCTGACGAAGCCAAGCAGACCGATGCCATGACCTGCAGCAACACAACCTGGCTGTGCACGCTGTTTGAGCATCCCGAGGCCCACTGCCACATATTGTCCAAGGGGTTTGACCAAGGTTCAGCTCCTCGCTCTGCGATGCTGCCAAATGCAAGAACTGAGGCAAGGTCCCTGCTAGTACTGCATGGTGCCCCATAGGCGGGCACATCTATGGACTGAAGTGTACTTACAGCAACTCTGTGACAGTTACCAAAAACAACTTGAGCCGATCTATTTTGCTCTTTTCTGCCACTGGAGGGCATTCATTTCCCTTACAAAACTTCCGTAGCGCAGTCTGCGGGCAGCAGGGATGCCGCAGAAATGCCCTGGGTGAGTTGTTTTCTCAACTCCCCCACTTCTGGTGCCGTGCTCTGTGTGTTGGAAGAAAGTCACTGGGAGGACGCGCATCTCGGGGTGCAGGCAAGCAGCCGGTTCGTGGGACAGACTGGAAGCAGATTGGAGTAAAAGAAAAATTAAACAAAAATCTAAGACAGGGAATTGTGCGGACGGTGGATGCTTGGCACCAAGTTTTTCACCCTACAGACCACTCCCGTGGGTCGGCACTCATCGTTGGCTGTCCATCAGCTCGGCTGGTCCCCTGCATCCCAAGATTCAGAAAGGCTTTTGGTTTCCGGGGTGAAAGTTTGGCAAGGATATGAGATGGGGGAAGAGAGGGAACCAGCTATAAATAAACCTAGCTGTATTCACCCAGTGCATACACGGAAGGAAGACACTTGTGTATCAGTCCAAGACATAAAACCAGCACGTTAGCACTTCGGAGTCTCAGTAGCTAAGCATGAGAGAGGAAACAACTGGTAAGGATCCACAGGACTGTGCAGCCGTGCTCCTCAGGGCCACCCCACTCAAGGCTCCGAGGAGGCAGGCAGCTCACAGTCACCCAAAAAGCAGCGATGACAGCACCCGCTGGCTGCCGTGCCCCTCACCAAGAAGCCTCTTTGCCACCCCGAGCAGCCAGAAGAGCTGCAGGAGGAGCAACTCGTTTATCCTCAGCTTTGCAGAGCCCTGTCAACAAGCGCCCCAGCTCCGGAAGCTCGCGCTGGTGAGGATTACGTGCGGAGCTAAATATCCTTTCAAGTAATCGCCCTAAGGGTGCGTGAATAATACGAGCTTTCGACTGGGGAGGAAAGGGGTAGGAGAGGAAAAAAAAAAACAACAACATATTTCATGAGCACTTGTTGAGACAGTCTGCTGCTCCGCATTCCCCAGCTCTTTGTTTTCCACATCCCTGGCAAATCGTGCTGGCACCAAATGACAGCCCTCTGTAACAGCATCCATCCCCCCGGGAGGGGTTATTATTATTATTGTGTGCAAGTTTTTTTTTCTTTTTTAAATAACTTTCCTGCTTGACATGTTGTATAGTGGTTTTTGTTGTTGTTGCTGTTGTTGCTTTTAAAGTTAGTCAAGGCTCAAATGGGTTCACAAGCTGTAATCATTCATTCTTTCAACTGCTGAAAAAAATTAAAAGCTGTACTTGGATTCCAGCACAAACCCTCTTTTTTTTCCCCCTTCACTGCAGAATAACATGAAAGTGTAGAGGGGAACATTTAATCAAGTCAGGCTGAGGGACAACAAATGATTTGTGTTACCCTCAGGTTTGGGGTGCAGGTGAGAACGCTCGGGAATATAAAACTCTCCACAGGGCATTAGCTCAGTTCCAGTCCTACTAAAAACTTTTTCAGCAAAACACCAGGCTGAAGTGGAAGGCACGAAGCATAGGAGCTAGAGCAAAGAAACCATGGCTTATGCTTTGTCCCAGGTGCTTTTGCATCCCCTTCCCCTGCCTGTGCTCACTCCACAAACGCACTGTGAGCTGTACACACATTCACCACGTTACTTATTTACCAGCAAGATTTTATTCAGCTCTTATCTTGTTTGTAGGCAGAAAAGGATGAGAAGGAAAATACAGTTATATTCAGGTCAATCCTATCACAGATTGCAACTCAATTGTCCACTCAGAAAGACGGCTCGGAGCCTACATCTGGGGCACGGGTCTGATGTCTACAACCACTTCTGTCTGTAAATAACTTTGCCATTAGAAAAAGAGAAAGCAGCCCGCAGTATGGGCACCGGCATGCACCGTACAGGTATTTATGGCATACGTGGTACCTGCTTGTCACCACAGCACCAAACTTGACCTGGGAGGTTACTACAGCACAGAGTGACTCGTCCAGTAACTTTCAATACCATTTATTACCACCTGGGCGGTAGTAATTATATATGGCAGCTTTCACACATTAATTACTTCTTATGAGAACTCTTCTCATAACTCGAACTCATAAAGTTAAATTATGTGTATGTATATATAGACTTATCTACATATCTATATATAGATGCACAACACATACACATTATTTTTCTATCTATCTTATCTCCTGGAAAATTAAATAGACCAAGAAGCAACAAACATAACCAAGTTAAATTAAACATTATTAAAATTTACGATGGTTCCTGGTCAGCTAAACACAGTTGCAAACCACTGTTGTAATATAGCAGAATTCCAATGAACTTAGCTGCAATAACTTGTTCTTTCTTCACAGTCCATCAAAACTTTCTTGGGAATTAGCCTGCAACATACGGTCAATAGAGCCATATATCTTCAGCAATAAGTTCACTAAAACAGCCTCAGTGTTTTAGCTCCAATTTCCCTGATGCAGTAATATTTTACTGGCTCTCCCGTTAAGTGTTTTGGGGGAATACTTGGGGCATTCAAATAAATGCTTTGGCTAAATAAAAATAAATCTCTAGATTCAAGCATGTGTTTTGCTTCCTTGGTTTTGAACAAGATGAAGTATCTCAAGCTTTCTCAACACTGAAAAACCTTGGTTCATTGAAAGATTAAAGTTTGTTTGTTTGTTGTTTGTTTTTTCCCCCGAGTTTGAATTTTTAAATCTAAATAATTGCAACATGCAAAAACCACAGAATCTAAAAAACCTTTAGTTTCAGCATTGCTTTCAAAAGGAGATCGTATATATTTAATTTCTTTGCTGGCAGAGATGTTACTTTTCATATGTTTGGCGCAGTAATGGTGTGATCAGCTATGTCTTAGGATTTGGATAAACGAACAAGTGTCAAAGGATGTGCTCCGAAGTGCTGAAGTGCAGTCAGCATGCAGATTTCTGTCTGAAATGCCTGGCACTACTTTCTTTCACTTGATTCTAGAAGTAATTATTAAAAACCATGTGAAATGCATTTTCAGACAATTGAACTTAGTTAACAGTATCCTTGCCATGATTCACTGCACAGAATGAAGAGAAATGCAAATGTACTGCGCTTTTTAATGTTCATTTTCACACAAGCAAAGCAGGGAAAAACAAACAAACAAACACGTTGGCACGTTTCATTATGCCATACCCAGAAAGGAAGATGTCACCTACTGGAATCACTGAGAATTCGGTTTTTAAAACATTTTATAGCAAATAAATTTTGCTGTTCTCCCATCTGGCCTGTATCCTCCCAAAACACAACTATTTCCTGTCTCATCATGCAGCAGCACTAAGGCTCCAGCATTTCAAAAGAGTTAGACATGATGATGGGGAGACCTGGATATGTCAATAATAAATATTTCCCTTTTAATCAGTATCAGAAAGTATTTTTAAGAGACTACTTATTAATAATACTTCATTATTTTTGTTCTTGCTCATATATACATACAGTGGCAAGATGTGGTGGAAAAAAAAAGTTTCTCTAGCAGTTACCTAGATCATTGTACCCCTAAATGCTTCAGTGCATCCAAGGAGGAACAAATGCTTGCAGTTTGTCTGTCCCTGATACAAGCACAGCAAGTTTATTTCCTCTTTCTGTCTTCTAAATGCACATTACTTCCTGTACATCGTACCATACAAAAACATCTAAAATATGTTTCACAGCCCTGAATGACAACTATCAATGCTACAATAGCCTAAGCTGACCTGAATGCTGTATAACCTGAATGCTGTAACCTTAAAATAGTTAGAAATATCTTTTTAAGCTTTTCTTTACAAAAACAGTCCTAGAAACTGGCATGCTGAATGGAACACAATCCACTTATAAACAAGAACTGGACCCAACACAAGAATTTGGCTGAGCAATCTGGAAGAAAAATAAGAAAATCTTCACCTAAAATGTACTAGTTAGGAACTGAAGAACCAGATTTGTTCTGAGCTGAAGGAGAACACGGTACCTTAGAGCTGCCCATCTGGTCTGTTACACCTGAAAGACACTGAATGATACACGCTCGCCTCTGAATCAAGGGAGCTAACAATCCATACCCAGACAAAGAAAAAAACAGTTTAAACTCAGTGCTAGAGAAATACCTACACAATTTCACCAGTTTATTCCCATGAAACCTTCACCCCGAGTTTCTTGGGCACGTTTGTCCAAGCACTAAAGCTTAAATGCATATTTCTATTCAGTTTCATATAGCATTAAAGAAATTTGGTCCCTAAATATTTCTTGTTTCAGTTCCCAAATATTTGAAACCCTACAAAAGCATCCTACTTGCAGATACATCAAATAAGTCAAAGGTCAGGAGTTCATCGAAAACATAAACCAGACCAGCAGTGCTGACAATTGACACAGTGACAAGTGAAGGGACAAATACAGAAGATAAGAAGGTACAAGATACTTGGACTCTTATTCCTGTGCATGAAAGAGGCTAAACGCACAGTGAAGACCGCATGCTATTCGTACCTGACATAGGGTAAGCACCATACTGGAAGATCAAAACCCTCACGTATACTGGGCCAGACACAGCCAACCCTCCTCTTAACTTTCTTGAGTTTTAAATGCAGCTTCTGGGGTTTAATCTGCTCTTCCAATTTTCTCTGCTTTTGTGTTTGCTGTAAACTATTTACAAAGCTTGACAACAGGGTGAGAGAAAGCTACAATCCTACAAAGATATGCCTGTGGAACAACTGAGAATTGTGAGCAAAATATTGCTACTTTCCAGATTTGCCACGACAGCAATTTTATGTGTATTTTAACACAGCAGTTACTAATTAAAAAAAAAAAAAAAAAACACCCTGAATTTGCAAACACACACACAAAAAAACACTTCTTACCAAAAGCATAGGTCAGAAAGTAATGAACCTTTTATTTCCTCAGATACACAGACTGATGGAGTATCATTTCTAATTTCCATCCTAAGAACGCAGTGCTAATGTATGCCAAGCAAAACTGATCTTCAGACACGTCCCCCTTATTCTCATGCTTAGCTGTTCTCTGGAAAAAATTCCTTACGGTGTTTTCAACACCTGCCCCTTGACCGTCATCACACACCTTTGGAAAACAAGGTGGTGACAACTGAGAGTTTGGTTTTTAACATCCCTTGTGCTTTCTTCTGTTATCAAACAACGCTGCCATGTCTCAGCAGGACTTGAACCCACACATTCAGAGGTCAGAAGTTAATGAAGGAGAGCAGAATCTGATAAATAAATTACAGACCATATCAGGGCTCACACCTCAGTTGGCTCCTGACATGGTTGCATCCTTGTCAGACTGCTATAGTGAAGTTACAGGGGCCTCTCTTTTGGCTTTAGGCTTTTAGGAAAACTTAGGAAAAAATCTAGTAAAGTTCTTGTTGAACATGCTTACTTTGATACCATTTGTACCTGAGATTCAAAGGTCTGCTTTGACATTAATAAGCATTCAAAATTAAATGATGGTTTTTTTTTCACTGTACGAACTCCTATGCAGGAAAAAAAAAAAAAAAAAAAAAAAAAAAAAAGCAGAAATCATATTTCAGGGTGCTGCATCTCCCAGTTAAAAATAAATAAGTAAATAATGCAGTACAAAGGTGAAATCACCAACACAGATTCCTTTCCACCAGCCTTGCTGTGTACCTCCCCAGCAATTCCAGCATGATATTGCCTACGATATTCAGGTCCGCGCATGCCCACAAACCAGTCCTGCAATCTCAGTTCATTTTAGAAGCTCACCTGCCTACCAGTGACTCATGCAAAAAGGAATAACCAGAACTAGGAGGAGGTAGTACAGATGCAACGCTTTCATGGTTAAGCCACAGCCCCTCAGATTGTTCCCACAGTCTCATGACCTGCCATAGCTTTCATTTGAAAAGGAAGGAAAGCGTTTACTAGTTTCAGCAGAAGTTTGTTGTAGCTTTTGGATTAGTTAATACCACCTTAACAAATCATGGTTTAAGAGACATTGAATACTGCCTGAACACGGTGATTGATGTTGGCCTACAACAACTCAGACAAAGAAGAAAGGTACCTTAGAGTTTGGTTTTGCAATGAAGGTCACTTAAGGGTTCACTGTTGTTTCATACGTCAGCGGCTGCAGCGCAGCACTGGAAGATAGAGAACTGTTTTCTAGTCCTACTGCAGATAGCCTGCGTGATCTCAGGTCAGCCAGATAACCTCCTCATATCTCACATCCAAACCACAAATCACTGTTTTGAGTCATTTCTGAGAGAATAAATAAACCACATTTCACACGTTGCTCAATCTAATCTTTTTTACCTCACAGCAGCCAATGTTAAAATCCAGCTCTCCTTTACACTAACTAAAAACACTCCTGGAGGCGCCGAACCACCTGGAAAACCCTTTCATGCACAAACTTTCTCAATTCACAGAGGACAACAAGCATTTAATGCTGACTTTAAACAGCCAGGGTCCTTCTCCAGCAACTTTAACAGGAACAGCCAAACTCTCAGGCGTCATTCACTGCAACTGTTTGCAGGCCCCAAACCAAAACCAGTCAGCAAGTTTTCATTCACATCCACAGTAAATCACAAACCTGATCAATTGGGAAACACATAGGGCAATTATTTAAAACTCCCACCCTTACTGATAAGGAAACTGGACTTACTTTATGATGAAATGAAGGCTGTGATCTCCTCAGCAACAGCACTGAGAGCTACAGGCAGGCTGCTGCCAGGGCCTGACGTGGCCACAAGGGCATTAGCACCAGGTGCCCTAGTGACTCGTCATTAGAAACTGCAGCTGTGTGGGGAGCACAGGTTTAATAGGAAGCAAGTGGTCCTGCATACACAGAAGAGACGAGACACTAGACATTCGTGCCTAACTTTATTTTATTCCCAGCTAAACTATTTTCTGTTAGCAGATGCTCCTCCGGGTCCATTTATTAGCGTGCCTCAGAGTGGTGGCTCCAGCTGCCCACTACAATATTGTCTGTGTGCTCACCAGCACTGGGTATAGTCCAAAGCTGCAACACAGCAAACACTCATCCTGTTTAACCTCACATATAATCCCATTGAGATCTGCATATGAGTAAAGTCAAGCAACCACGAGAGCCCAAGATCAAAGTTAAGCCCAGCCTGAACTGCCCAGCCCATGCTGAGGCAGCAGAGGCCTACTTCCAGCAGTTGCCTGCCTGCAGTCGGGGCTTTTTCTTCTTCCTTGTAGTCTGGCTTACACTTTAACCCAGAATCTGCCCATAAAATCCAGCATGGCAATTTTGCAAAGTTTAATTGTAGCAAAAATCATAAAGGCTGCATCAGCTGGTGCAATAACAGATGTTTTCTAAGGTGCCTTGAAAGCCCAGAAGGAAATAAGGGGACAACTTCTGGGAGCGAAGACACCTCAGGAACATGAAGAATGATCACCAAGGTCATTTTTTCATAAAAAGAGGATCTGCATAGCAGAAAGAGAAATAAAAAAAAAAGTTTTAGTGTGATGTTCTGGAACTACTCAGAACATATTGTTTTCTAGCTGGAAAAAAGTAATTGCCCAAGATCTTAATTTTTGCATATATAAGAGAAGCTTTGTACAGAATTCAAAATAACTTTCTTGTTGTAGAAACAGGCTAGAAACACATAGGTCAACATCTCTTGTTAAGCCTTCCAAGTAAAACCACATGCAGATTTTAGTTTGTGTGCATTTCCTCGAGCCATTCCAAGGGAAAAAAAATTATGGGGTAAAGGGAAATTTAAAAACACAAGTCCAGCTATATAACTCCCAGAAATTATCAACTCAAATGAACTAACCGTGTCACAGAGTAACCCTCAAGAGGTGTTTAGTCACACTGCTAAAGGAGATGAAATTGAAAATACAGTAGGGCTGAAGATACCCAAATAAAAATGGAGCTATATTCTGACAGATGGTGGGTCACGAAGCAGATGAAGACATACTATACTTCACAAAGACAAACACAGTTCTTGAATTGCTTACAGACTGATTCAGGCAAACATCCCCATAAGTCAATATACCAAAATCCACCCAAACTCAAATCTTGACCTCGTCTGTTTTCCCTCTTTATTGCTGAAGTGTTCAGAAAGGGCACACACAAGTGTTAAAAAGAGGGATATTTGACAGCAGGTTTTGAATGCGCAAGATCCTTCAGAAATATGATAATATTTGAGAAATGATTTCACCAGGGAAACCAGAACATTCTGTCCTGAAAAGCTGGGACATGTCATTTTGAAAATGTTATTTTTTAATGAATTTAAATTAATTAAAAAAAAAAAAAAATGAAAGAAAAAAAGGAAAAAAAAAGGCTTATTTAAAGAGGTAAAAAAAAATCCTGAAAAGACAATTAAATTTTTTGTAACAGTTTAAGCAGACATTTCATTCACGAGAACTGAGGTTAAGGGATGAGATCTGGGTCTCCTGCTTGCAGGCAGGAGCACTGTTGGCATGGCAGCTGCTTTTGGGGTGCTGGCAGAGGCCTCCTCCCTCTCCCAGACAGGCAGCACTGGCTGTGCCAATGCCACACGCTGCAGCTGTAATGAAAACCAGGCCAAACATGCAGAATTTGAAAAGACAGATGAATATTTTTCATGCCAGCTTTATCTTAGGTCATGCCACTGATATCAGTACCAAGTGCTTCAAGGACGAGGATGGTCACAGCCCCCAGTGGGCTCTGTCTCTGCAGTGCTGGCACAGAAGGAGCATACACCAAAGGATTTTCTGGCATACAAGTTCTCTTTTCAAACTGATGGTCTCCTTACAGAACATCAGGAGAGCTTAGCCATGCCGTAGGCAGTTGGGTGCCCTGTACAGGATCTGACTGCGTTAAGATTAGATCAGGCTAGGGCTGAAGGAAGGGCAGGAGGGTGATGGAGGACAGCAGTGCTGTCTGAAATGAGGGATCTTGTGCTATAGGTGTAGGACAAGCTGGAGCAAGAACTGTCAGGAAGTAGGACCGAGACAAGTCCTCTGTGGTCATGGTTCAAAGCATCACTCAATAGCCCAAAACAGCCAGTGGGGTTTTCGTATGTAGTTGATGGGCAGCAGGCCAGGCTCACAGGCCAATCCTTGTGTTTAAGGAGACCAGGTGTGGTCAGGCAGTTATATCTGCCTGCCCCACTGCAGTCTAACAGGGCCTGACACTTAGTCACAGACACCAACACGCCTACACACCTTCACAGGAGCTGCCTGTGCTGCCGAGCCCATGCCGAGGCTTGAGGAAAAACCAAGTGAGCAAACAGCAAGCACAGGTGTCCCCGGACACCTGGTCTGAAGGAATCCACAGGCAAGGGATAGAGGGCTGCCTTGTCCCGAGCCCTGGAAGAGTGATAGAGGCACTGCCCACGTGCCCTGTGTGGAGAGGACAAGACATGGGGTGCCTAAATGCTGTATGGGTGCTGAGGATTGAATCTCTGTGCTTGAAATTGCGTGTTCCCAGCACACCCCACAGGGAATATATAAAAAATCACTAACAGGAAAAAGGGGACTTTAACAGGCTGGAATAATAACTGATAAGGAAGAGAGAAGCTGTTGCAAGGAATACAGCGTGATAGAAGAGGAAAGGGAAGCATTTACGGCAGAGAGAGGCCTGGAAAGCTCAGGATAAAAGCAAGCGAACCAGCCTTATAGAACTGTAAACAGCCCTGAAAGTGACACTTTGGGCACAAATTCACAGAGGGAAGTCTGTAGGGCAGATCTTAGCAAAGCGCACCTACTTCTTAGGGCTACGTGGTCTTAAGGCATTCCCCAAAGTTTCCTTATCCAGTCAATCCAGAGAGAGAGCTGCAATTAAATTCCTGACAGCCAGCCCATGAAACAGGGCAAGGGGGCATGTGGAGGGCACTAAACTAGCAAGCAGGAAATGCCAAAGAAATGTCCCTGAAATAATCTTTCCCAGGCTGAGAGCTGTAAACCATGCAGCTGTGAGACCCAAATCATCACAAACATGGAACAGCTTTCTGCACTGAAAATCCTACCATCTGTATGAGACTGATTTTTTTTTTTTTTAATGTTGCTTTCATAAAATGGGCTAACGGCTCTCATAGTCCTTTAGGTTGTGGAAAACCAACATTACTGGCCCTCTGTAGCGTGAAAGGATTCAGCTCTTCTCCTCGGAGGGTACTTCAATGGTTCAGTTGCAAGTAACCTCCTCCCTTGAAATCCTTCCCTTGCATGGCAGCAGACCGTGCTTGTACCACCTTCCTCTCCTGCTCCAGGCATGCCCTCTCTAAAGGGCAACCCAGTTGCAGAAGATTTGAGCAGCAAGTCTACTCCTTCCCTGTGCCTTGAGTAGCAAGTACACTTCTAAGTAATGTGACTTTAAGCCTCTTAGAGCAAGAAGCAGCACTGGCTCCTGGGTTAATGCCCTATTCCCTCAACTGTCAGAGAGCAGGTACCTTTCAATTCTGGAGTTTTTTGGCTCACACACGAGTGTCGTTGCTTGACTTCCTATCCGCAATATAGCTTGCTCCTTGTTCAGGATGTAAAATGAAAGGCAAGATTCATGAAAGACTCTGCAGAGACATCAGTGGAACAACAGAGTGGAAGACAAGTACTGCTGGACATAAAACAGCACCAGAAAACCAGCTGAGGTAGCCAACACTGAAGGTGTAGTGAATAGAAAACACAGGGGAAGCAGAAAGGACAGACGCTATACACAGCTTCTAAGAAAGAATCAACAGAATTTCACAATGTTGTTTACTTGATTCGTTTTAAGTATGTTCTGCTCCATTTCCATGCAAGATCAGTCTTTGCCAAACCTCTGCTTCCCATGGGGCTGTCTGCTGGTTGGGTCAGTTTATTGTTCACAGAGATATTTGGGTTACCCAGAGCCAGTGGTGAGATCTGGAAATGGTCCCTTTTGTATTTAACGAAGAAATACAAAAGCTGCTGTTGATTAGCTCACATTTCTGACTGCACATTTTTATATCCAGCTTGATATGCTGGATGTTCTCAGCATGATTCATCTGGAAAAATAGCAATTTAATGTAGAAGGGCATGTTGGAGCAGGCAGAAACATTTCAGGGAAACACAGATTTAGTCAGAGGATTTAAATATCAACATACAGAAAATTATCTGTCTTTGTCTGGATGAAGAATACTTTTACAGGCTAGGACTCTTAAAAGTAGTCAAAGGGAAGTAGGCATCCAAATCCCACCAGATTTTTTCAAAGCTCTTTTAAAAATCCCATCCTGGAATGTGAGTATCAGGCTAGACTAATGGATCAAATCCAAACATGCATAAGTGAGGGTAGCCTCAATGTGGAATCACGAAAAACAGGGAAAGAAAATACCTCATGAAGTCATCTCGTTTATCCCCCTGCCCCAGGCAGGATTATCTATACCTATATCATTCGTGACAGATGTTTGTCTAACGTGTTTTTAAAGACCTCCAAAGACGGAAACTCCAATATTTTATTATCCTGTTAGAAAGCTTTTCCCTATTGTTTAACCTGCATCTTTCTTCCTGTAGCATAAGATCACAACTTTCTATCACATAAACCATGGGCTTTTAGGAAAGACTATTTCTGTCCTTTACACAGTTTGATTCTACCTTCTACATACTTGGGGATTATCTCTGTGCTATCCAAAGGCTTCTCTTGTAAAAGCTGAGCTATTGAAACTTGATTAGCTCTTACCTCCTTGGTCATGTTTGAGACCTCCATAATTATACTCAAGGCTTCTCCTTTGAATCTTTCCAACTGTTCCACGTCCTCTCAAACTGCAACACCAGAGAAGTTCAGCCAAGTTTTTTTCCAATGCTGAGAATAGCAGAAAGATGGCATATATATCAGGTATATCTCGATATATATCAAGCAGGCTACATTGTTCTTTGTGCGTTTTGGTATTCAGTATTGCACTCCATCTTTTTTCTCCTCAGCAGCATGACTTTTTTTTGACTCATTCAAGCCACAGAAGAAAACCTTTCCCAACTTAGAGTTCCCCCCCCTCCTTCTTACATGCTGCTTATCCCGGCTGTCCACCTCATTAAGCAATTTTTCTTTTATAGGATCTCTTACTTCAAATCCTAGGTAGCAAATTCCAATTGACTTATTATTTAAAATAGATCTAGCTCCTATGGAGCTTGCTCAACTGCCAACGTGGTGCACTGTGAACAGAACACTTAGCAATTATAGAAATGATCCCCTCTGTTTCCTTCCAGCCTGTACAATTTAAAAAAAAAAAAAAAAACACGCACACAAAAAAACACTAGAACATAACAATAACCCTAAATAGACTATACAACATCAGCCAGTCTCAGTTGTTCATTATAATCATAACCAGCTTGTAAGGTTTCAGAGAAGGTCATGTCAGCTATTTAGGAAATTAGCATGATGTTAAACGTATGTAGTTATTATTCTTAATTGGCAAGTTTGATTATCAGCTGTAAACACAACCTGATTTTAAGCTAAAGAAACCTTGCAATGAAATTCCCCTGCTAGATAGTCTGCAAAGAGAGATGTTTTCAGCATATGCTATGTTTAAGCATATGAACTGCTGTTCACATTATCATTAATCATGCATTGCAGTGGATGGTACAATGTATGCAAATCCTATATTTACAGTTCTCTGTTAATTGCATGGTGCAGACAGAGCCACCCTTCTCAGGGCTGGGAGCCTGGGATGTGTGGGCTGCAGCTTAGCACCAATAGCCTGGCCAAATCAAAACTGGCTAATTTGTTGTGACTGTAATTGGTGCTGTTACATATTTAATAGCCTCAGTTACCAGAACATAACGTCTCCGTTTCTGTGTATATTTCCCAGTATAGACAGTCATATATGCATTTTAATTTCTAAATATACTGCATTCCCAAGACCTACTCTAAAATAATATAATTGTTATAAAATCATGCTTTCAGAAACTTGAAAGTACGACAAGCTTGTCTGAGGAGACTGGAGAGGGTATCCCTTTGTCCATTCACGATAAAAACAGTCACTGCGTATGCCTGCAGAACCTCTGTCCCTTTCATGGTGGACATTTCTGGAGCTATTTAATACAGACTAATTTTATTATTATTTTTTTTGGCTACAGTTTTTACACTACACTAATTACAAATCATATCTGAAATACCTTATTGATTTCCTCATGGATATTTCCAACATGCGTCCACCACAGATGGACATTTTTAAGGCAGTCAAATACCAAGTTCACCAGGAAACCTAGAGGAGCTGGGCCGTAGGCATCCCTGCAGCTTTGGGTACACGGTGCTACTGTCCAGCTCCCGCTGATGCCAACTGCCTGCTGTCACCATTGTGACTGCTGTCCCAGGGCAGGAGCTGTGCTGAGTACACAAAGCACTGAGCAAAGGACCAGGAGGCTCCAAATCCGCACTGCAGGTCCTTTTATTGTGCGTTTGGAGCTTGCAAACAAAAACGACCATGAATAGAGCTAACTGGGATGGAGGTGGACTAGCATGGACTTCCTGAATTACCCTGAAGAAAGCTCAGCTCCACCTGTCACTACACACTGGTACACACATGACCCATGGGATGGCAGCGTGGCTGGTGGTGGTCAGGGCAGCTGCACTGGGGCTCAGGGGAATTGGGCACAAAGGTTTTGAACACAGACACCTCAGCTCTTTCCAAGCTCCAGGTCCCACACTAGCCACCATATGCCCCTGGGAGGATGGTGCCACTCGGTAGCCTGGAAAAGATTCAGTAACTACATAGATGAGTAAGAATTGATACTGCTGAATGTTGTGTCATTCATTGGAAATCGTTCTAGCAAATGATCTCACCATCCTAGTTGCCATTCACCTTGCTAGACTTCAGCAACAGAGCAGAGGCTTGTGAGTGTTTTTTTGTTTGTTTCTCAAGTGTGCATGTTCCCTCCCTATGAGAATATCCTCCAAGTATCTAAATCTCCGGCTGCAGAAGCTGTTGTTAACTTGCAAAGACCAAGGCTTGTTATCAGGCTTAAAGCAAAAAGTACCCTCGAGTCTGTTCTAAGACACCAAGCACATTTGTTTGCCTACTATGTTTTTCAATAAAGTCCAACTGGCCTCACAATGAACTGGAATTTCAGTTCAGCTGTCCATCCAATACTCAAAAGTGAAGCAGGCTTTTACTGAGCACTCACAGACCCTCCCAGGCCCCTGCCCAGCAAGATGTGTGCAGCGCTGCTGGAGACCTTAGCAATGCTCTCCAGGCAGGATTAGATAAGATGTGAGATTTTGCCTGCATGAGTCAGCCACCTCACCCTGTTTCTTTGTTAGTGACTTTAAGACCTTGTCTCTACTTGAAAGATATACCTGTAAAACAACAGTGCACATGGGATTGAGCTTAGACCAGAGCCCAAAATGAAGTTATAACAGGAAAACCTTTTTCTTTTTTTTCCCCAATGTAACCATGCTTACAAGGACAGTTGCAACATCCCAAGAACTGTGTCCTATGACCAGCATAACTCAGCAAACATTTCAGTGTAGATCAGGTCAACTGTGCACCCAAGCTGTAAAAACACAGGAGAAATCTACACAGTCATTCATTTTATTTACGTTAACAGAGACTTCAGCCCTATAGGAGAGATTCTTATCTTCCTTGCAAGGTCAGTGCTGATTTGTGTCACAGACCAATTGAAAAACTAAACCCTACTCCCCTCTACTCTGCCCTAACTGTGTACAATTAGGACTGAACACTGAACATTTTCCAAGTCACACTTCCAAGTTAGAGTTACCAACCCCCTGAGACCCATAAAATTTTTAAAAGTTCAAAATACTTTATTTTTTTTTTCAATAGAACTGTCATTAGGTGGTTTTCAATAGTGCAGCTATTATAACGTCTGAAGAAATGGAAATTCCTGTACTTGATTTGTACCCGGTTACGTACTTCAAAATTAGAGAAGTCCTTTTGTGTGAGTGTTCAGGCCACTCATAGCAAAACAAATAAGAACAGACACTCCTATGAGTCCTTAGAGATATTTGGGGTCCATAGGTGCATATTACCTTATTTGATACTTATTACAATGGCATCTTACAAATGACAAACTGAGAAACACAAGCTGGGGACACACAGGAAGCCTGCAGCTAATCAGAGAGCTAAACAACACCCTTGGAGTCAAGATGTTAAGGCTACTGGGCACTATTATTTTCTAATGCAACCAGCATTTTCCAGCTGTCTTGTATTTGCAGGTATGTTGCATCAGTGTGGGTGAAACAGCCGAGCATGTGCACTCCCCGTTGCGTGGCACAACACTCCTCGTGGATCTCTTTTTGATTCAGAACTGAAGAGCTCTAAGTCTTCAGTATGTTGCTTTTTTTTTTTTTTTTTTTTTTTTTTTTTTTTTGTATATATTTCTCTTTCCTCTAAGACAGATTTCAGGAAGTTGCTGCTGTCTTATTACAGCTTATTCCAAGCAGACTCGTTATATCATAGTAAATGTTTGCACATCTGATCTTGACACTTTTCAGGATTTTTCGGTTTACCACCAGGAGGTGCAAATGATCTTCCCAGCTGCACCACGTTCATTGCAATTACCAGCTATATTCAAGGTAGAAAGAGCTTTGTCTATTCTTTCACAGGATTTTTCTTCCTTATTTCCTCCCTACTTGCGGGCCATGAAGGCTTTCAGAGCACTTACCAAATGTGATTTCCTAGCTGTTTTGGATTGAGCTTTCTCTGGGAGTCAGCTCTGCGTTGCTGTTGTTGCTGGCAGAAATATTTGGTAGTACTTACACATTGGAAAAGTGCATACACCACACCATGGCAGTTAAAACAGATCATTTCTATGGGTGATTTGTTATCTCCCTTTAAACAGTGTGACTGAGCTGTACAATCAGTCCTGGCAAGAGCTGACTGCAAGCCACACAGTGAAAGCCAAGGACCCACCAAATGCCTGGTATCCACTTCTCTAGTGAGTCTGCAGCCAGAGCTGGTCACAGCCCCAAATTATCGGCAGGCAAAAAGGGAAAGAAAGCCCTGTCCTTCTCACCCCGTGCAGACGTGAAACAATAAGGATGGGTGGGGTTTCTGTCCCAACTGCACGTATATTCAAACCCATATTTAAATTTAGCCCTTGTGAGAACTGGCATCTGAACCGAACCCAAAGCTAAGAGAAGGCATTTCTTCCATGCAGGAGCAGCCAAGTATGTAAGATATAATCACAGGGTAAGGACAGGCTCTCAAGATGAGGTGGTCTCACTGGACTTCCAGTGGAGATTGCAGAATTTTTAGTTGATTTAGCTAGTTTCCACCCTTCTAACTATGGAATGTTACAGCAGCAGCTCAGATCCGAATCACAGAAACTCCCTAACACTGACTTGTTTCCAAATAATTTTCTCTTTACCCTTTACACATGGGTGGTGATCCAGTATTACTGCAAGACCAAGTGCGCAGGGCACTCAACAGCACTAAAATAGCCAGTTCCAGCACTGTTGAGAGATACAGTATGTGCAGTGCTAATATGTGTCCCATCCCACCTGAGCAACCTGACCTCCAACCTCCTCCACCTATTTTCCCCACAGAAGTGGGCAGGGTCACCTGGATATTCTCTCTGCCTTAGGAGTTAAGTAGCAGAGCGTTAGAAGTAGGTCACACTCAATTGTCTCCCTGTGCAGCAGAGAGCCCCATACCTTGTTCTCTCTGGCAGAGCTGCTGTGCCCAAGTTCTGTAAAAAAGGGGCACCAGCAGGAGAGCCAACATCTCAGGGTGTCACATAGCACATGCTGCAGCCTCCAGGGTCACGTCCTGGCTTCCTCATGAGACCACTGCTCTGTTAGCAAGAGAAGAGAGAGAGGAAAAAAGATGAGAGAAGTCAGAAGCTTATAGGTAAGTCTATAGAGAACATGGTCAGGATTAGTTTGCACCAAAAGCAGTACTTTGCAGTACTGTTTTAATATTTTATTTTTTATACCATGAAAGTGTTATGCATGTTTCCTCTACCATTTAGCAATTGGCCAAGCGGTGCAATATTTGAAATTTCTCCTTCTTTTTCTGTCTCGATAATACCAAAATTAAAAATTCGGAAAAGGTTCTCAGTCCCAATGTACAGAAAACTTTGTTTGGGTTAAAATAACATTATTAAAGGGATATTTCCACAGCAATTCAGTAGTCCACTAATGGCTGTGTACCTACGAGCCTGGTCCCTACAAACAGCAACATGTATAGCCCTGTAGTTAGCTATCTGTTCTCCAGTTTTGAACTTGGCATATGCTCCATGTCAAGACTTCAGGGCATAATCAACAAGAAGGTATGGATTCCGATAAAATTCAGAAAACACTAAGGAGAAAATGAGTGTATCTAAGCAAGGGTATCTCTAATACTTTCAACTAACTCTACGCTAAACAGCTCCTGATGACTTTCATCTCAACTACCATGCATGCTCCTCCCTTTCTTCTAAGGGTGATCTGCTGACATGCTGAAGGGCTTCTTTCCCAGACAGCATGAAATACCCAAGTGGCCAAGGAAGGGAGGAGTAGGTGCATACTGCTGCATTTTAGAGACGGCTACAGCAGGCCCTAAATGTGGGGAAAGAGACCTGAGATACTGATTGAGGAGAAGAGGGAGGTGAAGTCAAAATGAGGTGGAAAATGAAGGATCACAGTTTGGCATTCAGAAGGAGAAAGAAGAAAGGAAAACAAAGATAGAATAGGAGAGAAGAAAATTAAAAAGTCACTCAGTCTCTCTGGACTGCAGCAGACAGCATCACTGTAGGGGGGACAAGTGAGGAGAAAAAGGGGATCGAGGGGCTCCAAGGGTGCGTGCCATGCACAGCCCACAGGCATGGCAGCAGAGGGAACACTGAGGGTTTATTTGCTTTGTGTATGCCAATTGCCAATGCCAAGGACAAACGAGAAAATTGCACATTGACAAAAAGCTTAATTCCCTCCTCATTAGCAAGCAGAAGCACTGACACCAAAGCATGCCGCTCATTAGCTCCAGTTATTTTAACAGTAAATCTTGAGTTATCAGAAGAAAACTATGACAGCATCATTGAGCATAAAGGAATCTAAATTCACTTATTTGCACCCTCCAGCAGACTGTAAGTACAAAATTGCAGGGTACATTTTTTTCTAAATGTGACCTCTAATTGAAAAAAAAAAAAAAAAAAGATTATTTTCTAGTGCTGAGATTATTGTCTAGTGCTCAGCTGGGAAGGAATTAAATAGGATCTGAAAAATAGTTAATTAGAAGGGCATGCTGCGGTTGGCAGTTCTGGTTCCTTTTCATCCGTTTTACAGCCATACTGTGAATCAGGAACATCAAGAACTGCTGAGAAATTATTTGCGGAACATCTTTCACTATCCACTGAGCCATATTCTGAGATCTCTCAAGTCAAAAGGATTTTTCTCATTGACTCCAATGGTAAATCACATAAATATGTTGGAGTATTTAATTAATATACATGAGGTGCACAACACAGGAACAACACGAGCATCACTAAGTGGTAACCAGATCACTTAAATTGACATCCCTTTGCTCCTTCCTTGGTTAAAGAGGCTTGTGAAAGCTCCCTAGTCAAAAGTCACTGAAGCAATACAACAATAGAGGAGGGAGACCAAAACACGCACCCCGGCTGACCCACAGCTAGACCAGCCATAGTAATGGAAGTGCTACAGCTAAAATAGAGGTGATTAATTTCTACCTGGCCAGATGTCTGTCCAAGAATGCATCACTTATGAGTAGTCATCCTTTTGCATTAGTGTAATGCAAAACAGTGAGCTAAATGCTTCTGATAATATGTTTCCAGATCTATGTTTGGATTACAGGAATATCAGGAGTAATTATAGAGAATTATCTCTAGCAAGAATTCTGATGGTCAGTTAGGATAAATACAGCACAAATGTACAATTCTTATATATTGGAAGAATGAAACAATATCAAGCTTCAGCTTTTTAATTCTGGGATAGACTTACTGAATTGTCCAGCTCCATGTCATACCCAAAGACTTTCTAAGCACAACAAAAAGAAACATGCACTCATAACACGAGCCAAGGCTAAGCCTCACCTGAGCCCAGAAGAAATGAACCTGAAGGTGCCTGTTGGGTCCTTTTCACCTATACTCTAACCCTAAGATGGACCTGTGCTGGCAGCTGAGCTGAGCAAGCACACCTACCCCAAAGGCCATATGTAGCCCTGGCAGCATTTAAAATGCTGGTTTACCTGCAAGGGAAGCTCTTCTCCAGAACCAGAAAGCAAACAAAACCTTGGGAACATGACACCCGTGTATTCTGGGACAAGACAGCAGCAAGGTATAATTTGAACCAGTTGTAACTTTTCAGATGAAGTTAGAAAACATTTTATTTTTTAAAAAAATATTGCTCTGGAAATAAATAAATGTTTAAAGAAGTTGGTGGCCATAATGATGGCTGGATTTCGAAAAACAGAACAGAACACAACAGAGAGCATTTGGCTCTTTTCACAACAAACAGCATGTTTCTAATCATCAGCAACAAATGCAAGCTAAGTATTTCAAACCACAACACCAAAGAGAATAAAACTGTACATGCTAATGTACAGCAGACTGTGTTGCTATATGCCCATCTCATCTGTTGTCATGCCAACTTTCTTACTTGTTACCAGCTTCTTTTGTTTGTTTGCACTTTTTATTTGAAATACCTTATTTTTAAAATCACCCAGCAACTCGTATTTAGCTATCCATTCAGATTTCCTAAGAAACTTTGTTCCCTTTAGAGAGCTTAGTGAAATAACCAGTTATTTTAGAGTGTTTAACACCAACAAGCATCACTGAAGCATCACTGGGGAAATTCAATTTGAAAACTTTGTACCCAGATGGCTTTCCTAAAGAGGCAGTTTAGTGCTTGGTGGCATTCCCACTCCCCTACTCTTTTTGTAATACAAAGCTAGAGAGGAGCATGATGAATACCAGTTGCTGGCTGTACCGTGCCTGCCTTTTTTTCTCCTTAAGGAAAGAAGTAGACTGAAGAACACAAAATATGAAGTTGCTGCTGTCTGCCAGGCTGACAGCCTGTCTGCCTACAAACCTAGTAATTCATGCAGTGCGTGCATGATGCAATATTAGCGACTTTTGCTTTTAGTATGCAGTTAGCATGCAGTTTGCTTTAGTATGCAGTTATAGTCACGTGCAGAATGAATGCGTGGGAGATTCCAATCGATGGCTGCCACAGACTCATCTTGCTGGGTCTCATTAGCGAAGGCCGTAAAAACAGCAACAAGTGAAAACGAGTCAGAATGAAAATGTATTAGAGCCTGCCATATTTTCAGTGCACAATTCAATGATTTCCCACTTACACCAGGGAGGAGACTCTGCAGATGAGGCCTCTGGAGGCCACTCAGAAATTATTCCTGGCTCTTCCCCAAACTCCCTGTGTGATCTTGTCTAAGCTAGTTTATTCTTCCATACCTCAACCCTCTGTGTAGCTGTAAAATGCACCCTAAGTCTCTCTTGGCAAAACAAAAGTACAGCGCTTAGGTAGGATTAATCAACTGCACAAATTCAAAATACAGAGTGATTAGCTAGGGTTAGACCTGTTATTTTTTGTAACAGGTCTTGGAGGTTGCAATGGATCACCAGCTGAGCATGAATCAACCATGTAATCTGTTCTGAAAAAAACAAACACCTCACTGAGACACAAACTGGAGCAGAGCATACAGATCATGCAGCAATCCTTCATCTGCCAGTACACCCCAGATGAAGATCTGTCGTCCTGTTTTGGATGCATTTTAGGAAAGATGAACCACTAGAAAGACTTTTAAGCAAGACGAGAGAGGGAGACCAGAGGCCCCGAACAGCTGACCTATAAGAGCCTGAATTAATTGCTGTCATCTAGCCAAAAAGAAAAAGCAAGCTGAAGAAAGGAGGACTAAAATAACAGCGCTCCAGGTTGTTGCAAGACAGAGCAAATAATCTCCTTTCTGATATCTTTGGTGGTTAGGAAAAGACATAAAGAGCTTCGACTGCAGTAAGAGAAATTTATGTTAAACATGATGGGAAAAAATTCTGTGACAGGAAGGGTGGTAAAGCACCAGAATAAATTGCCCTGGGAAGCTGTGGAGTGTCCATCTTTGGAGGCCTTTAAGAACGACTTATACAAACATCTTTTAGGAATAACACAGGGATAGTTAATCTTGCCTTGGGGCAGCATGATAAACTCTGATCTTTCAAAATCCATTCAGCCTGTTGTTCTGTGATAATATCTGTGCAGCTGTCCGGTGTTTGTACAGTACCTAGCCCTCTTCTTTCTTCCTGAAAGACAAACAGTAATTACTAATTAGCTTTATAATCATTATATTTCAAACCATAGTTTTATGCAACTTACACAAACTATAGCTTCACTTTAAACAAAAAAATATGTTCTCCCATTTCCCTACTGAGCTACACTCCATTAAGAATAATTGTTTATTTTTCAATGCCATATCTGCAAAATCAGTTCACATGGCTTTACTTGGTAGTAGGAAAAAAGCTCACTACTGCATTGCACACAGTCTTTTTCATTTTCACATGCCCTACTGTGAAAAAGAAAAAATAAAAAGTAAATACAAAACTTCCTCAAATATCTATTCTACTTCTTAAAAACTAAAAATAGCAAGATTCACAACTTCATCTTTGAATATCTTTTTGCCTTACCTCAGTTAATATGAAAATGACAAGACTGTAACTCTGAATTAATGTAACTAATTAATTAATCTGGGTGTTGTTTCATGTGAGATTTATCATTAAAAAAATGAAAAGAAAACCACTCCCTTCTTAATATGTATATTTCAACTACTATTTAGACTCTTATATGCAGGTGAAGCTGTCATCATAATTGATCACTTCACCAGTCACTGCCAAATGTTATCATCTCTGTTCAAGTCTGTTAATGCCGTATTTGCTCTCTTTCCAGCCTTACTTCATGTGCATGTAGAGGCAAACCCCCTAACTGGAACAAAAATGATGCAATAAAACAGAAGAGTACTCATGTCGCTAACGGGAAAATTCAACGGCCATGTTATTTTCCTCTCAGAGATATTGCTGGTTGTTTCTATTTAGTTCAGTGCTTTGCTATTAAATTGACACCCAAACCCCACTAGGCAATGATAAATTTCACCAATGTTTCATTTGTTGTAGTCTCAGATATACCCTTATGCCTGGCAGCAAAGGATGTGGTTCAATTCAGTTCTCATTTTTTAGGATTCTGTACTGCATCTGGATGTCTACCCAGCGAAGTAAAAAGAACCAGAGCCCATCTCTGCTTCAGCGTAAATCTGACTTTGGGGAATCAAATCCCATCAGATTTCAAAATAGACACACCACACTGACTTTTGAAGTAATGTAATTTGACAGTGATCCACCATCAGCTTATAAAGGGGCCTGGATGAAGAACAATATGCTAATAGCGTGCCAGTTATACACTGGTTTCCCAGATATTATGCTGGTCTACATGTATTTTGCTATACTCCTACATTATGTAGGAAATGTCACAAGTGGTGGTGGTTTTTTTGTGACTAGTGAGATATTAGATATCTTAAGGCTTTGCTCTTAAATGCATGATCATTTCATCTTTCATTAAGGAAGAGGAACATTTTTCCTACCCTAAAGGATGCAAAGGAATCCCTAAAACAGCCTCTGATGTCATATTATGTGACGTAGTATCTTGAAAATTTGTAAAGAAAAGACTTGTCCATTGAGCCAATAAGGATCTATTGACAGGTAGTATTAAGACTAAAGTACTTAAAGCTTTTTATATGCCAAAATTCAGAAGGTAAATCACAAACAGCAATCTGAGTTAATACTAAGGAAAGAACAGGGAAAGGACAGTTTAGATGGTACTTAGGTAGGTTAAATATGTTCAACTCATGCTAACACATACAAAAATCTGAGCAAGATTGCTAAGATCCCAGAGCCCCTGGCAACTGCCTATCTCTGGAAATCTCTGGAGGACCGACAACATATCAGAAAGCTGCAGAAGGGAGAAAACGGTGATTATTCTTACAAAGGAACAAAACCAGAGCAGCTGGGAATCTGCAGGCCTGACGACATACTTATCAAAAAACACTGGCACATATAATTAAATAATCTATTTGTGAGCACTGAAAAGAAAATAGGTCCAGTAGTGGCAGTCAGTGTGAACCCCTGCTAAGAGCTAATAGTATCAAACTACTGTAATTTCCCCCTATAATATGGTATCAGGCTTTGTGGGTGTGCAGAGGAGAATATATCCCATAATTTTACCCTTGTAAAGCTTTTGATATTTTCTTACAATCACACTGACCAAGTACTAGATTAAAATGTAAGAGGTCAGGTATGAAACTGGTAAGAAAAGAGATTACTTACCAATGTTCATTGCAAATAGAAGCTAGGATACTGCCAGGGATGCTATGAGTATTTTACTATGGCTATAAGATCAGGAGTAGGCGGGCAGTAGTCAGGGGAGCGAGAGAATTAGGTTACTAATTGGTGAATGACATGAAGATAAAGGGGACAAGCAATACATTGGTGGACAGACTTGCTTCCACCCAAATAAGATAACTGGTCTGTAAAGAAGAGGATGCTGCTCCGTAAGGACAAGCATAAGTTGCTACAAGTACACGGGAATAATCAGCCCAGCAAACACCAGCCAGGGAGCTATGGGTTGGATGGCAGGTTTGCATAAAGGGATGCAGTAAGGTCAGCCACAGTCAGCAGGTCATCCTCTGAAAAAGATGAATGTCAGACTGGGACAGATAGTCTGCCTGTAGTCCATTGGGCACATGTTGGAAGTTTCATTTTCAGCCTACACAGATGGAGCACAACGCCAAATTTTGGTGTGCTGCTTTGCAAGAAAGAAGAGGAGTTATTGCAACTCGATGAAAATCCAGGCATGACATAGACCGCTTAGCCTGTAGATAAGAGTACAGAAGGCGGGCAGAATAGTAAATAAAAAGATATTGCAGAAAGGAAGGGCAGTCTAGTGTCAAGATATGTGATAAATAACATTAATGCAGATTAAATTTCATCATGTAATATTTGAGAATTAAGAAAATAAGGAAAAAAGTCATGGTTGGGATGGTAGAAGTCAAGAATGCCTGGCCTGGAGAGAGTTAATCATTGTAGATGAATAAGAATGAGCAGGAAGACATCTGTGAAGACTCATAAATATGAGTTGTCTGGCCTTGCATCGGGGTAGAAAGTATGCAATCTGTTGAGATCTTATTTAGCCCTGCTTCTGTGGCATTTAAGATGTTTAAACAATAAAAAGAGAAGAGCAAGAACTCCACGCTTCTGTATCTCTCGAGCTAGGGATGATACGATTCACTTTTCTACACTCAGAGTTAGTAATGTTATATAGTGTACGTTCAGGCACTAGCAAGAAACAAAAGGGAAGAAACAAATACCATTAGGACATTTTTTTTTGTGTGAGAAAATGACACTGCTTCTGCTACAGTGGTAAGGCTGCACAAAAAGCCTACAGGATAGAAAACCTGCACATCAGTCTCCCGAATTCCTGGCTACTAGCCTAACAACTTGACTACCCTTCGAACATGCCCTCCTTTGATTCTTTTCCAGAACTATCTTCCACAGAGCCAGGTCTGGCTGGCCGTGACTCCATCCCTGTGTTTTGGTAGGTGGCTGTAAGCAGGAGTGGGGCTTCCTAGGGGGGGACCCAACACCACTTCTGTGAGAGATAAGCTAAACCTGTTATCGCTTGGGAAGCAAGGGGGAGGTATTGGCAATCTCCTGCAGTCACCTTTTAGGACAAACACAGCTGGAAAAGGTGTTTGAAGGCTTCTTTCCTTCCAGATACGAATTATTCACCGTGGGGCTTTACTGAATTCCTGAGGCTTTCACACCTCAGAACAGTGCCCGGGACAGGAAGCAGGCCTCCACCCAAGTCCCAGGCAGCAGAAGCAATGGTTTCTCATTTGTTCAGAGAACTAGTGCGCATGCAGTGAAGAGGAAAAAAAAAAAAAAAAAAAGGAAAATCAAGGAGGGAAGGCAGTCTTCAAAGCCACAGTGAGAGAGCAAGACAGACGAAAATGGTGACCCGAGAGAGGTAAAGCAGCAAGGTAGCAAGAAGTGGAAAGTCGATAGGAAGACAAACAATGTGTTTTTACTAAAGCTGTTAATTCACTCTTCACATCTCCCACTCAAGTCATCAATCACAACACAAACTAAATAGAGCTGAGAGCACAGCTGCCTGCCTGCCACTGTAAATGAACCTTCTGTGTATGGAGCACTGCTCCGGCAAGCTGGCGTCACAAGAGGAAAAAACCTCAGCTACAAAAATAAACAAATCAGGTACCACAACCCTCCTCCCTACATTTTTTTTCCAAAGAATATGTGCTACTAAGTTTTAACCCTTCATTGCTTGTTAACTAAGTTCACTAAGTTTCCTTTACTTAAAACGTGCAACTGGTGGCATCCTGAAGTACTGAAACGGTTACTGGGTTTTACTGACCAGCACAAAGCTTTGCTCAGCACCAAATTCTTCCTCCATATCAGACAGGGCTGGTGGTAGAGGCAAAGGAAGAACAGAGGTGCAGAAAGAGGCAAGCTGTAACTCCCACCATCAGACCTGCCTAACAAATATCCATGGACCTAAGATGCTTGCAGACTCAGAAAACCCATGGTTTTGTCTCTGCTTCACTCTTCTTGTGGCATGCTGCAGTTGTGGCTTCCTGCCTTTTACTATAAGCCTTGCTTCAGTGATAAAGCGACCAGCAAATCTTCTGTGTTGTGTGGGGCACTGGGAGGCATGGACAAATGTTGGATGGAGCCTTTGAGATTGGACATGCACTTTGGCACTGCCTATAATCATGGTATTTTGGAGCTGGTGTTGAATTAATCCCCTCCAGCCTTGCGTTTCTACTGTTTAAACTCATGAGAAATCACCTTCTCATTTCTAAGTCAGAGAACATTTTCCTTTGTTCTGACTATATTTTTATTTAAAAAAAAATAAATAAAAAATAAAGGAAAAAGGTGACCTGTTCTTTATCAAAATTCACAATGATAAACTTATTACTAGCTTATTACTGACTTAAGACTAAAAAGTCTTCCCCCTTTTGGTTTATAACCTATAATAATCACTGATGTGCATTTTTCTGAATTATTCACGCTCTATCTGTGAGCCAAATGACAGCACAGTTAAGAAGCTACAATATAACTGAAGGAAAGATGGGAGTGAAAGCTAAGAGGACCCCAGAAGACACTACCACAATGGGATCGAAGATGTGGTGGGCACAGGTGTCAGTCTCTCTCTGTGACCAGGTCTGGAATCGCATTGTTGGTCACTGCTGGCATAAGCCAGTGATCAATGACTGCTCTGGCCAGCCAAGGAAGGGAAAACCTGAGTTTTAGAGTCACCGAGTCGCAGGACTCCCCTGGGATGGTCCATTTTACTAACGGGGACTTGCAGCAAGTCCCCATCTACCACTTCTATGGACATTTCTGGAGAATACATTGCTACTATCTAGTAATTGTAAAGTCATCTATCTGCTAAGCAGAGAAGATATGTAGGCTTCTCTAACTAATCCCTTAAAAGAAAAACAAGTCCACAAATTCCTAGAGGAAAAAAAAAATCTAAATTCTTTTAGTATATTTTGATTAATTGCTATATATCAGAACACTGGAGAAATGTTCTCTCTTTAAATCAGCTGCTTTGAGCAAGTATTTTGATTGCAGAAACATTGCTTATAGAAGGATCCTGGAACAGAAAACTTGACAACAGCAGGTACTAAACAGAAAGCCAACTTAGACGTTATGGAAAGTTGCAGAAAGAGTCAACACTTGCTGTTGCTTTGCTCTGCATATTTGACAGAACATCTGTGTATTGCAGAATCTTTGTTCATTTTTTAGGCACGTAGCAAATTAAGGGAATTGTGTGTGTCTACAACAGCTAAAATTCCTGTTCACAAGTCAGGAGTGTTCAGGGTATATGGAAGAGGAATAAATACCTAGATGCATGAGAAGTCTTGCAAAGAGCAAACTGTTCTGTAAGGAACACTCACCAGCTTTTATGACACATGTATTTTACATTTTTTCCAAGTCTGTTTTCTGCTGTGTCAGACTAGATTATATATATGTTATATGATGTTCAGTGTTTCACAGATTTTGATGATAAGGTACCAGGATCTACGACAAATCTGTGTTTTATGCCCGTGCAAGAACACATATACTAAGAGATGCTGCCACTTAGAGCACACTGGCTTGGCACTTCGGTTTCTGAATGAGATGTGCTGCTGCACTGACTTCAGCACGTCATGTGAGAGGAAACAGGAAAAACAGACTGCCTCCCCCAACATTTTGGGACTGTTGTTGGGCCTCTTGTGATTCAGGAAAGCTTGGTTTTGTTCCTGGCTTAATGCCTGAGCAGCACTGCGCTCCAACACCGGCTGTTTTATCTACTCGTATGCAGGGAGGCGTCCCTCCCTGCATGTATATATACAAAGAAGGCCTCCAGCTGAACTGTAGGCTGCAAGAGCTACTAGAAGTAAAGGCAGCATGAATTAATGTACCTTTGACCACATAAGAAAAGAGTTCGAGGAGGTGCTCTCTCTATAAGCTTTGTGAGCAGATAGCAACCTATATTGTCACGTAAGAGGCTACTAAAGACAAGCAAGCATAGACTTTGAAGCAGAAATTACTGTTCAGAACATGATGCATTCCATTTGCTTTATGCCTTAAAATCATATTCAAACTATATATTTTTGAATAAGAAAGGGTGGATCTTATCTAGTTTTCATTTTGTAAACTGTGCATGTTCTGTATCATATATTTTTAGTTTTAAATGATGTAACTTCAACGTAGATTTTTGGGAACGTTTATACAACAGCATGCATTAAGTTTGAAAAAAAAAAGCTGGATCAAAATTAATTGCAAACCTCTTGTGAGAACAGACTAAATCAATGCATAAATACCTGTTCTAAACTTAAACAACATTTCAGGGAAAAGATAAGGAAATCACAACGTATGATTTAAACAAGAAACAAAATCACAGAGGAAGAATAAAACAAGGCTTTTGTTGGCTACGAATACAGCTTAGACTGTCCTAGCAATACTATTTTACGACACAAGTGAAGTTAATCACATATTCCCAAATGTGAACGCCGTCATTAGCAGTATGGTGGATACCACTGCAGATCTATTTAGTGCCATGCCAATTCTCAATAAACGTGTAGGTTAGCAAAACAATACAGATAACCTTCCCAGACAGTGTTGTGTTTCTTGTTTAACCCAGGAAATGCTACAGAACAGGTAAACTGCAGCATTTCTCAATTTATACGAGACCACACAGTCACTTATTTTAGAGGATGCTGCGCAAGCTATGATCTTAGAGACTCACCTAAGAGCTTTCCAAGTTCCAACACTATTGAAAGAAAAATGGTAGACAGAGAAGACTGGTGAGAACAAAATAGCTAAATTTCTGGGAGGCAGATATTGTTAAAAGGATAAAATACTGAGTCCACTGAAGTCAGTGTTAATAAAAGAGATGGTACAGCATCTAATCACATCTGTAATTAGGAGGTTACTTCTCCTACCTCTAAGAATCCTGGAATGGGTTGTTAACAAAGAACGTATTGGATCCAAATTAACTTTAAAACTCCACTAACTTTCCTGAGGCTAACCTCAGGCCTTTCTGTTTCTGTTATGTCACACAGCTTGCTTTGGCTAATCTCAGTTCTGTGGGATTAATCAGAAATAGGCATTTCCTGCCATGTTTTTGTTTGTTTTGCTTTTCCTGCAGGTGATTAGAGTATCTTTGTAACTGCTTGCATTATGGATTAAAACCCACCTGCGGGAGGGCTGAAGTAATCACTTTCTGCTGAATGTTTATTAAAGCAGTAATTGCTTTCATTTCCCCATATACACAGTGCACACGCTATCTACTGCATAAAGTTTGGTTAAAATAAGAAAGAAATAAAACCATAAACTTTTATAGGCACAGAAAGCCTCACTTAGTCTTGAGTTCAATTCTACATGGCAGCTGTACATGGAAAACTTGCTATTGAAGTGGCTTATATCACTGAATAAGTGTAAGTCCTTTCAATATCTTTTCCCAGTACTTTACTTCAGTGTCATTTGGGATGCCGAGGGAGCTGCATTTGCACCAATGTTGGATTCATCTGATTAAATATTGTCCTTAGGCAAGAACCTGTATTAAGCCGCAAACTTGCCATGTTTGGGAAAAATACCCTTTGGGAAAAAAAAAAAAAAGTGAGTGAAAGTCTCCCTTCTGTATGTTGATGCAAAACTTTCTGATTGATGAAACCTGTCCAGAGCTCCGTAGTGCCTGCACTTCATCTCCCTCTGTCCAAGTGATCCTGCATCTCAAATAGCCACTTTTACTGCAGCCTGCTGCCCTCCGTGTCAGAGATGTTATCTGGCTTTCAGAGGAATGCCAAATTCTTTGAGTGCGTGTAGATCTATACTCCCACAAAATCCTATGCTGATCAGAGCAAGTACATCACGTTGTGCAGTTTGTGCCACTAGAAGTTAGATGCATTACAACAGCCAAGTACTAAACAGCCTGCTCCATTCCCCTGGTCTGATTACGCCCCTCAATGCTGAATGTTTTTATGCACTGAGCTCCCTCATTCAATCAGTGGTAATATAACTGCCAATGCTCCTGGCTGGTTTTAACAATGTAACAGGTTTGTAGTCACACCATTAACTAAACTGTACTAGATTTACCTTGAAATAGATTTTAAATCACTGGAGCACTCACGAGTCAACATGAGAGGTAACGTAGAAATATCCTCCCCAGAAAATAGAGGGAGAACGAAAGAGACAGTTACTGAAAGCTAAGGATTTCTAATCTATCTTTAAACTAAAAAGTGCATTAGTCTCATTAGTCTCAAATAGAAATATGCACATTCTTGACTTACACAACAATATCCCCTCCAGAGAATTGCTCACACAGTGTGTGCGTGTCTGTATACGAGTAAATGTAGTAGCTCTACAACAGTAGCTACAAATTAAGGAAGTGATGATAAGCGATGACTACAGTAGTATTTAAGCTAAATGGCATATTTGGAAACCACTCAAACCAGGCATATTCATTAAATCCAACTTCATTGTCCATTAGAAATACTTAAGTCTCAATCGAGTGATTTTAAGTGGTTTAAAAAAAAATGATAGCTGTCAATGTCTGAAATAACTGGGTTTTTGTACAGTCCTCAATGGTATGGTTACAGGCAGTAAATACCTGCAAGTTAGATTACAAAACATCTGGTCCCAACTCAGGGAGAGCTGTCAAAAGGAAGTAAGTGCAGTAGACACTTGTTTCAGTAGACAAACAATCAAGTTATTGCCTGCCTTTGTTTCAGATGTTATTGCTTTTTCTGATCAGCTTCTTGCCCTTATATCCAGGTATCACTAAGGAGT
Organism: Netta rufina; assembly: GCF_964035555.1. Lineage (NCBI taxonomy): Eukaryota > Metazoa > Chordata > Aves > Anseriformes > Anatidae > Netta > Netta rufina. The sequence continues at coordinate 9,184,652 of NC_140128.1, read as the reverse complement.
TGTCTTATGTTTTTTACCATTGACTGGTCTTTCTCTAGAGAAAGACTTAGCCACCAACCACTAGAGAGGACTGGGGATTATGCTCTGGATCCTACTTACCATTCCACACAAGTTGGGGAAGAACCCCCCAAAAAAACCCTGCTTGTGATGCAGCCAGCTCCCCAGCCCATCTGGAGTTGCCATTCACAACACCCGTGGTTAACGCTGCCTTCCCAAGCATCTTGAAAATTACTCAAATTAAATTAAACTGTAAAGCTCAGATACAACATTTTGATTTGATTTGCCAAATTAGTCTTTCTAATGAGGCAATTAAATTTCTTGCTCATGCTTATTCTTGAAGAGCCAAGAACCACTGTTTCCCAAAATAGGTTTAGGAAAAATTGGAATTCATCTTGCTTTTTTGGAAATGAACGTGGCTGGCATGGCATTGGCATCATCATTCTAAAAATGCAGTCTGTACATAAGCAGCTAACCAAGACATTTTCTCCCACATGAAATACCAATGTTTGGTTTGGAATCAATTTCACAACATGCTTGTGAATGCAGACCATACATCGATGCCAACGCATAGCATGAATTCATCTCTGTGTGCTATTAGGAAAGCAGAGTATAATTTTACACAAAAGGTGTCTACATCTGGTACTGTTCATATGCATTTTCTCCCTTTCCCATTCAAAATAAGAATAGCAACACAAAGATTTGGGAAGCTTTCAAGAATTGCTTTGAATTACGCAAGAAGGAAAGTTTCAGCAAATCTGGAGATTTGCCATGGACATTTGCACACTGATTCCATCAAATTTATATTGGTTTCATAGCAATTTACCAACATGTTACATGCACCAATTGAAAGCCTGCTCTGTTTTTAGGAGCAGACCCATGGTCCCTGAACAAACCTGATGAGGACAAAACCTCCCAGGGACAACCTAGAGATGCCCTCTGAGAGGTGTCAAGGGCCCTCTGCTTCCCCAGATTCCTTACACAACAGGAACTGTTTTTGGCCATACACAGTAGAGAAGTGGCGGACCTTTTGCTAAAATCATCCTTTTCTTTCCCAGTGGAGGGCAACACTTCCCTAGTGATTTCGTCAGTACAACTGTAAGGAGCACAAAACTAACTTGAGGGAACTCCTTGAAGAGAGACACCATTCTAAGAAAGAAATGTTACTATCAGTTTCCTGGTAGTTTGCAATATAAATCGTCCTCTGTCTGGGGGAGTGTAAGGGGACGTAATTATGAAAAAGACAAAAATAAACAGTCACTCTGCCTAGTATACATTTGTGTGCACACATACCTGCAAAATATTAACTGTGTTTTAGCCAAACTATTCATTCAGACTTTCCCTTGCATTTACAAAAGGGTGACTCTTCCTTGCCTCTAAGCAACAAGTGTTGCTTCTGACTCTACTTCCTTCAAACTACTAGATTTTTTCTGAAGCCCAGTTATGTGAAAGCAGCATTCCAGAAGTGGACTCAGCAGTCACCAAAAAAAATAAAATAAATAAAAAAAATCTCTCTTGATCCCGTATTAAAACAAATGAAATGCATGTCAGTATTTTCCCCAGAATGCTATATTCTTCTGTTTGGTACTAACATTCTCATTTCTACAACTACTTTTTGTTCACGATGCCAAGCAGCTTAAATAATTTGGCTAAATTTTCAGCTAATATTTCCTGATGTCATAAATGTTTACCTCAAATGCAAATGCTCCTTACTCATTCCTTGGCACACTGATAGACTTCCCTGAGCACTTTTTCACTTAGGGAAATTTTATGGATTGTCCCACCGTGACATACTCAAAAATAAAATAAAATAAAATAAATCAGGTTCTAGTACTTCTTAATGGAAATAAATTTTATTTTTAAGTATGTGTTTTACACTAACAAAAAAAATACCACAAAAAACAAAATGTGAGGGACCCACTATTACAGCCCTATTTTCCTCAGTTGAGCTATTCCCAATTTACGGGGTACCATGAGACGAATACCAAAATTAGCCCCAACAATCCTGAAGAGCCTTTGAACTTTCTGTTTTCAAAATCGGCTTGAATAGATACTTCCTTAAAAATGTCTGGAAGCGCTACAGCACTTCGTGCTGGCTTGGCGCAAAGCCAAGCAGCAACCTTGCCTTCTATTTAGGTTGTATGCCTAAGAGCAATGTTATTTTTCACAACCAACAATTTCACAGGCGCCCATCACTGGAGAGCTGGAGCAAAGTGGCTCTCTAGAAAGAGGACTCACCCAGCCTGCGCGGGGTTTGTGGCCGTCGATTCGTCGGAGGCAAGGAGCTGAGTTTTGTGCGAGTCCAAGCTTAGCAGAAGCCTTCCATTTATTTAGTTTGCTGTTAGCAGGAAAAAGAAAAAAAAAAAAAAGGTGAGGAGGGAGTAAAAGCCAGGCAATGTTACTACTACCAGTACAATAATAGAAAAAAGAAATCGATAGCATTACAGCGTATACAATCTATATTTGTTCTATTGAATGGCAATATAAAAAATAAATATAAATAATATGTTTATTTATATAAACTTATATGAATAGAAATAGAAATAATAAATAGAAATAATAAACTAGTGACTGCAAAGCTTTTCAGAAAGCTGAATTTGACATTCCCAGTCATGCTGTTCATAAAGTGGCCTGTTGTCACCATTTTTAGTTGTATGCATGGACAGAATTGAGCTAAAATATAATGGTGTAACCTCACTGACTTCAAGAACCTATGCTTACATGTACTAAGAATGTGACCCAATGTTTATTTGTTTTTCAGACCACAAAAGCAGTACTTCGTGATCTACCAATGTATTTCAGTAAAACTAACCAGTGGAGGCTCCTTTTGCTCTAACACACATATTTTCATGTTTCCCATAGATCTGATGCTTTTTCAGGCTTTCACTAAACCAAAAACACATCTGAATTTCCAAACATCCCCTGACTTCGTTGAGTTTGTTCCCATTACTTCATTTTTTCTGTTGCACATACATCAGCTAATGTTAAACAATGAAGACAACCAAAGCAAAGTCTTGCTCTCAGGTTATTAAATGACCATTTATCTTTTCCTCTCATTTTGAAGTTCTTCACATAGCTACGGAGTTGGCTTAAATCTGGACATTACACAGTTCGAAATACAGATGTGAAAGCTGGAACAGAAAACATGGCCGAAATGGTAACCAAGATGGTGTAGCAAATGAAAAGACTTGTTTGCATAATATCATGGCAGCCTCTCTGAAAGGCAAGCCATGTAACTTGCCAGAGCAAACAGATGGTTACACAGCATGTGAAAATATATTTCTTTTGCACAAATTCAGCTGAAGGAACATAAAATAATGAGCTCAGAGTTAAAGAACAGATAATGAATGAAAGGTAAACAATGAACAGGAAAATAGGATTAGTCATCTTTAATTTATTTCACTTGCTCCAATATTTTTGTTACCTAAATTGATGACAAAAAATACTCTTAACTGTAGGCGAGAGACACTTGAATCCACTGTGTGTGCCTGCCTCTGTTGTGGTAAGCTTTTAGCTGCACCTCCCAACACATGCTTTTAAGCACTTGAGCAATTCTTACAGTGCTATCAGTTTTTCTGCAGTAAAACCATGGGTTTGAAGAAAGAGCACATGCAAAGACAGTGTGTTGTAATTTTAATGTCAAAATATGTTTTAATAATATTTTATACGGTCAAAAACAAAGTTTTATGGCCACCTATGATATTTGATACCCCATTCTGCATTTCTCTCCATTTGTTTATGTAACACGGCTGCAAGTTGCTGAACAGGAATAGCTGCATTTCAGTGATGGATGGAGTAAGCCTATAAGCACAGATTGGGGAATTTGGGGTGAGAGAGAAAGGGAGAGGGCATATGTGAAGGACAGAAAGAGCAAGAGGGCTTAAAGACCTTAAGTGAGGATGAATTCTTGTCTCCACTGAAGATTACAGGAGTTTAATCAATTATTTCAGGAGGACTGGTAAGGTAATTTTGGCTAAAGTGGACTTGGATCTTGTGTAATGAATCTCACATGAATGAATTCATATACACATATTACTTCACATACTGTTAATGAGCAGTATTTTCGTGAAATTTCCTTTGTACTTGGACGTCTTTATCAAATCGCACAGATTATTGAATTATACAGCCTATTCCCATAAAAAAGCAGGTAAATCATGATCTTAATCTCTTGCACAATTCACTAGTTATAGCACGCAAACGGTGGTAGACAACTGAAGGAAATAATGAGCTTTTGTGATAAAAGCAAAATAACTTACTCCTTCCTTCATTAAAAGTTTAGATGACCATTCCAGAAACAAATTGTTGTGATTGAATAGTTAGCTCTTCAAATGATTTCCACAATATCAATGAAATTACAATAAAATGGTTAATTCTTTTATATGTATGTCTGTATGGTTCAAGAATGAAAGATACACTAACACAGAGGGTCTGAGAATACGGAGCAAGACTCAGGTTAGTTAGTTATAAAGACTATGAAGCTCCTTTTAACTAAAAAACACCAAAATTCTCTATATTGTTTACAGGGAATAACTGTATACATGTAATGGTCATAGAAGGTCTGGGCATAATGCTAAGTTTAATCATGCAGAGTCACTGGTCACACAGTGAATGTCTTAACACCTTCCCCTTCAACTGCACAACACATATGGACAGTAAACTTCTTTAAATGGCTTCCTTATAATACTCAATTCACAAACCTATCCAAAGACAGTCATTCAGAAGCTATAAACTTGATCTCTGGGATAAAGAAGATATATTATTCTAGCTTTTCATGTAAAGGAAGAACAAATAAAATATTGAGGTTTTTCCTGAAGATAAATTTACCAGACAGAATACTTGTACATGTTCAAATCTTTTCTTTGGACTACTTTCCATTGAGCTCTTGCAGCACCTCCTGAAGTCTGCCTGAATCCCATTTCTGTACTCTGTGCCAAATATCTCCACAGCCTACACTTTACATTATGATAGGATTTCTGTGATGCAAACTGCATGTCGAGTGACTAAAATGTGACATGAAAGATGTGCTTCTTCCAGTGAACCCAGCCCCTGCAGCAGGAGTGAAATGAGGCACTGTGAAGGTATCATAACTGAGACTAACACAGATTAATGAGAAGCAGATCTAAAAAGAAAGAATTGGCTTAGTCTGACAAACTAGAGTTTATAGAGCTAGCCTAACAGAAAGTAAGTGCTGTAATCTATTTCCAGTAGCAAATCCAAAATTTCACCTAAATAATTTTTAACACCTCCCCTCCAGCCCCATTTCATTTTCCACGAGAAAGGCAATAGCCCCCAGCTCACTCCAAACGGCAAAGTTGTTCCCACTTGGAAATTCAGCTCGAGGGTTTCTCCAAGCACAGAAAGTGTCTGACATAAAGCTGTCAGCATCTGTTTGAGTTGATGAACTGAGCTGTCACAGTGTTTAGACAGAAAGCTGAAAAGGAACAAGGCAGGATGTGGTAGTGGTTATTCACTAGGTGGCACTTTGCTCTATGAGGTTCCAGTCTGGCAAGAAGCCCCAGATCAGTCAGACCCCAGACAATAGATATATTGTCCAAAGGTTCAAAAATGAAAAAGTGTTATTTTTCTGATGGCTCTTCACTTGCAGAACATAAACATATGGTTGAGTTCAGCTGGACAAAAATAGAGAAGCAAGTAGGCCATCTGCATAGAGCAGCCTGCACGACTGACCCAGTCGCTGCCAATGTGCTGCTGTCAAAGAAAAAGAGGCCCTGTGCCTCCCTTCACCCTAAGGTACAGGCTGGCGCTGGAATCCAGCAAACATCGTAGTGAGGCCTTGTGCTGAGTGTTTTGACCAATTCGGGTCTCGTCAACTTCCCTCTACTTAACCAAAATTATCTTCAGTGTTTAATTTGGATGAAGAACTCTTCGCTGCATGCTTCATGCACACCTCTTCTGTCAGCTGCTATTTCTGCGAGAGCAGACACTTTCCAGGAATGGAGAAATAGATTTCTGAATGCATTTAAAAGATGGAGAAAGAGAAAATCCAACTGAGTTACTGTTCATCTGACACTGTTGTTAGAAACAACAAAGAATACACGGTAGGAAACCATGGCCTCCTGAAAACAGTTTATCAGGAATTAGACAACACAATAGTTACCTTGCTTTAAAGGAAATTTCTCCAAAGGGTTAATTGTGGACCCAGAAAAAGACTAACAAAACAAAACAAACATGTGGAAGGCATCAAGCTTAAATTTTCAACATGAGCAACACTAATAGACCTTTTCTGTAGCCAGGCACAACCCCTGTAATTCTACAAATTAGACTGAGCCCCTGGGAACTATGTGCCTGCAGCTGCTACACAGATGTGCAGATAGAAAATGAAGCAGAATCTTCCAAATAAGTCTGAATGGTTCTGAAGCTAATAAAATTACCACTTGATCCAGTGTTAACTGATTACTTATAAAAAAGCCATACATTTCATCTTACAGCAAAATACATTCAGAGCTGAAAAGTATCCTCCCATGGATGGGTGGAAAAATTATTTCTCTCACTTTGGAGTGATTCCCATCTTGTAAATATTAATTTACTGTCAAACCTCTCTTTGGGCAGTAAGAGAAGTTGTTCTTGGTGCCTGTTTGGAAGTAAGAGTTCTCCCTCAAGATGCTGGTTAGTATTTGTGAAAAACAACGAATACACATATTCCCCTGAAAATATTTATCCAAAATTCAAACACAAACCTAGCTTCTTCTTGTGAAAGATGAAAAAATAGCCCCAGAAAACTTATATTGCTGGCTGACTGTCAAGATCATCTAAGAACCAAATGGCACACACTGACTTCCTGCTTTCCTTTCCTGATTCTTATCTGGTTTTCTTAGTTACTGGCCTCCCCATTAATGCATGATGAAGCTTGGATTCTGCAACATGTGCAGAAGCAGAGCTTTGAAAAGAAAAGCTAGCTGTCCAAACTCAACTGCACTGCAACAAGCACTGAGGGTCAACCCCCACTTCAGGGATGGTTAAATGACTAAATGAACTTTCAAAAATCTGGCCTTGAGCACTTGTTTTTTGGCACTTTTGATAACCACAGCTCTAAGATGTAAAGAATGTGAGTGTGGCAAGTTTGCTTGGCATGGAGCCCACATGGATCCAAGAAAACGCTCTAACAAAATGACTTCACAGTGTTATATGAACTTGACCGATTGAAAACCACACATAAGTCACAAATGTTCAGGCACAGATGTGACCTTCAACAATCTTTAAAAAAAAAAAAATAAAAAAACAATTAACAGGAATAGTAACAGCACACCCAACACTTCAGAACGCCACTTCTTCATGTGGGCATCCCCATTCATAGGTGGGTTCAAAACAGCCAAAGAGGACAGAATTCCCCTGCACTCAGGAAGAAGGAATCAAAAATGAACAAAGTGAGGATGAATACAGAGAGTGACATGAGAAAGGACAAGAAACAGAGGAGGGGGAAAAAAAAAAAAGGCTGAGAATGGTGGAAAACAGATGACAGTTGAGCATGGATGTCACTGATGTGACGAGTTCACAGGCAGGTGGCAGGGGGGGACGACAGAGATTTTTTACTCATTGGAAACCACAGGAAAATGGGCAGATCAAAAAGGTACCAGCGATAGCTGACAGAGAAATGACTTCACTAAGCATTTCCCCCACCTCTCACCTTACTGCAGAACTGAAACTCATTTTAATCAAAACGGCTTTTTATATGCTCTTCTTGGCACCTGATCAAAGTGTTGCCTCCTTAGTCAATATGTTTCTTAAAGTCCCCAAATGTGTCTGAAACATGTCCTTTTGCTATAACCCTAACGGCCTACAATCACTTCAAGCTGTGGTCTCTTCAACTAGGGTAAACAATGTTGTGCCAAAGTTTGGCTGATGAAAACCTCCAGAAACATACCAGGAGCTTAAAAGGGAGACATTGTAATTTTGTAGAGAGCGCTCCTCCCTGTGAATTACTGCTCTGCTTGTGTCCCACCATGCCATTAGGAGACACAAGTCTGATATCAGCGGTAGCTAACCTAGAGCTTGTTTATGACGTCCTGTATTTGCTAAGGCATCACCACACCAACATAACTACTCCCTTTCTACTCTTTAACTACTATAAATCTCTCAAAGATTTGCATAATGTACCACAAAGGTTTCAGAGACCACGGCAATCTTTCAGAGAAGTGAGCAGCTCATAGTGTCCTTGCCCAGCTCCCAGGACAGACATTGCTAACATCTTTTCTTAGGTTGAATTCTTCCTACATAGCTTCCTTGGAGTGCAGGGTATTTGCATTCACTTCCAGTCCAAAGTTGCTTATGTGGACTAGTGGGTCAGCTGCCATTTTCCACCCTCAAGGACAAGTGACTGAGAAGGCGTATCCAGAAAATGAAAAAAAAAAAAAAAAAAGAAGTCATTTTTAAGACTGTTTCTGGATAAATACGTGATGGTATTTTTAAGGCTGCTTTACCGAGGACTTCACATTACAGACTGACACCTACCTCATGGGACACGCACAGATGAAGCTCAAAGCAGCAATATCACAGGGAGACGATCCCTTTCCTAGCCCCAGCCTTGCAGACCACTCCCTGCAAGTAGCTGATGTGCACCCTCCACCAGAGACACAGGTCAGGATGGCCCTCCTGCCACATCTGTCAACACACACGGAAGGAAGAGACAGTCTGTGTCTGGGTGTCAGGCACGTTTGCTCTGTTTCCACCCTGCAGGGACCGTGCTCACTGGGGGAGTTCTGCATACACACGATACCAGAATGAGCAGAGTGGCTGCTACTTCTCTACATGCTACGTTAAAGAAGCGAAGGGAGGCAGCTACAGCTTTACTCGCCTTTTGGCACTGCCTGTTTTTTACATGAGAATAACTGGAAGGCTGGATGAACTAGGGAATTGGTAATAAGAGATAAAATACTTTTTAGACAGCCCATGTGCTTCTGATCAGACTGCCCTTGATAGCAATCCAGGGCTGTCACTGTTGCAGAACAAGACTGCCTGCTTTGCTTTTGTTTATTATTGGGAACAAGGAGGCAGCTAATGGCCCCAGCCAGAAGTCAGGACTGTACTGCGCTGTTGAGAATGGTTCAGTAAAACTCTAAGTAATAATGTCTGTTCTCGAATGCTTGCATGTGAGACAGGCAGTGGAAGAAAGGAAATGGTATCTTTGGTTTGCTATAGCAACTGATGCACTGGGATGTTTATGCAGGGTCACATAGGAAACCTGCAGCAAAGCCAGAATTTGAACCTACATCTTCTGCATGTAATTACAGCACTGGCCCAACAGGTCCTTCCTTCCTCTCAAACATTTGCTGTCTGACTTCTTGCTAAAGGCTTGAACCCAAGAAAATCAGCATGGAAAATAAGCTTTACACAGTTGCATGGAGAAAACAACTCCATCAACAGTCAGCAGACAAAAATTTCAACCAGGCCCACAGATCAGGACAGAGCAGTTGTTCCACTGGCAATTGCAGTCAAACACCACCTAGCTCTATTTATAAGGCTCCTCATTACATATTCTAGGTGGCAACTTTCTGAGCCAAGTTTGGAAGCCATCCATGGGACAAAATGGCAAAGCTTGTTTTCCTGCTGTGGAGGTGTGAACAGTGCCAGGAGATGCAAATCCAGACCTGCCGTACCAGCAGGAAGAGCTGGACATATCTTAGCATATTGTTCAGCACCTCTGCTGGTTCATTGCTTGCTGCTGATACCTCTGTTTTTGTCACGGAGCCCTAAATAAGGGCTTAGGACCCGAGTAATCAGAATGTGTTTCTTCTTTCCCAAATGCCATGACAATTGCATTCCTTTGGGGGAAGGTTTGCAGATGCAGCACTGTCAGAGCTCATGTCTTCAGGCTGATGTTGAGCCTGTACAGAGCAGATTGCACTTCACAGAACAAGCACAGTAACGGAAAAGACAAAGAGCAGAAGAGGAAAAGCAAGAAAAATGATAGCATCAGATACCGTGAAATCAATAGCCTTAATTCACTTCTCAGAAGTTATGGAAACAGAACACATCAATAAGAGTCCCTCTTACTTCATTTGTTCACAGATTTCAGTGAGGAGTAGTGTGCTGGCTGATTGATAGCACAAATCCTAGTACTAACCATGAAATAGCATAGCAAATTCTACTTCAGAAATTTAAGTGCATCGCACACTTTTTTCCCCTACTTAGTTATTGCTGTGTATCTCTAAAATTGAAGACTTTCAATTTACAAAAAAAAAAATCTATTTCAGAAAAAAATGACCTACTTCTGGATTGAGCCCAAAACATTTTTTCTTTTTTTCTTTCCTTTTCTTTGAAACTTCCCAGAAATCCGGTGAAGTACATGCATATTGTGAAGGAGCATTTATTTTCTGAAACAAAATCATTACTGTACATGCAGCTTTTTTGCCTGCAGGCCTAGAAAAATGGATGCTTTAATAAAATGGGATTTCAGAGCTGCTCAGTGACTTTTAGAGGTTCCCAAACCCCTTGTTCCTTTTCTGCTTCATCTCAAACCCTTGGCCCAGCCCAGGCCTTGGACTTTCACACTCTTGTCTTTCAGACAACCCTGGAGATACAGCTTCTACAGCTTGGAGAAGGGCACCCTTCAGAGTGACCTGGTACTGGAGAAGCCAGACATACAAAGGGAACCAAGCCAGAGTCCATTAGAAACCTGCCTGACAGGCAGAGTTTCACTGGAGTTGTGTAGCTGCTTTGACGTTAACTTGCCAAAGTCTTTTATTGTGGAAGAGCTGCTTTAAACGTAAGTATGGGTTCTAGGAGAAAACTAGGACTAGAAACAGAAGGATATACTTTAAGAGACTTTGAAAGAAACAATTTGTTCTAAGGAAATTAGCCTACTTCAAACAAACAAATAAACTTAATTTCCTCCAAAGCCTATCTTACTACAGAAAGTCACCAAACACACAGCAGTCCACACTCTTGTTTTCTCAACAGAGATTGTAAATAAGACAAATGATAAAAGGTGCTGTTGATCTGTTTTGGTGGCCTGCCCACTACCACAAATTTCAAAAGCTTTTACGTAAGGCCAAATCCCAAAAAAGATATGTGAGAAAGTCAGTGGATTCACTGGTTTTCTGAACAGTCTCCTGGAATTTTGTAAGGTGACTCAAGAAATCAAATGGTTAAAAGATGGCAGAAAGGTTTACTGGAAGAAAAAGCTGCGTTATACGACAAACTATGTAGACCTACCAGCTAGAAATTCATATAAAACAGGGGAATAATATAGTTAACCAAAATCAAAACTTATAAACGTAACGGTACTTGAGTTGGTGGACCCACCAGGTGTTATCAGGAAGGGAAAGCAGAGGGTGTTTGAGCACAGACAGATACATTCCTGTACTACTTGCAAAGTTTCACCTAAAATACTGAATCATTTAGGAGCTTTCAGATACCCTTTTAAAATGTCTTTTCTTCAGCTATTTTTGACTTACCATACTCATTAACTGAAGCTGGAAAAGCAGGCATATTAAAACAGACCCCTTAGGCTATAGTAAGGAATGTTCTCTTCACTTCCACCACTGGCTTAACTCCACCCACCACAAAAACTATAGTGGGAGAACTGGAGTAAAAAAAGCATCAATGATCTTGTGCATGTTAAAAGCACCTTAATCAAGGTATGTAGAGATCTGCTGCCTAAGGTTGGAGAGCCCAGTAGTGAAATGTTACTATTCAGAGAGTGATTTACCATTTACTCATGCAATAAGGCACCAATACTCAATGTGAGAAGGCAAAGCAAAACCTGTTGTTAAATTTCAGGGGTTAAAATGGGAGAAAAACTAAACAAGATTTTTCCATTACTACAAAACACTGATTTTATAACCTGTCCTCATAATTATAATGAGTTAGCTGATTGGCATAAAATCGTTATTAAGTCAAGTAAAGTTTGTAACTGTCCAAAACATTTGCCATAGTAATAATCAGAGTTTTATAGAACAGGCTGTATTACTACTCAGTAATTGTCCTCTTTATTGCAAATATAAAAGAAAAGTACCAGAACTACTATTAGAGCTGAGAAAAAGCCTGTTAAAACATGAACTTCTGGAACTACATGTTTCAAAGTCAAAAATACCAGCTGGGTGGCTATAAATATAGGACACAATCTAATTAAGTCTAATCCTTAGATCTAGTAAAAGTAGGCCCTAAAAAATCTGGAACCTCACCTGAATAATAAAGGAGATTAGGATTTGATCCCATGTCCCTGATGTTAATTTGTCAACCTATATTGCCTGGCAGTAAACAATTAAGGGCCAATCCTGAGAGGCTGCTAGAAGCTGAGGGAACTTAATGCCAGGCAAAGATAAAGAAAGAATATTGCCTCCTGTTTACACTGGGCATGAGCTTTATATAATTATCCTACCAGTTAGGATTAACTGGGCAATTATTCTAGCAAACAATAAGACATTGATGACAGTAAAACAAAAGCATCTCAGACCAGCTCCTTTGTTAGCACTGCTGCCAGCCGGAGCCCCACTGAATCGTGTCGGTCCTGGCTGCCGGCCCAGTGCTATCAGTCCACAAACAAGGGCTGCACAGTTATAGGGGCTGCAGCAAAGGAAACAGTTTTCCTAACCTGTCAGCATTTAAGAACTCAAATATTTTTCCTTACCACATAAGGAGCTGAAAATTTGGAGGGAAAAATGTCCACAGACTAATCATATCCAGCAGATGGGCTTGAGAGAACAGTTTTGCTTTCCACACTTTTGAAGTATTTTCCTTCAGATTTTGGACCTCCTTCCCGTGACTGAAAGCTGCATTTCAGCACTGAATTTGGGAAGGATAAAAAAAAAAAAAGAGAGAGAGAGGAGAGAGAGAGATAAAACATCAGGATGGGAATATCAAAGGGCTTTTTTTATTATTATTATTTTAAACCCCCAAAAAACTCTAAACAGGAGATTCAGCTAGCTCAATCTTTCTTGGCAACGATTCCAGTTCAGCAAAGAGACTCATTTAGTCAGAAGACTTCTGCCCAGCAGTAGTCAGTGGTACATAAAAGATAAAAGAATTCCCATAACTCTATTTCTAGTACAGAGGGCTCTGTTCAGGCCTGGAGTGGCAGGGACCATCCTCTGGTGTTATTTCCATGCTCCACGCCATAACAGGCCTAAACAAATTCCAAGACTCCAGAAGCTTAGACCTAATTGGTAATCTGGCCAATTATATCTAGCCATAATGTTTTCTCTCCCGTACAAAGCGAAAATTCTCTTCCCACTTCTGGGACACATCAGAAGATGATTGTGTCTGTGGAACACTTCAGCTCATGCTAAATCTTAAAAGAGCTACAATCTTAAATACTACAAAACCTGAATGTTTAGATGGATATTCAATACCTATGGCAAAACTGACCTTTAAAATCACTAGCATTCAAGTATTTCAACCATTCTGTCACTATAGCAATATTTAGCACCACCATCTTGAAGGAGACCACAGCTAAGAATATCCCTTAGTTATTCAAATTCCAGATTTTCCAAGATTTACCTTACCACTTTGTAAGAGCTGGTCCTCTGCACTTGTGACAGATTTATTTATTTATTTCATCCTGGATGCTCGCTACCTTACCAAGGCTTAGGTAAAAGCTCCAGACAAAATGCACCTCAACCATATTGAAAAAGGGACAAAGTCTGAGCCTAAGTAGTTCTTGGTCATGAACAAAGTCTAAAACTCTTAACTTCTTCTATGACTACTAGTAGCTTTTACTACTCATGTTTCATTATGGAGACCAATAGTCACAAAATCAGCTACAAATATGCACTAAATAAATAAAAGTTCCCTTCAGTTTAATCTATACATATAGACATTTTTCCAGAACTTGAAGGCTGTGGTATTTCTTTTCCCCTTTTGTCTTTTTTTTGTTCAAAGTTTGGTGGGGATTTATTAAGGTGAAAAAGAACCACGAGGAAAAATTATTTGCAAGCCAGGAAGCCATGCTGGTTAGCAAAAAACAGCAGGAAAAAAAAAAAAAAAAAAAGAGAGAGAGAGACGATCTCAATATTTTCATACTTTAAGCAGGAAAGAAGCAGGGGATAGATACTTTTTCATCAATGTGATGCTACATTTACATCCTTGTTCCCTCTGAAGACTTACACATGCTTTTTAGTTTTGACTGATAATAAATAATAGATTTCCTGCCATTAACTACAACGTTCCCCTCTCCCCTCCCAGGTTAACGGGTTCTGTCCAACAGATCTGGTCCTTCACAAACAATAGCTCCCTCACTGCTGAGGCCCTGCAGAGGCCTGTTGAAAGCACACAAAAATATTTCTTCTGCTCTCTTCCTGAACTTCTTAAACTCTAGGTGACCCAGAGTAAAATCCATTTTAATGGGGCCTCGGTTAAATTAGTCAACTGAGCCCTTGTTGAACTAGCCAACACTATTCAGAATTAAAAATAATTTTAAAAAATACATTCTAGTTTCTTTTTGGAGTCTTGGTTTTTACTTTACTTTCCTTAGAGGGAAAGAAATACTTATGTTCCCGGTCTTAATTCTCACTTCACTGTAGAATTAGCCAGCATTATTTAAACAGTACAGCCACAGTTCATTAAGTTGTGGTGCATTTAGTTTATGGAAGTTCTCCTTCAATGCCATAGCATATTAGGTCCTGTTAGCCTACTAAACTGTCTGACACAATTGTGCTTTTCACTGAATAATTTCTTCTGCTGGTGACACAAGTCCAGTGAGCTGTGAGTAGAACTGAGAGATTATGGAGGTCTCTTGTCATGCTCCTTGGACATGCATAATAAAACAGTGCCTTGGGACAACATTTTTCATTCAAAACGCACTTCAGACTGCTCAAGAGCCTGTTTCACAACATTAAAGAGTATCAGCAGAAGACGGAGAAAAACTTGTAATGCACATGATAAACATCAGAAGTTCATTTTCACTCAGAAATGGCTTAAAATCGAGCAACATCTTCCAGATTACAGGAACTTGCACACGTAGTGATGAGACACTGTCTATACTTGAAATGATTTACTTAAATAATTTTTTATACTGTGATAGCATACTGTAAATGGGTACTTGCACATATGTACCTTATGCTGATTTGACAATTAATACCAGGAAACTTCTAAGGATCTATATGATTTACAAATGCCTTTGTAGTTTATTCTCTCTACAATGATACAAGTAAAAGGGTAAACGTGTCCAAGATAGCAGGGCTGAGAAGTATCGTCTTAATCTGTAGCTCCTATCAAGGTTTTCTGGCATTTTATTGATCTCCTGTTAGGGCTACTGCCTCACATTTCCATTGACAGCGGATTGTTTGCAGAACCTGAAAAGATGAAATAAACCCTGCCACATTCACTAGTCTTTTAGAATTCCACATCCACAAGTTCCTTATAAAGTTATATGTTCTCTGGATTTACGTGTATATAATACTCTTCTTTATGATCGAAAAGACCTAAATACACATTCCTTCAGGTCTCCCTTGCCTTCTTGCATTTCTACACAAGCAGCTAGTCTCTACCAATCCACAGATACGCAAAATGCACTTCTTTCATGCTGGCATTGATTTATTTCATTCAACATTCAGAAGCATTCTTAGGAACGAATCTGAGGAAACATTTTCTAAAGTATTAAGCAGCTCCTGGGTTCAAAAATCTTACCACACCATTTAGATGGTGAGTCTATAAGTCCTGAGGCAAGTTTTCAGTATTGAGACAACAGAGGAGAGACACACTCCTTTTAATACTACTAGAATTTGGTCATTTCAACAGCCATGTACATTTTGAATCGTAGCCCTTGGAATTTTGACTCTACCCCCCAGGCACTCTTTAAACAAAGGGTGCCCACATTTGCTGTATGGGTCTTTACACAGAGGTTAAAAACAACATCTTACAGTAAAAACCACAGCAACAAGAAAAACACCAGTTTAAATGATGAGCCACAGCTGGAGATCAAAGGGTCAACATTTTGACCAGAAGGGAATCCCTTTTTGCCTCCTTGCATTATTTATCAAACTAATTATTCAACTGCAACAAACAGCACTGTTTCTCCACTTTTGCATCCATTTGCCTCTAAATTTAGAGAAATTAGCAATAATCGGTGTGAATTAGAAAGAAATTCACAGCTATTACAATACTAACTGCTTCTATTTTCTTTTTGCCTCTCCCCATCGCATAACCCTTAACAAATTTTGCTTTCTCCATTACCCATAACTTAGACTCGCTCTATTTAGGTTAAAAAGTCACAGTCCTTAAAATAAGATGCTTATCTTCTTTCAGCTGCTGAAGTCTAAAAGTGATCACAGTCCTCAGTCTTTGTGAACTTTACAACTTGTTGGATTTTTCTTGAAATGTGTCTATTCTTAAAAGCCAAACCCATGGAAAAATAACTGAAACCAAATGCCATGTGATCAGGGCCAACCATAACACATGAGAGCCCTAAAATAACAGGAGAGATACTGTGGTAATGCCTGACCTTCTGAACTGTGCATATGGGTTGAAGCAAAACAGCCCATATTCACGTCTTAAATGGTGCATACTAATAGTTTATTTGTAATGCAGAGGAACACAGTTTATAGAGCCATGATTTTAAAGCTTCAAGGACTTGCTTTAGATGCCAGAAATGACTTCACTTTTGGAATAAGCTTAAACAAGGTCACAGTTGAACTTTATTAGCTTATATGGTCAAAAACAGTTCAGCAGGCAGTTTCAATAACTGTGGACATTCCCTCTTTTTCTATCATGTTTCCACCTCAAAAAAGGCAGGTGCTCTACCACATTTTCTGCTCTAAATACAGGGTTATTCAGGGGGCCTGAATCTAGCATTTCTAAAATTTCAAATATAAGTTTACAGGCATACAACTGCAACAACAATTTTCTTATGAGGATGTTACCAGCCTGTTCAGACATGCAACTGGCCCTTAACTCCAGCGATACATCTATCAATTACACTTGGATCAGTCCCACAGAACCTGTGTGTGTGTGATCCCAGTCATCTAAAATGCAGATTGTGTTGCTGCTGAGAAAGATAACTGAGCCCTTTGTATGTATCTGAAGTGTTCAGACCGTAGTGCCATCAGGATACTTTCTGACAAGGAACAGTAACCTTGGCTAAGATAAAGAACCAATGATACTTCAGTGAACACTAACTTCAAACAACAAAACTATGACAGTGTCAGTATAATGGCCGCTCCTATCCAGTTTACACATATAATCAGTCAAGATGTTGAGTAAATGGTATTATTATGAGTTAAATATCCCTACAAACTATGAGTGGGAAATCTACCCTCTATCCAGCTTCAATGTGCAAGACAGACAGAAACTCAAAACCAAACCACAGACACGTCACTGACACACAAAGAAAGCATATACAGGCTTGCTCAGGAACAAACAAATGTTTCCTGGGTAATGTTCTGAAACAGAAGATGTGCAACTCTGACAGCAGGAAAAGAAAAAGTGAGGAGAAAAAGGACAAATGCATCAATGACTACATCTACACAGTTGCTGAAGCCTTGGCAGTGTAAATAAAAGGGAAAAAACTTTGAAAAAGTTGCAGGGTCTGGTGCTAGCTAAATGAGGCTTCCAGCTGAAAGCAAGGAAACTTTTTCTAATTATTCTTATATCCTGTTTTCAGGGAAAATGTTTATCCTGCTTTCTCTGTAGATGAACAGGATCAGTATTGAGGCTCCTCAGTCCACAGCCATGCTTTCCCTGCTGGAAAAACTTGTAGCGTTCATGGCCTTCCAGACAGCCATCCAGTCAGAAACGTAAACTGGTGCTACCCACAGCCCTTATGTTACACACATACAACGAAATCCTGATCCCACTCTAGTTGAAAGTCCTGCTTCTGCTCACAGGAACACAGATAAGACTTTCTTTTTATGCATATTTTTTCTTCATTAACAAACTTTCAAACAAATAAAGAGAAGAGTGCTAAAGAACCCTATAAGATAGTTTTAACTACCCTTCCTTCTAGGTCTTGAGTACACAAATATCTGCAAAACCATGCCTACAGATCTCTTGCAACAGAAGCTACCAAAAATCCTGGCAGAGGTGGGCGAGTCAATATGTAAAAGATAGTCAAACTATGCAAATTGCCATGCTCTAATTCGTAGGCAGCTGAATGAAAATTAGAAGCTCAGTTATCTGAACTGGTGAGATGTGACAGCCAGACCACAGAGGGAAAAAAGAGCAGTAAAATGTTTCTTAATGCACGAAGAACTGAAGAATAGAAATAGAATCATTCATCATACGCAAACAGATAGGGTAGCATGGCCAAAGGATGAACTGTTACAACAGTTGATTTTGGCACAGGATCATGCTTAGCTGTACTACTTCCTTCAGGTGAAGTCCTGCTGGACTGAAGTATTGCTGGACAGAAACCAACCTTTCGTCTGGCCAGAGACAAGCACCGAGACCTTACAAACTGAACTGCTAGAGACGGGGTAAAAAGTATAAACGACCACTTCCTATAGTCGTCAAAGAACAAGATCACCTTAGAGTTAAACCTTCATTAAAACGAACTTTTTAAACCTTATTTAAAATCCATGGAACTCAGTAAATTGGATGCTTCTAATCATTAACAGGGATACTTAGGCCCTTTTTTAGGGTTTTGGTATCTTCAGACAAGAACAATCATTTCTTTCTTCTCTGTTGGTTACAGCCTATAAGAGAAGATGAATACCCAGAGCTAATCGGGGCTCTGACAAGAAGGCCTAGGGCTTAAGGAGGCTGACTCTGGACAAGGACAGATAGTACTAACATATTTTTCCACCGTGATCTTGTACTGTATCATCTGCTGACAGCATTCATAACACCTTCAGGGTAACACCACAAATAGACACATGACTTTGCAGGGAGGGGAAAAAAAAAAAAAAAAAAAAAAAAAAAAAAGGAACAGTTAAAGGCTGCAATGTCTTTCTTCTAAAGTCAGTAATTATGATGAAAAGTCCAAATATTTAATATGATCAAGACAGAAATCCCTCAGCTCTGACATCTGCCCAGTCCTATGACATGGAGGATGATCCTGATCTTCAGAAAAACATCCCTTCATCTGCCTCCTCTCCCATTGCGCCAAACCACTGAGCTATTCTCAAACACTTGTACAAACAGGAAGAGGAAACTGAGCGGATACTAACATCCTAATCCTCAGAAATTAGGTAGCTCCCTTGTGTTGTATCATTTGCTCCTATTTGAATCCTAATGAGGTACAAAACATAACAACGTACAGAAACCCTACTTAATTCATAACAAGTTTAATTCTTAACATTAGGCCTTAATTTATAGCTTCATTCAAAGTAGCACAAGCCGAGGTCTTACTGCAGAACATTGAAACGTTATCTACGCAAGATTTGAAAAGTTTTGATTTCTGATTTCAGTGAAGTATCTCAGACCTTTTATATACTGTGCCCTCTTTTAAAAATAATCTTAGTTTCCTGTCTGATACATCTGTCTTTCTTCAGTCACAGAAAGCAGGATAGTTTTCAAACTTTTTTCTCAATTCATCTGATACTTTCACGAGTGCTAGAGGGCAACAACGAATATTGACACTTCATAATAATTTTGACTATATGTGTCCCATGAACAACAAAACCAACAACAAAAAACTAAGAATATTTTCAAAAGCTTCCATTATCCTGGGGTTTCTGGTCTTGAGCTTCACAACTGTGGAGCTCTTCTAGGTAGCTACAGTGTATAGCTACACTAGCAGAAAATGCTGCGGAGTGTTGGCTAACCCTAAAATGCTGAGTGGAGTAACAGTCTCCTGTCCTCCATTACCTTCACGTGCCAGAAGTTCAACACCTAACTCCACTGTCTGATGTTCATTGTGAGAGCCAGTGAGTATCCTTCCAAGTGATGCCATTGTGAGATGAGGATTTACATCTTTAAAAACAGGATGAACATATAAAGCCTGTGTTTACATCGTTGAGGTTTGACAAGCTGGAGCCAGAATATCTGTAATCTGACAGCAAATGTAAAAATTTAGACATGGAATTTGATATTTTATCTTCATCACATAGATCTAATACACACAATAACAAGTTCATATATTTCACATGTATACCCTATATGTGAGATACTCTTTGGCAGACCCAGCCAGCTCCCCTGCCAGATATTGAACTACCCTCAGCTGTTTTTAATTTTTGGAACCTCTTAAAAATGAAAAGACTCGCTGTTTTGTAAATACTTTAGCCAGTCACAAATATTCAGCAGTATAAAGAACGGCAATGTGAAACACTTGTTTTCCGTAAGTTCACTCTTTTTGCAATAATCAAGCATCTTACAATCAAATAACACCTCTTCGTCTGCTTTTTAGTATAACACTAAAATACTCAGACTGAGATTTATGCAAGCAATGAAAGGAAATTCATGCAATGTTGAACTGCTTCCTTAATCTGAAGAAATTTGGAAAAAGTTTTGTTGAAAGCACATAAACTGACACAAAACCTTGCATGTAACATCTCTGAGAAGCGAACTACCTTTCTGAATAAATGAAAATGAAATCCACGACTGTATTAGTTATGCAGGTAGTTAAGACCACAACAAACTAGTTTGTATCTCATGTTCAACTGTACATTATTGCTGTCCCCCTCCCTTATATTGGTCTAGAAGTTAAGTCTTTGTATCCCCTCACCTTCCTGTAACCTACTTGTGATACCACAACTAACTCAGAGGAGGAGAAGTTAGAGATAAAGAAAATGATTGGGGGTTAAGAAGTCAACTACACAAGAGAATGCCTGCAAGGCATGCAATGTGCTGCGTCCTGACGATGAAATATTTGTTCTTCAAAGCAATTGAGGATAAGCTTCCAACAACGGAAGAGAATCTAGAGATTCATTAGGACCTAGAATTCAACAAGATGAAAGAAAAGTCCCACTCATTTCTATCAACACTTCCATCTAAACAGAATATATTGAAAATTGCTTTAGAGGTGAACTCCTTGCCATTTGCCTACTGCACTGATTAAATCATACTTTCTTTGAATTATTTGCTTGCAATCTTTTTATTATTTAAATCAAGCTGAAAGATTCCATAGAAAAAACTAAAGCTCATGGGAACAGTAATATTGATTTTCATGTGGCTTAAAAACTGGACAAATGTTGCAAACCTCTCATGGATATGAGGATTGTTCGGTTTGATAGAAGTGTTTTCAGATTCAAAAAGTAACCATTCCTTCTTAAAAAGCAAAATTAGTTATGTCATATTGTGCAATCATTTTCTTACCACATAGCAGGCAATATAGAAATTACACTCTAGTTACTAAAATCCAGAAAAAGATTCTAAAATATGTAGGAGCATTTCTGTGCAAATAAATACAGCTCTGACAAATTCAAGAATCCAGTAAATAATGCCTTAGGTTCTTTTTGAAGACACAGTTTATTAAGAATCAAACCATATGTGGAAGCTTAGAGAGTACCAAAACTTCTAACGAGTGAAGCATATATTGCAAGTAAAACAACTTTTCATTATATAAATAAAACACTAATTTTTTAACTTTTTGGATATAAGAAGTGCATGGGCTCATTGGTAGGGGAGTTTGATTACTACACGATTTTTTCACAGTACACCTTACACTTCCTGCATTTCCCAGGAAAAGAAAACATGCATGCAAAGATACTCTATCAAAATACACCCATGTAAGATCTCTGACACCCAAGTGCATTCAAATTCTGAATTCCACTCTCAGTAACGAATGGAAAATCTCCAGTTCCACTAGGAAAGGCCTATCTCAGCTGGTATTTTTGCAACTGACTTTTCCCACTTTCCCTAAAATGGCTTTGACAAATCCCTTGATCTCTGTCTCTGGCTGACACTTAAAGTCTTTTAAACTCAGAGTAATAATGTTTAGTGTTTTTGTTGATAGTGCAAGTCTGGCATTAAGTCCTAAACATTAAACCAATACCTGGAATATTTATCACTACAGACCACATTTACTTAAAATTCAGAAATTGTGATGAAGCGTATCACACAAGACTTGAAGCCTCCTTTCTTTTCAAAGGAAACACAAGTTTTCCTCGACTGGATTATCATCAATAAGTATAACAAAACCTGCCATAACTTTGTTCCTCAATCAATGAAGAGATTCATCTAATTATTTGCCTTATGGGCCTACCAAATACACTTCAAACAATCTACGTTCATCAGCCTCAAATACATCAGAACTGCTTCTTGGGGCTCTTAAAATGATGAGCAAGCAAATCAGTTCAGAGAACAGAACCCCTGACATTCTGCCAGGAACCATGTGTGGAGAAGTACTTGAAAAAGATGTAATACTGAGAGACCTATCCTGCCAAGGTGAACTGTTCAATGGTGGTGTTGCAGCAGTCATTTTAATGATGGATAATGTATTTTCATTTCAGTCTCTTAGTTGCAAGATTACACACGAACCATATTCAAGAAAAAAGAAATGTACTCTTTCAAATTTAAGTTAAAATCTTCATACAACCACGTATACAACCAATTTTTAACAACCATAATCAAAAGCACGGGTTTAAAAATCAATATATTGCAACAGGTTCACTACAATTTGCAAGAGTTGATAATGATGAGAAACTTTCAGGTCCCTTGAAACTGGACGTTAGGTCATGTTCTCTTTACATAATAATAATTATTATTAAATATAAGCAAATTCCTATCCACTTTTATGATCAATAAATAGCACATGCTGGATAGACACTGCATCTATATTTGAATCTCTTTGTATCTCTCAGAGAGAAAAAAAAAAATCTTGGAAAAAGCAGCAGTATCACAGGATTTTTTTAGATTTTTTTCCCTCAAGGACTTGAAAAAAAAAATTCCAACCACACTACTACCATTCCTGTTATATTTGAGACTGGCTATGTTAGTAGGGCAGAAAAGACTTAACGGGAACTTCTTTTTGTCACAACTCCTTGAAATCAGACCCCCCAGTCTTTACACATATATATTACGCAGTGGTCTGCTGCGATGGAAATAGATAGGTCTTGTACTACCTACTGGCTATCCTTTTTGCTGGGTCAGATGTTGTTGGCCTACTAAACTGGGGGAACCAGTATCCTTTAGCACACAGGACAAGGACTTTTAATTGCTGAGGCTTGACCTAGTATTTTCAGATTTTTTGGTACACAAACTTTGCTTTTTGTGATGTTGTGAGGAAGTTATCTATGAGAGTTCCTTTTTCACAACTGATTATGATTCCATCATCAGTCATAGCTAGATATCAAATTACTTTTGGCATATATCTTGTATCACAATCTGGCCACAGAGTACTAAATCAGTGTCTCACAGAAATTTCTCATCATTTCACTAAATGCAGCATGGTTGTAATTTTAAGGGTTTCATTTCACCTCAAATGTAGTGTTCACACAGCTGCGGGAAAGCACTAGGAAATGGGTAGCGAGGCAAACTTGTGAATTACATTCCCAGTGATCATAAAGACATTATATACTGGATATTTTATTGCTCCTGTCAAATAAAATTTGTTAAAATGTAGGTTAATCAGGCTTGATAGAACCTCTTAGCTTTTTTTCCACACATCACAATTTTCAGTATCGTTACTAAATGGTATACTGAGTATCTAGGCATATCGTCAGCTAACTACCTCATCTTTGTAACCACTGTTCTCACCTGATATTTGGGAGGAATTGGAAGCCAAGCAAACAGAACTTTAATTTGGATTGACCGGCATGGTTGTGCACCCAAGAAGTGCAAAAAGCACGAGTCAATCCCCAGTAAGTTAACGGAACATTAGCTTACAAATCACAGCACTAAGATTCCTCTGTTTTCATAGTACTTGGAGGTGTTCTTTAATGAAAGTGAAATTATCATTCAAACTAGGATTACAATTAAAAAATATCCAAAATAAGTCTCAAAATAATGTTGTGATAGTAACAATAATGGTAGATCCAGTTTATATCAAGACACAGCAAATGCTGCAGAAGTTGTGAACACAAATAGCATATGGCAAACCCAACCTAACAGAGACCTGCACTCTAGATATCGTCATCACAGACAGTCAGTATATACAATGGAAAAAAGCTAGAAATTCTAGCATGCAAATTGTCTTTCTAAAAGATATGTAACTGCACCCTGAGCATGCCAAATTATGCTCATTGATATAAAGGAACATAGTGGGAATAGTTTTTAAGGTAGGTGTCTAAAGTTAGGTGAGATGAAACCCATGGCACTTGATTTTTGTTTTTCCTTTACCTCAAATTATTTGAGACAAATTTGAGGAAAGATTTTGATTTAAACAGATCAGCAGCTTCTCAAAATCCACCTTCTTTTGGGCACATCAAAAGTTGTTCACTTAAGAAAAAAAAGAAACACTTAAAACCAGTCTTGAAAGTATACAGTGACCAATTCTTCACATTGCAAATCATGTTGCATTTGAAATCCATGACACAGGCTCTCATCCCTCCACTCCCTTCTCCAGCAACTGGAAGAACTTGTCTTTCCAAAAAGCTGGATTCTGCACTATGCCTCAGGCTGCAGTGAGTCAAGCTTTCATATGGGATTGGCTGAATGGTTGTTTCTTGTTTGCCTTGTGGTTTTTGTTTTTTCTTCCCCTAAAAAACTACCAAGGGGACTTGGGGTGGACTTAGAGTGTAGAAAAGTTAACCTGTTTTTTAACTGCTAAGAGAGGAAAATGTTTACAAAGCAACAACTGCTCTGTACATGTATGAGAGCAGTATCGGATTTACAATTGGTTATTGTTTCCTCTATTGCCAAATTTTTTTTTATTTTTTTTTTTGGCAAGAACTTTTTGGTGTGCAATGTTAGTTCCAAACATTGTGTTTGGTTTATGCTCTACGGTAATCTTTTCTTATATTTTTTAGCTTTTTTAGCTGCCTGGCAGGGCATGCCTTTCAAACTCATAATCAAGAACAACAACGTGGCAGCAGAGATAGAAACAAAATTAAAACAAAGTGGTGGAAAACATAGTGATCTTGGTTCCAGATAATATTTAATTGCATGTGTGTGAGACACTGCCTCTTATAGCAGTGGATCATCAGTGCAGTAAAGGCAATACTGTCTATGCTAGCCATTACAAAAAAAGCCAGACAATGGCAGTCCTCCCTTATCACTCAGCTATTCAGTGTAACTGAGCCTGCTACGCCCTGTTTCATGTGTGTTTTTACATGGCAATCAAAAGTGCTTATTTATGAAAGCTACTAGCTCTCAGACATGCTCTAACATTGGCCAAGAGAACTTACTTAGCTTGTCCTAGATCTAACAAAGAGTCGGAGGCAGTTAGATATATAACTCAGGAGGTTTAAATCAAGTTCTTTGATTTCATCTCAAGACAGCATTCTTTACCCACTATACTGTCTCAGCGTTAATTACAGAGTATTCTTTGGAACTCCACAAGCTATACTGAGGTAGACAAGAATTATTTTTTGAGATCATGATTCAAAAGCTTATGATTATTCATTTTGCTTCCCTTTTGAGTTAAGAAACTGAAGTGACACTAAAACTTAGCCAAATGTTTTTCATAGATATAAAAATACACATATTATATATAATAAGACTCCGAAGAAGTGCATTTGAAATCCGTATGCAAATAAAAATATAATTTCATACATGTTTCTACTCTTAAAACAAGTCCCAAGATAAAACAGAACAAATGCTTCATAGCATTAGAAGAAAGAGGAAAACAAACCCCTGGATACGCTTTGTAGATCATATCATCAACTTGTGAGGCATGTCTTTTATTTACCAGTGATTTTGTCTAGAAAGTCTAGACTGCAAATCCTTTATATAGGACTTGGATATAACTTACCATTGAATATACACAAAATTAAAAGGAAAAAGTAGCACACTACTGCAATACCTGTATTACAAATAAAGTCAAAATGCTAAGTAAATCTATTTCTCTTCCCAGCTAGCCTCTTGGTTGATCACAATGGGAAATAAAATTTGTAGTGCACAACCATGAGTCGCCATCCATGCATATCTACTCTGCCAAAAAACTGTATGCAGCAAAACCTTACCTGTAACGTAGATGCTAAAGAACAGAATTGTAAGAATAATTAGGCTTTTAGCATCAGTTAAGGAACTACACTTTCCCTCTCCCCAAGGTATCATTCAAACTGTATCCAAACCCAAACTAAAACTGTCCTTACCAAGGTAAAAAGCCTAAAATATTGTTCGCTCAAAATCAAACTTGCGACATAAAACAGTTTGTGTCAGTTACTATAAACAGAATATAAGATAATTAAAAGATTTTTCACAAAACTTCTGAAAAAAAAAAATCAAAGCACATCATTTTCCAATAGTCAACACTTACCATGAGTATCAGTGATTTCTGTTCCTTTCTTTCCCATATATTCAGGTGAGTGACCTAGTGGAGCAAATGAGAATAGATTACCTGGAGACATTTAATTCCTTCTGTTGGAAGTATTTTGGTTTGCATATATAAGTGGAAGCTCGTGGATCGAAGACTTGAATCTCCTATATCTTATCTTCTAGGCCAGTGGCTCTAGAATCATTACTACTTGTAAGTTATCTTATAAAAACTAAAAATGAAAAATACAGATTTTGACAGCAAGGCCTGAGGGAGATCAAATACTGTAAATTTATTAGTAAGGAAAGTAAATTAACAATAAATCATCTTTCATATATAGAACTAGACATGAAATACATCAATATTTTAACTGACTAGATCAAATAACCATTATATGAGATTATGCTTTAAAAGTATCAGAGGTTTATGGGTAAGTTTAAAGGTATAAGTCCACTTTTCAAGAGTTTTAAAAGGCATAATGTTGAAGTTTAGTCACCTTACTCCCATCTAAACGGTTCAATCCTGAAACCTTATACCTCTGAAGCAGCCTTAGAAGAACCCTAACAATTCTATGATCAACACACCCAGGCCACCTGAAATAACAAAACAAAAAAAAAAGTAGGAAGGTATTTTTTCAAATGATTTGTTTGTTTTGGAATCTCTTGAAACACTACCAGCACATCCACTGCATTCAGGAGATCACATAAAAACTTACCAATTTTCAAAGCCATTCAACTTAACCAATACGGAAACAAGAGATCGTGGTCAGTGTTTAAGCATGGCCTTGATTAGTAGTTCAATAACAACTTCAGCCTAAAGAAAAACAAGGAAAGGAGAGGAAGAGTGGGGAGGGGAATCAGAGGCACCTGGATCCTAGACTTTCTCCAGACTCTGGTTCCTGTATCTTTTGCATTACTAGGAAATTAAACCAGTATGAGAATTCTTCCCTTGCTAAATTTGTCAGGGTTATATTGCTCACTTCCACTACACCAAGCATGTTAGTACTGTTAAACAGACTTACCCTACCATTTTCAGGCCTGAGGAGAGCAAGAAATATTGCTAAGATTTGAAGTTAAGTACACCCAAGAAAACTAGGAAGTTTTGTACAGTCTATGTCACCTGTGAAAGCCTGGAACATTATAGACAAGTGCTAGCCAAATACTTTCATGTTCAACCCTAGATCAATGCAGCAGCTTTGGCACCTCAGTTTAATACATATCCCACTGTTTAGATTCTACTGATGACCTTATCTAAACTGTTGTCATTCACACTTGGCTTGGAATAATTTTGATATAACCCTGACAAACCATATGTAGGGTGTTACAGAAACAATGCTGGACAAGCAGGGTAATTCCTGTGTTGCAGTTAGACACTAAGTATATGTCTATGCCATGTGAAACAAATAACGCAACATAGGCACCATATTCTGCCCATTCACAGCTGTAGCTGCAGCTGCTATCCATCTTCCATCTTTGTTTCCTGTATCCCTAGCAGTTACATCTAGTATGGAAACTGTTCTTGTGAACTTCATGTCCTCTTACACATTTGTCATGGCCTAACTCAACCTGCTGTGAGCTGTGCTTAACTGGAACAGACATCCTAACACTCAGAGAAATCCTTTCTGAACAATGGAAATAAAAGACCACAACACAGGAGTTTCCTGGGACCCAAAATCTGTAACTTGAACACAATTTTCTTAGTGAAGGCTGAAGCACGGATTTCTGTTGCTATCTTTGAAGGGCTCTTGGAACTCAGGAAGTACAGCCATCCTGCTTCCTTTCTGGGGACTGATCAATATGCTACATAGTTTTCAGTAACTTATTTAAAGATGGATGCACGTGGCAACATAAAGAGCAAACTGAAGAGGTTTCTTCATACCCTGACCAGCTTCTTAACTAAGGCATGAATTTCAGATCTGCACAACCATACAAGGTGGCACTGCATAATAGAAGTTCTGTTTTCATTTTTTTTTTTTTTTTAGCATGTTAATGTGCCATACTAATATTAGTACTGAATGCAGAGGTCAAGCAAAGCAGGAACAGCTATGAAAATAAAACCAACCCTGCTCAGCCAAAATCTCCTCTCAGCCAATTCTCCTGCCAACTTGCATATATAACCCACAGGTTAAGTCCAAATCTCACAGTCAAGTCCAAAACTAAGTACCTTCTCTACACCAGCCCACTCAAAACTCTGCAACTTAGTTCCACAAACTTACAGGAAAGGATGCCACACTAAGATCTCCTTATCTCCTTCCTGTTTTATTTTAAGGGAGCGCTGAGGGTTGGGAGCCTTTGCTAAGGTACAACAATATACCAAGAACATTGTGCCTCAGCAGCAGTACAGACAGAAAAGTGCAAAGGTGAGTCAGACTGAAGCGATGGAGAAAACATACTAGCAGCTTTTAACATTCTGACATTGCTGCTTTACTTATTTACAACTTGTTGCCTTAATCCCAAAACACATAACCCTGCATTGTTTAAGTAACACATGAAAGGCAAAGATGCATCTTCCACTGAACCTGTGCGCAAAAGCACCTATTAAAATATTCTTGTCTGTGTTAACCACTTACCATGTTTAGTACTAGCAATATTGAAACCACTGCACTTGTGACTTCAGTAAAAGAAATCAGTCTGAATTCTTTGTAACAATATCATTAACATAATCAAACCTACCAGCAAAGATAACCACCACATAGTTCAGTAGATTTTGACATCAAGAGCTACAAGTATCTCCATTTTTGAATCACCCATCCTGCCAATTTTCCATAAATGCAAATTCACCTTTGAATTATTTAGAATCCCTGCTTGATTCAGCAAGTTAGACCAAGCAAACAATTAAGTCCAGATACTAAGAAAAACTCCACTTTTGCAAAATTTTATGTACTTAACTACAGTTAGAAAAGACTGTCTAATAGGTCATTGTAAAATGAATTATTTGTGTAAAAACATGGGCATAACTTTATATACGAAATGGAGGCTATGCTAACTGAACAGGCCTTAAGCCCCTTGCCTCAAATCCAGGAAAGCATGACAGCTTTAGCCCTGCTTTATCAATGATCTCTCTAGCACATTACAAGCTAATCAAGTGTTTATAAGCTTTACTAGATCAGGGTGCTCAGATTTCCTTTTCATTACTGAGTTGAAACTTGGCTCATCATGTTTCCCAGAGGACAGCAGGCTGGAACACTTACCTTTTGACCACAACAATAACGGATGGAATCTTCCATAATTACTCACAAAAAATCTCACAGTGAAAACGACATCTGGACTACTGACAGCAAGTCAAGGAATTATTTTTACAATTTAACATTACACTGGCAAAGGTATTATTCAAATCTGATGCATTATTTGGTTCAGATGAAACTTTGGCTCCACACCAGAATTGGTAACAAAACAAAACTTCCATCAGTGAAGCTGTATTATGTTACATTAATAGGACTATTTCCTAAGAATGCAGTGCTGCCTACAATAATAGTGACCTCTTACCAACCATGTTTTCTTCTCTGATTTCTTTTGATCCACTTACTGCTTGTAGACTTCCATCTCTGAAATATCAGCGTGGATCTACTGACAATTATTGGAAAGTCGTGTTGTTTTATGGAGCAACTACACAGTAAAATTTTGAACAGCACAGGCTCATAGGAGATGCAATCCTTCACAGTAAGATTGAACGTGGCAGTGTATTTATGACTGACAGACAGAGAGGAGCAAAGGTTCTGCATACTAGAAGGATGCTGCAGCCAGGATTTGGAAATGGTCTGTGAATTCTTAGAACCAGAAGTCCCACAAAAACAAGGGGATGAAAATAAGCTGAGCTTCAGTCGTGTATTATTTTAGTAGCATAGGCATCAAGATGCAAGATCTTGGATTGTTTCTAAGGAGTAAGTCTAGATTCCACAACTTGATCTACTGTGAAATTTCATGAGCAGAGAAATCCAGGACAGAACTTGAGAGTACTGAATGCTGTTTAACCTTACAAAGCGTTAACATTTTATCTTTCTAACATCTGAGAAAGAATGGTGTAAATTAACTATCTGCCACAACAATATGAACTTATAGCTTTCCGTAGCATATAATCTTAAATTAGGCTATGATGCCAGGAAATTTTTATTTTGTGGTTGATATCCTGTTGGAAAAATTCCAAACATCTCTTCTCTTCTTTGCTCAGCAAAAACAGTGTGTTGATTGAATCAGAGCCAATATGTACACTCATGAGCTATCTTGACTTAACCGTATTTGTAAACTAGTTAGGACAGAACTATATGTATGATGCTATAGATAAGATACAGCAAGGGCCTCATTTCAGACTTCCTATTTAAGTCCACTTAAAGCTGTCTCTCCAAACAAAACGTTTTGATTCTGAAGACAAGATAAACCTTTCCACAGAAAATTTGGTGGAGGAAAAACAATACCATCTATGGTTGGAAGAGAAAAGGAAAAATAGCTTTAAACATTTATTACTATGTTCTAAAATCTCTAAATCAGAATTCCAGAGAGTACTCGGCCTAATTATTCTGGCTGGGGCATCTGAAAAAAATCTACTAGACTTCAACATTTACTGATATATCCCTATTCCTGAACCAGATATGCACTTAAGATTTATTTAGCCCTTCTGCCTGGGTACAGACATGAAATCATAAAGGATCACTCTATTTATTTCAGCGTAGGAACGTCTGTTAAGTTGCCATTTGTCACTATTCAAGCCAAGAGAAATCTTGTCAACTATGTGTTACAAAAGAATTGAGCCATGGATTCTTTCATACTCTGTTAATATAAATGCTGTCAATACCTATCTTTATGTGATAGGTCATTTTACCTCAAAATAAACACCGTAATGCTTATTTGTTAGAGCATTTACATTGTATAAATTCAAAGTCATAAATATGCACTCATGTAACTAAGTCAACACACCTTACTGGTGGCCACCTGCTATTGCAGAAAAACTATCCCAGAAAATATTAACGTAATAGCATAGGGCTCCTCTTCAATGACAGCAGAGTCCTAAAAAATCAATGTAGGTTAAGCCAAAATTCATCATTCATATTATGGTAAAATGCTGTGCCTTCATCTAAATTCTGATGAGCGTCTGGTAGCTTACACAATTGTCTAACTTCTTACTCACATAAGGTATCTCCACATGGGAACGTCAGCAGGAGAGATTGACAACTAATATGCTAATCCACTGGTTTCAAAGCCAATTCATCATGGACTCCTTACAACAGAAGGTGGACGCAGAGTTCTACGTTTTGATGATAATGTGCAGACTTCTTCTGTGAAGCCCATATACTCCTATTAAACAGAAACAGAGTTTGACACTCCACACAGTGGACTCCAAATTTCTTCTGCTTATAGTCAAATTAATAACAAATAAATACACAGAGTAGCGTACGAACAGTAAAACATGTTTTGTTTTGTTTTGTTTTAAAAAAAAGAAAAAAAGTAACTTGCAGTGAAACAAACGCTTTACATACTTCAGAACATCAAAATAACCTATAAACAACATTATGAGAACACTGTATTAAGTCATGGCAGTGACCTTGTTAGTTTTGTTATTGCTTTTCATGAGAACTGCATTAAGCATCTCTAATTCACTTACGTATTAGAATAAGTAGGTTAAGTTAGTAAGTAAGTACACTGTTGAGCACAGTGTACTTGTTGAGTACACTGTTGAGCACAGTGAGGACACTGTTGAGTGTAAGTATCTTACAAGACAGTAGAAGTGAAATGCATCAGATCAGCCTGCGCACTCCCAGTATGTGATAAACTGGTGTATATATTCATGTGTATGCATGTGTAAATACACAAAATAGTATTAAAAATATGTAGGTTCACATGGAAGCTGTTACACAGGTCTATTGAGCGTAGTCTGAGTTTTACTAGCAGTGAGTCAGACTTAGATCCCATTTCTGTACTACTGTCACTAAGAACTAGGACTGCTGGCAGGAAAACCTCCATCTCCTTCATGGTAAATAACATCTTGTTCTACGCAAGGAGAATTGCACTCTAAGCCACATCTCTGCTTGAAGCTTGCCTGCACCTTGATAAGCCATCTCTCAGAATTGCATCACTTAGTTATGCTACACGCTAACAGATTATTCTTCTTGGTCATACAGATGACTTAAGGCAGAGTCCAAGTTCAGAGACCCAGTAAGAAACACTTTTTAGAAGTACAGAGGCTCTCATTGCCTATTTAGATATGCTGTTATCAACACGGGTATGTCATGACCCATGTGCTTTTAAGTACATGCAACCTTTTCCAGGACAGTGACAGTTACACAGTTACTGAATGCTTAACCACTCAAGTAAAACTAGACAAGACCAAAAAAAAAAAAAAAAAAAAAGAAAGCACTCCTGTTTTATAAAAAAGATAAGGATAAAATGCTAATACTTAAGTACAAGAAGTTTGTTGTTCTTTTTTTTTTTTTTTTTTTTTTTTTTTCCCCTCAATGACAAGGAATGATAAGGGTAAAAACAACTTAATGGCTGAAACTGTAGTAGGTTCATCAGTCCCCATACTTCATTCTCTCCTTGTTGAATAGTAGTTTTCAGACCTTTAAGTCTAAGTACAATGCCATGTATCTATACCACATAAATAAATATCTCTACTAATGACCACATTTAAAAGTATATTTCTTCTGTTTCATATAAGGTTGCTCACAGGAGGCAGAAGACATCCTCTATATTACACACCATCAACAGTGACTTCAATGATATAGGATATCCTATCCCTATCCTTACCCCTATCATATATGGTCTGAAAGGTTTGCAAACCCCAAACAATGTTTTTCCTTTCTAAATTGATCTTTTACTTCCCTGCTAAATTTTACTAACCAGTTCTCCGAAGTGGATGCTATAAGTAAAAAACACGTAAGTTTTTGGTGCTTTTGGTGTTTCTTTCAGGTAGTCTGAAAAAATGCAATTAGTGCACAGATGTTCTGAGCTTACACATGAAAGCAACGAAGGGATTAAAAGACTTGATGCATCAATAGAACATGTTGACTCTGGACAGCTGTTGGCATAAATTCCTGTCACCTCTGACACAAAGCTAAATACATCAGAAAGATGGGGTTAAAAAACAATGAAGCATTCCAACCCTTGTGACATAGAGAAAAACCTATAGCATCAACACAAACCATAGAATCATAGAATATCCTGAGTTGGAAGGGACCCATAAAGATCATCGAGTCCAACTCCTGGCACCACACAGGTCTACCCAAAATTTCAGACCATGTGACGAAGTGCGAAGTCCAAACGGTTCTTAAACTCCAACAGGCTTGGTGCTGTGACTATGTTCCTGGGGAGCCTGTTCCAGTGTGCAACCACCCTCTCAGTGAAGAACCTCTTCCTGATGTCCAGCCTAAGCCTCCCCTGCCTCAGCTTGACACCATTCCCACAGGTCCTGTCACTGGTGACTAAAGAGAATAGATCGGCACCTGCCCCTCCACTCCCCCTTGCGAGGAAGTTGTAGGCCGCAACGAGGTCCCCCCTCAGCCTCCTCTTTTCCAGGCTGAGCAGGCCCCGTGCCCTCAGCTGCTCCTCATACGTCTTCCCCACCAGGCCCTTCACCACCTTTGTAGCCCTCCTCTGGACACTCTCCAGCAGTTTTACAACCTTTGTGTACTGTGGTGGCCAGAACTGCACACAGTACTTGAGGTGAAGTTGTACCAGCACAGACACTACAGTAATTCCTGCATTTTTGTCCTTCCCAATTGTTTCAGGTGTGGTAATTACAGATATGGGTAGTAACGTGAAGAACATTTAAAGAAACTGCATTTATTCAGCCTACATAAGAGAAGGCTCAGTGGGGAGTTAAACAGTCTTTGACCATCTAACAGTTAGCCATGGAGAAGACAGGTAGCCTCTTCATTACGATTCTTGCTGACAGAGACATGCATGGGCATGAGTTGCTCCAGAAGAAATTGCACCTGTATATAAGAAGAAAAATCACCATCATGAGAACACCTTCCTCACTAAAAACGTTCAAGATTCAGATTGACAGGACCCTTGATAATGCATTTGAAAGGTCTGGTTTTCTTTGCAACCTAGACTCTTCCAGAAGAGCCTCCGCTTGTCAGTTCCTCCATCAGCCGTGTCAGGAAGATCAAGAAGTTATCAATGCACTCCAGAAACTCCCTTGACTGCAGTACTCTGCTTTCTTGCCCTTCCAGCAGATTTCAGGGTCATTCAAGTCTTCCTGTGAGACAAGGGCCTGCAAGTATAAGGCTTCTTCCAATTGTCTTTGAGAAGTGTCACACTTAACTTCTTCCTGATCGAGTGGTCTGCAGGAGATGCCCATCGCAGCATCGCTCAGATTGGTCGCCCTTTAATACAAACTCTCATAAGGTCTCATCTGGCTAATCATCAGTCCTCAGGTAAAACTTCATGCATTGCTGCTGTGGTGTTCTCCCAGATTTTCGTTCCTAAAGGACCTGTATCCATCCACTGCAGTGTTCCAGCGATGTAAGCTATCCAGCTACATCTCTGTAATCCCAATGCCATCATAGTCCTGCAGCTGCACACAGGCCTCGAGTTTCTCCCCCATTAAGCCAAGAATTGTTTTAAAGTCTGTTACAACCACCATCTTTAAAATAATCCAATAATACTGGAACACAATCATATGCACAAAAGAACTCTTTCAACAACAAAAAAATGAAGAAAGCAACCAACAATACTGTAGATTTTATTTGTATTGAGGTACAATCCCATTATAATTAGCTAAAAACGACTTCTTAAAAAAAAATAATATATAAGAGCCACTAAATAATAAGGTTATTGGTCAGTTACCTATAAATACAAAACAGGTTCTCAAAAAAAAACCAAACACGTTTGTACATGTAACTTGACATTTATGCCCCAGTTTACTCAAGCTCGTAAGAATGATTTTGCTTTCCATACTACAACTGCTTTCTATGCAAGGAGCCAACACGAAGGTTGTTCTTGGGCTTACAAATTACTATAGATGAAGACTTATGGGATTGACAAGATACAGGTCTCTTACTATTCTTCATGGTAAGAACATTGTCTTCCTTTGGAGGAGGCACATACACTGGTTTCCAAGGAATGGGGTTGCAATATGCTGGAGCTGGATATGAATTTCCATCAGGGCGCCCTAAAACATTTAGAAAAAACACATAACTAAAAAGGAATATTTATGCTACAAGCTTTATAATGCCAGCAGTTATAAAAATTATTTGACTAACAAAGACACAACTGCATCTTAAAAGGTACATCACATAATTCAAATGATTCAGAGATAAATCTTCTACCTTTCTTTTACTGGCATATTTCTCATCTGTGTTAAAAAACAAACAAACAAACAAAAAAAAAAAACAGGTCGAATTCTATGCAACATTCAGAATGCTCAGTCTTCTGTAAACTTAAAAAACGTGAATGTAAAAAAACTGGCTACCTTGTATTATTTCAAAGCAGTTATAAATATGACTTCCTGTCACCACGTATGTAAAATTCACTTATTTTTCCATGTTTGCTGAACTACGACTTTTCATTTTACTGAGGAGAAAAATACGCTGGTTTTCCATAATTACATTAATAACCTGCAATTATTAACCTGGGGGCCCACAAAGCAGTATCAGAAAGCCTAAAATGTGACTGACAGAACATATTGCTCTATCAGTCACGCTTGTTTATAGTGAAATTCCAGTGCACTATCACGATGTTGGGTAAAACAAAGTCTATAACGTATTCTATTGTGTGAACACAACTGAGTATGGATTTTACTTTTTTTTTTTTTTTTTTAAATCAA
Organism: Netta rufina; assembly: GCF_964035555.1. NCBI lineage: Eukaryota > Metazoa > Chordata > Aves > Anseriformes > Anatidae > Netta > Netta rufina. The sequence goes on along the minus strand of NC_140128.1, from coordinate 9,148,705 downwards.
TTTAACAAATGATTGCAGCTGTCAGGAACTAATGAGGTTCCAAAACAAAACATGAAAGCAAAGTGTATCACAACCTATAAACAGATGTAAGCATAAGAACAACTGGTTGTTCATCTGCTACGTCCATTTCCTTAAGCATTCAAAGTCTGAATATTTTCTGTTATAAATTCAAGTAACAATGATTTTACTTCTAAGCAAAAAGAAAGATGAAAGCATAGATTTTTCTTGTGTTTGTTTGTTTTTAACGGAAATTTAATTAAGCACTCAAATGTAATGTGCAATACTATTTCTTACAGCACTTCACCTTTTGTACCATGTGGGATTGCAAAGAAGAGACAAAAATCAAGTGAGGCTCTCAAAACTCCATACCAACTATCAGCAGTAGTCTCTTTAACACTTCCCTTTAAAATAACAATAAAACAAGACCAAGACCACAGACCCAAGAAGGTGTGATACAATTGCAATGCTAAACGCAAAGTGTAGCTAAGAACAGAGGATGATTCTGTGTCTTCTTTTTCAGATAGGACTTCTGCCAGGCTTCTGTTAATTTTTGTATCTCAAAAATCTCCTCTTTTCAAACACAGATTGTGGTGCAATAAGAAGGCACACAGCTCCTCTAACACAAACATTGACTTTACAAGGATGCTAACATAGCTGATACGCTTTGCAGGAACCAGTAATTGGCTTTGGTGATTCTTATGCCTGATAAGGAACATAATGAGATCAAAATCAATTATAATTTGGTATGCAACATTATTGTCTTCTCAAGTAACATTCTTTTCCTCCAATAAATGGCTATGAAAAATGTACTAATGACTGACTGTAAAAGCTTCTCTAACTTATACCATATGGGATATTCATTCCTACATGTCAAAACTATGTATTAGATGAAATTCTTAAACAGGCTTCATTTTACATTGAAAGATTAGAGAGAAGGAACCACAAACCTAAGCCACTACATATGTGTAGCAGGAATACAAACCTGTAGATTTCCTATGTGGAAAGCCATAACCATTTAAAACAGGGCGTGGTTTATTTCTAGCATTATGTAGCCATTCCTGAAAGATCTTCTCTGATCTCTCTCTCTTCTCCTGCAGCTCTGCTTCCCTTTCTTTTTCTTTTTCCTGTAAGTACAAGAAATTAAAACAAAAAAACAAACAAAAAAAACCTAATATGTCTACTGACAAAGCCCTGTACAATATACAAAAACGGCAAACAAAATCTTTGCAGATTCCCAGGCTGCTGAATATATTTCAATTATGTTTTCATATATGAACACATTTTCCCAAAAATAGAAAAGTCACTTTTTTTTCTTTAAGTCTGAAAAAACACACAATCACATCCTCACCACCACCACCCCCTCTATATTAATTTGGGGGCAAGGGAGTGGGAAGCTTGTGGGAAGCATGTATTGGTCTTTTGGAAGACCAATACATGATACAGAGGAATTTTGGATGATTTCTGAAAATGCAGCTTTCTTATAATTTGTTGTAGGACCTCAAAGACGCTTACAACAAGTAAAAGGTCTTATGAAGCTCCTATAAAAATAAATAGCTGATTAATTATTAAATATGAAGTAACACTAAAATAAGGGCTCCTAGCATCAGATTGGTACAGACAGATAGAAGGGAAATTTTTTAGTTTGAAATACATGCAAGTATAATGACCAAGATAATAGCGGTACTGGGATAAAAATGCCCAGAATGCTGCTTATTTTCTGCCTCGGCTGAGTAATGAAGATATACTCTGTGGTTGGCATTTCTATTTCCCATATCACACATCATGACTGCAGTGGATTTGCTTGGCTTTGCAACAAAGACTACTAACAAACGTGTTTAATATGCATCATGCTTTGTTGGCCATACCACAACTACTTCACTGCACTAAAAAATATAACTTTTGAAACTATTCTTAACATACAACTCCAATTGATAAACTCCAATCAATTTAATCAACCAATATATTTAACATGTCAGGTAAACCTATCCAAATAAATAAATAATTAATACCTTCTCTCTCTTCTTCTTTTCTGACTCTTCAGCTCTCTTCTTCTTTAACCATTCCTTATACTTTACTTCAGCCTTTTCTTGTAGCTGCATTTTTTCTAGCTCCCTTGTGGCTTTTTCTGCCATTTCCTTGCTCTGCTTTCGCTCCCTTTCCCTTCTTTCCTACATGAAACAGATAAAAGAAACAGAATAAATTTTTTCAATATATTTCAATGGGCAATTATTTTGATGAATAGTTTATTATTAATTACAAATAAAAATATCATAAACCTTGAAAAAAATTTTATTGCAGTCTCTGAAGACAGAACCTATTCATCACTAGCTGCAGATAAAATAGTTTTAAACATATAAACTTGTCATAAAACATGATAAAAATTGACTTTCTGGACTCCCTATGCTGTTATGTTTTATTTCTTCAAACATCTTTTCAAAAACTTCAAACACTTCTCAGTATTTCTGGGAAAGAAATATATGTTGCAATTCTTGTCAAACATGTTTTCGTTTTAGATAAAGAAATCCACTTTTCAGTGAACCGAGAGCAAACTCCAGTACCAAGTGGAAGTCAAACTGCCCCCTTCTAAGAATAACAGATTATTAATGTGCAGATTTTCAGCACACTTAAGCATAAATGGATATGGAAAATAAGAAGTCCAAATGAGAATCCAGTTCATATATTATATTTTCTACATTTGTGATACTTTTTCATTTATTTGCGTATGAAATTCACCTGTTTGTCTACAGGATCCTCCTTTTTACCTGCTGAAATAGAAAATGAGAAAATACATTGGGTTGGTGAAAAATAACAGTGTGAAGTGAAATTGCTATCCTTATAATTTTTAAAATACAAAACACAGAAGTGTCATTACTTCTCTGTCTTTTCCAAGTGTGTGAATCTAATGGCATGCAATGTTTTGGGAACCATTCTCTAGGCTAACAAGCACATACTGAAGGGCTCTTCTTAATCTGGAGAGAAAGGCATTTTCAACTGAAGACTAACCATACCTCTCACTTCCCTTTCTGGCAACCTTTTTGAAATGCCTGGGATTCTGCTGGTTCAGTACTACTACTGCTGCTTAGCTTACCTAGCTCTGAAGAACCTGTGATACACACATAGGGGCAAAAATCTTTACTAGACAAGCTGTACACATGACTTGGAGGAGAGGCAGAAGACTCAATATGAAACATATTCCATTTTATAGAAAAGAACTGCCAAATAAAGATATTTTTCTCTAAGAAATCTTTTTCATGTAAGCTCCTTGCTAGTAAGAAGGAGAATCTGAACTATTTTGACATACTTCAACAATTTTTGACTATATAAAGGACATATGCAGCATAGTTGGAAATTACAACTTCTCGTAATTACTACAGTTGGCAGTATGGAAGTCTAATGCCTGGAAGTACAACTGCAAAGTAAAACAAACTGGATGTCTTCTTCAACGAAAAGAGGAAAAACATTTACCAAAATAAAAAACAAAAAAAGGGAAAGAAAAACATGCATATATACTTCCCTTCCTGTCTCACTTGTAAACACAAAAAGATCACAGAATCACAGAACTGTAGGGGTTGGAAGGGACCTCGAAAGATCATTGGGTCCAACCCCCCTGCCAAAGCAGGTTCCTTAAAGCAGGCTGTCCAGGTAGGTGTTCAGACAGGCCTTAAATATCTCCAGAGGAGACTCCACAACCTCCCTGAGCAGCCTGTCTTTCACACGTTGGTGCGGAACTTCCCATGCTCTATCTTGTGACCATTACTCCTCATCCTGTCCCCGAAAACCACTGAAAAGAGGTTGGCCAAATCCCTCTGTCTCGCACACCTCAGGTATTTATACACATCGATGAGATCCCCTCTCAGTCTTCTCTCCAGGCTGAACAGCCCCAGGTCTCTCAGCCTTTCCTCACAAAGAAGATGCTCCAGGCCCTGTAACATCTTTGTGGCCCTCCGCTGGACTCTTCCCAGGAGATCCCTGTCTTTTTTGTACCGGGGAGCCCAGAACTGGACACAGTACTCCAGGTGAGGCCTGCCCAGGGCAGAGTAGAGGGGGAGGATCACATCCCTTGACCTGCTGGCCACGCTCCTTTTAATGCATGCCAGGATCCCCATTGGCCTTCTTGGCCACCAGGGCATGCTGCTGGCTCATAGCCAACCTGTTGTCCACCAGGACCCCCAGGCCCTTAAAGATAGAAAGCTAGATCTCCCCTCTTCCCCTGCTTTTCTTCCAGAAAATTCTGTTTTCTTCTGGAAAATGCAGTTATGCATAGAGAAACAATAGACATAAAACTGGAGCTGGGGACCAGCACAATTCTCTTGGTCTGGTCTAAAGTGGGTATTTACTGGGTCAATCCTTGTCCTGAGCAACAAAACGTGTCAGTACTCCACTAAAGCAGCATTATACAAAAGAAAAGTTCAGCTTATATTGCCCTGCAGAACACTAACTCATTTCTGCCACTTACTGGATGAGGTGCAAACCCAAGGCCAATAACAATACATTTTCTCTCGAAAGTGTTTGCTATTTTTATTGTAAGAATATACTGGACAATAATATTTTCATATTTGAAGCTTCATCCACACTACATGAACTTGTCTTGATAAAGAAGTCCTTTCAAGCATAACCTTAGCTTACTCTCACCATTCATTTCCTTGTAAAGTGCCATGATGTTAAACTGCACTCTTCTTATCTAAATGAGCCAGATTACAGAATTACTTGCATTAGCATGCCCCTATCTGTGTTGGGCACTACTAGAAGCAATAGTACAATGTTAACAGCAGCAGCTAAAGTATGCATCAACTGGTTTTTTTTTTTCCTTTTACAAGATATGCCTTACTGACTATATTTGCCATAACCTCTGGGGTACATTTCTTCACTACAATGGTACATACAAGAGCCCTGTATGGGGTACTCTTGTTGTATGTTCTCATCTGACAAGAAACTGTTATTTGTGCATGCACTGCACTCAATTTCAAAATACGACTGGCTACAAAACTACATTTTCTCCTTGTATATTCTTTTTTTCCATTTCACTTCTAATAAATTCTGGTGAACATCAGCTGAATCTGTTCTGCAACACAAGGAAAACAGTCAGATCTGCATACACGCCGATTTCAATGCATATTCTGCAACATAAAACTCCACAGAACTACTAAATAATCAAAGTCTTAATAACATGACTTCACAGCAGGGTTTGTAGAAAAGGCCTGTACACGTGATAAAATTACTGATTACAACTAAGACCAATAAAAGAAGAACTTTGTTTGGGGGAAAAAAAAAGAAAAAAGAAAAAATTTTAAAAAAGCTGAGATTTTGAAACATTTCCGTACTAGTAAAGAATAGAAATGATTTTTCCTAATATGAAGAAAACTCTTTTTTGTTTAAATAGGTAAAAAAAAAAAAATCACCTGGTTTTGGTAAGTTATGTAGATCCTAAGTAACATCTACATGAAAAGCAAATAACCAAGATTTTCCTCCTTCTATAATGCATCTTATTCTCTTTTATTGAGAGCTGCTCCTCTGTCCCTTCATTACCAAATATTCCCCACTTGCATCTCTCAACAACTCCTATTTTGAGACAACGACAGTCTGAGACACACAGCAAGCATTATGCAGATAAGAGACACATGCTAAGACAGTGAGTTAAAGTCATTTGCAAAAAAAAAAAAAAAAAGGCTTACAAGGATTTCAAGTCTTTTGTTGTTTGCTAGCTTTTATTTATCAGCACTCTACATGAAATTTGAGCGCTTACTGTAACATTAGATTATAAAAGTAAGGATCTTTCAAAGCAGCAGCTTTTAGCTAAGGGCTATACAACAAGCAAAAAATAAATATAGGAGAAAATTTAAAAATGGGGCCCTTCCATACATAAGGGCTTTATACACTATCGACAATATCTAAGCAGAAAATAGGCTAAAAATCTTTCTGAAGGTTGTAATTAAAGGGGGGGGGGGGGAGCTTCTTAGATAACAAATCTTTAATCACAATACTTCAAATGAGTCCAGCAGTTTAGCAACAATCTAGGCTGTCCCAAAGTTAAATAAAGCCCTATGTAAACAATGATGTGCCATGCATACTTGCATATTACCATGAAAGCCACAGCTATTGCTAAGTTTTTCTTCCGATGAGACACCCTGAAGATTGGGAGACTCCCTATAGGATTGCAGACGTTGCAGCTGCCTAGAAATTATTCTGCAGGCAAACCAGAAGCGCTTCCTTTTTCTCTCTAGGACAGAACAGCTTCTCCTTCATACAGTCAGTGTACACCACATTCTCAGCTGCTTTAATAACCTGCTTCATGTCAAGCTCCTGTCACCCCAGCCTTGCCAGCTTCCCTCCAGCCTCATTACTTTCCCTTATGCAGGCTATCAAAAATGCCAGGAATGTGCATATTAATGTCTATGTTCTTCAATCCTCTCCCTTCACTCCCCTTCCACAGTTGGGGGGGTGTGAGGGGGATTTAATTTGTTTACGCTTGGTATTGTCAGATTGGATTTTAAAAATTCTCTTTGATCCTTTGTTCCAAACAGACATGATCTGTTCAGCAAACCACTAGGAAATTTACATGCACTTTAAAATATGATTACACATATTACATAAATTAAGGTATCGATTGTAAAACATCCAATTACTCACTGCAAGAAAGGCTTGTTCTCCCACCACCCCACCCAGGCACATTATTAAGGAGAAAGGATACAAATCTGGCCTGCAGGTTCACTGCTCTGGGCTGAGATCCTATTGAGCCTATGAACATAATAAAGACTGGGCTAGGTCACTACCTGGAAATGCGCCACCCAAAACAAACCCAGCCGTCACACAGAGCAGGACGGGTGACTCAGTGGGCAGCATGTGTCTCACCACGTCAGTACCAAACCAATGTCTCAGCGGCACAACTATCAAGCTCCTAAGAAAAATCACATCTGTGTATATGCTGAGAATTGTCAGAGGAATTTAAAATCTGAAGAAGCATCACACTTTATTTAGTATATCTGCCTTCTATCAGGAAGAATTTCCCAGGCAGAAAATAGCTCAATTAGCGCTGCAACAGAGACAACACATCCAGCTGGAAGACAATCAATAAAACATACAGTCCTGTACTTTTGTATTAACAATTAAATGAGAGGTTGAAGAGAGGGACAAGTGCAGAGCTGCTATGTGTTCTGCATTTTCCATGCAGTGTCACGACAGAAGAGTTGGAACTAGATGATCTTTCTAGGTCCCTTCCAACCCAAACCATTCTGTGATTCTACGAACAGAAATATTTCCAGAAATTAGTGTTTTGTTCTGTACGTCTAAGATACTTCTCACAGCAATCGTTTCCTGTTTCCCACTCTGAAGAATGTAACAGCATTTTTCTTTTTGGACATTTTTATTTTCTATTTCACAGCTGTTTGCTCTGACATCTTAGCTTCCATATTCTACCATAATTTTATGCTGACAGTGAAATATAGGAACCAACATCAGAACATACACCCAAATTCCCTCATTTATCCTCACAGCAATCCAGAACATCAGGCACATTTAACAATCTCGGAAACATCGTCATTCAGCCAACTGTTGTTATCTTTGTCATTTAGCACAGCTGAATTTTCCACAGCTCAGTTACCAACCCCGGCTCATAAAAATGCCTCTATAGCCTCTCTATAATCTGGTGGCCTTCTGTGATGGGGTTACAGCATGGTGGTGATAGGGAAGAACAACTGACGTAATCTACCTGGACACGTGCAAAGCATTTGACACTGTCCCAAACGATATCCTTGTCTCTGAATTGGAGAGGCATGAATTTGACGAAAGGGCCACTCCGTGGGTAAGAGATTGCCTGGATGGTTGCACTCAAAGAGTTCCACGAGTTCTACAGCTCAGTGTCCAGGTAGACACCAGTGATGAGTGGTGTTCCACAGGGTTGGTGTGGCCTGCCTCTTACTTAACAACTTTGTTGGCAACACGGACAGCAGGACTGAGTACACCCTCAGCAAGACTGCCGAAGACACCACGCTGTGTGCCACGGCAACACGCTGAAGGGAAGGGTTGCCATTCAGAGGGGCAGAACCTCATGTGAACCTCATGAAGTTCAACAAGACCAAGTGTAAGGTCCTGCAGCTGGACTGGGGCTATCCCAAGCACAAATACAGGCTGGGCAGACAATGGACTGAGAGCAGCTCTGACAAAAAGGACTCGGGAGTGTTGGTTGATGAGAAGCTCAACATGACTCGGCAACATGCACCTGCACCCCAGAAAGCCAACCGTAGCCTGGGCTCCATCAAAAGAAGCACGACGAGCAGGTTGAGGGAGGTGGTTCTCCACCAGGAGTACTGTGTTCAGCTCTGGAGACCCCAGTACAAGGACGTGGACCTATTATAGCAAGTCCAGAGGAAGACCATGAGGATGATCAAAGGGATGGAGCACATCTCCTCTGAAGACAGACACAGGGAGTTGGGCTTTTTCAGCCTGCAGAAGAAACAGCACTGAGGAAACCAAACAGAAGTCTTCCAGTACCAAAATGGGGGGAGACAAAGCCAGGACAGCTCACCCAAGCTGACCACAGGGTCATAACATATGATGTTATGTTCAGCAACAAAAGCTGAGGGAAACAAAGAGGAGGGGAAGAACATTTGGAGTTAGAGCATTTGTCTTCCAAAATACCTATTAGGCATGATGAAGCCATGCATTTCATGGCTAACTGTTTGCCTGACTGTGGGAATTAGTGAATCAACTCCTTATTTTGTTTTGCTTTATATGCGTCTTTTGCTTTACCTGTTAAATTGTCTTTACCTCAGTTCACAAGTTTTCTCAGTTTCACCCTCTTGGCAGGATGGTGACTCTTCCACATCCTGCCATTAGGAGGGTGGGTGAGTGGGTGGAGGGAAGAATTAAGTGAGAGAACAGCTGCGTGGTGCTTAGCCACTTACCAGAGCTAACCAACAACAATGTATCATGTATTTATATGTTCACTACGTATATACATTAATCAAATTCTCTAGATATTTCTAGGTTTAGATTCTATTGGTATTCCAAGAGTGAAGTCATGTAGTTAGTAAAGGTGGATATAACAGGACATGAAAATATTAAATAGAATGTAGAGGGTGAAGAGCACTGCATCGATGTTAATTTTTTAAATGTTTAATCAAAAAAATGTTGTCATCATCCCTTACTTTTAATCCTGATATTTTAATCAGCATTAATTCATTAGAGGTTCATCTATGAGAATGTTATAAAGAATTAAATGGTTATATCATTTCATAAACATTTCACAGTTTATGCATCCATAATGTATTTCTCAAAGCCTCTGGTACTTTGAGTTGATAGCAATTAATCAGTAAATCAGAAATCAAATGTAGCTAATTATGTAGCTAATTTAAGTGTTCAATCCCACAGTTGTTGAGAAGAACCATCAAACCACATCTGTGGATCACAAGTTATGTAAAACAGAAAAAAGAAATTAAAAGAAAAAAAAATTTCTACTGTCAACAACAAGCTTTCTATTCTGTGGCAAAACAATAGAGAGTAGCTCGTGTATAAAACTGGGGTTCTTCTGACAGTCTTGTTAAAACAGCACCCTTGACAAGTGGGCAAGTCTTAAACCCGGATTATCAAAAAACAAAGAGGTAGGGGCTGTGTCACTGTTTACATGAAGATAACATAATATCACATTGTGTGAGACATCTATAATTAAAACCATCCTCAGGTCTTTCCAGAAATACCAGGAAGAGGACATGGAGTAAGGAAGAAAGGGAGTCTGGAAGACAACGGGTTTTTAAACTCAAGAGTTCTGTGTACTGCTCCTCATTCATGGGAGATGAGGTTGGGGGAAAAAGGCTACGTACGTCTTGAATTCAGAAACTCCAGGGCAGATGAGGGAAAAGACAAAACAAAACAACAACAAAAAAGAACAAAACACTAAACTGGCATCAGACAGCAGCTTACGTATTTTCCAAAATAGAAGAGAAGCTTTTCACTAGCATCTCCAAACTTCCACTGAGTAGAATACAGGGAGTAATGAGGCAGTAGAACCAGTGTCTGGTCACACTGTGAAGGAACTTGGAATTGAACCATTTTGGACAAATTCTGAATAGTGGTGATCTTCAAAGGAAACACTACAAAAGAAAGCATGAATGAGTGATCAGCTCTGAACACCTATGACCCCACTCATGACATTATTGTTGCTCATTTTATACTCAGCCAGTTTTGTAATCACATGTTCATCCATCAAAATATAGATAAGAAAGCAAAACCCTTGGAAGGATCACAGATGGAAATCCCAAATATTTTGAAGACATTAAAGCAGTACTTTTTATCTCCCTCCTTCAACTGTTATTTACCCAAGTCTGCAAATCATTTGAGCATCACCTACAGTCACAAAACTATAGCTCTTGTTTGTCAAGCAAGAACGCATTTGACAAGATAGAAGTTACAAAGATGCTGTTATGGAGAGGAGATTTTCCAAACGTATCACACATGGAGGTCTCCCAGTCCCAACCCAGTCCCAATGATTCAGAGATACAGGCTTGCATTTTTAATCTTACTCAGTGGTAAACAATGATTGAAGTTAACTGATCTGTTCATCATCTACTGGGAGTCAGTCAGCATATAACCATGAACTGACAGACTTCAAGGGTCTCCATTTTTATTTTTTTAATTATAAGTTCTAGCAATTCTTTACCTCTTTCTTAATAATAATAACAATAAAATAATAAAAAAAAAGCCTTTAGCTTCATTCCACTAGGAAAGGGTCCTTTCTCGGCCCTCCAAAAACTTTTATCTTTCTGTTTGTCACTAGTACGGGAAACAGAGAGCTGAGTATTAGCTCAGAATGCTTCCACAAGCTGCTTGGATTTAGTGCTTACACATCGTATCAGCATGTTAAATGACATAGTATCAAGAAATATACCCAGCTTTTGCAAAAACGTTTAGCTACAAAAAGCAACGTAGACAACACAGACAAGGAAAACCTACATATAAATGGATTTTCAAAATTAGTCCAGTACTGAGTCTGCTGTTTCTAAGATTTTCAAAGGTTTACTTTTATATATTTTAAAAGTACTACTTCAGACCTCATTACTTCCACTTTTAAAATTCTTCAATTTGAACAGAAGAATCGCACATTTTCAAAGAATTTGGAAGAATGTGATCAACCAGTGAAATCAGGTAATTTTTCCCTCAAGGACTGAGAGATAATAAAGAACTATGAGAAGGACATTTACAGGGTTTCAAGATTGTACTGATAAAGTTGAAAATGACAGAGGAAAAACAGCTTTTCTATTAATGTAAAAAGTGGGCGAGTGAAATTCTCTACAGTTCTAGACTTATACACCTCTAGGAGTATACACAAAAGCAGTGACTGACTTTAAAATAGGACCATAAGCAAGTTGTTGGTACAGTCATCACAGATTTGAACTGCTTTAGTAGCTAATACAATTACATAAATATATACCTACCACATCGCAGCTTAAAATGAGCTGAAGTTTTAAATTACTTCACAAAAATACATCTTTGTACTCAAAACCTAATAAAATTTATGTATGGCACAAGGAATTACAAGCTTTGTAAGCGTGGCTGCACTGTTTCAATCCAAAATAAACTATGCATATATAGGTCAATTTTACCTCTTAACAACTTTATTCCACATAATGTTAACAGATTTACCCATCTGTGGTTATCAAAATGTAGAACAAAAATAGCAATAAAAAAATACAACAAAAAGTACCAGAACAAACACACATGGAGAAAATAAGCTTTCACGAGCGCTAATTCTAACCCGAAGAAATGAGACAGTAGGCAGTTTTCAATACCTATTCAAGATTTAGATCAGTGATGAGATGGGGGAAATCAAGGATGTAGATTTCTTTCTTTTTAAGCTACACAGTTCAACTATGAGTTGCCTACACAAAGCTCCTTACAAACTAGAGCCTAACTACAGCAATTAGCAATCAAGCAATCATTTTAACATGCCAAAAACATTAAGACAGACTCTAACGGCTTTGCTGATCTAAGTTCAGTTCCAAATACCACTCGAATTCCTGTCAAAATAAGGCTTCTTTAATAATGAAAACATGACATTGAACAACTTCACTTCATTTATAACCACGCATACCTCATTTTTATCCATAAATTTAACAGTAACGGAGAAAGAAGTTTCAGTAATACGTACAAAATCCTGTTGGTTTCATTCAAATTTTCTTCTGGATTCAGAAATATGTCTGTAGATACTTTTAGAGTTAAAATTTTTTGACCAGTATTCCTCTGACTTGTTAAAAGATAGAGCTCTATTACAGCTAAAACAGAACAAGTCAGACAGACAATTTACTGTCTGCCCACAAATGACTCAACCTTAGGAGACAGAGAATGTAAGACTATTTTTGTCCACCAGAGATCTAGTATCTTAATGAAAATTGAAAAGGCATTAGTAGAACCAGGATAACACCCGACAGCTTATTTTATTAAGCCTTTACTTCCTGGTAAACTGCAAAATTTTGTTATATTTGCATACGTATTTCACAGCTTAAGATGTTCTTTGATAGTTCATATTTCAAAATATCAGTTCTAGTTCACTTTCAACCTTTAAAATCACAACAGCTATTTACATAGAAGTTTATTAAATGCTGATGACACCTTTATTTTCAAAAATAATTTATGCAAAATGACTGGAAGCGTATGAAAACTTCACATCACATGTTTTTAAATAGATATTAAACAAACAAAACAAAACAAAAAACAGTGACTACCAGTAGATGAAATTGATCCTCAAGTGTTGCTTCCTAACCTGACATGACCTGAAAAGTCTGTCAGATCACAACTTACTTCGCCACATAACAAAGTGCAAGAAATCTGACTTGACAGACAGAAAAAGAGCAGAATGCTTCTATGCAATTCTAATTCTGGCATAAACATCCCTCACATTCACAGTACAAAGATTTTTCCAGCAGTATCCTGCAGCTCCCCCAAGATTTTGTGCTCAACATGAAGGAAAAAGTTTCATGTACGTTCAAACATCCCTTACTTCCTTCCTCAGTACAGTATTCAGCGATGGGGAAGGATGATAGATTTGCAGAGATCATAAAGGTAACATCCCTGAAAGGACTGCCTCCTGTAGAGTAAAGCATTTTCTGCAATTTACACAGAAGGGTAAGAGTCAGGGAGGTATGAAAAGGATGAGTGCTTAATGCCTATCTCAGTGAAGAATACCGTGAATTTTGCCCTCAAGAAGGAGCAGCTTTTCGTGCCTGTAGAAGGAAATAAAGAGAGCTTTCCCAAATAAAACATGCACACACATTCCTCAAGAAAATCATAGCAAGTATTCATGAATCCAACCTTAAACTTCACATGAAATCTTCATGCAATTTTAAATGCATTCTTAGCCACTGAATTGACATGCTTATCCTTCAGTCTGTGTTCAGATCCACAGGTAATTTTGCAGAAACCTGAAGTGGTGAGGACTATGTAACACACATGTTAATATTCTAAAGACAGCTAAGCCTTTAAGTTCAGTTTGTTCTTGATTTGAGTGCAGTTTACAGAAAAACTACCCAATGAATCATCTGATTTAAATGAAAATCAGATTACTTTTGGTAAGTGCTTGGGACATGGCCTAAGGATGACCTTATTCTTCCAAAACATAACATGTACAAGTCCAGACACAAATATGTTTGTTTGTTTTTTTCCACTGTCCCTTGGGCTGATGTACCATCAAAAAGATCTCCTACTCTCATGGACAACAGAAAAGAAGTTGTTCATCAGTAAACCCGAAGTTTCAAGGAGGACCCAAATATTTAGAGATTTACAGAAGTTGACTGAGATAGGCAGACTCAGAGAGAATTTTGACTGTTTTGAACTCTGAAGTGAAAAATTTTAAACGGGCAACCCAAGCTTGTTTAAGCCAATGAATAGTTACAGACAGCTGTAATTTGTGTTTTAGAAGAGGAAAATTGCATTGTTCTTGCTGAATAATACGTCCTTTACTTTTTGCTGTGTACTTCAACAAGGACGGATCCTTTCTACATCATATTGAACCATCTGAAGCAGAATTGTTCTGGTGCAGATTTATGCTAGTCAGCCAGTCAGCAAGGAGGCTAAAAGAAAATAGGTTTGATCCAAACACAGGTTATTTTAGTGGTTCTAGATTGAACCTGAAGGTCGAGAGACAAATGTATTAGGCCTGGATATCTAGCCCACGTAGTGCTATTGTGTTATTTTTGATCAATTTTCATCTGATTTTATTGAGAAACAGAAGTACCAAACAGTAAGTAACAGGTATTGCTACAGACCATAAGACAGTGAACAAGTATGTCCATGAATTACCAGGGGCTGAACAAGACCAAATCTCTCAAGCTTTTCCATTGTTGCCACTCAGAGCACACCCTGTTTGTGGCACACAGAGCTGTATATTGCCCTGTAGAGATCGGGATTCTGTCTGCTTCTGACACTGGACATGGACATCCTCTCTGGAGAACTGAAAAAGATTTCTTGATCCCACTCAGAAATGACTTTTTGCATGAAGGAACTCCCAATTGCTAGCTGTGGTCTACTGAGAATTTCCTGAATCTGGCCTCACACCTCAATTATCCCTCTAAACTCTACCATACTATTTGCCTGTCCACAACGGTACTTAACTAAACCCCTTTTCTGGCTCTACTTGGTGTACAAAACATTGCAGTTAAGTTGTACACTTCACCCAATGTGCTTGGACATTGAACCTAGGAAGTCAGAAAGACTAGGGTATACCCTAGACCAGAATCCCAGCTATCATTAGCAGAAGTCTACTGCACAAGATGTAAGCCAATTGTCAGTTATCTGGCTACTCAGAAAACAGATCTCTTTATACCTCATGGGAAAAAAAAAAAAAAAAAAAAAAAAGAAATCAGTCTTGGGAGAATGTTTAACTATGTTGGTGTGGTTTTGCAATTTTCAATTAAACAGTCATTCTTTCAGCAAATTAAAAACATGGCTGTCCAAACAGTCTAAGTAAATTTTACATAGGTTTACTTAAACATGGCATATGCTGGAACTCTTGCAAGCAAAGAGTATTTTACCTCTTCTCTTTTTTTTTGCATCCACTCCTTGTGCTTCTCTTCAGCTAGCCTTTTCCTTCTTTCACATTCTTCTTTTTGCTTCATCTTCTCAAGCTGTATGTTCATTTGCTAATTAAAGAAAAAGCAGACAACTTTAATATGTCACGGCCACCTATACAAATGCGCTCAGTATTGTCAATGGTGCTGCAGTTAAAACAATACAAGCATTAGATTTAGAAAATTTTCCTTCATTAAGATTTTGGAAAAGATGGATGACAGCCAACACTGAAACATTGAAACAACCAATGGAAATGTATAAGATTTTAGAAGATGAACCGGAAATATACTTTTTAGCTGGGCTTTGGAAATAATTCAACATAGTAAATCACCCCTCCTTCTAAATGTCCTTTCAGTTAATGGGATCTCAATATGTAGTACTACAAAGAGAGACAACTACTGAACTGGATTCTAAAGGGGAGAACATTAAACGTGTGGTGATCACTAACAGATCAGAAAATACTCCTCAAGATTAACAGATTATTTTGGTGTTATGCTGACCTCTAAAACAATGTTCTATAACCTTCCAGTGGTAGGTGTTTAATAACAGCACAAGGTAACCCACATAAAAAATATACGTTACTTTCACTTTACAGATAAAGGGAATCATAGAAAGGTTAGGACACTGCTCAAGGTCAAACGACAAATCAGTAACTAAAGTGAGAAATGATCTAACTTTGATGTAATTATTCTAAGCACTACCCAATATTTCCAACTTGATTGTAAACAATAGTATCGTTTAATCAACTGCAACTACCCATATATTAATCAAGAAAAGATATAGTGCGTTCACTTAATTCTGCCTCATCCCCAGTATTCAGGAACTGTTTGTATGCAAGGGGGCAAAAAATGGAAGGAAGGAAGAAAAACAGAGAGGCACAGCCTGGAAAATGACTCCAAACAGTTGTGTAATTACACACTAAGCAGGTAATAACACTGTGCCTCATATCTAACCAAGCAGTTTGGCATGCTTACGCCCAGCACACACCCTGTTGTGTTTTACTGCCTACATGCATTCGTATGTACCCATGATGAAAATGAAGGTACCAATTACAGAAATGTTTTATTCTTTTAAACTTGAACCATTACCTGACAGTAGAATAAGAAAAACATTATAGAGCACTACCAGTGATGTGCAATGTTTAGCAAAAGAGAATATGCAGAGCATGAATCACATAAGCATTGCCAAACATTATGGAGAGATAATGACCCTAAAATAATGGACAAAACTACTTGTTTTTTCACAACCAAAAGTAAAAGAACTCCTCTATTGGTTGATTGCTATTTTCTATTAGACTTGATATCAAGCTAATCAGATGTATTCACCTCTGCAGCTCTTGCCTGTAAGCGGGCACGTAGTTCCTTTTCTTTTTCAATGAACCATTCTTCCCACGGTGAAAGACTGTCTTTCAAAGGAGACTGTTCTTTTCCTTCTGTTATTTCTGAGTCTTCAGCAGCCTTCCTGATTTAAAAATGAGAAATGTAAAAGAATATTATCTGTAGTATGTTTAATTGGAAAGTTAACCAGTGCTGCTGCCCCCCAAAATGACATTTCTTTGTATTGTGATAACAAAATTATTTTTCTATTTGTTCAGTAATCTCCAGAATGGATAAACAGCATTTATTTTGTATTTCTGACCATCCTACTTACATTCTACTTATTAAATTATAGCTCGCTATTGATTTTTTTAGTTCCTGTTCCAAACTGTGAAACAGATTCAAACATTACCGTTTATAAACTAAAGAAAAACTAACACCAGAAACATCAAAGTGTCACCTTCCTTCTCACATACGGAGACCAGAGGAAATCAGAGGTTTTACATTAACATCCTATCCTTGGTCACTGAGATGCTCAAAGTATCAAGGGGCTTTTAGCACAAGCCAAGGATAATCAAGATTATTTTTCTTCTTTCAAGTCCTATGGAATTGGATTAATGATATCAAGCAACCTCTGCACTGAGAATCCATTCATTCCAACAGTTACAATTTTCCTTCTTAAAACACATTCATAGGGAAGATACACAAGAACTATGGCTTGCACACAATACTTGATATTATACAAGGTTAGACTTTTAGTAGGACACCTTGCATAACTCACTCGTAACTTCTTTACTCATGAATAATGCAGCCATCCTTGCCTTGGGCCAGAAATATCTTTTATAATATTCTGTGTGCTCCCTCCTAACAAAGAAATTATTATATTGGGCTCTAAGTCAACAAAAACTGATAACATGCCAGTAGATTTCTTTATAAACTTTCCTCTAACCTATAGATTTTTTTTTTTCATAACAACAAAACAATGAAATTAGACTTCACATTAGTATTTTATAGGAACGCATGTACTCTGGAAACACCTGCCTACACACTTTACTGCAGTGAGTAATTCTGCTTGGTTAATTCAAGCTATGAAAGAGCCATCCAAACAAGCGTATTATGTTAATGCTCCTGAAATGAACCTTTTAAGCATAACATATTTTTATAAACATGGAAATAACGCATATTCACAAGGTGCAGCAACAATCCATTGCAAAATATTTTGTCCCAGTAATCCTTAGAATATATTTCTATAATAGCAAGCACTTGGGGGCAATGCGAAGGAGTTTTGTCCTACCGTTCTCCGCTGCTGTTACCTACATGCGTGTGCCTACATAACCGTTCACTGGTCATGTTGTGGAATTCCAGGGAAACTGCTTCTTGTTGAAACTAACCCGAAAAAGGGTCACGTTCCCTGCCCAGAATCAGCCCGCAAACCCTCTTTATACTGTTTTGCCACTGAGACATGGTAGCACAATGGAAACGACAGGCCACACGCACACAACAAGAGGAGAAAAGCAGCGCAGGCCAAGCACCCCCAAGCACGGCGTTGTCCAACATCTGCTGCACCCTAGGTCTTGGATGTGAAAGCGGGAAGACCAAAAATTTAACAGAGGCAGTTTTGAAACAGGAAGATATAAGGGATACAACTTAGGAATGCATAATAATGCATTTTGTTGGAAAATAACTCTCTGAGAGTTTATTAAAGATAAGGATAAAGGTATTATGCATTCAAATTCAGCAAACCGATGCAACTCTGTCCAGACTTGACGTTTTGGGCAGGGATACTTCCTTAACACATTCCTTTGCTCGGCACAATTTGCATTAGGGTACTTTGTACCAAAATAACACTGACATACTAGGCTAACCTGGGAAAAAGCACTGACAGAAGGAATCCACTCAGAAAAACACTATTCGCTAAGTGTTTGCTTACGTCAATAGCTAAAAAGTCCAGGCTGTTAACTTTTCAAAAAAAAATATACATGTATATTCAGAGTAATGAACAAGACCCATGTTAAATGCAAGTAAGAAATAACAGAAAATTGAATTTTCCAGAGGACAACACACGCCGAATATGCAGAACTGGTAGGAGAAACGTGTTCCCTCTCCTGCGGTTCTCTGCCCAAAGCTCCCGGGTTGCACCAGAGCAAGGACTGGACCCCCAACCTTCCCCATGCACATCCTGGCCACTCTGTGGCACGCTGGTTGTGTTTTGAGCCACATAAAACTTAAATTTCATGGGACCCCTTTCCGAAATGCTAGCATAATCACAGCTATAACCTTCATCGGAGTAATTAGTACAAGACTTCTGAAAGTACCACAGTCTCAAGTGTGCATATGTATTTAAATAAGTATCTTATATCAAATCAGGTGTGTTTGGTGTTAAAGCTGAAGTCCGACTAACAAAACACTGTGCTTATTATTTACCACACATTCACTGACGTCCCACCATCAGACACAATGCCGATCTATGCTGAAAGCCTAGAAAATGCCTAACATCCTTTCACCAGGCCTTGTTTTCAGCCTCTACAAATATTACATTTCCCACGTTAAACCTCTGCCTCTGGCGAATTAAGAAGACAACAACAGCAAGAAGACTCTGAGAAAGTGCGTTCGGGGAGGGGGGTAAAGTCAGTGTAAGAGGTGTTTTTTATTATTATACCTTTGAGATCTTGGCAGTTACACACGGAAGCTGCTGCGTGAGCGTTTGGTAGACACTTATTACAATAGAGCAGCAGCATTATTCAGGTGCAGGGTATGTATGAGGGAAATTCATATTGTGCCCACAGAATTTAATGAGGCTGTTCCAGCTCAAGCCCTGACAGCGGTCTTCTTCAGTTGCATTTCACGGCTGCCAGCGAACACTGCAGCAACAGGCCCCAAAATCGAGAGCTGTTTCAAGCAGCGCCCCGAGAGGTACCTCAAAGGGAGCTCACATCCCTGAAGGACCCGGGCACGGCCAGCTCCCCCCGCTTCTTTTAAGGGCAGGACGTGCCTCTGTGCCTGGTCGTGGCCCTGCGGAGCACAGCGGGGCGCCTGCAGGAGGTGAAATAAAGCCCGGGGAACCCCAGCCCGCACCACGCAGCCTCCTCCCCGCCGCGCCGTTACCTACGGCCCGCCCGGCCGCGGGGGGACGGGGACGGGGACGAGAATGGGGACGCCCCTGCCCCTTCCTCCTCCTCCTCCTCGCCGCCGCTGCTCATGCCGCCGGCGAGCCCCTGAGGCAGGGGGCGGCGGTTACCGGCCATTAACGGCCACTAACGGCCACTAACGGCCAGCACCTTCCCCCCGCCCAGCTCCCGGCGGCCCCCGCGGCGCCGCCATGGCGACCGCGACGCGGCGCAGCGGGCCCGGCCCCGCCCCGCCTTCTCCTCAGCCTGTCGCGACATGCCCGCGATATCGCCCCCCCCCCCCCCCCCCCCCCAAGCCCAGAGTGAGGGGTCTGCCCTTCCCCGTGGCAGCTCTGGGGGAGATGCTGTGATGGCTCCCGCAGGGAGAGCCCCGGCGTTGGTCTGAAACCGCCCTCGGCCGGGCTCAGAAACACACACAAAAAAAAAAAAAAAAAAAAAAAAAGCCGGGCTCAGAAACACAAACCCGGCCCGAGTCAGAAACACAAAACCAGCCCAAATCCCAACTCACAACGCTGACTGCCTCACCGTGCAGCAGCTGATGCTCGTGGTGTTAGCACAACCCCACAGGAGGCTGCCGAGCTCGTCATCCACAGACTGGAGCAGTACGAGCTGCAGTCTGTAACAGACAGCAAATTACAGCAATTAAAATAACCTAAACTGATCAGTCCAGCACTGGAAGCAGCAGGATAGCACTAGAAACTACGCTTTTTTAATCAATGATTTGTGAAGCAGCACGAGCAAAGCTTCACATCACGGGTGGGCATGAAAATGTCAGGAATTTCAACAAGCTGCAGCCCCACATAATTGTAGATATCCTCTGAAGGCCTGGAAACCTCCCATGACCTTAAAGCCCACTTCATAGTGAACACAGGCAACAGTCTTAAATAAGAGGGGGGAAAAAATAACCAGAATTCACGCCTCCAGATTGCTTATGCAGAGGGCAGCAAAAGCCTGCTCACCTTCTGAGGAATTAAAACATCGTTACTGGTATAACGTAACATCGTTGATGCCCCTTTTCTTTTTGTTCTGTCCAGTCACTCTGCCCAAATTAATACTGGCAAGATCCCAGACAATGAGATTCTGTAAAATAATAAGGACTGAAAGAGGAATCCTGCAGGTCCATATACAGCTTCTATGGCCACAGGACTGGCAAATAGAAAAGTGGCACATTGCAAGGACATACTTCATGGCAAAACTTTAACTCTGTCAACTTTTCCTAGGAAAGACTGCCTCTGAAAAGCATCTGCTATGGCAGGAATCAAGCACTGATACTACTGAAGCTCACGAGCAAAACCAAGCTGACCTAACGAGGCACAAAATTTGCCACAAACAACTGGATGTGGTGAATGAATATGCGTGTGTAATATATACGTGCGTGGGTGGGCGTGTGTGTAGGGGTAACAACCCCTACAGTTGATACCGTTGTGAAAAAACAGCCAACGTTCCCACCATAGAAGTGACAAAGCCTACATTCAGCCTTTCAGTGCTAAGTGAACTCACACCATCACAGACTACAGAGGAAGCACTTTAAGCTTTCTAGCAACAGGAGTTAAATTTGGAGTAAAACCACAGGTGTATATTCACAGACCTATACTTTATGTCAGTTCAAAGTCAATCAACATGTCTGAACTTCTAAATGATTCTGACAGATTGCTGACACGTAATCCCTAATTGTCATCCACTGTACTTGAAAAAAAGATTTTACATAGAAAATGGTGCTGAGAAAGCAATTTTACAATTAACTGAAATGTAGAAATGAATTCAATCCTAGGCATAAATCAACTACCCTCAGTTATTAACAACCCTGTTTTGACAACTCTATGCAATAAGTGAATTTGCCAATTCTTCCTTATAAAATCTTCAAATTTTAGAAATTCAACTGTATTCTGATCAGCTCAGCCTCAGAGAACATAATGGCCATCAGGAGGAAACCTCTCAGTTAAGCTTAATACCAGTCAGTTTTAATGAAAAGAATCAAATTACGTTGCTCTCAAATGTATTGTCTAGTTCCATACCTACATTTAGGAACACAGAAAAAGCATAAAATAATCCTACTGAAAATAAAAAGACTAGACTGAGGCACAAACATGCCTTAAGCTTCTTGGCATCAACAAAGCACACATTTTGAGATCATTTTGTCTATGTTTTACTCAAACAGAAAAAAAAATACAAAATTTAAGCCATATGCATGTACATGAATTTGAGTCTTCAGATTTTTCTGGTGTGGGCAAAAGTAAGTGGTACAGCAGGTGCATCTGCAAGGAAGAAAGCTACTTGGATCCATGCTCACCATTGGAGTTGACCAATCAATGTCTATGCTAGTCTATGAGCTATTTTTGCGCCTTCATTTGTAATTCTGCTTCATTAGATGCTAGGCATCCTGAGGGGTCTTGGATAACTTCAGTTTTCTTTCACTTTCTGGTGGGTTCCCATCCTTGCAATAAGCCATACCCACTACTGGTCCCAGTCCAGATTTTCTGTAGGTTGCACAAACGGAGCCAGCTATTTTCAAGGACCACAGCCTTGAGAAGACGCATTTCTCTTTTTAGGGGAACGTGCAACAATTCTATGAAACAAACTTAGTAAAATCTCATCTTTTCAAATCAATAGTATGATTCGTGCTCAACTCAATGGGCTGGATTTCACCTTATATTCAACCAAAATGCACCCATTTTTTGTGTTAGTTGGAGATCACAGCCTGCTGCTGAACAACCTTCACTTGCTTGGCTACTTCATACAAAGTCTTTACCTCAGTCCTTATACTCTTTTAAAGCATCAGTTATTAACAGATTTATTCACTCGCTTTTGGGCTACAGTTTTCAAAAGACACTTGTAGGTTATGCTTTTGTTACTGGAAACCATTGATATACCTCACAAATTGTTGCTGTCAAATTTGAACGAATCTCCTTATAATAAAGGCCACAACATTAACAAATTAACAAATTCCCATTAACAAATACTTCTTAGGTAAGACCTAAATGATGGTATTTTATACTAGTGTAGTGCCACGGATGCAACAACAGGGAATGTGTCCATTCATCCTCCAAGTTCCTACACTATACAGCAGTAAACAAAACACAGTAATTTGTGATGCTTTATCCTGCTCCACCTTTCATTCATTTCCTTATTTTGGGAATCACACTCAACTGAACTCTAGCTCCAGAGTAAATTGCTCAGATTGTACTGTATATGAAAGGCAATATTAAAAATCTCTACCTAAAAATAAACTTATTATGCTAGCAGTAAAAGATCAAAAGCATCTATGTAATTAAAAGTTATTAAATTGAGAGTACATATGAAACAAACTGTGCATTGTGCTTTTAATTAAAAATATTACCCTATAAATTAAAACCAAAGGATTAAAAATTGTAATCGAAGTCAAAAGTATCCTTGTGCAACTTGGAATTTTCTGAGTAAACGTGTGATTAAACTCAGGAAGTTCCACTGGAGAGAAATGAAACAAGTCAAAAGGGATTCACACCAAACAGTTGCTGAGTAGGTGCATCATTTCTGTAAGAGTAATGAGGCTCCCTTCCAGATTAAGAGATCTCACCAGAATGCTTCCATAGAGCAGGTTAACAGCTGTCCGTAAACTTAATGGGGGCAGGTGTCGAACATCTTAGCAACAACTTTTGGCACTTTCTATTTTTCTCCTCTGCCCCATTTGCAGAAAGCTGCTTCCTCACTACAGCAGAAATCCCTGTCTTGCTCAAGTTTTCATTTGTTTACAGTGAACAGCAAATTTCTTGTGTCTGCTAAGTTTGGTACTGAATTCCTGTGGACACCCAAGAAGGATGTAACTTAGGAGGTTTCACTTGCCTGGATATCAAAATGGAGATTAGGAAGCTTTGCCTAGCAAGGGAGGAGAGCGCTCTGGACATCAACTCGTACAGAGCTAAGCAATTCCCCCCCACGTGTTACCAACACGGCGCAGCTTCGAGGCAAGCTGTCCCCACATACCTGACACCACTTCTGGAGCCAGGAAGAGAGGGAGCGAATTCTCAGCAGATCTTTTCTGTTGCAGCTGTGAACATCTGAACATTAGGCACAGCTACAGAGATCAGCTTGCCCAGCAAGGATGTGACAAGGGATTTATCTGGTACCTGGTAGCTGTGCTTCTCTGCGCTCTTACGTGGTCATGTTGGGCACGCAGCAATGCTGAGCCAGGCAAGTTTTGCAGCACTACTTCTCAACAGGTTGATTTTACTAGCTACTGCCTGCGTTCCTTCACCTCTATCAATAAAACCTGCACGTGTTGGAAGACACTGGACTGACTGCATTAGAAGTTAACTGGAAAAAAAAAAAAAAAAAAACATTTTGAATATTAGAGTTCTAAATGAACTACATTTGGCCACTTTCATAGCATTTCAGTGATGACTCATTTGTTAAACAGCGGGCGACATATATCCATGCTCAAGAATATTGTTGGAATATGCACTTGGCACCTTGATAGTTGGATTTCCCTCCTGCTAATTATAAAACTCCATCTGAAATTGGTTTTCCTTTTTGAGGAGTACTCTTCTTAGAAGTATTGTTGTTACCTGTGACTAGTTGGCCAACAGAGGGAGCATGGAACAAACCGTGACTCTTACAAAACTACAGCTTAAGAAAAGTACCGATTAGCAGGGAAATGCTATCAAAAACATAAAATCATCCTCTGTATGACTTTCCAATATGTATCACATTTGAGGTTAAATACGGTACATAATGTCTTTTTTTTTAAGCGTTTGCTTTGTAAGAGGGCAAGCGCTTCTCTGAATGTTTTAATCATTTGCAGGCCCTGAGGCAGCATTAGTCAGAGATCACAGATACACATGTAAACTGGCAGCTTACTTATTTTGCTGGCTATTCCTTCCCAAAGCTCTAACCACATTAATTATGCTCATTGTTGTCTACAATTTCATGCAAGTGCACCATTTTTAGCCTAAACTTCTGAAAAACAGAGATAAATAACAATCAATATTCATGTACCCTTTATTTGTTTTCAGTGTAACATTCCATGCTAATTGCAGATGGCTCTAATATTCATGAGTGTAAATATAAGAATTAACAACTCTGGGTGGTGGGTTTTCTCCTTTGTTTTTACATGTGAATATTTTGGCTTACAAAATTAACAGCATTACAGTAAATAATCCTCCCGTATTTTATACAAACTACATGTTTTCGATATACAAGGATTCTGTTTTTATTACAGTGACAATATACAACCATGTCTATTTACAATGCAAAAAGTATATAAACCATGTTTTAAACATTCTGCTACTGGCAGCCACTATTGTTTAGGAGGTAGCTTTAATTAACAAAATGAACTGAAGCCACATTTCCCATCATGTGTTCTATCAAATAATTTACAATACAAAGATAAAAATTCATTGTATGAACAGTATATACAGGTTAATTCTCAAAACAGCAATCTAGCTTTAAATCTTAAGAAGAATGTCTCCAGAGTAACTGGGATGGCAGTGAATTTGCTCTTGATTTATCATAGTTGAGGAACATAATTACCTAATCGAGCATTCATAACTCTGATATAATATAAATTGATCAGATTTCAAACTAAATCAACGAATCACTGATTGTACTTAAATCATTTGGGCCTCAAGACTTAAATGGTTTTAAAATAAAACACTGACTTACATGAAAATCAGTGACTTTGCACGGTGTACATCACACTCTATAAAATAATTGGCAACAATACGGTGTTTGTTTTTTTTTTAATTGTAAAATTCTTTTGTTTTCTCTCCATTTGCTAAAATCTCAGTCTATTCATAGATATTATTGGGGTGCACCAACATTCAACGGGCTGCGCAGTATTAGGCAGTCTTTTTCTGCAAGCACACGAGCTGTATACATTGACAGCACTGCTAATACGCCACCCGATGCATCGATATTCCTCCTAACAGCGTGACCCTACTGCGTAATACTGAAGAAAGTTGCTGTGTTTCACCTGAAGTAATGCATCGTCGCTGAAAAATGCATTCAGCCCTATTGTGCCTGACAGCTGTTAATATTGATGTTTCATAGTCTGCAGATATTGTGGATTACAACTGCTTTTGCTATAGCAATCTTTTCTTTGTCTAAAAAAGATCGAACATTGGCTTGAAATACAAAAGAAACACGGTATTACTATATTGCTCTCACAGTTATTATGGGAGAATTAATCCCTTTTTTTGGCCCTGCAGTAAAATTCATCCTGAGATTCAATGCTGAATACACTATACAAAGCTAGCAAGAGAGTTGTTTGCTTAATTATAGAAAAGTCACATTTAAAAATAATTTCTTTAATATTAACAGCTGTCCTTTATATTGTGCTTTGGCAGGAAAAAAATCATCAGAACTTACCTCACCACCAGCAGAAGTAAATACAACTGGAGCACAACACGGAAACAGACCACTAGGCATGTAAAAACCGTATAAAAGGAACCACTATTGCTTGGAAAGAGTAAAAATATTGGGTAACAAATTTGGTTTACCAATTATTTACAGTCAGGGCAATTTATTTATTCATTTCATTATTTTTAAACGTATGGCTCAAGAAATTACTGCCCACTTCCCTTCTTTACAAACGACGCTAAACAACGATTACAAAAGTGCTTCCTGCTTGAGAAGGTCAAAACAGGTAACGGCCTACGAAGCGTTATACCTCTTCGTCAGAAGAGCTGACGGCAAAGCCTTTCAGTCTTTAATTCTGGGTATGTTGTAGGCATAGCGAACCAAAGGGAATCCTCGGCTTTGGTAGAAGCACGCGCGGCCGCAGGCCTGCACTTGGTCTGAGCTGTCCGACACGAAGGAGTCGTCCTCGTCCGCGTAGTCGGAGTGGGCAGACTGGGTGCCACAGTCCGACCAGTAGCCATCCGGCCTTTGGCAAGGCACCACTGCCAGCGTGGGGCAGCTGTGTGATTTGATTAAGTGTTTACATGGCACGGGCTTGGACAAGAGGAGCGATTCGCAGCACTCGCACACGGCAATGTTCCCCTGCAGATGGGTGTACATGCCACAGTCATAGTAAAAGTCCTGCGCCACGCAGCCCCCTTGGGTGTTGACGGAAATTGCTACCGCTCCGTTCTTCCTGGTCAAGTGGCGTCTGAGCAACTTCCAGTCTTCCTTGAACTTTGGATTGAAGAATACGTACAGAACTGGGTTCAGGCAAGCGGGTAACGGGAAGAATATCAGAGTAACAGACTTCATTATTTCAGGGCTGATAGAAATTGCAGTGATCAACGGTGCAAACGAGAAAAATGCAACAGGGCAGAAAAAGATGCAGTTCGTGAAGATTAGCCAAGCGACATGCTTAATCATGCTGGACTGTGAGTTTTCGGAGAGGTCCTCTTTTTCCAAGTTGCAGTAAAGTTTAGTGTAGATAATAGCCATTAGCAAAAACGCTAACGAATTCAGGAGCACTAAAGTTACTGTGAAGCCTAGTGAAGGCGTCTCTCCAGTGGGGAAGGGCAAGCAAAGGGGTGATGCCGAATACTCCACTTTATGGAAAAGTGGTAAGCATCCTGCTACCATAGCACACAGGAAAGCGAGGACTGCCGCTATCTGAAACTGTTTTTGCCGATTGCTTTTCCCCTTTTTAATGATCTCCTTCGCAGAGAAGCTCCGTTCAACGGCTGCCAGCATCAGGAAAAAAATGGCACTTTCTGATGAAAATACTGCAAGAAACCCAGCAACTCTGCAACCACTGCCAGTCTCCCACCATATGCCAAATTCAGCAAATCTTCCCCAAGAGACAGCATCCAAGAAAGTTAAAATACCGGTATAGACTCCCATGAATAAGTTAGAGACAGAAATCAGGCCTATAAACAGTTTGGAAGATGGCAATGGAGTACAAGATGCAAATATTGTTAACATGACAAGCAGGTTGAAGAACAAAGCAACCAAAAAAATAAACCAGACAGTCAGTCGAATCATCCAGCTTCCCAGTAAATATTCACAAGGCTTAAAAGCACCTAGAAGAAAAAAAAACAGAAGGACAACCAATTTAGGGAGAAAACTCGTGCCTTAATAAGCAAGATTTTCAAAGGTATTACAAGAGCCCTCCTCATTCATTAATTCATGAATAGAGTACCCAGCTGAACTGCTAAATAGGTCAGTTGAAAGTAAACTGCTCTGCTGAAGCTATTTACTAATTAATTATGCCTGAAATAATAATTACTGCAATGAATGGTCACTTGGGAATACTTTCTATAAACAAACTAGATAAACAAACCTAATTACCTCTCAGCTACTCAAAATAGCTTTTATTAGTGCCCCCTAAATACTTTTTAAAAAATATTTCATATTTCATAAAAAGGTTGATAACTAAATAAAACCAAAAGTTCAAAACTGACTTGTAAAAAAAAAAATTCCTTTTCCCTTATAAGTAAAATTTCTCTCAAAAAATGATTCACAAACATGCCTTCCGGAGTAGCTTTTGGTCACAAGGAAACATCTGTAAAACAGCCAACAAATTCAATTTATCAGCTTTAATAGGGACAGGAATTCACCACAGACCCTCTCTCCCACCCCCATCACTGGAAGGCATTGAGAGTTTGCAGAGTCATAGGAAAAATTGGATTTTCTTCTTCTTTTGCCACTGAGGTGAAGAACTAAGTGATAAAAAACAGATAAATGAAATGTCTAATGATATAAAGCAAGATAAGGGGAAAAAAAGGTCACTGTTTCTGCTTACCCTTCTAATCCTTCTAATTGCTATTTATTCCATGGGGAAATCCCACTGATTTTATGTAACAATTAGAAGAGTTTAACCTCTCCTTCATCTCCATTAAGCGCTGCTAATTGTCCCAAACACAATACCGAGGGATCTCTTGTGCAGTCTGGCCCCCTGCGAGCTGAAGGCGAAGCAGAGGAACGCCAAACCACACTGCCGGAGCAGCTTCTGAGCCGCGGCCAGGCAGCCCTCAGCCCCACACGCCTCGTCCCCTCCTTCTAGGCAGGCGAAAGGTAAGCACAACCCATTCCTAACGCTGACTGCACAGAGAGATTAAACGTCAGGATGAGAAACTCCCAAGGCCTAAAGCAACTTCCAGAAATAACTCAACTGACAAGTCCGGAAAGAATCTTTTTGTTTGTTTAAACGAGCAAGCTTCATTTCTGAGCAAGAAATAATGCTGTTAATTGGATTATCAGACCAGCAAAAACAGTAGTACAATCCCTTTTTTTGCAGGTATACTCTAACGAGCATCTCTTACTCAGGAAATTATTTCTGAAGTACATTCACCATGGACGTTCACCCTGGTCTAGTGGGAGGTGTCCCTGCATGTCGCAAGGGGTTGCAGATGATGGTCTTTCTTTTCTTCCCATCCAGACCATTCTATCGAGCAAAATCTGCTAACCTCAATATACTTAAAAATAAAAACAACTTCCTCCTTAGGAAATTTAAAAATGCAAATTGTGTGTTTTGAAAATCACACTGGTTTCTTTTCTATCTAGTAGCTGTATCATGGGTCATCTTTACACAACCAAAAATCTCCACCGCACCTTCCTGTCATTCTCCCAACTCCCATTCTCGCTAACTATCATAGTACGAAGTTAGCCTCCTCTCCCACTAATATTCCCAACCCAGCAGGGACATTCATGCTATGAGTTTTGCTGCTTTCAGCGCTATGCTACTTAAGTGCCACTGTTCAGCAATCCATTCCTGCCATTAGGCAAGGTGGAAAGTGCTCTATGGGATGAACAATGATTCAGAACTTCAGGTGGTGGGTGGAGTGTCCTACTTATTTTCCCTGCTGTGCTGTCGTCTGGTCATAAGTTGTTAGTATGGGAGGGACTGGTGAAAAACAAGTTAAATTGTGAACTTGTAAAACAAGCTCTTCATTCCCTTTAGAGTTACAGCATCTCTGGCATGGGCAAAAAGAGAGCTAAAGGCTTTAAAGATTTAACCCATATAACATAGCATCTGAACTCTCATTCTGTGAGCAGATCAAAAGCAAATAAGCAGCATTGGTTCAATTCACTCTCAGATCATACAGTTACATTAGTACCACCACAAAGTGACCTAGAAATCCTTGCAGTATTCTGTAGACTACAGACAGAGCTATCCCAAAAGATGAATAGCAAACAGATGAAGTTTCATAACAGACATAAAATACCAGTAAAGGCAGAAAAAATGAAAACAGGCTTGAAAAACCCATGTTCATCCAGAATCAGCTTTCCTCAAAGCATACTCTCCCCCTTATCTACGTATTCCTGTTTACGCAAACAGAAGGATACAAGATGTATAAAAGCTTCTCTCTTCTTGAGAGCCCATGGCAAAGGTGAGGAAGTAAGAGGCAGCACAGCCTGCGCTTTAGGGGCTGAGTGGAACCTTGTGTGGAAATGTGCAGAAGAAGGAAGATAAGCAGAAGGGGAGCAATGAAACTGCCTAGAATGAAAATATTCATCCGCGAGATCAAAGGCTTTCAACACTCCTGGACTGCTCAAGCCCAAATTGGAATAGTTCTGGTATGCCAATAAGAGTACTCATAGCACAGATATCTGTAGCAGTTTAAGATGCTACTCCAGCTACCTGTAACAGCCCTCTGCTGTCAATTAATGCTGCTAAGGCAGGACTGAGAGAACAGATCCCATGAGAATTCCTCATCCTCTCTCCTGCAAAAACATCAGGCTTAGCTTAAACCACAAATGACAGCAGTTTGATAGAAGCTTTTAAAAGCGCAGGCTAACTTCTCACTGGAGCAGATGAGCATTCATACAGTCTGCTCCACAGATACTTCCTTGGCAAGAGTAATGCAGAATTAGGGGGCAGTGCATCAAACACAGAAAGGTCCAAATATATGTATCACAATCTAGCATGCTCTGTGTACGGAAACCAACTTGTTTTTTTTGTAACATATTTCTCCCATACAATACTATGTCTAAAGCTGAGCCAATTCTTTGTGACTGCTTGTCCAAAACAATGGCATCAAATGAAGTTTCAGCCAAGCACTGCAGTTTAACCTTCTCTGTACAGAGGAAGAGAGGAATACAACACAATTCTGTTGACAGCTATTTGCATAACACCTTGCCTGAAGTTTGCCATGAGGCTAAAGCACTTTAAGAGATTTACCTGTTGCTGGTGTACAGTGAATAATAGTCTGTCCCAGTTCTGCATTTTCATCATTTCTCAGAACATCTGCATCAGCTGTACTCAAATAAAATGAAAACCAGGTTAGTTGCAGAAGGAAAAATAAAGAGGGAAATGCAACAAAGCTGCCTAGGATGGAAGAACAGCTTTGAAAGATCAAAGACCTAACACTTTACCAGCTTTCTAGCCTATAACAAGCGGAGCTGTTCCAGTTTGCCACAAGTGGTCCAATGCTCAGCGCAGAAACTGCTGCAGCAGTGTAAGTTACTGCTGCCCAGGGTAGCTACTCACAGTGTTTTGCAACACAACAGCAACATTTTTAAGCAACAGGGAAAAGATCTACAAGGCCTTGAACTAGATAGAGTAAGGACAAGCTCTCTGTACAGGAAGGCTGAAATACTGAGGTCAATAAAACATCTTCTGCTCTGGCAGAAAATAATGGAAACAATCTGGCAGTGGGAAATAGTTTTAAACAACAGGCAGTTCTCACACATTTAGAAAGAACTTGGCATTGCCCACCCCACCTGGCCAGGAACTGCTAATCACTTTCACAGACGGTTTCAGTACCCCTATGAAGATGACATTTTCATTATTTTCTTACTCAAAGACAATAGACGTTTTATTTGGTCTAGTCTGGCCCAAAAAAACTATTGCTGTCCTAACACATATTCCTCACTAGGATAAGTACCCTTACCCTTCTCACGATCCACCAAGGTACCTTGATCTTGGTGACTGGAATCTTCAGCATCTGAGTTTAAGTAGGAGTCGCAACCCCAAAACGCACAGCACTGGTAAGCGTATGGCACCGAGAGCGACCTGAAATACAGGCAGAACAATGAAATACAGGCAGAACAATGAACAATAGCGTTACCACCTTGGTTAAAAAACATTAAGCGGCTAAGTGCTAAAACATAAGTATTTTGTCTGGTCACTAAGAAAAAAAATAAATTTTAAATTGCATCAGTTGTAACCACTTCTGATTAACTTTTTCACTGAGATAAAGGATAGGTGATGCATCCAAGTGTCGTCTACACCAAGGAGTACCAAAATATTTTGTGACGTTTATCTCTTTGCTTTATTTTTCCTCCTTATACAAAGCAAATTCTGATCAATATTTTTGGTGTTACTGTACAAATAAAATCAAAAATTCATCAAGCAAGTTAATTAAAGCATAACTGTTTTGTAAGAAAGTTAAGTTTCCAAATGACCACAGCATTAAAAACGTATATTTCCTTTTCAGTTCGTTTTGTTGACCAGAAAAAAAATATGTTTTGCTATTGTCTTTCTGTGTGTTTTCCAGAAATGGAACATGCTATTAATCTGGGTGGAAAAGAAATATAGGTGCACACAGAGTTTTTAAAAGTGCATATGAACAACTCAGTTATAGCAGACCAAAAGCTATTTTCTTCTGACTCAAGGCTACAATATCAACTATCTGCGGTATTGTTCCTGAATTATGTTCTTGTAAGTATTTAGAAGGAACATTGGTCTGGAGGATCCCACAGTGCATTAGTTCTCAAGCACAGATCAAAAACAGCAACAATATAAAAACATGTTGTTTCCACGGGATTGCCAAAGCTTGTCTTTAAGTCTGACACAGAACCGTCTATTAGCCTTACACAAATTAACAGTATCTTCATGCCCATTTTTCCACTGGACAGTATAGAAAACAATTTTAAACTACTTCTTCAGGATCAAAATATCAATGTGTACAAAGATCTTGCAAATGCAAACCAGTTCATCACTGTCTGATCCACCGCATATTGAAATCAGTAACAGGTTCCAATTTAAATGATTACTGTTACTCTTATATAATTTGCCTCCATGAATAAACAGCATATGTATGAAGTGTGGTGATTATGGAATCAGGCACCTGTGAGTCTGTTCCCGTTTTCCACGCACTGAAAGACAGATGTGCTCAGTTCAATAACAAATGGAATCCATCCAAACCACTAATCTAAAGTCAGCTGATTATATCTGCCTGAAAAGCGGTGGAGGAAAAATGTAACAGGTTCCAAGAAAATTGTCTACAAATGTTTTTTTTCCATCAGAATAGTCAGGATACACCTTAATATACACCAATGTCGAGGCACTGCAGGACTCAGTGAAGGGCATGATCGTTTGTCATCAGTACTATCTAATAAACTGGCTTCATTTATTGTCACATTGCTTGTTACAGGCAAAGGAAAAGTGAGGCGCTCTGTAGTGTTGTTTACCAACGTACCGGAGCTTCGCAAAGTTCTTCGCTGCCAAAGCTTCTTTCAACTCAGAATTGCCTGCAAGTTTAAGCTGGTTCAGTCCACTTAATCCTTCAGTTGGAACTGAAGTGAGTTCATTGAAACTTAGGTCTCTGAAATATGAATATTAAGATAGCGTTACAACAAAGCAATTTTGAAGATCCTATAAGCGTACTTTGTAGGAGTAGGAAGTCTTTAAAGTCCCGCACCAAGGCTGTGGTCTGGAAAACGACTGTTGCTGCAGCAGGCACTTTTAAGAAGCATGCCTCATTTTACTGTGTCCTGCATGCATCCAGTTCACGAGAGGTTTCGTGATCCACATAGATGAAACAAATGATGGAGATGTACCAGTTTTAAGCTGAAAGCGTTTACTATCTCAGCGATTTAATGGTAGAAAAAGAAGAATAGCCTACTTACAGGTTAACAATAGCTCCAAGGGTGATGAAAGCTTCCTTGTGGATCTTATGGATCCGATTTCTACTGAGGTCACTGCAATGAATGCCAAGTAACATTATTTTAGCAGTTTCATCAAAACATTGCAAAAGTCATTATTCTGAGAAAAAAGCTAAGGTGACACACCCATTATATCTTTGTCAGAAAAACTGAATGACCCTCCCACCTCCCTTCTCTCCCCAGCTGGACAAGTGCAGTAGCAGCCTGATCTGTTGGCCAGTCCGACGTATTTGGCTTCATCCCATTACCAAGGTAGCAGCTGTATCCCATTAATGCTCCTGTTCCCTTCCTTCCTTGGCCCTGGCAACTCAGCAAGGCAGAGGCAGGCTCTGGCATCACCCATTCCCAGGGTGAAGGTGCCAGCTAGATCACTTTGGTGACAACCACACTTGCAGCAGGGCAAGTCAGAAGGGGCGGAGGAAGAGAACAGAAGAATAAGGAGAAAGGCATCTGCTTGGTTGGATTTCTAATTCCAGATTCAGCTCCTGCTGGACCACTATGACTTATAATTAAGACATTCCATTTAAATGACCTGTCAAATTCTTTTTTTTTGTTTGTTTGTTTGTTTTTTGTTGTTGTTTGTTTTTTTTACTTATAATTGGAGTGTTTCTATATGATCTTCATACAGCTGATGTGAAGGTGTGAAGGTAGGGGTTAATTTTGTTTAGTGGTTTACTTCTCTTGAGGGAAACAGATAGAATGCTCCAATACAAAGCATATAATGCTGAACAGTAGATTAGCCAAGAAAAATCTCTTTAGATATGCATACAAAAGCAAAACAAAGAATAAAGAACGGGACTGAAACTGGCTGCTGCTTGTATTTCTTGCACATTGTTTGCTTCACCTTAGGATCCAGCATACCTGGCCACCGGATGTAAACCAGATTCGTAACACCAAGCCCTGCTATCATTTTAGGAAGGAATCAAAAACATTATATTGTTTTACTCTGTATGCAGCTGTGTACACTTACAGAATACGAAGGGAGGACAGTCCTTGAAAGGTATCATCTGTGATTTCATGGATTTGATTATGCTGTAAGGAACTGCAAAGAAACACAACTTTGTTGGCAAACCGGGCTGACTTCAAACCATGGAATAGCTTGGTGGCTGCTACTAAGTAGGTTTAGCCTTACCAATGGCAAGATTTAGTTTCCCCTTGAAGGGGAACCATGTAGGTATCTGCTCTGCATTTCACGTTAGCTATGTTAGTACAATTATGAAGCTCTTTTATTAACACCTTTGCCCAATCCCAATTCACATCTCTTAGTATTTAGAAGAGAACGTCAAGGGTGGGCTGTATTACTTCTAATTTACTTTATGAATTTTATTTTATTCATTACTTTATGAATTTTCAGGAGTCATAGAGATTTAATGCAATCCTACCTAATTCTGCAAGGAATCTTTAGGAGATTCAGGTGTGCTTTCTTCTTCTCAAAATACAGATTTTTGAAAGGAAAATGCAGATAAATGCTTCAAGAGCTAATGGCCAAATTAAATTATACTCCAATACATTTGCTCCCCACGTCCCTTCCAAACTCCCTTAAGCTCCCCTGTGTATACAGTAACAGCATGTTCTAACAAACACCACATTAGTGGTGCCTTTGTTGGAGACTAACAGGCTTCCTTCACACACAACAAGCTCTGAAGATGCTTTGCTCGATGTTCTACAGAAAAAGCATGTACAATGAGCCCGAAGATGTCAGTGTAACAGCAAAGATCTGTGAGAAGTCTATTATCTCCCATCTCATTAAAAGTCAAGAAGATTAGGAACAGAGAGGTTTAAGAAGTAGGAACATAAGCACATGGAAAAATTGCATAGGACCTAGAAATAAAACTTAGGAAGTTTTAAAGCAATGGAAAAACACAGATGGGTTTTGAGAACGGATGTGTCTTACAGGGACTACAAAAAAAAAAAAAAAAACACAAGTATTTTATCCAAGCACAGGCTGATAGTTGAACGCAACTGAAGAAGAGTGGAAGAAATAAGAGGCATGAAAGAAAACACTTAAGTGCTCGTTCCATTTATGCATATAGTAATACTTTATGAAATGTAGGATTCATGCATCCTTTTTTTTTTTTTTTTTTTTTTTTGGTGATAAATGAACAATTAAACCTTAGCTGATTGAGGAAAACACAATTGGTTGAATTGTCTGTCCATCATGACAGGGTCATATTACTTCACTCTGGCCTTAATCTTCAAATTGTACTTATGCTCAAATATGAAGCAAAAACAACTCTGGAGAGCAGGACTCGATGTACTAGCTAAAGAAGTAATAAAATAACCAACATGTATTTCTACTTACATTTCTTCCAAGGAGTGGCAGCCCTTAAAACTTGGGAGGTCCTTTATATTGTTATAAGACAAGTCCCTTCAAAACAGAAAATGGGAGGAGGATGCTTAGTTTAACTCTGTTCTACCTGAAACATCTCATTGCTAGCAACCAAGTGGATTGGCAGGGAAAAAAACTTTTTAAAGAGGGAATTAAAAGCATCATCTGTGGAGACAGCTGCCCTGACTAGTCCTGTTGTGCACTTCAGCTATACGTGTTACATACATACATCAACAAGTAACAGAAATAAGGCAATTTTAAACTCTGTAAAACATTGATTTATTGCCTTACACTTCATTCTTGTAACCTTGTTAAAAGCTACTTTTCTATCTCCCCCATCAACTCTCTGAATTAGGTGAACAAAATTATCATTGACTTCCCTGAAATATTCAACAAGTAATGTAAAGTGAGCAAGCATAGAAAAAACAATCAACTGAAAACTCTATTTGGCAAACATTAACAACTGAAATTAGTGTTCTGCAATTGAAATGTAAGGGAGAAATAGGCTATACCTCTGTAGTGGCTTCAACAGCTCATGTGATCCCTCCCAAACAACAGTTCTGATCCTATAGGCACTGCTTTTAGCTCTATGTCTGGATACACGCATACCCAAAAATCATACTGTACAAATTTCCTGAATTCTGAGAACTGTAATCTAAAAAGGTTTATTGATAAGCTGGCTTTTTAGGATGAACTGGATGGAGGGTATGTGATGCAGGAATTTGTTGCAAATTTTGATTTAGGGTACTGGTACCTTCCAGAATTTTCTGTGAAACTATGCAGCAAAAAAGGGAGACTAGAAACTTGCAAACAACCCTTCAAGTTCTGTTCAAAAGATAAGCGGGAATTTCAAAATAAATCATGCATCATCATCCTCCTTCATCCCAGTTTTTCTCCTGTAAAATGAAAGGTATTTTACTCCTCCATTTCTCACAAAGTGCTGTTGTTCCATTTTTTCATGTGCATCCTTTGTAAACATGGCTTTGGCCCCCTAATGATTTCGTTTTCCAGTTTGTTCTTTTGCATTTATTTTCAGCACACCTTGCTTCTTCTGTTTTGCCTTTGCATTACTAGCTGAGCAAAACCTTTTCTTTAATTTAGCTCTACATCAAAACATTTTGATCAAGATGAGAATAGGAGCACAATGTGTACACTTACAGAGTTCGTAGCATCTTTTGCTCTTGGCACAAATTAACAGGAATACTGTTTATCTTGGTCCCTGTTAGAGTTCTAGGAAAAAAAAAAATATATATATATATGTATAAAAATATTTGTATTGTTGATGATATAAGAAAACTAGCATACATAGGAATGGAAGATGGTGTCTTAGCTGTCAGGTGCTAGATTCACCAACAAAGACATTTAGTGAGAGGAAGAGAACATATGTCCAAGATGCTCTCCAGACCCACTAAATCGCATTTCAATCATTTCACATGGGACAAACCCAAGAAATCATTGGAAATTATTTCTGCAGAATATACTTACAGGCTCTCCAGATTAATGGTTCCTGTCAAATTAGGAAACCACTGCACCATACTGGCACCCCGAATGACCCTAAAAAAAATCCCCACAAAAATTAGCTGTAAATTATTATGCAAATGAACTGTGACATGCAGTCTTGCTATCAGGTATATATTTTCACTAAGCAGACATTCTAACATCCTTATTATTTCTGCTTTATTGAAATTTTACACATGAAGATATTCTTCTAAGTGCTTCTTACACTAACAATTTGTTTAATAAATTACTTATGTTAACAATTAACTGGAACTAATCACATTGGAAAGCATCATATCAAAACACATAGTAAAAGGGCCTAAACTCTCTGGTAGTTTGTAGCTCAAAGCTTGAACTCCATTTTGCTTACTCCTCACCCCCAGAACTGGTATTGTTTGAGAGCATGCACGCACTAACCTGCAAAATATTCTCACAATGTACACCCCTGTTCAAAAAACACCCAGGACATACTGGAGTTTGTTTAGGTAAGAACCTGAGCATTCGGCCTGAGGTTATGTCTTACGCAAGGTGATGAAGATTAAAAAAAAAAAAAAAACACAACAATGTTGTAAAGCATATTTAGCAGAGCTTCTTATGAAACTGGATGTTCCCAACCAAAACAATGCTTGTTAAAGCTAACTGCTGAAAAAAATTACACATTAAGAGGTAGAGGCAGTTGGGAAATGCAGTTATTTTGAGCTCTTAGCCACAACATTTCATATCAAATTATTGTACTATTTAGTTGAGGTGATACTTACAGGGAATGCAAATCTGACAGATTCTGAAATGCCGAGTTTCCCACAAAAGACAAAGGATTATCATACAAATGTCTGGGAAATGAAAAACATGTTTCAATCACTGTTCTTACAGTCACAGTCTGCTACAGACTAAAAATAGAAGCATGAAAATTACTTACATCGTTCTTAGAAGGGGGTTTCCTGCAAATGCACCATCAGGAATTATGGAAATGTAGTTACTGTGAAATGCCCTAAAGATATTAGCAAAGAAAACCCACATTTAGAAATATACCGCCAGTAGATTCAACCAACAGTCATCTTCTTTGTGCGGATACACTACACCTATTCAACTCCTAATCCTGCCAAAAGTTGGGTTGTAGTTAAATTGGAGTATGTAGGAGCAAGTTTGAAGGCGTAATTTTTGTCTACTCCATTTCAGCTATACTGAAAATATTTAAGTAGGAAGAAAATATTCTGTGTAAAACATGACCTTATGCTTTCTCTCTTCTCTTCCCTTTTTAAGGAGGGAACAAGGAAAATATGCACAATCAGTGAATATATAATTCTGCTATGGGAGGCCAAAACCAGCTCATGATTAAGATCTATGCTAATGGTACTCCTGAATAAATTCCTTGGTTATATAACTCCAAAATCATTTTCAATAGGTTCCCTCTGTAGCTGTTGATTATATTTTCCTTTAATTACAGCATCGCTTAGCATAACTTGATCTGATCTAGCCTGCTGCATAATCAGATGAGCATTCTTAAATCTGGGAATTTCTTTTCTCTTTTTATTTACAGAAAGGATAAAGAAAACAGTTTAAAAGGGATAATAGTTAATACTCACAACTCTTTTAGACTTGGGAGCGCTTTTATGGCTTCAGGGAACTCTACCATGTTGTTATAATTTAAATCCCTAGAAGAAACAAAGCCGAAAAGTTAGAAAATACTTATCATGGTTATGAACCAAAATCTTTTTTATTTTAGACAATTCAGTGAAAGTAAGAACTTTCAGAACATCTTTAACTAGACTACAGAATAACTTGATTTTAAACTTAGATTCAGTATTCTGATGTTTTACGTACTTTATAACCAGCTAATAACTTATGACATTTTTTTACAGCAAATCTCAGTATTTTTCAGTACCTCATGGATTTCTCTTCAAATGAATTTACAGGACAATGAACTAAAATTTCAAAGAAACAATAACAAAAAAAAATGTAGGCATACGATTACTCTTTATTAGCTTACTCTGACAACTTTTCTCTCTGATTTTATAAAATAAACAGCAAATAAGCCATTAGGCAATAGCAGACCTTGTAGCAAAACCAATTCTAAATATTAAAGAGAAGCATAGGTAAAGCCCATCACATCACGCTGACTCAGTGCATGTCAATGATACAGGCATGGACAGTTGACCTGTCACCATTCTAGCATTCTAGTTATGTCAGGACCTGCTATACACTTCTGCAGAAAGGATTGCTTATGAGAAACAAAACCATTTTTAGAGTCTCACATCAGCTGCATGCATTTACATAGTACCTGGTTATTATTACTTAATTTAATAACTGAAGGCTCCAGGAGAATAACAAGGTACTTGGAGTAAGCAACGTTCCTGGACTCCTCCAAACTCCTGATGTTAACAAAGGTTGTCAGTGGCTTTAGCATGTCCTTGCCCTCCTTCATTAATTTTAATTATTAAGCATTCTCTTAAGCATAACTAAAGGCACCGCTGAAGGAAACACTGCTTACTAGACATTCATTGAGCGAGCTGAAGGGAAACAGGGAATGCAACTCAAGCAGCTGAAGGCCGTTCCTCTCCTAGGAGGTTGAAAAGAGCCCAGACCCTGTCTTGACAGGCCACTATAGAAAAGTGGTGCTCGGGTACGTATAAATTGTCAGCAAGGACAACAGACCCGAGGCAAGGGGAAAGTGGTGCGGGTGCACCTGCATCTCCTATTTCTGTCACAAGGAATGCAACGCTCAATGTTTCAGATAAAGCAGTCTATCAGTTTAACATTTGCCAGTATTTGAAGTGAACTCATGTCAGTCTCGAGAGGCTGGGAACCCAGGAGCTGAGAATCAGTTTAGGAGCTGCTAGGACACTTGAGATAGAGAGTTTCTTTGGCAGGCAGTGGTGCCCATCCGGTAAGAGAGGAGGAGCGATGGAGAAACAGCCCACTGGGGCCCTCTGAGAAACCTCCTATTGACACACAACAGTTTTGACAGCGTATTTTAAATATGCTTAATCCTACGGTAAATCTGAGAAACAAATATTTGTCCCTTATCACATACAGGGCCACTCAAACACTTCTGATATATCCAGCTGACTCAGTGGAGTGCTATGCAAAGATACACCAGCTAGATCAGGACCAAGAACGTTAGAGCCACATCATCCTGCACGACATTTCACCCAGGCTAATATTTACCCGCTTCTCAACATAGTTAATTAGTTTTGGTGGAGCACTGCACTGATATTAGCCTTCACTTCCGAAATCTGAGCTGGACGTTAAGTGTTAGAGGTATGTGTTGTGCTGCACACATGCCTTGTTTGCAAAGTCTTCACCATAAAGTAAGCTCAATTAAGCTGTGAATGAGACAAATGACACTGAACAAAGAATTACTTTAAGAAGCATACTTACAAGGTTTCAAGGTTGTCTAATCCATCAAAACAGTGTTTTCCTATAGTTTTTATTTTATTATTATGAAGATGTCTAAAAAAGAACAAAACAAGAATGGGGATGAGTGAATAATTTCACATAAATTAACAAATTAGTAGATTACTCTATGAAATCAAGACAGTTAAATGGTTTAGAAAAAACATTTCATGGGATGGGTAATGCAGCAAAACGTCTTACACTTCAAGACAGAAATATCTCATCCTCATATGGGAACAGAATAGATTGCCTGCAGTCAAAACAACTTATTTTAAACCTTTACTCACTATACAGAAGTGCAATTAAACATGATTTAAACATATAAATCAAAATATGATATCAGGATATCTGGTAACCTCACTACCCATAGCACTTTTGACTTTCTGTGTAGGAGAAGGTCTTTAGCAAACCTTCAGCAGACTGTCGAGTATCCATGATAACAACTTGCACTGGTGGTATAGGCTGCGACTAGACAATTGAGCTAAAACACAGCCAAATACCATTTTCAGGCCCTCCTAGATAAATCGAAGCTCTAAGCGGGGACAATCCAAGTGACCCGTGAAGCAAAGTAAGAAATACTCACAGAACAACAAGACTTGACAGGTTTGTAAATGCATAGTCAGGAATGTGCGTTATTTTGTTAAGGGCCAGCGTCAACGCCTGCAGAGAGGGGAGGTTGCTGAGCGGATGAATGGGGACTTCTGTCAGACTGTTGTCATCCAGCCAGAGGTGACGCAACTGCACCAGGCCCTCAAAACTGTCCTTTGGTACGGCTGTGATGTGGTTCGCATCTAAACGCCTAGATTGAAACAGAAAGAGTTTGCACGGTAAAGCCACAAACTGCAAAGCAGCAAAAAGGCAGATTCAAGCCCTATTATTCCTCAACATTTTTTAAACACGTTGTACTGAAATATTTTAATACTGCTAAGTTTGAAAGTTTACTGAAGTGACGCGTGAACACTCTTTCAAGTCACGTGAAGAACCCATAAAAGAAAGCTTCATAAAAATGTCTTCTTGGACGTTTTTAATAAAACATTTTAACAAATTCATATGCCTACAATGAGCTTACCCAAGACAATTGGTAACTACAGAAGTCTCCTCCCCACAAACCCTCCAGCTCCTGTAGGTACCTCACTGGAACAAGATGTTGAAAGGTGGCTTGATATCGTACCACAGATTGCAGAGAGTTACTCCTTTGAACGATTATCCCTGTACCTCCCTTGTCATAGCGCTGTACCCTGTCATACGTATTGTCTCAGGGGACTGCTACACACCTTCAGTGACTAAAGGAAAGCAATTATCAAATGCAGTTCTTGAACAAAGTCAGTTATGAACCATGTTGGCAAATGAAACATTACACCATCAGCCAAAACAGAGAAATATCTTTCAGTTTGAGAGCTGATCCCTTCTGTCACGCTCCACAAAAAATGCAAACCAGAACACTAGCACGGGTAAGTGTTGGACATTATTGCCTTCACATTTTTTCCCTAAATTAACTCTGATTGCAAATATTAGTGGAAGCAACAGATGTAGAAAATGGCTTTGCTGCCTTTCAAAAAGAGCTGCAGCACATGTATGACAATTAGCCCCGTTACAACTACTCGCTCACGTATGCTCTTGTGTTTCATAGCTTCTTCAGGTTTCAAAGCATCAAAAAAACAACAACAAAAAGAACTCCACACCTGGAAGAACTCCACACTCCTCCACCTTGGAGGGCAAAGGCAGGTCCTCAGCCTGGGCTCCAGCTGTGAACCCTCACGATAGAGGTGCAGGTGCTACTCACAGCCCCACCACGAATCCTCATCCACGCAGTACTCTGCGCTCCCTGTCCGATGCCTGGCTTTGGCATTGACAACAGAAACTCTTATGCAAAATACATGTGCTTTTCCCTCGTGCAACATGCTCTGAATCAACTCGCTTTTTCATCTTGCTATTTCAGCAGTGCGGTGATTTGGATAGCATCACTGGCAGCCACAGCAGGCTGAAGGTACAGACAGGGCCTGGTTTGGGTTTGCCCATGCTTTGCTACATAACCAGCTGTGTCAGGGACAAAAATGGAAAAACATCCAGAATAAAAGCTTACATTTGGGTGTACACGGACAGAAGCCCCACAAATGGGCAGCTGCGAGGGATGACCCAGGAAGAAGCAAAAAACATTAATAAAGCACTATTCTTCCTAAGTGGAGGAGATGAAAGGCAAGCAATGATAACCCACAAGATGGAAAAAGAAGACAAAACAAAACAAAAAAGATAACAAAAATAATTATATAAAAAAAAAAAAAAAACAGAAAGAAAACTAACAAATTGAGTCTGCGTAGGGCTAAGAGTGACTGGCATTCTGTCTTTTACAGGTCAACACAGAGCTGAAACCTGGTGACTTCACTGCAAACGTGGAAGAAAACACCTTGCATAACTACCTTG
The DNA here is from genome assembly GCF_964035555.1 of Netta rufina. Taxonomy (NCBI): domain Eukaryota; kingdom Metazoa; phylum Chordata; class Aves; order Anseriformes; family Anatidae; genus Netta; species Netta rufina. The sequence goes on along the minus strand of NC_140128.1, from coordinate 9,105,806 downwards.
AGACGACTGGCGTACCAGTTGTGTTATGTATGCTGCTGTCTGGGGAGACAAAACTCGTATGCACTCCATTAACGCTGATGCTTATTATGATACAAACCAGCACAGCACGGGTTGGGAGTTATATTAAGCACGCACTGCGTTTCTGAAGCCATGATCAGACATGCTCTTGAAAATCTAGCCGGATCAGTTTAAGAAGTCATTGCCTGCAGCCATTCATCCTGGCCCTCTCGGCAGGCGCAGGATGGCCCAGGTGACTGCTCCACGTTTGTCCCTGTGCACGGTCACCACGGCTCCAGTAATCACGAGGGGGCTTCTGGGCTCTCTCCTCTTTCACCGTGTACCAGAGCAGATGAAGAGCAGCCAGCCCAGCTCACTGTACTCTACTGGGAAGGCAGAAAGGGCCAAGAGAAGGGGAGGTGTTTCTGCACATTGCTCCACCTGCAGTCAGCTGGAAACATCTCATTTCAGCCTAGCTTACAGCACTGTGCATACCTGTAAGGATACATTTTATCGCATCTAAATCCACCTTGAACAATTAAGATGTTAAAGTTTTGGGTTTACCAAAGTGGTCAGCATTAGCCTAATTATTTTCTCTCCAAAATGTAAAATACATGGTGAATTCAAAGAAAGAAGAAAAGCTTGATCATACAGTCTTAAGAAATCTCCACATAATATCCATAAGGCATTAATGCCCTTCGTCTACTTCTGTGAAAGAGGGTCTTGCTGTTGTGCTGTACACGGTTTGAATATTCCCAGTTATTTGGAGAAACATGTCAGCACCTCAAGTTCCATATAATAACAAGTCAAGAAATGCAAAAAAATTAAGCAACAAATACACTGATATAAGCAGGAATTTACAAAACTGCAGCCAAAGGGCTCTTTCCTAAGACGAGGGAGGTGCCATTAACTCTAAAGCTATATATCAAAGAGCTAACTCCTATGGTTCATATATTGGCATCCCCTTATCAGTTGCCCCATGGTCTGACAGGTGTGTACACAATTCTGTTTGAATGCTTTTAGCGTGCTTCAAGACTGGAACATTTCAGAGAAATTAAATGTCTGGTGATAATTAAAAAAAAAAAGGGGGGGGAGCAGGTAGAGAAAAAAAGCCTGGGGCTCTGCTGCAGAAAAAAAAAAAAAAAAAAAAAGAAATTACCTGTCTTTCTTCTCCCTCCTGAATTCACACACCTCCCTGAAGATCAAAAGAGTTGTTTTCCAGTGGAATAAATATATCCGAGTCTTCTCTTCAACTGATTTTTCTATTATTATTTTTGTAAGAGAAGCAACACACCCCGAGAGGCAGGCGGCGCTTAGTCCCTGTCACTACCTGTCTCTGCCTATGCTTGTACTTCCACTGTGCTCCTTACTAAATTCCACTTATCCAAGATTTGGGCAAAAACACACAAAACAACCACACAAGCAGACAACAACAACAAAACCCAGAGAAATCCCAGGCCTGGGTCTGTCCCTCCGGCCGCCCACCAGAGGCGGGTGGCAGAAGGATGGACACACAGGGCCAGGGAGGTCACCGAGGTGCTCCCCTGGTCAGGACCTTGGCCCTGCTCTTAGCCCCATCCAGACCCCACGTAACTCCACATCGGGGTCGTACGCTGATGGCTCTCCATAGCCCTTCATTCTCTAATTTTCATCTTCTGCTCCCAGCAGTAAAACCGAGGGGGGAGAGGCAAAACAGGCACCGTTCCCATGGAGCAGGAGAGCGGGTGGAAGACAGAAAGGGCATTTTTCTTGCTCTCTGTGGCTTCTTGGCATAGTCTAACCAAGAGCAATGTCTGAACCGAGCTGGAAGTAATTACTGATGCCAAATCATAAAGCCCTAGTTAAGCAGGCAGACGGGACAGCATGCTGTGATGGGTTGTGTCCCCCCATACGTAGCAGCTGCCCGCTCTGCGAGTCTGAAGAGCACTGTGCCGGCCCCAGCTTCTCCCAAAAGCCATCGGACATCTCAACAAAATAGCTGAAAATGGAAGTTTTGCATAGCGCTTTTGTTGAGCTGCATTTACAGCTTTAAAGGGAAAACCTGGGATTCATAAAGGTAACAGGACCAAGTATAACATCAAAAGAACAAATTGGTATTACTAGGGGTACACAAAACATAATTTATTGGAGCTCGATTTCTGTTATTAGTTCTCAGACCTCGAGATTTATTTTTAATTCAGCCATTTTTGTTGCATTCACAGTTTGTGTTCCTTCATTCCTCTTGGTGTACACCTGATATGCCACAGTTATTCTAACTTTCCCCCCAGTAAAATTCAAGCTTATCTATGTTAATTCCACTGCGGAAATCACAGCTGTGATGCTTCTGTATTACGTGGCATGCACACAACGGTGTACTTCATGAAACAATTGGAAAGCAAAACCAGAATATTTGACAGCTTCCATAAAATCGTACAATTCAGCACCTCACCTTTTCTTTCCGATGGGATGAGAGTATTCACTGGCACTAATAGCTAACAAAGTACAAGAACTCTTCTTTGCTGTTTAGACTGACCTTTAACAAAGTCTGTCCTTTTCCATTGTTTTTAAGGATGTTCTATGGTCTTGAAATTAGCTTGCAGCATATACTTGAATTCCTTCACCTTTCAAAAGCTGCTCCAGTTCCAGCAGCCCTATAAGCACTGACTTGTGAGAGGCCTTCAAATTTTAGTCTCTATGTTCAGAGTTGACCTTCTGAGCCGTCATCTTCATTTTTATTCCGTCGGGTTTGTGTCCTCACACAAATTCCAACAAGTGCACAAGAAGAAAGAGCAGGAGCACGACAAAAGCCTATACATTCAGCGTGCCTATACATCTCACGCGAGTTTTTAACATATTGTTAGAACAGGTAAAGAACAAAGCAAATGAAATATCTACAAACAATTAACTTCACATTAAGGAAACCGTAAAACTAATAAGAACTCCTACCTTAATTCAAATGAATACGAGTTCCAAAGTCTAACTAACACCTAAGCGAGTGTGTGTACGTGAATTATATGAGCACACGTAACATTACCATTCTGAGTCCAGTACATATATCTTAAATTTTCTTAAAAACTCTGTGCTGAAAGCCTCAGGCCAGGCCTGCCAGGAGCATGCTGGTGTGTGGCATGCCAATGGCATGCCATCCAGCTTTCTGAATACGTTACAGTGGAAGAGAGACGCCTCCTACATGCAGTCTTAGCAATACTTGTTAGAAATGTACTTGCACTGCATCCCGTGACCCCTCATGCCTTTTATCGATATTTGCCTGGGAAGAGGAGACTGTCAGATTTATTTCTGGTTTCTGTCACAGCCTCGCCGTTTGCCACGCTAGCACTCACCTGCAACCACACGCAGCAGTCTGGGTTTCAGTGACAGAGAAACTGTAACAGCCTCGTACTAATAGCAAGAGTTGAACATTCACGTTAATAAAAGGAAAATCACTCCTGACTCTTGTGTAAAACCACTTCTGCTCAATGGCAATCATTAAAGAACTTTGCTCTTTAAAGTGCTCCTTCAAAAACCACAAAGAAATCACTCAAATAACACTGGAGTTGATTTTTAGGTTTTGAAGTTGAGTACTGATAAGCCTAATACATCGGAAACTCCGCTACAATGTAAGGCAGTAAACCTGCCGTGTTAACAGAGGTACTTTAACATACTTAGTTCGTTTGCTCACTGTATCAAACAGCTGCTCTCTGCACCTTGCGTATTGTGAACATCAGTACAAGGATTTGCTCTATTTGAAGACAAATTTACAGCAGCTCTCAGAAACAAATGCTACATGCCAAAGGTATTTCAATCACCAGTATTGATTTGCCAGCACGTATAGTTCTCCCACTGAAATGCTTCACATGGTACCGATCAGAGATTGCACCGAGTTTGCTGCCAATTGCCCATAGAAGATTCAGCTGATCTTTACCTATATGCTGTGTAAAGGAGAAGAAAAACATGCAATAAGCAGAAGAGTGATAACTTCCACCACTCCAGGTAAGTTTCTGATGCGTTCTGTTTCTAAATCATTCATTGATTGTTACTTAACCATTAGCAGTGCCTTAAAAAAGCCTGGACAGAGAAAAAATAAGATACAAAATGCCCAGAGGTTCCTGAGGTTCACAGGAAATACCCATGCCTTACATACAAGAAAATCAGAGGAGCTCCCAAAAGGTGTACAGAGCACAGAAAAATGTTTTGTTTTTGTCCTACAGCAAGTATGCAAAGTTTCCAAAGCAGTATATTTTAACTTCTGCATATTAAAAGATCTTTCAGCACAACCAAACATGCTGAGGAGAGCTCTTGAAGTTCCCTCACTCAAAAAAAAAAAAAAAAAAAAAAAAGCAAGGGAGAAAAGCACATTCAGCACGTTTGTTTTTAACCTGCAAAAACAATGTAAAGTGTGCGCAGATTTCTCCCTTTCCCATTCTGGTGTTGGGAGTTTAACTCTTCAGCTGACAACAGACACACCTGAAGGCTGGTTTCTTTTATCACTTTAGTAACAACAAAGAAGGAAAATGAAAAACCGCCAGAGAAAACCCATTCAAAGTCGATTCATTCAAAAAAAAAATATCTGCAACTGTTGAAGGAGCTTGCATCATCTGAGACAGGATGCTAGCTAACTTCATCTAGTTATTGCTGTTAATCAACATCTTCTACAGTCTCCCACTGAAGATTATCCTTACAGATATCCCTGGTCCTTCAAAATTTGGTAATCCAGTAACAAAAAATTATCAACAGCCTTTTTTTTTTTTTTTTTTTTTTCAGAAATAAGCTGAACGTTGCATTTTATTTTTAATATAAAGCAGGATTTGTGTGGTCCTCTCCAAATTCACGGATATTCCCTTGTGACACCTGTCAACGTGCTTTGGTTTGTATGTGTTACATTACTAAAAATCGTTGTCACCATTGCGAACTACCACTTGAAGCTGTGTGTTTTAATTACGGTACTAGCAGAATGTTTCTAGAAGTGATTTGTGGGTTTTGCTGTTGTTTGTTGTCTATACAGGAAGATAAGGGATCCTTCCATGAGAGCCAGACAGCCACAGACGGACTGGATGCTAGAGATACGAGGTTACAGCAGCCATGTGCTACAGCGCATTTAAAACGTGGTCAAAATACGCCTTCATCCTCTGTTCCCACCCTCTTACTGTACACCTTCGCCCTGCGAAGCAAGGTGCCACTCTCATTTCCTTCCGTCCCGCAGCAGGACCCCAGCCCTCAGCTCTCAGCTCCTCCCCAGCAGGGCCACGCCACTCGGAGCTGGCTGGGTACCGCGGATGCTCACGGCTGGCCCGGCGCACGCGGACGCGGACCTGCAGCTCGGGTGAACGCCCACACACGGAGCAAGGCAGGAGCTACCGCAGCCGAGTGCGGCACTGGCACCGTCCCAGCACCACCGTTTGGGAATCTGGAACAGCAGCGAGGCTGCGGTGCTTTGAACCGGTCCTGGAGAGCGCTCCAACATTCCCCGCGCGCAGGCGTGTGCGCACATGTGCAGGGCCAACAGCTCCGCGCTTCCCCCGCTGCGATTACAAGACGTGGTCTCTGACGGGTTGGTGGCCATTGACGAGCTTTCAGAAATGACTCACGGGTTTGACGGCAAGTACCTGACAACAGCAGCAGCAATCCGTTTTCTGAGTTCAGATGGGATGCAGTTCCTTTTTCCAAAGCACCTGATTTTTTTCATTGCCTTTTTTTTTTTTTTTTTTAAATGCAGTAATTTCAGTATTCATCACACTCAGGTTTGTACAAGAAAATCCTGTGTTATGACAAAAAATTCAGTTTATCTGTGTTTCTGGGGGTGAATTAGAGGAATCGTGGAAATTGCTGTAGCTTAAGGAACCATTTCTGGGTTAAATCCTAGGATAAGCAGTATTACCAAAAAAAAGTTATGGCAGTCCAACACACACCTTACACTAAAGCACTGAAACAAGTGACCCTCTGAAGTTATTTCCCAGTCCTTTCAGTATCTGCACACACCATCACAGCAGCACACCACCTTGCTGCCCCTCTCCGTGTGACCCTCGGACTGCCGATAAATCTCTCCAACACCATTCCCAGACTTAAACAGTGCAGGATGCCACGTTGTTACCTTGTAGTAACAAAAATACACCGTCAGTGCTTGGCAGTATTGCTTCCGCGTGTAGCTCCTTACTCGTCAGCTTTCTCTGCTCCCCAAAGCTGCAGACACAAGCAGCTGGCGGCTCCCATCCCAGCAGTGCAGTCCCACGGTCCCAGTTTCTGCCCACAGGTATCGCTGCATCGCGCAATGTAAGAGCTTATCTTGCCAGATAAGCTATTCTGAGGTGCTAAGAAGTGAGTTTCCACTCACCAGAACTCTTCCTTTCGGTAAAATTTCACTTTCATAAATAATAACTCTTTTCTAACTCTCTTTAGGAGGTCAGAGCTGGGAAAATATCCAATATAAACAGAAAATAAAGAGCTGTCATTTAGTACTCTGAACCACACTGGCTACTCTCCAGCTATAGTATAAACACTAGGAATCATGAAGCTCCTGTAACCATCTCATTTATTTCAACCCAGGTATGTTTACTGGGCTCATTAACGCACACAATGTGGCAACTGCCTTCCTACGCAGCCGGGACTTGGAGCACACTGAGACTGAAACGAGACGGGGTTCTCTGGGAGCTGCAAACCAAGCTCAGATTATCAATACACTCTGAAGTTTCATGAACAGGCAAATTGTGTCTTCACCAAGAAAAAATCCCCCTAAAGCCACCTTTAGAGCAAACTGGGCAACTGCCAAAAGACAGTCAGTTAAGCGATGTTTAAACTTGCAGTTTTTGGATGGAGATTATATATAAAAGAGGTAGAAGCACATATTCTGCAACAAGTTATTTGTTTTAGAAGGTCAGAGCAGCTCAGGAGCTTTAAATCCATTTTTGACACATTCTTTCCAAAAGTTTTTGTTTGTTTGTTTGCTTTTGGGTTTATTTATTTTTTTTTTTTTACTAAATAAAGCAGCATGCTGGCATTCAGGTTTCCATGCTCACCCAAAATTCGGAGGACCAGTCCAATATTCTTTTGCCAGAAGGTGCTGTCTACATTAGCAGGGGATCTGCCTAACTATTTTGCAATTTTTACAAATGATAGAAGAAATTGAAAGTTTTCCTCAAACACGACAATGACAGAAATGCATTCTGGTGAAGTATACTGAGCACACAGGAAAAGTGCTTCACATTTCCCACTATGCTTTTCTCAAAAGAGGAGAAAACTCTTTGACTTTGACACTGATAGTCAGTGACTTCCAGACTGGATTGTTCCACTGTATTTCTCACAGTAATTCTTGAAAACACAATCTGTTTTTCCTCAGAAAAAGAAACAAACAAACATCTAGCTACTTATTAATCCTATTTCCTCCTTTTGGACCTTCCTAAAATTGATAGTTTATCATTTGTCAACGAACACCGAAGCTCCCAGAACAGCAAACATCACCACACTTGGAGTTGTGGCTTCATGTTTCACTATCAATGACACTGTATCACATGATTATATCATTTCTATTATTTGGTATTGCATAATCGGTGATTTAAAAAAAAAATTCTGCTTTTTTGAACAACTTGTTTCTAATCATATCCAAGTATAATAATTTCAGAAGAGAGAGAGAAATGATGGCTTTATCATTTTCCTCTTAACTTTGACCTTTTTCTCTTGCCCATAAAATTACCAAACCAACAACTGGAGATTAAATATTTTGAACTTCAAATACAGAACAAACGTTACTGCAAATAAGCAGAGACAAAAGCATATTCATCAAAAATTAAATGGATTATTTTTAGAAAACAAGTATTTACTGAAGCAGCAGTTTCTTCTTTGGCACCTCAGAAGCGCTGGAAGTAAGGAGGGAGGCATTTTGCTTCTTTAGAAATCTTACTACAGGGTTATTCATATCATGTCATCTAGAGGGGTTACGTTACGATGCACAACCTCTGCACCAAGCAGACTGCAACCCTAAGATGAGCAGCAGCAGCCCCCATGGCATGCATTACACATTGTCCCGCTCCTGCTCCGCCATGGGATAACCTGCAGCCAGTCTCACAGTGCCCTGTGCAGCTTCTTGGGGTTTCTCGAGATGGAAAAGGCGGGAATACAGAAGCAACCATGAGAACGTGGTGGCCACGATCCAAGCTCAGGGAATGCAGAAAGCACCTTTGCAAGAGTTGCACAACTACTCCGTAATCTGATGCAACACAAAGAAACAGGATCTTCGCCAGAAACCTGAGTTTTGGCACAGAGGGAATAGATAATCTGCCCTCTCTCTGTAGGTAAGCAGAAAGGAGGAAAAATTTTGAAACCCTTCCCCCCTCCGCCTCCTCATCAGTGATAAGTATCTACCACCTAGAGAGCTGTAGCTAGCTATTAAGGTCTGATTAAAATGCTTTATAAAACATAATAAGCCATGAGATAGCATAAGCACATACGAAATACCTTATGAGCAACTAGCAATAATGGCTGAGGCGTTTGTAACTGTCTATGTGATTTCAACACCTTCCAGTAAAACCAATACTATGCATGTCTCAAGCAATGCTCCTTCCCAGAAACCCCTTTTCCTCCTCCAGATACAAAAGACTCGGGCATGATTCATTTTTGCACAACGTTTTAAAATTGCTTAAACACCTTAGGACATGCATAAGAATGATAAATACTTAACTGCACCACTTCTACATTTATACAGCAATCATGTACCCGGGTTTGGGTTTTGAAAGAGTTTGGGTCCGGATCACCCCAAGGACAATGAATACAATACCTTGTGAACTTGGAAATCTTTGCCTTGGCTGAAACAGCAATATCAGAAAGTCCGGGTACGTTATTACATAAATGATTATACCTCGGGAGTTTACAGAATGAAGCAAATTTGTACAACGTGACCAAAAGTGGAACTTGAAGAACAATGCAAGAAGAAAAGCAAAGTAAGAAAACTTACAAGGACTGTAAACCACTTAATCCTCTGATGGCCTCATTAGGTACGGTCTTCAGCTGATTGTTCTGTAGGGTTCTGTAAAAATTTCCAGTGTGTTAGTGTAGTAGACTTTGACAATCATCTTTATACAAACAGCAGAGCCCATGGCTCATGGTGCACATAAAAGCACGTGCGATTATCAAGACAACATACCAAAAGACAACGATGAAACAAGAAAATGGTCTACTTGAGCTGCATTTGCAACTCGTTAATGGTACTAAATTGCAGAGAAGAAGCTTCTGACATAACACACTGAAATTCCCAAGAACTCACTGAAGAGGCCAAACAGTTTAATGCTAGTACAAATTTGCTAAAATGAATGACATTTCATTATTTTCTTGCGAAATCATCCTATACATGCTACAAAATACACAAACCTCTAATTTTTCTTAAAGCCGCATCAATACACAATGCGTTAGCGATCTAATTTACAAAGTTTATTCACAACAAAGCACCTCTGGGCACAACATTAAAAAGATACAAAACAAAGCTAGAGCCAAGCGGACTTAAAGTTATGCTGTAGTTTTAGAATTTCTTTTATGGACACCATAGCAAGGCATGATGAGTACTTTCATATGAAGAGAATTTAAATAATTAAGATTCTCACACATTATGTAATATTATTAGGTTTTGGTGCATATTAGGGTAACTGTAATTGGACATGTAAGGTTGCCTGTTAATTAATATCTAAACACCAATTTTTTCAGGAACTGCGAGAATTTCAGGCTTCTCCAGAGTTGAGTATCCCAACGGAGATACCTCCAAGGGCCTTCATATTGTGCGTTCAATTCACAAAACATCTTTGCAGATCAGCAGTTCCCTAATCTGCATCCTGCTTAAGCTGTCTGTTTACGCTACTTTCTTTAAAACCTCAAAGTCCTTTGTCATTAGGTTATTTAAATGCCTGTTTAATTAACTATCTATTACCCTACCAGCAATTGGAAATATTTACATCTGCATAAATGCTACAATTTCTGGGTAGAGGTTTCTAAAACCCCAAAGAGCATAAAGCTCTTTTTATCCTTAGCTATGGAAAAGTAGTTGAACTTTTTTTTACAACAGTAAGTCATTTTCACCTAAAGCAGCATGAAACTCTCAGAATGACTCCTATCTCCGGTAGGGTACGGTGCAAAGTTCAACCGGTATCATAAATCTTTGTAAGCACTAGCACTACCTGATGCAATAAGATGTGGGGGTGGAGAACAACAAAAACCCTTATATGCCCTTTTTAGGATTTTTCCTTCTTAGGATTCCTCTGCTACAAGCTATACATCTGGAAAAAAAAATTCAGTGTTCTAACTGGATGTAGTAATTTCTGTTTAGGCTTTATATAAAATGTAGGAGCTCTGTAATTTTTTTTTTTGTGGGGATGGGGACGGGACACAATACAGGAAAAGAAATCTCAAGGCAGCCCATCAGTAAATAGGCTGACTATGCAATAAGAAAGCATACAGCTAGCTATGAAGCTCTAAAAACCGATTACTTACAGAACTTTGAGTTCTTTCAACCCAGACAAGGCCTTCGGATGGATAAAAGAAAGGTCATTGCCAGCCAGTCGCCTGGAAAAAAATTGTAATAATAATTTTAGTCATAAAATACAGTTCTTCTACAATCATCTACCAAGACAAATCACCAACACAAGAAATCTTGCACACAACGAGGTATTTTGCATCCACTTATGCTATATTTATGATCTCCCAAGTTTGTATCAGTTGCTTCAGTCATTATACGCTTCTCACAACCGGGATACACTCAGACTCATGGATAAACATGCTAGAAAGAAAAAAAAAAAAAAAAAAAAAAAGAGCACTACAGAACAATAAAAAATCTCTTTATGGTACTAGGTTTGAGAAAAGTTCATTTCCCACTATCAGTGCAATTCCTCAGGCTTTCAGCATTGCTTCAGTGAAACACATGCTCTGATATACATGTGGTTTTAATCTATGCAGCAGTTTCTGAAGAAACTGCAGTGAAGTAAAAATAGCTAGATGCTAAGGAGAGGGAGGGAAAAGTTTGTACTGGAGTCTCAAATGTGAACGGTACTCCCAGGCAGGCCATACATCTACAGTGTTGACAGCTGACAGAAAGCCTGCCAACATCACCAAGACAATTGTCTTGGTCATCTTTCACTTTGTTGTCAGCTCTTTGGATATTTCTTTCAGAAAGAAAACTGCTTTGGGAAGCGAGGAAGAAGGAAGGGAACAGCATCCTCGGCAGTAATCCCACTGCCTCCAACCAAGGCTGCTTTCAGCCTTGGACTGCGGGATGCTAACACAACCCAACTGGGAAAATAACCAGGAGACAGGCAGCAATCCATACAGGAGGCACCGCAGAAGACAAAGCAGGAACATCAGCCCCAACAGCTGCTTTCCAGCAGCTCCTCCCATCCCCCTTTCCGTTTTTTGACGACCTTTTTGCCCGCATCCCGACCAGCAGACCCCGTGTGGTCCAAGCTTTGCTGGGCAGCGGATAGCTGTGACACGAGGTGTATGTTTTAGGGGTAAGGACAATGCAGAACACCTGGTGATCAGTAGCTGCCAAAAGGTGCCATCACTTCAGGCCAAGTCTTTGCTTTTGGACTCGGTTTCATATCCAAGCTAAGCAAAATCCGTGTTGGAAGAGGCTGTGTAAAGAAATCATCTGGTGGGATACCACGTACAACGCAGCGTTCAGAACTGAGAAGCAGGATGGGTGCTTCAAAGGGCATCACGACACGCCACTGCTACCGGGAACTGAGGTGTGACCGCCACACTAGGAGAAAATATCATTTCTACCAGGAAAATAAGGAAATCAAGTAGCATCATCTGAAGTATCAGCTTAACAAAACAACGCGATTACATTTTATCTTGCTCTCTAACTACATAGCAGCGATCACCCAGAGCATTTGATCCCGATCACAATCTGCTCATAGCAGAATTAATGGCTTAATCGAATGCTGCCTAATAGAGAGCATTACAGCTATGTTTATCAAACCCATTCGTCAAAGGCAGACAATTTCATTTGTGAGCAAAGGGAGAAGAGGATTGCTCACGGTGAACAGGATGGTAGCTGAAGATCCTACTCTCTTTTAGAGAACTTGCTTTTAGTTTCCAGCATTCCCATGCACACCCCAATCGCCATAGCTTTAGCTCCAACATCATCACAAGCATGCTTAAAGCTCATCACCTGCTGTTTACAAATCATCATCATAATAAAAAAAATAGAGAGCTGACTGCTGGGAAAAGCTCGTGTGGCTTGTATATAACTGGGCAGCCCTGAACCAGAAGAAAAGGAGAACCAACACACACTTATTCTTGAAATGCCCCGTCTGCAAAGATCCTCGGGACTCGGGAGTTGTGATATGATTTTCCAAATACTTTGAATTTTTAATAGGAATGAAAAATTCCACATGGCAACTAAATATCTGCCTCCCCAAACTCATGTTGTTGCCAGTAGGTACCCCAAATCAATTTTTTTACACCTCAAAGGAGGGGTGGGGAGAAAAATGCTCCAGGATTCATGGCTTTTGTTTTAACATTTTCCTGAGAAGATCACTGTAAACTAAAAGAAATAGATTAAACATGCTGGGTCTCTCCACCAGTAATTTTGGCAGCGATCTGCAGAACACATGTTTGTTTTAAAAAGCATTCGAAACATCAAAATAGAAATCCTGAAATCAAGAGAAATTTAACTGAGGCTTCAGCACTGACTTATTTTGGCACTGAAACAACAGTGGATGCTGATTACCTAACACGCGCTTCAAAACGCAGCAGTCCTGATGAATGTTTGTCAAGCAGCTCTGGTTCCAGCTCTGCTGAGGTTTCCAGTTAAATGGGTTGGTGTGTGACATATCAGGCATCTGCTGTAATTTCTTCCTCCCAGAGAGGCTCAGGATTATGATTTGTTTTAGAAAGCTAAACTAAAGCCAGTTGAACAACCTTCCCCCAAGTGTCACTCACTGAGTGTCCCTAACACAATTTACAGAGCACTGGAAACAAAATACAACTGAGCCAAAGCAAGGCTTGCGTGACTTCAAATAGCAAGACTCAGCCTACCTCAAGGCAACTCCTGTTTATTCAGCCTTTTGCAACCAACCAGCAGAAAAAAAAAACTGCAATCCAATACATTTCCGTTTCTCCTCCATCTGGCAGCCTTCCAGGAAACAGGATACAACTAGCCAAGTGTGCAAAGGCTTTACTAATCAGTTTGCCAAATATACATTTATCATTCGTGTCCTAGCCTTGGGGAGCGGAGCTGCTCGTTAGGAGGCTGGAGCTGCAGCTCTCCACGAGGCAAGGACGAATGTGTTGGACGCCACCCTCAGCACGCAGCAGCTGGGTGGGTGGAGGGATTTCTCTTTGCATGATCAGCTTCATTTTAAGGGGAGAAAAGAGCAAATAATGGCACGTAACGTAGCGCATATACAGCACGTGCATTGAAATGATGTCACTGAAATAGCACGGTTGGGTTTTCCACGTACCTCCTTACAGCATGTCTGAAAAATAGACACATTCGGAGTTTAAAGTATAATTTTTTTTATATATTCAGACACACATCGAAATAAAGCACCTCTGTTTCTCTCTCACAAAAACATGGGGTAAGCGGGCTGAGGAAGATCCCAGCATTACCAAGGCTCAAAAGCCCAGCAAGACAGAAGCAAGCGGAACCTCTTCCCAGCAGCCTGCCCGGTCTGCTCGGGCCCAGTCCCGGACACTTCCTCACCACGGTGGGACACCTCCGAGCTGCTCCGAGGTGACACCTGAAGGCAGCCCTACATCTACACTGTCAGGAACTGAGAACCCATCCTTTTCTTCCTTTTGAATGCAAGCAGACTGAGAGAGTGAGGCTGGAAGTCAGCCGGCCTGACTACAGACTAAGTCACATCAACGTTAGAGAGATCTTTCTCCAAAAGGCCTAGGACTATAAAATAGGTCTGCCTACAGAGACAGACAGTAAAAATGTAATTTAATAGACTACTGTTGGGATAAAATTCTTGCCATTTTAGACACAACCAAAAGGACAAAACTGATTTCAGTGTATTCGCATAACAGAGTAAGTAGGACATATGGAAGGCAAAATCCCTCTGCTATCCTGTCATTACTGGTAGGAGACCAATACACTCTAATCATTATTTTAAGTGGCACAGTAAATGATCTCCAGATGTAGAGGACACCTTGTTGTTACTACAGAAATTGGGATACAATCTGGTTGGGGAATAGTCTTCCACGGTATCTGGTTCCCAGAGTACACAGCAAGCATCACTTCTTGCAATCAAACTGTTCTGAAGGCAGCAAAGACTTTTTTTTTTCCTCTGTTTTGGGAAATTAAGAGTTCTGCAATGAACTCTGGCAACCCTGCTGCATGGTAACTGAGCCAAGTCAATCACTCATGTCACTCCAGAATCAGGGAGGATGTCCCACGGATGCATCTTTGGCCACGACAATTAAAACCACCACTCTCATCATGACAGGATGCAACACAAACATCTTGGAAATCTCTCTGTTTGTCTTTCATCCCAGATGGTGCTGAACCTGAGTTACTTGAGCAAAGAATACGTCTCCTCCTGTCCTTCTGAAAACCTCCCTATCTCATACACACACACAGGGAGAGAGAGAGGTTTTGCCTTTTTTTTTTTTTTAATATAGTTCAGGTTGTTGTTTTTTTTTTCCACCTTTGTGTGCTCCTAACTACCTGGCAGTCTTTGTCTGCCATAATAATACATAGGCTACTTTTTCCATGCATCAACTGTAATCTGGCTTTCTCAACTGAAAATGCCTATGTTGACAAGCTTTACATGTCATAAGAAATCACAGGCTTTATTATTTTTCTTAGCTGCTTTCTAGTGAGACCCAAGACTCCTGTTCAAGGTCCAGTCAACCTTTCCGACCGTCTGCCACTGGTTCTCTGCCCGCTCCCTGTCTCCTTTTAATTCTCCAACTTTTAGCTACATCCTTTCATCCTACAGGAAAACATTTGGTTGCTTCCCCACTCACACTTTGGCAATTTCTTTACATTTTTGCTGTCTTCCACCGGACTATTCTGTCATCCTTATATAAGTGCCTGTACCCCTGCCATCAGTTTTTTCAGGGTTCTTTGTGCTTCACTCACAAATTTGAATTTTGCTTCAAGTTCTCCCGCTACAGGAGTAACCTCTGAAAATGTCTTACAGATACACCTAATGGAGAATACGGATTAAATTCTCAGACCTAGGAAAAGAGTTTCATGTTCCACTTATTCCTGCAAAGTAGCCACTTTGGAATGGAATTCAGTTTTTTCTTAAGTGCAAAGAATCGATAAAATGTATGATTATCTGCTTTTTTAAAGCCACACAGAAAAGGCAGAGGATGATGATTTTACACTCACCTTCTAACTTCAACAAGCAAAAAGCGCTGGAGATCCATAGTTACATGCTGCAATTTATTCCTAAAGGCTTGAGTTTTACAAAAGAGGTACAGACATTTGTAGGAAAATATCAAAGGCTCCCTGCTTCTCCCGTGCAGCAATCCCCTGAGAGGGCACACGCCTGTGCAGACAGCTCCTGCCTGTCCTCGGCAGCTGCAGAAGGGGGCATGCCTTTAAGTGGAAGCAGTATTGCTGGACTAAACTTCACTCTGCCTATCTGTGAGAAGCAAACGGCCCCTTTGGGACTTCTGTCAGCTGCAGCCTGCTGCACTGCTGTGAAGCAAATCAATAACCTACAGATTACTCCAATTCTTCCGTGCCAGTTTAGCATAACTTAATGGATACTTTATTCTGCTTCTGGTAATGGAAAATGCATTCATCCTCATCTCCTTTTCTTGCACTGGTTTCTTTATTCTACAGCCTCAACCGTTACTTATAGAACTCTGATTACATATGCCAAGACTCATCAGGAACCAAAAAAGGAGGTCTACAACTACAACCAGCACTGAAACTGCACCCGCTCCATCAGGCTGAGTAGGCACTTCCCATCCTGAGACTTGTTCACGTCTCCAGTTGTCTATAAACTATAGTGAACTCCAAGGTAAGAGTTTGTTTTCCAAATGTATTCCTGACCTGAAATTTAAAACAACAAAGTAAACTAAACCGATCAAAAGAAAGTCTACAGCCTCTCCATAATTTCTAACGCTACATATTCGGCAAGAGTCACTAGCACCTATACTGCAAGACAAAATGTGGTTGTGTGATGCTCCTTTTCAAGGACTATCACAGAATATTTATAGTGATATTCTTTTCTTGTTAATGGGAAAATTATTGATATTGAAAAAAGCGAGCACTTTCCTCGATGCAAAATGAGGTGTCATTAATTTGCGAGATACTGCCTACAAATTGAATGATGCCTAGTATTTGGGCAAGGCCTCCTTGAAGTGGTGACCATCAGGGGCCGTGCACTTAAGGAAATACATATAACCTAAAATAATTATTATACAATATGAGCAGTTGAAGCAAGTTGCCACGATACTCCCAATTGGCATTCACCAGAAAAAAAAAAAAAAAAAAAAAAAAAAAACAGAAATAAAAATCAGTAAAAACATGCTGCATTGAAAATTGGTAACAACTATTCTGCAGTCATAATGACAAGTTGTTACAGTAAACAACTTTAATTTCTCCCACCTTGAAAGCAGAAAGCAGAATTTATTTTATAAAATATATCTTCTCCCTAATTATCTTTGCATGTCTTGCATTGTGTCATGATAACTAACCTTCCTTTGCTGTACTATAGGCCAGCTAAACCTTTCCTTGGACAGCTACCCCAAAGCACTAGGGTGGGTCTGTACATGCTATCTGTGTTCTGCCACTCTGGATTTCTATGTTTCTTTGAGCCCAAACTGGCACTGTTACAGATGCCATCATGGTTACAGAAGGAGCTACCTGAGACAAACATCCCACATTCCTCACAACGATAGCCAAACTTAAATAAGCCAGCGCTGGAGAGGAGAGAGATGACTTTTTGGGGAGATTTTCTTATTTCTTCTTGTTGGTTCCTAAAGCCATGTCTGAGCACTAACTTCTTTTTCCTGTGGATGCTGAGAGATCAGGAGCACCTGGCTGTGCTACGGGAATGGCTTCCACAGCGGTGGGCCAGCTGCTGAGCAGGGTCTCTGATGTTCTCAGAGGACTTGTGGTTGACAGCTCCAATTCAGAGGACTCGGACTCTCCAAGCTGGATGTGTGCATTTGAAACCAACCTCATCACAGGCCATGCGACGTACACAGGCCCTATGCTGCCTGCGTGGATCGGCATGTGGTCTACTACACTGAGCACCAACACACTCCTTCCTAGCTATAAATACACGTCACTTACCAAGTCTGTAAAGCAGAAACACGGATATCAAGGCAACCAAGACATGTTTTCACCAGCTAGGATGCAGCTCTTGAAACAACTACAGCTTTGCACTTCTGGCAGGTACTGCTATTTGGATGCTCGGGTTTCCAAGATCATGAAATTCTTTGACAATTAGACATGAGAAGGTGAAAACAAGAGGTCAGTTGAGACAGTAAATCCTCAAAGCTGCTTTATTCTGTCCATACAGCCTGTATCTCGCCCTGACGTTTATTGATTTTCCAGGCATGGGATCATTTGAACGACCACGCATCTAGCAAGTGACACTGCAAAGTGTGGAAGTGGATTCAATCAACATATATTTGGCAACTAAATCTGTTACCGTTTTTCTAACCACTTCAGATGCATACTGGGTAAACACAATACCTAGGTTTTGTAGACACCCCTGCAACCGGGGAGGCCTGGCCTGAGAGGTTCTGAGGCTGCTACTCGGCCTCCAGAAGTTTCTTACCTGGTTTTTACTTTCAGGCAGCCCCAGCCTGGCAGCTGAGGCAGCATAATCAATTCTGGCTTGGGAGATGGGTCTCAAAGCCTGACGCTGTAAGGTTCAGCCCTCAGACAGAAAACAATAGGCGACTGTGAAGCACAGTGAGAACTTTCTAAGCCACCAAAGCATGGCTCTTGTATCAGCAGGTCTGAAACTCATCCCGAATCAAACTGATTTAGGACTCACACAGATAAGAAAACATTAATTAAACGCAGGTTGGCCAACGTGTTTTTAAACATCATTTAGCATCTAGCGCAGACCAAGTAGGTGATGTTTAAAAATATCTTAGCTGACTGTGGTTAATTCTACTTGGGAGTCTTCGCCTAGAGGTTTGTCTTGACGAGAATGCGAAGGTGCAAGTTGCGACACGCCACGCGCTGTCTGAGGCTCCAGCACACACAAGGCTGCAAACGTTCCTAATGTATGCTAGCTGGTCAAGTTGAAGCTTAGGCTTTTAACTTGCTAACACACGTGAAACCTACACCTCACATTTTCTTCATTAGAACCTCACCTCTCGGAATTCAAGCTGGAGGGAGCGAGCTGAGAAATGGCCTCCTCCAGCTGTTCAAATATTCAGGGCTGGCAGACGGACCAAGGGCACGCGTCGGCTTCCAGCCCACCGTCAGCTGGCTCTTTCTGAAACACCCACCCAGGACGGCTCAACGGGCTGCCCTGACAATAAAGCAGCTGACAAGAGCTCTCTGTGTGCTCCACCATCTCTGTTTCACAAGAGGATGCTCAACCACAGCCTCCGTTAGCACACGTCAGCTAACCCAAGTCAGCAGGACGACTCTTCTCATGGAGACTCATCCTTCTTTTTCTACTCAAAATGAGCCCTTTGTCCCCAGCTTCCCATTACCAGCCCCGGGGCTAGCTGTGTTTATGGAAGGGAGAGGAATGACACCACCTTATCAACATCCCTACACTACACTGCGAGCACTGAAGGACGAAAACCTCCTTCTACCAAATGCTTCCGCAGCCAGGTGAGGAAAGCTGCTGCGTGCCGAGCTACCAGCTCAGCCTCGGTGGCCTTGGCACAACTCCACGACGTGCCTTATTCATACAACCCGAGTAATAAAACAGACCGACGCTCCCCCTCCCTCCTGAAGGATAACACGGCTTGGTACCGAAGCAGAAATTAGAAGGAAGGGACCGTCTCAATTACACGCTGGAGCAGATACTACAAAAGCAGGCAGCTGGGCCATGTCAGCCAGGTGGTCATCTTCAGCTGCAGTCAAGAGGAAAAAGAACTCGAGACATTTCCCTTGCAGATACTTCCTGATTACAACCTCATGGCCCAAACACCTCATTTCCCACCGCCTGTACGCATTTTAATTAATCCTTACGTCCTCCAAATGTATTTTGCCAATTAGAAGCCACGATCAGAGACTCTGGCTTGGGGGGAGGGGTGTGTGAGATGTTTCAGTAAGACCTTTTAGTGCTGTAATCAGCACAGATATAATTAAATAGTCAAGCCATTCTCAGTCCTACTATTTCTTTTCCTGAAGAACTACAGTTGCACGCCCTCTCGCTTGCTGTTTATTCACTTCTGAAAAAGCAGACATGCATTGTCTTTCAGAAAAGAGAAACGTTTTCTAGATCAAATTTTTCTTTGTGTCACTTTCATTCCCTATTCCCTAACCACTTTCACCAGCTATTAAACAGAAATCTCAATCGAATTTGCCCACGACCAATAAAAACTATTCAAGGACAGTGTCACAGAGGAGAGGCTGTTTCACATCACATACAAACAAAAACCAGAAACAAAACAGCCCTTGGCATCAGCACACATCCGCAAGGTAACCAGGCACTGCTGTCTCTTGGTGCCTTCAGGAGTGGTGATTTTCCTCACAACAACACTGGGCACGATACACTCTTTGAAACTTGCAGTCGGAGAGCAGTGAGCATCCTCCCCGACCTCTGTGGAAGTGCAAAGCCCTGCCCAAGGCTGGCTGGCTTGGGGTGAGCGATGCTCCTGTTCTGCCAGCCACATGATTGTGCCACCAGCAGCCTGAAGATGAGCAGCACACTTTGCTCTGCCTCCCCACCACCTCACGCTGAGCAGAAGGCAGCGAGTCAAAACCTTATTCAACAGCGCAGGGCAGATAAGAAGACAATGCTTTAAAAGGTTAAGAGCAGAAATCAAACCGTGGTAAAAAGGTCATGAAGCCAAGGAGACATTTGCGTTGTTTGAGTGGTGCATGTTTCTGAAATCAAACTGGAAAACTTGCCAAGAATAAAAATCATTTCAATTTGCCTTCCCTGATGAGAGAGTGCCTTTTAATTAATCCAGCAGATCTTCCACCGATGCAGTGAATAGAACTTGTGTAGTCAAAACCCTTCAGACTCCCCTTCAGATAACTTTAAATATTAGAATGAACTAAAACAGTTCAGAAAAGCATCAAAACATGGCACAGCCTTGCTCTTCTAGTTAAGAATTCACACTGGAAAATGGGTCCTGCTTTCTAAAAACACTGCATTATCTAGCTATATTTTCCCCTTCTAGCTTTCTATAAATACTTTAAGGTGTGGTTAGAAAACTGTGGCCAAATTCTTCAAGGATTTTTAGTTTCCATATCAAGTTCAGGGCTGTAGCATATTTATGTTAACATTTTCTGGAGAATACACTTCTTTAACTGCTGTGGCAAAACCCTTGGTGGTCTGCTCCTCGCTGACTCTGACCATTGCTGTTTCAATCATTTGCAAATTACTTCCAGATGGGTATCAGTTACACAGAAATGGAGAATTTTTATAACATTTATAAATAGTGCAAGAATCCTACAGACACATGGTAAGCAAGCACACTGTGCAGCAACATGCACGAGCTTGTGAGCAGGGGCACGCGGAGCACATAACCCACCGGGCGGATTTGGCTTGCAGACAGCTGGAATGCTTTGCTTTGTACCTCCTAGGAAGACTCAGGTACAACAGTACCTTTGCGGCACAAAACCTCAGATTATACCTGCAAATATGATATTTCACCATGCAGTCGGCTCCCTAAACATGGCCGTTTAGTGTCACATTAGATGTCCTCTTCCAGCCAGCCTCCAGTGGCCATTCCAGGAGGCCACCGGTCTCCCACCTGCATCTAGGTCAGAAAACCCAACACACCTTGAAACAGCACTGGATGAAGATGTTCAGGCAGCCAAATCAACCACCTTCTAACAATGTGGAACACACTTTTTAATGGAGCAGCCAGCTTTTACAAACCTGGTATGCTACTTCTTTCACTTTTATTTGCTAGCATTCCTTTTAGGATTTGGAAAACGATCCTCTGAAATCTCTCGAGACTACCAAATTGCATTAAGGGGATGACAAGCTCCATATTAAAGAACTCCTAATGCATTTTTTAATCCCATCCTCTCCACATGTGTACTGTGTAAGACTCAGTTGCCTACATAATACATTTAATTGCCTCCCATTTACATTCAATTAAATTCCGTGATACTATTTTGCAATATTAACTAACTCTTTCAAGGGGCTAATCTCCTGGAGGATTTGACAAACAGCAGGGTTAAAGTCATGCTTTAGAGAGCCATGTTCTCCCATGGTATAAAGAAAAAGGTGTGTGGGGCTCATCTCCTGGATGAAGACAGTTACTGGTATCCATGGCGCTGTGGTACTTACTGCATTCCCATTAGTTTGTGGGATTCTCATTTGCTTTAGGCATGTAATTCTTGGGAAAAGGTCTAGATGGAAAAGTTGCTTCCAGCACAGATTTCAACACCACTTTGCTTTAACTCCGTCTCTCTTTATTTGGCGTGGAGACTCACACCCAGGTTTGTGTGCTGAAAAAGCAAATTTGCTAGTGCCTGGCAGTCAGAACTTGGATCTGTTCAACTGTAAACAAAATCCAGGAAGAAAGTTTGAAAATCATCTTTGAGTGGAGAGGGAAAATCGTGGTTGTACACTGGGAAGTACGACCGTTTGTTCTAGTAACAACCAGGAAAAGTCAAGACTAGACACTTTCTCTACCCTGTTCCCATAGAGAAAAGGGAATCAGCAGAATGAAGCCAAAACGTGCCACATCTGGTACTAGTTACTTCTGACAGGGAGGTAAACTGCCCTGTGTCTACCTTATAGTGCCTGTTATAGTCTCTCTAGGAAGAGCACGAAATGAAGCGAGGGAACCTGGAGCTGACTTGTGCACAGATGACCATAACCAGATCTTCATGCAACAAGAAGAAACCTTCCCACTGCCAGTGGAGAGGTCCAGAGGCTCCGCAAGCAGGCTTCCAGCTGTAAGCAGGCTGCTGCTGCGAAACATTAACAACTCACAAGTCTCACTTCATGGTTTTCAAGTAAGAAAATTTGAAGAGAAGAGTATGTAGATATAGCCTATTTATCTTCTGCTCTCTTGGTCAACTTCCTATCTTCCTACACATGACAGATTGTCAATTAGAGAATTTTTTTTAAACAAACAAACAAACAAACAAAAAAACTTCTCTTTCTAGAGATTCTCCTACCTCTCTACAGCATAATTGTGCTGGCTGGTCTTTCCAAGAGGAGAAGAAACTACGGGTAAAACAACAGATTGATTCACCTACTCTGATACACGATTTCCTTCCCACATCTTCATGTGGAACATCAGCTTCAAACAACTACCTTTTGTAAGAGGTAACTCAAGCATAACATAAAACCTTTTTTTTTTGTTTTGTACTAAGGATCTATGATCGCTTCAAGTACATCTGAACCTTTGGCAAGTCTAATTTTTACTGTAAAGTTGTTGTTGTTTTCAGAAGTTGATTTAACCCTGAAGTCAGCACGATAGGAATGATTTAAAGCTTTTGGGTGTTCACATCTAATTCTTAATGCTGGTCTATTTTTTTGCAAAATGAAATGCTGGAATTTAAGGGGACAATGAGGTGCATGTAGCAAACGACTCTTGGGCAATAAGCACAATAGATGGTGGCTGAAGGCTCTGCCTTTTCTCTTTACCTCCTGACACGCCCCTGGGTTTATGGAAGTTACACAATATGCACACCCACCAGTTAGGTTTTATTGCTTAATTACTTATAGTGAAAAAATAAAGGCTCCCACAGTCATCTGAAGTTGGGGGTGGAGTTCAGAAAACAGAATTGTTTCTTTCTACTTTTGGTGTGAAATACAGCTAAAGAATTTGGAAAACAAATGGCCTACAAATATAGACTAACAAAAGATACAGCCACACAGTAGCACGTATTATAAAGCACATAGGGAGTGCTGGCCAATACAAATTCTGAGCCAAGCAAGTTTCCCCTGGGCCTCTCTTTTTTTTTTCCTTTCATTTTTTAAAATTGGTTACTCATGCCATACCACAGCCTTTCTTAAATTGTGTCAATTGTGCATATGCACCATCGGAAATTCTGGTAAATCTGTTTTCTGCCAGGTTTTCTAGACTATATTGTAAAAGTAAGCAATACTTAAAGTAATGTGCAAGGAAACAGAACCTGTTGAGCATGAAATGAGGAATCTCACACACAGTTCATCTGACATTCATCTACACTTCACAACTGCAATGACCTGAACCAGAGTCTCTTAAAGCACGGTGGAATCAGACATGTGAGTGTATCAGGAATGGTAGCTGCTACATTATCAGGACGTAGAAGAGACCAAAATTCTAAGTAGAGGCAGAACACCTGATTAGACCCATCAGTGTAGCTGCGGCACAAGGGACAGACACAGAGAAGCTTTCAGATACATAAGCCTTTCTTCAAGAGCAAGTGAGCCATCTCTATCAGCTTCTCAGTACCTTTGTTCCAAGGAGGTGCAGTTATAGCAGATAACTAGAGTTAAAAGGTTCCAGGTTTTATCTGTAGTTTTGCTGTAGGGTTAATTTATCAGGTTGCCCTCTACAAATGGTTTCCCTTTTTTGCTTCAGTTTCCTTTTATTTAACAGTTGGAACAATGCTTCCCTACTTCATAGGGACCCATCTCTTTTTGGAAACTGAACTCTTCTTTCCCCAACGTGCTTTTATTGAAAAAAATCTCTTAACACAGAATTCATATTTTCAGGCTATATGAAGTCACAAATAGGGACAGCCTTACTTTGTATTTTAAATGTTCTTTGCTATGAGAAATGCTACTTTGACACTGTGAAAATGCAAAAGAAAAGAAAATTGCAGTGCTTTTTGCTTCTCTTGCTTACTACTGGAAGTTGTGGGGGTTGTGTTTAATAGCAATTTGAATATGAGCCAGCAGTGTGCCCTGGCAGCCAGGAGGGCCAACCATATCCTGGGGTGCATCAAGCACGGCATCGCTTGTCGGTTGAGGGAGGTGATTGTCCTGCTCTGCTCTGCGCTGGTGCGGCCTCACCTCAAGCACTGTGTGCAGTTCTGGGCACCACAGTACAAGAAGGATGTGAAACTGTTGGAGAGTGTCCAGAGGAGGGCTGCAAAGATGGTGAAGGGCTTAGAGTGGAAGACGTACGAGGAGCGGCTGAGGGCACTGGGCCTGTTCAGCCTGGAAAAGAGGAGGCTGAGGGGGGACCTCATCAGTGTCTACAGCTTCCTTGCGAGGGGGAGTGGAGAGGCAGGCATCGACCTATTCTCCTTAATCACCAGTGATAGGACCTGTGGCAACGGTGTCAGGCTGAGGCAGGGGAGGTTTAGGCTGGACATCAGGAAGAGGTTCTTCACCAAGAGGGTGGCTGCACACTGGAACAGGCTCCCCAGGGATGGAGTCACTGCACCAAGCCTGTCTGAATTTAAGAAGCATTTGGACTGTGCACTTTGTCACATGGTCTGAAATTTTGGGTAGACCTGTGTGGTAGCAGGAGTTGGACTCCATGATCCTCATGGGTCCTTCCAACTCAGGATATTCTGTGGTTCTATGATCCTAAGTTCTCAGCATTCTCAGGGAAAGGTTGAACCACTGCCCTCTTTTAAAGATAAGGAAACTAAGGCACACAGAAGTTACTTGTCACATAATCGTACTTATAAAAGTAGTAATTCAAAGTCAAAGCCTCCTCCCTGTTTATTGACTCTGAAAACAGACAGCTCTCAAACCCAATCTCATTTAGCACTGGGCTGTTCAGGATTTTGCCTTTGCAAAGGCATCCCAGTGAAGACTTGGGTTCAGCAAAATACTGGGCACACGAATCAAGCACAAGCTAGGGACTAGAGTTCAGAAGTGCAAGTACCACCTAAGTTAAACTTAAAGCTAAAAAGCAAGTGGGACAGGAGGTAAGTGGGAGCTGGAGAGAGAGCTTCTGCCAGAGAAACTAAGAACAGTAAGTCCTGTACCATGTAACTTCAGGTTCTGAAACAGGTCAGGCTGGGCTTGTGAACACTCTCTGCAGCCTACAAGGGCAAAGAGAGCGAGCTGCTCAGTAACTGAAACAACATATTTTATGGAAGTTATGCAACAGCTACACTGCAGCTCCATCGGAAACAATGGTAATTACACACCTCTCGTGTTATCTTTGGATAACGCTGTAATTAAGATGTGTCATCACTCTAGTCATGATTAAAATAATTACTGTAAAAAGTCCCTTGTAGGTAGCATTTACTGTTCCGGTTTCCAAACATGTAGAGGACTTTTTTTTTTTTTTAACGTATAATTGCTTTCTCTGTTCACAGCTCAACTCAGTATTATTTCCCCACCCACCCTCCACTTTACACAGCCATCTGATGTTGTAGCAAAACTAACTTGTGTGCAACACTTACAGCTCTTCCAAGTAGGGGAAGTTCTTGAACGCATCCTCTGGTAGCCTTGTAATGTTGTTCATGCTCACATCTCTGTGGAAGAAGAAAACACAGATCTGTCAATAAACAGTAAGGGATTTTTCCACTCTAGAAAAAGGAGGAGAAAAAAGTAAGCCTGATGAGACTGTAGGAGACCAGAAAAAAAAATAGAATATTTATTATCAAACAGTAATATCTGTTTCTAGAAATTTGCACACTAAACTTTCAAAGCACAGTAATTTGAGACTCCGGTCGCAGCAAAGGCCTGTGTAATGCAATGTTGATAAAAATGTTTTCTGATAACTACAAGCAAAACAATGACTGTAAACTGCACAGTACACGTGTACAGAACAGTCTCTATGGTACTGTTATTCCCAGCACTAGTTTTTACCAACTTGCACGTGTATACAATTTGAACACACAATTAAGGCTGCTCGAAAACCACAGCATATGAAAAAATTACAGGAAAAAAAAAAAAAAAAGCTTGTGCTTGTGACCACCCACCATGCAAATTTTCACCCCACAATGTCTTTAAAAAAAAAAAAAAAAAAAAAAGACACACCATCAACAAAAAACCATATATTGGGACTTAATAAAAAGCTTCTGGCAAACAGCTTCTGGAGCAACTGACAAGAAGAGCAGAAACATGTCCCAGCTCTACCACAGTCATTTTTTCTACAAAACCTATAGACGTCCTCGAGGTAATAGTTTTAAGCAGATTTCATTTTCAGTCCATGAGCAGAGACAGGCCGGCAGCAAGTGCTTACATGATAGGTATGCAGACCTGTTCAGCTTTTTTCTTTCCACATAAGCAGTAAGTGGCAAACTTGGTGCCATCACCTCAGTTCACACATCTACGTAACCACCAGGGATAATCTCGTCCTAAAGCAAGCCATTACTCAATAGAAGTAACAGTAGCACAAAAACAATCCAGTTTGATAATTAAACTAATAACCGCCTAACAATTCATGACATAACCCACGTTCTTACTTTCTACTTTATTACTTTTTTTTTTTTAATGTAGTTTAAAGACAGATCCAGTGATGCTCATTAGCACAGCCTTCCCAGCCTCCTGTTTTTTGTCCTCCAAACGAACACTACTGTCGTCCTCTAGCATCTGTGTGTCACCTCCCCAAGTATTTTGGGTAAAACACAACCAAAGAAAACCAAACCACCCCTTCCTTCTCACCCATATTCAGCAAGTACCCTGAAGCTCTCACATCAAGAGTCACAGGCCTAAGGACTGCATGCGAGCCAGCAGACTGATTGCCACCTCAAAGGCTCAGCCTCAGAATTAAGTGCCAGCCCTAAAATACTACAAGGTATGGATGATCCTAGCCTGGCCATAGCCTCCACCGCGTTTCAAACATCTGCTTCTTCTGGTGAGGCAGAGGAAGGTCAGTTTGGACTCTCCCTGCTGCGCACTAAGTGCACAGATCCATGAAGAACCATTTTGTATCAGCCAAAACAACCCCCTCATGAAACTGGACAGGTTCATCATTAGGATATACTCTTCATCATTAGGATATACTCTTCCATGGCTCCAGCCCCGGAGAGGACTTGGTGCTGGACGGGGCAGAATTGGCTTGAGAGGAGAGCAAGGAGCATGCAAAGGGCTTGGTGTTGCTTGTAAGGAAATGGTATCTCAGGGTATCTGTGCCTCCTTTCATGCTGTGACGAACTAAAAGCCATGTCAGCACCATATAACCGACCATCAAAGTCATTGCAGTAGCTAATTAAACCGCTTTTCGAGAAGAATGCCCACATTATTCCTCCAATTGCCAGACCATAATGTCTAACCTAGCTCATTAAAAAAGTTTCCGTGTTTATACTGACAACAGAAAGTACCATATAAAGAAAAAAAAAGCACAGTTACTGGAAAAAAAATTATTTTTTCTCTACAGCAGTTGACAAAGTCAACTGATGCCAATGAATTTATGTTGAAATCGGTAAGTAAGTGGCATCACTATGGTTTGCTGCCCCCACTCTCCCTCTGGAGCAGCACTGAGCCTTAGCTGCCGCTGGCACTAACATTACCCTGCTACCTGAAATGTGGATGCAGTGTTTCCTTCAACTACCCGTTCGTTACATACACCAAATCTCCATTTACACATACCCCAATGTAAGCCAAGAGACTTACTCCTCAGCAGCCAGTAAACTGATGTAAACCAAGCACAACGGAGATCAAAATAAGGTTCAGCACACTGAAAGCAAATGCAGTTGTGAGAGATGACCAAAATAAAATTCACTGCAGCACAATAGAGGTGCCTTCGCCCCACTCGAGGAGGAGCTGAATCAGAGATGATTTATTTCTGAGTTCTGCCGTCTGCCTGTTGTAAAAGGTGCTTTGTATCTCACCAGCAGCTTGGGTACCACGAGATGCCGCAGTTGCTGTGGGGGGACATTTTTCTTCTTGTGCAGAAAAGCAAATAAAAGTATCAGATGCATGAACCGTCAGCTGTCTGCTCCACAGGAGACTGCGGCATTCATTCTCTCTGCCCCCCTGCCCCGACACACACGTACATTTTTCAAATTGTCACCAACACACGCGTTTCTCACAACCAGGCTAGTCTTTTCCCTTCCAGACGACCACACAGGCCTTTCCACTGTCCATTTGGAAGCATTTATGAGTAGGGCAAGAGCCTGAGAAGAGAGCAAAGACCCCAAGTGAATCATAAGAAATAGTAAGGAGTGCATGGAAACCACAACTCTTTTTTCCTGTAAAGCCTCTCAGAAGCCCGTCCAGGTGGTATAAAATCCTCATTGTCGTATACCGTATGAAATGGTGGCAGTGAAAACAGGGCAGCAGGACACATCCCCAGAAAGCACTTCCCAAACGAATACATATCACCTCGTCAAGGATTTTGTGTGCAACCACATTTGTTGCTCTTCAGGACAGCCGTATGGTATCCCGCCCATCTGAAAGCAATAGCCTTGAAGTTTCTAGAGCCAGAAATGCCTGATCCTCAGAAACTTCACATGCAATTGTCCACGCAGCCAGTGGAAATCATGTACACATCTCGCATGGCTGACATCCAAACTCGACGTAATTTCAGCTTTCTCTGGGATCTGAAATTAGCAAAGAATGTTTTGCCTGTAGCTCTGAGCGTTAGCATCTCTAATTTTAATACGGGGAGTAGACTCTTTGGATGTAAGCACTAATCAGAGCACCTTAAAAGTGAAGATTTGAGAAGCATCAACGCTATCCATGAGCTGTACTGAAACAGACACCCTCTATTTTCTGTACCTGGGGAGAGTGTGTCCTAATGCTTTGCCACAAAGCTGGAAGAGCAGCAAGCAAGGGAAGGCACAGTCCCTTCTGGGACCCACATCCGCATGTGACAGCAAGGCAACACTTTACGAACGTGGCCACCATTAGGAAAAAAACCTTGCCCTACATTTTCCCGGTACGCTGAAGTTCAGGCTAAATATCTGAAAGGCTTAAACGGCTTGTTCTCAGTGAGCCCAGCGCCCCGTCCCGCAGGCACGGCGCAGGGCAGAGCTGCGCCTTTCAGCAGTTAGCCATTAACTCGGCTTATCTGTGCCGGGGAGCCGCAGCGCGCCGCGGCTCCCTCACCGCCTCCAAGCGAGACAGGCTGGGGCGTGAGCAGGCACGGAGCTGGCACCGAAACCGCGGGGATGAGCAGCCCAAGGTGGCAACCGCCTCAGCGAGAGGAAGCCGCACCGAGGGGATAAGGTGAATCACGGCCCTATCGCCGCCGTGAGTTTCGCCACTTGAGGCGGAGGAGCCGTGGAGGCGGCACGGTGCTCGCTCCGACAGCGGTGCTGCTGCCCGGGCCAGACACCCACAGGGCCACCGAGGCTCACAGACCGAGGAGCCACAGCAGCAGCCGCCCACCCCAGTAACACACGGGTTTTGTCCTTCTTCCAGGAACGCACCAAAGGAAGAAAGCAAACAAATGAACGAGTCAAACAGGCAGCTCGCAGAAACTGCTGGAAATGTTATCTCGCTCTCCCGGGTACGGCAGCCTAACTTTTCCTGGCCAAAGGTGAAAGAAAGCCAAGCAGCAGCACCCCAGCCCCTATTTGCTGTCCTCAGCCTGCAGCCCACTCCAGCAGCCCCCCGTGGCTGGTTCTGGTCGCTGCTTGATGGATTGCTGGGCCAACTCCCCCAGGCTCTGAGACGAGCAGAAACACCACACCTGAGCGTGGCGGACAGCTGGAAGCACTCGATCCCACCCAGTCCCCCAACAGCTCCCGTTCCTCTCAGGACCCAGCGCTCCCGGCTTGCTGCGGCCTGCCAGCCCCACAGCCGCCCGCCCTCACGCACCCCGTGCCTCTCCGGAGTCCCTGAAACCCCCCCCATCTGGCCACCTCTGCTGCCCCAAACTCTGCACCACTTCTCATATCTTGAACTCTCTCGCATTACATTACTTGAATTCTCTCGCATTACAGATAAAAACACCGCATTTATCTATCTTAGAGCGTGCCTTAAGTCACGGCTTCCATCGGTGAGATCACACGAAGAGGAATTAGATAAAAACGCACACCCAGCATTTTCACAGTCTCAGGCAGGGCACAGAGAGCCTCCTCTCATTTTCAATTACTGCCTGTACCGTGAAACAGCCTGACCCTTGTGAGATGACTTGTCCTAAACGTCCTCTCCTTGCTGATGGCTACAGCGGGATTCTGGCTAGGCAGGACGGCTGAGTGAAGGTGACTGAACAGAGGAGGGGGAACAACAAATCATTCCTGCGTGGTGAGAGAAGCTGTAACAGGGGGAACACAACACAGGAAGCACAGGCTTCCAGCAGGGTGCTACAGAAAGGACACAGAAAAGTGATCCAAAAATTGGCCCAAGACAGAAGCAGAGAATGAAAGCTGGAGAGCCACACTAATTAACGGGCAGAGAAAAAGAAAACAATGCCAGTCTGTCTGAACTGAGGGCCATCTACCTGCAACAACTTTTTTTTTTTTTCTTTTCTTTCTTTCTGGCTAAATGTACCATTCTTCACTGCATCTTTCCAGCTGAAAGGTGCTGCTATGTTGGATAGAGCAACCTTCCTTCCCCCCAGCCCTGCTGTGCAGGTTTGTCTCCTCAAACTCCCAGGAGATGCTGGTGCTGGTTCCTGCCCTGCACCGTAGGCTAGGCTGTCACCCCTTGAGCCTGCACACACTGCGTCCCATCACGCTTGTGCGCTGCATCTGAGCACATGCTGATGGCCTGAAACACTCTGCTTGGTTAGGGAAAAAAAGAAAAAAAAGACCTTAATTCTGAAAAGACGTTGAAAAGCTAGCTACAGAAAAATCTTGGTCAAAGCCAATCAAGACGGGTTGCTTAAAAAATGAAGTTAAAATACTCCTGCGTTCCCCCTCCACTTCATTAACAGCCAACTTTTTGTCCCTCCGCCTCACCTCTGTCTTTTGTGAAGCTAAGAAGGGACGGGAGAGAGGGAAGCAGAGAGAGAGGAGTGTTTGTTGAAGGAAAGAAGATCATGTTTCAACAAGGCACCTTTAAAATCCTATAAAATACTCCCTCTGAGCAAGCTTAACCTGTTTGCTGATAGATAATAGCATGTAATACTGTAGGCTCCATTCAGTCTTTTCCAAGGTCTGGGCCCTCTGCCACTGAACAATTTAATTATAACACTTACAAAATGATTTAGGCAGAGTTATCTATATTTGAATAAAGCCCTCCCACCTACTTGTACAAAAACAATTAGGTAAAAGGTCTTCGTCTTATGTAAAATTCCCCAGGTAGTAACCCTGACCCAGTTCAGCAGTACTAGGCAAAGCTGGAGTTGTTAATATTTCTGAAAAGCCCATTAAACAACCCAGATTATTGAAAATACAAGTCAACATGATGCTGGGAAGCTCTCGACAACAAGGAGCTGTCTGTTATGACTGGGACCATTAATACCTGCGTAATGGTCCAGTTATGTTAACTTAGGTGAAGATCACCAACACAAAGCAACAATTTTTTTCTGTCCCCTCTCCTCCCCCCCCCCCTTTTTTTTTTTTGGTAATCAGACACAGAATTGTTCATATACTGGTCTACTAAGAAAAATACACAGCTGTACTGCAGTGGTCATTGCTTGGACTAGAGTCCAGGCTAAACCCACATTAGCTAGCAGAACTGCTAAAAATGGCACTGCCTTTCTGAGGACGTAAGTCAGTGCAAGTCCAAAGGATACTTCAGGTTTTGTTACTGCTAGTCATTTATGTCCTACACAGAATGGCAATTAAATAATAGCAACATGCAAAAATAATACAACGAAAAATCCACTCCTGCCTACTAAAGGTTTCCCAGGAGCTCTGTACACACTTCATACTGGGTTCCTTCCTCTCTGCTGCTGTGGCGGCATCGGTGCTTGTTCAACCCACGGTGAACGGGCTCAGAAAGCTGCATGGAGAGGCAGAGGAGCTGGAACAGAGAGGGAGATTGGCAGAAACTCGACCTTTGGCTGTTCGAAGCTGCACTGCAGTGCTACGGTCCTGAAGAAGCACATGCAGCGTTGAATGCCTTGTAGGAACATGCTCACAGGATAAAAAACCAATGTCATTTTCAACCACATCACATCCCAGCAGACAGTCTCAGGGGAGACCGAGAGCTCAACTCCATCCCCATTTCAGAACTGTTTTCCCCCTTAAGCCAGCTCCTTCAGGATGAAAATAAAAACTCTCAAGGGACAGAGCAAATGAGCTCGCATTAACACTGTCCCACATCTTAGTCGTATGTGGTGTGTAATAAAAGTGCAGAAAACCTCAAGAATCAAGGATATTCTGATTAAATTTATTCAAATAAAAAGAAAAAAGTAGGGGGTTTTGTTTGTTTTATTGCATCTTCCTGATAACAAGAAGCAAACAATTATCTCCCAGAAGCATCACTTCACAACTACTACTTTGAACAGTAATTGCCTGGACTGTGAATCTAATTAATGCAGCTGCAACTCAATATATTACATGCAGACATGCCAAGCCCATCAGCTAAAAATTACAAACATGAGGAAAACAAGTATCAGGCAAAGGAAAGATGCTGCTTGCAGAGGAGCCTATGCTTGAAAAGTGAGCTTGCAACAGTGCCTGAATTTCAAAAATGGTAAAGTAATAGGCCGACTAATTAATTTCTTACCTTTTACATACTATGTACTTTCACTACTGCAAGGTTTGGCTACCTCAGCCTATGCTATTAGTTAACATTTATAAAGTAATAGCACACTGATGCCCCAATACATTTGACTGGCATTGCATTTACAACTTAAGTTCTCCATGTTCTGACACGGTCTGCACAATAATCAGCAGGAGGGGCCCATCCCAAGGGCACCCTTGGGTGCTCCAGTGTTAGCTGTCCCATATCCTCAAGTCCTCACCGCCATGCCCCAACATTTCTCTCCTTGCAGATTTCATTTACTGCTCCTTTTAACACTGACAAGTTTATTAACGATAAAATGAAGCAGAAGATTTGAAACCATTTTTGCATTATTACAAATGTTTCTGCTTGTGATTCCGCCCCTCCTCATTAATCTTAAATACGGTCCCAATGCCTCTGAAACGATCAGAGGCCTTCAGCACTTAAAAAGTGCAGAAACCTTTCTTGATGCACGGCCCATTTTGCATTCACAATAAGCACATCAGTCATGCCACTTATGCGTATGTTTCCTTTTCCACTTCTTTTAAGAAATGTTCTTGTAAGAAAGGAAATATCCAAATCCTCAAAGCCTTAGTCAACTTCTGCTGCGATTGGCTCAACAAGCCACAGGTATTAACGCACTGCTGCCCTCCCACCCAGCAAATGCCCTGGCTGTCTCCCAAGCAGCCACGCTATCTCCCTAATGAGCACAACGCCTTATCACCACTGTTTGTACTGCAACAAGAAGCTAAGAGCCCTGGCTCAACGTGTCAGCGTGACTGGCACTGGACAAATACTCAGCTGGAGAAACTCCTCGCCTGGAAGGGTTTGCTGCCTAAGTGGACAAGACAAACAGCACAGGACGGAAGCCAGGAGCACCGGGGCGAAGCAACCTGCCAAAGCCAGGAGGAGCCTGGATGCCCCTCCAGCTCCCACGATGTGCTTCTCATCCACTGGGCCCAGCTACTGCCTTTTCAAAACACCTGCAGAAGTAAACATATCCAAATCATAAAACAAAAAAGAGAGCGGACACAAAGACTGAATTCCTTTTCTTCTCTTTCTTTTTGAAGCAAGGAACCAGGACGGGAGGCTGCTCTGACGGTTTCTCGTTTGCTCAATGTGTAGGTTCCTTCCATTTGGTAGATATGGAAATTAACGACACGTTCAGCCATTTGGGCATGGTTTCCATCCACTTCTCTGTGGATCTAACTGGAACATTTGTGTGACAGTTGTGGACGAAGCACTTAACATGCTTTTTCAGGGAGCAATCACCCTTCAAAACAGCCACAAATCCTGGCTACCAGAGGCGCCTTAGACATTCAGAAGCTTTAAGAAACTGGGTACACAGAGCTCCTTTCAGTGAAAATACCAAAAATGCATACACATTCTGTTGATGCCAGTGAGCCTTGAGCGTTTTGCTGAAGCAGGACCTACAACATTTTCACTGACAGCCACAGAAAGGCTAAAAAATGCCAGACAGGTCTGTTCCTGCAACAGAAGCAACGTCCCCCTCTTCCCCCACCATATTTGTAAGTTATTTCTCCTTCCTTCTCCTTCCCATGTCACATCAACCTGTTTTTTTCCTCCAACATGATGTCTTAGCTTTCTTTCAGACACAGTAACTAGCTCTAATGTACCCTATTCATGTGCCAATCAAGCCATCATCAAGATCCTGGAGAGAACAATGCTTGTATGCAAAGACCTATTTTGGACTGGTATTTGAGTCACTGCGGGCCGGCCATTAAGCAATCACACGTACGGTTAATGGTCTCTGTTGACACATGGTGGGGAATTAACCACGAAAAAATTCCACTGCATTATTAGGAAAGGGATGGTGGCCTGGAATAGAAATACAGCACGAGTTCCTGCGCCCCTCTGTTCACTTCAGAAGAGCCACACGTCTGGTGCAGATTACGGGCTGGTGGGTACGAGGATTTCGCTCACATAGGTGGCGGTTATTTACAGCAGGGAGTAAAATGCTGTGTTCCTCGGGTGTCTGTAACCCTGTATGCTCTGACCTGGGGACTGAGCAGGGAGGCCTCAGCTGTGCAGGGCAAGCGGCCCGCGGCGCTCCTTGTACACCCACTGGGATCTGTCACCAAGCGGGAACAACTGGGCCGTGGTGACTGCGGAGAAGTCTGTGGATGGATGGAAGAGAGCAGGACCTGGGGTTGTGTCTGTGAGGACCAGCATCTTCCCAAGCACCTTCACCAGGCAGGCTCCCTGCATCCTGCCACCACCCAGGCTGCTCGAGAGGGGGGTCAAATCTAAGCCATGCAATTGTTCGACGCCCGCTGTGCATCTTCTGTGCTTCATCCACTTGGTTTCCTTCTGGCTAGGGTCCTGCCTCCAGGCACCACAGCTCAGTCTAAGCACAGAACTAAGACAAGTTGTAAACCTTACGATGGAATTTGGGGGTACAAACATTCAAAATGCTATTCTCGTGCTACCGACACTTTCATGTTTTACTAAGGTGTCTTCTAGATATGAGGATCTACAAGGAACATTTTATTGCCTTCATCTCAGCTAACAATGCCATCAAACTGGCTGGATCAGCAACTCTCCACACATCAGGGGCTGGCACCTGGGATCCCCTTAGCCGACACGTGTCCAAACCATTCATGACAACCAGCGTTTGCTGACAAGACTTGAGATTATTTGTAAAAGCCCGTAAAGCCAATTGGAAGGCATTGTTAATCCGTAGGTCTCCACACACAAACACGACGCCAGTCTTGTCACAAGGGGAAAGGGAACAGCAACAGGTTACAGGCTTAAGGCTTCAGTACACACTCAACCAAAAGAAAACACAACACATAGCAGCTACATCTCCAGTGAAATGAACACCAACTCCCCTAAAGGAGTTTGACAGAAAGATATTTGTCATGTTTTAAATAAATTAGGTTTAATGCTATGTTTGCAACCACCTTCAAACAGGACGGTACAGGCAGTAGGGACAACTGTCCTTGCCACCTCTCAGTCGCATCATACCATCAGCCAGCAAGGTGACCACGCAACCACTCCAGAACTTGAAATTTCCATTAATGAGTTACATAAGCCCCAGGTTAGAGACATATTGGAGTTTTAACTTAAAACACATATTGCTAACCCAGACACTTCATATGTGAAAAAGTCAATGTTTTGCACATTATTGTTGAGCAAATTCGTATTTTTTCTTTACCAAAAGCTTCTATTAACAACTATTGCTGAAATATTAAGAACATCTCCAAATTATGCATCTAACTGCCTTAGTAAAGTCTTTTTTTTTTTCCCCTTCCCACCTATTTCACAGCCATAAACACATCCAACGCATGTTCCATTCCATCTTACAGATCCAAGGGCAATTCCATAAAATTTAAACCGCCCAACAGGAGCGTACGGAGCCACGTTCACCCTTTGGACTCCAAGTACACCACGTCTCGCTCCACCTAGCAACAGTGCACGCACTTACTACAACAAACACTTCCAGCTGAACGCTCCTCCGAGAGCACAGCAGCCTCCTGAGCTACAGGCAGGCATCCATGGAGGTTCAGCGCCTTGCCCCCACCCAGACTTGCTCTGTGGGGCTGGGCAGGTTGCTTCCCATCTGCAAGCCCCTGCTACCCTACTCAAAGGAGTAAAATCTTTTCCGCATCTCAGAAGCAAGGGGGGCATAAAGCTACTGATGTTTTTGAGCTGTCCAGGCAGAGCCCGGCACTTAAATCTGTTTACGCCAACAGAAAAGCAGTACTGTTGTTATACGTTTATATTCCTATAAAAGTCTTCTGTCGCATTTTTGCTTGGTATTTTTGTTCTGTTGAGAAAAAAAAAAAAAAAAGAGAACACGAAAGCTACAAATCCAATTTCATAAAAAAAGCCAGCTTGAGTAACTCCGAGTATTTTGAATTTTATTCATTTTCTTCTAGTTTATTTTGGTCTGCTAGTCTGTCCCACCCAATGTTTAGAAAGCAACCTGAGCCTCAAAAGTCTGGGTAAGCCCTACATTTTTAGAAGACTAAAGCAAAAAAGCAAAACAAAATTAGTGTATGAACACGGTCACTGATAGGATTAAGCAAGAACACAAAATATAAGCATTCCAATCAGGCCAAACCTGTACACAACGGTGCCAACATTTACCATTTTTTTTCACTTGCATGTAACACATAACTAGGATGTAACTAAAAATTATTTCTGGCAAAAAAAGCCTTTTCTGCACTCCAGCACTATAATTATCTATATACTGTGGGAAAACGAAAAGCACACAGTACCGCTTTCTAGTGTCAAAATAGATTTCATGGCAGCACCTGGAATTGCCTTTATAGCACTAAATGTGCTTTTATATAGCAATTTGCAAGGCATCTTAAACTAGCTGATGAAGCATGAGCTAGCCAGTTTTGATAAGATGTAAAACTTAGGTTTGGGTAATTCTTAGTCATCAGTTACCACACTTAAACTGAAAATTAACTTGTCTGTTGAGGGGAAAAGGCTTCCTATCCCTTTCGAGCTATACTGGTTTCAGCCACATTCCTCTTTTGTATTTGAGATGTATTGCCTAGTCCCTAACACACATGAAAATGCAGGCTGAACATCCACTCTTACCTCCCAATGAACCTTAGATACTAATCAAAATGAAAGCTGCACAAAGCGCCTGCCAGGACACTCTTAGGAACAAGTTACAGGTTCAGCTTCTACTTTGTCATTACTTTAGTAACCAAGGGTCGTCAAACAAGTATTTCAATTCAGCTTTATTTTTTCCTGTATAATGAAAGTGTCAAGAATTATCTCGTTCCTATCAGACTAAACACAGAACTCACATTTCAAGAAATAAAACCTCAGGTATGCTTTGCCTTCTGAAAAGCATAACTCCTTGGTGGTGAAAGCTGCATAGCTTTTAAACTTTTTTTTTTTCTTCTCCCAGACTCCACTTGAATATGACATGCACCAAAGTCCAGGCCCTACAGTGACAGCAGTACTTGCGTCCGTGTACTTTGTATGCATAATGGTGGGTTCCCTCCCATAAAACCTGCAATAAAAAAACTAGCTAGCGTTACAAACACTTGGAAAAAACGGCAAGTCATTAGTGCTTTCCAAATTTGGCCACAAACTGTTCTTCCTTTCCAAATGACGGGCAGACTAGTTCTACTTCTCCTGTGAGTAAGGCCTGGACTCGAAGAGCACAGCCTGGGGGCGGTCAGCACCGGCTCTTGCCCCCCATCAGGCGGCCCCCACCTGGGGACCTCCATTTGCTGGCACCTCAGGCTAAGAAAGAAGCTGCCTCACAGGACACAGTGCTGTTTCCTCGCCCCCTCGGAAGGGCTAGCCAGGCCTCTGGGCTGGTCACCCTTGTTTCTGCCAGAGCATCTGTGCGTTCAGCCATCGCTGCCAAGGCTGCGCAAATGACTTCAGGGCACTGCTCACATACACGTCTCGTGTGTTTTCAGGAACTTGGCACAATTCAGGCTGTACACTGGCGCCGGCCAGCAGATGACAAATGGCCGGCAAGCTGCATCCTCAGACAGGCTGGAGGCCTGAGAGGAGGTTGCCTGCGCCCTGCCAAGGGGACACGGCTAATTGCCATCGGCCTGTGCTGGCCATCACAGCTACAGTCACAGCAACAGGTAACCAGCCAGCTGGTGACAAGGGCTGTAACAGACAGTGACCATCCAGGCTGAAGACAAAACCACCGAAAGCACAAAACCTCTGCTTTATGCACCCCAGGATGAACCACCAGTCACCTCACACAACTGCCACCTCCCACAGCCAGAGGACAACAGGCAGACTTCTCTCACCACCAGCAGAAAGCCACAGAAGATCACCATGGGCTTTTTTTTTTTTTAATATTTTTTTATTTTTGTATGCTGTCATTCTAAGCCATAAGGCAGATTTGGGTGGCTATGCAAAGAGGCCACAAGCAACCTACCATAATCACCAACAGGTCTTCTGAGCAGCTAAGGTGCTGAGACGGTGTTCAGCACAATAAACTAAGATAAACTCTGAAGGCAACAAGGGTCCTTTATCAAAATTTGCTCCCAACTGGAAAAGACTTTTCCAGAAGCAACATAGTTAGTGAACCTCATTTGTTCTCAACTGAGCCTTTTCACACATGTAAACTATGACCATAGGTTTGAACAGAGAGATCTGGGGGAAAGGAATAAGCTTTTATAAAAACAAGGGTTGCAGGAAAAGATATGACAATATTTTGGATCAAATGATAGAGATGAGGGAACAGGGGTGGCAAGTTTCTGGCATGCAGACACTTTCTGAGGTCCCTAATTGCATTCACAAAGTTATTTCGCAGCCCTAGGACTTCCACCTAACCTGCAAATGTCCTTCTGCAGCTTCTGAGCTAGCAGCCGTAAGAGGGTTAATGCACACTGCACAGCAATTAAAAGAGGAAAAAAAAAAAAAAAAAAAAAAAAGGAAAGGAAAAAAACTACAGTTAAAATTAAAAAAGAAAAAAGAAAAGCACAAAAAATCCCACTCTCTCACACACAGAGAGAAAAAGTTGAGTGTACTGTTAGCAGAGGGAACCCATCCATTTACACAATCCCACTCCAAGCCAGCATATTCACAGTAGTTTTCAATAAACATCTACACAAGTCACTGGAGGGGAAAAAAAATCTGTTTTCTTTCATACAATTCCACAAAACTAACTGTCATCACAACCATCCTTGTGGCAGAAAAGTCCATATTTGCCTGCAGTTAAATCCGTCTGCAGCTGCCCTGTGGAAAAGACAGCCAATAATTGGCTTCTTTCACCTCTGTTAACCACGAACAAAAGTGTCATTCAGCTCCCAAATGGACAGAAGGCACCAATGGATGGGCAGCTAGCTGAGCCAATGGGCTGGAATAACAATAACCCTGTAGCATTTTCTTTTTCCTTTTGTTTAGTCTTTCAAAGCCCTTAATTAAGACCCTCACAAAGCACCCCTACAGGCTCCTTTCAATGAGGCATTACACGCCTGTTTTCTTGTATTTAAGGAAGAAAAGTAACAGGGATTTCTGAAACACATTAAGCAGTATACACAATTTCCACGTATTCACAACCGAAATACTGTTACATTTCAGCTTTTAAATATTATCGGCAATAAAAAGAAGTTCAAGTTTACTGCGTCCCCTCTTGGCGCTGCGTTCCTCGCTATTTTAAGGGGGGAAAAAAAATAAAATACAGCCGGTCATAAACGTGACATAGCTGCAGCAGCTCGCCCACATCCACCGCAAGGCAGCAGCTCCCAGAAGGCAGGCAACCGGCGGGGATGGGGCTGAGGTATCCCTGGGCCCAGGGAGATGAGGAAGCTGCTGCGATATGGATGCAGACTTGGGACCGCAACGCCAAGCGCTGGCACTGCCCAAAAACCAGCGCTTGTCCACACTCGGGTAGGCCCTGCTGGTTTTGGTGGCCTCGCAGGCGACTCAGTGCGGGCTTGTATATGATATTGTATATGATCTAGATGAAGGTCATCTGGATTCCATTAGGTACAACCGAACCGATGGAGTATCAGCGTTTCTGTGTGGAGCAGCACGTCACAGCTGCTTTGCAGCAGTGGAGGCAGTCTCTGCTAAGCAGCCCCTTTAACTCTTTACAGCCACAGAAACTTAGTATATGTTAGACCAAACAGCAGCTCCTTTCCTAAAGGACTTCTCCCCCAAACAGCAAACATAAAAGCTGTAAGAAAACCCCTATCCTCCTCATGGGCATAGGCTGCACAGGACATCCAGCCCTTTTCCACCCAAAACCAGCCTGAGTGACAAGTCAACATAGGAGCTTGCTTGGCAGGTCACCAAGTGGCGAGGTGATGAGGGGAAGGGACAGCAGGCGCAGAAGGTAGACCCAACAGCTAACAAAGCTCATCCCACAAGCTGCTCAGGCCTTAAATGACATCTAAATCAGCCTTAGATGGCTGATTTAAGGCCCAACAAATAATACACAACTATCACCTGTTCCCCACAGCGTTCTTGCTCTCTTCTACTGCAAGAAAAAATGGCATAGCTCTTCCAAAAAATAAGAGAGAAAAAGAAAAAAATATATATATGCATGATTTGGTTTAAGGCCTAACTTCAAGCATACATCTTTAGGAAGCCTGCCCACAAACCTTTATCACAACTTGTTATAGCACTGGCCTTGATGGTATTTCAACATCGGTCAAGCAGGAGTTTGCTCTCACGTTGTTGTGTTATTGGCAAATCCAGTCATTATTTACCAGAGCAGTTCAAGAGCCAGAAAGAACAGCAATTTCAATTCCAGCAAGGCACATCAAGTGTCATCCCAAGTGCATCCAATGCATCCGCTACAACAAATATCTCAACGAGAGCCTCTGATATAACACATTTCAAAACCAACCCCCTACGTGTTATACAGCATAGTGAGGCACACAGATTCTCACTGGAGGTAACACATGCCACTGCAATATAGTGTAAAAAAGCCAACCAAGACTTGGTTGGCAGAGGACTGTCCCTTTCCTCACACTGGCAAAGCTGCCCTTGTACCAGGACAGGATCCCTCTGTCCCCACTCGGTGCCCCGCCACCCCAAGCAGAACGAGCTGTATCAGCACGGGCAGGGTTTGCTGCTACAGCTGCCCACACATCAGGGGAAACTGCCAGCAAGACTTGGTTGGTCAGGAATCGCAGCCCAAACTGATTAGCTGTGCTAACCCAATTCAGTAGTAGAGCTCTGCACTTCTGGATTCTCCCCTAATATCAGTAAGATAGTAACGCTTACTACTGCTGACCCAAGAACCTAAAGAAGTAAGAACTGTTAGTGTATTTTCTATTTCTTTAAAAGAAAATCATAAAAGCAAATGAAATCTTTCTCAGAAACTCTCAGACAAAAACTGATAGCCACTGCCTGCCATCGTCACAAACAAACAAGGTCAAAGAAGCACTTACTGCTAGTTATTTTCTTTAAAAGGTCAATCTCTCTCTTCAGTTTAACACTGCTCTTAGTACTTATATGACTACACTTATATTTAAAACAGTAGATTTTTATCACTAAACTGTCAAGAGAAAAACAGCATACTTAATGCAAATATAACATCACAAGTATTTACATGAGAAACAAAGACCTACCACATGAACTATCTAGCCCACACTCTTTGCAACAGAGATTAAGGCTTGTCAAGTTTAATCATGTACATAGGATCAATTTTTATTTTTATTTTTTAATAATGTAAACACATCTAATGCACGTGTGATGGAAAAGCGAGAGACCCACAAAAGGCAACCAACTCATCCGTCTGTATTTCCAGCCTGCCTGTAGCCAGAAGTTGCATGTGCATCTTCCTGGCAGCAAGCATTCGGCAGATGAATCCAAACGAGAAAATTGGACTTGCAAACCTTTGTCTCCTCAGCTCTCTCTGCACAAAGAACACGGCCGTGTTCCTGCTCCATGATAACTATCACATGGGC
Source organism: Netta rufina (assembly GCF_964035555.1). NCBI lineage: Eukaryota > Metazoa > Chordata > Aves > Anseriformes > Anatidae > Netta > Netta rufina. The sequence continues at coordinate 9,063,928 of NC_140128.1, read as the reverse complement.
AGGGAAACACACCCCAGTTCTTACCTCAAGGCCACTGATGAACATAAATTATGTTTTGATAGAAAAACAATGTTATTGTTAAGACAGAACTCTAAAGGATGATGCGAGGTGGACAAAGCACATATCCCAATCTCCATTAATAAAGACATCTGGTTTTCCTTGCTCTCACTTACATGTATTTCAATCCAGTCTGGCTTCTTCTCCCTTTAAAGACTGGGTTTTACTGAATCAGTAAGCTGGGACCAGCAAAACTTGTCGTGCAGCTCAAAACCTGCCCTAGGTAGGGACACCTAAGGGCTAGCAACGCACCGTCTCCCTCATTACCAAGTTCATCCCTTACTACCATCAACACATCAGCTTTTCCAATCTACAGCCAGCAAAACTGTGAAAAGACACTACTAAAAAATTAACCCCCCCAGAAGTTAAGAGGGTGAAAGGGTTTTATTGGGACTGGTGAACACGGTTGTCTTTTAATTTGTTAAGTGTTGTAAAAGCTGGAAAGCAGATCTGAACTAGCACTCTGCACTTATGGTGTCAGATCCTACAACAAACACCAACACGTCTCAGAGTCACTACCAAATCTGAAAGGTATTTCTGCTGCTTTTTACTCTATTTACCACAAAACAGTTACGTATGGACTACAACAGTGACCATGGCAGAGAAGGCAGCATCCACAGCCCTTGGACGGATCAGGCAGTATCTTGTATAGTGTATAGACTAATACAAGCTGCAGAGGACAAAGCTCTTCGAACCAATTCTGTACCACCCACTCCAAGAAACAATCAAGAAGTCATGCCTCCTCCAACTACCACTGACTTAAGATAAAAAGATTTTAACAAAGAACTTCTCTGCTTTACTTTTGCCCATCTTTACCACTTGTATTTTTTTTTCCCTCCATACTACGTATCAGGAAGGGCAGTATGCAGAGCAATCAGAAAGATATAAACCTGAGAATTTCCACCAGATTAAATATGTATTTCTTTGCTATCACAGGAGCAATCAGTCTGGCAACACTGCATCACATCCAGCTCATAAGGAGTCATTCTCTTTTGACATTTAAATAGCATATGACTAAACAGCAGTTGCTAGTAAAAAGAAATGGCTGAATTAATAGACGTTAGTCGCTAATTTATATTTCCCTTCCTTTTTACCTGAATCACCCCACCACAGTATAAAAGGGAGGTACAAACTAGTGTTTTTCTGGTGAACACGTACTGCCTTCAGAGAAGAGAGAAACGTTTAAAACTCACTAATTCTCTCCACCTAGTAGTTGTGCTTCGGTGAAATGAAGCTTAACACCCAATGTAAAAGGTATAAATTATGTTTCCAAGACAGCTTCAGGCACTGCCGTGTTTGGAATTGCTTACCGAGCAACTACAGCTCTCCAAACAAACTCCTGTGCAGAAGGGTAAAGGGCAGTGAAGGTAATTATTGGAAGGAAATCTCTCCCTAGGCCAGAAAAGAATAATTAAGCTCATGCATGTTAAATCACACAGGGGAAGTTAACTCTGAAGTAATCAAGTGTAAGCGATAGCAAGACCTATCTACAATTTTCTTGAAAGGAAATTAAGGCAGTGGTAATCTAAAGTGTGATTGTTTAGGCAACACAAGCACAGTATCCCCAAAGTTAATTCGTGTTCTTTGTATAAATGTATACACTTCCCCTGCACACACACATATATACGTCCCTCCACCCCCCAGAGAAAACATGCAGTAACCCAGCAATTAAACGAGTGTGCTGAAACCTAAAGCAGTTAAACTGCATTCTGCAAGCCCGGATCCAACATAGTTTACTTATTGCTCATTAATCTCTCCCCAGATAGCATCTTCTCAACAGTTAAAAATACTTAAAATGTGACCGAGATTTTCAACGTTTAAGATGCTGGTTGTGCTTCAACCACCACTGTGTTTTGGAAACTGCCTTCTTCAAATGACTGCAACATATGGGAACAAGTGTGACGAGCTTCCAGCCTAGCAGTTCCTCAAAAGCCTTGGGCTATTGTGCAAAAACTTAATGAAAGTCATTTGAACAACCCAAAAAGATTGTGAAGGAAAGCTGCAACAGAATCTCCTCCTTCTATGTGAGTTGCGTTATCTGGGGCAAAGAGCCTTTCCAAGGCATTAGCAATGCCTTATTGCTGGCAAGACAGCATCGGAGTAGGCTTTGCTTGCGTTTTTAATTACACAAACACTTGATTATTATTCACTGAAGCTTCTTGGATGATCTGCATATATTCTCTGAAAATAAACTATGCCCTACCTGCTTTTAAAAATATAAAGCACATACAGAGTATGCGTTCATACATAGTTCAGGGAAATCTAAAAGAGACTATTTAGAACTGAAAGGTTAACAAGAAAATCCCATATAAACCCGTGCTTGCGAGTCCGAGCTTCAAAAGAGAAGCAAAGTGTTCACAGTAGACAAACCTTAAGGCTTTCCCAACATTTTTGGAGATATGCGTTGTTAAGAGATCTCCTATCGGCCTCAAAAGAATTGTCTGCTAATGCTGTTGTGCTGCAAGAACTGTTCTGCTTCCTTTACAAAACTTAACAACTTCATAATTGCTTGCCTCTTAACCCCTTCAGCAAATCCCTTGGATTAATTTTCCAAACCGTATCTCTACATGCCAATACATTTCTGTGGAGGTACAGAGCTGACCCAAACAGCGCCTGCACAGCAATCCCCACCACCACACATACACCTTGCTCTGTACTGCCAACATACAGGAAGGACTCCAACCCTGGAGCAACATGCTGCTGCTCCAGGGTTTCTTTAAATCAGAGGTGCAGGGACTGTTGTAATATTGAAAATGGTCACATACAAAATACTCTGCGTCTTTGCTGGTGATTTGTGCTGTGATTCACCTGTTATCTTAAAATCAGAAGCCACTTTTCAACCTGGCATAGTAGTTCAAGAAGGGCACCCACAATTAAAAGTGTACTTAATTAAAATGAGATGAGCAATTGTAGGCACTACAGATTTGTTGTCCTTTTTCTCCATAAGAGCACAATGAATTCCGATTTATCATCTTTGGAATGTTTTTGTTTCTGTTTTTGTTTGTTTTTATGTGTATGGGCATCATAAATACCATGGAGAATCCTTGGTTTCGCCAGTACCTCAAAAGTGTGAGAAGCCAGCAGAGACTGACTGTGCAAAAGCTATGGGGGGAAGTCATGTTCAACTAGCACCTGTTGAAAAGAAGTAGGCTGGAGAGCAGGGATAACCCAGCAATGCCAGCAGTCCTCAATGCTGCAACACACAAACAGGACAGTGAAAAAAGGAATTTTAAAAAGCCATCTAGTTTAGTAAAGTACATGTTGAGTACTTAGCCACTCAACAGGTCCAGCTCCATGCAGGCAAAAGCATAATTATTTTTGTCATGACTAATATTTACTGCTCTAAGGTGGTAGAAAAAAGCTCAGACTTCTTTGAGTTGTTCTCTCAACAAGTGGGGGGGACTCCACCCCCGGCAGAGAAAGGTGGCTTTAGAGGACATAGCAAAATTTATATATCCACAGATGTTTGCCAATTAACATGGTGTTCTGTAAAACTACCCCAAACCAGAAAAGCAATGGGAGCGTATGGCAGTACGTGTGCTTTGGATACCACTGTCAGACAGGATGGGTACGATGCTCAAGTCTCAGGCGTTCAAGTACACGTCTTGTGGTCATCAGAGAGCAAAAGCAAGGGAGCTAAACATTTTCTTTTGGTAGCATGAGGCACATATGACCACCTATTCTGCGCTAGCACAAGTGAAGCTCATGGAGGAAGATGATTTCATACTGCCCTGCTAAGGCAGAATTTCTTGACTTTGTGATTACTAAGCTACATGCACATTGCATGCCTCATGGTTGGAAGCATTTGTTTCTGTTGCGTTTATTACACTAACTGACCTTACATGGACAAAAAGCTACAAGGACAAGAGACAATGGCCAAGGACAAGCTGATGTGCACAGCAGCGTGGCCTATGGAAACCAACTGGTCCTCTTCTAGCAAGACAGGAAACCCATTACTGAACTCAACTTGATAAAAAAAGGGCTTTGGGAAGGATATTTTTGATGTTCATTATTTTTATTTCCCTATTTTCTCTTCATGACGGCACTGAATGAACTGAGACCCAGTGGGGACCCGCTTTACCTGAAGGAACTGTGGAATGTGCTTGGTTAGACAAGTTCAACAAATAGCCAGGGTATTTGGATATACATGTCAACCCCACGTGGGATGGAATCTCTCCCAACGATGGTATCAGGACACAAAAATTTGTCTTATGTGAAGGAAGAGACAACACTACATGCAGTCCTACTGTCAAGCAGGATTTTTGATGTGTTATTTAAATGACAGCCTTCTCTTTTGAAGAGATTTTCTTTTCTTACTGAGTAATTGTACCAGTAAAAATTAGCCCTGCAGTACAACTGCAGAGGTTTCTGCTGAAGCAGTGAGCAACTGTTATTTATTATCCTCACAAGAGATCAAAAACCTGCATAAAAATACTGAATATCAGGATACTGCACATTTTCTGACCTGGAAACCAGAGAGCTGTTTTTGTGGGAAACGTGGTAAAAAACAGGAACAAAAAACACGTAAACAAATTAGTTGAAGATTTTTAAAGTGAGATTTCAAGGAAGAGCACGTCAATTCTAAATAAATAATTGACCTAGATATTCAAGAGATGTAATGTCTCCACTAAACACTCACAGTGCTAGCACATTTGCCCTTGGAAGAGACCCAGATTTTCTACACCTAACAAGACTCACACTAGTTCTGTAAAATATTAACAGTTTGGTCAATATTAGCACATGCATTTTCTTTTTTTTTTCCCTTCCCAAATCCAAGTGTTAAAACCACCAGCAGGAACAACTACCAGAAGGCAGGAGCCTGTCCAGGTCCAAACCAGCAGCAGCTACATTGTCAGAGCAAGGCCCCATAACATGTGAAGTTGTTCGGGATCGTGTCCTTTCCTTCCCCTCCCCACCACAACCTCCATGGTCCAACATCTGGGCCTACACACACGGATCTTTTGAACAACGCAAGGCTTCCTTCAGTAGGTTCAAGGGCTCGTAGTTTGTGCAGCTCCGAGACCTGCAGGCACAATTCCTGGTCCAAAGGAGGTCTCCTCTGGTTCAAAACCAACACGTTCCTCTCGCCTCCAACCGTGCCTCCTGAAAAAGAAGATGGCTCTCTCAAAGCGTGTGCATGCTGGAGCTGAGCCAAGCTGGATCCACTGGCCCTGCCAAGCCGAGAAGCACAGGCAGGTCTGCATGCAGATACATCAGCTGCTTCTGAGACCTGGCCTCTGCTTTCAGAGACACGGTCACCTTACTGATGTTGGCTGCCGAGATGGTTCGTTGTCCACCTGGGATTCCCCTCCCTCAGCCACACGAGGCACAAGGGCCTTGGCAGGAGCATTTTGCGAGCTCCCCGCAAAGCTCAGGGCCAGCTTACCAGGCCAAAGCCTCCAGCCCTGTGCCCTCACAGCCCCACTGCTGCTTGCAGAGACGGGAACGAAACATCCCATATGTTTCCTTTGTCAGCAACATGCCTATTGAAAGCACAGCCACGCGGGTCTCCCCGCTGAGACGCCGGGTCAAGCTATTCATGGGCAGCTATGCGGATGTCAGAAGGTAATGGGAGAACTCCCAAACAACAACACATTTTCACAGGACAAGGTTATAAAATGCACAACTGTGCTTGCAGCATCATTAAGCTAAATTAAACAGGTTTAGGCCTCCCCTGCATACCTCAGAAATTGCACATCCATTTATGATTCATTGCTAATTGTGCACCACTCGAAAGCCCAAACACACTTTCTCAAAGATTTCAGGGTGAAGAAAAGCCCTCGTGAGACCCAGCGTTCCCCCAGCACTGGCTGGGGGAGAGGAAAGAAGGAAGTACAGCACTTAAATACTCATACTTAAATAATAAAGCATTCATCTGAGAGCTGCAGAGACAGCTGTTTACTCTCCAGAGGCCTGATTTCTCAGGGCACTCCTCACAACACTCTCAACAAGTTCACCTCCCTTGGGATTTCTCTCAATTTCTTCCTCAAGATAAAGAAATAGCACTTGATCTTGTGGTGAAAGTCTTTAGTCCTTCCCCGAACACAGCACCGTCTGTATCACTCCTGTTCACCTCCCTCCCGACCACAGGGATGGTCTGAGGCTCCTCCTGCACTGTTGATGTAAGGCTCACAGGAATTGATTTCTGGATTTTAAAGTTCCTTCATTTTCATTACAGCTTTCTTACTCCTGAACATAATTATCTTCAATATTTCCTCAACTTCAGGTGACAAAAAGAAGTCGGACTCAAAAACTCCTTAATACTCATCTTCCCCATGTCAAAACCTTGAGGCAGAGCTGTCAAAATCACAGATCGTTGTCTCAGGGACTTACAGGCACCAAAGTTATAGAGCAAAGCTTTTAATTAAATGTGGAGCTATCGACAACAGAGTTGAACAACAACAAGATCTGTCATACCGTGCATCACATTTCAGCAACAGACCTTACAAGTTTCAGGAGTTACCTTGCGTTATAGTACCAAAGATCTAGCTAGGCTTACAAGTGGCATCACTTGAGAAATGAGAGAAATGTTTTGCAATGGTGCAAAATACACTGCCCATATGTTCCACATGCTCATCACTTCTCAGGTGTCCTCAGCCAATTGTACTCATTACACAGGAAGGCAAAACACAAACAAGGAAAGCCTGGAAGGAAGTCATTTTATTTCTGCCATGCAGCGAAGACCATTTTTCCTCTGACAAGATACCAAATGAAACCACCAAGACATGCTTTTTAACAGGTTGACAAAAAATTATAGCTGAAATTCTCTTACCTAAGAGAATTTTACTAATTTCTAGGCACGCCGTATGAGCGAACGGCCCACCTAAGAAAAATATGACTCCCCTGTAACTCGGGGAGTATGCAAAGTAAATACAGAAAGCACCTGGAAAACGAGGCTGGCAACAGCTCATTGGGTGATGTTCTTCATTTCCAAAGCCAAACATCTTTCACAGCTGTCAGACCCTGCTCCACCAGGGCACACACACAGATATCACCTGCTCAAGAGCAGCTATCTGCTTTTTTCTCCCCCAAAACATGTTATCACATTGATTGACATGCACAAAGCCATCAGTTATCTGTTGTGCATTGTAATTCAACTTTTTTTTTTTTTTTTTTTTTTTTAAAGGACACCCGAACTCAAGTGCTCTGTTGTTCTCTGCAGAATGTATATCAGTAACAATGTCAGTTTATTGACTATGCAGAATGTGCTGTCGAATTCAGGATAAAGCTGAAACCCAGTTCAGTTCCCCCCCCCCATCTCTCAGCCAGTATAGTACATTTCTGCCAGTTCTGGCCTTGCTGCAGTCCTGGAACAGTTAAATTATTCAGCAGTAAAATTGAAATGCAGTCAACAATTTCAGTTATGTATTTTAAAATACATGACATAAGATTTGAAAATATTGGAAACTTTCTACTTCAGTGAAACGCGCTGACAGCTGCAGTAACTCAGCACTTTTAAAAATAAAGTCCACTCTTCTGCCAGGTAGATCACATGCCGTTTCTGCATCATTTAATTACACTTCCCAAGCACCAACACATACAACGCTAGGTGCTCTCCGTTTGGACTTGACAGCATTATTTAGCTCCCAAACTCAAATGAATCTGGACCTGATTCTGATAAAGGCTTTCACACAATTTCCTAGCAAGGACGAAATTTATATAGTGATGTTGAGGCCCTCCTCTCCTCCGTCCAAGCCACCATCCCATACCCCCTGAGCTGTTTGCTTCTGTGTGAGCAGAGGAAGTGTTCACAGCTGCGCCCGTGTTCCCAGAAGGGCTCTGTAGGGCACCTGCGCGGTGGGAAATAATTAAGAACCAATATCACATGAGCAGAAATCTCTTTTCTGACCACAGTTTGAGAATATCTTATCAGAAAACTGCAGCAGTACTTGAAAGGCAGGTATGAAAAACTACGGAAGAGAATTTCCCTGTAGCAAACCCCTGGGTCACCACTGCAGCAGTCTTCCAGGTAGGGAGGGTGGTCGGGGACCACTAACATTTGGAAATGCCCTCGAAACCTCTGCTAACACAGGCTTCCTAACATTGAAATCCTCAGCCTCTGTTTCCAGGTTTCTTTTGATCATTTTCATCACGTCGGGATGGCTTCTTCTCCTGTCTTATCCTCTTGTGTGTGTCTTCTCCGACCTTTGTCTCCTGTTTCTAGGATCATGCAGATTCTTCACCCAGGCTGCATTCGACTTTGTACTTCCTCCTTGAAGAGCCCCAAGGCCAGGCCCCCAAGCAAAAGGGCACAGCCTAAACCCCACTGGGACCCCGGTGGGATAGCTGCTGGCCACGGAGCCCCACACACAGCACCGAAGCCAACGAGCCCCGTCCATTTCACTCCCTTGCTTGTTTGCAAAACACTAAGCAGGCAAACACGGGTTGTTTGCAGATTCCCCAGCCCATAAACACATCAGCTCGTACCCATTCCCAACAGGAGGGAGATCTTTAGGAACAAGCACAGGGGTGGCAGAGAAGAGGGAAGGGAAAAGCACGACCGACGCTCAGAGACCCTCCCCGAGCCCAGCAGCTCCCACCCTCTCTAAAACGAGATATGGGTGCTCAGCCCTTCCGAAATCTAGGCCAGTAATTTTCTCTGGGTAAATAAGCGCTTGTGTTCTGCAAAAATTGCTGCCTTAGATGTAGAATACAAAACAAATAAAGATCCTTGCGGAGGAGGTTTCTTTGGGTTTTGTTTTGTTTTTGAGTCCTTATATTACAGCTTCCATATTTTCCATCTCAAGCAGATAGTTACTAGTAAATTCCTCTCAAGAACTAGCTAATTATTTACTAGCATAAACCTGCTTACACTAAAGTCCAACCTTTTTTTTTTTTTTTTTTTCCACACTTAGTATTTGCTCCCCCAAGTCACATTTATGAGTCTCTGCCAGTAAGCACCAAACAAGAAGTGACATATTGCTGATATAAATGAGCTCAACATATCAAACACACGCCAAATACCTGACAAATTATGTGTTACGGTGGGGCACTGGCGTTTTTTTTTCAGGGAGGAAGAAAAGGAAAAGAGGGGTAGCGGCCAAACATCAAGTTTGCTGCCAACAGAGAACATGAAAAGGGCAAAAATATGCAACGGGCTTTGAAACAACCACCTCACTTCTCTGTGCACCGCTTCTCCCGCCTGCAGCAGCCCAACGTCACGCAGATGGAGCCGGTCCCCTCGTGCCAGCTGCGTGTCACCACGCCATGGTGGCAGCACAGGGACCGGAGAGGTGCCATAGCTGAAAGGTGCACACAGCCACCTTTAGCGCCTCCAAAATGAGGGACAGGCAAAGCCCCTGCCAGCTTTAGGGCTGGGATCTGTCCCTTTGCACCAGCCAGGGAGGTGGGGCTGCACCAGCACCGAGGGTTAGTAAAGCAGGGTAACAAGGTTTCTGATGGTTAACAGAAACAAACACATTAAAATGACCTTTCCTGAAGAGTTATGGAAATCACATTTCTCAAAAGACAGAATGAGTGTTTTGTTCCTTGCCATCCTAACACCAGGATACAGCGAATGCAGAGACCTAGACAGTGCAACTGCGAAAGCTAATTCGATAAGGCTTCTCTATCTCAGGAGGGCAGCAATTATGCTACATTTTCCAGACTCAAGGCTGTGTCTGGACATCCTTCCTCTTCTCCATAACCACTCTGCGAGACAGCATTCGCAGAACCCCAGCCAGGTCTTGACCGTGCTTATCTGACAACAGGGGGATGCTCAATGTCCACACGTTGGTGCCTGGTGTATTAGGAGGCCACGTCTCACATCCACCCGCTGTGCTGCACTGCTGCTCTACAAAAAATACAAGTGCCAGAAGGAAAGACACCAAAACACTCCAGCTTTGCTGATTCCAAACAGAACCATATAATTTTGCCATTTATACATAAACACAGCAGGAAATTAACACAAACGTGAGACAGCGGGGGTATTTCTGCATAGTCTGTAAACTGAAAAGGCGATCAGCTCTCTGCAGTTGCTGAACCAGCCTATGTTACAAAATGACTAAAACAGGATCCTTCTGAACTTGGACACCTTGATCGTACACAGCTCTTGCACAACACAGCACGCAGAAAGGCTGCCAGCAGTAGGCTAGATGGGTTAGGAAAAACAAAAGACGAGAGGACTGTTTCGTCCTGCAGAGGTCTATCCTTCATGGGAGAAGTGGATAAAGGAGATTTGAGGGTTTTGAGAGGCAATGGACTTGGAAGGAGGTGACACTAGAACACGGCCAGCAAAACTGGAGAGCTTTTAAAACAAAAGCAAGCAGCGATTGTGGGCTTGCTTCACAAAGGGAGGGTGGCAGAGAGCATAAACAAGTGTGCCACTTCCAGCATTTGTGCCCAGCATCGTGTAGAAGCGTTGAGACTTCAGAGCGACCAGGGGCTTGAAAGCACTCCCTTCACAACTCGAGGGAAGAAAAACGAAAGCCATGGACCCTGCCACTGGGAAAACTTAAGGGAGTGGCAATGGGGGGAGGGAAATCCTGGACAAGTTCATCAGAGGCACTAGAAATAAAGTTATCTGCAATGTTTTCATATTTATAGTGCCCCAAATATAATAGCAGGCCCTGCGAAGCGACTGCACCACCAACGGCTGTCAGGCAAGCCTCTGAAACAGCCAGGCCCATTTAAGACGTCCCTGAAGCCATTATCTGGGATTATCTGCTTTTTGTCTCCTGCCGAGCACTCCCATAAGCATCAGCCTCCCAAAACTGGGATTTCAGTTCGAGGACAGGCATCCTTGGGAAGCAGAAGCACCCTCAGCACGCCCTGCCGTAACTTCCTGCCATGACCGCGGAGGTTTTCAGGCACACAGGACACGAAGCCTCACAGCTGAGATGGGGAACGTACAGCAGTGATCAGCGAAGCCAACAAAACACTTGGACGTTCTTGCGTATCGACTTGTCAGACAGTTATTTTGCAACAAAATAAAATCACAGCCTTCGTAAACAGAGAGCCAGGCAGCTGGTAATTAAGCGTTACATAAACACCCACCTAAATTACACAGAGCCAATGGCCACCTCCAGCACAAGCACCAGGCAATTACCCCGGCGGTGTCCTCCCCGTTCCTCCCCTCCCACCACCACCAGCCCCCTGCCACCCCCCTGAGGGACCTCCCAGCACCACCACCAGGCGAGGTGCTGGCTAGGGGCACACCTTGGCCTTCCTTTCCTCGGGCCTCCCTGCTCAGCACACGTCCCCCCAGAGGTCTGCTGGACCTTCCACCAGCCACCAAAGGGCAGGAACATGCAGGAAACACAGAGCGAGGCCGGGAGTCCCAAGGGACACGCTCCCGAGGCCCCGCTGGAGTCGCCGCCTGCCTTAATGCGAGTGGAGGTTATGTTAAGCTATTAAAATGAATGCAGGGAAATTAAAACACGAGTAGTGAAACAGAAATACCAGCTCCCTTCCACGCTTCTCTGCTGCCTTGGAAGCCCTTGGCTGCCAGCTCGGGTTAATTGTCAGCAACAGCTCCCAGTCGCTCTCCTGGCCAAAGCCAAAAAACGTAGGCACGACTTGGCCCTTGGTATCGCAGCCCATTCCCTGCTGCCCTCCTGCAGCCATCTCCACGCCATGGACTCTCTGCTGCCATGGCTATAATCAAAAAAAGCCCCACAGCAACGCGAAGGGGATTTCCTGGCATAGCTGTGCTGCCAGGCACGGAGCACGGAGCAGCTTTCTTCTCTTCATGTCGCTGAGACACTTGGCCGTGACACCAACGTGTCAGCTAGGGGGTGCGATCCATTTATTTATTTATTTGCTCCACGCAAGCTAATTCAGCTTCCCTGGCAAAGCTGCACAGCCCGAGCAGGTTCAGAGGTGAGTTTTCTAGGGCCTACAAAGCTGTTTTGTGCCTACCCTACATTTCCAGCAGCCGTGCCGCAACAGAGGCGTATTCAGGCGCAGAAGTGCCACGAAGGCACCCAGTTTTTCATGTTGCAAGCGAGGAAACAAGAACCAAGACGCAAATGGGGATCCTCCAAGGCCACAGCAGTAGATGGCCACAGAGCTGCTTGTTTCCAAACTGGGCCACCCACGGCGGACACAAACACCCCTCCACGTGTACGTGTGCATGTGTGTCCCCTCTCGCTTTGGCCCTAAGCCAGAGCAGGAGCCTTCTGGGCACCTACCTGCTGGGAAAGTAGGAAGCTACACCTGAAACTCTTTGGCAACCTTATCTGCCGTGGGTGTTGGCTGTGCCATTACCCAGCAAATGCCATCTTGCAGGCAGGCAGGGACAGCCCGATCCCTTTCCACAGGGCAGCCAGACGGCGCGGGAGCCATAAACCCAGCACCCAAACACGGTGTATGGCAAATACTCCCCAAATAGCTCCTGCCATGGGGCAGCAGCCTGGGGGGGACCACAGGAGGCTCGTGGTAAGGCCTCCCAGCCCCGGACACACCGGGGGGCGGCTCGCAGGAGGGCTCCCGGAGCGTGGCCGGGCAGGGGGCGCAAACCCGGACCCGCTCAGCCTCCGGAGCCCCCGGGGGCTTCAGGCACCGCCGAACAAAGGCAGCGAGGCTCCGGCCCGAGGGCAGCCGCGCTCACACGGCGACCACCGGGGGTCCCCGTGTCCCCGTCCCCGTCCCCCTCCACCTGCCCGGGGTTCAAGGCGGAGCCCCCCGCCCCTCGCCCCCCGTCCCCACTCACAGGGCGTGCGTGAAGGCGCTGAGTCCCGGGGGCACGGCGGCCAGCCCCCTGCCGGAGCAGTCCACTCCTCGGTCCCCGTCGCAGCTGCAGGCGGCCGGGCAGGGCGGGGGGGAGGCCCCGCCGCCGGGCCCTCCGGCCGAGCTCCCCGGGCCCCATGCGACGAGGCCGAGCAGAGCGAGGAGGCACCGCATCGCCGGCCCCCCCTCGCCCGCCCGCCCCGGCACGGCACGGCACGGCTCGGCACGCCGCAAAAACGCGAGAATAACGAAAACAATAGCTAAAAAAAAAAATAAAATAAAAATGAAAAAAAAAAAATTAAAAGCACGGAAACGACCAGAAATAAATATTTTTTTTTTTAAAAAAAAAAAAAAAAAAGCTCTCTCCTCCGGCCGCCAGCCCGCTGCTGGCCGGCGCGGCGCGGCCCTGGGGCTGTCTCAGCGGCGCGCCCGCCCCATGCAGCGCCGTGCCCTGCCCTGCCCTGCCCTGCCCTGCCCGGCCCGGCCCGGCTCAGCCCCGCAGGTAGGGCGCGGGGGCGGCCATCGCCGGGTGCCGCGGGGCGGTCCCCAGGGAGCGCGGCCGCCGAGCGGCGCGGGGCTGCGGCGGGGCTGCGGGGCGCGCCCGCCCCTCCCGGCCCTGGGTGGCTGCGAGCCGCGGCGGCGGCGGCTGCTGCTGCTGTGCGCCCTGCGCCGAGGTGCGTATGCTAATGAGGCGGCCGCCCCGCCGCCCCCATTGGCCGGCGGGTCGTGAATATGCAAAGCGCAGGCGAAGTGTGGCCAATAGGCGGCGAGGGGCGGGGCGGAAGGGGGCGGGAGCTGGCTCCGCGCCGCGCCCCCGCGGCCTGGAGGCGACCGCGCAGCGCCGCGGAGCGACCCCGGCCCGGGTATAGTGCCTGGGGCTGGGGGGGGCTGAGCCCTAAGGAAGGTGGCGAACCCCAGCCTTGACACGGCTCGGAAACGCGGGGACGATTTTGGGGGAGAACGGTTACACTGCAGGAAGAAATAAATAAACAAACAAACAAACAAATAATAATCAAATAAATAAATAATCAAATAAATAAATGAGATTTGCTTTGATAAAGCCAAAGACTTGCCCAGAAAACGACTTTAACGTTAAGCACCTTCGCCTATCTCACAAGAGACGCAAGGCCGCCGAGGTTCACGGCTTAAAAACAGCACACGGAGAGCAAAATGAAAGAGATACACGACTCCCACATCGAATAAAAGGAGAGAAATCTTAATTAAATAATAAAAAAAAAAATGTTGCTAATTAGATTTTACCTCTACGCGTAAATGATACGTCAGCTTCCGAAGGCACCGGGCCTGTGGCACCCCCTGCAGCAAGGGCTGCCCGCATGGCGTGCAGGCACCTCGCAGCCTGGCTCTGGTTCGTGTTGGGGTGTCCCCGGAGCTGCCCTCGGGCCTTTTGCAGCCAGAGCCCCCCCTACCAAAACGGGCCATCGGTGAAAAGACCACGGGTGGAAAACTTCTGCTCACCAAGCATGCGTTTAGTCGCCTCCCATCACCACTGGTTTGGTTTTTTTGGCTCATTTTATGCCTTCATTGGGTGTCCCACTGCTCAGACACAAGCCAGAGACAGCGCCGTACCTGCTGGCAGCTGGTACCTGACCATCACTTGCCTGGCCCTCCGTCCCTGTCCCTTCAGCAGCAACTCCTCATTTGCCCTCATCTGGGCACAGCTTTGAAGTCCTCAGGCCCTACGGGCTTTCCCAGGGGGCTGCAAAACAAGTACATGCGACCTGGTGAGGGCAGAGCCGTCCTTATTAAGGGCCGATGGGTTTCACGATATTTAAGGCAAGATTACTAGGAATTAAACCAAACCAGAACAGCGTTTGGATGGTGAAATCTGGCTTTGCAGAGGGCCAGCTTAAGGACTGTGTAGCATTAAATCCCGCTTTAGCCCTATCTTGAAGAATTATAATGTGGCCTAAGTAACGAGAAAGAGTAAACCTAACTTCAGCGACAAAGCCTTCGCACCAAAGTTAGTCTCAGAACATGCATGTGGATCCTAAGCTGTTTAGCAAAACATTATTACAGCTCCCACGTTAAAGGAATAAAATCCTTTTGTTTAAGCTCTGTATTAAACAAACCTCCCTTGATAAACTTCCTATCATCATCACAGGATAACCCTAATGCTCTGGGAATTAAAAATAAAAATCACATATTGAAACTTGTAAGGGAGCAATTGCATGCTCTGCTCTTTTCATTACCAAAACATTTGGCTGCACTAGCAAGGACAATTATTTCTTTCCAAGCCATAGGTATCAGCACATGCCCGGTGAAGTCGCAGGGGATACGCACTCCATAGAGTTTGAGTTGGATTTTCTATTGGTATAAATTAACCTGATAACATGCCCAGATGCACTTTATTTATCCAAGTCAGCTTCTGTACATGCCAAATACCTTATTTTGGCAAGTATTTTATTTTGGCGTGTTCTCAGAAATGACGAGGTAACTGCCATAAGCCTGATTTCTTCCTGTACCTGGAGCCTTGAAGATCCACACAAGTGTTATTTCTGTTTTGTTACAGCAAGTAATTCCTCCTCGTTACCTAACACGGCAGGGTCCGTGCTGCTTCCCCTCCCTCAAACGCTGCAGTGAAACAACAGACCTGAGCTGATTCATATTTTGAAGCAGTACAAAGAATTTATTCACCTGGAGGTGTTTTAGTTTCTCTAGGACTAACTTTAAGTTGCTATCCTGAAAAGCGCTTGAGAAGGTGCCCAACCCAACAGGCTTCGGATTTCCCATAACCAGGGGTAAGGGCTGAATGAGAGCCTTATTTCAAGTAGTTTGTGTTTTCATACAGAGGAAGGGAAAGTAAATGTTCAGTAATTAAATTTTATGATCAAATTGAGTTATCAGCTATTAAAATATCTTCAAAAATTTGGGCATAAGCGTACGCTAGTTATTTTGGGACTATTTTCTTCTCTCTGCTAATTTTCTATTCTTCTCTTTTTTTTTTTTTTTTTTTTTTTTTTTTCCCCCACTAACAATTTACTTCCTATAATTTCCTTCTGGCTTGCAATGCAGGGAAATTCAAGCTGTGCTCTGTAGCACAAGCTTAATGCAAAAACGACTGCACCTGCAAAACAAACCAGAAAGCTGAAAACGTCACGGAGCTATTGTTCCTCAAGAGAGCACCCTGGCTTTTCGGTCACAGCAGACAGGCTCTGACATTTCTCCTGCCAACCCTAGCCCCGCAGAGCTTTATCCAAGGCCTCCCTTCAGCATTTGTAGGGCAAGATCCAGGCAACTAAGTACCTTAGGGGCCACGAGCATTTCTCCACCTCGGAGATCAGCTTTGTTTGCCAACATTTTTGGAAACATTTTTTATGATGTCACATCTGTTGTTAAATAGTGAGGAGGTCATATAAAAACTGAATAAACATCTTTAAGTTTTAAAATCACCACCAGGCCTAAAAGTCAGAGGATACTTGCACTGGAGAGGGTCTGGTGCAGATTTGGGATCTGACACTCATTAATGCTGATGCTTTCCAAGGGGTCTGGACACACTGCAAATAGAGTTTTGGTGGAGGAGAGCAAATGGACCCGTCACTGATGAATTGCTGCTCAGAATATATATCCACTGGCCATCATTGCAAGAATGACCCAAAAGCATGGCTTTTATACCAAAAATGCCAGATGGGACACAGAAATTAATGTGCAAATTTTGGGGGACACTCAGCACAAAGTGATGTTATTTGTCAGTGCTTCATGGATCACAGCCTTCAGAGACAAGTATCACTTCCCAGAAGTAATTGTCACTTTATCCTGATCTTCCTTTTATCTTTTTTCTTTTTAAATCACTTAACTAGCAGCATTCTCCTTGTCTAATCAGAGTTACTTTGGACTTTTCTTTTGAATATACCTTCACATTCACCTAAAGCTGTTCCTGCACACAGTTACCAAACTGCAGTGTCACACACTTAATGCTGCTCAGACACATTGTGCACATCTCACACTTTCCCAAAGCATCAGGAATACCACATTAACTGTGGAGCATGCCTGGGACCACAAAAAAAAAAACAAACAAAAGGCTACCACTGGTGACATGGGTATTTGCATCTCAAGCTGTCTGTGCTGATAGCCAGACTCACTTTTGTATCCTTTGGAGATATTAATAAATAAATAAAAGCTCAAAATTAAATTACAGAAGAAACTGAGGAAAAGAAAAAAACATTTTTGTAATTGCTGTGTTTTTACTTCGTTTCTCTTCAGCCACTAAACCCATGATTTCTTAGCAATAGATTGAGGCTCTCTGGAGCCATGCTATTTGTACCGTGTTTGCATTGCGAAGTACAATAGGATCCTGATTCAAACCCGGGACGCCAAGGCACTACCGAAATGCAAGTAATACAATAAATCACTAACCTTTGCCTTTTACTTACTGCCGCTTGGAGTAGGTGAGAGCTGTGAGGACTGCTCTGCTGCTAGCCAGCCTGTCTCCAACACAGATTAGATTTTATTCAGACAATACTACTGCGCTGCTCGGGCAGGGAAGCCGAGCCATGATTAGATAAGAACCACATGCAGGTGATTTTACTTACCTTTGAAGTACACAGGACAAAACCCAACACTGCTCAGGAAGACAACATTTTATTTATTTATTTATTATTTTATTTTTATTATTCTTTTTCCCTTCCATTCCACAGATCTATTTTCTAGATAGCAAAGGAGAAATCAGAAAGAAACTTGGAAGAACTTAGGATCTGTTTTAGATCATCAGACATATGACGGACAAAAGTCCAGTAACTTCACACAAATTGGCTAACTTGGATATTCATATTTGCCTTCTGTGCTGTCAAATCACATTAACAAGCCAGGAAAATAAAATACTATTAAAATAATGGAAGAAGGGGAGGGAACTTAATTGTAAGAGGGAGGAAATTACTGTTTAAACATCACAATTTCTTACCAAGACACATTTCGAAGCAGTATTTTCTAAAACCGAAGATGATCCCCCAACAATATCAGAATGTATTGATTTTACTCTGGATTTTGTATTAACAGAAACGCTTCTACATATGAAACATTTCTCAATACATCAAGTGGCAGAGCCAAAGAAATACCAAGATCCTAAGAGGTATCTGAGGACAGCTCATTTTGAAATAAGTAGAGGAAGTTTCCCCAGGTCTTGCAACGTTCAACAATATGCCTTTCTTCTTCAAAGAGTGGGAAGAAATGCTTAGCACGTGTCTAATCTGAAGGCTTTTTTTGGCAAGCATATATTAGAATACAACTCAGTTTTGTAGAATTTTCTCCTTCATTTTTAAAGGGGAAAAGCAGAAGAGTTTTTCAAGAAGAGGCAAACTATGGACTATGGACAATTATCACGCCCAAAGCAGGTTATAGTATTTTTGCTTGGTCATTAACACAGCATTGCTAATAACCAACAGCCCTATAGTCAGAAAACGGTACAGAAATGCCTTTTAAAAATATATTTATATACATAGATGGCTGGGGAAAACCATTTTTTGCTAACCCTATTAAAACAACCTTGTCTCCTGATACCTACGTTCATCAGGCCACACAATTGGTTCGAAGCAACTCTCACACACCTTGCATAGGAACATAGCTCTTAAATTAGCTTCCAATCAGGATTGATCTTTGATTGATTGATCAGAAACCCATCTGACTCCAACTCTTGGGCTTCCATGTCACTTCACCTCATTTGTCTATCCGCTGTGGTCACACCTACCCTTGCACCAACGAAGTTCCCTCGACCTTACGCTGCGCTTTTTGAGTTCACTGAAGGCAACAGCAAAACTCAGAGCACCAAGACACAGTCCACCGGCCTCTGCAAGCTTACTGAACTCAACTGGTGCAGTATGTGGGCAGAAAATGGCAAGTGCCAGGACAAGAAGCAAACCGAGGATGAAAAGGTGTTAGGAGCGCAGCAGGCAGGGTTCATCGGGTTATGTTAATATGTAGCCAGTCTCAGCCGCATACAAGTTTCGCCTTTTCCAATTAGCATTGTTTTAAACTTGGATGAAAATACACAGCAGCACCAAACCCAGCACGAACCTCCATGAGAAATTATCGGGAGGGGCAAATAACTTCAGTGGTACAGTTGCTCTGTCTGTGAAGTGTAGATGTTTGGTTCTGCTCAGTGGGTGCACTTTTAAGAAGGAATATGTACTTCGACAAAGTACTTTTCCAGCTTGTTTGGATGCTGACTGCTAGTTCATGGTTGACATCAGAAGTCAGGCAAAAATAGGTGTTTTAACATTTTTTTTCCCCAGTTGTTTGGAAGTCAAAGTAGTTATGCCTGTAATTACAATAAAAAACACGAGGTAGCTAAGCTCCTGTTTTTTAAGATACGAAACATCATTACCTTTATTCAGTCTTTGATTCACTTTTAGTCTTAAAATGCAATTCAGAGCTTTTCTCTATGAATCTGGACTATATTTAAAAGAACACAGCCAGATCATGGAAATTACTTGTTTTTTAAAAATTAAACTGAAAATTCATACTCCCAATTCAAGTGATACCAGTCTTCTGTATCAAATAAAAAAAACTATAAAAACATTTTTGCATGTATTTTCAATTCCCACTCCAGCCTACCTATATGAAAAAAAAAAAAAACACCTTTTTGCATTCAGAACTGAAGCATTTCTCCTGCCTTTATCTCAGTTCATAACTTTAGGCACATTTTTCTTAAAAGACCTTACAAGGTCTTTAAGCTAGGAATTACAGATATTTAACATCTCATTACTGGAGATGCTTGCTTCAAACAATTAAAAGATAATATCTGACTCAGAATAATACACATCATGTAAGTTCATGCAGCTGAAACTAAGGAGGTCTCTAAAACGCAGGAGGTCCACGATATTACATGCCCTTTATAGCATTCTAATTTTCTCCTCGTCTCTCCAACACATCACAAAACATAGGGCAGAAAAGGCAAGATTCATGAGCAACCAAGAAAACAAACTAAAACCCAGGATTTAAAGTTTTCTTTGCACGCCCACACACATGCACTGTTTATGTTATGCCCCAGAGATTATAAACACCCAACTACAGCTGCCTGAAAACAGCACCAAAAATGGAAAGTCAGAAAAAAACACACAAACACAATGCACGTGAAATTCACCTTTTATTTTTCTGTTGATAAAACCCCGAGATCCCTCACAGCAGCAATAGATGCAGAAGATACCTGCAGAACTGTTATCTCTTCTTAATCTGTTTGCACACCCAAGTGTGTCAAGTGTGTAGGGACTGCATATTAACACAGTACAGGCACTGCTCAGTAGTAAAAGAAATCAAGTTTCTCAGCATATTTTAATCCACCCTTTCCTCAACATAATAGGGTTTTCGTAGTAATAAAAGATGACCGTTAACGAGTTATTTGCTAATTGGATATTTTTTTGCTGTTACAATTAAAAAACACTTGGTATTAAATTCTACATGTACAATTTATATGCCCGGGTACACTTCCCCACATTTTGTAGTGGATGACAAACTGTAGCCAAATGCTTCCACTCAGAGTGACAACCCTACTGCATTCAGCAGCTCTAGCTACACCAAAGTATTTCCTTAGAGTAACAAAAACCACTGCTTTGTTCAGTAACACCAAGGGATACACGTTTTAAAATGCACATTTCTATCTTGTATCCATACCTTTCTTTAATATATATATTTATATATAGCTCTAAAGCAAATATCTACTATTTTACAATTAAATTAAAACACATCCACGATTGATCTAACTAGTGATTTTGGTCTCAATACTTTAAACATTAGTTGTTCCATAAAAATATACAATTCAACAACATGGTCCTATCAGTGACATGAGGCCTTTAGATAGAGACCCATGACAGATAATCAACCACGCATTTCAGTGCTCAATGTCATCTAACTGATAAATATTTATACTGCATTTTCAAACTATCAGTATCTTTAAAATCTCAATTTCTCTTTGCAGGCTTACCATGCTTGCATACACGCAGAAAGCAATCACATTTCTCACTGGCCTGTAGCAATCACATTTTTTTCTTTTCCCATAGATGAGCTGAAGAAGTACAAACTTCATGCTGTCATTTTTAGATCTTTAACCTTTTACTTTCTTTCACATACTGAATTATTTCACAATCGATCGTACTGTTCCATGTGGAAAAGCTAGGGAGTAGCCACATGGTCAGAACTGCACTTTTAAGTCTCTAAGAACTTTATTACTAAGAGTCAATTAGGATGCACTCATAGCTGCCATACAAGTTAACAGACACCCAGTAGACAATCAAGTTAATTATAGATATATACCAAAATGTGAAGCTTTTAAAATAAACTAAGCTACACAAGTACAGCCTCAAACCTGGTAGGTTCACAGAAGTGTACTTTTGTCCAGAAAAAGGTTGTTTAAAATGGCACACAAAAAATGAGCCACCATCAACCACACTTGGAAAAAGACATGGTTTATACCTGGAGATTTCCTTATTGCCACCACAGCACCATTCCATATCAAGTTTTACAGCGATGTTGACGCTGCTCCTTCTGCAGTACAAAGGTGAACCCTCCAAATCAGAAGTAGTCAGCAATTAACCCCAGACAAGTTCACATTAGGGTTACGCAACATGTAAGCCTCGGAACGTTTTACCCTTACAAATGTAACAATCAGTAATTTAGATACTAACGACTCCAAGTTCTGTACAGTCACTCTGTATATAAGATTTTACAACAGGACATACTAAGAACACAAAAGAGGTATGACAATTAAATTCAGCTTCTTTTTTTTTTGAACAGCAGAAAGTCAGGGAAACATCTGGAATTCTTTTTCACTGCATTAACATATCTTCTGTTTTTGAATATAAAAATACATATAGAGACTTAATCCAGAACTGCAAACAATTACATCTTTTCCCCCTAACTGCTTTAAAATTAGTACAAAATAAGTTACAGGAAAGACTGATTGCTGCAAATTTGTTAATGTTAGCTATTACAAAGTCATTATATGAGAACACCAACTGTAGATTATTTACAGGCGAGGTAATAAAATTTTCAGAATAACGAATTACGATTTAGCAGAAGTGTAAAAATAATGTACTCACCAAAGCATTAGAAAATCTGGTATTGTTATCAGTTACATAGTAGATCATGATTACATTTTGTAGTTGATATACAACATGGTCTTAAGAAAAGTGCCAAAATACTGCTACATAAGAATCTTTTTTCCAAAATAATTCAGCAAAAACCCTTCAGATTTAATGTTAAATAATGCCAAAATAAAATAGGGGAAAAAAAAGTGATGTCGATTGTAGAAATAGGTCTTATTAAATGCCTTTCAAAAATCTGTAAATTCACTTTCATGCGTAAAGTTCTGACATGAAAAAGATTTATAAAAATCAATAGACGTGCTTTTCCAGGGTCTCCTAGGCTATTTTAAAAGTACACATTCTTCTTAAAATGTGAAAAATGCATGGAATATGAAAACATTCTACAAACAGCTGAACTGCCAAGGGCTGTCATCAGTGGCACCAAGTCCTGCTGGAAGCCAGTCACTACTGACGTACCCCAGGGGGTCACTACTGGGGTCCATACTGCTTAACATCTTGGTTAAAACATGAGTGATGGGACTGAGTATGCTCCCAGCAAGCCATCCTGGGGAACCTTGTTAGGCTGGAGAAATGAACAATCAAGAATCTCCGTGCTGAGCAAAGGAAAGTGCGAAGTCATACACCTGGGGAAGAACAATCCCATGCACCAGTACAGGCTGGGGGCTGAACAGCTCGCAGAGAAAGACACCAAACCAGTCACAAGCCACCAATGTGCCCTTGCAGCAAAGACAGGCACCAGCCTCCTGGTCTGTGTGAGGAAGAGCACTGCCAGCAAGGTGAGGGAGGTGATCCTTCCCCTCTGCTCTGCCCCCTGAGACACAGCTGGAGCAATGGGTCCAGTTTTGGGCTCCCCAGTGGAAGACAGACATGGGCATACAGTGAAGGGCCACAAAAATGATTAAGTGATTGGAGCATCTGACAGACAAGGAGAGAGACTGAGACAATTGGGATTGTCTAACTCAGAGAAGAGAAGGCTCGGGGGTGTTCTTACCAACATCTCTAAATGCCTGACGTGGAGGAGTTTAAAAGAAACAAACAAAAAAACAGGAGCCAGACTCTTCTCAGTAGTATACAGTGATAGGACAAGAGGCAACAGCCCCTAATTGCAATATAAGAAACTCCATTTACACATAAAAATGGACATTTTTAGCGTGAGAGAGATCAGAACACTAGAACAGGTTGCCCAAAGATCTTGTAGAGTCTCCATCCTTGGAGATGCTCAGAATTCGATTTGTCACAGCCCTAAGCAACCTGCTCTAGCTGGGGGGTTGGACGAGATGATCTCCAGGAGCCCTTTCCAACCTCAATCATTCTACGATTCTAAA
This sequence comes from Netta rufina, assembly GCF_964035555.1. Taxonomy (NCBI): domain Eukaryota; kingdom Metazoa; phylum Chordata; class Aves; order Anseriformes; family Anatidae; genus Netta; species Netta rufina. The sequence goes on along the minus strand of NC_140128.1, from coordinate 9,040,824 downwards.
AAAAATGACAGTATCTTTTGCAGCCCAGGAATTGCATCGACTGAGTCACAAAGCAAACTATACAATGTAAATGGAATATATTTTCTCTTTAAATTATTGCATACAAACGTTAGTTTTGCTGCCTGCGTTTTGCCGATCTCATTTTTTCAAATCTTGACTCCATTTCTTCCAGGACCTTTGGCGTGTATCGTACAACTAATTTAACCTTTCCTTGGGCTGCCTTCAGCAGTTCTACTGCTTTTTCATGGTGTTCACCTTCGACACTCTGCAAAGCATAAAGCATTAAGTATCATATTAGTGAGGACAAACACAGAAAAAAGACTTTTTTTTTTTTTTTTTTTTACAACTTATATATAATCAAATATTTAAATATTCTAGTTCAAAGACTTCACAAGAACAATGTCACCCAAGCTCAGGATTTTTTTCTCCAGCATATCATTAAGAAGTGATAATAAATATACTGATCAGTATTAGTAAGAGTAGTGCAAAACTTCTGGTTAGGCTTATGCTGAGCCTTTATATACAGTCACTCATTTAGATACAGTAAGTGAAAGAAGGAGAGTATTAGGCAATTATGAAATTATATTTAAGAATCAACAACTTCAGGAGGACACTTGTAATTGGTTTCTTCTTTTGTCATGCATTTTAAATTTAGTAGTGTACCTCAATTTACCTAATAGGCTACTTCAAATTATCTTGCATTTAGTTAAGGACAAGAGACCCCCCCCAAAAAAAACAAAACAAAAAACTGCAAGGTAGCTGCCTTCTGGATGCTATCATATATTAGGCAAAATGGCATCTACTGGGCAGGTGCAATGGAGCAGCAAGCACACTGCGCGTTGCTTGTCTTAGCACTCCGTATACATCTAGTCGTAAATGCAAGGTACTGGGATTAACTTCCTCTGGACTGATCAAGAGCAACATAGCCCAAATAAACAAGGCCAGATTTAAAAAAAAAAAAAAAAAAAAAAAAAAAAAAAAAACAAATCAAAGCAAAAACAACAAAAACCCTTCCTAAAACAACTCTCACAATTTATTCAGGTTATACTAGATTCATCCTATTATAAAATTTAAGCAACAATTCTCAACAACTGCATCCAAATACACAATCCTGGATAGCATACATTCTCTCAGCACAACTTATTTCTTCCAAACTTATCAAACACAACGAAGGGACTACCCCAAGCCTACCTCCCACTGGTGCTATTAGAAGCTAGAAGGCAGGTGATGTACCTGTTGATTGGAGGGTTTCCCCGTTACTATAAAGTTACTTACAGAAAGAAAGACAACAGTTAAAAAAACCCAAGTTATTTCTCTTCTGTCAGACTCAGACAACACATACAGTCGAATGCTTTCATGTTTGTTATTCAAGTGAATGTGTAGGTTGTTCCAATTAAAACTGGTAACAAAAAGCTGGCAAAGTTTTATGCTTAATTATATCCAAACACCTAAAATTCTGAAGTGCACTTAAAATCTCCCAACGGGAAAGGAAAAAAAAAACAACCACCCCACAACTTGTTTTAAGGCACATTCATTGCAGTCTTGGCTGCGGCAACTTACTTTTCAAGTATTAAATTAGCAATTACAATTACAATGATGTCTGTCATGTATTAAGATGACAGGAATCCATCTGCAAACATCAGGAGATTCTCCCTCTGAGTTGGATTTTGCATTCTCGCAGTATTTCATGCATTTACTGTATTCTTACCATGTCTCTATATGCTTATACACGTGTATGCACCCAGATTCAGGCATTGCTGGATGTGACAAGTGTCTGATGATCAGGATCAGGTTGGGATGGAGCGATTGCTTTTTCTGTATGAGGGTGTGTGGGTGGGGAAGGCCTCATCTGAGGACAGTTGATACTTAGGGGGAACGGACTTGTCCCTTGATAATTTAAAATACTAGGAAATCTAGGACAGGGGCAGTCGCAGCACTTTGGCCATGATTTCACTTGTGTTTCCTGAAAAGAACAGTTGGACTCCCAGGTAGCAGTCAGGAGACAAGCACATCAGATCCTTGTTAGCAGGAATTTCCCACAGTACACAGCCAATAAATCTCCATTCCTTCTGTGAGTCCAAAAACCACCCAGGCTATACAGAAATTTATCTCAAGACTGAGAGTCAAACTAAATTGAGTTGGCAGATGTAGTTATGAGAACATTGATGTCAAGCTAACGCATGATAAAAGCTTCTTTAAATAAAACTTGAAGTTTGAGAGATTTAGACGCGTTTTACAGGCAGCCATCTTAAATCAAAACCTGTCCGCAGCCTCCTCTCTCCAGTCAACCTGTGTTTTTCTTTTTGTGTTGTAACTCATCAGAAGAGGAAACTTATTAAAAATAAAAAGCTACAGAGCACTTCAGGCATATGCTCCTTTAAACGATAGAAAGCCTCTTTCTGAAGCTCAGCTTAAGCGAAGACAATAAATCACACAACCAAAGCTAACACCACCTTGTTCTTCCATCTTAATACAGCGTTCATTATGCACTAGTGTAGTTATTGGCATAATGATGTCAAGGAACCTCTCCTCGGTCTACAGCAATGTAACCTAATTTACTACTTACCTCAGAAGCTACAGAAAACTCTACTAGTCAAAATCTGCATCATCAAATTTGGATCGAACAGGAATCCACAATGGCAATTCAATGATATTTCAGAAAACTACACCTCGACTAGATTTCTACCACCTCTAAAATCTGAAATGTAAACATACATAGTACAGTTCCCAGTCGAGAATGATAACAAAAGTGTAATCCAAGGCCTCTCACTGCACACACAAGTTCAGAAACCTAACAAACATATTCTTGCAAGGACAAAAAGAACCAATTAGGCCAAGATCAGAAGAGGACGTTGAGCTCGTGTCATGTATATTCTTTGTATGCCCCCAAGTGGAAACAGGTAGTTACTGCTACGTAAAGCGAAAACCAATTCCTACCACTCCGTTTACAGAAAGAAGCTGGTCTCCACGTTTCAGGCCTCCATGTCTATCAGCTATACCACCAGGGATAATTCGGGAGATATAGATCGGAGAATTTTGTTCTTTGCCTCCCATGATGTTGAATCCAAGACCTTCTTCGGTTTTTGGTAGTTCAACCACTCTGGGATGGGAATGACCTTCACTAGCAGCAAATGCAGCTACGGTGGCCTGTAAGAAATAAAATTTCTCCATTTATAAGAAATTAAATATAGACCCCTTAGCTAGACACAGTGAGCAGGTTGAAAAATTATTTTTATCCTGAAGTACAAGACAAATGAGATTAATTTCCTAGATACCAACACTAGGGTGAAAAATTTAGAACCCTAAGAATAAAATCCAATGTAAAAAATTAAAAATAACAAGTCTTTTATTATACTTTTTAATGACCCAGTATGCTTATCCATTGTATCAGACATCTCCATAATACCCTTCTGAATTTTAAATACCCATCTTCTGCTTCTACAGCAACAAGCTACTGAATTTTACTTAATCTACAGTTTGGCTTTTACCTTTGCTGTTGCATTAGCTCTGACTTCTGGGCTACTGCTGATATCCACGGTCTCATATACATGTTCATACACCTTTAGGAAAAAAAAAAAAAAACAGCCTAAGTATGGTGAAAACAATTATTTTTATGCTTAAACAATGTAACAAAATCCCAGTGACAACTTAAAACTGTAGATGAAAAAACCTACACCTCTAATAAGTTGCTCTCCAATTCACTGCAAGGTGCCACACAAGAATCTCCAATACTATAAGAAAATAACTCTCTCAGCATCTTTATTTCTTGGTTAAACCATGAATCTTCTAGGTCTCAACCCAAATACTCCCTCCTTCTGTGGCGTGCAGACTTCATCATGGATTTAGAAATGCTTATTGCTAGTGTAACACACCTGACTGGGGATATGGGTGATTACCTTCTCATGTTTGATTCAAGTTGGAACTCTTCCATAAGGATGCATGAAAAATTAATTTGAAGACAGCTCTTCATAGCCCTCCCCAACATCCAGCCCCTGCCCCCCCCAAATCCTTATGTTCTTTCAACTGATGCAACTGACCGAGTATCTTCAGAAAAGAAAGGGCACTGAAAACACAGAGGCAATAAGAACACTAATGCCAGGGAGGTGCTCACACCTAGAGCTAACCACATCTTCGCATTGACCTGCCAGTCACCTGGATTTGCTAAGCAATAAACACACGGTCCTTGACAACTTCCGTGCCTACAAAGAGATCTTTTAAATCACTGCAGGTGTTAACACCAGTGGTAGTACCAATGCCAACAGCAATAGCAGGGTGCATTCAATCACTTCAAATCTCTGAAAGAGTATCTGGAATGAAGAAGAGGTGGTGCAAGGCCACGATGCTGATTTGGCTTACAAGAAACAGAGGCCATTTGTACTTCACCCATTCTGTCAACAGCATAACAGACTGCTAGCTCTTGGTTAGGTCAGACCCTCAAAATAACCTCTAGTAAGTAACTTGTTTCTGAGCCATTACTTAATACACCTATATGATCCCAAATTATTTTCTCTTGAACTTTTAAAAACGAGCCTTGTTCGAAAAAGATCCATAAGTCAAATTCAATTTTAGAAAGAAAATCAAAAGATTATTGAACTGAACATAAGAAGAAAAGTACCATTCCTAATGCAAGGTAACTGTTGGTGCGCAGTTAACTTACCTCCCTTACAGCATTACAGAATTCACTCTGAAGGACCCTCTGCAAAGCCTGTAGTTTCTGCGGCGGCACTTCTCCGCTTCTCTGTAATTTTTCCAGCAACTCAATTGCTCTGCAGATGTCTAGAGAAAAATAAAGCACTGGTAAAGAGGAATGCCTGAAGAGGTTCTAGTGGTGGCTTTTCTTTTGTTTGTTTTTAAATTAAGTTAACAGAGCAGTCTGTGCGTGCTTGTGTACATCTTAAGACTATGTTGTAGTTCCAATTTTTCCATGCCTCTATTTATCTAAAAAACGTTACCACAAAGCACCTTATTTGCAGACAATTTAGGTCAAGCACAGCAATACAAGCCTGTAAAGAATCTGAAGATAATGCTACTGTATTCATATTTTAAAGAATTTGATTTTTCCTTGAAGCTGAGACCAGGCTGAAATATTTCTTTGATAAAATTTACTACCAATGTTTCACATGCATAACATCATAACCTAGCTAAGGCGTGGATGTCACTTTGATATGAGCATCCCGAGTACGGTCAGGCATGCTGATGTTCCTCTTACATTCTAAACCTAGTTCAACAGGCGTACGCCCAATGCTTTCCCCACAACAGGGCTGAGTAAATCTGGCCTATTCAGGCACCACTAGCCTGCGATTACATTGATGGGATTCCAGACAGCAGTTGCAATCATAAAAGCTTGGCTAGAACTTTTACCAGTTTGAAATGCTGTCTTATTTCCTCTATCTCTGATGTGTCTAATTTGTCAAAGCGTTTAGAAAAACAACCTAAACTCCTCAATAATCTCAGCTAGCATTCTGTAGCCCAGAATCCTGAACCCCCAAACCTTTTTCCCAGATCCTAGATGTTTGTCCCTAAAGATCACCCTGTTGATACTCTCACAAATGCACATGCTGTTTGGTGAAACCAAACTCCCCTCTGAAGGATTTGATTTCAGACCGGTACCAATTAAGATGGGCATCGAACATGACATCAAAGGCTACGTGATATGCTGCAGGCAGCTCTTCAAGAGGAGAAAGGATTAATATTCCTCACTTGCATTTCCAGAGTGTTACATTAGCGACGATTCTGAATCACGTAAGTCCTTGAACAGAAGTAGAACAAGCTCTCAGGAAAGCAGACAGAAAGGATTGCCTTCATTACCACAAAGGCACAAAGCAGCAGTGATTAATCTACTATACAAATAAAGCATTGATCATTTTAGAAAAGGCTGAAATCTGGGACACGGCTACGTCCCGAATGCATTACTTTCTTTTTTCAGTAATTAACCTTCAGGCAAGCATTTTTCATGTGAACGCACGTCCACTCGATGGCATCGTACCAGCACGGACGACATTCAACAGCCACAAACTTGTCCGCAAGAGCACAGGAGTGTAAGGAGCGAGGAGTCACAACAGGATGGAAAGACATTGATCCTTACATTCTGAAATTAAGGTGAAATGCACTGACAAAAGACAACCCACAGCTAACACTGTCCAGTTCTGTACGGGATCAGTCAGAGGTCTTACAGGCCGCCACAATGATTATCAGGTGGTACAGTCGATTAAACAGTCCAACTTAACTTCATGGACTGGTCATCCCTTAGCACAGTTAAAGCTGTGTTTGTGCCACGGACTGGAAAAAAAAAATCATTCACAGAAGAGCACCCAAGTACCACAGCCACAGCCACATGATTTCACAAGAGAGTTGAAGTTCCCACACGCCAAGACAACTATGCATTTTTTGGCTCTTTCAAGCTTTAAGAGGATCAGGTGCCTACCAGAAATAAATGTAAAAACCTACATTCTAGCTATTACTACCCCCAAGTCTGCAGAGAAGTAGTGTCACAGAGGCACTGCATAGTTGCTCTTTGTACAAAAATTGCAAATGAAGAAAATGCTCCTAAAACTTTTAATTTCCCAATATATACTTGGATTTGTTTTTAACTAAAAATATCTATAATGAAATTGAAGATACTCTAGGTGCGACTGTTTATTAATCTCTTTATCTTAATGATGCAAATTGACCAAAATTCTCAGTAATCTGTATGTCCAGCATCAGCAGCACAACTTCTTTTCGTTTCACGAAGTCTCACACTGAAGAGCTTGAAGTGGAACGAGCAACAAATGGAAGGAAGAAGCTGTTCACCTCCCTTGGCAACAGCAGCAGTTTCAATCCCGCAACACTCCATGTATTCATGACAGAAGTCTGGTAATTATGTAAATTACAATCCAACTATCAAATACGTGCAGATGTTTGCAGACAAACGCCTGCTTCGTGCGTATGAAGATCGCCGTTCCATACAGCAGTTCTCATGCCTGTGCTCCCTGAATCGTGTTACACTGTAAGCGTGTGAAGCTGTTACCTCACCGTTTGGTTAGGGTACTACAATCAATTCAAAAAATGACAGCAGTGTACTGATCCGATGAGTAGCTGCAGTAATCAGCAGTCCAGAACTCCACTTGCTAATTTCTCCTCTTTTATAACATCGATCTTGCATCAGGAAATTGGATATAGTTCCTACCTGTGCCTCCTAAGAGCTCAGACATTTAACTATGTAGCCTTTCATACCTTAAGGTAAAATCAGCTAGCTTGGGAATCAGCTGGGTCATTCAAACAGCAGACTATGAGCACAGATTCAGCTTGTCGAAAAGTTACTGTGATACACACAGGTTGCACACACGGTTTTATTTTAGATGAAATTAAAGCAAAAATGCACTTTAACTACAAAAAAAAAAAAAAAAAAAAAAAAAAAAAGCTGTCTGAAAGCTGTCTTCCTCATAGTCCTGACACTGCATTTTAGCCAACTGTTCAGAATTAGACAAATGAACGCTAGAGAATTCTGCTTCCGTGAAGGATTTCACAAAGGAACAATGCAGAAGTAACTCCAGATGTGGTAAAACGCAAACAAACAAACAACCCCCATAAAACTCACTGCAAAACAGAACTCATAAATAATTTAAAATTTTATTTTCTTTTAACTTCTTCAGCCTCTTTAGATCAATTGCCCATTCTTCAGGCATTATTTCTCCGATCACAGGCTACCAGATGGGACTCCTGAAAGGAAGATAAATTTAAACTAAAATAACATTGGGAAAGACAAAAACAAGCCTGCAGTGAGATGCCACCACTCCATGCATGTGTGAATCAAACAAAGAGGGAAATTGCTGTGTGCTCATAGACACTCCTGATTAACCACTTTAGCTGCTAATGTTCAAACAGCGCGGGCGCCTAAGGAGTATGCAGATTCGCCACACATCACAGCCAAAACGTAAGAAAAATTTCCAAGTGATAAACGCTGTTGGATCCCTGCACTCCACTAAATTTGGGTGGTGTTCTTTGCAATGCAGCTTGGAAGAAAGAACAGATGGGGAGGATTTTCAATTGCCCTCATGGTAAGCATATGGTTACCATTTTAAATCAGACACATTCTCTACACCATTCTCTCTTCTCTTATGCTATACGCCAACAACATCAGTGATGTTCACTTTCAGGCCGACGATGATTCATCACAAGGTTATCTGCAGTCAACCCTACACAATTAACAGAGGTTGTTTACTTCTGTAAATAGAGTGCTGCCTTTTGTAGGTCCATTACACTGCGTTCCCTTTTTCTTCTTTTTCCCTTAAAGAGACCGATGTGCCAGGAGGATGGATGAATAGCCCCTTTGTCCCACCGATCCCCCAGCAGCTCCGCAGATCTGTTTATGTCCACGGGCAGCGCAGGGCGGCAGGGCAATGAGCTGGAGGAGGAGGATGCCTGAGCTTTAACCCAGCAGACCCACCAGGAGCAGCTAATCCGCTGCCAGAGCAGCTGCCCTCATTAACCGGCTCTGGAGCCGCGGAGTCCTCGCACAAGCCGCTGTTTGCAGCCCTGCCCCCCCCCCCCCCCACCCGCCCTCCTCGCCTAAACGCGCGGTGCCCCCCAGCCTGACAGCAACGAGCCGGCACCTCGCGAAGCGGGCACGCCTACGGGACAGCCGCGGAAGCGAATTGAACCCCGAGAGAAGCCCTCGCGGGCCGCAGGGCCGAGGCAGAGCCGAGGGAGCGCCCCCAGCCCCCGGCCGGGCCGCCCCAGGGCCCCGCGGCCGCCTCACCTCGCTCCAGCCGCACCGGCTCGCCCAGCGCCGCCATCTTGTCCTCGCCGCGGCCCCGCAGGAAGTGACGCGCCTGCCGGAAGCGCGGCCGTTGCTAAGGGAGGTGGCGGGGTCGGGGCCTTGGGGGGCGCCCCCAGCTGCCAGGCTCAGCCCAAAGGCGTGGAGCCCCAGCGCCATTAAGGCTGGATGAGCCCTTCGAGCTCGTCTGGTCACACCAGTGTCACCCACCAAACACGTCCCCAAGCACCATGTACCTAAACACCATGTCTCCAAGCACCACATCCCTAAATACCACGTCCCCAAGCACCACGTCCCTAAACACCATATCCCCAAACACCACGTCCCCAACCACCATGTCCCTAAACACCACGTCCCCAAGCACCACGTCCAGCCCTTCCTTGAACACCCCCAGGGACGGGGACTCCACCACCTCCATGGGTCTGCCCCTGCCCGCTGCGGTTTGCTGCCCTAAAAGCAGAGCTCCCTCAGGCCTCGCGGTGTCGGTGAATATGGCAGTGGTGTGCGCCCTGTAACTCATGTTAATGGCAGGTGCCCTCGGTGTGGAGGCTGCCGCATGCACGTTTCCATGAAAGGGTGGCGCGAATGGAATTCTGCAGGTGAACAGGACTAACTCCTCGCAGGTTTGTTTCCTGCAAGAAGCGTTTTAGCAGCTGGGACTGTGGAATGTTTCTGGAATAAAACCCAGATGTTTCTATCACAGGGGTGCAGAAACCACTAAATAGCTAGCTCTGACTTCAGACAGATAAACCCATGGAGAAAATACGAGTGCTAAACAATATTTCAAAAACAGCATTTTTCCAAAAGATGTCTGGTAAGAATACATGTTTGGATGCATATTTAATTTGGCATTATTTTGACTTTAGTAAAGACTGAAGATTCAGAAATTAGGGCAGTTGCTTTAACTTTCCTCTAGACCTAGCAAATGACAAGGGATTCAGACTTCTGTGGTCTAAAATAAGACGTGAATACGGAAATATGAACAGCAAATTTTATGTAGTGCTTCTGCTGTCTACTTCATAACACCGTTAAGCTTAAACCATATTGCTCTAGGACTTTGCACCGATTTATACATGTAGGAAAAACAAGCAAAAGAACAGAAGTTTTAGTTTTTATTTTGTAATCTATGAAGAGTGCCAATGATGTACTACTTACTTACTTTTGTTTGCTCTTTCTCTGATTATCTTTTACTTGAGAAAGCTAGGTGTTTTCTCCACCAAAATTCCTGTGTTTAGTAGGAAAATGAGTTGGGTTATAATCTTACACAAGAATGGAAAAGAAGCAGTTGAGGTGGTGTCTTAGTCTTTTTTGTGTTTGCTTTTTCATAGCACCTACGGAACTCAACCAAGTGAAAAATATCTGAGAGAGAAAACTTGTATTAAAAAAAAAAAAAAAAAAAAAAGGCAAGCTAAAAGTTAGCATGTGCACCTTTTCTGTGTTTTTCAGTAGTGCCAAAAAATGACAGGCTTGATATCTTGATGTTCTGGTGGAAGAAGAAATGGAATGCCAGTGGAGGACCACAAAGAGGGGAGGAAAATAAAGCTTCAGATTGTTAGATTATACAGGAAAATAAAAGGATGCATACCCACTTGCTTGCTTTTTCCATTCTGAGGCAGCATTTTAGCACAGTGCTCTATTTTGGCAGTGAGGCCTAAATTACAAAGCTAGGCATTAGTATGACAGAGGTATTTTAGTGCATGCTTGTCTTTGAAAAGAGCAAGATGCATTTGAATTAAAGAAATACCCACTACGTAAGTCAGAATTCCTTCCACTCCTGGCCATCTCCCCTCCCCTTTTCCCCCTCCCCATCCCCCAAAAAAAAAAAAAAAAAAAAAAAAAAAAAAAAAAAAAAAAAAGTGGGGAAAGGGAGTGAATTGCTGAGTCTTTAGCAAGCTATTTTTTTTTTTCTCAAGAGAAATTAAAAGCATAGGTGGATGCTGGCAGATTCTGCATTAACAAGACGAACTATTCATGCCACCCTAGGAAATCCTTATTCTGGTAAGCTTCTGGAAGAAAAAAAGGTCCCAGAAGTAATTCTCAAACAGCAAGGGTCTGCGTCTCCTGAATAACTAGGAAAATGCGTTTGCACAGTAGTGGCTGAGGAGTATGGAAGACCTAAGCATTAAACTTCAATTGATGTATTTTGCTAACTATAATGAAATTATTAGTCTAGACCCCGCTGTCTATGTCACTCAAGCTTGTGAAATCTTGTAGCAGAGTTACTTTACTTCTGTTGTCATTGATGAATTAGCCTAGGTGTTAGCATATGTCAGTAGGCCTCCTGGGAGCAAGCACATCCTGCAGGCCTTTTATGTATGCAGTAACACTACTGTTGAAGGACTATCAATAATCAAGCAATATAGCCTAAGTCCTCATTGGAAAACAGTTGCATTAGCAGTCCAAAAGAAAATGGAAATCAGTCTCCAGTGTAAGCTAACTTGGAATAAATGCACAGCTTATTTTAGGTGAGAGGTTTTAGTGTGTAAGAAGTTAATCCATAACTGAGTAAGATAAGTCTTCTTTATAAATTAATTAGTAAGGTCATAATATTTTTATAACAGTATCTAACAGACAGTCCTATTCTATTCAAGGCATTAGACACAGGTGGATAGGGAATGCAAATATGATGGAATATGCTCTGTGACTAGCTAGGGGAAATGCAGGAATATGAGTGGTTCAAGAAACTGTGTTCACTTTATTTCAGGATTCTGCTCAGCTGCAAAGGTTCAGGCTGAAGAGTCTCAAAAGAAAGAAACACTATTTACAACTGTGCAAGAGGTCATTCCCATGAATATCTCTTACATGAACTTTTTTTATTCAAGGGCAGCTTCACTTGGTTTAGCTTCATTTACCTTTAGCTTATACGTGCTAAATCAAAAAAGCCTTCAGAAAAATAAGAAAACGCACATGGATTAGAGATAGCTTTGTCTTATTACAATTCTACCAGTGAGTAAATTATGCCTTAGTTATATTGGAAAGTTACTTTCCATGTGTATAGACCTATGCATGTGTATAGGTGTACTTGTGTTAACAGGACCAGTCCGTAGTGGTCTTGTAGCTAGGCAGCATTCTCCTTCTCATCCTGCTGATATAAACTGAGTCACAAGGAGGGACTCTGAGATTGTTTAGATGCCACAGAAAGCATTAGAGAACAGTTTTTTAAAATCTTGTAATCCCAATAACAACTTCAGAAATCCAACAGGTCTAACTTGTGCATTGCTTTAATGCACAGATGATACAAATAACATACCTATAGCATTTATGCACGTATTTCAAATGCACATGGTCAAGGATGATCTCAAAGTACTAGCATTATTAAGCAAATGTTATATCCAAACTGAAAGTGTATTTTCATAAATAGCTACCTACATAATCGCTATAGAAAGTACATATGTGTCCAGTTGCCTTTAAGAGGGAAATGGCAATCATGTAACACAGTACACCAATGCAGAGAGAAAAAAAAATAGCTAGAAATGGGTATCAGGACACAGCATGCGCTTAGGAAAATTGCTGAAGTATCTGACGTCCACAAAAAAAAAATATGTCTGCCTTGGAAACCTGACAGGCACAATTAACCACAACTTTTATTTATGATTCGGGGCAGTGAAGAGAGTGCAAATTCAATTTTTAGGTTATTAAGACATTCTGTTGCCTCAGGACTACCATGTTGGTAGAATTTTATTGCTTTAATACCACTGAATTTAATTACTTTAAGTCCTTGACAGTTGCATTAGTATTTGCAATTTCAGCAGTACTTTGATTCATTGGCCTAGTCCAGAGTGAGTTTCATGGTCTGCCACACACTGTGATTGATTGCTGCTGTCCCTGTCAAAATTCAGTGGTTCATACATATTGAAGAACCTGGTACCTTTTCGGTCATGCACATGCTTACCATTTTTTCAGTCTCCACATGACAGAACAGATTTTTGCTTTGTTACCTATGACAAAGTATGCATTTTGATTATTCCCTCACCCACTGGTTGATTAACATGTAGACAGAGCCCAGCATTTTGGCAAGTGCCACCTAATCTCCACGCCAATTACTTTTTTCCACATAAAACTTGACTGCATGAGTTGTCTCAGAATTTTGCTAGTCACTCCTGGAAAATGTGGGAGCATATATGAGACATATAAGAAAGCCCTGTCTGTTATTCTGCTTTTTGGAAAATTTGTCTTTTTCATTCCCTCCTGGCCTCGTCTGTAGATGAAAATGTTATTTACATTTTCAAATGTTGACTGAGGAAGCAGAGTCAAACTGAAAAGTCAATAATGTGTCTAGATGATAATTAACATTAATACTCCAAAACAAATACTATTTTTTTCCCTCTCCAGAGGAAGGTACTTGATCTTGCAGATGTTCCTTCTTAGTAAAACATAAAGTATCTGTGAAAGGCCTCATACAGATAGGACAAACTCACCCTGTTGTATGATGCATTAAGCGTACATTGTACTGCACCGCTTCACAGGAACCCCTTCACCATTACTTCTTAAGGACAGCAGACTTCTGTCTACTAAATTCATCTGTGACAGAAAAACAAAACCTTGTCTTTTTTGTGTTTTCTTTAGCGTTCTATACAAATCAAAAACTCCTTTCAAGCACTAACATGACAGAATTTACCACTTCCCATATGCAAGTGGTGATGGGGCAGTAATTAAGCTGGCACACCTACACGCACGTTTTCTGCGGTATGCAACTGAAATCGTCCAGGGAATGAAATTGTGCTGATCAGCAAATTTCAGCTGAAACACAAACTGTTTAACTTCAGCTTAGATGGGACAGGGAGGTTTTTAAGAAAACTGCTATCAGGTTGCGTTCTGTGCAGTCATAGAGTTAAGACTGTGCTAGCAACATATGCCTGCCTTTCAAGAGCTTTGCTTAGTGTCCTTTTAAAGTACCGTACAAGAAAAAGTGATGGGCAAACAGATGGCAACATTAGAAACGTCTCATTTCACTTTATAAAAAGTTACTCGAACCCTTAAAGATTTGAGCGTACTTTAAAAAAGAACGAGCGTTGAACTAAAACTACCCAAAATAGACTTGGCAGAACAACCTTTTGAAACAAGAAAATAAACATGCTGAGGCTCCCTCTGCTTTCATCACTGGCAGCAACATGTGCCCTCAGCCTGTGGGAAGGGTGGTCAAAAGAAGAATCTCTGCCTCTGCAGTATGCTCTTCTTCTCACTTCAGCTTGGCAAGGCTTTCTGAGTAGGAAAGGGGTGAAAGCTGCAAATTCACTGTGTGTCCTGCACAAATACAGGCGTGAGTTAACAGTGAATTCCAGGGATCAGCTTTTATTGAATTTAGACTGTGCTGTAAGGGAGTAGGCCATAGTTTCCCCCTAAAATGTAATAAAAACGTCTACAAAGCCTTTAATAAAGAGACTAAAGAGACTTAAGGAAGACTTTCCAGATCCCAATTACCACAATAAATATATAAGCATACCTGCAAAATAATCATGGCAAAATATTTTTATGACATATTAGACAAACACTGGTAACATGTAATGCTTAAAATGTTCTATAAAACAGAGTAGACATCTATGTCATTGAAGCTTAATGTATTTTTTCTACAGTATGTATAAAAGATTTTCTTCTTTACGGAAGAAAACAACTGAGGAGGAACCTCAGCTCACTAGAGTTATGTGAATTCTTACATTGTACGTCTTCATCAGGAAATACAAAGTTTGCTATTTCACATCTTTTGAGAATAGCTATCCTGAGCAGATTAACTGTTATGATCAGCAAAGGGTCACAGTACAGAATAAGCATCTGTGCAGTTCAGGACCTTGTAAGCATCCAAACTGGAATTTAATTTCACCTTTTGGCTCTTTTCCCTGCATTGTGGTAATTTCTCTGCTGTCTCAGGCTACATCTGAGGCCTTTGGTGACTCTGGTGCTCTTTGACTAGTTCTTCTGCCACGCACCATTTCTCTGGGTACCTTTAGATGAACCATCTCTGAACAAACTTCTCTGGGATGGGAAAATTCTCTAGAAAATACTGGTTTGACTCCTAAGATCAGAAAGTGTGCTGTTACATCCTGTGTACTAGACACGGAGTACAGCTCTGCGTAACTCATTAAATGTGTCCCATTGACCTAAGTGGGAGTTGGACTAAACCCCAGCAGATCGTTCAAGTTCCTTAAGGTGGTTCTCGCTCTCCTTTTGTGCAAATGAGACAATTTGAATACAATTAAGATATCTATTTGGGACTGAAGAGCAGATGGATTTGGCTGTGTGCTATGTAATAAATTTCTGGCTTTGTAAAGAGATTTTTTTTGCAAAATGCTTTTGACCAAAAAAATATTTATAAGTACCATTTCTCAAAGGTCTGATTGTAGTAAAATGGATACAAACTGCTAACATAACATTGAAGTGAAATTACTGTCAAACTATTTATGCTTGCAAAAACGTGTCCACCATTTCGGATCTCCAGCAGATTGTCTAGCTCCACATAATGAAGTCCTTTTGTACAGAAAATAATGCAAGTCTCAAAGATGTTGACTGTGTTTTTAGTAATACCACTGAAACGTAATGAGCTCCAATAAGTGTTCTAACACACATCACTGCACTTTTAAAGCTCAGAGATAAGCATTTAATGTGTAAATGTATAACTTCCCTTTAAAACATTCAGATGTTAAAACATTATCTTTCTGTAGACTTGCATAGGGCCAGAGGACTTGTTGATGAAGCTCTACATAGTCTTCCTTTCTCCAAGGGTCTGGCTCATTGGTATCTATCACTGCAGGAGCGACATAAACAGGGTTTATGTTCCTGTACCAATAGGACTGGACCACTCCAACCAGGTATCAGATAGGTATGCTGCCTCTTTGCATGGACAGTGTGCTATATACCATTAGTATATTATCTGCATATCAATAAAGAATTTCAGAATTATTTTCTGTATTTTCAAGAACATATATTGATTATGTCCTAAAATGGAGTCTTTAGCCAGTCTTTCCTCTCCCCATCAAAAGTGCCAACCTGATAGTACTACAGGTAGATTAATTTTGTTTTGGTAAAGTGTCTATTTTATCATCTTTATGAAGCCAGCGAATTTGACTAATGTTAACTAGACTACATTAGTAGTAGCTAACTGTTATAAGCCTGAACAGGAGTAATATGATCACCTCCCATGTTCTTTTATCATGTTATTCTGTTTTCTAATCTTGCAAATATTCTCAAGAGGAATTACTCACATGCATAAAATAACCTCATATTCTTTAATGTTTTCATGCTTGGGCCCCAGCTTACAATATAATTTATATTAAAATTGTTTCTGGGTGTAAAAGCCTGCTAATTATTCCAGATTCTGCGTTTAGTAATGCTTTTTGAATGGAGAAATATGTCTTATTTGTTCAGTTTTATCTTTTCCTGTTTCCTCCTGATCTGCTTTGAAGTTACACATATGGGGAGAGCATTATGCACATGGGGAAATATTTGGTAATTTGGTGATAAAAGTGCTCTTCATGCTCAAGGAATAAAGGATTACAACTGATTTGACATTTTATTTTTTATGGTTTTGGTTAAACAGCGGAAGAAGCGATTCAATTCGTAATATGATTTGTGAAGCTGTATTTTAGTAGTAAGTACAGAATGAAATTTGAAACATTCATTTTTTTTATTTTTTTTTGCATGTGTACGTTGTAGTAACAGGGGAGTTTAGTTTTCTTAAAGTGTACTTCCTTGTGTTTTACATTTCAGCTGAAGGACTGAAATTAAATTTGTGTAGGAAGCCAATAAAAGGGGTTTATGAATACATTCAACTGCTACTTCTTTTCAGCCTAAGACAAAGTGAATTTCCATGACAGCTTGTAAATCCATGGAATTTAGAACTTCAGTTAAAACCAAAAACACATGAATGACGAAGGAACCTAGAGTACAGCTGCAGGAGACTTAGGCACTTCTGAAACATTTTAATGTTTTTCTGCACCTTTGAACTGAAATACTTTATCCGGAGTAGCATGTTAGTGTTTACAGACTGGGATTGTGTTCCCTAAGTCCTATTTGTTCTGTGGTTTCAGTGATGCTTGCCCCACAGGTTTTAGCCTTGCAATTCAGTGAAAATATTTCTGTATGAAATTGGCCTTCTGAGGAGCGCCCACATAAAAAGTATCAGCAATAACAAGCTGAAAGTCAGATTCTAATACCAGAAACTGAGAGATGAGTTCCTCTAATAGCAAGAAAACTACATTCCTTCAACCTTTGTAAAAACAAACCACAACAACAAACAAAGAAAAAAAAAAAAACACCTAACTCCGGTGTCTCTTGCTCTGTCAAACATTAAAATCAATGATTTGTAACAGATGGAAACAAAGACTGCTTGGATGATTAGGGGAAGGAAAAGCCTAACTTAACAAGGAGCAGGGAAAAGAGCACTACTTTCTTTGAGTGTATACCGGGGGGTCAAGGGAGGGAAATCTTACTGTGACAACAAATACATGCAAATTAGCCAGTACTAAAGTTAAGAATTAGGAACAAGTTCTCTGTCCTTACTGAAATCTGATTCTGAATAAGCTTTGAAGTTGAAACAGGAGAGGGGAAAAACCAACTAACCAAGAAACAAAACAAAACAAAAACAACAAAAACAAAACAAAACAAAACAAACAAATAAAAAACACACAGAAACAGGCCTTTACAAGGAAGATCAGCTCACTTATGAGAAGGGTTAAGACATGGTTCCTGAAATAGCAAGAGATCGCATTTCCTGATCCCCGTGCAAGACTACTACGCCTTTGGAGACAGCTGCATCATGCATCATTTTTGTCTCTCTTTAGCCACTTCATGTAGCACAGCGTGACAGGTGGGCTCTCAAAAGCAGCAAACCCATTGCCGCTGTCACTACCAAGTGGTAATGCTTCCCTTGCTCTCTGCAGAGCAGAAAGCATCAGTAATGGTAATCACATGCTTTCTTTCCTTCTTCAGCATAACCTCAGTTCTGGCAAATCAAATTTGATTTACCACACTATCCATTTTTCTCTAGGATGAATTATTTTGTGCCTGTATTTCCGCAGCTGCTAGAAGTGACCTGGGAGAAAAACCTTTCCCACGGTAAGGCAGGAGTGCTTGCAGCTCAGTGCAAGCACTTCCCGTAGCCCTGTTGTACTTCTGAAAGAAAGCGTTTTGCAGGCTCTCTTTGGCATCTTCCTCTCCTGACAAAAAGCCTCAGAGCTAATACTTCCAAGGCTCATAAACATCAGCCTGACTTTCACTCATAGTTTCCCTTTCTCCTTGCAGGACAAGAGAAAATAGTTAGTTGTTCACCTCAGAAAAATCTAAGTCTATCTTCTGCCTTGGAGATTTTGGCTTTCCATTGGATACACTTTCTTTTTAAGCTACATAAGTCTCCAACAGATAGGACCTCAAGTCTTGGTACCTGCATTTTAATTCTACTTTTTGTGACTTCAGAGCTTCTTGTCTGTCCTGCCTTGTCAACATTCAGTTCCAGTATTTTCAAACAAATTTCCAGCACTTTCTGTGGGAAGCTGCTCTAGAAGCTTTCCAACACCAAGCCTTACCTTCATCCACAAGCAGTTGAGCTTTACTACATGAGCCATGGCAGAGCAGGAGTGGGTACGCCCAGCAAGGCAAAGACCTCTACAAGGGAACAGACACAAGGCCATTTAGTCTTATCCTCTTCATCAAATAGGAAAGAATTTACATGTACTTGTACATTTACCTAATCCTAGCTACAACACTCTACAGGTGTTGCAATGCAACTGTCTCTGTCAAATTATATAACTACTTAGTTTGAAAATAATTATCTATACGGTCTCATCAATACGATATAAATACCCTTACAAAAATAGTCTTTCATGTCTCTTCTTTTTAAAATGACCTTGAAATACAAGAGTCCATTGAAATTAATACTATTTTTTATTCTTCAGAAAGACCTATGTGAACTGACATTTCAAACTTGTCATGTTGTCTGGTTTTGGCTTACACGGTTAGAAAGTGAACTTTATGAAAACATCTAGAAATTCCTTGTATACCAAGTAAATATACTAAAAAAGTAAGGAAGCAAATTATAGTGAAGTGTTTTTTTTTTTTAAGAACACAAAGGAAAATAAACATGATGAAAATGAAAAAAACAGCAAGCACATGAGCAGACCTGGAATCTTGAATAGATATGGGATCCAAAGATAATCCCCTCTCTATAATTGTTTTGGCAAACACACAGGATGAATTTACATAGAGAAACCCTGATGAGATCCAGGCTTTATCCCCTTTACTCAGGTGTTGTGACGACAAATACGGGGGACTGGTGTCACAATAAAATAAAATAGGGAAAATAAAAAGCTCTCTCTTAACTATGCAGGGAGGGCTACGAGTAACTTTCATCTCATTCCTGTGCTCCTATAATTTATGGTAGTTCAAAAGGAGTACAGCCAGCTCCTGTCCTCTGGAGTGCAAACACACCGCCTCTCCTCCGCGCCCTGCCATTTCTGTTTAGTGAGAAATAAATAGGGATTTTGCAATGAGCCACACAAGAAAACTAGGAAAGAATATTAAATTTGAAGGAGGGCCAGCTAAGGTTGTCCAACTGCTGCTTCTTTCCTCCGCAGCTGAGAGAACTGCATCATTACAGCTAACGCATGCTATTAAAGAACAGCATCAACTTTAGAACACAAGTTTTTTTTCACTTTTTTTTTTGTCTCTTTTTTGTTTTTTAATGTGAAAACATCCAACTGGAGACAGCATCTCTCTAAACTCACTCAGTTTGCCTTGTTTTGTGATACAACCTGTTCACTGAGATTGACCTGGTTAATGACGAATGAACCAGCAGCAATCATAAACATCATATTTATCCATTGAATTTTCCTTTGTTTTCCAGGTGGGAAGCTCAAAAAGGCAAAAGGCTGCTTTCTACTTATGCTATGCTTGTCTTAGAAAACGCTCGGGGACTTGAGTGGAGAGGATGCAAAAAGTCCTATTTTTCTGCAGGTTACTTGCTGTGCCCAGAGACCTCTCTCTTAAGCTTATCTCCTGAGAAGAAGGGAACTCCTCAGAAAGTTTAATTAAGAATATTTCAATTATATTCATTAGCAGCATGCTTAAATATCTCCTGCTACGGAGATTCTAGATTAAAGAAAAAAAAAAAAAAGAAATGTGAGTTAGCTGGAATAAAAAGAGGAAAAATAATATTAAGCATAACCATAATGGTGAGATTTATTGTTTTGTCTCATTCTGAGAATTGACTCTTTTTAAAGTCAAGACATACTTCAAACATTAAATCTCACCATACATTGACACATACAGAATGCTCTAACACGTAGTGAAACATCCCATTTTCTGAAGGTGTAATAATCCTCAAAATCATCATCCTAAACAGATGGCTGTAAAATATTCCATGATGTCTTTCAGGTGAAAGAGTATTCTTATGCATTAACAACATGTTTTTTATGGGGTGGGTGATGCATGAAGCAGAGCAAGATGAGTCCATCAGTGGCTGGACGCACCAACCCTCTGCTTTGCACGAAGGCAGGACAGAGCCCAAAACACTCAGTGATGGACTTCACTTGTTTCTTTGATTTCATTCTTAAGACAATCAAGGGCAATTCCCTCCTGCTGAGAGAGCTGTGAGGAACACTTTCCTGGAGCACAAAGCCTGAGCAGCTCCTCCTCAGTGATAGCACATGCTGGAGCCTAGCTGCGCCAGCTGCTTGTGGCTCAGCTTCTCCCCTTTGTGCAAGCATCTTGAAAACAACGAGGAATGATGCTTTCTGTCCTCTAGCAAGCTCACCTCCTGGTCTTTTTCTTGTAGTTTTTTTCTCCTGACCTCACCATTAAGTCTGCTCAATTAGAAGTTTCCCCTTCAAATCGGAATTGTTTTTTGCTGCGATGCTGGAAATGCCATGCCAGAGGCACATGCACCTGTACATGAATTGCTGTGGAGGAGAACCACAAGAAGCCCTAGCTATCAACCTCAAGTCCAGCAGCATTGTGCAGATTTCTATAGCCGTGCTTTTATTACAGGTTACGTAAGATGTTTCAAATGCCAAAAGAGAGATTACAGGTTTTTTTGGTGGTTAAGTGTGAAGGATTTTCTAGAAGGGGAAAAACCAGACAAACCAGAACCCGTATCTGTCACTCCAGTGAGATCCTGGTGCATTTAGAAGCAAATGCACAGAAGCAGGCTTCAAAAAATAAATAAATAAAGGAACTTAATTAAGAACAACAAAAAAGAAACACAAAGCTTGGCAGTTGATTTTGTTTGCAGCTAAGTGAAACCAAGACATCTAAATTTTTTAATGGCAAGCCAGAATGAAACAGAGAGACACCAGGATACCCAGGAGTTGTGTGGCTAGGGAAGTCCCCAGGAGACTCTTGCTCAAGTCTCTGCACAGGTGGTGCAAAGGAATCTATGGTGTCTGAGGGCAGCATCCTACTCAGCCTCAGAGTTTATTCTAAGGCTCTTCTACTGTCTTTTCTGTAGTTTTCCATGTCCCTTAAAATGCTTGCTTCTGTTTCAGTGCAGAGTGAAACCAACTGTGAGAATTGCAGATTTCTATCTTCATTTTTCAACAAAAATAACTGGAATAGAGTAATTTGCAGTCTCTGGCTCAATGAATATTGATGCATCTATGCAAAATTAAACAGCTCCATTCAAAGAAAAAAGTAACTATAGCATTATTACATAAATCATATGAATATCTATCGCCCCCAACCAGTTCTAGTTCCAAATTAGGATCCTAAATGACCTAGTTCCAGGTGAATAACGTAACCAGGATGTTGCCTGGTCTGGAATGGCTTGATCATTTCCCCTCTTTCTCATACCTCATTTTGACTAGAAATTCTCGCTTGAGCCCAGCAGCCTAGCAGTAAACACATTTCTGAGGCGTCTACTCAACATTTGTTCAATAAAGCATTATTTTTTTCTCATTTACATGCAAAGGTTCATCTACCATTTCTGTTGAGACCCAAGAATCATGCCTAACAAAATGTTCTCCAAACTATTTCTCTTTAAAGGGAAAAATAAAGTCAGTAAGCTAAAGCAGACAAGCTCAGTGTGAAGGTGCAAAACCAGAAGAGCTAGGCAGAAGTAGAGAAAGAAATCAACAATTCTACTCTGTGTTCCCAGTAACTGTTAACATTTCTTTAAAGACCATGCTTTCCTAAATCTCTGGCAGCCAGGTGCCTGGAATTGAACTACTCACGTGACACAGGATGGGGACCCCACATGTACGATCCCAGGGAGCACTAAAACCATCTCCAATTTACTTTCAGGAGCTTTCTGTGTATTTTTCTAAATAAGACTGACAGTTCACACATCTGACCCTCTCACAAGTCAGTTTCTTACAATATGCTTTTTTCTCTGTCATAATATGCTTCCCTCCCCCCACTCTCCACCCTCTCCAAGTCTCTCCTACCTGGCTTCGGTGCTAACTACAGCCTTATTTTTGATTCTAGTATCTGTAACACTAGGCTATTCCAAAACCACAGGTAAGAAAGATTAGCTAAAACTCTGACTATTTGTGTCCCCAGGAATAGGAAGTCTGAAAGCATCAAATCAACTCTCAAGTAATTCTGACTGCTATAATTTTGGTTTTATGCAACAGCTTTATAGGAAATTCTCTAAGCACAAATTAATTGCTACCTGCCTTCCACTTTTAGTGTTTTCTGATAAGGACATCTGAGGAAATCCTCTGTCCATGCCTGAATACAGTACTATTTTGGAAGGGAATATGGAAAAAAAATATATGTATCTGAAGGTATACAAGAGACTGCATTTAAACACCTGAGCTGAAAT
Organism: Netta rufina; assembly: GCF_964035555.1. Classification (NCBI taxonomy): domain Eukaryota; kingdom Metazoa; phylum Chordata; class Aves; order Anseriformes; family Anatidae; genus Netta; species Netta rufina. Next base: position 9,018,319 of record NC_140128.1, on the reverse strand, counting down.
TCAGCAATGTAGTATCTGTTGCTAGTCTTAAAAGAAAACAAACATAAGTTCAATGTTGATGGGAATCAGACTGATAATTAACATTTACTTAATAAAAGACATATCCTTATTTAAGACAGTACAGGAAAAATAAATTGGGCTTGTTGGAATAGCCAGCTACGTTTCTATCTCTGCTTTAAGAAAAACTTTCACAGTCTTGTCTCGTTACTCTTGTTTTCTAGGTGAGTAACCAGACCGCTGAGATGCATTTACCCATTGCCAGTGTGAGCAGCTCATCTTTCTTGCCTCTGACCAGGGCCAGAGTGTCCCTGCGGATACCAGCACGCGTGCCCGTGTGTTTCGGCTGAAGGCTCCCCTGCCACAGCATGTCCCTGCCTCCGCATGGTTACCTAACACGGCATCCCCAGAAACTTGGTCATCATCGCTTGTCTTGCCCTGCGTGGCTTAGCATCGAGTGACTAAGCACCGCTCTCTGCCACCCACTGGCATATTTTTTGTGTTATATACCACATTGCAAAACCTCCACTAGCTTCATCTCTTTCGGCGAGGTGAGGAACGAGCCCGCCCCACATCATTACCCAGCACATGCTCGATCTTATCAGGGAACAGCCTGAGTAAAATGCTCAGTGTACCAAGACCATGGGGGGACCATGGTTAGGAGAGGCTGCCGTGTGAGCAGCAAGGCATAGGGCAAGCAGCAGAACCTCCTGGAGCTTCTCCAGGGCCAGATGGCCAAGCTGCTGGTGCTCCATGGGGCAAAGGGAGGCAGGCAATGCTCCCTCAACACCGTGCTGCCCCTCAGGGCCCAGGCACAGCTTTAGCAGTGGTTCAGGCCGAGCAGGCATCCATCTTGTGCTGGCAGGCAGGCAGGGCGCTCTGATTGATGGCTCTCCGGGGCTCGTCTGTACTAACTCTGAGGTTAAAATAAGCAGATCGAGTTGCCTAAAAGGAGAGAGTGTAAACACTCATTGGAGGTTTCTAGGGCGGTTAAGTGTTTCTAGTTGGAAAGTCGTCTCTGTTTTTCCTGTTACGTCCCGCCATCAGTCAGAGGCTTTACCCGTGTTTTGTGCCAGGCACAGACTTACGGTTTGTCCTTCACGGAGAATGTCGGTGCAGCAGCACCGTAAGTGCCACATCACCAGGCGGCTGATGAAGCAGCAAACCACCTCAAGAGCAGGAGGATCACCCCCAAGGACCAGCCCGCAGGCAGTCACCCGCCTTTGGCATTGGCCTGGCCAGCACCATTGCAGTCACTGCACCAGCAGGGCACAGCGCATTGGGGAACACACCACATGGGTGGGCTCTGTCCTCTGCATGCAGGCTTATGGTAAACACTGCAACCCCAAAATGTCTGCTTGGGGTCAGCTGGCCTGGGGCAACGCTGAGGGGGCTGTGTAGGTGGCGATGGTACAGGGCTTACCCCATCAAACTTCTTTGTAGATGTGGGCCTACTGCCAACAAACCAGACAACAGGGAAAAGCATCTATTTCTCATGTGATGAAAGTCTCTGTATTAAGTGAATTATTTGCTATTAAAATATCTGAACAGCTCCCATTCTCAAAGTGCTCTGGCCATCTCTGGTCAGAGGTTGAACTCAGATTCCTCATAGACAGACTCAAGAGAACTACTAGAATAACAACAGTAGCAGCTAAACCACAGGGCAGCAGATTTTGTGTACTAAAAAACATCCCAAACGTAATCATATTCTGAGGATGCAACTTCAGATTTTGCTCATGGGTGTAAGAAGTTTTTACATCATCTTTTGAGAAGATCACCATAGCTGAAACTGGTTGTCCTGTGCCATTGGAAAAAATGGCACTTGATATGTGAAACAAAAGTTTTGTTTTTTTTTTTTTTTTTTCTTTTCAGAAACAAGGATACAGCAGTTTGCCAATTGTATACAAATTTGGAAGCGTTTTTATAACTGCAGACACTCTTTATAAAGATTTGACCAGCCAGAAGAACAAAATCCAGAGCTGAGTTCAATATACCAGTCTAATTAAAGGTAACAAGAACAAGCGATATAAGCTGAGTACAAATGAAGTTAGACTAAAAATGAAGAAAAAAAAAGTTTCTAACCCCAAAATAACAAAGCTGTGAAAAAGATTCTTAACAGGAATGGGGATGAAGAATGGGAGCAGAAGATCCTTTTTATTTTAAGAAGACCAGCATGGATGGTCTACACATTAAGGTTGTTTCTCACCACTGGTGACTGCTACACAAAGCAGGTGCTGCTTCTAGTCTTCTAGTTTTACATCCGTTGTCTCCATTTAACAAAGAATAAGAAGTGATTTTTTTATTGTTATTATTATTTTAAATCTTAGCCATGAGGTCAGTGTTGCTGCTATCAGCTTACTCTCTTAGAATGGACAAGATGTTTTTCTTATGTATGCACTTCTGGTCTCAAATAGCTATGGCAAAAATGGGGAAAAAAGACAAAATATGGCAACAAGCATGATCACACATAGAAAAACAAACAAACAATGTGATAGGCTAAGACTCTACCTTCTGGAGATGGGATAGCTGAGGAGGTAAGCCAGAGGTCCCAGATGATGGAAGCAGGAACCAGAGCAAGGTCAAGTGTTTGTCACGCGTCTTCCACTGCAAGCACTGGAGGAATGCAAAGGATCCAGAAACAAAAAACACACTAACATATGGTCCTCCACAGAAAGCCCCTGGCACTGCCTGCCCAAGGACACTACCAGTATCAGCATCTGTGGGCCAACAGGAGGTTCAGCCAGCACCAGCTCAAGTAGTTCCCTAATCTGATAAAGCCATCGTCAGGGAAGCTGTTAGGGAAAGTACAATATTTACATGCTGTTCTTATTTCTCCATAGCCTGCTCATGCTGCTGCTTTGAAAAGGCTATTGGGCTGCAGGGACCTTCAGCCTGGCTGCTCTGATTTTTTCCTTCCAATTTTGTTTATAAAACTGTGGGGGATGATTCAAAAGCAGCTTCTGAAAGGAAGAAAGATGGCTGGAGAAAGCATGGCTAGATTTGTTTTCCTTGGAGAGCAGCCATATGTAAATAATATAATTAGTTCTGGAAATGAGGAGCGTGACTTAGCTGTGCTCCCAACCACCTTCTCCTCAGTTCAGTCTTTGACACCTTTCCAGGGAAATAGCCTGAAGTCATGGGAAATTTTCTGATTCTCCACCTTCTGCAGAGAATCACCGACAGCAGTCTGTTTTGTCTAACTGCACTTCAGGTCCTCTTGCAACAGTCTAATCTGCAATGAACTTTTTTTTTTTTTTTTTTTTTTTTTTCCTTTTTGGCACAGAATGAGAACAGATCTGTTAACATTCAGAAGTGGTCTTAAGGCTTTTATGTTTTCAGCCTGGATTAGAACACCTCAGAGAAACACCACGTAAGAACTAAGCTCTTGCCAATAATTGCACGCTCTAGGCTAGATGTAGACCACTGCAATACAGTAAGTGTGATGGCAGACAATACAAGACAGAGAGGATCTGGATGTTTTCTCCTCCTCATACCTCCCCACGAGTTCATAATTAAAAAAGACTGCATCATACTGCAAAGAGAAACACTGTATCATCTGCCTTAGTTTGTTACCCCAAACTTATTAAAAGTTCATAAAAATCTAGCACAAGGAATGTATCACAGGATATACAGTATTTCCAGTTTGATCATTTTTTACTCAACATAAAGGGAAAGCTGTTAGCCAATATAGAAAATTAATGCTATAAATAATTCCAGTGATGTCTTAGTAAGAACAGGAACATTTTAATTGCCTTCTGGCAGTTTTGGATTACACTTCACGCTGCACCACATCTGTGCTCCACAGATGTCTAAGTGCAGAGCTTTCTTCCAGTGGCTAACGGTCGTGGAACAGTTGGTGGGTGTGTGTGCACGTGCGTGTGTAAAATCCAGGGCACGTTTATAACAGCCTGGTGCTACAGAGGTGTAATATTCGTCACGTTAAATAACGATCTATATTTTTGGGAACGTAACATGGCAGTAGTCACAGCATCTTTTCAACAACCCATTTGTAAAGACCAAAACCTACTTCTGTCACCTATTCTCACACTGTGTCTGCTGCTACATTGACATCTCTGAATAATCCACTACAAGCAGCATCCATCTTACTGGATGAGTGGAGGGACGGCAATGGGTGTACTCTTCTTCATTCCACCCTTCTCTAGCAGATCTCTGTGGTGCAGCGGTTATAACCCAGTAGGGATTTGGCTCAAAGGTTAGCCCTATTCTTGCATTGTTTCACATGATTTTGAAGAGTCTCTGTTTTTGAAAAGGCAGTTGAGCAAATAAGATGTATAAAGCTATTGAGAAGCTGGAAGGCAAGTAGGACTGGCAAGATTAGTGCTGAGGATTTAAGTCATTGTTTGAATAGTTTTTGATGTTGTATTCAGCTGTATAACTCTCTACCCTTGTTTTGAAATAAATTAAAACATTTGTAGAATTATCCATCTTACCAACACTTCTCTATCGACATGGCTCTCTGCTATAGCCATTATGATTTTCCCCTGGGAGGAGCTAGCTTGATAGCTTGCTAGTTTGAGTTAAATGACTTAAATGATAAGTGGCATTTTGTTCTCATTACACTAAGAAAAGTCAATCAATATAAAGCACATCAATGCATTAATGTAAAAGCAGAAACCAAAGAAAACTGATATTAAATGGAAATTTAGAATCCATTATATTGAACACTACAACTCAATTTCCTGAACTAGAGTTGACAAACCACCAGTAAATGTCCAGTAGGGAATAGTTCTGCCCTGATTATACTGACTAGATGATTGAATAGGTCTTTTCCTTCTCTAATACCTATGAACATACGAAAATCAATGGCAGCCCACTTAGTGAAAGTACCTTCCCTCCTCTGCTTCAGACGCATGGTTCAAGCTCCTTTTGCGAAACGACACCAAAAGATCTGGTGCACCTCACTTGTTGGGGTACACCCCCTACAGGAGCTCTGGCCACCTCCTTTCTCACAGTGGGGCTTGGTCAAAGCAGGAGAGGGAATGCCACTGGCCATGGGGACCAGGCAAACTTGTGCCACAGGAGGCCTTCTCCTCCATTTGGGTGCCTCGACAACATGGCTGAGGACTATGCCAGAGAGACTTGCTATGTGAACCGATCCAGCTTGGATTTCTGCCCGTCACACTGTTCTGCAGGCTGCAAAAAGCTTGCACCCGAGGAGTAGATGTGGACACCTCTGTATTTCCAAGATTTGTTTGCAATTCTCATCTCTGAGCTGTCATTTCATTTAATTTCCAGTAGATGCTACTCTACTCTAGATGCTAGCCATAGCCAGTAATCACTCCTTCCCTGAATGCCAGACCTTTACAGCAATGCTTCTCTGAACATTTTCAGAATACAGGAAAACAGTCTTTCACCATCAAAATTTGATCAATGGTATGAAAATGATTAATTAGCAAGAGAAAAGGAAGGAGCAGGGGTAGGAGTCAGATCCTGTGATATTCCTGCTTAATGAAGCCCATGCTGAAAGGCTAATAATACAGGACTGAATTCAATAATTTAAACACATTTTGGTAAACAAATGCAAGAATACGTGAAATCACATTATGCATCAGCAGTGCTGGTAAAAAGCAAGGATGCGTATGTGAGAAGCAATGAGACCTTGTTCGATAGTGAAATAAGGGAAAATGGAATAAAACATCCTTTGAGAGGAGTCTTTATGAATATAGTATACACACAAATTTGGCCACAAATGGTTTCGTGTTCCTGTTTACAATACTTAACATTATTTGCACAGCTTCTTTTTGACTGATTTTGACACATTTCTCTGCTTTTCTCAAGAAGAGCATGTGTCAGAATCCTTTCCATCACAGAAAGGGATATAGGTGCCTTTGTGAAGTCTTTTGAGGTGAAAGATATAATTTAGCTTATATATATATATATTTAAAAAAAAAAAAAAAAAAAAAAAGATTGTTTCTAAGTTTTTTTAAGCCATGTGTTCACTAGTGCCCTGTGCCTAGGGCACCAAGGCCTGCCATCCATTACGAAGCACAGAAAATCTCCTAATCCAAGCTGGGCCAAGGTAAATTCCTTACCAGAATTTGCGTTCATGTTACTTGTCACTGTGCATTTCGCATGCTTGTGCTGGAAGCACTCGGATGATAAAGCCTGGCAGCAGGTGTCCCACATACAGCCAGTCCAGGGCACTGCTCCCTGTGACAACAGTGAGGGCGTTGAATTTCCATGAGATCCTTGCACCAATATCAAACCCCCGGTGGGACAGAGACCATCAGCACCCACACACGGACGTCCCCATTCAAAGCTCTCGCCCTCCACAAGGCATGAATGCTGAGAGATGCTGGGGGGTCCCTGCTGCCCAGGGGCTTGTCCCAAAAGCCAGTATCCTCAGGCACGATGGCCGTGCTCTGAGCAGCACGTCCCCTCCCAAGCCCCAGCTGGGAGCCAATGCTCCTGCCGCACATCAGCTGAGAGGCTTTCAGGAAGAGGGACAGACGCACGCTGACTGATAAAGCAACAGAAATTCCGTGAAATTAGCAAAAAGGAAAAAAGAGAATGAGGATGTGTAGCTTCAGACTATAATTAGCCAAGTCTACTGTGAATATTAATGAATAACGCTGAGCAGCAGAGTTTTGCCAACACTGAGTATTTCTATAGCGACTCGTCTACAGAAGTCTTTGCCACTTTTTTTTTTCTCCCACTGATACTTTCAGTAAATTTTAAAATAAGTGGCAGCATTAAGTTAATCTTTTATTTAGCTAATAGGAACAGGTTGCATTAGAGCTTTCCTGGAATAAATGTAAGTGTACTTTAAACTGAACACATAATGGCAAATCCACATTCAGCTGGGAACTGCACTAAATACAGCTTTGTCAAATCTTGAGCTTTTATTGCAAGTGTCACATTATCTGACCTTTTTCTTAAACCTCTAGTTACCCGAACCGTGTTATTATGTGAAAATCTCAGCTTTTACTGGGGGAATAAAGGTTTCCAGCTCCGATGGCTACAGAGAAAATGGCAATTCCAGAGGCTCCTGCAGAAAATGAGAGGTATCTAAGCATTAACTGCTAGAGAAAAGACAGAGGAGCTTCAGCTCTGTGCTTTAGGCACCCATAACTATGGACATCACAGGTGGTGTGGCTGTGTGGGAAGACACACCGCCACGTGCCAAGGGGGCAAATGATCCAGTCGCCCCCTTTTCGTGAGCAGCCAGCCCATGGGGCCCCTGCCCCAAGCTGGAGGAGGGTGTTCACATGCATCACCACGAACCTGGGCTTCAGCCCCGCTCAGTAATGCAGGTGAAGTCTCCGGAAGGCATTCAATTCTACTGAGCTGGGATTAATTTAACCGCAGCGGTGTTATTTGTGCACCCAATAACCTTTTAACCCCAACATCTCAGGCAAGGCTGTCACCTTGCTATGATAAGTTGGCTTCCTTCCTCGCCCTCATCAGCTCTGTTCATCTCCACCACGCTGAGCTGTGGGCCTCCCCCGCCTGATTCCCCAGACGCTTTGTTTCTCGTTTGAACTTTAGCTGCTTGAAGGATAATGTCACAAGCAATCACTGCAGTGGCAAGCCTGGCAAACAGGATGCTGTTGCTTTGCATAAAAGATCATCTTTATTGAACGCGTTGCGTGGGAACCTTAATTCAGCATCAGGAGAGATGACTACAAGAGCCTCCTAGACTGCAAAGCGAGTACACATCAGGCACCACTCGCAGTCGAGAGCTACAACACACATCCCTCCATGGTGCAGAGGTTTCTCCATGGAGCACAGCCTCCACAGCACCATGCCCGCCGCTACACACCGGGCCTCCTGCTCTCCCCGGCTTTGCAGCCAGCACCGCCAGACTGCCTGCCCCCAGCTGGGACTTGAGACATCCCTGAAGTGGGAGCAGATCCTGCAAGCCTCAGAAGGTTAAGGTTGCTTCAGCCTCCCTGGCTGGGCTACCCACATTGCTTTCACCTCCTCCCAACCACAGCACTGAGTGCCTCTGTCACCCAAAAGCAAGCACTTCCCTTGTAAATGCTACAATTCCTCGTTGCAGCGCTGGGAAGGCAGATGCGAGAACTCTCATTTGTTTTAAACGAGAGATGACATGCCAAATGAAGAGAACATGGCCAGCCCTGCCAGTACCTTACAGCAAGACTTGAGCAAGTCTCTTGAACACTCCTTGCCAAGCTCGCCTGACCATAAAACACCCGCGTACCCCGCAGCGGTGTTCTACAGACAACTGTAATTGAGGAGCACGGAGGATGAGCTGCTCCAACAGGGAAGAGCATTATTACTTATTGATGCTCTCTTCCACATCTTGTGTTTTCCACAGCCCATCATTCAGCTGGGAAAGACCCAGGATGCTGCAGTTGTGAGCTCTTCCCCTCCGCACAGACGGTAACCTAGGTGATATGCAAACATCTGCTCCACCAGGGAAGGGCTTTCCTCCTGCCTCGCTCGTCCCTGCCCAGGCACAAACTGTGGCAGTAATTAGGAAGGGCCAGAAACACTACTCAAAAGCTGAAAGCAAAATATGAGAGACTGCAGCAGTTCCCACACAACCGCATAGCTAAATAAGAAAAGATTAGTAGAATAAAGTAATCTCTTAAAAGGCCAACTAATCCATTAGGAAAAGCAAACACGCACTTATTATTTTCTCCATTTTCCTGAAAATGTTGTTAGTGCTGAAGCGATGCTCTGCCACGTTCTGCAGTGTTTGTGCAAGACGTTAACTCTCAGGTGATAAATGAGAAACTGAGACAGACTTTTCCAGAAAAATAGAAGAGATCAGCCCTATGCCTCAGGTACGCTATAATTAAGCCATCCATTACAGCATGCACCATCTAAAACCCACAGGGATGGTTTTTTGCTTTACAGGTGGATATGGCATAAATAATGTCCCTTGTACAATGCCTTCACCATTGGTTTTAATTGATTGCTGCATCAATTGCGTGCACACATATGGTTGGGGGGTCTCCAAAAGGATTTTCATAACTGGTCATTGCACTCAGAAAAGCAATGTGTGCTCATGGTTTATGAGAATTTTGCCTGTGTTGCTCTCTGTTATCCCAACGCCTCTCGCCCCCAAGCAGCCGGTGGCTGAGCCAGCTGCCTTCTGATGCTGAAAGCTGGGGGAAACGGGTGGTGATATGCACCTGGGCACAGCCTGGGGAGGGCTTACACAGCAGCTCCACAGCCAGGCTGGAGGAAACCGCCAGACAGGTAGCCAGCACGTCGGGAATCCCAGATTTGGGCTTTTGAGTAACAGATTGCTGAGCGCCCAAAGAACCAGAAATGTCAATTCTTTTATAGCGGCTGCATTTTTTTTTTGTTTGTTTGTTTTTTTTTTTTTCTTTTTTAGCTCCAGTTTCTATAGATATCTCAGACTTTGAGGAGCGGTGCAAAGCGAGCGCCGTTGCACAACCGCGCGTTAGGGACGGCATTCAGCGTGGGGGCGTGGGTGGGGACGGCAGCTCGCACGCATGGCCCAGGAGCCCCAAAGGATGTCGTAACAGCTACGTGGGGAAAACATCTGCTCCTTGCTGCGGTGCCTCCATTTCAGGCACCGGCAGCACGCAAGCACGAACAAGCCCCGAGTGGAGGCCGCTCACATCTAAATCCCCACATCGGGCTCACGGCCACGGTGTCTGACTGCTCCAGGGCCTCCTGCGTGGCCTCCCCCTGACCCGATTCAGACCACTTCCCCTAGGAAGTAGGCCCCAATATCTGTAGGAAGGGAAGGCACAAAGCACCGGGCCCTGACCAAGGGGTCCCATCCAAGCACCAGAGCACAAGACCGCATTTGCAGGATGTGCCAAGCCCCACGCAGAGGAGGACCAAGGGGCCTCACTGTGAGATGCTGCAGCATTTGCTTGCCAGGCCAGAAACAACGTCTGGAGCCCATATTTTCCTTCACTTCAAGCTTCAAGTGCGCTTGAGGAGTCTACAGTCTTTGACAGAGTTTTATTTTTTGCAGGGGGTGGGGTGGGGTGTATTTTGAACAGCCTTTAAATACCCTGTGGGTAGGAGTACTTCCAGTTTTGGCATGATGCGTGCATTCTGATAAATGAAATCAACCTACAAAGTGGACCTTTGCATTGACGACCAATACAGCATGTGTCTGTGCTGGTGACTCACGCAGCCTGTCATATTTTTTGTTTTGTTATTTAATGTATAGTTATATTTACACCACAAAAATATTTATATCGTGGATATTTTAACATCAACGAACAAATACTTGGTAATACGCATTTACGGAAAGGATATTTTTGCGCTTTGTGATGCTGAAATCTTTATAAATTAATTTTTCAAAACTTCAAAACATTTTGAGGCATATGTTGCTCACCTCAGAAGAGAGAAAACTATAGGGCAGAAGCACTGCCGAGATTTTTGCATGCTTTTCTCTGAGCATGCTAGAGATATCAATGCAATTAGTTAATAACACAACCCTGGGCACACCATCCTTATCCAAACAGCATCATGAGCTGACCAAGTCCTGCCACAGCCGGGTACAGGAGCACCTGCCCTGTTGCTGATAGGGAAGGTGTGAGGCATCTCAGCACAGGCAGCAGCAGTCAGTACCAGGGGAGAGAAATTTATCCAAACCAAACCAGCCAAGTCCTGTGACACTGCCTGACCCGAGAGGGGTCCCTGGGCCACGTCCTCCTCCCATACGCTCCTTTTGCCTGGAGCAAGCCTACGAGGTGTGAAGCCACAGACAGCACTGGGCCACGAGGGCCGGCCAGTGAGGAGCAGGAGGTTTTCTGTCTGCAGTTCACTGTTGCGCTTTAAACAGCAGGCCCTGCGATTCACGGGGTGCCTCCCGCAGCTGATCCGGGCTGTGGCAGGAAGGCTGCCCCCTCATAACACAGCTGCTTGGCAGAGCCGGCAGCCCTCTGCCCGGGCAGACAGCACCATGCCATCAGTGGCCTGCTCCCCGCAGGGACACCAAGCCACCAGCGCTGTGATGCTTCGTGTCCCACTCTACCAGCACGCCACGGGGGCTTTCAGAGCACTGCAGGCCCCTGAGGCAGACCTGGATGGGAGTCACAGCACTGAGCAGGGCCGCCCGGGGCTTGCGCTGCCTGGTGCCAGGTTAAAAGCCCTGGCTGGATCAAGCGCCTTCGCTTCAAAGCCGAGCGGGGACTGCCGGCCAGCCCCACAGCTGCAGCACATCTGCCTGGGCACGGGGCTGGGCCACCAGCAGCCTGCTGCAGACAGCAACCGGCAGCACCCACAGCAAAACAAAAGAGACAAAATTAATGGGAAAGCAGAGCCGGGGAGTTTGAGCGTGCCCGAGGCCAGGCACCAAGTCTGTGGCAAAACCAAGGCACCACTGATTTCTCATCCCCACGCGATTCACAAGGCGAGCGGCATTTCCAGTGCGTTTATGTAAATCCAAAACAGACTGCCGGCCTGGCTTTAATTTTCCAGAAAGCCGACCTCGCACAGCTTGAGAGTGCGGAGGCCAACCCAGAAGGCATAAGCGATGCACGTGGCTGCTCCCCAGCCCCATGGAGAGCTGAAGCACCCTGCCAGTGCCAGAGCCCCAGGATGGCAGCAGCCTCCCGGGCCAGGCAAGGTCCTAAGCCTGTACTGGAGGCATGAGCACCACTGAGTGGCTTGGGCCCTGGTGCCAGCACCGCCAGCCACCATGGATCTTTCTCACTGTGCTCTGAAAACACAGAAACACGTTTTTAAGAAGCCCACACCAAAGGAGACCATTGCTCCACCCTGGCCTCCGGCAGCAGCCAGAGCTCTTCCAGCCTCCACCAGTCGCATCTCAGGGACTTCCCAGTCAGAAACCAGCACTGTGCCCAAGGGCTCCTGCTAAGGTCATTCCCTGTTCCTTCTTCATGCCTCCCACTTTCTTAGACTAGCACAGGTTGGAAGGGACACACAAGGATCATCAAGTCCAATTTGGCAGGCACAGTCCTCTTCAGAGGCAGGATTATTCTCTGTGATCAACATAAATTGTTTTATTTAAAGGAGAAGAAAATTAAGACTCACGGAAATATTCAGAGATATCCAGGCATGCAGCTTTGTTCAGAAATGCTCAAACATCAGTGCGTAGGTGGTCATGTTGGGAGTCTTGCACCAAACTGTAAATTATACAGTAGCATAATTTAATGTGCTGCAGATATTGCCATGCGTAATACCTGACACATACTTTATATGGGATGTTGCACCAATTCTTAGAAACTGCAGCTATCTGCTGTGTTACAAAGCACGTAACTGAGAGTACTGTAGTCCTCAAGGGGAATTTATGACGTGGCTGTTGCTGAGGTAATGCACTGCAGACCCCTAAAGTCATCTCGAGCTACAGGAACGCTTTATTTTAGTATCTCCTCGCACAAACTTCCTGCCTTGAAAGTTCAAGCAAGGCTTTAGGTTGTCAGCCCATGCACTGTATTATTTTCAGTGACGGGCAGAGCTAATTAGCTTGTATAGTGATTGTGTGCACTACTCTACCCTCATTATTTCTAGCCTTGCCATGCAGGCAACAATTACGACGCCGTAAGGACACGTAGAGCTATGCCTGGAATCCGTTGAACTCGGCAGAGGTGCATGCCGGAGCCACACTGCACCGCCAAGAAGGGTTTACAGAGGTCTCGCGTGCTCGTCTGCCTTTCCTCTGCCCCAGCAGCTCCTTCCCAGCCAGCCCAGGGGGAGCAGCCCCTGTAGATCCCACAGGAGTCAGCACCCAGCTGCTGTCAGGACCTCGGTGCACCCGGCCATGTCATGGCTGGCAGCTCAGCAGGGAGCTAAAGGCCACAAATGTTCAGGAGAGCACGTGATGTAGTGTTTTCTCCCAGTAGCCTCTTCTGGGTGTTTGCCCTAGTTCCCCATGGAAAACAAAGCAGGGTGTAGTTTCACACCGCCAGGTATCGCTTTCCACATTTCATTAGACAGCTAGGTGACAGCAAGGCTTCTGAAGACATGAGCCTAGCACGTTCCTCTGGAGGTGCTTGGAGAAGCCTATGGGTTGTCAGAATCCTAACATTGGGTCCCCTAGACCTTATCATGTCTGGCAGTCAGTTAGCACAAACTTGTTTCACACACACTTCATTTCTATCCAAGCCCTATACAGCCAGGAGAGGAGAGCCTCCTGTACCATCTCCTACAGCAGAGTCCCTTCTGTCTCCAAAGCCGTGCCCTCTGCTGCTGGGGCAGCTCCCTGATCGGCACAGCAGCTGCCAGCACAGCTGGGTGAGTACGCCTGGGCTTACGGCCCTGAGATGCAAAGCGAGCATTGCACACCAGCACAGCAAGGAGTGAATGTGTAAAAGAAAATCCGCAAGGTGATATGGCTGTTGGGAACAGTCACACTGAGGCTGCTTATGACTCTCTTCTGCACCTCTAAGGAAGATAAGAATGGTCAAGGTCATCTAACCCACATCAGCTTTAAGACTGATATTGGTTTGAAGTGAGAGAAGTGTCCTAGAGATAGGGAGGTGGAAGGCGATGTGATGTTAGAAGAAGCAAGCAGAAGCCACCAGTGCCCTAGGGTGTTGCTGCACCCGAGCACTAGCAGGGACCTTCTGCCAGCAGCCACATCTGCATCTACACCAGGATGTCTACATCCAGGTAGCTGGATCCAGCCTCCTGGAGCAGCTGCTCCTACAGGAGCAAAAGGATATTAGTTTGGGAGGTGATGAAATATTTTTTTTTCCTTGCTTCATTTTAAGAAATAATAATAATAAAAAAGCTGCAGTTTCAGCAGGAACAGGAGTTGTTTGTGTGCTGTTGGTTCCAGTAAAAGATGCCCGTGCTTCTTGTAGCCAAGCAGGAGTAAGCACACACTTTTTGTTGCTTGCTCCCACTCCAGCAGAGAATTGGCTGACACAGGTGCAGCTGTGCAGCCTGTTAGGGAAAGAGGAGGCAGTGGCAGCAGCACTTAGGAGGTTGCTGTCCTGCATCACATCATCTGTGCTTTACTTTTGCTAAGGCCCACGAGAATCTCTCTCTTTATGTTTCTCAACGTTCTCTCATGTCCCTGCATTCAATTTCTCAGCTGTACCAGTTTGGACATGATTACGTGTATTCAAGTGAGAACAGAAAGCAGAACTGGAAGTGGCATAGCCTCACTGGGCTATTTCCTAAATTCAAATGACAAAGTTGGCAGCACTAACTATTTCTGTAACACAAACATGACTGTATAGACTTTACATTGTCTTTAAATAACAGATTCCCAAGACTGGAGTCCAAATATAGTGAAGCTTCCATTAAGGAACGCGCCGGGGTTAGAGCAAAAATGAGTTTCCCAGCAGAGTGGTCTTTAGTTAAAGGTCAGAAAAAATTATAATTGGAAACCTTATTAGGGTAATTTAAGATACTCGGTGTAGATGCCAGTTGAAGGAATATTTAGTGCAGTAAGTACCTAAGCACTTATCCAGAGTCTGAGTCCTTTAAAAGGTTGTTATAACCAATGTAACGCAGTAGGAGAAGATAGCCTAGCTTACGTATGTGAACTCCAGCTTTAACTTTTAAATTCCAGTACTTTATAGTCTTAAGCTAGACCAGACCTTTTTTTTTTTTTTTAATTAAAGTTTTAAATAAATGTGGGAGGGGGTTGGTACAAGGCAGGGAGTGGTCCAGAAGGGAAGCACCTGCTTCACGGTGCCATGAGGCGCTGCTTCCAAAGCTGTCCCGGCAGCAGCGCCTACTGCCTTCCCCCTCACACCCCTCACCCAAGGGGCTGCTCCTGCCGCATGAATCCAACCCTGCTTGAGCTTCTGTATGAAGGGCATTTACTGCAAGCCAGCACCACTAAACCCAGTAGACTGTGTGGAAGGCGAGCACTGCCTGCAGCTCCCAGCAGCAGAGGAGCCCTCGCTGTCCTCCTGGTCAGGGAACAGGGACCTGCAGCAGCAGAGGGGCTGGTTCCTACCTGTGGGCATACTGCCCTCCCAGAAATCTACTGAAAAACATCCCTTCCACTGCAACAGGCACCTGACTAGAGCACATGGCATACAACCGTGCAACCCACATCCCTGGAGATTGCCTGTGCAGAGGGTTTTGTGACCGGACACCAGTACCTGCTCTCTCTGCACCCTGGATACCAAATCCTCAGCAAGCTGAAGTCACAGAGAGCCAACGCTATAGCAGCAGCCCTGCCAACAGGGAACCAGCAGCACCAACAGCTAGCTTGCTTATATAGGTATTTGTGGTTTTGGTACAGACCCCTGAAAGAACAGATCAGGTCACAGACAAGCTTCAGCAACTCACCCTACGGACAACAAAGGAAAAACCAGCAGCTGTGTGTAGTTGCTTTCAACAGAGCATTGGTGTAACAAGCAGCAGCTTACCTCTGGGTGCTTTCTGCCTCCATGTAACAGGATGAGATTTAAAAGACTTGATTTCCAGAAGCATCTCAATTTCCACAGCTGAATCCCAATCTTTCTTTTGTTGCCTGGAAAAGTTGGACCTGCTCGTGAGATCTCCAGGCATTTCTCTCCCAGAGATGTAAAAACAAAACAAATAAAAAACCCCACCAACCAAATGAAAAAGCCCTTTCAATTCAACTCCAGTGGTTTATAACAATACCAGTCTTTAGCTACCCTAAATGGTAGCAAGCCTTTTGTAAAAAACAAACACAAAAAGCAGTTGAGAAAATCTTTTCCTCTCCCACTGCAGAACTTTCCCA
This sequence comes from Netta rufina, assembly GCF_964035555.1. Taxonomy (NCBI): domain Eukaryota; kingdom Metazoa; phylum Chordata; class Aves; order Anseriformes; family Anatidae; genus Netta; species Netta rufina. The sequence goes on along the minus strand of NC_140128.1, from coordinate 9,002,706 downwards.
ACTTTAAAATTGCTTCCCAAGGTGTAGCCTTGCAGCTGTTTATATTTACTCCAAACAAGCACATTCATTCCCTTTTCATTTTAATTGCCCTGCCAGAAGGTATCTTCTGAATGAGATCTTAATTAGGAGAAGTAGCCTGTGGAAGCAGAGTATTGGATCCACCTGGGACAAATTGAGATAAATGTCCTCACCTTCTCATTGCACTTTAATGGTGCCTTGATATTCTGTTCAAAAATCTTCTTTTACTGTTTGCCATTGCTCTCTGGCTGAGCGATTTAAAAGCCTAGCTTTTGCTCCAAGTGATGACAGCTATGGAAACACCTCTTCCTTTCCCCTCCCAGATTGTGCATGGGTACAAAGCTAAGATTCAGTAGAGCCTATGCATGGACTGTCAGCTCCTGCGTCTTCCCCTATACCTCAAAGAAGGATTTTAGGGTGCCCCTTTTCTTCCCTGGGTACCTGTGCCAAATGCTTAACAGCAAAATAAGCCAAAGCAGCCTCCCCCACCTCTCTCTGTTGCCATCTCGGGAAGAGGGCCGGGGGCTGGCGGGTGTTTGGCAGGGAGCCTGCGGCAGAGGCAGCGAGCTGCTGGGGGGGCAGCCGCTGCAGCAAGGAGCCAACACGCCGTGCTGGGAGCACGGCCCCCTTGCTCCCTCCAGCAGCACCCTGCATGCCTCTCACTGCTGCTGGGGGCTTTCTTCGAGACAGCAATAGCCCAAGCGACGTGCACGCGTGTGCGTTTAATATAAACGAGAATCTGCAGATGCACCATTTACTAGGTTCTCGCGGAGGCATTGCTGGCACCGCTCTCTTGGGAAATTCACGGCAACAGCATTTCCGAAGGGAGTTTGGGTTTGTGCTTTTTTTTTCACTTAAGTTCTATGAAAATCTTCTATTCATCATGAAGATTTATTGATTGTTCTAGGAGTTTGGGATAATTAAATATGCAAAGGCTTGACAGCTATCGCAGAGCATATTCTTTTAGCAATGCTAACAATACATTAAATCCAAGGAATTCCACTCTTATTACACTGTGGAGGACATAACTAAGTTCAGCGTACTGGATATAAATATCCATGACGCCACTTAAATATCAAGTACATGCCTAGACTACAGCTATGGAAGTTGTGTCTCACTTGTTCGTTAGCTATTAATGTTAATGACCCCCCAACTCCCTTCCATTGCCCTCATTATTTCATATCTGAATAAAATAATTTACATTTGTCATTCGTGGGTTTTTAGTCTCATGAGGACTTACGGGCTAGTACTACATTGTTCTGTGAGTATCCCCAAGTTTTGTGGAAAGCAAATTCTTGCCATCCCTCCCCTCCCGCTGCTAACTGTCCCGCTATGAAACAGGTGGCTATCTGCCCTCCAAGTGAGATTTTATTGCTAAAATAAAGTAAAAATTGTTTTAAAACAAAGAACACACATCTTTATAGTAAAACTCAAGTTTGTTTTACAATTAGAGAAAAGAGTCACATGGTCCCCCAAAAAACCCCAAGTTTTATATATATTTTGAAAATATATTTAAAAACATAAAAAACTCTATAGTTAAACATATATTATGTTAATCAGTACACTTAAATATAGCTTAATTATATTTACAATATGACGCAGTTGCTTTTAAATTTTAATGCCAATTTCAGTTTTTCCCAAAAAACATAAAATTATATAAATATACAATAAATATTTATGTTACACAAGGTGAATAGTAGAGAACAAGGCCACAGACATGAACTTACATTTGCAAGAGTCTTTACTTTAACACAGCACTAGGCCTGCTGACATGCATGATATACCTTTGTCACAAACAGACCACAGCAAGATTTTAATTAAGTGACATGAACGAAAATCAACCCCCCACCCAGCCATCACCCCCCAACTCTGTTTAACTAAAACTCCCGAGCCTGCGATCATGTACGTAGCGGGTCGGGCAGGTGAGAGTCATGGGACTGCCTTTAATTGCCAGTTTCACGTTATGGATGTTGAAAGCATCAATCAGCATATAAGTTGTGTGTTACGGGAACACACTCTAGAAGTAGTTAGACGTCATTCTGTATGTTCTCAGCTCCATCCTTTAGTTCTCCCAACCTGCACGGGCTGCACTTTACCCCTTTGGGTGTATTTTAAAGGAATTATTCCTGCAAGGCTCCTCACACTACAGTCAGCGAATGGGCAACGGGGAACAGGAGTAGAAACCTCATCAGGTGGCTTTGCTGCAAAAGACAGAGTAGAGTAGAAGCCACTTGTTTCTCATGCTTTAATATACTAGCATTTGTATTCCCTGGTCAAAAAATAAAAAATAAAAAAATGGTTTTCTCCATTTTGTATTTGAATGGAGGCCATCTTTTTGAGTTAGTTTAAATACCAAGCTATTCTACGAGTAGAGCTATTTATTTTACTCATCTAGAAAGTTAATGGCACAACTTGAACCTACCATCCAACTGTTTGAATTCTGTAACACCAGCGACGCTCTCACCTATTCCAGGTGAGGATGACTGAGTTAAAGATATACCATCATTAACTTTGTGAAATTAGGAACTTTGTTTCTGGCATGATTTAGATGTTAGCACTTCTTTTAGCAATTCAATTTATTTGAACTGGGAATTACTTTATTCACGTATCTGATTGAGATTACCATTATGTCCTAGCCACCGTTTCTTTTTTCCAGTCTACATGATCTGTTTGGTATTCACTCATTAGCATCATCCTTTCCCCTTCCTAAACAACAAAACCTAGTTTTCAGTGGAGCTACCATTACACCATCTCTCTGCAGTAGTTTAGAAACACTGCTGAGAATAGCGCCTTAGTAACATTTGGGTCATTAAAGGCAAAGAGTAATACACAGACAGGTACTGGCTACAGCAAAATGAAATTCTCCTTTGCTCCAATGTCCAGGCTGCATAAAAAATACTTTGGCTATAGTTTTGAGGCATTTCAATACAATATTCTTCTGCCTGATTTTTATGTGGGAGCCTACATACCTACAATTAATTTGCAATAGTTCAACCTTGAAGTTCTAATGGGTCACCTAACCTTGTCTTCTCATTTATGGTCCAGTGGACTCGCAGCCACTACAGAAAGTTCAGAAAGTTTCCATTTTACAGTTGGGATGGCTCTACTTTGACAGTCCGCTAAATTGCAAAGGGAGGTCCTCTTACTTTAAGTAGAAGAAATCACTAGTTTTGTTAACCTACAGAATTGGTTTCTACTAGGAGGGACATAAACATATTAAATGCATTCTTCATAGGTAATACTTGTGGGGGATGATATTCCAAATAAACTTTGCCTAGTCCAAGTTTTAATTAATTTCAACAGAAAGGCGTAACCATTGCAGCTTCTGCAATAGTTACATCTTGCAGCATGTTCGTCTTTGTTCACCTACAGTGATTACAATTATCACATCTGTCTTCAGTAAGCTCACTAACGAGCTGTTTCTGCCTCTCCACCCACTGTAGCCAGCTCAAGTGCTATGCCCAAACTCTCAAGCTTATAACCTTACTTTTTAGTAATACTTCTGTCAGGGTAGTTAGAGCAGCAGCACAGGGATAAGTAAGTTTATCTGTACCAAAGCAGATGTTCAGCCTGCTACTCTAGCACTTACTTCAAGTTTACTTTTAATGCCAATTTGTTTCATGGAATAAGGCTGACAGGAGGGTTAGAGCTGCATTCACATAAATGTTAACTGCTTTCAACCAGAGGCAGGGAATCTTTGGACAATTTTTGCTTCATTCCCCTGCTGTTGCAGAGGGGTCTCTCCAGCACAGATACCACAACCGTTTGTACGCTGTGCTCTCCCCCAGCACGTCAAGGCTTGTGGCTGCAGGACACACACTGGAGCAGAAGGCTGCACTACGTGCATCAGTGCGCAATGCAAAGCTGTTTCTCTCAGGCAGCACGCACAGGACCAAATTCAGTGCTGACTACAATCTGGAGAGCAGCAGTCAAGCCAAAACACTGTTGTTTATCCCTGAACTAAGCTATCTAGTCCCATGACATCCCTCTGCTTCGCTGTAATCATTCCAGACCCTTTTGTATTGACATTCTTGCTGTGCTTCACCAAGACATTTGATCCAAGCCCAAGATCCTGTTACATTACAATCATTGCTCTCAACATTCTAAAGAATAGTTTCTGCATGACAAGCTCCAGTTGTATGGTAAGTGAAACATTTCAAAGATCACCATCCCATTCCTTTGAGAGGGGCATGGGGGGGAACCAAACACAATCAAACATGGTATAAGAAAATGCACGTCTCAAAAGACAGTGACTGGAAAAAAAAAAAAAAAAAACACCAAAGCATGTTGTCAGACAGTTAAATAAGTGCTGTCTTTAAGCCTGAAGTTCAACAATGTGAAGTGGAACATCACCATTCTTTTTCAGTTGCCTTTTTTTATTTTATTTTTTTTTGTCAGTAGTTGGATTGCTATCGCAAACACCTCACAACATACAAAAAACAAATTGGTCTTTAATCCAGGATAAGGTAATGATTTATCTTTTTTTTTTCCTCTATCTGATGGGAGCTCAAAAGTAAGAGAAACAGTAGAACTATGACAACAGCACCTTGACATTGTTTTAATTCCAACGCTATCAGAAGTTAAAAGCAGTAAACAGATATAATACTAACAAGAATAAAGATACTTACTGTCTAAAATGTAAACGGAATGTTTTGGTTCATTTTTTTTCTGAAAGAGGACAGTATCATCAATTCACAATTGAAGCAGCATGCAATTTTATTTTTTATTTTTTTTTTTTTAAACTTTTTATACTTTCAATTCTTGGCAACGGCGACAAACCACAATGTTATCGAGGAATGTAATGCAGACTTTTTAGTTTGCTTTTTTTTTTTTGTTGTTTTTTTTAAGTTGTGCGCAAATGACTTTTGTTCCCTTTCAGGTCATGGATATGTTCAATAAATAGGTTGTGGAACCACTGTACTGTATAAACTTCAGTTATACATGCAGTCCATAAAATTATTTTTTTTTACTGAATAATTTACCCTGTTATGTATATATACAAATAGATAATTTTGTCTCAATATAATCTATACAACACAAATCCACTATCTTCCCCTTTTAATGGTTAATGTACATACACACGAAGTGTCTATTCTTATAAACCGCCAGCCAACTCTCTTCTTGTTATCCATGGTGAGAGCTCTCACGTAAGACTGGGTAGTTCGGCACTGGGAGTTCCAGTGCCTCTTGTCTATGCCCCTGCAGCCCTCCTTTGTGTACCCCTTGGGGTTGCATTTGGTCTCATAGAAATATTGCTTCAGTTGGCCTTTGGGTACTGGGACTTTTTCAAGGACTGTGACAGTCGCACCAGACATGTCCACTGCAGTCTTTTTCTCTGCCGCCGTCACCCACTCGCTCGTACTGTCACACACGCTCAGTTCCCCACGGCGAGCTGGGTCGGAGTGACGCCGGACTCTCATGGACATGTTTGCAGCATCCAAGTAGTTTTTGTACTCCTCGAGCAGGAAGAGCAGCGGGGGTTCCAAAGGCACTTGACTGCTCAGCATGACCCGGGATGTGTACAAGTCTGCATCCTTGTTTTCCTCGCTGGGCTGGATGTCCTGATCTTCATCTAGCAGCTCCTCTATCACATGTTCAAAAGTGTCCGCCAGCGATGTCAGTCCTCTTGAACCTGCATTGGGCCCGTTTAGGCTCTCAAGAGTCCCGTGGGTCCGAAGACCTGGGTAAGCCAAGCTGCCTTGTCCTCTTACACTAGCTTCTTTCATCGGGGCAGCTTTCATGCAACTGAAGTATGAGATAACCATAGTAAGGAAAAGGATGGTCATCACTCTTCTCACTTGGTGGAACTGTTAAGGACAAGAACAAACAAACAAAAAAAAAAGTATTAAACTTACAAAGGACCAAGTAAGGAAGATTCATCTGGGTTGTCATGAGACATTATGCATTTTCTGCAGAGATCTGCTGCATATGCAGCTGCAACTCATTATCAGTGATAAAGCATAGTCTTGTACCAAGGTGTTTCTTTGATTTAGATTTTCAGATAAATCACATGCCAAAACTTGGGCAACATTTGTTACGGTGAGTCAGATCTTATGTGCCAATGTCCTTCTGTGGTAAGCATTAGATTAGATACTATATGGACCTTTTATTTGTTGACTGATTGCACCTATTTCAAATAATAACAGAAGCAGAACTGCTATTTAGCAATGCAACATTTGAGCAGTAAAAGGCAGCTTCATGAGTGTCAAAGGTATGACTTCCATTTAAAGAACAAATGCAAATATTTGATTTTAAAGATCTCTCCATGCCAAAAATAGTTAAATTCACAAGAAACTGAACACGACCAGGATAAATTGCATTTGTATTTTATATGCAATCTTCAAAACACAGGAAAATCTGTACACCTCTGGGGTCTCAGCAGGTCAATTCCTCATCTAAAAGTAGAAGGTATGTATGCACAAATATAGAACAAGAAAAAGGTGCAGGACAGCATGCTTGCAGCCGTACTAAATTTGAGCTGGAAAGATTGCTCACATCATGTGAATGCCATGGAAAGGGCTTACTGGATTACAGAGCTGATAAGGAGCTATACTGAAACAACAGCACCAGAACCACAGTACCGTATTTTCCCAGAGCCACTCACCACCTATTCTCAAGCAGGCAAAGTTTCTATTTAAACCCATGGCTACATACAAAAAAACAAAAAAAAAACAAAAACACACAACACAACCAACCAGGAGCATAACCAGGCAGCAGCCCTGCTTGCCCTATTTAACACAGCAGCTCTTCTTTATTTCCCCCATTCCGCTCCCAGTTCTGGAGCATGTTATGGGCTGTGTCTTGATGCTTATAGGTACACTTGACTTGAGCACAGAGGGACAGCACCATGAGTGAGTGCTGGTAAGAAAACTTTTCACCAGCCTGAGCAAACTCCTTCGTACCAACACTCCAAACAGTTTGGGCTTGTATGACTGCTCCTTCGCCAATGCTTCGCTGAGTGTCTAGCGATCATACATTCCTCAGGGTAGAGATTGTTTCCCCCTGAAGTATGGAGTACATCCTTAAGGTACTATTAAAACAGGAACATCCCAAACCCTGCTGTGACAGACAGCTATGCTTTCTGTCTGATCCCAAGTGCTACTACAGCATCTATCATGCCCAGTTGTTATTTCTCCTCCTTCCGATCCCGGCTCTCATCTGTCCTGCTTGCTAGAAAGCAATGGCATTGTTCACATTTTTGAAGCAGCAGCTAATGCTTGTTTCAAAGCTTTTGAAGTTCATTCGGAAGTACCTCATACTTGGCAGCACTCACTGGAGTAAAAGCTATTTCTGTTTGCCAACAGGGTGCTATGTAAAAAGCCTTACTTCATCTCATGCAAATATGCTGTGGGAAACTAGTACTCTTAGGACTCCGATGTGGAAAGGCAATCTATCAAACCATACAAAAAAATGAAATATGTACTAGAGAGGCAGTGGCCAAAATGTACATCTCTAAGTCTACTTAATGAAGTGTTGGGGAGCGCGTGAAGTGTTTGGTTTTGTGTCTGTGCCCCTCCCCTCCCCACCACTGAACACGACTGCAGCTAAGAGTCATCTCCACCCCAGTCCAACTCCACTTTCTTCCCTCCATCTCTTCCTGTTTAAGTGTTACTGTGGCATAGATTTATTAAGATTAAACAAACCTGACATCTGTGACTCACAGAAACACAGTGTTTGCTCTAACTGTGCAGAACATTAATATTTAGCAGATTTTTCATCCTAGGATTTTAAAAAACATTTTAGAGAGCAATATCAGATTTCTTCCTTGAAGGGAAGAAACACACTAGACATGATTTACACACAAGGAAGAAGGCTATCAGTCTTCCTTTATCAAACACAGAGAGACAAGACAGAGGAAGAAGGGGTGGTTCCCCTAGCATACCAGGACAGAGCCAGTGGAACATCATATGCTCCCTCTTCAAGAATTCTTTCATATCTTTCATATAAAAGAAAAAAAAAAGACAAAAACCAAACCCCGTATCACGTGTTGTGACCACCAAAGCAAAGAACACAAAACAGATCTTCTGGCTCCTAATCCAATTCCCATTATTTTTGTTAGAGTAGTGCCCAAAGGTCCCAGCCAATATCTGGACTCCAGAGGCAGGATCCTGTCTGAGCACGTAGTGCCCTAGAGAGCCCTCCTACACAGAAGAGGTAGGGCACAACACACAGGGTACCAAGGCAAGCACAGAACTAAGGGAAGTCTGCGCACATCGGTTAAGTTCATTCTTGGAAGGCCGAGTATTTGCTATATTTACTATAATTCAGTAGGTGAGCAAAAGATGCAATGATTTCTGGCACAAGCCACATCCCTCACAATTACCTTTGGGCCGTTAGTGTAGCAATAAACTTGATGGGATCCAAAGTGACTAGAATAGAGGCTGTGAAACTTCATTTGCATGGACAGCTTTCTTATAAGGAAGAAAGAGGGAAAGCAGAGAGGTGTAGAGCTTACCATGGCCTCGACATACCCTCAGCAACCTCCAACAACTGTTGGTTGGTTACCAGATCTAACACTACTCTACATCCGACATTCAACTAATCCTTCCTTATTCAGTGTTTCCTTCTACTTCTGAGGGAAAACGCTGTCAAGCTCGATCAATTTGTGTCCCATTCAATGATATCTGACTGTCACTATTTGGGGTAGTAAGAAAACATACAGTTAGGCTTTGAAAACCCACAACTTTAAGACAGCCACTACTCACAAGTGAATGTGGCCCCCTAATAGCCACCCCTTTCCCTCCCATTTCTATCAGTAAAATATTATGTCAAATTAAGTTTTGGCAGTACAGACACATGGAGTATCGCTACCAAGTGAACATAGAAAAACTTCTACTTGCTCATAAGAGAGTCCTTGACTATTCTGAACAGTGTAAGCAGGCTGTGAAAAAAAAAAATTATTCTAACATGGTCCTATACAGTCAATTTTGGGCAGCAACAAAATGATACCGAGCTAACAGGATGAAGTCATCTGTGAACACCTAGGAAGCCTCTTTGTTTTAGAGGTCATAACTTTTAGTAGTATTTGCTCTAAGTCTACTAGCGCACTAGCAGAGTAAGACTTAACCTCCCTTTGTGGTTGGAAACAGTCTTTCAGCTGCTTTTGAACTGCCTCACGAGTGCATGGTTCACCTCCCACTTCGCAAGGCAGGACTAGTACCACCATGCGGCTCCAAAAAAGGCACTGGAAACAAATTGGATGGCAGTTGCCCATCCTTTTCTTTCTGCTTCCCAGCTGTCAAACCTTTATTATACAGTAAATATTACAGATGCCGGCTGTCCTGTTACACCGAGCACCTCGTACACCCTGCACACCAACAGATTGCCTTCACCCTTCCGGTTTCGAGGCAGTCACCAAGTCACCCCATGTGGAAGTGGAAGAGAGGCTGGAACACAGGACAAAGCTGCATTTGCCTATTTCCCCAGTCTGAGTAAGGTACTGCCCCTTGCCATCCTGGGCACATCTGCTACTGCAAGGCCCTGTCTGGAGATGCCTCAGCCCTGCTGGGTACTCCCACGGCAGATGCTGCCCAGGTAGACTAAACTTCTTCCCCCAGAGGCTCATCAGCACTCTGAAACGGCGTATTTTTACCTGAAGCAACCCAACTGGCAACAACCACACCAATACCATCAAATGCCAGCCAAGCCAGAACAGCTGTGGCCACTTTTTGGCCACACTCAGGTAGGAAAAAAAACACAACCCAATCACTGATGATGCGGCCTCACTTTGTAGTCCTATCATGCATCCATCCTCTCCCCTCCCAGCTGTAGGAGGTTCAGATCCCTACACCCCACAACCCAGGAATGATGAGTGAAGGCTGCAGCTCTTTTTTGCTCCTCCCACCCAGCTACGTCAGTGGATCAGACTCCTCTAGGAGAGGGCATCTTACTTCTATTGTTGTTGAATACAACTATTACCTTGCAAAAAGTAGGTATATGCTATTTAAAATACATGTATGCCAGCCCTCTTGAGACCAAGCTTTAAAAGGCTTCCTCAGGTCACACAAGATGTCTCTGTCAGAAGTGACATTTGAGACAAGTTTCCTGAATGCCATCCATTCTCATGGCTGTAAGAGCATTCTTCCTTCTCTAATGCAGCACAGTGAAGCCAAAGCAATGAAAACAGGTCACCCACCATGGACCAGATCTCGGGAAGACATGACCTAGTTTGTACTTCAATGAAGTCCATACAATTACAGCTAGAATAAGGGCACTTAATTGTGGCAGTCATCTCCACTAATGGGAAGGAGGCTCATTAAATGAAGGTCATGTCAATTATCTACAGCTAGTTTACATATGCAGTCAATTACCTATCTGTACTATTTACTTCTGTATTTGCATTCAATGAGAATTCACTAGTTAATTGTTTTTATTTCATTAGTTTTACTGATTTTAAGCAGAAATCTAACTGCTTAACAGGTTGTATTTCCAGCAGAGAGACCTGAGGAACAGCTGTGAACATGAACTTGCTTTTCTGCATCCTGATATGTGCTATGAAAGTTGAAATAACTTTCAGTAGTGAATAGATTCAGAATGCTTTAATCTCCAGAAAGGAATGTGCAGTGGAAGATAAAATTAGCAGCAAGACGACATTCATTTTCTGCCTTGCCATTTTCTAAGACCTTTATACAAAAGTTCAATTTACTAAATACTACTGAATGGCACAGGCATGAGTTCCTCTCTACGCATCATTACTGGAGTGTGTGAACAGATACCAAAATGGGATGCATGTCAGCACATGATTTGCAAAGACTAAGTGTACTGAGAACAAACAGCATTAACCTTTAACACATGCATAACTGGATGTCTGACGCACTATGGTTATCCTTACGGCTATTTATGCAAACTATATAATTATTTTTTATTACAGAAAATATAGCCCCCCCCCCATCTCCCATCTATACATACACAGGCACACCCACACCCAATTTGTATTCTTGTAAGTTGGTGCTTCATGTCAGGAAGAAAAAAAAACATTTCATTTTTATTCCCTCATGTTGGTTTACCCTGAGGGAATAAAATCTACTTAGCCATAATGCCAGAGATGGCAAAGACTAAGTCAACACCATTTTGAAGACTAAGACAAATTACAAGCAAATTTAAAGTAGTTTGTAAACTACAACAACTTTTAACATAAAAAATTGTCTTTGATCTCATGCTACTGAACACTGCCCACAGTACAGCCTCCGAGAACACAACATCTCCAGCAGTGCCTCCATTGGCTCTAGAGAGCATCTGTTTAAAGTACTACAAGGAGTTTATGGGGTCCCTGAGGTTTATTGGACTCTTCCCTCAAGATATTAAAAAAAAAAAAAAAATCATAACTTCTTCCCATCAAACAGAGGTGGGAAAGAACCCAAAGAAAATCAATGCCAAAACATTAACGCCCCAACATTACACCCTGATCTTTCACTGCCTTATGCATCAGAGTTTCCTACAGATTTTCTTCATACCTTTCTGGATGCCCAAACAGCCATGCAAAGGACTCGCATGCTTCAGAGCTCTAAGAAAGAATTCAGACGCTCTATTGCGTAGACTAGACAGTCTCATCATTACAAGCATGCTTATACTTCAATTGGCCAAGTACGGCACTACAAGGAGTTCCCAGCAGGATTTCTGTCGGACAGATCTAAGACCCATTCTGCCCATACCAGGAAACAAGCAGGATGGGTTTTGGCAGCGTGCACAAGTAGAGAAAGAGCAGGCCAAGCTCACAGATGGTATCAGAGGTTTTGGAGAGACAACACCCATAGAAGAGAACAGATGTGCACTATTTTTATATTTTTACAATGGGAATCGATTGTTGAGCGAGGGACACACATGCTGCTTTTCCAGCTGTTTGTGCAGCATCCCATGCAAGGGGCACTCAAACCACACAGGAGTTTTATGGAGGACTACTGTAAACAAACTCAACTACTGTAAACTCAACTCCAAAAGGGCACACGTGCATGCCACTGTGCTTATCAAAACATTCACTTAACCGCAACTTTTTTTCTTTTTGCCAAACCTTCATGTTGAAATCAAGGTATATGGGGAAGTCCCCTTCAGATAGAAGATGCTACCAGCAGGCCTACTTCTGTTATTCATCAGGAGCAGATTGGGTAAGATATGCGATACTTGTATTGCCATGCCAGAAATACTGGACAGTAGAGATACGACTTCCAATTTTAAGACCTCAGAATTAGTGAATTCCGGCTTCTGAATGGATTTCAGGCTTCGAAAGCTGCATCAAGCTGGTTTGGAGTATGTGTCACAACAGATTCATGCCACTACTGCGTTCATTCAGAAGGACAATTATGAATTCAGTGAAAGCAGAGTTCACCTATAGAACTGGTTATCTAAGGAGAAACACACCAAGCAACAAAACAAAAAGCCAACCACAGAGCCGCTCCATGGAATAATTACTCCATGCCAAGATAGTGTCTGGTTCCTCCATGACAGCCGGTAATTACAGTTCTCCGAAATCATTCGCTTCAATAGCCACTAGAGCTTTATTTAATTCAACCTGCGTGTGGAAGAACATTAGGGCAGAGTCTCAGACCTTAGAGCAGCATCTGTGGTTTGTCTTCCATTTCACCACTGCTCTTTGGTATGAAACACTGCGCTGAAGCATCACAGGACCAAGCTATTCTGCCAAGCACACACATGAAGCTCCCGCTGAAGTCAAGGATAATTGGCATTCGAGAGCGGGAACAGAACAGAGCATGTTGCATGCAAACTAGCGTGAGTTGGATCCTTTGTACTGTGACATGTGTCCAGCAGCCCGCGAACAACCCAGAAGCTGCTGTACCAGTTAAACTTGGATCTTACGAGTGCCCGGGAACTATTGAACAGCATGTAAAACATCCCACGCACCCATCAGCTCTGCTGCGAGTGGCAAGTTTCCTAGGACCTATAGAACATTAAGCACTCACCAGGAATGTAAGCCAAGCTTAGACAAGGAAAACCAATGGTTAAAAAGCGTAAGCATCGGATGGAGCAGCTACCCTTGGTTTGGGCAGGCAGTGCTTTCTCTGAGCAAGGGAAAAGAGCAAGGGCTGTGCCCATTTGCTGCAAGATACTTACCTTCGCTGAGACCCTGACTGTGTGTGGCATTGCTGTTAGAGAATACCTTGCTTTTAGCCATAGTCAGTCCTTGAAATGAAGCAGATCAGTATGTTGTGATGTGCATGAACCAGAAACTGGAAATGCCTGTTGTCAGAGTCCTGACAGGTATTAACAATATGCCTGCATTTGCCAGGAGTGTTATCAGTCATCTTTTGGCTGCCCGCCCTCCTGTGCAGACTTCTCAACACATGCTGAGTCCCGTTGTTAACACAGCACCTGCACAGAAATACCCTGCGTACATGGACAGGGCATGAGAGCTTCTGCTGAGGTACCAGAGGAGCACCTTCTGGAGTCCAAAGTTACACAGGGACAACCAGACCAGGAACAGATTTTATTTTAAGTTCACAAAGCCACCTCAAGCTACATAAATGGAATAATGAAGAGTTTTAACTTACTGAGGACATCAATGCCATTGGATGGGTTAAGCAGTCTAACCCATCTCACTATGCAGCCAGCCCTGCACGTGTCCTGCTGTGACAACTGCTTTATCTTTGGAGATAACATTGTTGCTGCAAAGTTATGTAAATATATTAGCATAACTACTGAAAACACTTTGGAAAGACATGATGTCTTCACCACTGACATTTTACTAGGACAAAGCAGCATACCACAGATTTCCAAGCATTACAGTTGTTAGCCCTTCCCCCTCCACCACGTGGTTTCATGTTGAAAAAACCTCTGCAATCACTACACCTGGTTTTCGGTCCCTAACACAATTTTAAAAACCTGGGGGCCTGCTTCAACTGGATTCAGAGGGATCCAAGTTCCACAGACAGCACGGTTTCCACAGTCATGTGTTATAACTGGCACACAAGTAGCTGAGACCACCCAGAGGAGCTTTCCTCCTCCAGCCTTCCTTGGGCAAGCCTCACCGGCTCAGCAGCAGTTGCCCAGCCAGTTAGGACCCACAGACCTTCAGTAGTCACCCTGCTAAAGGTACAAACATGTAGTGGAACATAAGGAAAAAGAAAAGTCCTTCCCCCCCCACCCCGCAAGACTGCATTTTTTTTTTTTTTTTTTTTTTAAATCAACCTTATGCCTTCTCCCAGCTGTATAATCGTCTAATCTCTTGCCAGGAGGAATATTACATGGATTTCTGTCAACATGACGCACTGACATGGGTTGTCCCATCCCATCCCCCCAATTAAAAATGAAATGTACCTGGCTGATGACTTCTCATATAGTCATTAGATGCAAAGATAGTTTCCTGTCATGCTGCCATCTATTTCCATGAGAACTGTTAGGGCTCATTGAAGTAGTACATTCCAGTGGACCTGACTGTGGTGTCCAGAGTCACTGCCTAGCATCAATCCATAGTGCTCTCCACAGATTTGTACCAGCTGTGGTACAAAGGTGGCGCAGCATTTATGTGGTCATAAAAATCAGATGGGGCCAACACTATAGCTAATAGCTCTATCAGAACAACTTGTGACTGGTTTAAGTAACACAGCTTGCTCACACTCAGGATTCCTCTGGGACACATGCATATTTGGTAATAATTACACTTCCAAGAGGAAGAAAAAAAAGTTTCCTAGGTGTGCAGACTAGCTCCTCCCTTCCCCCACCGACATAAGCACACAAATAGCCCAGACATGCCTATAAACAAAAGTATGCAAAATCCAGGCCAACACAATCCAACCTCCCTCCACACCGCTTTTGGGTGTTTTGTTTCATGCACATACACCCCTAACAGAACAAAGTGGTTTTACTGCCAGTGTACAGTCCTCGCTGTAAGAGCCCTTAAGCTCCAAAGGGTAGGTTCATAGATGGGATTTCAGTAATTAGACATTCCTCTATAAAAACTTCAATACCTGTCCCTTCACATAAGCAGATGCTACTGCCCTGCAGGGAAGGAGAGCCTCTCCTCAAATAGCTAGGAGTTGGGGGAGGAAAGAGAGAAACATGAAATGACTCTGCAGGAAACAGCTAGTTGTTCTCCCTCTCCTAAACCTCTGCACAACTCAATAGATGACCTCAAAATTGCTATCCTAGCCAAAATCAACGCTGCCTTATCAGAGATGATCAACAATTCTGGAGAGGTTGAAAAACCTCACAGATATTGCAAGAGAAGAGAGACCTGGTACTTACAGTGCTGAGCCTCCACTTCTACTTTTCTTATGGAACAGACCATCAAAGCTTCCAGAGTGCTTTGCAAGCACTGCATCTCACCATGCTTTGGTGAAGAGGAACCATCCCAGAAATGGTCTTTTCCTACTAAGCATAAAGAGGCCTGAACAAGTTCCCCTGGGTTGCATGGCAAGCCACTGCTGAACTGGAGAAGATGGGAGCCCCCGCTCCCTTGCTCCAGCCACTACCACAAGCTACCTTAACCACATGCATCATTCAAATATTTTGCCACTCTATGGCAACTTACATGTCTAACCCAGAAAGAGGCTGGGCAGCTGATTAAAACCTTAGGGGTATTACTTGAAATACATATGCTAGCTCAATTCCATCTGTGTTGTTAATTAGTTCCTGACTGTAGGTTAAATGTAGGGCATGTTGTCACGAGCCTAAGGTGGGGTGGCAGGACCTCCTGCTATCGCCATATGGCTTTTTGTTTCTTCCTTCATTCTTCAGCTTTTAGCCTCATGCTTCTAATTTGTGGGCTCAACCATTATATAACAAACAAGAAGAGGAGGCAAATAGTGCTAATGCAGAAACATTCTTCACCATTAAAACCTCTAGGAGGCTTCAACTGAAAAGCAGCACAGCTTCCTCTCTCATCCAGGGGCTGCTTCTAGCCAGAACAAATTTGCTATGAAATTCAGGAAATACCTATTCCCATGAAAAACTACTGCTGCACAAGTAGGTATTTACCAGCTCTATAAACGCAAAACAGGCCGCTTGCCAGGAACCAAAGGTCAGCCTTAACTTGCATAAAATGGAGATGAGCAAAGCTGTGCCTGCTCATAATAAAGATGCTTGGCCTGCACAGGGAATGAAGCAGGTCCCATCCCAATCAAAACAATCAAAGGGAGAAAAAAGAAAACCCAATTTCAGTATACCAGCAGTGTTATGCCCACAAATGCTTTTTTTTTTTGTTAGAAATATAAATGGCTCCAGACAGTCCTAGTCAAAACCACACGTCACGTTTGGCAGTATGCCTGAACATGACAAGGTATGCAGAACATCGGCAGCTCCCCCTCAGTGGTTTTATAGTGACTACGACTTGAATGCTAACAGGTCTGGTGGTGCCTCGCAACTGAGAATTTGCTCCAGAGTGTTTGATTTAGAGGAGACATGGAAGGTATTTATTGCATTTCCTAGCTGTCACTGCATAGCTGTCCTTTCATTAGCCAAAGGCAGGTGAAATGATTTGTTTTTTCTAAGCACAAGATTTTTAAATTTTCAGTTACAGGAGTCAGAACAAGAAAAAAAAAATCCAATACCTGTGTTGAACAATATTGATTAAGAACAGATATGACTTGATGTTCGAGGATTATGGAATTCACAATGTCCCACCTCCACGCAGACCTGGAGGCAGTCAACCTCTGCAGGCATTGACCTCTAAGTAACTCCTTGTTAAATCTTAGTTTTTGCCACCCGATCCTTTTTTAATGCAGGTACGTGGAATTGTCTGACTTATCCTTTTAAAATATCCTCGCTCATCATTAGCAGTACTGCTTCTTTCACAATTAAAATTGCAGAAAAAGTTTGCACTAGGGGCAGCAGAAATTACTCATTAATACAAAAATAAAGAGAACAGGACTTGAAATGAGTCTTCCAATCTTTGTTCTTGGCTTTGAATTCAGATGTCAATCATTAACCTTTAAGGGGAAAGCTCATTTTTGAGCTTGAGGCCAAGTATTACACAACATTTGTATTTCTGTGATTAGCTGCAAAGAAGCACCTGCCTGTCCTTTCTGTGCACCATTTCACTGGCAGCAACCTGCATACACCATACCAGTACCCTGCTGTTATAGTGAGATGTTAAACATCCTTCTTTGCCTCCTGTTAAATAAAATGGACCTTTCTTCACCAATGCAGAACATTAGATGCCAAAAAATGATGACATTGACATAAACCATTATGTTTATATCTGGGAAAGCAAGAATTGAATACTTGGGATGTATTTATTTCTAGTTTGGGGTCAAGCCATTGTAAAGATAAAGGGCAGTCACGATGTTCAGCAGCAAACTTACTCCACCACAGTTTCCTGGCACGGGTTCTGGTTAAGGCACCCTTGCCAGCTTGAACTTGTTACTGGCTTTGCTTCCCCTTGGACTCACGCTGGTTTGCAGTAGAAATTTCTATCAAACAACATATTTCTCTTGGCATTTACAGCTCAAACTGGATCATCAACTCAAAAGGAATGTATATACCAAGTGAAGATCCCAGTCTTAATGCAGACAGCCAGCAGGCACAATTATGTGGAAATACCACAAAACAAGTCCCGTCGCTCATCCCGACAGTGTCCATACACCTCTGCAGCGCAGTGACAGCTGTGACGACAAGGAGGTTGGTTTACTTGCTAATCCAGCCCTTGAATAAAGTTTAGATTTTGCTTCTTTTCATTTCAGTATATCAAGTACTGAACACTTCCAGAGAGCCATGCCCAGCATAAAGAAAGGTAAACTAAACCATATGGATACTAAACTTCGCACCAAGCTTAGAAAGTAAATGGCATAACAGACTAAGGAATCCAGAGATCATAACCTCTAATTCCTTGATCTAGACAAAACTGCATTTCTCCAGGAGCTGTTATGTTTAAAGAAAGCTGTGTTTTGATCACACTAGATAAGGTATAACATGTGCTAGGGATACTACAGGATTCAAAAATATATATATATAAAAGGACTTGAGTCCTGTTCTTATTGTTACAGAATTAAGCTTTAACTGCAGCAACATGCTTCAGGTCTTTTGCATGCCGAGTTATTAAAGAGCATACAACGGCACTTTGCTGAATTTCTCCTACTTTGATCTTTTGCCAGTACCTTCCTGCTATGGTACACGTATATAAGGGACTACAAACCGAACTGTAGCCCAGTGCCTGTAGTGGAGAGGCAGAGGCTGGATGCCGAGCCACGGGTAGTTTTTCCAGTGTTTGGTATGAAGGCTCTCTCCTCATACAGCCTCGTATAAACAGCCTGCAGTTGCCTCCTGACTTGAATGGCAAATGGTCATGTGCTGCAGCTCCTCCATTTCCCATAGTATAACTCATTTCCCTCAGAAAACAGACATTAAGCCCTTATCCTGATATACCTGACACTGGCAGATTTAAAGTATTTTAAAACATTACCAAAACTATCACCTGGGAAGACAGTCAGTACATACTATCAACCAAGGGCTTGCATTTTTAGGATTCTACGAGCTCAAAGTCCTCAGTTCCCACTGAGGTTTGGTTGTGGTGGGTGTCTTACTTCATGGGGCGTTCTGGCAGCCCTAAGCCAGCAGTTGTTATGAAGAGCCCCCAAAATATATTGTGTCTGCAAGAGTTGAGCCGAAATAACAGCAGATGAGATTATGAGTTTGGTGAATGAAAAAGGCACATTGATTCTCCTTGTAAGCAGTTCCCGGCAAATTAAATAAGGAACAATGCTGCTTATTCTGCTCTCCCAAATGCAGAGCCTCCTATTGCCAACAACTGGTGTACAAAACATACAAATATAAAGTTGTGAGCTCAAAACAAAACAAGCCTATAACCTAAGCAGAGTAGATATAAAAAAACATATTCCACATTGTTAGGTTTGGAGTAGCAACAAATATCCACATATCTAGTTTCACCTCAATATTTAATTTTGAAACTGGGAAAATGCCGGGCCTGCCAAAACAAAGCTAATTGCTGCAGAGTCAATGTATGAAGAAAATCAGAAGTTTTTCTTTCCCAGCAAACATCTACTGCAGGCTGCCCACTCCTAGACCTCAATGAGGGAGCAGGGGAAACGAGAACTGCCACGAGCCAGCACAGACCCTTAAGGAACCAGTTCTACATCGCACCTTTTCAGTGAGCGCTTTGGACACTACCAAGTCTCACTGGCACCCACAGCAATTTGATTTGCACAAACTTCTTCAGGTGTATTGCGAAGTTCAGTCAGCAAATGATTTACACAAAGTGATCCTCCTTGTTTACCTATCTAAGCCACCTAAGGAAGACTGCGTATAAAGACTCATTACCTGCATCGTCCAACAGGATTCGCAGGCACCACCCTTGTCCCAGGGCTCAGCACAGCGCTCATGCACACGCTCAAGTGGCTTTTGGCAAGGAGGACCAACTGGGATTTGCAGCCCCACTCATCTTCACCGTCCAGGCACAGCCGGAGAGCCGGCCATAGCGGCGTGTTTGTGCCATGCAGCTCTAGGTGGCGGTAGCTGCTCAGATTTCGAGATACCAGGAGATGCTTATCTCAAATTTAGCAACCAGTATTCCTCCCAGCCTCCAAGAACTGCCTTTCCTAATTTGAAGTGTGACCCCCTCCCCCATTTCTTCATAATTTATAGTAGTCTGAAGCTGAGTCACAAGGATTTCTGCATTTTCCTAACCAAGTACACAAGAAAAGAAAAGAACTGCCAAAGTATTGAGGTAATTTATAGCGTAAAGCATCGAGAGCTTCTAGCCGATCAAAGGACTCGGAGAAACAAACATAAGAACAATCATGCCTTCTGTTCTGTACAAATGCCACGGCCAGAAATAACTGTCCTAATTAACTGGTTTCAAACTGACTTCTCTGAAAAATACAATATTCTTATCGAGAGGAGTATACAACTGCTACAGCCTTATGGCAGCTGTCACCGGGGCATGAGAATTCACTAGATGAAGTTTCCTTCTGCTTTCTCTAGTTGTCCACGGTACTTGTCTTCAAACAGCTGTATCCAGTTGTGGGACCTAAATTACGCTGCAATGGGCTGTTCTGCTATCACCAGTATCAGTGTTACTAAAGGATTACCATCATCTCAAATCAGTACCATCTCAGCCAGTCCTCCGCTCACAATTTTTAAGTGGTAGAAATTGGCTGAGATGGGGTTGTTTTTTTCTTTTGTTGCCAAGATCTGCCCATCACATAAAATCTACAGCATCTTCAATACCACAGACTGTCCCAATGAGATGTTCATAGCTACAGTTGTGTGCAGCAGCTGAGTTCCACCTTTCTATTGTCAACTGATAATTAGGTCCTGAATACTGAAGAGGAGAAAACATGACTCCAACCCTACAGATCATCTACGCTCTCTCTGTGACTATTTGACCTGCTTAGCTTGGAAAGCTCATGAAAAGCGTTCCTTATTTGATGGCTCGGAGCCTGTAATTGTAAGCAACATCACCAACTTAAGATTATGTCAGAGCATGTAGCCCATAATATAATGGCTACCCTACTAATACACTCTTGAATCTCCAGAGTTAAAGCATTTAATTTTTCTGCTATTGTATATTATAGTGCCTCCAAATCAAGTACCACAAGTATTTATTTTGATAACATGAGAGTTTAAGGCACTGTAACAAGAGTTGCCAGCATTTGTTGATCTAGCAAGATGTTATTTTTGCATTATGAGAGCACTGAGGAGTCCTTGCAGGGACCAGGACCGCACGCGCACAGAAGACAGGTGAGACGATCCCTGCCCCAAAGGGCATGCAGTCAGCACTAATGCTGACTGATGTGCACCAGCACAGGAAACAATGGGCTTTGTGAGCTGGCAGCAGGCACAGCCTACCAGCCCCATCCCTGCCTGTCCTTCAGGCAGCTCGCTCAGGCCACATCGGTGCCACCTGCCAGCAGAGTACAGCAGGGAACAAAGGCGCGGTCACACAGAGCGCCTTCCCACCTGGAGCTGAAGGCAGCAGGTTATTGAGTTACCACGTCACTTCAGCGATACACAAAAATAGCTGAGCGTCAGTGCTTTTCAAAGCTTCCTTTTCAAGGGTGTTCACAGCTAAGTATTACCAAGAATGCCAGCGTATGAACTGACCTAAGTGATTGAGAGCTTCCTAATTCAGCAGCAATTTAGCTATTTAGGAGGAACCAAGTGCTCACAACAGATGCTTGCGAACAGGTCAAGACAAGTTGGTAATTAACCTATTCAAAGCACATATCCTCTTCTAGTGGAGCCTCCACCAATTCACACAATGCCTAACGTGCGATTTCTAGTGCAAGCACAAGACACATTCAGAGAACAACATCTCAGCCTTTCACACGAGCCAGGAAGGCAGATACAGGAAATACTTTTGGTTTTTGGTAGGACCACACTTGCTCTGCAGCTCACTCAGCAGAGCTAATTGTTTCTTTCACTGATGCCGGCTCATGCAGGGAAATGACGAGATGGTCTCCTACTCATGAGCTTCTCGTGACCTGCTTTCATACCTGCACCCTGGCAGAGAACTACTGCAGAGCTGAAGGTGCAGCTTGCCATGTTTTCCTGGGGGTAGCAATGGGGCAACAGGTACCTCAGCAGGCTTTTAACTGCAGCTGCTCTCAGTTAGCATTGTCATTGCACACAGACCTTTAAAGCAAAAGCAGTGATCCTCCTCTTCCACTGTATTCTTTCACATTTTAATTAATCTTTGAGATCCTTTACATCTGTGCACTGTTTCATAGTACTCCAGCATACTGTAGTACTACAGCGTGCTTTTAAAAGAACACTGCTTGAAACTAAACTTTTTCAGCTTAGCCTCCAAGACAAAAGTCCCTTCCCGTTCTCCTTTGCTATCTCCCTTGTTACATCTGGATTTTTCAAATAAAGTGATCCCTTGATCCTTCTGACCCGATTCACCCTGATTTCACAGCCATACAGCTACAGGATCCTACTCCGCAGCTCTGGAAAGCAGAGCACACTGGCAATTTGAACAGAAGGCATGCTATTTACAAATGGGTTTTCCCAGCTGAGGTTCAATGAGGCTGAACATTAAGTGGTAGTACTACAGCAGAAAATTGTTGTGAGTTACGGAGCCCTGCGGAAAGGCTCCCCTCGTACCTCTTCTCAGCAAGCAAACAGATGAAACCGCTCCCAGCTCCAAGCTGTTTTGTACTCCCAACACAGCCGATGCCTTGCCCCAAAACTGAGGCGATGGGTCAGTGGGCACAGCCCTACATGCACACAGCCTACAGCGATGGGTTTCTGGACCCGTACCCCTGGGGGCACCACCGGGGCAGCACAGGCAGGGTCACGCTTGGCCCCCAGCGGGGCCAAGGCTGCTCGGGGCGCTGCCACAGCCCGCAGGGTGCCCCGGCAGGTCCCACCCGGTACTGATCGAGCCGGGAATTACCGATGGCACAGCCACCGGCCCGATAAAGCGCACTGCCGGGATGCGTCCCCCGCGCCCATTAGGTGCGCGTTACCAGAAACATCAATAAGTAACGACATCGATCCCGCGGCGGCGGCAGCAGCCGCGGGGCGCACGGTCACCACCGGCTGCTACGGGGAAGGCGCCCGCGCCGCGGCACCGCCGCCACCGCCCGGTCCCCGCCGCCCTCCCGGAGCCCGCGCCCGGCCGCCCCGCGGGGGCCCGACCCCATCGCGGGGGGTTCCCCGCGCCCGGCCCCGCTGCGCGCCCACCGCCAGGGGGCGCCGCGCGCCGCCCAGCGCCCGCCCAACGACCGCGCCCGCGCAGCGCCCGCGCCCCCGGCCCTGCCCCGCGCCGCCGCCGCCGCCGTCGGGGCGCTGCCCGCCGCGCTCGGCCCCGCCGGGACGGGACGGGACGGGGCCGGGCCGGGCGCCGCACGGCGGCGGGGGGCCGGCAGGTGCCGAACAAAGGGGCGCGGGGCTCCGCCGCCCGCCTCCCCCCGGCCCGGCCCCGAGAGCCCCCGTCGGGGCGCCCCGTACCTCGTCGTCCACACTCAGCGCGGCGGCTCCCCCGCGGGCACTCACATCCTCGGCCCGCCGCCCGGCCCCGCCGGCCGCCTCCCGCCGCCCCGGCAGCACGGGCGGCACCGGCGGCGGCTCGCGAGTCTCATCGGAGCTCCCCGAGGGGCGGCAGGACGGACCCCGCGTCCCGGAGCCCCCACACCCGACGCCGCCGAGCGGGAGCTTCCCGGCCCGGCTCCGGCTCGGTTCGGTTCGGTTCGAGCCCTACGAGCGGCTTCGCCCCCCGGCCGGGTGCCTCCGGGCAGCGGCCGCAGGCCCCGCGCTGCCCCGCTTAAAGGCTCCGCGCCGCCGCCCCCGCCCCGCCCCGCCCGCCCGGCCCGGCCCCCGCTCCCCCCGGCGCCCCCCGAGCAGGGCCGGGCAGGGCGCGGAGGGGCCGGGCCGGCAGCGGGGAGCGGGGCGGGAGGGGGGGGGGGGGGGGGACCCGCACCGGCGGGTGTTGGTTTACGGCGCCGGGCGCGGAGCGTGTAAATGTCGCTCCCGTGCTGACCCCTGCGCGGCTGGCCCATTAGCAATGCAATCAAGATAATGGCAGGCATGGCTTATTAATGAGCGCCGCAGGTAACGCTACACCGGCGGCCGGCCGCAGGCGGGCAGCGGGCGCACGGTTCGGGGCGGCTCTGCCCGAGCCCGGCGACAGCGACAGCGACAACGACGGCGACAGCGCCGGGGCCGGGGCCGGGCATCGCCCGCCGGGACAGGCGGGGGCGGCCGCGGTGCCCGCTCCCCGTGCGCAGCCCCCGGCCCCCAGGACCCCTCCTGGCTGCGCCTCGGGGCCGGTGAATTATTGATAGTGGAAACTGCACGGCGCGGGCAGTAATGGCAGCCCCTGATTGAGTGGCTCCATCCGATCTCGGTAAAGACAGAGCCGTGGCACGCTCCCCGCCGGGGCCAGGCGGTGCCGGGCACTTCTGCAGGGCGAGCAGCGCCCGCGGGCCCTCTCGGTGCAAGCCGTGCCCAAGGCCCGTCCGCCTCGCACCCGTTTCTTTCTCCTGGGGGAAATGTGTGCAACTCATTGCTGCCTTCAGACGGTCTGATTGCCCGTGTGCTTTTGCTATGAAACACCTGCATTTATGAGAGCAGTGAAGTCGTAAAACATCCCAGGCGTTTGAAATCTGAGTACACCTAAGGCCTCCCATATAAACCAGCTTTTAATATATATTAAGGGAAACAATCCTGGTGGTTAATATCCTTTGCAGCTTTAAGAACTTCTTTAAAAACCATGCTCGGGTACCACGACACCATCCTCCTTGCACTTGGGGGTTTGGTTTGTTGTGTTTGGACAGCAAGTGTCCCCGAGCTGGGAAGACAGTTCCACCTCTGTGTCACCACACGTTCCAGACCAAAGCCGGTCCGTTCCCAGGAAAAGAGGTGGCTTCTCAAAGTCCCTTCTGGCAGCCTGGTCCGGGGAAATCCCACCCAGCTCTCACTGTCTGATAGGTAGGTGCTAAGAACGGGGGCTCTTCAGGCCCAGTCCTGCCCGGCTGTCTCTGTAGCGTTCAAATCCTGACATTAGGAACGTACCAGCCGTCTCTTTTCCCATCGTTATATATCTGTACAACCCCGTATCTCCCACTGGTGCTGCAAGGCGGATCTCTCAGCATGGTTTCAAACCCGAAGATTGTAGCTGGAACTTGCCAAGTTGCTGCATGCATTTTGTTTTATAGCCTTGGACTTCCTTCCGTGACACCATTCAGCTTTCCAGGTACAATTGTATTACCATGGTACCTGATTTCACGTTTTAAGCTGCACGTTTTAAGCTGCTTTTTTGCCTTGTTGAGAAGACCAAGCTGGAAGAGTTTTAATATTCTGTGTTCATAAGACGATGCCTGCAAATATTTGAATGATCTACCAGTCGAGTTGAACAGCAGCAGGGGCTACTTTAATTAGCTGCAATGTAATACACCGCACACATGTTATTCCTGGAGGAGGGACTTGTCTCCTCGCACACTAGACATGCAGATGAGCAGCAGCGAGTGTCATCCTTTAGAGACACCGAAGCATCTGCTGACTGGCTCTCAGGAGCGAGGAAGACAGCCCGTGTTCAGAAAGAGTCTGCTTGCAATCAGAGCAAGTTTTTTAATTCTGGAAAGGAAGCGTGTTACAGACTGTGGTGGTACACGCTTGCAGCTCCACTCTGCTGAGAACGTGAAAACCATCAGTTCCAGGCAACTGTACGCTGAAAGTCCCATTTTGATCTGCTGCGAACATGCTGCCTTTCGCCCTGGTACCGAGATCTTCCTGGGGAAGAGGTGTGGTCAGAGAGCTGCTCTATCTTGCCGGTATAATCAGCCCGTGGGGGATTATTACCAGCCAGTGCTTGATTACTGGGAAAATGAAAAAGTAGTGTAAATAATGATCTGCCTGGATTTTGATGCACGTACAATCTGGGCTTCATATTTTTCAATCAGACGTTGACTTCAAGGAGAATTTTGTATGAATGAGCCCCACAAGGTTGGGCCCACATGGCACTAGTTTGTGAAGCAACCAATAATCCTCTCGGGGAGACACTTTCCTGGTCAGAGTGCAACTTCTTGTTCCACAGGATGCCCGTGGGGCTTAGAGGTGTCCACAAGCCCTCGCCTTCCCAATCCATGTGCAAGGATCAGAGGTCCCGAGGCGTCCCACGATGACTGCTCCCGTTGCACCTCTCTCTGCAGGACGCCTGCTGTCCAGCCACAGGTGCAAAGCCCCAGCTGGGCTCTGTGGGCAACAGAGCCTGGTGGTGCTCGGCAGGAGGGCGATAGCATGGGCTGCACGGTGGGGAGCAGCTGCATGTCTCTGGTTATTTCAGCCAGGCGAATTCGGTGCATCGAGCCTCTTGGTGTCCCCACCACAGCGTGCCCACCTTAACACTGAGCCTCTTCTTCCTGCACCTAACTGGTTAAAATTATTTTCTGCGTGCACCACTTACACTTCACCCTATTCCACACAGCGACAGGAAAGAGTAAGAAATAGTACGACTAAGAGTTGTCAATCAATATAATGTTGATTTATCTCTGCAGCAGTATCAGACTGCTTGTAGGGGGGTAGGACTGTTGCTTTTTACTGAATTCAATTTAAACTATAGCATAGGCACTAACAATGCCGTAGATACTACAAAGAGCAAAGCAGAAGCACGCACATCTGGTTTCTGTCTCAGTGGAGGTTATGCATTACAGTGATTGATGCACAGGGTCCAAATTTACTGATAAACTAATTGTATGATAAAGTAGTTTGTGGGGCTCTTAAATTCCCCCATTGCAATTGTAAGAGAAGCAATAAAAAAGTCAATATTAGAAAAGAATAAACTTCTTAAAAGGTCCACAGTTGGTCAATACACAAAAGGCACTTCAGCCTCCCCCCACAGCTGTATCTTTACACTCCCCGTTTCATTAACACAATATCTCAACCTGTTTTTCAAAGAGTAAAAGGTCAAGAAGCTGCAACTTGGACTCCCTCTCACTTGGTTGTCAGGAAATATAAACTAGTCCTGATTACACAAATGAGAATGATGTTGATGTGCTCGGGTTTTGACACTAGAGTATTTTTTCTATTAATAATTTTAATTGCCTGAGGTCAGTTCTTATATCACTACAAGTATTTTATGTTTAATTATGTTTATTCATGTTTCCTAGTTACCTATCTTTGCTATTTTTTCACATTAAGGGACTGGAAAGTTCATTGAAATAAACTTTTCCAACTCAAGCAATGCTAAGAATTGCAATGAGCTATAAACACGATTGGAGGTTGCAGGCGTATCGTGTTCATAAGACGGTGACTGAGCTGTGACGCCACTCTCTGATGATTCAGCGATCACAGCCCATGCCCCGGAGCCATTCATGCACCCTGCTGACACCAGTGGGACCAGAAAACCCTCAGCACCCTTGGGGACCCAACCCCTCGCTGGGGATCCCATGTGTCACCCCATGTCCAGCCCTGTGGCTGTGGCCTGCCGGGTGGCCAGGCTGCCGTGCCCTCAACAGCTCTGGGTGCTCACTGTCAGCACAGATCGAAATTTCACCTTCGGTGAGCAACGTCCACGGAGAGGTGCTTCGGCCTCATTTTGGCAGGGAAAGCATTACAAGAAAGAGTGAAGGTGGGAATGCAAAATCTAAGATCTTTCATTAGATGCGGTTCTCAGGCTGTGTGTGTACAGGACAAAGCAGCGAAATCCACCCTTTCAATCTCTGGGACTGAAACCACAACATTTTTTCTGGAGAAAATATCACCTAATAGCTCGGCGCCGTCACCCTGCAGCTACAGCAAAAGCAAATTAAAAAAACTCCAACCAACAATTAGAGTAATTGGTCTCTTCTCATGTCTGCTAAAGGTATGCCAGTTTTCCATCATGCAGGGGATCTGTACCCTGGATCCTGTCCCATGCCTCCTAGTCAGGGATTTCAGTGCAATTTACACGCACGGAACTGCCGCAGCAACAAAGCTCTGTGGTAGGTGCAGATCAGCTCCTTGCCGACGAGGAAGTGCACGCGCCCGCCGTGCGGAGAGGCATGAAGCTGCTCATGACCGTACTTGCTGTGGAGCTCGCCCCTGCTGCACCCGTGCCTCGCCCCCCCGTGCAGGTGCCTCTGCTGGCATCGGTCGGCGCTGAGACTGAGAGCGAGTCACACGTGGTGGTTGGTGCACACGTGTGCCCCGTCAGTGTGCCTCCTGGCCAGGCACAGACACCCCAACAGTGGGACAGGAGTGGCATGAGGCAGGCTCCACGCTGGTGTGGGAAGGGGAAAGAGAACCTCCTCTGCCCCTGGAGGCCAGAAGCATGTGGTTCCTGGGGCTGGGGGAAACCAGAGCCGCGGGCAGTGAGACGAGATGGCCAGGGACGCTCCTGTGACAGAGCCGGCCACTGGAGCCCTGCGCTGGAAGGGGATCGGCAAGCGGGTGGTGTGCGTGTGGGTGAAAGGTGCTGGGATTGAGTCAGCTCTCCTTTCCTCGACGTACTCACTGTGCTTCAATTAGATGCAATGCAGCGGATTATTTTTAATATTTAAAGGGATCAGATTCCAGAGGTTTAATAAACTTAGCCAGGCACCTTGTCTGACCTGACTCCATCTACGTGCCTCACCAAACCCTACTCAGTCCATAACTCCGGAGAGCTTATTTTGGATACATCCTAAAAGTAAGCCAGCCCCAAAACCTCGGTGAAACCTCTGTGGCCACACTGCAAATGCCCCTTTGTGGTTACTTGGCTTTAGGCAGCAAACCTCTCCTCTGACATCAGGCCCCAGCTCGCCAGGTGTGGGCCGCACAGCTCTACTGCCCTGAGGATGATGCCCTTTAAAACAGGTTATCAAGTTATTTCACCTAAGAAGCATCTCGAGAGGTAAAAATATTCTCCGTGCTAACAAACAGAGCAGTAAAGAGAGAAGTAGCTGAGGAGCAGTAGACATTTTTACTAATCGTGAAGTGAAATTGTCAGCGCGGCAGCAGAACCCAGACCACATCACGTCCTCCTCCTCCCCCAGTCACCGCGACTTGTGGTTCACAACACAAACGCCGGATTAGTTGCATTAAAGCCAAAATTTCCCTTAACTAAAGCATTTCATTTGTTTGCTGTCTTTTCTGTTTATTGAACACTTGGGATTGTTAATCTTCTGCTAATTTAATAACTGGAACCATGTGGCGTAGAAGCGTTGCCGCATTCTGCCTGGGAGATTAATGGCAGGGACGCGCGGCTCTGAAGGCCCGGCCGCGGGCGCTGGGCTGTTGGTGACGGGTGCCCAGAGGTGGGATAGGAGCACGGGACAGATGTGCAGCCTCTCTGGGTCTGAAAGTGCAGAAGTGCTAAAGCAGAAAACCAACGCAAATTTTTAAGCAGCGTTTAAATAACCTTCCCTGAGCCCAATGCCTCTTCTCAAATGGGAGGACGTGGCCTCCACAAGACCATGTCGCCACCCCATGTGCAGGAGCAAAACCCAGCCCCTGATCCGGCAGGACACCTGAGCCTGAGGTCCCATGCATTTTGGGTACAAGCTCATAAACATTATTAGCATTTATTTCCTGGACACTCTTAATTTTTTGTGGAGTTTATACAGCTGAAAAGCAAATGCTTGCAAAGGAGCGGTGCCTTTAAACACCACCTTGTTTTCCATTAGTTATCCTGTTTAATCAGCTCTAACTCATTACAATCCAATGATGTCCTGCTCGGCCTTATTGTGCCTTTGGTTATTTGAATATAAACACCACTAAAGTCAGCAGGAATGCAAAGTGTGTAAATCAGTATGGAGCCCAGTGCTAGGTTTTAAGCAAGGATTCTGCAGTGAGGAATTTAAACCATTATTCTATATTTGTTACGTTTCTGTTTGATGCTTTACCCTGCTCCGTGCTCGGAGCAGAATCTGTTTCCCTTCCAGGCACGTATAGCGTGTTCCCCTTTGGTTTCCTAATTTGGGTTAGATCCCATCATGTGAAAAATATACTCTGATATTGTACCTAGAGCACATTGATGAGGCCTAAAGAGCTCTTCTGTGATGGGAATTAAGATCAAAAAGGATACAGAATTTAAATATTCAACATTTTTTCTTGGATATGAAACACAGAAAAATTGTTTTGATGCAAAAGTCATTGCAACAGAATATGTTACTTAAACTCTGGGACCATATTAGGGTAAAATGGCTTTTTAGAAAGGAATTGCACTGACAGAAACTCCTTCATATGGAAATTATGACATTTTGTCTATTGCCTCTTACTAGAAATGTTTAAAAGATCCGTTAAAAATATTCTTTTAAGGAGCTGTATTGAGATAAAAGAAAATGAATAAGAACTGGTATAATCTAGGGGCTTGTTTCTGATTAGTTTCTTAACGTAGGCCCCGTTAACTGCCGGAAACCTGCAGTGGTTATCGGAGTTTGCGATGCACAATGACAACATGCTCATTTCACAGCTGGGTTTGCTGCCTTCTTGTCCAGACAGCCCCTGCCACATGGCTAGCTCACCCCGGGAGATGCTGTGACCCAACACCAGCCTGCCAGGGATACATACAACCCTCTAACTTTCCTTTCCTACACCATCCCTACCAAGAGACAGGGGTTGCCTCTTTACGGAAGGAGTCAAAGTCCCCCCGGCCCTTGTTCCCTGTCTGGGCTGTCACCCACGGCCACTGACAGCTCTGTAGCCAGACAGGAGAGGGAGAGGCTGCTGCGGGGCAGGAGGGCGTTAACGCCCCCTGCAATTAGCGCCAGGAGCCAAAGACAACTGTGGGCTTCTTGGGAAGGGCTGGCCTGTAGGGCACCCAGGGGGTCACACAGGTGGGCTCTGCTGCCATCCCAGCTTGAAAACCACATTGGAAATGCAAATTGAGGGAAATAAAGAGGCAAACAGATCCAAACGAGGCTCAGCACTGCGTCTGCATCATCCCCAGTACGTCCTGGGGGAACAGGCACTGAAGCCTGCCCGACTCTCAGTTTCTGAGAGGGAACTGGCGTCGCACACACATGCCTCGCGTTTACAGCCCTGGCAGAGGCGAGCTGGAAGCCGTGCTGCTAATCAGAGCCCCGGGCAGCTGTCACACAGAAGCAGCAGCTGGTGAAATGGCCTCTGGTGGTGGAGGAGGCGGCAGTACATCGCCTCGGTCCTGCCCTGCTGCTCTGGGGCATGCTGGCATGCCAGGGGATGGGGCAAACCCAGCAGAAAACAAATGTGGAAAGTCCATCTTCTCCGTCTCTCCTCTGCCCTGAAGCGCGTGCCTTGTGAGAGCCTGAATTTCCGCCCCACTTTGTCTGGAAAATCCCTCTGGATAAACGATTATGACATTCTCACCATTTAAAATTAACTTTCTCGCTTTGCCTTAAAAAAAAGGCTCAGCCTTCTTGTCAGATATTTTGGTCGCTTTGGGCTCCCTAAAAATTGTGAGCTAGCAGAATTTTCCTTAGTGAATGCTGCAGGAGATCTTTGATGGGATGATAAAAATAACTATTTGGTGCCAAAGGCGATAGACTGGGGAACAAAAGCCTCTCTGAAGTCAGAGAAGCTGGGATCTTTGAAAGAGTTCAAAAAAAAAAAAAAAAAAAAAAAAAAAGAGAAAGAAGAAAAAAAAAGCTAAGAACAGCAGTGGGTATCCTGGACTATGACTGTGGTCGGGCAGCTGACGACTGAGTCTAGGTGAAGGATTTGGGAGCAGGCAAACAACAGGTGGTGGGCGGGAAGAGCAGGAGAATCAGATCTGCCTGGGGAATAGGTGGTGGATAGAGTGACGGATGGCTGAGGTAGCGGCAAGCACCAGGGGAAAGAGAAGAATCGGGTGCATCCACGATGAAATTCTTACCTCTCACACCACCCCGACCTTTGTGAGAGACTGAAGCACAGCAAGAAAAGCCAAGGAAAAAAAACTAGCCTTGAAGCATTAGTTCCTTTGGGAAAGGATGAGTGCGAAACATGTGGCAGATATTAGTCATGTCACTTAGAAAGGTGTTCAAATACCACGATGAAGGATGAGTGTGGTATAAGGACTTAGAATAACTTAGTTGGTAAACCAAATTTGGGACACAGAAAGAGACTGATATGGGAAATACTCTAAGATTCACTCCTTGTGTGGATGTTTTTCTATAGCCAATAGATACATTATTCATTTTTTCCCTTCTGATGCAATAAAATTTCAACAATAGCATAAGCGGTATCACACTTCAGGCTACAGCAAGGGGCATGCACAGAAGCAAAGGATGTTTGAGATACATTGTCATCCACTGGAAAATTCCAAAACAAGAATTTAGCCTCGCTTTAAAACTGTTAGGTCTTTTTTTTTTTCCTTGGCAAATTCTATTTTATCAGATATCTGTTTACAAAACTCAGCCAAATATCCTCTCAAATGGTTTTATAAACTTTCAACAGATGTGAATGAACATTTATTTGACAGAGCCAACTAACTACCTCGGCAGCTCCATTCTCTTGACCCCGTTCATGACTTTCACTGCATCCCATTCTCAGTAGAGTTGGTCAGTTTTCAAAAGGTATTTGCTGTCATTTTTTTTTCCTTTTAGTTACCACCTGTTTGCCTGAAATCCATTGTCCTCATTATAAATTTAGTTTTGCATCTGAATATTATATCAAATGTCATTGTAAGGTTTTTGATGATAGTTTTATGGGGAAATATTGAAAGCCTCTTTGAACACAGCGTCAAACAATATAGAACTGAGTTTGCATTGAAGGTTTTGGAAAAGAGATGATTTTGAAGCATCAGATGCTGTTGCAGATCTGTCTCATCAACATGTGGCTTTTTGTGGTTCCTTGGGGAAAAACTGAACGGGAGTTAAGTGATAAGTACAGAATGACCACTGGGCAACCATGTAACCTTCTTCCATTGCTGTTGTTTTAAAAAGTCAACTGCACAAAAGAATAAATACACCCAAAAGCAGGATCATGCCTGAAGTCAATATTTTGAAGTTTCCATAACTGCACACGTTTAGTGTCTCTAACAGAGAGATAACAACCTGCAACAGTGAGTAGGTCAAGCTATACTGTTGTGTCCTACCCTATGCACTAACAGACCCCATCCATACAGTCTTCATCACCCTCTTTCCATTCACATTCATCGCTTTGAAAAAAAAATAAAAAAATTCTACTTAAAAAGAATCTTGAAATATTTTTCCATCCATGGTATTTTTCATCTTTTTAGTGCTCAGATAAGAGTTTTGTAACACATCTGGATTGCTGATGAACAAACCGAGGCAAAAGAACTACAAAGATCTGTCACACAACACACAAGCTGTAGAGGAGCCAGATTTATGCTCCAAGTTAACAATGAAGCAGACAAGGAACCAGCCTGGCTGGCTTTCCCTCTAGCCTGTCTTTGAAGAGGATGCATGGAAATGCATATGAAACTCACATGAAGCAATCCCTCTGGACATCACCCATGTTCTTCTGTTCTGCTGAACAGACGAGAGAAGGGTTAAATCCTGAAGCATTCTCACTGCCAGGGTCCCTTCCTCCTCAACGTTCCTCTTTTTTTTTTTTTTTTTTTTTTTTTTTCCTTTTAAAGTGCTTCAGCTTGTGTGTTACAATTTGTTATAATAATGGAATCTAGTCAGAAGCTTGTGGCCCCATAAACTTTAGACATAATTTTAACTATGTCAACTTTAAAAAGTCAGTATCTGCCTCATCAAAGGGCAATCATGTCCAATGTGGGTGTCTGTGCCAATTGTGTTTTGAACTGCAGCAATAATCCAACCTAACCATGCGAATAGCTTTTCTACACCCACATTTCTTAATTATCATCATGAGACTGAGGTAGCTGAGACCAGATCTATAATGTTTTCTGGATGTCAAAATGCCCACACACCTTCTGCAATCCTTGTGCTACCAGCCCCCTTTCATATTGCTTTTAGCTGGTCCATCTAATTATCTATTACCGTAACTGTTTAATGCATTTTTCATAAGCCCCACAAAGGATTGTCAGGAGGAAGGGGCTCTGTTTAAGAAAAAGGAAACAACTTGTCTGCCTAGACCGCCTTCACTGCACAACCCTATAAACATTTCAGGGGATGATAAGCCCCTCCTCACCCCTTTCAGAAAGGAACCATTATTTCTTACAACCAGGTGAGACCTATGCGTCTAGAAGTCTCTGTATACACTGCATCCAGAAACAACACAATGTCTTCAGAGGTTTGTGGTCTACTTCCCATTTTGAAATAAATAAATTTGTTATTTTCACATGCGCGACAGTCAATAACGATCTGAAATGGCCAAGTAGTGGAAATGTTATGACTTAATGAACGCGTCGCGTAATCATTCTTGCCAAATGTCAAAATAAATTGGAGGCCAGCGTGTACGGTTTACGCTTGTTAAATTCGGGTTGTGCGTGCTATTTTGGGAAGAAAAACAAAGAGAGACCAGACCACTAAGAGGCGGGCGGAAGAGAAAGTATATATTTGGGCGCTTCTGGCAAGACCTCAGCCGATGACAGCCTCACCGTGCACACCGCCTGTGGGAGGCCCTGGGGAGCCACTTACCTGCGGAGGAGCAAGGGGAGTGCAGAGGCTGAGACCCCCAGCAAAGCCCCCGCCGAGAGGCTGGGCTGGAGGTGGGCTGTGGCTATTAGCCACTCTGAAAGGTGCATTTTGTAAGGAGACCATGAGAGTTTACGGGTATCCCATCACATCCAGCACCGGCACACACACACACATGGAGAAGTGCAGGACTTGCCTGCCTCATGCGGAGAGTTTTCTGTTTGTCCGAGCAACGAGTACCTTGGAGGCTCCAGGTCTGGAAAGCTCCCTACAGCCAAGGGCCCAGCCCTTTGAACACTCAAGTGTGTCCCAGCTATCTGCCCTCTGAGGCTGCCTCAGGAAACCACCAATTAGGATTACGCGATAAGCAAAATTACTCCCATACTTATGTGATAGGAAAACAGGTCTCCAAAGCTACACGTTCGAAAGGAGATCAAAGCAATATTGTTCTTTTGTGGTTAGGTTTTGACTTACGTCTCGCCCCGTTGTGTACGTGTTCTAGCAGTAGTACCCAGAGGCCCCAGCCGTGTGTTTCTTACTCCACCACTACTTCCAAGGGAGGGAGTGCCGCCAGGGTGCCGGTATTTCTTACTGCCCTCATGAAAGGCACGGATACACATATGTGGCTTTCGTTTATTTTGTTTCATGACACAGGGAAGGGGGAGAAATCCTTTTCATACACCTACATCTATCACATAGCAACTAAGAATAGAAGCAATATTGAGACAGATGGAAATGTTAACAGTGACAGCTCACAAGCACGAATCACACATTTGTGAAATAATGAAATGGGTGGGCAGTTGTTATATGAACTCTATGTCAGTCGTTATGTTTTCCTGGCTATAATTTTGCAAGAGTATGTCTCAGAGATATTTTCAGGGAATGGGAGAAGTCAGTGCCCTGTGTTGCACTGCACCTTGCCTGTGCGTGGGTGCTGGGATCACCGAAGCTGCTGGGCGGTTTGCACACTGAGCAGCTCGTCACGAGCCTCAGGACGTCCCATCACATCTCCCTGCCAGGGCACTTCAGCATTCCCAACAATGAGGTGGGAGAGAGGCAGAAAAGAAGCGCAAAAATATTTGGAAACCCACATGTAAGGGAAACACGGGCTGCTCAGATTTGTTTAAAACCCTTACTGCCAGGCATAGAAGTATTTCATGTTTATGTATCATCTGCCCATAATCTGTGGTCCCTATTGCTAGTTGGACTCACCAACCATGAATGGCAAGAAGCATGGCGAAGCCAGACCTACTTTTCTCAGATCCTTCTTTCTAGCTCTTTATGCCCCAACAGCCATTGTCCCCATTTTAAGGGCCACTTGGACGAGCCTGTTTTTGTTAGCCCCAGTTTCCAAGCCTCCATCCAAGGGTTTTTTTCCACAAATGAAAGAAATGCTGCATTCTCCATCTAATGTTAGCCCAAAGGGGAGGAAGCTGTGAAAGCGCCTCTCCATACGTCTTTCAGCTTGTGCTACCTGCCTGTTTGCCAAGTCTGAAGGAACCTGCTGATTTTCAGAGAGGTACTGTTCCTTACACAAGATGCTGTTTACAGCACTTGAAATTACTATTTTTTGCTAGAGGAATGAACTAGATCTCCTGAAACCTTATGGATGCTCTTTTTGTTTGTGTACCTGATTAAAAAAATTCTAGCAGCTACATCTTAGAGTGCTCAGTGGTGATTTACTACAGTGATTCATGGTAAGACTTACAGCACTGAGCAAAATCTCTCCCTAGGGATTCATCCACCTTTCCAGAATTTCTCTGGCTGGGCAATCGTATGCCACCGTATTTAGGAAGCAGAGCATGGTTACTAAATGGCAGGCAGCCTGCATTTTCTTTGGTCATTTCTGAGAGCTCGACAATATTGGTGTGCTAAAGAAACAAAATAAAGGACTTGCTGTGCAAAGTCAAATCCAGCCACCTCAGATCAATGAAATGCTACACAATCCTCCAGGCCTGTCAGAGAAGGCCTCTAGAAATAAGCAGTGGGAAGTGTCAGATCATTTGAAATTAGAAAATTATTGAAGTACTCTGAAAATCAAGTGGTTATGCAAATGGAGAGGTACAGAGAATGAAGAACTTTGGGAAAGATCAGGCCTATGTCAAATGCCACGTAGAAAAACATCTCACGCTGGACACAGACACCTGAGAGTCACCGAACCACTGAAAACAACACTTGTGGCATCAGGTAAAATAAACAGAGAACTGTTAAAAAGGAGAAAGACGGGCTGCCACTTCAAAGCTTTGCAGGACGGAGAGGTACTCAGAGGAGATCGGACATTTTACAATATCATAACCATAAGAGACAAACGGCGGTGACGAACCACCACCAAATGGGTGACAGCTCCTGGAGAAATACTAGGTACTAAAATCAATAAAGCTACTTGCAGATTAAGGTATGAGTCACTGCGAGCAAATGTGACCAAATACGGCCCCGTGTCATTTGTTAGCGGCTGGCCGTCCCATTCGTCTCCGCAGAGAGCGATCGGAGCTGGGCACAAACAAGGCGGTGGAGGCAGGAGGGGCAATATCAGAACCCAGAGGTTTTCAGAGCTGGTGACAAAGTAATGGGTGTAAAATTAAAGTGTATGAAGACATACAAGATTATCCCCGGAGTGGGAAATTCACATAAACAGAAGCTCCTTGGCAACCTCCTCTGTACCAGAGCCGTGTATTTTGGGGACTGGACGGCCTTGGGTAAGGCTCACGGCCACCAGACCCCAGTACGTGCGTTCAGGCACTAGTGGCACCACCTGGCTCCTTCCCAAGCGAAAACAGGTCAGAGGACGTTTGGGTACGAATGTAGTGACACGGGGACCGCAAAGGAGGTGCGTTTGAGTGCGCTGCAGCCTGCCGACGACAGACACTCCCGAGGCCGGCCTCTTCTCGACGAGTTCCTCCTCGCCTCGGAGCTGCCGAGAAACGCCTCCCATCGCGCCTAGCCCGGGCATCCCGGCAAACGCAAGTTTTCAAAGTGGAAACGGAAAAATACACCGCTCCTGCGCCCGCCCCTGCCCGGCCCAGGGCCCTTTTCCTCCGCGGGCAGCGAGCCCCCCGCCCCGCGCAGCCCCCCGGGGCCGTCCCGCAGCATCTCCATTTTGGCTGGGCTCGGGGGTGGGGGGGGACATCCCCGGCCCACGCAGGACGGTGCCCACGGGGGGGGTGGGAGGCGGTCGCCGTGACAACGGCGCCGCGGGGGGGCGCGGGGGGAAGCCCCCGGGTGCGCAGCGGGGATGCCGCCCCCTCCCCGCCTGCCGGGGGGTTCCCTCCTCGGCGCCGCTACGTGCGAGCCGGAGCGGGAGCCCGGCGGGAGGCGGGGGCGGCGGGGCCGCGGGATCCTCCCTCCCTGCCTTCTTTCCTCCCTCCTTCCTTCCATCCATCCCTCCTTCCTTCCATCCAGCGCTGCCTCCTCCCCGGCGGGGCCCGGCGCCGCAGCGGGGCTGTGCCGCAGGGAGCGCCCCCGCCGTGCCCGGGGGGGGGGCGCCGCCCGGCCCGGCCGCCCCTCGGGGCTAGGAGGGGGGCACGGGGCCGGGGTCTCCCCGCCGAGGCAGTGCGGCTCGGCTCGGAGCCCCCCCCTTTCCTCCGCGGGAGGAACCCCCCCCAAAAAACACCCCCGGGTTTGGTGGGGGTGGCTGGGGGGGGGCGGGAGGGGGGGTGAATCAATGCACGGGCTCCGCGCACAGCCGGAGACCCCCGGAGCTGGTCTACCTGCGAGCACTGCCGCTACCGCCGCTGCTCCGCCAAACTGCTGACTTTCCAGAGCTTATTTTTAGCCCGGAGACTAAATATTATTAGCTACATTTCTACGTAGGAAGGGGGGGGGGGGGAGACTAGAGAGAGGGAGATGAGCAGAAAGCTTATCCGAGCGATCTCCAGGTGGGGGGGCTGCGTTTGGGTTTCAGGCTTGTCAAACACCTTCCCCCCCACCCCCCCTTTTAATTATAGCAAAGTAGCTGCGGATATTGGATCATCAGCAATACATGCACGGCGCTCCCGTTCCGTCGTAGCTCGCACACACAGAGGGGCCATCAGCGATCCCTCAAGCTGGGGACCGGCTCATCTCCATGTAGGTAAAGATCAGCTGCGTCTCTTTATCTATGCGAGATCAGCTGTGCACAGTGCCAGCCAGAGCTCAGCTGCATCTCTTTAGCTATGCAAAAGCAACTTCCATCCCCGGCTAGGGAAAAATCCGTCGCATCTGCTTATCTAGGTAAAGATCGGTTGCATCTCTGCCCAAAGCATGCACACGCACATCGAGATACGAGATTCCCAGATTAAATCAGGCACAACTTAACTCCAGTCGTAGTGAAATCTCATCAAGCTGCTCCTACCTCCGCTAGCCTCCACACACCGCCCAGCCACAAAGGTACCAAAACTCGGCAAAGAGCAGGAACCCATCCCCACGGCACCGAGACGGGGGCAGCAGGCAGAGGGGTGCCGCCGGGGGATCACCCTCCCGCTTACCTTAGTCACAGCTAACACCACAAGCAGTGGCTAGATCGTGGCGATAAACACTCGCATTTCCCAAACTTGACACCGTCAAACCAACCCCCGGAGCTTGCAAGACTCTTTTTTTTTTTTCCTTTTTTTTTTTTTTTTTCCTCTCTCTCTTCCTCCTTTTCCTATTCCAGCCCGCACCGCTAGGAATTCAACTTCGCCCAGCTCCAGCGGGGCGAGAGGGCGGCGGGCGGGGAGGGGAGGGGATGGGATGGGATGGGAAGGACGGGAAGGAGGGGTGAGGAGCGGGGGGGTCGCTACCGGCTGCCCGCGGCTCCCCGAGCCCGCCGGGGCGCGGGGCCTCCCCCGCCGCCTCTGTCCAGGGTGCTGCCCCGCCGCCGCCGGCCCCGCGCCGCTGCGCGCCCCCTGCGCGCCCCGGCCGCTCCTCGCCGCCGTGCCCGTCACGTGAAGCGCACGGCGCTGCGCGGCCTCTGCGCGCCCCCTGCGCGCCCCGGCCCCCGCCCGGCACGGCACGGCCCGGCCCGGCTCGGGGCTACGGCCCGGCCCTCGGCCCGCCCGGGGACAGCCGTCGGCAGCGGGTGGCGGCTCCGCGCCGCTCCCCGGCGGCTCCAAGTTTCTCCGAGGCGGGGATCCCGGCGCAGCCCCGCAGCGGAGCGTTCCGGGGAAAGTTGCGCTGCCCGCACCGCCGTGCTGCCGGCCGCCGCGGGTCCCGTCCTCCGGCACGCCAAGTGCCAGACAGCCCAGCCCGTGGTACCAGATCCTGTCGTTAAGCAACATCGCAAGCCTTTTATTTTTTTTTATTTTTTTTTTCCCCGTCTTCCCAGTTACAAAAATAGGCTTTTTATTGGTACTCACCATTGTTTCTTTGCTGTCCTGGAGACAGAAGTGTCTTAAAATCCAGTCTCCCCAACAGATGCTGGAAGGTAATGTGTCTTGTTTGAAGTCATCATGTGAGAACTTCTGCTTTGCTCAGTGGATCGCCCACCACTTGGTGTGACTTATGAATCTAATAACCCTTTGCAATATCCGCAAGCTTCAACTCTCCGCCACCTTGGTGCCTACAGAAGACAGAAAGCGGCTGGCAGGGAGTTTTAAGAACCTATAGACGTACGCAAACGCCTTAGCTCAGAGTCACGTTTCCCTCCGAGTTCTTACGTGATCCCAATGAACGAGAGGGGTTACCGGCTGCCGCCGCGGAACGTGACCGCCGCCCCCCGCACGCCGGAGCGGGACGCCAAGTTCCCGGGGAGAGCCCGGCCCGGCCCGGCCCCGCTCCCCGCCCGCACCCGGGGCCGGGCGGCACGGAGCCGGCAGGTGAGTACCCATCGGGCGGCCCCGGGGCTCGCTCGCCCTCGCGGGAAGAGCTCCAGGGACTTGTTGCACGCCGCCAGAGGAGGCGGCTCGCTGCCCCGACCGGCTCCCTCGGAGCCCCCGGCCGGCCCCCGCCGCACCGAGCCCCCTCCTCGCCACCCCCCAACCCCGGGAGGGCTGCGGGTCCCGCTGCCGCCGCGCTCTCGCCCCCCCCCCCGTTTTGTCCCCAGGTCCCCCCTCTCCACGGCCAGCCGAGGCTGGGGGCGACACCGGCCTGCCCGCCCTCGACTTCGGAGGCGGCCTGCGGCCCCGGCAAAGTTTGTGGGGGCTGCCGGCGGTACCGGGGGGAAGGCGGAGGCAGAAGCCCCTCGCCCGGTGCCGCTCCCTCCCGGGCGGCTGCTCCCCGGGCGCTGCGGGG
Source organism: Netta rufina (assembly GCF_964035555.1). NCBI lineage: Eukaryota > Metazoa > Chordata > Aves > Anseriformes > Anatidae > Netta > Netta rufina. Next base: position 8,962,666 of record NC_140128.1, on the reverse strand, counting down.
CGTTCCCCCGGCGGAGCCTGTGCTGTGCCCCCCCAGCCCAAGCCCCGGGTACCTCCGCCCGGGAGCCAAAGCCAGCAGCCTCCTCCATGACAACCACTTATGTTGATCCATGCAATAACCAGCAGATGCTGCCCTAAGACTGGTACAGCTGGTACTTTCCTGCCTCGGCCGTCCTGGGGGCAAGGTGCGAGAAGGCACGTCGAGGGGGCTCCGGCCAACCTGCCCAGAAGAGGACTGCTGACCCCCTTCGTCAGCATCACAAGCTGCCCGCGTGGTGTGCAACGGGCAGAGCTGCTCCCAAAGGCTGCTGCTGATGTAAGGCTGCACCCAGTAGATTACCCCCTCGCTTGTCACCCAAGACCCATTCTTAAGTATTGATCTTCAGCCAGGGAACTGAACTTTCCACCATTGGAAGCACTGATGGTGTTAGTACCAGTGGTGAACACCACTTTCTAAATACCACTTAAAACACCCCACAGGTGTTTCAACAAAGAGGGACTGCATCAGACCATGCCTTCTCCCAGCCTTCTAAGCCAACAGCTGCCACCTCTCCCTCTAGGAAGGAGAACAACTACGGTGAGGTCTGCTTTGGACAGAAAGTCACACAAGTACACATCTGAGCCCTAAAAGTTTCTGACTGCGAGGAATTCTCAGCGGTTTGGGTAGAGACAACTCAATAAAGAAGTAGTACAATTAAAAGAAACAAACAATTCTGCATGTGTACTTCAAAACTCAAGAAATGTAGTCTTTCATCCAGAAAGTCGGTCTAGCTGTATCATTTGTAACAAAGTAGTCTATCTGTTCCTCCCCCACTTCTCACCTCATTAACTTCCAGATATGTTCACTTTCTGACAAAGTTCTCAGTCATTAAGGATGTCCAGAAGGAAACTTTGCTGGATCACAGTAGTATAATGATTTATTAACATTAAACTTACTAAAAACTTCCACAGAAGGCTTTCTAAGAAGGACCCACAGCAAGAACAGGACACACAGTCAGTTCAGGCTGGTATAGTAGCCTAGTCCAGAGCAAATGGATGAGCTTTACCAAGGCTACTAAGGTAGGGCTATGCTGACAGAACAACAAGCAAAAATACTCATTTAGAGAGCTATCTCAAAATGATTCTGGGGAACTATTCTGCTTAAGATTATCCAGCCCCCCCCAACCACTTCACTGGAATAGGCAACAGCTGATAACCCATCCCACGGTCATCAGGCCAAATTAAGCATGTGTTTGCTGAAGGGAGATTTTGCTCTACATTGCCTCAATCATGGCAGTCTGAAGTAATTCATGAAAAAAACAAGCACCGTAATCAAGACAGTAGAGATATGGAGTATGGACCAAAATGTCATGGGTGGGGTGATGTGGGATGCCAAAAAGCAAAGCTTCTTGGCAGAAGAGGAGGAGGAGGTAGACAGAGCAGTCACAGTCCCCACACAGACCCTCACTAGTGACAGAACAGCCCATGTTGCTCTGAGGGACCAGAGCCAAAGACAGGACATGAGTGAATGCATAACAGTGGTGGAGAAGGATCCCTGGCAGGCAGCTCAGAGAGACTCCTGCAAGAAAGGAATGAGGAAAGGGGCTGAGACAGAATTAAACCCAGCTGCCTATCGAGTTTCCAGCCATTTCCTCTCCCTATGTCCCGTTCCTGACTGGTTGTTACCTCCAAGAGAATAGATCCTGAGGCCACGGGACACCCAGCCACAAAAACATACTTGATGGGAGTACATGTGGAGGATTATTTTTTTTTTCTTCATATTATCACAGGGATAAACAATTAATCTAAGTTACTCGTCTGGCAAGTCATAACTCTTGAGTAAAAGTCAGCACTAGTGCGAAGAGTTTAGTCCATCATTTAAGACTAATAATCAGGTGATCTGCTTACAGGGTGTTGAAACAGGATAGCTGTTAGCCCTTGCCAGAATTGTACGACACAGCATTTGCTCTATTCAGGTAGTTCATACATATAAGGCAATGTACATCTCTTGTTCCAAGTGTGTTTATCTTGGATTTACATTGTTACCAGATGAAGTATACAGCTGTTGGACCTGACTTCAGTGGGACTACTCATATGTAAATAGTGACAAAAGTGTTTAGCAGATGAGGCCTAATTAAGCAGGAATCAGTCATACATTTTCCCCTCTCTCAGACAAAAGAATGTGAAGAATACTGCAGGAGCATTGCTAGAAAGTCATGGTGCCTTGAACCAACCTGCCAAACACACCGAAATCCTAAGTGAGCTGCAAATGTGCCTTCCCTGGCTGTGAGCATCAGGCAAAAGCAGCAAGCTATTTGTTGGCTTTGTCACATACTTGAAAGACTACCACACCGTGCAGATGACTACCCTGCTAGGCACGCGCTGGAAGACACCTTGCATCCATTCTGCACATGCTGCTCCCTGCTCACTTATACATCACCCAAAAACCACCTGGAACACCGGCGCTAGCGATCTGGGCAGAACCAGGCGATAACAGCATCTGTCAGCTTTATGGAGACGCTTCTGAAAGGAGAGCTACGTTGCATCATCACTGGTGTGAAGCGTGGCTGCCAGCTCCTCTACATGCCAGCAAACTGAAGGCACGTTTGAAAGAAAGGTCCCCCGGGGTCATGGCGTGCACATTTGGCTGGTAACCTCCTGCTGCTTCAACAGGCAGGTTTGGCACCCACCCTGCTGCTGCCCCGAGGGTAAATGCCATCCTGCCAGAATGCTTTTAGGGTAGCCTCCCATAAAGTGTTGATCTGTGCCTGATCTCCTCCTTCTGCAGATTATCCCGGTCTGATATCTCCAGCTTTTCCACGATCTTCGTGCTGCAAGCGTTAGCAGCCGCTACCTCCTCCCTCCCTGGAATAGTTTCCCTTTCTTCCTGAGCCTACTCGTCTTCAAACCGCTCCCAATTGCGTATTTTCCGTGCTGGTAACATGCAGATGAACATCGTAGTCATGATCCCACTCAGATACTAAACAAGCCTCCCACCAATGCTTAGTCCTCCTTTAAAGCACCAGAACATTTCAGCTTGCTTTCCGTCTCCTCAAAATACCAGGAAATACTATGGAGTAGGCAGGCTGCGGCGGGTGCGTTTGCTGTGTTTTCACCTCAAGGAGCACGCTGCACCAGCGGGCTCCTCCAAACACGCCTTGGTGGGGGCGATGGCCTCTCCTGCTCATCACCCCGTGCCAGCGCCTTAAGGAGGCATTTCACACCTTTATTTCTTTGAAAAAAATCACAAATTGTGCCGAGCTCACCTTCACGCTCAGTAAAACCAGGAGAGAGGGGAAGAGCTCCTGCTGGCTAGAGCTCAGCACCGCCAGGGAAGCCAGGACTGATGTGAGATGGGGGTAACATCAGGTTCCTGTCCCCATGGGTGGTTGGGGCCAAGACCTGGAGGCAGGCACCTCGGGCACTGCACCCACGCTGCGGGGACAGCAGCGAAGGCTGCAGCAGGAGGAGGCACGGCTGAGGGGACAGCGGGGACACCAGCCTTGTGCCAGCCACCGGTCTGCTCGTGCTGGGGAAATCCTTCAGTTTACACTTTCATCTGGCTCTGGCCCCCCCCCCCCCCACTGCTCTTGTTGAACGACAGGACCGCAGACAGGTCTGAGGAACCTGCCTGAGAGCTTTACGTGAGATACTTATTCATCATCAGCCACTGCAGAAAGTTTTGCTCAAACCCCTTCTGTTATCAATGGAAGAGGCGTGATTTGGGAGAACTTCTCAGATTAAATGTCCTTGCTTTGTTTTCTTCAGACTACCTCTGATGCAAATGTAGTTCGGACTATATCTCATCTGCTTGTGTGGCACTCACTTAGGTGAGCTGCAAAAGACAGGAGATGAGATAAATGTAATGGAAACTATTGGCCCATGTAAGTTCTCCTGGATGACCTGAGCAAAATGAGCCACCGGGTATCTCTTACTAGAATAAAACCAGAGATAGGGAGAGAAATCAGAACCTGGAGAAAAAAGAAACATGACAGCCGTAATCTGTTACTATTGCAACCTGATTACTGGGTGCTTTGACATGGTGGGGGACCCTTTCCTGCAGCAATAAAGAGAACGTCTTGCTTCTTGTAACCACAGGGGAAGCATCTGTGGACAAGTTAGCATTTAAACCGACTCCTTCTTCAGTTTCCTTTAAAAAGAGCAAACATATACGATAAATGTGGGGAAAATATTTTTTTAAAAAAAGCTACACCAGCACCTTGTCACATTCTGAAATGCTGTTCAGTGCAGCCCTGAGTCAGGAGAGAATTCCAGCACTTCCAGTACAGAAATGCCCTTACCGAACCGAGGGGGATTAGTCTTAATTGTACTCATGAGTAAAAAGTAAACACATACTTTAGTTCCTTTCTAAGTTAATGTTTAAAAGGAAACTATCTCCAAACCATATTAATCTACTTCTTTACAGCCAAATACCCCATCGACTTCAATGGGAGTTCTCAGCCACAGCTGTGTATGTGAACCGCCTTGAGCATGATGGAAACGTGTTATTGTTAAGAGCAAAATATCTGCTGAAGAAATTATACATGGAGTTAGCAGACAGCACCAGGAATTAGGTGCGTATCGTGCAAGAATGATTGAGGAATGCTGGAGAGTTCTGAGTAAGGGCGACCCTTGACTTTGTCTCTGCATTTATATGATGAACTCTTTCAAATATAGCTCTGTTCCCTTTAACTCCCCTGCATAGAAAGGGGAGAAGTGAGATGATGACAGGATGAGGGGAACGAGGAAACAGTAATGTAGGAGAAAAGCACTCTAAAGGACAGTAGAAATACAGAGAAGCTGTTATGAGGCTACCACTGAACTAAGGGTAATTAGTAAGATAATAACCTCCATCCAGGCTCTTGCACTGAGTTAACTGAAAAACCATCCCCACACTGACTCTGTCTGCAACTGACCTGTATATCTTTATCCTGCCATTTTCTGACTAAAATGACAAACAAATTCTCCCATGAGATGGTATTCACAACAGTCAGGAAATAGTGTTAATGCTGACCTAAATAAATAAAGCTTCTCCTACATAAGAATTCCTGCAAGGATCCTTTAACACAAGGTACATTTACTGTAAAATGCACACAAAACCCCGTGGGGCAAATCACCTGCTAGACACCATGGTCTCTCTGTCTGCCTTTGGCAGGCAGGGCTGGGAACTAGCTATACGCTGCTGAAGAAGCAGGGGTACTCGGGTGAGACTCCCGAGACCAAATCAGAAGCTCACAGATCCTGCTGGCAGACCTTACAGTCAGAGCATGGGTGAATTTTCACAGGAAAAAAAAAAAAAAACTATATTATTTTGCAGAGCTGTGTGCCTGGGTTTGATCTAAAGGGTGTTGGCACACACACAGCTTCGAGGACATGCACATGCGTTGTCTTTTGAGGATTTGCACGATGCTTTCTGCCTCCGTGGCGCTGTTCACGCCTGCCTAACTTCTTCCTAGGATCGTTCATTACTGTAGAGGACAGCAAGTACATGCTAAACACAGTACATATCTTATATGCACTATTTATTGAGGTGAATTTTATCTGTTGTTCTTTATCAATGTGAAGCAGTAGAGCCGAGGTCTGAGCTCTCTTTCCAAAAGCAAGCTGCCCAAAGGCAGAGGCAAGCCTAAGGGAAGATTTTGTGCAGGCTTACTTAAGATTTTATTGTAAAGGCATCAAAGCCGGCAGTGTTACAGGTTGCTGGTAAAAATGCTGTTGCTACTCCTACCTTCTATTTGCATCGCACATTTGAAGTTGGTTTTGTTCCCTTTGCAGCCCACGTCCTGCTGCAGCACCCTGCCTTTTGCTCTACCTGCTCACCTGTCAGGAAGGTGGGCTGCCAGCAAAGCCTGCGCTGGGTGGCAGTTAGCACCTCGTCTGTTCCAGCAGGTATGACACAACTGGCTTTTGCTTTTCTGACACTAAGAGCTAGACTGGCAAAAAAAAAAATAAAAAATGTGCCATTATTCCACTGAGTGTCCCCTGTGAGGGTGCCTGCTTGCCTTAAAGATGCTCTTCTGCATGGGCTGTGAGTCAATGCCTTCCACACCACACAGCAAGCCTTTGGGTGTGCGGGTGTCACTGTGAATCAATCCACTTCAGCCACGTAAGTCCTTTCTGCCTTTCATCACCTCTACTGGAGTTGAATTAAATACAATCTACACCTTTTCCCTCCCACTTTCATTTATGATGCACTCTCCTATTCTAATTGCTCCTCATAGGAGCAGCAGTAACTTTTGTTTGTGACCCAGGGAACTCTACTGAATAGGTATATCCAGAAGTGTTTCTAACACTGAACAGCACACAAACTGCATGATTACTTTTAGTGTCTCTCATTGAACAGAAAGTATTTTAATAACCTGAAAGACTCTTCAGTGAACAGTGCTGGATCTGCGCAATTTATAGCATATTTAAATATTTTTACATTGGTACCTAAGATTGAATTCCAATATTTTTCTTTTGTATCTCTGAGCATTTTAATACACTTCTGGGAACACTTACCTTTTATGATGAAAACAATATTTTCTAACATGAAGTGGTGATTTCAGCTTAAGTGCAACCATATGTATCTTAGGGCAAGGGCTTTTGGTTCTAAATAACTGCTTAATGTTAAGGATCTTTCATAATGGAAATGTCACAAACTACCATATACTAGCTTTCTTGAAGAAACAAAGATAAAATGCAGAACAACACAGCTCCTATAGTTAAGAATAAATACTTTGAAGCACAACTGTAAATTGTGATTTTTCAGTGAAAATTGCATAACTACAGAGATATGGGAAAATGGGAAAACCACAAATCTGCTGGATGTAATGAGGGTGTTTCTCTTGGTATGGGCTAGATCACAACCTACTGTAGTTTACCGATCTGATTACTGGTGGGCAATCACACTGCTAAGCCTATTTCCACAAAACTATGCAAATAACTTATCCCTGTGTCTGTACAGCATACACTCCTCATCAGTTTAGAATATCACATCCAATTATTGGATTTCATGCAAAGATCTCAGATCTTTCATAAATGCAAACTGATCATTACAGTTTTGAAGGACATTTTTGTGTCCATTTTACAAAAAGAAAAACTGAGGCAGAGAACATTTAAACTGCCAGTAAATGGCTCTGATATTGCAGCTCACTCCCTGAGCAGTTTGCCCACAATAATAATGCCGGTCAAGGTTTGGCAGTCCCGACACTTTTTTCTAAGAAGTATATAATGACTCTTCCTCTGTACCCACTGGGTATATCACTTGACACTGGGAAGAGATCCATGGAAAAGTATTTGTATCATAACATCAAGGATATGTAGTCGTTCCTACTGCCTATCTGCAAAACACTGGCAAGGAGCAATTATTAATCTGGGGGTATAACAGTGCTCGTTGTTCAACTCGTACATAAATCAGAAGGAGAAGCAGAACTTTGGCAGAGAGCAGTGACCAGATATTCCAGCTTGCTTCAAGTCCTCTTGGACTTGCACCGCCCACCCTAGGGGTTTACCCACAGGTTACAGCGCACTTCTTGTGCTCATGGCTGGGGTGCTCATGCTCCTTGCCCCGTGCCTGCTCTCTGCCCACAGCCCATGCCCTTCGAGGCATCGCCTGCAGTGCCCAAGCCCAGCCGTGCTGTGGACACATCCTTCATCCCCCACGGTGCCTCACCTGCACGCCCTGCCAGCCTTCCCTCGGCCATCAGGCTTTTAATCCGTCAGCACTTGGGACAAAGAGCGGGCCTGGAGAGCTGATGATATATGTCGATGTTTTCCCATCTCTTATTGGTGACTCATTTTTTCGTGGAGCCTGTTTTCCAGTGTGAGAAGGTAACCCAGATAGTACCAGGGAAGGGAGGTGTGAAGATTCAGATAAGTACAATAAAGATCACTTCAAATTATTTCTCAGGAAAACTCCAGATGACTATCATTATTAGTAATTTCAGTCTCTGAGGTCTGCTCAGTTGCGTGAGACTGAACTGAAACTTGGCCTAAGGTTTCCCTGCCTTTCAGTGGGTCTGATTGCTGTCTGAAAGATACAGTTGCCGTGAAGATGCTGTCTCTCATAATCTCACATTTATCTTATTCTCAGGTTTCTCACAAATCTTTCGACATGCCATGTTTAAGAGTAATCCCTAGTAAATCTAAAGTACGTGGCTGAACTCTGGAGGAAAAATCTGGGAGCAAAATCTAGAATGAAAACTGTAGGCTGAAAAACAAATGATTAATCGCAAGTAAGTAGGTAAGAAGAAAGTCATAGAATACCAGTACTTTTCAATTATTTAAACTTAATCAGCAGCATATAAATCACCTGGTCCTAATGTGACACCTTCCTTCACCACCCAGCCTCTTTCAAAAATACATTTTGGGTATTGGCCTAACGTATCTTCTCAAAGAGTAGAGAAACACAACAACAAGGGTAAGACGAAATGATTCAAACAACCGCTGCACGGTTAATTAACAACATAAAGCCACTGAAAAAGCCTTGAATGTGATTTGAGAAGTGCAGGCTGAGTTCTGAGCTGCTCTGGATTGACACAGCTGCGTGGTTTCATGGGGCTGAGCCAAGTGGCACCGGGCTGGGATCTGTCTGCCCTGCCTTGCTCCTCTCACAGGCACAGCGGAGAAGCAAAGGCAACTAAAACTGTTCAAGCCACTCCAGCCATTACTTGCCTGCACTGATAACTAAATGATGCTAATTAAATAATACTAGTTGCACCTCATCCTTCATTATGGCAAAGGGTTTCTACCACTGAGAGCCACTAGTAGAGCTTATTTCCTGCCACGTACGTTTACCAGTACAAACAGCCCCAAAGTGCCGACGGATAACCAGCTCTGAAGTCCAGCAGCACCGAGGTCCATGCCTACATACAGCCACATGCAGCAGATAAATGCAGGGGGGGGAGGCTCTGTGGCTGGCCCTCCCTGCCCTCCCAGGCACCACTGCACCCTGCGGGGGGCACGGCTTGCTGTTCCTCAGCAGCTGCCTTCGTGCCCCCAGGAGCAAGTGGCACATGTGGTCCTCGTCCTGTGGGGGCTGGCTGGCCCCAGCAGCATGGGGTCAGGCCAGGGGACAGTGGCAAGTGCTGTGACACTCACTGCAGCACCTCCTGGGGAGAGGCAGGGGCCACCAGCACACTGGAGGTTGGGCACCTTGGGTACATCTGGACCGCAGGTGAGAGCAGGCGTCTCCAGGTGCTGCCTGTGGCACAGAACGGAATTCTTGGGAAGAGATTGAAATCAGAGCCTCTCGCTTGGATCCCAGCCCTCGCAACCCGTTTCTCCTCCCACAGCGGTTGAGGCTGGTATTGAGACGAGACTTTTCAGGCTTACCTCACGGAGAGGCGGCCGTGCTCCGGCGAGCCCTGCCACACGCTCACAGGAGGGCAGCAGGCAGGGCACGGCTCCCGTCACCACCCCGCGTCCCCACCAGTGCCAGGGATGCTGGGCCGTGCTGCTGCAGGGGTAAAGGAAAGGACGGGTTAGCACCTGAGGGGATGGCAGGGCAGCTCTGGCTTGGAGGTCTGTGGCAACACAAACCAGGAGGATTATGTCCCAGCGTGAAAAGCCAGACATCGTGCTGGCCTGCTGCTTCCAACCCCCCAGTATACACAAAATGTACTGGAATAACACATTTATATGCACCCATAAGCATTTATATGCATGCTAAAACTGGTTACAAAACACAAGAGAAGTATGATGATATTGGAAATAAAAACTACAGATTACAGAATGGCTGAGGGCAAGAGCGCGTGTTCTTGCTCAGCTCCCCATTTCCTATAAGTTAAAGAGGGATATCTGAAACCCACGTACTGGAGAAGTGCTAGCAGGGGTGATACAGTGAGAACGTGGCTGGGAAGATCATTTGGTATGAGATAGGCTGGAAAAAGTCAGGAGAACTTCACATCCCTGACACGCTCTCTTATGGATCTGATCCCTTCACATGTGTGGCTCTCACTGGGTTACAAGAGTAAGCAAGACCGTGAGAGAAGGGCCTGAGACAAATACCTTGACAGTATTTTAGTTCACTCCTAGCAGAAGCAAAGCAACATCCAAAAAAAAAAAAAAAAAGAAGTTTATAGCAACAATTTTAAGACATGATCATTGTTTCCCACAAGTCATTTATGGCTAGATTTGTAAAGGTCTTCTCACGTTGCCATTGCAGTGTGCATTGTCCATGACAGTGGTTAAGTACGAAGCAGTTACAGTGCTTCTTTCTGTAAACCTAGAGCAGTGCAGGATGTAAGAGCCACCACACCTGTGTGAACCTGAGAGCCCCTCACCTTCCCCTCCTACACACACAGCCCATGGGAGGACGCGGGTGCCAGTGGGAGGCAGGGACAAGCAACACAAGCCTGGACAGCTCATGAAAACTCTACTCCAAAACCAACCCATGCCCAACAAGTTCCCCAACAAGCCACCTCTGAGAAGACACAAGGAAATCCACGAGCTCCTTACCTCACAGAGGTGCTGGGTGGCTGCAACCATGAACAGGGCGCCTGGGTCCGATCTGCAGGGCAGAGGCACGGGAGCAAGCGCTCGCGCAGGTGAGCTGACTGACTGATTTGCACAGGTATAACGCAGCGGTTGTGCAACACCACTGGTGATTTACGTGTGCTATCTGCAGCCAGGGCTGATGCCCAGGTTGCCTGTGGTGTGCTTGCACGCACATGCATGCACGCCCTGGAGGGAGTGTGAAGTGGGGCCCCTGGATCTCAGTCAAGGCAGTGATTCAGCGGCAGAGCAGCACGCGGCATCGGGAGCCACTCGCCAGCTGCTTGTTGGGTGGGCTGGGGCCAGGTGACTTTTCTGAGCAGAGACAGACACAGGGGACTCGGGAGCCAGAGGAGAACAAAAGTGCGAGACCAACTTCAGTGTCCAATCCCTTGACGCACGACTTGACGACAGTTTGTAAAGCTATGTGGGAGAACAAAGTGGAAAGCATCTATTTTTCTGTCGTGGAGGGATGCTGAGCTCAAAACAAGACTTATTCCAAGAAACACAGAGTTCTGGCTCCTTTTTAGTCTTAATCCACCTCCTGCTACACACTCCTCTGCTCAAAACAGCACATACCTTCATAACATCACTTGCATGCGGGGCAGCCTTGTTTTGGTACAGGACCAGGTTCAGGGAGGAAATTGGTTTCTGATGCTCTGAATGGCTGTGTAAATGAATGATGAATGAAGACACAGGCGAGCAGAGAGGTACAGGGAAGAAATTGATAAATAGAAGGGAGCACTGCGGAAAAAAACCAACGGGCTCTAAATTGCTTACACAAAATCCAGTAGTAATTTGCATGCTTAGTATTAGGTATTAATGGCATCTCTCCTCCTGCTGCACCGAAACGTGTTTTATATGCACAAATAAAGGAAACTGCCAACCACCCGAGTGTTTGTGTTAGTTTTGGAGAACCCCCATGTTTAATTTCCAAGCTTAAAAGGAAATAAGAAACCTGGAGCTGAGGAGATCATTGCTGTTTCCTTCCAGAGCAATTCCGCATGTTTGACATCTTATCTATTGTTTGTGTCAGGCAAACGGTGCCTGGACAACACACAGAGTGGGCTGCAGCAGTAGCGCGGCTCGCAAACGCCTATGAGCCTTGGTGATTCATCGCTCAGAGGAGCTCTCGCTTTAATCACGGAGGACTGGCAGATGAGGAAGGCCACGAGGATTTATGACTTCAGGGCAGAGTGACAGCTGTCCCAGGTATCCCAGCCCAAAGCTACAAATCAATGCCTTTATTAGAGGGTGACAGCGTTAGCGGTGAAGGGTCGATCAACCCACGGCCCACCAAACAACACTGCCACGTGAGAAAGCAAACCTGCCTCACGCACAGGAAAATCAATCCGACATGAAAGCTGCCCAATGACCGAGGGCTGCATCCATAAGCTCAACTCTAGCTGAGGTAATCTCTCCTCCTGAGCGTTGGGATGCCCATTTTATCACAGGTATTTAGAAGCGCAGCTCCTGTGGTCTGCACGCTTTAGCCAGGGAGCGTCCCCTGCCCAGCCAGCATCCCAGGGTGCCTGCTGCATCTCACCACTTCCCAGACCTCGCCATGTTCCCCTTCCTCCCATTTTGCTGTTTGAGAACAGCTCAGTACCCACAGCATCTTGTATGTGACAGACTGGCAGCTGCATCCCATCTGAAAGCAGCCGTCCCTGCAAGTCAGGCCAAAATGGACTTTTCTTGAGGGCTTGTAGCCAGAGAACATAACTGGAAATTAAAAGACCTGGGCGCTGTAATCCCTTATGTGCACAGGTGAGGAGTTTCCTTATCTGTGTGCCTCAGTTTCTAAACATTTGAAGTGGAAAAGCTGCCTCTCCAGGTTGTTTATTCACAAAAATTGATTAGAGGCCTTCAGCTGGGCACAAAGTGCTAGTGTTGGCAGCAGCTCCGGCCTGGCTATGCCTAGAAATAATGGGAAAGAACTCAGGAGGGACACCCCAGCCAGCCTTCCCAGCCCACAAGCATGCATTAACCGTGGTGTGTCAGCCCAGGCCTGCTACGAGGACCTGGCCACAGGGTGGCTGAGGTGGCCATTGCAGGGTCCTGTCAGCACAGTTTAAGGCCAGGTGATTTGTCCATTTGATTTCAGCTTTCAGTCGCTGTAAAAACAGCACAGGTAATCAAATGGAGAAAAACAAAGAGCTTGAAACCACGCTTTCTGACTGCATGCCCTGCAGTTCTTTGCAAAGTCAAGCGCAAGGTTGCGTTTACAAGCCGATGCCTGTTTTGTCATCGCAAAACACACTGACAGCACATCTAATTTAGAGATCTTGTCCACAGAGCTGAACGTCAGTACGGGACAAGTGCCACCTCATGCTGCAAAGGCACAGCCAAGACACTTCTGCCTGTGCAGGAGAAGACGTGAAGCCAGGCGGCAGCAGCCCACCCAGCCTCCACCACCACCTCTGCTGAGGAGCACCCTCGCCAGGAAGCCTGCTGCAGCATGTGGCTGCCCTCACGGTAAAGGCACTTTGCCTCATGTCCTGCCCGACCCTCCCTCGACACAATTTCATGCCCTTTCCTTGTGACAGGACTGGTGGTAACGGGCAGGAGGTGAACCAAAGCCTGTCCGGGGTGAGTGACCGGGAGCCTCAGGGCCATGGGAAGTTTGTCACCTTGGGGGAGCAAAGAGGACAAAACAAGAAAACTGAGGGAATGGTCAATAACTCGAGATTCTGTTGTGTCCTTATCATGTACACTTTTATCATTTTATTAGGGAATCTTATGGGTTTTTGTTGAGCTCCACTCTTGTAGAGGCAGCATCAGTAAACAGAAAAACCATTAAAATTTTCAAATGGAAACGTGCTCGTAGGTACAAGTCCCAGACATCAGCACTGCTGGAGCTTAGGGATTTGGTGCAACGTTTTCCTACTTTGACTTTCACTTCTCCAAGAGGTCACTTCCACCCATCACATACACAAAGCAGAGTCTTACTTCTGAGGACGTCACCAGAGAGATGCAATTTTTCACTCACTGATGGAAGAGATGAGCCCTGTCTTCCCAAACATTGCTGTGGCTCTAGTCAGTAATCAGAGGGAAAAAAAATCCTAAAAATATTTTGCCACTTATAAAACATAAAACAGTTTCCAACAAATGCTTAGAAATTACAAAATAGTAAAAATAACAAGCCAATGGTACCTTTGAAGTCCCAACAGCAACGTGAAGTCCGTTGTCTTGGTTTTCTTCAGAAAGAGAATTCCTGTGGTGCCGCCTCTGTATTCACAAGGTGACTGGTTACGCAGCTAGTTCCTGAACTCTATATGCTTCCAGCTGAAAGATCAGATGAAATGGACAAATGAGAAAGTATCACTACAGTTGGGACTTCTGATCACAGAAGACTCCGTAACGTCAGTAGTTCCCAGAATAAGATGCCTGAGCATTGCAAAGAAAGACAGGAACATTCGACGTTGCCACGGCATTGCCGGCTGACTCAGTGGGACAGACGGGAGTTTGCAGGCACAAGAGGAAGTCAGCGGCTCTGAGCATGGGGACACCCCAGACCCCTGCCAGCATACTGCTTCAGTGCTGGAGAAACTCTGAATTTTCACCTGTTTCCCCACCAGGAGGGTTGTGAATAAGCATCCTCAGAAAACAGCCTGTTCCAAGACCTGACACAACTATTTCTAACATTTTAGCAACCTGGGATTCCAACTTTTTGGTTTTGATCACTATTTCAGTAACATGTCTCGGATGTTTTGCTTTGCCTCTTAGCTTCAGACCCAGTGCTGCATAGCCAGACGCTTGCAATATCCAACATCACAGACACCGGGAGAGCGCTGCATATACAATGGAAAAAATGCAGTGGTGACAAATACACATCTATATATACACACACGTATTGACATTCAGGTGGGCATGCGCAGCTGAGGTTTTCAAGGCTGGCAGGTTATTTACTCTTCTCCTGGCCTCAGAACATTTCCCCGAGAACTCTACAAGCGGCATTTCAGCAGAGCCCAGCAACCCACGGCCCTGCGACAAGGCTCAGGTGGGGAATTCACTGACCACAAGGCACCTCCAACTGCCTGCAGCTCACCTAGCTTTCCAGCTGGCACAAAGCAAACATCACCTTTGCATCCACAGGCCATTACACTTGACTTTCGCACCCACTGCAAGTGTCCTCCTAAATAAACACGTGAGTAATTAGGAAGGATGGAGCTGGGTGGATTCGGCGGAAAAACAGCACCTGCACACCTCCACTGAGCTGCGTGGTCACTACTACCTGGTACGGAGGTGGTCTGGGAGGCTTCATGATGGACTGCATGTCACCTGCAAGAGCTCGCTCCATCCTCGCCGTCACAGAAAGTGGTCCTTAAACCTCCAGCAGCTGAAACCCTGTTATCCGCCAGGGAGAGGAGCGCAGCCATCCTGCCATCCTCTTGACCAGTGCTGGAGCCCCAACGCTCAGCATAAGGTGCAACCATTTTAATTGTGTACAGTTCTGGCTAGGAAATAGAGCCGGTGCCTGGCATGCTGCGTGGCACTCCCAGCTGTGCTGGAAGCACATCTGAGCTCAGGGGCTCCCAGCCGCCTGGCACGCGGCTCTCCTGACCAGGCAGAGGGAGCTGCTGTTGCCTGCCGTGGGATTTCTCGGTTTTCTGACCTGCAAGCACAACTTGGTCATAAAACAGCTTGGGAAGAGGGCAGTGTCCTTTAGGCTTCCATTTGTAGAGATGCAAATACAACTGTAAATTGATTAATCATTTCTCCCCCTTCTATTGTTGCCCATCACATAGAGCAAAAAGTGGGAATGTTTGGTCTTCCTTCATTAGCTGCATTAATTTTTAATTTAGAGCCATAGTTACACCAAGGAGATGGATGGATTTGATTCAAACTTCACTCAAACATCCTCTGGCCAAATGTACCGGCTGTGACTGCAAAAACCCATCTTCCAAAAGCATTCCCCACTCAGAGTTTGTGAATCTTTGCTGACAGGAGCCCCCTCCCCACCTTCAGCCCCTGATGGGGTAACCTTGCTGGCTGCTCACCCTGCTCACGCTGGCGAGGCACAGACCAAGCTGTGCCAAGCAAACCCCCGTACCTCAGTCACCATGGCAGTGCGTGGCTGCCTTGCCCGCGCTGCAAATTCTCCACAGGTCACACCTGTGGCCAATAAGGCCTGAGGGAGAGAGCAGCAGGAAAACAGGTCATTAACTGAGCAAACACACTGATGCCACGAGGAAGCATTTGGCAGAGAGAGACAGCCGTGCTGCATTGCCTTCCTGTGCCTCCATGGGCACGGGCACCACTGGCTGTTTTCCTCCCCGCCACCGTCCTTGCCCAGCCGCTGCTGTACGTCCCAGCAAGGCAGGGCATGGGGCAGACCCGCGTGGGCTCCTCTCCCCACGGCAGCCACCAGCTGGGCTCCGCGGGAGTGGGGC
This sequence comes from Netta rufina, assembly GCF_964035555.1. Lineage (NCBI taxonomy): Eukaryota > Metazoa > Chordata > Aves > Anseriformes > Anatidae > Netta > Netta rufina. The sequence goes on along the minus strand of NC_140128.1, from coordinate 8,946,819 downwards.
CGCACGCCCGCGCCAGGGCTCGCTGGGGACCAGCCCCGTGACTCGGGCGAAATGAAACACTTGGCCGTCTGGCATATCGCTCCGTTCCCCACCAACGGCACAAATAGTCACTGCGCGATGCACAAACACCGGGATCTATTATTGGCACCTCTTCTTGGCTTGCCGTCGTGACGTGCAACCCGCACGCAAGTGTTAGTGCCCTTATAAGGCTCCCAGCACAAACTTAAATTTGTTATCCTCTGGCCGATGATACAAACTGCAATCTCAGTAGCATACGGCATGGGGAGGTGGGAGATTTTCTTGGCTCTGTGGTGAGAGAGAGAAATTAAAAAAGGAGCCTACAATGCTGAGTCACTGTGACAAATAACTTACTATGGCATACATTCAGGGTTTAGCAAAGAGGCAGCTGAGAGTGAGTCAGTGACTGACTAGTGCCTCCTAGATTTTCCTCCTTGGGAAAGATTCAATTTAATGTAACGAAGCGCCGGCAAAAGTAGTTCTCAGTGTTACCATTACCAAGTCAATATCACTAATTACACACGTGGTTAAAACTGTCAAATTACATTACGTATCGTGGAATACATGCATGCTGTTTGGTGTATAACATCACTCATTAAGAAGCAATAAGTCCCATTAAAAATACAGGTTTTTGCATGTGGGGAAATTTGGACAAACTTCAAATGTTTGGCCATGTTATTTCAAGCATCTCCCCTCTTTTGGTTGCTCGACTTCTCAGCCTTATCAATGTCTTATTTTGCATTCTGGTTTAGCAGTCTGTAGCACAATTTACACCAAACTAGAGAATTTTGCAACCAAAAAAAGACTGAGTGCAAAACGGTTTTGAGGTGGAAGTTGCACAGATGTCACAATCCACCAAAACACTTGTCCCTGTAAAGTCAGATTTGCATGTGCTGAATCATGGCCAAAGCTATTCTTGTTTTGTTGTTGCTGCTGTGTTTTTCTCTCCTCCCTCTGGCCAGGCAGACGAGGTCTCACCCAGAGAAGCAGCTTGCTCAGGACCCCACACCCATCAGATCTACATGACATTGCCCTTGTCCCCTTCTGCAGCTCCAGCTCCTCTACCTGTGACAGCAATGTAAGACTGGAGCAGCCCCCCAATGGCTAAAAATCTGCAGACAGCACCTTCCTACTTGTACAACCCCCCTCCTTTCCTGGCGCAGCTCCTGATTAAATTTCCAAATGTTTGCATGGCTTCCTTCTGCCCTGTGACAGGCACCTTCAGGAGGCCGCTTGCTGCTTCTCTTAACATGAGCACCAGGGAAAAATTTCCAAGGCAGGTCTGTCACCCAAGAGCCAGGGAAGCCGGGACCAGGCTGGGCAACCCTGCAGTCCTCACAGTGTGCTGCTGCTCCAGCCAATCCCTTCTACCTGTGCCTCATTTTCTCCTGACAGAGAGGGTTTTGCATCAGCCCTGAAATTCCTAAGATACTATGCTAACCAGTACATGATGGGGAAGATTATAACTGTTTGCAAGCAGACCGCAACCAGGTGGAAGGAATTTCCTATCTTCTTCTTCCACCTGAGCCATGGGGCTCAGCCTGGGAAGGGGAATGTTTTGCCTCAAGTAAGTCCAGCTGGGATGCTGCAGTCAGGCCATCCTTTCTGAGCACAAATAAAGGCATAGAATAATCCACTGTTCACTTGAAATGTTAATTAGTGAGTGAATTATACTCATGCTGTTCCTGTCTGATGACTGGCTGCTGAAGAAGTGTAATTAGGTATTCATCTCTGTTGTCCAACTTGTATGATCTACAGTGGTCCAGTTGCTCATTAATGTATGCATAAAGCTGGTCAAATATTTTTGCACGACACTTTTGTATGTTTCTTAAAAGAATGCCTTTTTCCTCCTAAAACAAAGCTTTTCTTGAGAAATGGTGACATCATCCACAATTTCACTATCTTTTTTTAGCCAAGTGCATCTCCGTCAAACCCTGCGGGACAAAGGGACTCCTTACTTCCACACGGCCCCACTAAAGCAAATTACCAGCCCCCCCCGGAAAACCTCCACTGCTCTCCCAAGCAGGGCTGTGGGGCAGCCCAGGGCTTCCCCCAGGGAATAGGGCGGGCAGTGGGGCTGGTGTTTGATGCACTGTGCCAGCATCGGATCCTCCGTGGCTGCTGACAGGCTCGAAGCCAGGCTATGAAGTGATCCTGCAGTGGACAAGAACGTAGAGTTGTGACCAAAAGTCCTCTTTTAAGGAGGAGCTGTCTTTTCTCTCTGAAGATCACACACAGACCCTTCTTTTAAGAACAAATTCATATAATTTTGAAGAAAAAGGTACTTTTTTTTTTTTTCCAGGCAGTTGTGAAGAGCAACTCTCAGATATGACCTTTCCAAAATGCCTGCCAGCGATCAACTATAAAACAAGAGATCTCAGTAATATTTTTCTAATGCAGAGTGAAGAGCAGCCAACTTCCCATAGAAAAGGAGGAGGATTTTCTCAAACTAATTTTATTTCCTTATCTTTAGTCATCCACTGAAAAGAAAACACTAAATATATTCCCCAGTCTACTCCTTCCAGTGATAGCTCGAAGGAGTAAAGAACCATATGCTCCTTCAGCTGATCTATACTGTCTCCATGACAATGCACATTTACAAAGTTTGCTCCCCACAACTCCGTAGCGTGTGCTCTGGCTGCTCGTGGTGCAGGACGCAGGGCAGCTGCCCAGCACAGCTGGTGGCACTGGTGGCCATCACCGCAGTGGCTGGGCACAGTTCACCCGCCTGCTGCCACCTGAGGGGCTGTGCTACCTCAGATGCTCTGGGAGAGGCCATCCTGCTCCCCACAACGTGCCCAGACTCCTGGCGGGTAACCATCAGTGAGCTGGAGGCACGGCCACGCAGCTTGGCCTACACACTGGCTGAGGCAGCGAGTCCCTCCCACCTCTGTCCAGGCATTAACACGTGAAACGCCTCGAAAGGAGAAATGGTTTTAGCTCAGTTTAGCCACTCAGAGAATCTTAGGGAATTTACACAGAAAAAAACGTGTCTTCCTTAAAGCGTGCTTTTGCAGTGCAGCTCCAGTGGGTGAGGGCCACACGGCTTCCTTGGCAGAGATGCTTGGCTGGAGCCAGGTGCTGGGAACAGCCTTAGGGGTCCCGGGACCCCATCAGGGCAGGATGTGGCAGGAGCCCTATGGTACTGACAACCTCACCCCCTAGGGATTTATTTTTATTGATGTTTACTGGTGTAGCTGCAGTTCGTTCCATGAGGCAGCGTGCTGTGTGATGTGCACACCACACAAATGGTAAGGGAGCAGCGTGGCAGGGTATGCAGGCTGGGACACCTGGGAAATCGAGGGATCCCTTCCAAAACAGCATCGCAAGAGGTCATATTCTGTAAGCCTTCCTTCCCAGGTACGGCAGGGCACCAACAGCCTCCCAGCACTAGCTTTATGCTCCAGGTGCATCACACCATGATAACCGGGCAGCCAACACAGCAGCCATCCTGGGCTCCTACCCCGTGAGAAAGCATAGAAAACATCTCATCTGTGACCACCAAATGCCACCAACACCAAGGGAAGGCACCGGTCAACAAAAAAGTAGCTGTGACCACCCCGTCTGCCACCCAGACCAGCCAGGACAACACTGGGGAAAGACCCTGCACCCTTGCAAAGAGGAGAGGCTGTGGGCAGTTTCACACTTGGCCCTTCCTACCTGCTGCTTGTTTCTTGAGAAGAGTTAAGAAAGGGTCAGAAATGCTGGCAGGTGGGCAGCAGCACGAGAATGGGGCTGATATTGCAGCTGTGGGACTTAACAAGCATGCCACCCATGATCAGGACAGCTGATCCCAGAGGTGCAGGTGAGCAGCCCTGCTGGCTGGGGCAACTCCTGCTGCCTAGAACTGGAGGCATGACAGGCCTCTCCTCTACACTCCTTTAATGCCTTTACATCCCTGTATTTTCCCCATCTCACTTGCAAAAGTTACATACCAAAAAACATACGGAAGTTGGGATTTACCTCCAGCCAGCTAAGCCAGCATGCCCAGCTTATCGGCTAGCTTAATGGACAAGAAACTTTCTATTACGATGTAATAGAAGTAAAACATTCAGGAACAGGCTGCGTCTGGGCCACAGGCTGTCAATTGGCAGCCTCCACTTCACCAAGTGCAGAAAGACGTTATATTGTTATTTTCAGAGCCCGTGTGTTTCACTATTCCCCGATCGGTACAATAGCTGTCAGCACTCCTGTTTTGAATTTCACACATTTGCTTAATCAGAAACCAACAAAAATACACAACCGGCTGCAGTGGCGCATGAGACAAATTCTTGCTTTATCAAGGAGTTACCCAAGATACGTGTTGCAGATTAGGTTAACCCCACGTAATCATTTCTAAAATGGAACTATAGTACATGTTTAAAATCAGCAATAAAAACCTCAGCTGGCTAAGAAGTTTATATTTAAAAATTAAGAAAAATAACATTTACTTTAAAGGAATCCTGACATAAATTTTGTGTTGTCAGAATGAAACATTTTTTCCCCACTTCACTACCCCATAGACTGACCTAGGCAGCCAAATCTCTAAGAATTTATCAGATGTCTTGATTTCACCCGGACTGGCATTTTTCCACCAGAATCCTGTCCCACTGAAGGTCTCCCCGGCTGCAACGCCTACTGCTCACGTACCCCCAAGTGGACCCCAGAAGCTGGCAAGCACCAGCTTCTGCCACAGCTTTCTGCTGCTCAGCTCCTCCCAGTCTTTGCCCTCACAGCAGCCAGGCCCGGGATGCTGCTTGCAAGCTGTCTCAACATCCCTCTGACGTCTGTAAATATATGCCAAGTTCTAATTATGCTTGACAGTCTTCTGCAAATTCTGACTCTTTCTCCCCCCTCTTTGAAAATGCCAGATTTCTCCTGAAGTCTATTTAGAGGGAGTAAAATGAAGGCTTTTCTAATTAGAGACGAGTCTCCAGTTATCCCTTCACCTCCTGTACCAGGAGCAAAGATGAGTTCTGCCAACGAGGAGTCACATCTAGACTAGTCTACCAGCATTATGCAATGGAAGGAGGTGTGCAAGATCAGGTTTCTGCTGGGAGCGGAGACAGCTCAGAGTCACAGCTTCCTCTTCAAGCCTCCGAAACTCACGGATTCATAAAGACTTGGTTTCCCAGTGCAAAACAACCCTCTTTCAGGGAGAAAGAGCCAGCTCTGCCTAGGCTCTGCTAATCTCCCTGTTTAGCAGGAAAGCACACGGGGCCTGTCGTGCCAGAAGCCTGGGAGGCAGTGCCCGGAGTTATTTGGTGCCTCTGGGAGCTCCCCAGTGACTGACAACAAGAAGGATTCAATGTGTACGCCCAAGCATCAAGCAAACACCGTCTATTAAGAAGTTTAAGGGGAGGAAATGCTTTCCAGACACACAAGCCTTTTCTAAGGGAATTGCTACTCTGTAGGATGTCAGACACATAATGCTGATGCCATAAATGTCACTATACAGCAGTTCTCATTCAGAAAATATATGATCGATGTCAAGAAAACCCAATGAAATATATATATTCTTTTAATTCCCCTTAACCCTGCCCCTTTCTCCAGGGCTTTGAGGAACACACTTCAGGAAAAGCTTTGAAGAGTCCTGCAAGAAAAAAAAAATAAAAATCAATCTCCTCCAGCTTTTGGGGGTGGGAAAAGCTAAAACTCACTTCATCGTATTAGGGGTCGAGGAAGGAGCACAGCCCTGGAAGACAGCACCCACGCGTGACTGGCACCTTCATCCACATGTGGCTGGGGATGCAGTGACAGACAGGTCCCAGGGGCTTATCGGGCATTTGTGCCAGGAAATATTTCAGCCTAGAGCCTGGTGGAAAAAGGCATCAGCGTGAGCAGGAGAGTTGCTAGCTTCCTGCCCAGCAGATCATGCAAAATTGTGTCTCAATTAAAATATGTGTTTTTTCCTCTCCTGTTTGGGGCATATACACAGTGAAAAGCAGAGGGAGCCAGGGAGGCTTTATAAGACCTTGGTCAAACCAATGCAAGCAAACGGATATGTGTGAACAGCCACAAGTCCTAAGCCCGCAAGGGCAGCAGCATCTCGTGGTTCCCATACCACTGAGCTCTGTCTGGGACCAGGCTGCGTCCCCTCACTTCCCCTGGCTTCAGGGACCCTGGCTAGGGGAAGGTGCTCCCCCAAATCTACAAAACAAAAACCTATTTTCCTTTTCTCTTTTTCCTATTTACCCTGCTCCTCTTACATTCACCTAAGCCAGAAACTCTGCTATGTTGATTAATTTCAGCCCTGCAGGAATTTCTCCAGAGGTTGAGGCTGAGTGGCCGCAACACCAAGACGCTGGCTTGCTGGGGCTGCTCTGCATCAGACCCCCACAGCCATGTGGTGAGGGACAGCAACAATCCTGAAACCCTCAGAGCCTGGAGACACAAGCTAGACAAAGAAAATATTAGTGTCTTCATTAAGCGTGGAGATTAAGATCCTGATTTATTTTATTCAATTGCCGCTGGCTCCCTTCAGTCAATAGGGAGAGATAGACAGCTCCAGGGGTGATTCAAACCAAGTTGGATTAAATGCCCTGGAGATATACCTATGCTGCTCCCTAGACTATATAGGGGGCTTAAAGCTATGGTCCTCCTGTTTTAGATGGGTTTGTCAAGCGGAGGTTTATCCAGGTGAGCTAACATCTCAAGACTGCATCAAGGCTGGGTTTAAGGTGAAAACCTGCGGCTGGAGGAAGAGTTGTGTCTCAGTCCTTGGAAACCCAGGCCAAGACCCCAACAGACGAGCCAGTCCCCCCAATTTTACTGTGTTATTTGTGCACTTTATGGTCACCTAGAAGGTTTTTTTCCATGCCTCCTGCTAAGTGACTCCCTGGAGTGGGCTGTTTGTCCCCCCAGCATAAAATAAAGAGTCACACCAGCAGCAGAGGGTGTGGGGGCAGACGCTTTTTGGGCATCAGTACTGGCAGTTTTTAGAGCCTCCAAATGAGTAGGCGACTGTGCTGAGGCTCTTTCTCCCACCACAAATCACGAAGCCAAATATCTCAGCTGCACTGCATGTCTGCAGGAGCTCCTCCTCCGGTGCTGGGTAGTGTGGGAAGGGCTCTGCTGGCACGCAGCTCACCCGCACGCTTGCATGCCTGTGGACAAAATTAAGGCAAGCCCCTGTGCATGTTCAACACGCACGCGTGCGCTAAGACCTGCTGCTACTTGTAGCCTGGCTTCACAAGAGCAACCCAGAGCACCCCAGGCATTGGGACTATGTGCCCCCAGCCATGTCCTCTGGGGATGTGTGAGTAGTCCTGTGCAGGGAGCAGGAGGATGTGAGCATCAGGACACCAGAGTGCAGAAGTTTCCTATTGCTTCTTCTGAGAGGGAAACAAATTAGCTCAAGGTAGTAGAAACAGATGTACTTACATATCCTACACCCTTTAAAAGAAAGGCCCTTCTAGTGAAACAGATGGGTTTAAGTGCCATTTAAAGCAATTCCTGCTTTACCCAAGAAAGCCTCACACACGCTTCACATGTGGATTACCCAAGCAGTGTAAACAAGAAAGGCTCTGGCCACACGTTTCTAACATCACACAAAGCCTAACATCACATGAAAGCAAAGCCAATGGAGGCGAGGAAAACAACCCCTACATCCTTAAACTTCACACAGTGTCACTGGCTTCGAGCTGCCTGTGATTAGGAATGGAGCTGCACTGCTGCTTCTTCCTTTTTCTGCTCACATCTTCTGATACCCCAGCGAGACCTCTTTAGGAACACATGACAGCATGGCTCCAGCGGTTCTTCTGGATTCTGAAGATCACTGCAAAAGGTGAGGGTAGTTTCACAAATAAACAATTGCACAAAGAGAAGTTGTCATTATAGATGTCATGTCTTTAAACTCTTCAATGGACACAGCTAAGCCACAGGTTTAGCAGCACTACCTTGCTACCTTGGCCACTTGGCACCTTTCCCTATGTTCATTTTCTTCAGAGGCCAGAAGAATTAAAGCAACACGGTAAGCTTCCCAGGTTTCCTTTTTTTTTGGTCTTCCTTTCTTTTGCAATCATGTACGGCAGACTAGGGTCGTAGCCAATACATACTATAGGCCCATTCATGGGGAATTATGTGGAAGACAAGTAACATCTAATTTCTTGTTAGGTGCTAGACACAGGAAAAACATGGGGTTATTTGTTCACTTCCAGTCAAGGCACTACTTAACAGCTAAAACTTTTCTAAAACAAAGCAGTAGAAGAGAGAACAGTCAGACTTTGTCAGACTGGTCAATGTGGACAGATGAAACATTAACCTGAACAAAGTCTAGAGAGAAAGACATCCTCTTGTCCCTCCTCCGTGCCGGCTAGCGCAGCCACTGAGCTCTTACTGCTGCTTCCATTTCAGAAGTGACAGCTTTCAGGAAAGCCAGGACTGGTTTGCAATGCAGAGCTGAGGGAAACACACGCAAGCTACAGCTGAACACAGAAACAGAGCAGACTAAGATATTTTTAAAAGAACAAAAAAGAGCCCTAAGGAAATAGAAGAGCAGAGTCAAGACAAAATGCTCCCAGCAATGAAAAGAAGGCTGCAGCTTTGGCTCACTGCTTAAGTCAGCGTTTAAGAAAGAAAGCCTAACACAAACAGAGATGAGGAGGCAGGGAATGCTCAACATACCTGCTGGTGGCAATGCTAAAAGCATTGAAGGGTCACCTCTTGTAGAAAAGAGCATTCCTGGGGGACTGCTGCTCTGTCTGCTTATATGTATGAATGTCCCCACCACCAGCACTCGTTTACTTTTGTCAACAGAGTACACTTGAGCCTTTTCCTGCAAGCACTTACACCTGTTTCCTGTAAGGGTGGTGACAGTGCTTGCAGGCTTCTCATGCTGTCAAGTAGGCTAGAGATCAGCTGGCCCCTCATGAACAATACCTGGTAATAGTCCTCATGTGCTGGGTACCCCACCTGTTCTGCTCCAGACATCGCTCCTACTAGCCAGTGCCCTTATAACACTGGAGGAAGGAAAGGGGTAGCACATCAAAACCATCTCCTTGTTCCCATTTCCATCTCTCAAAAGTCAGCCGCCCCATCCAGCCTGCAGCCCCATGGTTGTTAACAGCACTGAAGTCACACAACCCCTTCCATGAAAAGAACAAAACAAAGCAGTGTTGTCAGCTGAGAAAGAAGAAAATTGTTTGTAACTATAAGGCCAAATAATGCCTGCTCATTGCTAAATGTTACAGAGATGCAGGGGTAGGTGAGCATGAAACTTGGGGATAAGCATGGACAAGTTGATAAAATTAATGAAGCCAATGTTTCTTACACACTTGGGACAAAAGCTGCTAAAATATAGTTACAGTAATGGTAGTACATCTGGGGCATTTTCATAGTAGAACAGATTTGCTCAAATGTTCAGTCTTCATTTCTTCATCCAGATCTCCAGTGGTGTTTTGGGCAGCGTGTTTCTAGAGCCAGTCCTGGAAAATTGAGTGAGACCTTTCTGCAGCAGGAGAATGGATAAATATGGGACAGGCTGTTGGGAGCTGAAAGGATGCAGCGTACTCTTCTGGAAGGGTCTGTACAGGTTTTCGGTGACAACAACAATCAGAAGATTTTGCAAATGAGAATTTCTAAAGAAGGGTGGTTTTATTTTTATGATTTTTTTTTTTTTAAAATTAATGCCTTTTAATATAGCAGCTTTCCATATAAAGATGTAGAGCCATTTTGCTGTACAGATTAATACTGCTTGTTCTAAGATACTCTGTTTTGATCATAGATTAATTTGTACAGGTGTAACTCTTCTCATCTCTGTGTAAATACTCTTGACTCACCTGCACGGTGAAACCTGAACTGGGACTGGATCTTCAGTATGGTTTCCTGGCTTTGGGATAGGCTGTAACCAGCATTGTCTGCTTCTAACAGAACAGGGACGTGCAGCAGAGTCCTTTTGATGTGCGTGTGTGCAATTCAGAAATGCATGCGCAAGTGTAAATACTCTACCACTGATTTAAACAACCTGGGAAAACATTACTGAGAAGGTATAAGACAGTAGCAGAGCACAGGGAGAAGTGAAATGTATTTGGTGAGTGCAAGCCTAAAATAAATTAAATACTTCAAGTGAATAACAAACTGGAATTTCACTAACTCAGTGTTTTATTCAAAAGGAAGAAAATAAGGGATGGTTGAAGCTGGCATCAGAGTAATGTACAAAATTCCAAAGGAAAGGACTTTGACAATGGAAAGGGGAATCGGTGAACCACCTGAAGTTCAGAGAAAAATCAGTTTCATGTATGTGGGAGTCACCTGAGAACAACTGCAGTTATAAATGCAGTTAAATGCTTATAATGACACCATCAAAAGGATTTGGCAAAAGCTAGAGAATGACTGAAACTAAGGCACGAGGAAAGAAGAATGGCTGTTAAATACCAAGCCACAATCAGATATCGTTTATCATGATGTTGGTTTTCAGACCAGAAATGATAACAAATACTTCAACTGAGTATTCATGAATATTAGAAAAAAATGTTTAGGAAATAAAAAGTTATGTGAGGACAAAAGAAGATTTCATTACAAGGTAGATCTGCATTTCTCCCAAGGTACTCGGCAGAGCACCCACTGATTTCTGTGGTGAAGGTGCTCAGGCTATTTGTGTCAGTCTGAAGCTCCAGATAAGAAGCAGGACCCACAATTTGTGTTACTGAGGGATGAACGAGGGTCTCTTCCTAGGGTTTATTTAGCTCATTTGTTCTAGGGAATCAGAGACAATAAATGGGTTCTCCTCCCTGTTGAATTAGGAAAAAGAAAAAAAAAAGTGAGTTTTGGGCCACATCAACTGTACTGTTTTGATTGCTTACTTGAGACATAGTGGGGAAGCTAGATGTCATCTGATTTCTGGAGGCATCCCTTGTAAGCTGTAGAGGGATGGAACTTGCAGCTTTTAACTAGGGTGACAAACAGAATCGAATCCATAACAAGAGGAGGAAATCCTTGCAGGGTTTTTTCTTCCAGATGTTCATTCAAACATTTGAGTTAAATGGTGTTAGCATAAAAAAAAAAAAAAAAAAAAAAAAAAAAAAAAAAAAAAAGAGCTTAAAACAGTCTAACCAAAATCACTCTTAATCGGGTTTTGTTTCCATGGCACCTTTGATGTCATAAGCCTAATAGCTCCCCAGTGATCCATAGAGTCTTCCAGGAAAAAAAAAAATGGCTAGACAACCTGAATGCCAAATGTTGAACACACACTTAAAAATATCCTTTCGGAAGAGTTTTCAGGCCTCCCTTCTCTTTTAAGAATCAAGGGAAACCAAAAATCCAACCAGGAATTTCCCCCCGCACACCCACCCACCCTGCATATCACCAGAAATCTGTGCACAACAGTTTCGATGTATGGAGTCCCACTAATATATTATTAAACTGCAGAGGAAATGCATAAAAAGACTTATAAAAATAGCAGTAAAACACTTTTTAAAAAATCCATTCTACAGATGCAAAATCTCAAGAAACATCTTTCTGTCAAAACTGAAACAGATTGTGGTGTTCAGCAGCACATTTCTTTGCTAGGGAAGCATTCTTAGTACAGTATTTTTGCTCTTCATCTCATGTTTTTTTCCAAGGATTTTCTAATTAATCATGGTGCTGATGGATGATAGCAGTCCTGCTATGGCTGCTATTAACACATACGAGTCTCGCCAGAGGTGAAATAGGTGTAATTTGCTTTTATTTAAAAGCTTTTGCTCAATAATATTTTTATGGCCTGATCTGGCATTTGTGGCCAAGCAACATTCTCAGTCCCTTCTGCCTTCGGGATTTTTATCCAATTCTGTATGAAAAAAAAGGGGCAAATATTTGCTTTGCTGCTCTTCTGGATATCCAGCTACTGTCACTGGCTGAGGAGAGATGTATTGCTCTGAGTGCTCTGCCTGGCGCTTTTAGTATGTATAGGAGAGGGGCTGAAGCTTCAGAGGACATGACTTGTGGAAAGCCACTGCTGGAGAAATTAAATATAATAAATTTTACTTAAAAAAAAAAAAAAAAAGCAAAATCCCAATCCTGATTAGAAGCTTTGTTTCTTTGAAGGTAGAATGTAATGATTTTGCTGTGGTTATAGTAAGATACACAGCAAGAGTCTACTAATTTGGACAGAAAGAACAGCTTAAAAATTCAACTTCTTTTTAAATAAAAGTTTATGAAACCCTGCTTAATAGATGCCAAACACATATGTCAAACAACACACCTATAAAACAAGACATGAACAAAACAAAATAGTTCTTCAAAATAAAAGCCAGTGATCAAATAACTTTACCCTTTACTGTTGCAAGAAAATAAAAATGAATCAACGCTGTACCCTTCACATGTCCAGGCTTGAACTCTGCAATGTAGGTGGAGTGAATCTCTGGATGGTGTCAAATGAGCCAACGTACTAGGTAACCATAATAATAACCCTTTTAGCAAAATAAATAAGTTTGTCATATTGAAATAGTTATCATACTTTTAAAGGATACTATTTAATACAGTTTCAAGCATAACTTCAGAAGTGTATGTTACCTTTCTACATAAAAGGATTTGAACCAAAATCACTATACTGGTGAATTACTCCAGACTTTTGATGATCTAACACAGAGTTTATTATGCCTCAGTTCACCTGTGTACATCTCAAAATTTAGTCCCAACACACTTTCTCTGATATGAAGTGTAACAGCTGGTCTATTTTGGTTTAGAATGGGAAGTTAATAAATAAAAACACAGATTCCAAATTAAAGCCAAATGAAAGCAGAGCAAAACCAACCAAACAAATCCAAAACATAACAACAACAAACTACTTATATTTCCAGGTGCAGTAAATACAGATTTGTTTTCTTGTTTGGGTTACTGACTTGTTTGTCTCTCTAATCGTGTTTCATTATGGAAAAGATAAAGTAAGTTACTATACCATATTAAAAATCAGAAAAAAAAAAGTATTTTTATATTTTTTTTCTAGCTGTCTTGTGTGGTTTCTATTTTGTTATTTTGTGTAATGGGACAGATTTGTTTAGATACGTATTTATATACTTAAATACTATTAATCAGAATTATGTTTCGTAACAAACATCAGAAAGTTTATCTCTAAGAACTTTTCCAGGTAAAGTTTTCCAGTGAAGCATCCAACCATTCATGTGCAGACCAATGTACAAGTTTTAATATGTTTCTATTTATCCTTCTGAAAAACAAACATCTCCAGACAGAAGAGACTGACAGGCACGTGAAAGAACACTTTAATCTCCTTCCCTGGTCACGGCAGATATATGAAGTGTGGTATAAACTGGAGGGAAACCTTGGAACAGTGCTTTCCAGAATATGTATGAGAACTGCTATATATGAGAACATTCCTTCTAAATGACTTTATAAGAGAAGGACGGTGATAAATAATATTTATCTCTGTAGCTGTTATTGGGAACAATTGATAGTTGAGCTCGGTGGAAGCTGGTTGCTGATACGGAAACAAGCTGTGTTAGGTATGGCACTTACAGGTCAAAACCAAGCAAAACACGCCTGACCAGTCAGTTAATATAAAGTGCATATAACTTGTGAAGTTATACGTATCTGTCTTCTGTCTAGAAAACAAGTCACTGATTAAAGACAGGGGCAGGAACTATAGGGATCCAGATCCATGACTGGAGCAAGTGGGAACCACAAATAAATCAGAATGTTGAAGAGCATGTTGTTATCATCACTGTGCACACCCACATACGCACACACTGACTTATACTAACATTTCTTTTTTTTGTAATTGGAAATCAAATAGAATCTTAAAAGAAAAAAAAAATCTCTTACTGAAAGCTGTTAACTTTACCATCCTGAAAATATTCTCTTCCTTTTTTCCTTCTTAGTGACAATTTCTCCTTCCTCAGACTTGTCTCAGCCACTTTCTCACTCCCGCTTTCTTTTCTTCTCGTGACTAACAGGCTTCAGGAATGAACTTCAGAGGAGCCTGAAAGAAAAAAAAATCTCTTCCAGATTGGCTATTTTTCCATTAACTCCTACAAATACATACTGCAGGCAGTTCAGCAAATTGATTGTAAGATATACACACTTTAATCTCTGTGTTACCCTTTCAACTGCAGTTCCAGGTAGTAATAATGAGAAGCTGTCAATGTGGTAGTGAACTTCAGTCTACACCACTTTCTTGAAGACCCATACCCAGTACAGATTCTTCTGGCACAAGTTCACTTTTGCCAAAAGGAGACATCCTTAACTAGCTCACCGGTGTTTTCCATTCTTCTGTCACTTGGTGGTTTTGTTGGTGGTGGTGGTTGGTTGTTTTCTTAAGAGCGTATTAATTTCCCTCTTGATTCAAATCAGATTCTTGATTCAAACAGAGTGGAGTCATCTGTCCTCTGTTTTTGAAGCCAATGGAAAGGCTCCAGCATCCTTCCTCTCTCTGCATCACCCATGTAACAACTCTTTTCTCTCCCATAGTGTGTTTCTTTTGAGAAGCCCAGCTCAGCCAGCAACAATAGGTTACCTTCAAAATACTTCTTTCTGCTTTTATCTGCTCCCCTCCCCTTTCTCCCCTCCATCCAATCAGCAGACTCCACCATTAAAGATAAGCAATTTTTTCAAATTCACTTAGCATTTCTGTCCAAGTCAGTTAAAGAATCTAGATTTCCTATTCCCATTTTTTTTTTTAATGTTGCCTTTAAACTATGGTTTCACCACCTTTTCACTTTTATATATTTTGGGGACTCAATTTCTCACGTTTAATGCTATTCTGTCCTGAAGTTCAATGTAAGATCGAATATTCAAAGGTACCAAGTAATTCCCAATTAATCCAGATTTACCTCATAGTACTAGAGAAAAATCCATACTCAAAGCCCCAGTGAGTGGTTTTACGAGACTGTGATGTCTGTGCCACCGATTTTATTGTTATTTGCATGTACTATAGTGTCTCTGATAAAAAGCACATGTCTCTGGTTTACAAAATGGCCTCTAACCTCGGAGTTAGCTTTTTATTCCACAGACCCATAAAACGCACATAAGGAGAAAATAAGGGCCAGGGCTGACATAAAAGTGAAATGAACTTGAGCACTTTAGACATGGCAGTTCCTGAATGTTTCACTTTTCATAGAACCATAGAATATCCTGAGTTGGGAGAGACCCGCAAGGACGCTTTTTTTTTGATCTCTCTTTTGAGGGAGATTGGTGGCAGAGTGAGAGGCAGGACCCTCCAGCTCTTAGAAGGGAACTCAGAAAGTTTGCACTTTTTATTTTGAAATTAAACACAAAGTATCTAGAAAACCAACAGAGCGTAGAATACTCAGCTCAATACACAACTCATAGAATCATTCAGGTTGGTAAAGACCTCTAGGATCATCCAGTCATACAGCATATGCACTATATATAGGGCTGATCCCACAGCAACTCACTTTTAAAAGGACTTGTCTAATGATCAGAGCAAGGAATGATGAGCTGGGATCCCTAGGTTGCAATCTTGGTTCTGCTTGGAATTCCTCAAAAAAAAAGAAACAAAACAAAACAAAAAACTTTGGAGAGACTTCCAGCAGGGTACACCATGACTCCAGGAGCGTGGCGTGATTTATAGATGTTAGCACTCCGGCCAAGACCACTTCTGTTGTTTCAAAAGCCCTGTTTTATTTGCTTTATGAGCAAGAGGAATCTCTGCTTGTGCTCCTTGGCTTAAACACTCTGCTTGGAGTGAAGTTACTGGCCAGCTGCTCTCCCGAGAGAGTGTGGCTGCAGGCTGCTGTGGGCGTGAGGGCCCCGTCTGCATTTGTGGCTCGTGGTGCAGGTGCGGATGGCGTGGGGGACGGGTATGACATCCCACAGGGTGCCCCCTCCGGCTGCTGAGCTGGTGCCCTGCTGTGGGGCAGGATCTCTGCACGGGCCCTTGAAGCTGGCTGGGGATAAGGAACCCAACCAGAATGGAAGTGTGGGCTGCTTTGCTGCTGCTCGCTTGGCTCCCAACACTTGACAAAACCTAGGAGTCTGGTATACGCTCTTCAGCTGACTCACAATTTCATCAGATCAGTCCCAATGGTGTAAGAGCCACGGTGATATTTGAATGCTCTGTAATTTCATTAGCGTGGTTCTTTTGATGGATGTTTCATTTGAAATATTTTTGCTGTGTTCTGATGGTATTATGGTAAATTGTGCAGCTCTGGACTGGCTGTTTTGTGAAGACCATTCAGCTAGCTGGTAAAAGAAAGAAAAATCACAAGGCAACAGACTGCAGTTGCTGCTTTTAAAGTTTTTCTCAATGCAGGATTTCATCCATAACTTCTACCCATTTTAATGGCCTTACGTAACCAAACCACTTTTCACGTGTTCGGGCTAGTACTTAAAGCACTGCAACGTATTTGTGGCACGGTTTGTCCACACAACAAACATTCCCTAAAATACGCTTAGGGGTCTGAATGACAAGAAGAAACAATTTCTCCTGTGATGGCTTTTGTGGTTGCTGCCTCCAGTTGTCCTTCAAGCACCTCTCTGCAGAGCTGTCTCAGCTGCTCACAGAGTAGCTGCTGAACAGTCAGCTTGCAATTAATTCAGTGTACCAAGGAAACCTACACTCACTGCTGGTGTCCCTCAAGGTAAGCTGAAGGCTGGCGGTAGCTGCTGCATGGACAGATGAGACACCACCCTGGCAAAGGTGGGAAGAAGGGCAGCGTGGACCTCTGCGTGACAAATCACTGCTTCTCACAGCCTAAGTCATCCCAGCTTATCAGTCACAGCCCTTTGGGTCTTAGTTGTCATTTAAACAAACATATTTCTACACACCCCAGCCATATGCAGAGGTCTTCAGATAGCTGTAAATACAAATTATGGCTGGTGTAAGGCCCCCTTGTTTGCTAAAGAGGTGAAATGAGGTTTACTCTGAATAAGCACTGCTGAAAGCTTTTCAAAGGCACAGTCTTTGGGATATTTGAGAATAGATATCACTTAAAAGTAGCCTCCCCCCTCCCCCCTCCTTTTTTAAATCACATTGTTTTCTGCTGTGAGCAGGGAAGTGGTATGCAAAACATGAGTAGGTCAGTGAATAATGGTAGATTTGGAGGTATTGCCGCTTTGGATTGCTGCCTAAGTAGTCTAAATCATGTATACACATGCTGGCATCACTGGATGTGAGATTATAGAAATGGAGAATTACATATGCCTTTTTAGTAATTAAAATTTCTATTGTATTTGGTGTCTTTATTAGGAGTCCCTGAGCCCTCTTAATTCCCCATGTTAGAATCCCTGTTGCCTATTTTTAATATTCTTGCAATGTAAATACATTTTTCACAACGCTTTAAGGACCTTGTGTGAATAATACCCAAATAAACACAAAACAGTGAATCATATAATTTCTGGATACTTCACACGCAAGTTGTATGAATTCAGGTCATGGAGCACAGTGAATTTATGAGGATGCTATACAGGCTTCTAAGACCAATTAAACAAAAATATGAAGGAGATTTCTTTAGCTATTTTGCAAAAGAACCTTGAGTTTGCATATTTCATTTGCATTTTGTTCACCAGCAGCTCCCAGCTAGTTTCACTCAGAGGCGCGTCCTCACGAGCTAGTCCCTGCCATTTGCATGTTAGCGCTGCCATATTGCTGTGGCTGGGAAAAGCAGCTGGAAGAGGCGTTCGTTTTAAAAGGGGAAAATGTGGCATTGCCAGAGGGGGAGGAGATGGCAGCAGGCTGACCCCGACACCTGCACCACTACGAAGCAGTACCTGCAAGCATTGACTCTCACCTGTTGAAGGCTGGAGGAGGTCAGAAGTGAAATGACTAAATGAAGGGGTGGGCAATGCAAACACCAGTGTACTTGATAAATGTTTCTTACTTACCCTCTTACTCCGAGGCGCCTTGCTAACCTGTCTGTGCACCAGGTGGTCCATACAAGCTGGAAGCAAGGCTGCGGTGCAGTACTGCTCCCCATTCTCTTGCAACTGAACGATGATCTAAAAAAGAGTCCTGATGTTTGTGGCTCAGAGGTAATGACATTACATTTAATATAATTTCTGGATTTCAAACTGTTATAACAACAAAACCTCATAATGTTACTAAAAATTGGATATCTGAATAGGTAAGAAAGGTGGAGGAGCAAAGGAACTTTTTATAGACTATTACACATCCAGCTATGCTTAACACCAATTCCACATTAGATGTCATTGCTAATTAAAGCAAGTGTAAGAGTTTTACTCATTTTTTGTGCCTAACTTTCATTCTCTTAACATTTTGTCTGGAGGGTGTCTGAGATTTCTATCAGACACACTAAATTCTGTTTTTCATCTGGGACCCCTCATACATTACTTCCTATTTGCTAAAACAGACCAGTAGTTGCCATAATAAACCAATCTGGCACTATCTCTGGGAACAGGTCAGTCCCAATTATTAATCATGGCGCTGTTTATATTTTACAGTCCAAATCTAAGAAGTGTCAGGTGAGGCAAGGTGGGACCTGAAACCCTTTGCCCTGTGCTTTCAGATACTCTGCCTGGTCTTTGCCTGTAGTTTACCATACAGCAGGACCCACTCTATACTTTTTAGCAGCTTCAATATATTACAGACATTTTTTTTAACAATGAACAGCACATATCTGCAAACAAAGATAAAACAACTGCATACATTGGCCCCATTCTCTAGGTTCAGCGATAACTCCTGAACTAGGGAAGAGTCTTCCTGAGTTCACAGATTCCAGAAAACGTGCTGGATATCTGCCCAACAAGGAGTACAAAACTTCAACTACACAAAGAGCAGGTCAGAAAAGTGGATTAAAGCAAAGAGATCTCTATTTGTTGAAGAAAATATCCTGTGATCTTTTCTTATTTTCATCAAAACCAAGTGCAGGACCACATTTTAAATAGTATGGAAATGTTCTTTCCCATGAAGCAAAACTTATTATCCCCCAAACAGTTGTATTTCTTTTGGCATTGGCTCACTTTGCCAAAGAGCTAGAAGTGATACCAACTGATGTGCATGTATGTGTTGAGCACATTTTTCTGAATGTCTACCCACAAAACATCCTCCAAGGGGCTTTACTGTGGACGTTTCAACACTGTAAGCTTCTGTAACATTTTCAATGACAGCATCTGATTATGGACCACAGAGCCACCTACCACACCTTCCTGAGAAATGCTGTGTGACATTGCTGGTTGAAACTTCTATCAGAGAAAACTTCAGAACTGTGTTCCCAAAATGCTCACAGACAGCTCTCACTTTTGCCCAGATTTTTCATCCAGACTCAAAAGAAACCATTCTCAGAGTCAGAGACTTTTAAAAAGCTCAAAATCAAAATAGTAGGTCCTATGTGGAGAGAAATGTTTTGTCCCGTATGAAACATACTAAGATCCTTCAGTTGCTATTTTTTTTTTTTTTTTGGTAAGGAGCCAGAGATTCCAGAACCAACCTCCTCTGCAGGTTAACAGATTGTGTAAGTGACCTGAAAGTAACACTGTTTTTTCTTTAGCACCATAAAAAAAAAGTACACACAAAAACACCTGCATATATGCCTTTGTTTGCATACCATACAAATGCTTTGGCATCAGGTGTGGGCTCTGAAGACCAAAACGTTTTCCTTAATGTGATTTCTGTTGGGATTTTCTGTACCTTCCTGCTCTCCCACCTGTATTCATTTACATGATAGTGAGAGGTCCCTGCTGAACCAGCAGTCCTCCTGGGCAATCCATGCTCTGATTGAATTTAGGAGATACATGGTTATGTTCCTCCAGCACTTGGGTGTAAGCGGAAGGAAGAGCTCCTCATCCCAGAGATATTCATACAACGAAGGCTGCCAAGCCTTGGTCACTCCCTGCTCATTAAAGCTGCGGTTCAGCGTGGTGATAGCAGCACAGCGGAGAACCCCCAGCCCAGACAGAGCTCGGTGCCCACTTGGTTGCTGCCTGCCTGCAGGATGCAGCTGGGAGCAGTATCCCATCTCAGCACACAGCGCCAGCACCAGCCCAGGTGAAGGCACAGCCGCCCTTCGGGGAGGGCAGCCACACTGTGCCAGGTCATTAGATGACCAGGCCATGAAGATGAATGGAAAGAAAACTGTTTCATACACAGATTGCATCGCCACCTGCTTACTGAGGTTCAGCAGTGGCTTCCCTTGTTTGTAACCACACGGGAAATGTCGGAGCTCAAAGGAGCATTTCCCAAAGGGTGGTGGAAGAGGACATCCTCCTGCCACTGCAGTTGCAAAGCAACCGCGTATTTGTTTCCTTCAATCTCCTTTTCTCTCTTTACCTTCTGTATTTGTTTCCTCGTGAATGCTGTGGAAGTGAGGCTGTGCATTAAGCAGATACACTGCTCTTGGTTGCCATACACATCAGACTTCCACTTCTCCAGACTCTAGGCAAAACAAGTTCCATTATTTTCAGATGTTTATCCCTTACCTATCACCCCGACATCTGACCAGACAAGCTAGCGCGCAGATCTGACCAAAGCACAGACCTCTCCCTTCCCCCAGCATGGGGGCACGAGCACATATACCTGCATTCCAGCTAATTTAACAACATAAAAGCGAAACATTTTACATGTAGGATCCGGAGCCATCATTTTCTAATGTCAAAGGTCACATGAAATACCTCTTATGTTGTCTCAGCCTATTTCCTGGCATAGAGTTGTAATCTCCGAGAACACATAAATGTTTCAGTATTAGTACTAAGAAGCCACATGAGGGAGCATTTGGAGAATTGAAATGCTTTCCCTGTATCAGTGTAAATAAGTGAGGGAATCAAACTCAATCCCTCTGGGATATATAGAATTCAGACAAATCTAGATGTTATTATTCATTTCTCGACACATACAGGGATTCAGAGTTTGTGATTCCCACTGAAGACAGAATTTCTAATAGAAAGCCCATTAGCGGGCTTAACCAGACCATTTCTTACTCTTGCCCAGGTACACTTTGACTAGCATACCTGAAAGGAAGGGTAGGTGAGTGTGTTTACATTTCAGCTCAATGAAAACATGAGGTACCCTGTACAGGTCATTTTGGGCTGACTGTGGCAGTGGGGCCAACTTTCCCAGCCTCGGGTGGCAACGCTGGTATCAGGGACTGGTAAGGTCCCAATTCCTGCACTCTTCTGACTACCCAAGTAGCTCAGCCAACACATTTCTAAGTGACTTTTACATCCTGTGCTTTTATATCTTATGCTCAACTAAAGAAAATAAACCATAAACCCATAGGTACATAAAATGAAAGCACTCTCAATATTTTTGTAAGCTGACTCACAATTGTGTTTTTTTTTTTTTTTTAAATGTTTGAGGTTGGCAATACTGAAGCTAACCAAAACAAGAGATAAAAACGTCAGCATGAACCGCAATGGGAAATGGGTGTACATTTCTGCTCTGTACTGTTGCCTCAGCAAAAAATCAGCTGCAGCTTGGGCTATATTCATTGACGGAGTCATCTCAGTTGACTGAGAACAACATCAGATGACCATATCAAAAACATCTTTGCTGGTAGTGCTAAAAAGACATTGAGTGAATAAAAAATTGAGCACTCTACCTCCAAAAGTCAACAGCCTTAGTAACTGTTGTCAATGAGAGAAACTCATATTAAAGGTCACTTTGAAATCAGTAGAAAAGCACTTCACCAAGACTCAGTCTTTTTCCTAATAACTGAGCCTCATTATTTACACTTAAAATTGAATAAAGAACAGGTAATAAAAGAACTGCAAGAAAATCAAGTTGCAGCTATGATATTATGAGTACACATTGCTCTGTACACATTGCTAAGAAATTTGCAACTGGTTGTAATGGGCCAAAGTTCCAGCAGCCCCTTCTTCTATCTTTCTTTTTTTTTTTTTTTCATTGCCTGTGTAGACTACTTCATGAACTCCAGCCATAGCAAAAAGGTGGAAGGGAAAGAAAGAAGAAAGAAAGAAAAGAAAGATAAATCGAGACTTTTAAAATGACTACATTTGCTTGGACTCCATCGAGGTCCGTGGAGGATGCTACTTGCTGCAGTACTGGTGGCTGGAGATTTTGTGTCACACCGGACTCATTGCACTCAGCTGCTGCCTCCGAGCCCCCAGGCTGTCTGCGGGGCAGCCCTGCAAACTGCAACATGGAACTTATCGGTGTTTGAAATAATCCCTGTTTTCCTAAGGATTAAATTTAACCCAGATCGCTGCCGTGAGCCGGTTTACAGCTCTAAGCCCCACTCTGTGATGTCACCACAGCCCTGGGGGGAGCAAAATGAAGCACAGGAGTGCACGTCTGAGGGCAGGACCTCCACACATCTCCTCCGCTGCTGAAGCCAGCAAACTGGATGGGCATGGCCCACTGGCAAACTAGGGGTTGGCATGCATCTGCAGTTTTTACGGTTTTCACTGCTTGCTGGTTTTCTTTGCATGAAATCATCTGACCATTCTTATTAAACCAAAGAAAGTCTGAAAGACTGGCGTTTGCCGTTATCCTCATCTCTAGAGAACAATTCTTTGCAGCTCCCGTAAATAGGACTTAGAAGGTAAATGGTATTATAGTGTTAATTTCAAAGTGAATTATTCAAAAAGTGCTCCATATGTCAGCAAGCATCATTTTGTGGAACTATATTAATGTCTTCCTTAAATACAGTTCTCCCTTTCTAAAAGCTGTTTTATAGATCCAGGAAATATGTCTGGTATGAAGAAGTGCTTATTGTAAAGGATGTTTTAGCAGTTGTGTTCAATTAATGAGGAAGGCAGGATGTAGCCCTATATAAGAAACAGCATAATAGCAAGAATTCCTTGGGGCATGGGAATCTTCACACTTACAGGTACTGCACAGCTATCTGTTCATTCAAGGTATCAGGTCAGATTTGTTTCATATTCTGTATTTCACATCAAAAAAGGTAATATCGCCTTTTGACAGGACTGTCTGTAAATACTTGAGAAGCTAAAAATAAAAACAAACTGTTGCTTTTCAGCAGAGATGCCTGAAAGTAAATCACTCAGGAAGGACCCCAAAGCTTCCACCGTCAGCTGAAACAAATAGAAAACTCACAATGCTGACAGCAACTGCAATTGAGTAAGTAAGGGGCCAGACCGCAAAATTCTATTTTATTCCACTGAATCAACCATCAGCTCCCTTCAGACATTCCTCAAATTCAAAGGATGGCAAGAAGATATATGAGCAGTGGAAGACCTCCCTAGATTTCTCCATATTGACATGTTATTGGACACTGCCAAGCAAATAGACAAACGGCAGACTTGATTTAAGAGGGAATGTACGTGCTTTGGAGCTGTAAAGCAGTGTGGAAGTGCTTACTAACCCGAGCAGCAGGCCCAGTTTTCTGGATTTCTCTTGTTCAGTGCACGGGAACGTGACTCCTGTTCTTCTATGTTCTGCATCCGTTTCATGAACTCTGTGGGGCCGAGGATTAAAAACAAACACATGCAAATATTAAGAGGATTTAAAACGTCTGTGGCTGTGCCCCTACCATCTTTTGTAAATAATGGCTGCATCTATTTTCATTTGTATTACCAAATTGTTTAGAAGCTCAGCCAGGCTCAGGTCCTACAGCAAGGGCCAGTGCAGATAAAGACAAGGAGGTGACAGCAGGCAAGTATTATTCTCATCCCTATTGTACAAGGGATAATTTAAGCATGGGGAGATTACACACAATTGCTCAAGACCCTCAGGAAGTCTGTGACTGTGCTGGGAACCGAGCACCAGTTGCAACTGGTACCAGTAGAAATACCAGTGAAAGTGACAGGACACAAAGCTGTACCTGCTGCCTCTTCATCTGAGAGGCATCATGACTACACCATCAGCAGCTCCCCCCGGAAAAAACCTGTCTAGCTCAACTCATGGTCACACTCTCTGAGTCCCTTCAGTGTGCTGCGTGATGTCTGCATAAGAGAAGTGCTGCTCACTGGTGCCTGGCAGGTTGGGGCCAGCAGCCCACCAGCTTGGGCCTGCTTGGGAGACTGGATCTGAGGTCCAGAGCTTGGTCTTGGCTCTCTATCTCTTATTCTGCAGATTAAAAATCTAGCCAGACTGTTTATATTTCATGTACTAGTACTAGTACAGTACTAGATCTAGTACTGTGTGAATTATTGCACTGTGTACAGGATGACTGCTATTGTTCTGGTCTGTTTCTGGTACTCAGTTTCCTCTCCTGGCATGGCACGCTGATACACACAGTTCATATGTAAAGCATGGCGTAGAGAATAGTTGTGGTGACACGTTTCAAACCAGTTAGAAGCCCTGTAATACTCAGCTGTCTTGAGAACTGCACACACCTGCAAGTCCCCTGCAACCACAGACTCCTGCAATCCGCGCTAGCTGTTGGGGAGGGAAAACAGAAGAACGCGCTCTGTTCTGTTCAGTGACGTTGGGACTTGTTGAAATGTGTGTGAGTTTTGCATCTAAACCCACTGCAGAATTAACTTTTCACACTGACAGCTAATGTAAGTATAATTGCAATATTTAGTTATCAGTGATGTCCTCTGAGTTTAATTTCATATGACTATTTAAAGAATGAATCCCATTCAAAAATTATACTGAAGGCAATAAAATTTAAATTGTACAAAAAAATCCACTGGCATAGTAAACCACCTTAAAAAACCTACGTGCCTGGCAGGCAGCCAGAAAGAAACACAAGTTTAGGATATTTTCTTATGGACAATTAAAGGATGAGAGCTCAAAATCCAGAACTCATCTCATTGCTCGTGCAGCCTGTAGCAAGTCAAACTGGCTCAGACAAGGACAGGTATAGCACATTCACCGCTGGGTTACAGTAGCATTTCTGTCTCCCGACAATGTTTTAACTACCATATCGTCAAAGCGTAGCTCAAAATTATTGCTCCTATTATTATTACACAGCAGCCCACAACCTTTCATCAGGTTCAGACACCACTGTGGGAAGTGCAGTACAGGAAACATAAAAGGCAACCACAACTCTTTCATTCTGGACCTACAATGGGAGAAGCACCAGGAGGAGGAGAGCTCAGCAGTGGTCTGTTCCCCAGCCGTCAGAGGGAAAACCAGAGGGAAGCTGCCTTGAGCCCCCACTCGGTGCTGACAGGCTCTGCGGAGCTCAGCCGCTGCTCACGCACAGCACTGAGCTCAGGCAAACAGATTTGGCTGGGATTTACAAGTTGGCCAGGTTTCAGCAGATTTTCGTGAAGATGGCTAAAAGCACATCACCAACATCAGGCTGACAGACCTGCTTACTTCACCCAAATAATGCTTAGCCAATTTTTGAATTCCTGTTTTCAACCACTCTAAATGAAACAAGTTTTTTTATTATTATTTTTTCCCAGGCAAAAACAAAATGGCAAAACAATCTATTTCCCACTAGCTTTGTTCCCCAGGTTACACCATGTTTCTTTCACATGCATTCACAAACCAGCTTGACACAGTCTTCAGCATGGAAAATGTCATCCCTGGTAAATACACCCAGAAAAAGCTAAAGGCCAGATAAAAACAGTCTTTGCTGGGCCATGCCATGACACTTCCATGGCATTTCTCCAAGTGGAGCCAGAAATATTTATATTTTTAAGCAGTGTAAGAGGGATGACTAGCAGTTGAAACTTACCTGAGACAAGTCTTGGGGTGAGATTTGAACAAGAAAGGATTGTAACAAGTTCTGGCTCTGAAAAGTAAGGTGTGGGGTGAATGATATTTGACATAATCATACCTTTCTTTTCTTTTTTGTAATCCACATATGCTTCTTCTTATGAGTTAACTTCACTGGAATGAACAAAGTTTAAAGCACCACTCAGAATCTTTTGTGGTACAGACATTTGTAAGTGGCTACTGTGCCTGTGCTGCCCCCCTCATCTGCTGATGTAAGTTGAAAATAGGTGACTGCTTTGTACGTAAACTGTTTACACGGTCAATCAAGACACATTGAATTGCTATCTACAGTAATTTCAGCTAATTTGTAGAAAGAGAATCACAAAGTTAAGTGCTGGTGGGTTATCATATAACTGACTTACAGTTTCAGAAGTCCTATCCACCAGCTGTAAATGCTGGGTTTGGGAGCAGCAGCAGTCAGTGGCCTTTGATGACACATTCAGCTTCAGTATACACATCACAGCAAAGCACAACAGCAAGGAGCTTGCTCATAAAACCAAACTTCATTGAAAACCCAAAACAAGTGAATTTCCCTGCAGTTGAACTGCAGAGGCTCATTTTTCCTCCAGCTGCCCAGGCTGCACTTGAGAAGACATTCGCCTTCGCCACAGGCTTGCGCCTGCAGCCAGCAGCAGGGTGCTTGCTGCTCGGCCACCCAAGCAGCACCCACGCCATAAGCAGCAGCAAAAGATGCTGATCGGTGACACCGAGAGAAAATGGCCAGGTGTGACCTGCTCCAATCCATTAAGGAGACAGCTCCTGCTCCTGCCAGAGGTGGCCTCGAGCTGTGGCACAGCCCGGCTGGGGCAGGCACCAGCAGGGTGCCAGCAGAGGTGGGCACCGTGAGCTCTACAGCTGGTCCCCCAGGGTGATGGTCCCACAGCCCATAGCCACCTGCAGGAGGCTCTGGTGCTGCAAAATCTGCCAGTGCAGGGAGTGACACAGCCACAGGCTTTCAGACCCACATCTATTCCACTTGAGAGTGGGCATTTACTCACTCTGAGCAACTGAACTGCATAGGCTGGCTTTGAAATTCTATAGAGAGACTATCCAATCTTCTCCCTTTCACGGAAGGATTAGGGAGTCTGTAAAGAGAGATTTACCCAATCCTTTTCCTCAGCTTCCCTGGCCCCTCCTGCACTCAGAGATGTTTAGAGTCTGCTCTACATCTGCCGAGCGCAGTCCTGGAGGGTGTTTGCTCCCACACATGCTTTTACTCTCCCAGCCCTCCACCTCTGCCCCGTGGCTAGGACTGGCTGGCACAGGAGCCGCACTGGGCTTTCTCGACACTCCTCCAGAGAGCCCCAGGCTGGTGAGCTACAGCTGCAGCATGGCCCCTGGTTGGCCCCGGCAGGGCCTGCCCCGCTAATCTCACTTGCCATTAAGAGCATCAGCTCTTAGGAAACTTTTTCTGTAAGTAAAATACGTGTCTTTTCAGCATTACTCACAGCCTCGCCACCAAAATGGTAATACATAAGTTTAGCATCAGCCCCACCACCATCACTAAATGAACACTGTACTGGCCTCGTTAATCTGTGTCAGAGGCTACATCAATTACTCCCACGACAAACTCTTTTGAATTGCAGGAGAAAATGGATAAAAGAAAAGCACTGAGAAGGAAAATATGTGCTGCAGACTTCAGTTTCCACGATCTCCCTCTTCCTCCCTAGTGAAATAAATGAGTTGCTGTGTGGTCTGTTTGGCAGATGGGTCAGCAGAGGCACTTTCTGCTGTGGACATTCTGCATGAAACGGGACATGAGTTTACATTTACTGCACGTGGGTGTGAATCTACATTTTAAGTGGATTCACAAACCATCACACTTAAGAGTACCAACACTAGCATCAATGAACTTCTGTCACAACAGACTTAATACTCACATCAAATCCATCATTGCTGTTATATTTTCAGCTGTCAATAACCAGCAGATTGAGAGTTCTGTAGATCCTGATAGCTTCTCAAGTGTCATCTGTGTATGAAACCAAGACCGGGTCTTCAGTGATTTTCCAAAGTATCGCAGATTGCTTACTCACAGGCTGACGTGTTTGTCTGGAATTTGCCTACTAGCTGCTTAAAGGAGGTAACAAAGTGACCAAAGAGCACAGTGGCAGCTGATCGAAGAAATGCCAGCTGATGACATTGCTCACTTTATTACAAATACATAAACCTCTATGCGCTGACTAGGAATAAATATTAAAAAGTATACCCTTCTTTTTCACAGCCAGTACACATGTAAATGGAGTTGTGCAGATAGAGCCTATTTTGTTTGTCTGTACTTCGTTGATCTGTCAATATGTGTGCTATGGAAAAAGGTGTGTTTCCCTGTTTCTCTCATGTCAATGCCATTTTTTTCCTCATTTTTTTTTTCTTAGCTTCTAATTCATGAAAATTTGGTAAGAATTTTGTCACAACGTTTTTGTTGTTGTTTTCTCTATTTTTTTGTTTTTGTTGGTTGGTTGGCAGCTATCTCTTCTTCTCTTCCGATTTAAGATCTATTTCACAAATTATCCCAGTACTTCACCAATTGGATTTCCAAACGCTTTATAAAGTATCCAGAGCTGTTCAGCTCTAGATGAATACATTTCTGTGTGAAAGTCCATCATTTTCCTCCTTCATCCCTAAATCACTTCTACCTTGGCAGTCTCCTTTCACTTTTGGTGACAAGGAATAAAAATGGCACTTTCAAAAAAAGGGAATGACTAATTTGTAAAATAGAACCATATTTTTATACCTTTTCCCACATGATGTATGTACTTACTATTTTTCTCATCCCTTTTGGTTGCTTTTCAATACTGAACAGAATTTCACTGAACTGAGACTTGCATTGACATGTGGCTTGATACTACACTGACACTAGCCTTCCTGCAGAGCAGTTGCAACTCCTTAATTAAGAGGTCAGTTCCCATGCTCAGTGACATACATATACCAACAACAGCTTCCAGGCACCATTCCCTAACCTGTTCATTTCCCTTGTTGAGGCTCTGCACATCCACTTCACCTTCTCTAGTCTTACTGCTAGGTAGCTGTGGGTCTGACAGGAGCGTAGAGTTTCCCTGGGTGCTTCAGAGCAAGCTGTTTGCCTCTCTTTTTCCACAGTCCCATAAGACAATGCTCCATGAAGGGCAAGCTGATGGCAGCCACCTGGGAAAAGGCACCTGAGTTAACAGAGAGAAATTCTAAGTGTTAAACACTAAATTCTGGCACTTACAGGTGACTACAAGCCTTGAACAGAGGTTAGTGCAATAAATCTGGGCACAACTCAGCAGTGGGAGAGGTTTGAGCCATGCCAACAACAGAAAACAAAGCTTATTGGGCACTTACACTGGAATTTGTTGCTTCTGTGTGAAGCCTGGCTTGTCTACATGAACCAAAGGCCCTTGCATGATGTGGAAATAAAGCCTTTCCATGGAAATAAAGCCTTGCATGGAAATAGAGCCCTCCTCATTAGTGTAGCTAGCTGGAAGACCCAAGGGTAGTGGGGAATGCTTGAATTTTAGTCCATGACCTGAAGACACATGGACCTTCCCCTCTGCTGGAAGGTATGCCTGTGCTGGCTGAATGGCTTACTCAGCAAGGCTCTACACAGCCAGGAGCCCCCAAAATCTCCCTGTTGATCTCTTAAAGTGTCATTCCACAGCTAACACTTTGCAATGCTTAGATTTAGAGCTGCTTCTATTTTCCATCTGCTAACCAGTTTAAACATAATAGCACTTTATCTCCCATTTCATGCTTTGTCCTTACCAATCATTTGTGAATTAAACTAAATAAAATAAAAAAAATCAAGAGATTAGAGAGGTACAGCTTTCCTTCAGCAAGAGGCTCATTTTCCTCTTTCAGTTCATTCCACCGCCAAGGATTTTAGACTTCTACTTATAATGATTGTTTTTACAGGTTTTCCTAGAAGTAATGATCACTAACTTGTAATTCATAGGGGTCGTCCTTCCTTTTAGTGGATACTGGAAAGCACAGCTTTATTTTGTTTTCATTCTAAATATATCTACCACGGCCACTGTATCTAATGTGTATTAGCTGCTCTCATGGAAATGTGTTAAAACTTTGTACACCTTTAGAGTAAAAAAAACAGTCCCACACCTTTTCTGTTGCCTAACTTGTTGGTGTCTTGTTATCCCTCAGCTGAACTATTTGTTGCAGAATGTATTAATGCTACACTCCAGTCCAGGACAGCATCATCTTTATTGCCTGAGGGAAATCGGTATCTCCCAACAGCTTGTCAGAAGACATGTGCATCCATGAGCTCCTCAGCAGCAGTCCTTAATTACGTCCCACCTTTATTTTCTAGTTACCAACTTGTCATATTGTAACCTTTATTTTTACCGTCCAATATGCTTAAAGAGTTTTTGTTTATTTGCATGCTTTGGGACCTCCTAGTTTCCATGTTTGCTCTGATCAGTCACAATTTAGACTTTTTTTTTTTTTAATGCACAAATACCTGTGAGAGTCAATCAGTAGGTAAGTGTTTGTGTTGTTCACTCTGTGTTACTCTTCCACCTTTTCTGGATATTTTACATCTTTACCATTCTTTGTGTCTTTGTTTCTGACATCTTCAGCTCATAGCTAGGCTTGAATTCCTGGCTAATGGCCAAATTAGAAAATTTGACCTGTTTTTACCTGCCCCAACGCTCTGTTTCTTCTCACACTGATTCTTTCCTTCATGTTTTCTAAAGATATTCAACATGCAACAACAACCCA
Organism: Netta rufina; assembly: GCF_964035555.1. Taxonomy (NCBI): domain Eukaryota; kingdom Metazoa; phylum Chordata; class Aves; order Anseriformes; family Anatidae; genus Netta; species Netta rufina. Next base: position 8,916,608 of record NC_140128.1, on the reverse strand, counting down.
ATAGTCCAAACCCTTCCCACATCTGCTGTTTCAGAGATTCAAGTTTCACACCCAGAGATAAAAATCTTCAAAGGGAGATTAACCCCAAATAACAAACACTAAGGAACCAGCTGGTCCTAGTCTTTGATCCCTCCCTCCTTTGCCATAATGAAATCTTTAAAGTGATGCTAAACTTACATGGGGAATTAAAATGAGAAAAAAGTTTGTTGTGTATGGGTTGGTTGAATGTATTGCTGAACAAAGAGTATATCTATATGCGGTACATTCTATTAAAATCAGAATAACTGAGGTTTTCCCATTCATCTTCAAAAAACATGAGCAAATACCAAGCTCACCCAGGGTTCCCTCAAGGTAAAGAAAAACTTCCTCCGCTTCTGAACATGAAGAGCTAACCGAGATTAATATTATATCTGAAGAACTAGGGGGTTCTCCAAATATGTTCCAGGCATAACAAATATCCAATTCTATTCAATGTACATCATAAACAAGAATAATTAATGCCTCAAGTTTCAGATAGACAGAAATGTTGTTGGCTTTCTAAATGTTTTTACCATGCAACATTACAGAAAGTGTTTGTATTAGACCCGGTAGGAGAGGCCCCAGAATTTAAGACATATTGCTAGAGTGGAAGACAATCCAAAATTTGAAAGTTTGTTTTGTCATCAGGCCAACCCCAAACCAGTGGAATTGTTTTAATGCTTTGACATCTTCCCCTAACATAACATGAACCATAGGAACTTCTGCAGAGTTAATTACATAGGAAGAAGAGTAAATGATTATGCTAATTAAGAGAGACAGGGACACTGAATTGTGTTGCCAAGCTGTGTACCTCATAGTGCCGCGCACAGCACCTAGAGCACCTACAGCTACCAATAGATGGCAGAATATTAAAAAAAAGAAAAAAAAAAGAACTCACCTTTTAGCAGAAATTCAAACACAAGCATCTTTGCCTCATCTCTTGCACATCTGTATGGAATTAGCTGCAAAGAGGAAAATATTTGTGAAGGTGATGGATTACTTGCTAGGATCTCCCATATTTTTTAATAATTTCAGCAATTTCCCTAGAGCGTGTGAAAGCCCACAGTGCAAATTATTTGATCCTTGTCACTGTTTATATAATAAGCTATAAATGCTTCTGACCTATTGGAGGATTTAGTTCACTCTGGGCTCTGAGGACCCTGTTCTCTTACTGTGTGCTCCCAAACAACACTCTTTTGTACTTAAAGAGGTGAACAAAGCCTGGAAACTGCGAGATGTTAACTAAAGGGAACTACTCTAAAATGGGACAATAAGATGACCAGCTGATTTCTTGAAGAAATAGATTCCAAATGTTCCTGAAGAAGGTAAACTTACAGAATTCTACTTTTGGCTTTATACCTAAAATAATACATTGAAAACACAAATAAACAGGAAGTTACATTCATGACAGTCTACTCTGAACTTTGAAATGCTGACTTTACCTTTGAGCAGTACAATTTAAGAGGGGATACCTCTTAATACATCAATATTACATCAATACAGTGGATCTCCAGACTTTTACCTTCTTTGGTCAGCCAAGAGATAAAGGATTTTATTTTTTTTAAAGGAAAAATCTATGGTTAATCAAATTGGATCCATAAACATTTGTGATATATTTGTTTCCCAAAAAGTAATTACTGTCAGAACAGTCTTCATTTTGTTAGTGGTTGGGTAGGTATTAGATTTCAGAAGAGAAAGAGAGCTAAATGTGCTAGTGAGACAGGTCTGTTTTCCAGGTAAAAATGCAAATGTTACGTTTCTAGCAGTAAAATGCATTGATTTTTTTTTTTTTTTTTTTTTTTGTGCATCTTCCAACCACCTCTTCCTAGCCCAGTCAAATGGACAAAATTTGAAATATAAAGACATTAGACTAGGGACTTGAACATTCAAAACATTAGCAAGATTAGCATCACCTGGAAGAGCAAATGAAAATATTTACATCACAAATATAGGCTTCACCCCCCACCCCCACCCCCAAGAAAATTGGACTATTCTGAAACTTCCAGTACGTTCTATTTCTGGGCAGAAATCAAATGCATGTCTGCATCAACCAAGGGAGATCTCACTACACATCCATAAGCTAACACTGGAATGAGAATTGGTCTGAACAAAGTACTTAATACCCTATGCACTTAGTGTCCAGGATATGAATGAGACTTAATGCTCACTTGGAGCTAATTTGGGCAACTTTACACTAAGCTGTAGTGGGCCAAATAGACCTTCCCTGAGAGAGCCTGGACTGGAGCATTTCAAACATCTGCAGTGTGCATATGCAGTTATGTCTGTGGAAAACTTACCACTGAAACAGCTCAGAAAACAGTGTCTTCATCGTGGGCCCCTTGTCACGTAGCAGGTCACGAAATAGCTCTACATAGTATCTCTGCAGTACATGGTTAAAACCCTTGTGGATTAGCTATGAAAGGAAAAACACGATGCACAGCTGAGAGGAAGAAAAAGAAAAACAGTGACATTACAGAAATTAAAATACTATTTCATCTCATTCTCAAAATGGTAAAAGAACCTTTTGGTTTGCTAGCTGCTTCCATTCTAAGGACAGGCTATTTCTACTTCCTACCTAACTGCTTAGCAGCTGACCTGGGAGACACGACAGCTGCTAAGTGAACAATGTTTTCAATCCTGCTCCTCAAGTCGTTTTTTAAAATTATTTAACATAAAGACAGTTTGTTTGCCAGGACTATTTTTCTAAACTCTTGCTGCTCTATTACTCATATGAAAAAGAAAATAAATAGGATAATCTATAACATCACCATGTCTATGATGAAATTATGCCAGAAGATTTTCCCTGCCTGGCTTCGTGTTCATTCAAAGACCCAAAGCCAAGTAAATGTCAAGCAGTTAGGACTAAATAACCCCTTAGGAGCAGAGGGGATGAAAGATACGCAGACAGCATCCAAAAGCCTCCAGTGAGCACGGAAAGAAGGAAGTTAAGAAGCAGAGCACTTTTCAGCTCCAAATATCTTCTTGTAAGCCCAGGCACAGAGACGCTTAGCAATTCTGAACCAGAGCAGAGCCACCACACACACACCCACACACACACACACCATGCTACCCCTTTTCCTTCCCTTTCCCATCAAAGGGCTGAGAATCCCAACAGGATTTCTGCTGGACTGGCACGCTGTGCCTTCTCTGTAACGCTCGAGCAGTTGGGACACAGAGAAACCTCTCCCGCAGGGGGATGTGGTGAAGTGAGCTGAGTCCAGGGCTGAAGCCAGGCTGCCCAGCCCTGCTCACCTCACTCAGAAAGGTCTGCACAGAGCAGGGCGTCCTCTCCCAGCAGGGCCCGGGCTCTGCATGGCCGAAGCAAAGAGCACAGCCTAACAGCTTGGGTGCAGGGATACAGCTACAAGGCTTGGACATGCCAAGACAAGAAGTCGCGGTGGCTTGCTGACAGCCCCTATGCCCAGGTCCTCTTTTTGCTCAGAGCAGGCTCTATCTGCTATAGGTAATCCGAAACCTTCCACAAACAGTGCAGGGCAGGGGATAAATACCTGGGGAACAGCTGGAGGCGGCCAGCATCAGCACAGACAGAGCTCACTGAGATGCAGGTGTAGTACATGCGATACTAGTCCAGTGCCAACATTCTTATTTCTTCGAATTTCTCTTAAAGCCAGCAGATTAAGGTTATATTAATTCATGAATTAATACATAAAATTTTTAAACTAGGATCCTATAGTTTTTCCACCACTGTATTTCCCCAAGCCATTCAGAGTTATTTGGCTACATTTAATTTCTTTGGATATGCTCAATTGCTTAATCCAATTTACCAGATTGGGGCATCAGGCATTTATTCTTCATTATTGTCTGGTTAGGATGGTCTGGAGGATGCTCTCGAGTGGGGGAAAATAGCAGCTGCAATCTGCTGCTTTAGTAATAGTCGTATTCCCAGGCAGATACTGAGGCAAAGTGCAGACGCAAGATGCAGTTCTGACGGGAATGAAAGATGAAGGGTGCCACGATTCAGCCACTAATGGCTCTCCACACACTCACAATATTAAATTTCAAGATCCAAATACCATCTTTTTGAGATGTTGTTTTAACTGACAAATCTTTAAACATAACTAAATTGGATAGAAAAAAAAAACAAACAAAAAAAACACACAATGTAGGTTTTTAGCAGCATTAATAGGCTGTTTGATTTTAGTGCATTATCATTTTAGAGAATAAGGTTAAAGCTGCCACAAATGACAACAAGAGGCTGGAAACAGCTAATTGGTGTGCTGGGTAAAACAACATTGTACCTTGAGGAAGGACATTAATATACCACTTGTAACTTTTTTTCAAGTTTCCGAAGTTCTCCCCCCCAGCTCCTTATGTTCTCATCTAATTTCCAAGTCATACTCCTCAGGCCTTAGCATCCTTTTGCAAATGTCAATGTCAGGTCTTCTGTCTGCAGAAAAGAAATGCACTGGAACTCTTTTTACCTGCACACATATTAGTTTTCTATTTCTACTTGGGAGTTTGAAGGGAATGCAATTCATTTGGTTGGTATCACTGAAGTGTGGACTTCACCTATTGTAGAAATAGTTAATTTACAGGACCTACAGAAACAAATACCCAGCTATATATACAGTTTATAATACCATTTTTTTCACTATAGTTTATATAAATCCCCAAGGCAATACTGGGCTTGAAGGCAAGAGCACTTAAGATTTAAAATAGCATTTTTATAGCATTCATTACAGTCACCATCATTAAGTGGGTTTGGCATATGCAGCCTCTTGTCTATACAAAAAAAAAATAAAATAAAAAAATCCAAGATTCTTATCCTGTAACTGAAATTACTGTGCCAAGAGAAGCTTCTATCTCACATGTAGCTGGTATGTATGATAAGACACTCGATATGGCAAGTAGCTAGTTACTGCAGGAAAGCAACAGCAATGTGTACCCTCTCTAATCACAATGCTAAGCATCCAGGTCTGCTCAAAATATACTTTTTCCTATGTTAATCAAAAGCAGTGAGTGGTAGCAAACATTTTGTTTCTTTACAGGGCACAGGCAGTTCTCACTCAGCTTCTGTGTCTATTTCTGCAAGCTTACACAAAACTGTCCTAGCTTAATAATAAAAATAAACACTTTAGGGATAACATTTCTGCAGATAAATTAATTTCCCTATAAAACAAAGAAAGCACGCCCAAATGTTATCTCACTTTATAACTGACCAACAAGAACACGTTCTCTGCGATGCCTCCTCCTGTTTTAGCTACTTGAAATCTGTATGGTGATTTTCTACATTGCAGTGTGTGTGGGGGGTCTCTTTATTTATTTTTGTAATCCTTCATTTTCAGCTGCCTTACTTCTGAGTATTTAAATCTGAACTGAAAAAAAATGTAAAATGGTCTAGAATTGAACACACTGGATATTTGTCCTTGAATATAGTCAGTCTGGATTGGACAAATAAATAGGTCCAGGTGCTTTTTTTTCTCTGCTTTAGTTTTGGGTGGTTTTGTTGTTGTTTGTTTACTTTAGAGTTGTTTCCCTTATTTCTACAATTTGCTCTTGAGTTTGGCAGAGTGATTCAAAGAGCAAAGCTGAGACCGGGGGTCTCTTTCTCACCAGGCTGTGCAGGTGTGATGGTCATCCAAAGGGAAGGGTTTCCTACACAGAAACTGGTTGGGATTCTCGTCCATGGACAGGTCAGGGGCTTGAAAGGTAAGACAAAGACATTTCATGTTTCATGTTCAGCTGGGTCATTATGTTTCCTGAAGACAGATTATTTTATCTGCCACTTCTGGGAACGATGAACAACAACATATATACAGGAACAAGAGGAAAACACAGACAAAGACAACAGCAACATTTTCCAGGAAGAAAAGAAACAAATCCAAACCACAACCACAACCCAAGCTGGAATGTGTAAGTCACTTTTGTTTTGTTCAGTTAAATTGATAACATCCATGCCAAAATGATTTTTGTTTAGCTCTCCTAAATTCCTTGAGGAATCAAGAAAATTAGTAATGCTGTTTTTGAACTGACAATTTAATCTGCCAGCAGGCTAAAACCATATAAACTGGAAAGTCATTAAACAATATATTTTTGATACTGTATAAATCTCATTTTCACACAATTGCAAACAACCTCCTATACAAAGTTGTTTATCAGGTATCATTTATTTTTTATATTATGTTACCTGCTTGTTGGCTCATTTTAGCCACTCTGAGCCTTTACTATTTGGGCAGTAGACAAATATATATAAATGACACTACCTGGAGCTACATGTGGCAGAGGCCATCAGTCACAGTGTACACATGGATGTGAAATTACAGCCTCACTGAGAGCACAGAGGCTTCGTCATTGATTACAATAGAAGTGGAATTTCACTCACGTAAATTAAGCCACAAAAAATTAGTCGACTTGTTTCCTTGAGGTCAAATAGAAAGAGTCTTTCAAAGTACAGCATGGAACATTTCATTTTCTTTACTTGAATGGAGTTCAGTAAGCCATGGATCTGACTAAGCATTTAGTCGTATATATTCCCATTCCTTGTACAAACCCTGAGATTGCCCATGTAGGACAGCCAGATTTTCCAGTTAGAAGTTGAGGATTATCTTATATCACCTAGGAAAATGAAAACATTTTCTGCATTCACCCTTATTCCGCATGTATAAACAAATGTATACAAAACATAGCTTATGAAAGGAACAACTTATTTTTGACGATGAATATATTTATTATGTATTTGATGGTTGCTAATGAATATATTCATGTTGCCCCTTTGGGATAGCTTTGAAATTCCGACCATTTGTTAATTGCATGCAATGTAACTGTGTCACACTTTGTACACTGCACAACGGTCAAATAAACTACAGTCTAATACTAATGAGACTAATAAATCATTTTCTAACATCAGAATGTCATTCATATTTTTTTTGCTAAGGTGTCTGTTCTTCATCCCTGTAGCTTTATTTCAGTATCTCTCAGCTTAAGAAAATTAGATTAAGGCAGGCCTTAGAATAACGCCTTCTGTTCTGCTGGGCTGCAGCACCTAGAAGATGTGCTGTGGGAAGTCCACACATTCCACATTGATTACACAAAACTAATAAAATACATGAGACAAAAAAAACCAACAAACAGCCTTAAACCAAATCAAAACAAAACCCCCAAACCTATAACCGATTATTTTATTTAATCTTTTTATCATGGCATAGTAATATGAAGAGGTGAGATTTCTTTTTGATATTTTGTTTTGTGCTGGCATTAGTTCAGAACAAAGGTGGTGTTTTGTTTGTTTGTTTGTTTTTGTTTTCCCCCTGATCACCTTTACAAAGCAAACCCAAAGCAAATGAACAAGTGAAAAATATATAGAAAAAAAAGCTGCTTAGATCTTCTAGTCAACTACTTTTGCAGGGAGATGTCCTTTAAACCAGCAGATCTCACTGGGTGACTCCCAACACGCAGCAACCAGTGCTCAGCACTTGGCTCAGCACTGCTGGGCGTAAACTCAGCCCCTGTTCTCAGTGGTACAAAGGCACGCACGGGCTGAGTAGCTCAGGTTCGGATGTCTTCCCATGATGTTATCAGACAATTAGGCCTGTGGCAGAGGGATCTTTGCATGTCACTCTGAGTCACAAAATACAGAGAGTGTACATGTAGGAGTTAGTAACCATGCAGCTGGTTGAATGCATTTTGCATCCAGCACTATGAAATGAATAAGCTTGACAGACGGGATACGGCCAAGGTCCCGTTTCTAGAGATCATGAAAGTTCAGTCTGGGATTCACCTATGACTGTCATGGGGGAAAAAAGTGTTACACTATGAATATTTCATTATGAAAGTGAGAAAACGCTTTCCCCTCCAGCAGATTTTGTTAGTTAGCACTTTTCATCTCTAGCCTTCACAGCAAAATCCCAGGTTGAATTTCATGCTCCCTGAAATATGTTGAAGGAATTCCCCTCTGCTCACCACAAAGGCACTTTCTGTGGTATAGCATGGAAGGAAGGATGGGAAAAGAAAAATCAAAGATAATTAGAATAGGAGAAAAATGAATAAAATATCACTAAGAAATGTCCTGCTGTGGTGCATCAGGGAAATCAAGGAGAAAATCAGTACCTCAAAGACCTCTCTTTCAGCCTAGATTTTTCCTTATGCCGCATAACTAATCTATGGATTAATGGATGCACAACTAAATGACTTTTAGTATAAAATGTAAATTTTAAAATAATATTTAGTTATCCCAACATTCATACCTGAATATTTCAAAACCCTGTCACACATTTTCTCTCCATCCTCTACCTTCACAAAGAGAAGACAATAGGCATTCATGAGATTGTAAAGTTATACACTTACCTATTTTAACACACAAATATCTGGTCTTTATAAGCATTTATAGTGCATATATGTCCCAGAACATTTTAGAATTCTTCACCACACTGTGTAAAAGCAATTTCTTGAATGGACCAGGCTTAAATTTACCGTACAGTTTATTCTTCGAGACAATCTTGGCACCTTTGCTTTAACCACTAAATTGTACATCAATTTGCTCATTTTGTGTCTGAACTATGAATTGTTCATATTTTTTTCCCAAACATAATTTTTTTCAAAAATCTATGCCAATCATTTTTGAAGTGTAATTTGACTTACATTTAGAACTCAGCTTAGAAAATCTTCGTGAAAGCTTGAAACAAAGTTACTTTATCAGATGTGTAGGACAAAATACTGAAAGGATCTTCAAATTAATAGAAATTAAAGGATTTTTAACTAGAAGAAACAAACACTAAATTAAATCTTACAGTGCATAGATAATAGCCATCTATTATTATCATATATCAGGGCTTGATGTTTTGATTTTTTCTTTGTCTTCTTTTTTTTTTTTAATCCTCTTTTGGACTTAACATTGCATATTAATAATCAATAACATCAAACAGAGTAAAATAAAGTCAAACACTACAAGTGGGCAAGGTAAGGAGGTCCACGTGGAAGAACAAGCAGAACACCAGTGTGCTTGAGTTATGATAACCGTCAGTGCTTTACAAAAAAAAAAAAAAAAAAAAAAAAGTGTATGAAAATGGAGACCAGTCTTTTGGGGGTGAGAAATATCACCTCTGGAAGTGTGGCTGAGGCACAGTTTTTCTCTCTTTAACTCACAGCATCAAAGAAGAGGGAAAGGTACAGGATGCTCAGGCCCCAGGACAGGGGAGGACAGGAGGACAGGATGCTCAACCCCCCAGCAGCAGGAGAAGCTGTCTGTGCTCTGCTCTGTCTCTGCTCAAAACCTTGATTCTGTGACACTGACAAAGGGACTCAGGTGGAAATGAGAGCATAGAAAGTGCATTTACAAAACAAAAATGAGGACAACTATTACCATTAAAAAAAAAAAAAAGTAAAAAAAATCCAGAAAGAAGCTGTAGCCTCCTTTGGAAATGTCCCTATTTAGCTTTCCATATGCATCGTGCATGGAAGAAATGGGAACTCAGAGCTCTTCCTCTTCTAATTTGCAGGTGATTATAAGGCTACAGGGAGCTGTCAATTGTTGGAACATCCCTAGTATAATTACATTAACCTCATCTGGTGAAATCTGAGTGTAAATTACTTCTTCACTTAATAAGAAGATTTAATTGAAGTTGTTCTTAGTCACTGTGTGACAGATTATTAGGGAAGGTTTGATATTATATATATTTTTAATGGTGCTTGAGTTTTGAAAGAATCATTTGAAAAGGAATTTTACATCTCAGTGATTTTTAAGAATGGACTTCAAAGAAAGCAGGAAAAATAAGTATTCTTGTCCTCATCACCTGCTATAAATGGCTGCGATCTTTAGCTATGGTAAATGAGAGCAGGCACACAGCTTTATGAATTAAGGTATCAGCCAGCCAATTAGCTGTAGAAATAACATCCTTCCCCTCAGGATGGATTCATCTCTTCCCAGTTATAGCAGCTCAAATGTCAAATATGTAGTAAATGTTGTGAATGAGAAAGAATCCACACCTCTTTGCTGTACTTTAAACAGTTTTTTTTTTTTTTTTTTTTGAATAATTATGTTACTTGATCACCCAATGCAATTTCCTGCTTCCTCCAACAATAGCAGAGCTGGTGACTAAGTATTTTCCAAAACTGTTAGGAATTATAAAGATTGACTATTAAAATTTTCCCTGTCTTTGAATTTTTGTATACCTTTTTATAACACCTTATTGCTGGATACATGCAGTGGTTTTTGTTTCCTTTAATAAACTCTGTGGTGATGAAAGACAAGAGAGAGAACTGTAAAAGAAGTTTCTGTATAGTTCAACAGTTTTATCCTGTCAGAAAATCTATCAAATTTTTGATTTATCTCTGGGCTGAACGATATAGTTCATAACTTCTGTGCAGATCAATTTTATCAAAAAGATTTTTATTGTTTTGATAGAAAATATTTAAATGTTCTTCTGTATATAAACATTCCTGTCTTTTTTGGTAAGTGTTGCCAAGACAGGAGACTTGAAAGGAGAAGTAATATCTCTTATTAAACTGACTGATAAATAGATAAGCTGTTGGTGATAAAAGATTTTCCTCATCTCAGGAAATGTTTATGTGTCAATTTTTTTGACACAATTGGTCTTGTAAAACATGTGACCATGCACTGCAAACCTTGTCACCCTTACATCTTTGAAACATTGAAGTTAAAACATTACCACTTTTACAAAAAATAAAATAATTACAAAAGTCTATTAACAATTTCAAAATGTTTCCTTACTGTAAAAATAAACTTTTGCTGAATGCAGAAAAGCTATTCTGTTGAAAACATTGATATGTTATCATACCGAAAAAGATCAGTTAATTTCAAAGCCTCTAAAGTGAAAACAGCTTTTCACAAAAATATCAAAGGGATGATAAGCTATAACTGGAATCTGATGCTAGACACATTTAGGCTAGAAATAAGATGCAAATGTTTAACAGTAAGAGTAATTAACCATTGGAGTAAGTGACATTAAGATGAAGACAGGATGTTTCCTAAGAGGTATCTTTTAGTTTAGCCATATTTATGGAACTGGAAGCAGGAATTAATTCAGGGAAGTGCATCCATTAGATGCCATGGATGAGTCAGCAACATCTCAGAGACAGCAGCATCAATCTTCCCATGAAACTATCATGTAGCACTTTGGCTATTACAAGCATATCATTGACCACAGACATTAATATCTACCTTGTTCTGTATTGTAAAATGTCCTGAAACTAAGCCGATAATGACCTAAGAAATTCAGCTGAAGCCTAATCATAACACTTTTGCAATCATTTTTCCTAGCTAAGACCACTTACAAAAAAAACAGTTCCCGTCAGGATTGTTAGCATCAGATGATGGTTATATTAACAAGTTTCTCTCATTTAAGGGTAGGTGGCTGCTGCTTCTCCCAGAGTGAGGCATGCAAACAAACACACAGCAAACAAACAAACAAGGAAAAAATAAAAATAAACATTATGAAAAAAAAAACACACAAAGAAGAAAAAATACACAAAGAAAGAAAAAATACACAAAGAAAGGAAAAAAAATGTTTCTGAAGACCATATTTTACCCTTATTTACTATTCTCATACCAGAGTGAGGATAGAGGTATGTTTCGAGTACAGTAACAAGTAAAGGAGTTTTCCAAGAACACTTGTAGTGTGCTGGTCATGGGATGTGCCGTTACTTCCCTCCTGTGCTCTCCCTGTAATATCATTTCTAGCAGGTTTTCATGGCCAACCTGAAATACTGTGAATCTTTATTGGCCCACAGTGGCAGCTAACAGATTTTTAAAAGTAGCAAATACATACGGTATCACAGATGCAACTGATACGAGTTGAACTCAACAAGCTGCCACCTTCAGAAACATGCACCAATTTCTACCTATTCATCCTCATTGTCTCTGTTGGGGGTTTTCTATGACATATTGCATTGTTGTGCCTGTTAGAAAAAAAAAATCACAGACATTTTCAAATTAGGGATCTTCAACAAATGACAAAATGAATTAGTCTGCCAGTCTCAGTCTGCAACCCAGATTCCTTTAATTGTAGTTTACACTTTAATTGAAGGTAAGACTTTCCTATTTTAATCACATATACCTTGGTTTGTGGCTGAGATTAAAGACATTATTTTGTAAACTGTGACTAAGATGCTTTGATAAACTCTATTTTAAACTACCAACTAGCAAAATCTTGCAAAACTAGCCATATTAATAACAATTTAAAAATATTTTTCAACATATACTTCTATACACCTGTGCAGAAACACATGACAAAATAATTACTAGTCAAAACAAACATTATAAAACACAACACGTCCATGCATCCTTGTTCAAGGCCAGTGGTTCACCTCTGAAGTTAGAGGTTAACTTGTTGATGAAAATATAATGCAGGTTGGTATTCTCAACTCTGAATCTGAGAGTTCAATTGAGTTAGAACTTGCCCATTCATTTGCCAAGAATGGAAATCATGCTGTGTATAAGTCATTGCTTTTACTGGTCATAAGCATCTAAGTCTACAAAGCAAGACTCCGTTTTTGGACTTAAATGAGAAATTGTGCAACCATCACTCTGACAGGATTTTTTTCACCCTACGTAAGAGGCACATAGATACAAAAAGTAAAAAAAAAAATAAAAAAAATGAGGTAGTATTTTCTAATTCCTTCTGTTTACTGCACAGGAATTATTTTCATAGAGGAAGTGTACACTCAATATATGCGGGTACATCATCAATGTTAATTTGGGAATAAAATGACTTTCAGACTTCAGTAACAATATTGATGCTTTCTTTCTTTCTTGTAATCAGACAACGGAGTTCTGACTGCAGCAATATATATAACTAAATAAGATTATGGTTGTAGTTTCTGATATGATTGATGAGTGTCTGAGTTCCCTTTAGCATGATCTTTATAACTTTTGTTCACGTTATTTCATTACCTGTAATGGAGGATAATCGGAAACAGGAACAAATGGTGGATTTTAATTCTTTTTTAAAAAAGACTTTATCACGACAGTCTCTTTATTTTAACATCATCTTTTGACATGAGATCATTGTGCTGAACATTACTGAAAAGTGCCTTGTGAAGGAGCAATTATCCAGAGTAAATGGATTTCTAAGCAGATTCAAAGAGAAAGATAACAACAAGCAGCGAAATGTACATTAGTGAAATAAAGCTAAATCAAATAAGGATTAGAAGAAGCTGAATGATCCTCAAATAATGCAGTATTCTAACTGCTTAATTAAAAAATGGTTTTCATGCCCAAGAGATTGTGTTGCATTATAGCTCAGCCGTAGGACATGCAAGAGAAGACAATGGGGCCCGTCTACACCGGATTCCTCTAGGTGCTACTGTAACACAGATAATCACGGAGAGGACCATTTTAACAGCAAAAGAAATTCAGTGATGCTCTATGTGCTAACACTGTGTAGACCTGGTCTAGAGAGACATGGGGGCCCTCGAGGGCACAGTCTGGCTTCATGTCCCCTCAGGACGTAGCAGGGCTGGCCTCTGGCCAGCTCTTGGCACATGGCGCTGGGGTCAGCACCTCGGTGCCCTCCAGCAGGGAGTGATGTGTAAGTTTTTCTCCCGTTGAAATGAAACTCCTGGTATTTTCAACTTCAGTGTATTGCACAAGTTCCCACAGCCTTAAAACTTGATTGGATGAATTACAGTGTTTAACAAGTATTTATTAAGATGTCATATAGCTGAAGGAAGGACTGGAAAGTTTCTCTCAGGCAGCTTAGGACCAACCTTTTCACTGCAAAAGCTATTGCACTTGTTTCCCTAGCAATGTGTCTTATTCCCAATGGAGAAAACTTTACTTTTAACACTAGCCCTTATCAGTACACATAACAACAAAATATTTATTTCTTTAAAAAGGGAAAGGAAGTGCTTTGTGTAACAGGAGCTTCTAAATCCTTTTTACGAATTTTCAGACTAGCCCAAGGTGCATAATCCATCTATAATGATCACAGGCTCAACTCCAAATCCTGCTTCCCTGTATCATCTGAGAAGCCCCACTGTCTGAATTAAGGCCTACTTTGGCACCATGCACGCCAGCTTAGCTTGATGATGGAATTATGCTTTTGCAGGTTAGTGGCTGAAAAGGGCAGAGGATAAAATACTGGTAGTGTAGCAAATCAGAAGAGTCTTGTCCCTTTTTGTACCTCTCTCACTTTCTACCTACCTGCCGTTCCCTGGTACAGAAAGGTAGATCTGTACCCTCTCTGTGCTGTTTCAAAAGGGAAGGTTGGGTGGCAGGCCTGGGAAAGATGGACATAGAAAATGGGTCTTATATCATGTAGCATAGTACTACTTTACAGAGTAAATCAAGCAGTGTGGGGGCAACTGGCTACTCTAAGTTTGATCATTTCTTTGAGTGAGACTTTACACACATGGAAATGTCCAGTATGTGAGGGGGCTAGTCTTGTCGGCCTTGCAGCTGGAGCGCCTGTGCCTCCTGAAACAAAATGTCCAACCAAAGAGCAGGCAGTTGTGAGCATAAGCTCCACAGGCCAAGTAACAAATGAAGCTATAGCTTCTGTGACCACCTTTTGTCCCACCAGCTACTGTAAAGGATTACCAGTTCCCCAGACAGTTCTGTCATGAGCTTTTTAAGGAGATTTTTTTTGGAAGATTGCTGGATTTTACTGAAGTCGCAAGACCGCAATGTCCATATGACCTTGGCCCACGTTTCTCCAAGAAGAAAGCGTCAAGAAGCCCTTTTTAGCTGCAGACCTCTCTGCAAATTTAAAACATAGTTTGTTATTGGAATCAATGGGGACAAAGGTTCCACCCTGATGAAGAAGGTTGTATCCTAAAGGAGAAGGTAGAAAGGCCCAAGCCAAAAAAACTCCAAAGACGTATGCAGCTGACTTAAACAGAGCTAGATTTTTTACACTTGCCATTAATTTACACAAAACAGCTGTTCTACAGTCATAAGCAGGAAGTGTTAGTATGTGCTTTTAAAATTAGGCTTTGAAATACACTGCAAAACTTCAGACACTAACACTCAAAACACTAATTATTCAATCACTATGAAATCATGTTCAATTCCAATGTAGAACATTTTGTTTGACATGCCAGCTCAAGGCTTCTGTGTACTTGGCTACGTTGTTCCTTGTGAAATTACATACATCAGAGGTTTGAATAACACACTCCAGATTAGCTAGAAATTGGAAAGCATTGTTTGAAAATGAATTTATGACTACAAAAGGCTGAGCTGCGTTGGCAGGCATCCTTGAATTTGACAACGGATGTGCAGAGGGTAGAAGCAAAATACCGTTTTTTTTTTTTTTTTTTTCCTTGGAGGAAATTCTCTAAGGGAGATTCCAGACAGCATTACAAAAAGAACAATAGTGACAAAGAAGTATTTACAACTTATTATCAGTGTGAAACCCAAAAGAGAATTAGTCCTCTCTCACTGTTTATGTTACAGTGGCTTATAGACTTCCTTATCAGTGGACATCCATAGCGTGCATGTGGAACATACAGACAACATTTTGCATGTCTATGGGGAGTAAAGGAGGAAGTAAATTTGCCCAGGACCTTCTCAACAACACTCCATGTCTTGCATGATCAGCTCAACTTATTCACCTGGAAGTACCACACTTAAAATAACGTGATGCTTTGCTGACTTCTAAAAGTCCAACTGCGTATCTAAGCATGAATAGTAAAATCAGGTTCTAAAACATTTTCATTTGTCTAATCAAAATGAATTTTGCATATTGAAGTGACATTTCTATAGATGTTGTGTGCTAAGGGGGAGTGGGTGAGAGGTGAGGAGGAAGGATGATAGGAGAACACGGGTAGATTTCTGTTCACTATTTTCCAAGGTTATTACAATCCTCTTGCTATAAACCTTTCTTCATCTCTTTACCCTCCCATGCAAACGGTGTAAGCAACCATTCCCCTGAAAGAGGAGGATGACTCATTTGCTTCTGTAACATTTTTAAGGGATAACTTTGAAACCTACAGAGCCTTTAATGCCCAAAATTCCAAGTGCACTGATCTCCTGAAAGATACTTTCCTCCCTTATTGATCTCAGCTTTTAGTGGAAACACACCATGAATATGAGAATTCAAACTATTTTAAATTTAGAAAATTGTTGACTCTACAAAGAGAACCTTTTAAAGTTTTAGCTACTTAAATTCTATACCTACCCCCCCCTCCTTTTTCTTTTTTTTTTTCCCCCGTCTTCTTTATCCAGTTCTGGGGGACCTTGTTAGCTTACTTTGTATATTTCTTGACATCTCTCTACATAACTACTCATGTTAAATGTCATCTCCTAATCAAATGGCACTCACACGCAGGAGCAGTAAATCATCTTTACACCTTATTCTACTACTCACATAGCAGTTGAATAAATTTTGCAAAGAATTATTTAACAGATTAATTGAATATACTACTTTTAATAAACTATATGAAAAGGTTTCAATAAATTCAAGCAGAATACTTACCTGAAGTCCAGAGTATGAAAGAAATATTTTAATGTGAATAATAAAGGTTTTGCTAGATATTTGCCATTTAAAAATATTTAAATGTATATGCCACTACAAGGAGAAGTAATCTATTCTTCTTAGTAAGCTTTGGTAAGCAAGCAAAAATTGTTGCTTAGTATAATTAATTGCCCTGTGCTTAACCCCTACACAATGAGCAAATTCTATACTTATGCCAGTGATCATTAAAATTATAAAGAAGAGATCTTGACTTGGACATCTAAACCCTACTTGAGAATTGCTATGGTTGCGAAACTTAAAAAGACAATTCTCACAAGTCTCATTTTATATCATATGAATGTCAGTCTTCACCCACTAAGCTTTTGTCCTTTTGACTTGTTAGCGACCCACAACTCTGCTCTGCTTCTACCTTTCCCCAGAAATATGCTCTCCTGAGCAACACCAGCTGAGGAAGAGGTGGGTGGAGGCCCTGCCCTCTTTTCTTGCAAATCCTGTTGCTCAGAGAAATCACTGGATGGTAAAGCATATGTCTAAGAGATTTCAGTCTACAAATCCCACCATCTAGGCACCATTAGCATAAATCCTCTTCATGAAACCAGCAGAGAGGCATCCTCCAGCCCTTTCTCTAAATCTTTCTCTTAAACAAAAATGAAGATTACCTGGGAAACTGACTGTGCAGGAGCATGGAGCAACAACTTACTTGGTCTCATAATTCCACCCATGTTGGATAGAGGATTTCAAGGTCTTCTTTTCCCCCCAGGGTTTGTCAGTCAAGGGTTGCCTACTATGAAATAGAGATGGGTTGTTGGGACCCTCAAATAGATCGTGGGCTCCCTTGTCCAGGGAGCCAGTGGACACAGTGCTGGACTCCACATTTAATTTTCTCAAAGCTCAGATTTTCAAGGACACCAAAACAGATCTGGTGTTGGCATTTTTCATGACGCAAATCATCAACAGCAGTATTTCTTTTCAAGTATCCAGTTGCTGTCATTCCTTTTGGAAGTAATGAATAATAGGCACTAGCCATCAACATGAATTCACCTGATATTATAGCAATTCTCAAGCGGGGCTCCAGAAGGGTTTCTTGCAAATATAGCAGCATGAAGACATTAGAAGAAGTCATCCATTGTTTTAAAGCAATGTGACATGCTATTTGGTCTGTTTATTACATCACCTTGTGCTATTTCTATGCATGCCTCTAAATGAAAAAAAAAAAAAAAAGAAAGAAAAAAGAAAAAGACTAAGAAAAGGAAGTGTTATTTTTAACACTAATTTCTCTGTGCTTTAGAATTTATGTTGGAGACCTTTCTCACATAATGAAATATTGATTCACTGTATCAAGATCACTTATGCAGTCAGATTGAAAACATGGGGCAAAATACTTTTCCTTGAATAAACACCACTGCAGCAGTTTGGACCGTAGGTCTTATATCACCAAGGTTCTGTGTATGTCATAGAATGGCTTGGGATAGGAAAGACACTTCAGGATCAATTAATTCCAACCCCCCTGCCATGGGCAGGGACACCTCTCACTAGACCAGGGTGCTCAAAGCCCCATCTAACACGGCCTTAAACAACTCCAGGTATGGGGCATCCACAACTTCTTGGGGCAACCTGTTCCAGCACCTCACCAACTTCATAATAAAGAATTTCCTCCTTATATACGTGTATAAGCTAAATCTACCCTTTTGTAGTTTAAAGCCAATCCCCACTGTCCTATCACTACATCCCCTGAAAAAGAGTCCCTCCCCAGCTTTTCTCTTGGCCCCCTTGAGGTACTGGAAGGCTGCTATGAGGTCTCCCTGGAGTCTTTTATTCTCCAGGCTGAATAGCCCCAGCTCTCTCAGCTTTGTCTGCTCATTATACTGAAATTATACATAAAATTTCCAAGGGCAAACTGTGCCTGACCAATCTACTGGCCTTCTATAATGGAGTATCTGCATCCGAAAAAGGAAGACTGATGGTCCCTTCCAACCCAAACCGTTCTATGATTCTCTGACAAATTTACATGATTTGTCCTTTGCATATCGTTTGCATGATATTATACTCTGGTACCTTTTTACAACAATCCTGGTTTTATTATCTTTTTGGTTGAAGTGTTATTTAAGTCTTTCTAAAATACAACTGCCTCAAAGAAATTTACATTTACAAGGTATATCATAACCAAAGAATAAGGCTTTATGATACTAAGATACTTTATACCACCTAAGAGGGTTATTTTGTCAAAAGCACAGCATGTACAGTTAATCAAGAGAACACAGTTCACCTTTTGGGTGTTGTTTTAAAATCCTCAACCATGTTACTGGATTTGGTATATATTTGGGCTATATTCAACAGCATAATGCACAGTAACAAATACTTTTGGACTTCAGTACCGTGAAAAAAAAAAGAGTTGAGACAACAGCTGATGTGAAGAAAGTTCTATTTAGCTAATCATTTAGAAGCAGGAAATGATGTACATTTTAAGACTGGGCTAGAAGATTAAAAAACAGGGCAAGAAATAGAACAAAATCTGAAAGCTATAAGCACAGACATTTTTATAGTTCACAAAATTATAGTTGTTTGGAGAGTGAAGAAGCATAAGAGATAAGACAGAATGATTAAACGTAGGCAAATAACAATTCTATTTAAAATTCTTTTATTTTTTTATTTTATTTTATTTTATTTTTTTTAAGAAAAAGATGACATTTCAAAAGCATTGATGGGTCTAAATGGCATAATGTTTTATTTCACATGAATTGACCGAAGGATCCAAATAGGAGTTGGTAGGAAAACTGCTCTGTAATTACCTGCTCTGTAATGAAGCAGCTTGTGTATTTGCTTTAAAAAGGCCAAAAATCTCTTGCATTTTAGTAAGTTAGCCCCACGATCAGATCTACATCTGAGGGTTTTCCTCTTATTTTTCCTTCATATTTTAATATCACTGTAAGTTACATTTCAATCTTTAATCTCTTTTAAACTTATTTTTGACTTGGAAAATGGCCGTTCAAAATCAGAAGAGCTGGAAAGAATTTAGCATTCTTTCACAGACAGGTCCAATCTTCTAGTAATGTGGAATTTTAGAATTCATGAGAAAACATGAAAAGTTAGTATTTCCCATAGGATATATTCCAAAGATATTAAGGTAATTAAAAGTATTTCATACTCACATTAAAACAACAACAAAAAAAAGTTGTATATTTGTTTACTACATAAATATACAACTTTTAAAAACATGCTTGTCAATGAAATGAGTAAATATTGAGAAAGTTCATATAAACTTTTTAACTGTTCTTTTGCATTATTTTTAAAAATAATAGTATGACATAATTATGAAAAATATTTTTTGTTGTTGTTTTTTTCTCTCGACTGCAAGGAAGACTGTGAGTCAGAAGATCTGGCTCTAGCCCCAGATATGTCCTATGATTAATTGTCCTGGATACATTCTGTGTGTATCAGGGTTCTTTTTCTCTAAAATGGGGATATTTATCAAACTCAGAAGAGGTTAGGTTTTGGACAGCAATTCAGATTGTTACTGTATAGTAGCTGAGACAATACCTGTACAGGTTCACCGAGCATCGTTTCCCATGCATAGGGATAAATCTAAATAAAAGTATTTTAAACAGTGAGAGATGACTTGTTAAAACAGCTGTCTCATTCAGATTTATTTTTTAGTCAGTTTAGTATACATTAGGAGAGCAAAAACTAAGTTTTCAGTTCCCTGCAAACAGATGTTAATTTCATTTCCTGAACACGTTCTGCAAACACATCTATTTTACATTCATGTCACCATTCAGTTCCGAGCATACCTACTTTTTTTTTTTTTTTTAAATATACGTATAAATAGCTTTTCATCTGGCTCAAGCCATCACTGCCTGACAATCACCCCTGTACCCTTACACACTTACCCCAGAGTGAGCTGCCCCCTCCCAAAGGTGGCTGCAAACTAAACCCCAGACAGGAGGGGATTTGGCTGAACAGTAGCATCTGTTTTTCTGGGTTACCTTTCACACAGCCTTCTGGTCCAGTGCAATGGGAAGCCATTTTGCTTCTTGTATCAAAGTGTTTTGGAAGGTAGCACGGAGCAGCAGTAATGAAATACGCAATACAACCACAGAACAGGTACCTACAACATATGCCATTCTTGAAGCATATTTAACCACTAGAATTTATAAAGCAAAGGAAACGTAAATGCTAAGTGAAACCTCACCTGGAGAGTGATGCACCCTGGAGCAGGCTGCATGTAAGGAGAAGGCCCCCCATGGAGGAGCAAAAGGGCAATCACATCATCTTCAGAGATTTTTCTAGAGGGAAAAAAAATATAAATAAATAAAAGCAGGTGCTGCATCTGCATAGCATCCCGTTGGGAGTATTGCACACAGTGGGGACTTGCTGCACCTCTACACCAACATTGCAGCCGTAGGATTAGTAACATAATGTGCAGGAGCATAGATGTTTTATTGCATCTTAAACTCTGTGGCATAAACTGATTACTTCTACAGTAGTGTGTTTTCTGCTCATGTCCAATGTTAGCTGACTGGCAGTAAAGAATATAACATCTGATATTAGTTATTATTTGAAGACAAGATTTTTTGTGGGTGTTGCATTAAGTTTCAGTTGGAAATCAGAGCTTTTTCTAACTATGAGGGAGTTTGATTTAATGTACGGGATGTGTATAAAGGTCATAAGAGAAGAATGAGGCAACTGTACATTATGTATTATTTATGGATATGAAGAGGAATAAATATTCATAATTCAAGGAAAACAGATAACATGGGGCTAAGTTATTGAGTGTTGTCTACTAAAAAGAAAAAAAAAAAAAGAAAAGATTCCTTTTAAATGAAAAGAGATTATTCCTTCCCGTATGTGTAAAGACAAGTTAGAAAAGTGTGATTTGTTTGACTGTGACTCATCCCTTCAACATTTGACGGATATGAATCAGATGACCTTCCCCTGGGAGCATATGCTGAAAACAAACTGAAGTTTCTGATTGTTTAGAAATCTTCAAAGATAGTTCTTGTAGTCAACAGGATCATCTTCATTTAGTGCTCTTTTTTGTTGTTGTTGCTTTTTCCTTTCCTTATCAACCACAGTCAAAAAGTATTTTCCCCCGATAATGACTTCTCTCTCCAGTTTGGAGCGAGCAAAGTACTTAACAGATGATGCACTGGACCAGAGGATGAGAAACCAAGGGAGGAGGACTCCTGCTGAGCGTGTTGATGGTTGACTTGACACTACTGTACCAGAAGAGGAACATCCAGGGGCACCACGTCTGTGCAAGAACACTTGAGCAAACCAGTAAATTGCCCCGTGTAAAGGTCTGATCTTCAATTCATGGACAAGTCACTCACCAAGAAGGTCTCCCTGGAAACCCTTTTTCATTTTTCTGACATGTTCTCCATCCACCTAATGGATGATGACCAAGTTGATTGGTAATCACTCCAGTTCCTCCAAGGTATTTAATTGATCTTGTTATGAGGTCAAAAAGTCATAGCAAGGAAATTGCCAACAATGAAAAAATATTCTTTTTATTCCCATAGTTGCTGTTTTGTCTTTTACACTTTCTGAAAGTCAGCTTACCCTAGTTAATAAATCTGACCACAAGTCAGCCACAGAAAATTTGGGACTAAGCTTAGGATCTTCCACAGCAGTAAAGAATGCAGATGTAGGCTTGAAGAAGTCCACAAGAACTATTTCCATTTAGTAGATAGCCATTCCCAAGCACTTCCATATGGTTGCTCATCTCTTTCTGTCTCTAGATATATGTCTTGCAGAGGAGGAACTAAATCCCAACTGTTCTAAGAACTGCAAAAGACTTTCCAGCCCCATCAGTGACATTTTATATCCTCTTAGTCATAAGACAGTGTTCTGCCTTAGTTATCTCAATTTAAAAATGAAGATCTTCTCCAGAAACTGCAGGAGAACCTAAGCAGACTTTTTGCAACTATAAATGGATTTATAACAGTGAAGTACTGACATTATTTTCAGTGTGGCTGTGGAAAAGTAAAAAGCAGTAACACAAACAGAACTAAGAGAGACATGGAGAGCTAATGAAACATGAGTTGTCAATAGTAGCCAGCTAGGGGAATGGAAAAACCTTGCTTGTACTCACCACTGCCAAAGCATACCACAGGAGACCATGGACTCCACACAGCATTTGGGCACGTTACAGTTCCTGTGAAGGTTTGCTTAGCCTATGCTCTTTGACATACATGTTGCACAATCTGATTTTGGCCACAGTTTGGCAAAATTGCAGGTGTCAGAAAACAGTCTCTAGTTGCCTGAAAGGTGAATACAATGCAGGGAGAGGAATTAGGAGATATGCAGCACTAGCAATAATAGAATGCAAAGAAAAGGGGACTATCTTGGCTAATTCCACAGGGAAAAAATGCCTGACAGTGAGATGGCTTGGGCTGTAGCCTGGCTTTCGCATCCCTTCAGAGTTACCTTCCTTATTTGAGATATTTTAAATTGAATGGAACAAAATACCAGAAATGATGCTCTGGGAAACTACCTTCTTCTAACATGAAGATGTATAGATGGCAGAGTTCTTTGCTAAGATTGATCAAAACAAAATAAGGATGTCAGATTTATCTTTAATAATGAAGGATAAAAATGGTGGTTAATTAATTGTTCTCATAAAACTACTAGAGCTTTTCAGAAATGAGAGAAAATACCCTCAAGTTATTCATTTTTGACAATTCATTCTGGTACAAATCCCAGAGCACCACTTTGTTAGCCCTCTCTTCCCTCCTTTTTGGTGGATTCTAGCAGTGCCTCAGCACATTGCTGGAAGCTGATGAGGTCTCAGAGGAAGCTGAGAAACAGTACCAGAGAAGACGGGGAAATACACATAAATAATTTATAGACCAAATAACATGAATAGACTCCTTAGATTAAGATTCAGGAAGTTCAAAAGCAACAATTAGAAGTAAAGATAATATATTAAATGGTTGTCTTCCCTTGCTTTTCAGAACTCTGTACCCATTTCTGTGTCATTTTTTTTGCTACTTCCCAGAGCGTGGCACAGAGCAAAACTTAAAAGTTGCTTTGTTTTTATAAAAATAATTAAGAACCTCCCAAGAGGAAACCTTCATTTTATAGGCAGGAGGATCTTTCTTGTTAAAGGGAGAATGGATGTTTATATTTTAAGTAGACACCTGTCTTAATGCAAAACTAATCCAAACGATTAAACATTTTTCTGCACTTGGTTATCATTACCACATCTTCCAAATAAAATGTTAAAGCAAAAATGTGAAGCCTCACTACAGAGGCAAATTATGGCAGAGTCCATACTTATACTCAAATTATGTGATTACAGGGCTGAGGAGGCAGCCAGGAGTATTACAGAGAACATGGTAGTCTGCCTTCCCTTCCCACCTCCCAGTGCTTCTAACCAACAGAAAGTGATAAAGGAATGACTGATTTCCCTTCTCTTCTGCAGGATCCTGCTCCACAAACAGAAATGCTTGCTGCTTTCAGATGTTGTTTCTGATATCCCTCTGTTCTCTTTTTCCAGACTCTCAGTAATTCCTGTCTGCACATGGTGATTTCCTGAGTCAACCTTCTAGTACCTACCTTTGTCAAGGATCTGTCTCCAAGCCAGATGGTACATTCCTAGAGAAGCCTTTCTGCTTTAGCCACACAGTCAACGGAGGTCAAGGGACAAACTTTCCTTGCCAGAAGAACCACTATAAACAGCAAAGTGTTGGGTGACTTAGAACTGCCCCAGAGTGTCCACAATGTCCTTCCAAAAAACGTGTCTGGCATTTTCTGTGAAATATATGGATATTTTCCAATAGTGATTTGGGAACAACAGTCCAGATCCTCTGAGATGTACTGGAAAAAGCAAACATGAAAATATAGTGGAAGAAACAAATACAGCAGCAGAAATTGAGCAAAATAAGGATTTCCTCTTCATGCCTCTTCTTTTGCCTCCAGAGGAAAAGAGCCTTTTTCCTTGCCTGAAAAACTCAGTTATCTGGGGACCCAAATCTGGGACAATAAATACAAATTTCATCCATGCTCAGTTTCGAGATAGAGTAATATATACATCTTTGACTTCACAGGAGGGTGCTATGACTATGGCTTGTTAGATCTTTGGGAAGAGGTTTCTTTTTTTTTGCTTTGACCAGAAATTCCAGCCTGAGAAATTTCACCAAAGATGTGTTTTTGAACAAAACCATCACTTACATGACTAAATTTAATTTTCTTTCTTCCTCCTTGCTGCCCAAGAGTGGCTCTGTACTTACTATTAGGTGAGGGCAAGTTCTCATTGAAAGTAGCTCTCTGCTCTGAATTGAAGATTACTGTGAGAATAAGGTAACAAATACAAATAAAATATAGTTAATGGAAAGCAGCTGGACTTCAGTTTTGATACACTTTATGAGAGGTTAGGAAGCAAATGCTGAAGCAAGAGTCAGATAGAAACCCAGTACGGAAGACAGAAATGATACTAGATTAAGACTGTATCATGTCTGTTTGGAGAGAAGTTAGATGTGAAGTGTATAAAAGTGGTTAATGTTTTATAAAGTAAACCTACAACATTTGAAGACATGAAACAATTGCAAGCAGACTCCAGAGGTCAAGAAGTTGGTTTACAGATCTCAAGCCATGTCTAGACTGACTGAAAAATGTGAACTCTTAACTGGAGTTGGTTGAGTAAATATCCTAGCAAAGACAAGGCTGACCGTAGTTTTCCTGCTGAATCACTAGACTGAAGTGAAATTTCCTTTGCAGTGAGTTTTTGACTTGACCTGGCAAATCACACAAAAATTACAACGTGCTTCACTGTCAGTACATAGTCTAGCTGAAATTAAAACAAAACAAAACAAAACAAAAAAAACAGCCTTTCTCAAGGAGAAGGCAATGCTTTGCATGGAAGACAAGGAAGTAGCCCCTGCAGTAATGTGTACAAGTACATGTATTAACCTTCTTCTTATTTAAACCCTGGAGAATGACCCAGATATTCCTAGTCAGCTTCAAGTTCCCATACAAGTAAATCAGTTTTGCATGAAGCTGGATTTGGAAAAACATATGCTTTATTTTGAGTTCTGTTATCAGTTCAGTGTGAGACCATGCCATTTACAGCTTGATTTTTCATTATAGATTAAGGTGCCATCACTTCCAGTTAAAGCATTTATTCAGACTTAACGCAGCAAAAATGCTATCTATTGTGAAACAGACTGCATTTGTTAAGTATAGAGAGAAGTAGAAGATGCTCCTACTACCACTTGTAGCCATCTGGCAGAGCCATGAAGATACCAAACATTAATTTGGGAATCTGTAACTAGGAGTAGCATCAAGTAGTGATAAAACGATTAGCTACAAAACACTGATACCAGTATGCTGAGCAATATAAAACTCAGAACTATGGCCTTGTGACAAAACACATTATCAACAAAAAAGCAACTGCAGCTATCAGGGCCACAAAAACATGTTCAGTGTGAACAGTGTCAGTCTTGAATGTTCAGAAATATCTAGTCAGCAAAAGAAATGAAAGAAGTCACCTAAAAGTTTAAGAGTTTATCAAACAAGAATCCAAAGTTCCTTCTAATTCACTTCTAATTTTCTGTACAATTTAGTAAGGTTTTTCAACTCACTGAAAGCCTGGTTGCCTGAAGTTTTTTCATGTTTTTTTTTTTTTTTTTAATAATTTATTTATTATTATTATTATTATTACTAATTTAAAGTATAACTGATAGTCTTTTGAAATTCCTTGAACTGGCACCTCATTTGGAACTTGCAACAACAGAATTCTGATAAGTGCCACAAAGCTGACTCTTGTCATTCCAATTGGAGTATCTGAACACCGTAGATTCATGCTTTCCCAAGCTGGGGCTGGAAAACAAAACAAAAATAAAATAAAATAAAAAAAATCAAATAAGGTTAATGGTCCCTCCCCCTCCTTCCCAAACATAAAGGCAGACTCCTAAATTCTCATGTCTGGATTATGACCTAATATCTATCATTTCTTTTTGTATAAGATCTCTGAAATTGGAGTTTTACTACTTGTTCACACAGCTAGATCTCTTATTCAAAATGTTACCATCTTGAATATGGCAACATCCTACTCTTGCACCTTCACAAGTGCAGCTGTGCCCCACTCATCTCTGCCCTGAACGCTATACCAAGATAATTTTCCTGACCAGACTGCCTACCTCACTTCACCTTTGCATGAGTCATGCTAGCTGCTCCTCTTACCTCCACCCGTTGCATCAAACCTAAACTACTCACTTTCAGCTCTGAAGACCCCTCTATTCACCTATCAGCTTTCACTTACTTAATATGTATCTGCTGCCATTTACCATGAGGTCTATTCTTTTTCACTATGCACACAAAAACAGAAGGTAGGCAGCTGACGTGCATAACCTCTGCCAGCTACACTGCCCAATACTGTCTCATTTCTTTGTATATGTATCATACCATCTGAATTTGTAAGTATCTGGGGGGCTTTCTCTGTTGTGTGCATACACACGCACACACAAATGTTTTGGGTCCACATCCATGTTTAAAGATCCTAGGAGCTTCTATCATAGAAAATACATGTAATAACAATAAATAATTTAAGGGAGGCTGCTGTTAAGTAACTGGAGACTTCCAGAATACAAACTGATGCAGTAATGTGATAATAGGTAACGCTCTATCATTTACTGTAGACTCGCACAGAAAGCGATTCTGATGCTAACGCACTAATGTAGATTGAGTATAAGTAGTTTTATGCAGTAATGCTTGTACATCTTCTAAAATCCCTGTAGAGAGGCATTCTGTAAAGCACAAAATTTGGTGCTTATTAGGAACAAACACCAGATGACAATCACTAGTTCTGTGCCTTTATGTCTAGAAACACCCAACCAGTTTAGTATGCCAGATCAGAATATACTGAGAAGGCCTCCCAGAGACACGCATGCATTTGAAATGTAGCCAAACTGTGCATAGCTGTAGTTTCTGTTCATCACATACTAATTTGCCAAAATGAATAAACATAGTATTTTAAAAATTATAATGGCTGCTGCAAACCTTTCGAGAGTTTTGATGTTAAAAGATTTTAACTATGTAACACATAAGCTCTAATGCTTGCAATACACCTGTTGTGGCTGATTAGTTTTTCCTCACAAATCTTTTTCTTAAACAGTATTTGTAAAAGTAAAATAAATAAATAATTAAAAATATAAAGTTACACTGGTAGAGAAGTGAATTTTTTTTATGTTCTAGTGATTGTAACAAAACTAACAGGTGCCAAAACTTTATCTATCTAAATTGCAGCAAAATCCTTCAGTCTTAAATGCACTTTTCCTACTAGGGAAGTAGGAAGCTCATAAATTTTACTCTTGTTTCAAAGGTTCATTTTAAAATAAGATCAATTAGAATCACAAAGCTACAAAAAGCAGAGGCTGAAGCTACAAAGTTCTTAAGATTCAGAGCAGTCAAGCTCATCTTCAGCTTCTCGGCTTCCATTCAGGGTTTCACACATTCACCATTATATCTCAGATATTTGAACTCAGGGATTATGGTTTGAGCTAAGATTCTGCAGGGTATTGAGCTGAAAACGATTTCCATTTGAAATATATTTACATGGGATTTTAATTTCTTTTAGGATGGGATTTTTTTAGAGCTGTCTTCCTCTGCCTTGCCAAATGGGAACTCGAACAATGCTATGATGCTGATATTGAGATGATGCTTTATTCGAATCCAGTTAGGGAAAATGCAACTTGAAAGGAGAGAGCTGTACTTGAATGTCAAGCCAAGTAATCTGCTTGAGGCACTGAGCAGTTAAATGAAGCACCTGTTAAAAGTGTGTGTTTGCTAATCTTTGGTTGGTCTTCATGGATACGCCATTACCTCCTCCACATACTCAGGTAAAATGCCATGCTGTGCATTGGAGCTAAGGTAAGAAAACTATAGCCTTTACTCATTTCATGGAGCAAAAGTGTCAACTACGCATACTTGCCTGTATGAAACCAATTCCTCCTACTCATTAGTGTGAGAGCAGATTTTAGGAATCTTTGTGGATATAAATCGGGAGTGCTAGGAGGCTGCACCTGCTGTGCAATGTGACAGAAACCTAGAGTATGTGGGCTTGGGGAAATCCTGGCTGCTTGAGAAGACTGTTAGGAGAGGATGCAGGCATCACAAGCACGATCAGCATCTGAGTGGGGAAACCCTACAAATGAGTTATGGAACACTCCAGTGCCTGCCTGTTATGCAGCAGACAAAACACAATCCCGACCAGTAGCTTCCAGCTCCATCAGGCACGTTAGGCAGAAAGCCAGCATAAGACCACAGCTCCTGATAAACAAGAGACAATCACATTTCCGACAAAGGCAGCCAACGTGTAACCACACTCTCCTACAGCTGAGGAACCAAAATTAATCCCATGCCTGGAAATAAGCTACAGAAGTTTCTCACTAAGAACGTCAAACTCAGAAATGCTGGAACAACAGACACGTAACCGTACATATCATAACTGATCCTTAGTATCTTGACTGAAATTCACAACTCACGTCTATAATGGTCATTAACTGCAAATGGGTCTTTAAATGAATATTCTATGCAGAAACAGAGCATTAAGTGACTTATCAGAAATGGAAATAAGGATCAGAATTGTAGCAATCATTATAATTCCTCATGTGTTTTATTTACATTCCTCTCCTTCCCTATGTGCAGACATATGCAGATACTCAGCCCTTACATTTATATGCAATTATGCTCTAATTGCCATCTATCCTATAGAATTGCATTTTTAAATGAGAAGAGGAAGCTATTTTAATCAAACCAAGTCTTTTCATCTGAATTTCCAGAGATTGTTTTTGCACTGTTGAAGGGATACAGTCATAACTGTTTTTCTCTTGTCGTACACAGTTTCCTCCATAGTTCTGCTTAGCCAGAGACCTTTTTCTCTACACACACAAGACTTGCAGAGGCTCTCCATAGTTTCTGGGAATAAGTTTCTGTTAGTTTCTGTTAGTGTCATTGCAGTCCCTCATTTTCCCTATCATGGGTTTAGGGATCACTCAGAGGATGAAATACTTTGCAAGAAATTTATTCAGTGCCTCACCTCACTGGGTGCCCATGAAATCATGGTGCAGACCATCCAAACAGCCTATTGCAGTACTTTTGAGATCATAAGCCTACCTTGAAACATTTCTGGATGCACAACTTGCCATAGAAGACCACCTAACAATTGAGCAGTACAAGGAATCTTTGTCTCTTATTGCTTCTTTCATGTTAAATTAACTAACTTATTAAATTATTAGTTTACCAGATTGGGTTTCTCTCACTTTCATTATTTACAAAGGTTCAACCTGCAGGGAAAAAAAAAAAAAAAAAAAAAGACAAAACACAAAATCTGCTTGAGGAATCCAGGGCCTGAACCTGAATGAGGATATTAGTAGCACCTAATCTGAGGCCCACCTCATTATAGAGTCCCTTCAGACTCATCAAAAAGTACTCTAAGAGAGCACCAGAAACATGCTAGCAGAAAATGGATCATGTTTCATTATTCTTTTGATATCCTGTAATTATGGAGCCATGACAAATGGTACAATCACAGCAGAACTGCAGGTTATTACAGGCAGGACTTTCCTTGGTAGCACAGGAAAGTGTAACATACAGCTGCCTTAATACAGTGGTATGTTGTCATGCTATCAGTCCTGCAAGTATAACAGCAGGTGTAGTATAAACACATCCCTCCTGTCTGACAGATTTATTGTTTCAGAATACAGTGCAAAGAAAAAGGATCACAGCAGCATTTGGAGCACACATATCACTGAAATGAACTGTGCTTGTAAGCAACAAAAAAGCATTTGCTGTTTTGAAACAGTACACCAAGAAGTAGCCATGCCTGCCATTGTATAGATAATCAGAGCCTCTTCCCAATAATGGAGATCTTGGCTCAATTTCCCCATACTGGATGAGGGTGACATCTGAAAGCTGGTAAGCAAAGCTATCACACAACCAAACATGCAGGTTCTATGCACCACCAAGGTCAACACAGATAGCCTGGAAACACTTCTGTCTTGGTGTCTGCTCCAATTACAGACACATTTGAGCTCAGAAATGGGAGGAAGGGAGGAGGACGGGGATTTTCGGAGCGTGAAGCAGATGGACAGGTTACAGGTCACTTGAAAGTATTTCATGAACTCAGTGTCTCATATAGACAAGAGCCTAGCATTGAGAAATACTGGTCTACTGTTTGCTTTTTATTTCAAAGAATTGCTTTAGCATCGCAGACTCCTACACTGTGATATTCTGCTATTACTTATCAGTGCTGAAAGCCAAATCTTTGACATAGAGATCAGGTGTCATGATTTTTTTTTTTTTTTTAAAGATATTTTTAAAGAACGGCACTCCTAAATAACAAAATAACTTACAAAGGAGTAATTTAGTGTCAACGACAAAATCTCCTCTCTGTGCAGGTGGTGGTGCAAGGGCTCTGCCAGTCCACAGTGGCAGAACCCCATCCAAAAGTCAAAGCTGCACCAAAGTCCATTCTTCCCTACAAGCACACCCCCTAATCAGGACTATCCCGGTGCTGCTCTTGGTTTTCCTTTAAGAGAATAAGGATAACCGGGACAGAGACACTTGCACTTCATGTACTGGAAAATTGAGAATAAAGGTTCTCCATTAGGTTGTAGAGAAGACCATCTTTCTTGAGGTGAGTCAATTGTGCAGTGTCATCAAGATGCTGGTCTGCTGGAACTGCAAAACTGGTTTTCACAGGCTAGAATAAGGCTAGGGAAGGGCAATCACCAAGTGCTTATCTGAGGTTTAGAGCATAATACTTCCATTATGTTAACACAAGTTTTATTTCTCCCACCACTTTCTAGAGATTCAGCCTTGACTCCAGTATCTTATTAAATATTGCTAGGAGGTTAACGTGCCATGTTCTGCATTGAAACAGAAATAGATTTGTTATTGAATGCTAATCCGAAAAGAAATGAGATAGTGCCTCTTTAGCCACCTCGAGAGTATCAGATGCTAAGGTGTTGTAACTAGCAACCAATACCTGTCATTTGATGAGAGTGAAACTAAATCCACTAACCTGAATCTGATCAATTATTTTTCAATATGAATTAACAAAAAGCAAGAGACATCAGCCACTGCTCTCAGCATAATGGCTTTGTAAAATAAATATTTGCAGATTAAGGCAAAAGCTTGGGTGATTTCAGAGAGAGATAGATACATATCCCATAGATACGTGTACACTCTAGCAAGACTGTACAACCCGCCCTCACCTTCAAGGATCATGTTTTCATAATCCATACCAGAACATTAGAAAACTGAGGAAGATGATGTAGCATTAGGAACAAGGCTTTGTGTTTTCAACATGTAATATTTTGGATGCTGTCAGATTGACTTGGAGATTTTAGACAAGTCACATAATACTTCAGCTTTTCACTGTGCATCAGTTTCCTCATCTTTAAAAGTAATAAAGCACTCTATTAAAGCAGGAAAGTTTCTCACTCTTTGGGAGAAAAGCTCTGAGGTGCAATAACCTCTGAGATGCAAAAAATCTTTTTCAACAGAAGTGGGGAAGAACCCCCTGTAAAATCTGCAGATAGGCTGTCCCTCCCCTGCCTTCCTCTCCAAAAAGGCAAAAATAAAAACAAGAGGGAGGCTTCCCATGCAGAACAAAAACCACTAACACTATCTCAGATGTCCTATAGCTGACTCCACAAGTTTAGCTGTTAGGACTTTGCTGGAAATGTTAGAATATCCTGTGTTGGAAGGGACCCATGAGCACCATTGAGTCCAACTCCTGGCCTTGCACAGGAACACCCAAAAATGAAACCATGTGTCTGACAGTGCTGTCCAAACACTTCTGGAAATGTGTTAGGCTCAGCGCCGTGTCCACTGCCCTGGGGAGCCCGTCCCAGTGTCCGACCACCTCTGGGTGCAGAACCTTTCCCTAACTCCCAGCCTGACCCTCCCCTGTCCCAGCTCCATGCCGTTCCCTCGGGTCCTGTCGCTGTCCCCAGAGAGCAGAGCTCAGCACCTGCCCCTTCGCTCCCCTGTGAGGGAGCTGCAGGCTGCCATGAGGCCTCCTCTCAGCCTACTCTGCTCTGGGCTGAAAATCATTTGCCCCTCTCCCATCTTCATAGCTTTCTGAACCAGAAAAGAACTGCCATATAAACGAGAATTCCTGCTCATTGATGAAGTGCTAGCAAATTCATTTGCAATCACCATAAAAAGAGCAGATAGATTATAGCCCAGGTTGAAGTGCAGAGTGTGCAGACCTCTGCCAACTCAGCAGTCACAGCTTTTTTCTTTACTCTCTTCCTCCTTCTCTGAGTAACAGGAAAATTAGACAGCACTAAGTAATCCTTGCAGGAGATGATGGGGCAAGTCTGATGGACACTGAATCACTGAACTACGTTAGATAAAGACCACAAAGATTTTGCATATGGCATGGCACTGCCATCACTTAGGCATAATAGTATGTCATTAAAAATATCAAGAGAGTTGTAGAAAGAACAGATTTCTACCTTAAAACATATACACTGAAAAGACCCCAACATGGTTAACATGTATTCGAATAGTTAGGGACAGACATTCAGGTATAAATAGTGACCTATTGCATCTTTCATGCAATATTAAAAATCTGAACGTGTGACAGTTTGAATAATTAAATATAACTGGCATGATCCAGAGAAGGAATGACCACACGCGATCTTGAGGCAATGAGAAAAGCACGTCCTCAAGTGGAGATCAGGCCTTATGAAAAGTCAAATTTAAAAAAAAAAAAAAAAAAAAAAAAAAGAAAGAAGGAAAAAGAAATAGCATTATTTTTTTTTTTTTCTGCAATAGCACATTGCCAGTCCAGTAATTTCAATTGCAAAATAAATAAATAAATAAATAACAAGTCCTCAGTTGTGTCTACTTATTACAGAGTGACATCTTTCTACACAGAGAAAGCAACTAAGTAAATGGCTTATCAAAAGATGGCACTTATTGATAGAAATGCTAACTGGAATGGTTTGCATTGATTAAATTTTAGAAGGAATGCATATAGTAATTGAGAGCCACAAAGGATTTATTTTACTAATCATTATGCTTTTGCTTTTCTCTGATAGATTAAGTTGATTACTTGTGCATGGCTTCAATTGGTATATGAGTTGCACATTAAACCGTGATTATTATTTGAGGGTTAATTGAAACTTATGCTTACTAGTCTCTCTCAGAAAATAAACAAATAAATAAATAAATAAATAAAAATTCCAAGAAAGTTCCTTTAAAATGCCTTTTTTTTTTTTTCCCCTAGTGATTTTTAATTTCCTAAGGCCACTCTGCCAGTGAACAAAAAGCTTCAAATGCTGCAATTGTCCTTCATTTTGCCCTTTAATGGTAATAGGTAAAATGCTCCAGCATTTGGGAAACTCGGCCTCCAAATGAGGGAGCTGAGACATCTTCCTTCAAGTGGGAATGAGTCTTTTTTTAGCCACTGAATCTAACTTAACAGTAAACACATAATATACTGGATTAGCCTTTCAGCAAGTTATTTAATTATTAATTGGGATACTAGAAATGAGATTCTCCTGCATCATGCTTCTACGCATACTGCTTGAGACAAAGATCAGGGTTTTAAACATCTCCGTGAGATGCATGATAAATTTCAGGATAACAAGGCCTATCTGACCTCTCTTACACAGGTTAGAAAGACTGAAATTATATTTCATGTCCAAAACTAAAGCTGAGTATACCTTTCCTAGCATTAAAAAGACATTGTAGGAGAAAAGAGCCAGTTTCCTTTCACTCAGACATTTCTCTCTCTCTCTCTTTTTTTTTTTTTTTTTAATATATAATCCTTATTATCAATGTAGAAACACACTAATTTTTAGTTTTATTCTCATGCTGTAATATTCATGCTGTACATAAATTCATTATGTAAAATATTTGCCTAATAAGAACATTAGATATTATTTTTTCTTAGGCTTTTTTTTTTATTAAAACAAAATCAAAAAACAAAAACAGAAGCCTAGTTACAGAATATTAAGTTGAATTATGATGAGCACCAAACTGTGAAGATGCCCAGTATAGCTTACTTAAATCTAAATCAGGTATCTGTCCACTACACTAGGCACTGTTTACTGATAACAGATTGTTTAAAACAGAATTTATACATTTGCTATTCTGAAATGTATCCTAAGCTTTAATACAAGTAAATTACAAGAAATAATAATTGTTTAACACAACAAATTACAGCAGTAAAAGGAACAATATATGCATTGTGAAGAAAGTTTTTTCCTCCTAGGGGGATTCCTAATATATTTTGTAACAGCAGGTATCTTTGTTGCACACTTCAATTTCTATCAAGTATCTCCTTTCCCTTAGTATATCCCCTATTCCTACCTTGGCCTTACAAAAGGCAAGAGAAACCCTACCTGTATTTGGCCAACAAATGCTACAGTGCTTCTTTCCTATAGTGCTGTTTCTGGTGTTGGTAGGCACCAACATGACATTCTTGCATGGGCCATCACATAACTAACTAACCACAAGAAAATGCCAGTAAGTGAACAGCAACTATTCAGCTTTTGTCAAATAGGTGATAGATCTCTAATTACAACTAAAAGGATCAGAATAACAACTTTATTTTTTCCCCCTCTAAATAAACTCTAGAAATGCATAGGTGATACATTAAAAGTTCAGTTTCTTACTGAATTTTCATAGCTTTTCTATGGCATGTTTCACCTCCAAAAATAACAGCATTCATATCTTGGTTTACTTACATTAACATGGAATCCACATAAGGGAAACAAACTTCTTATTTTATTTTTTAAGAGGCTTGTAGAACCTAACATACATTGTGATTCAGGTAGAATATATCAGCCTAAGTTACATGTTTCCTTCCTCTCAAACCAAAATGAAACACCTCAACAAGATAACCCAAAACAAGGAGGCCATTAAGGAAGCTTGTGATTTTTGCCCCAAAATCACATAGTCTAGAAGAACCACCAGGAGGAGAAATCCCATCAGGTGTGTTCACAGCTGCTGTTCTGTCCACTGAGAAAAGAGATTCAATCTTCCAATTATTTAAAAATTCAATATTTTGAAACTTGTTCCTCATAAGAAGGAAACAGAAACATCCTTTAACATTACAGCGGCTTTTGCATAACCATTGCAGTTTGTAGTGTATAGCTGTTATGCACTAAATTCAACAAAATTACACAGTAAAAAGTGTATGAGCTGCATCCTTCCAACGGGAAGAAAAGGTATTATTGCATAGGACTTTGGACAACTACATAAATTGCCCATCTCCCATCTGTAAACAACAGCTACTGTAAAATCCCCTTTTCAGCTTGAATTAGTTCAACTCCCCTCAAAGTTAAAAATAATCAAGGCTGACCCAGTAACACTGTTAAAGGTTGTTTATCCGTAAGAATGTTAGGATACAGATACAATAACGTATTTATTTTGTTGACACTTTTTCAAGAATTTATTGATGATTATCAAACATTCTGATTAAAATAGGTGATAAATGCTATTAGACCAGAAGCGGTGTACTTACACCCTATCAGTCATTTATATGCATACCAAAACACTGCAAGATTTCCACAAAACTGAAGTAACTGGCCTAGTTGGGTATGGATCAGCACTTCATTCAGCCACAGTTTCCATCTATACATATTTGCCCCCTAAACATTACTCAATATACGGTATTGTTCTATAGGTTATGCATCTTGCTTAGCCTTGCCATGTCCTTCTCTCGTGCATTACAAAGCATGTTTCTGATTTTAAAAACAAATAGAAGTTTGAATTTCTAGACTTCCTTGAGGTTCCTTTTATTCTCCCTAAATGAACTAAATGCATTCCTGCTTTTAATAACTTCCATGATAACATTCTTGGCAGAATGCTCATTCAAAAATTTTACGTGAGCATTGTATCTTGGAACAAATTACACGTTGCTAAAGCCTAAATACATATCATTCAGTTTATTATACAAGTATACTGTAACAACACCTACACAATTTCAGAAAAAGCAGACCATAAAAGCTCAGATCAGTTATTCTATCACAGAACCACTGCATACCAAGGAGCTATTCAGAGTAAAGAACGAAATCACAGTTAATGCAAATTCCTAAGTTTCACTTCTGCATTCTTTTCTAAAGCCAAATGTATGAAATTCATGCCTACCTGTCCAAGATGACATATTTTCTTGCCTCTAAAAGTAACCTAAAATGTAAATATTATTTCATATGATTTTTAGTGATATATCTTATCAGAAAATTCATGTCACTGTATGCCCTATTAATCACAGAGCATATTTCAGCTAGTGTAAACAGTTCTATTGACTGAAATGCTATTAGTAAAGCTGAAGATTTCAAAAGGTTCCTGTCTTTACACACATGCCTATGGTAAATGCTGTGGGCAATGCATATTTCTTTACATGTGGATGCTGATTAATTTTTGAATTATTATTATTATCATTTAAATCCAAGGCATCTGAGATGTCTGCATTCTATTCCGTTGTTTCCTCCATTTTATTTTTTTTAAAGCTACACCCATATTTATAAATATTAAAAATACTTTTAATGAAATGACAGTAGAAGTGTACTTTTTAGCAAATTAATACTATCAACTTTTCCTTCCAAAAATAATTTTAGAAATGAATGTTTGAAATGTTGACAAATTAGAATTTTACCTTTATCAAAATGAAGGAAGAGACCATTAATCTGTACCCCCTCCTTTTGTTGTACTTTTTTGAATAGGTCCATATATTATTTAATGGGCTTTGCAGAGATACATTTACATGAGTTATAGATCACATTACAACTGATGAATGCCCAACACACAGGTATGTTATGAAAGGTCATCAGTAAAAAGGGAAAATGCATAATGGATGGTTGCTGAATACATATGCAAGTTTACTACGCTCATACAGAGTAACTAGTTGGGCAACACTGAGCCATGAACCTTTGAATGAGAGACCTACAAACATTACTTAACTTTGTGGAGTTACTTGGAGGTCGCATTTGGCACATGCGGAGTTATGCACAGTCTGTGCCTGCGCTCTGCTCAGGATGATCCAGTGAAAATAAAACCCAGGTACCTTGAAGATACCTCCTTGTAAGACCACTAAGGAAATACTTAAAGTTTTCTGTAATTCTTTTAATATTTTTCTACCTCCTAAAGCTTTCAGGATCTCTTCAAACGCAAAGAACAAAATAAAAATTTCACACATAAATGAGAAAGGTCAAAGCCCCTGACTTCTGCTCTCTCACTGGAATTTGGTTCTGTAGCAACTTTGTCATACTCTAAAGCTCAAAAACAACAGATGCCTAGTAGCTTGTTTATGACATCAGTGTAATGTTTTCTTTAGCTCTAAAACTTTATTAAGAACATAAAACAATTGTCTATGTCTCCCACTGCTTCTTACCTCTACTACCAATCACACGAGCATCTTCCAATCTGATTTACTATTTCAAGAAACTGTTGATATGTAAAATAATAATCCTTGGGAGTTACAGTCACTTATTTTGGTTGGGAATGATTTCCACATGCTAAGAAGCATAAAAATATACCAGTAAAAACATGCTCCATCATTCACTAGAAGATCACGCCTGTGCACAACATCTAAAGACTGAAATTAAATTTTGAAAAAGCCCTATACTTTGGAGAATTTGGAACTAGATTGAGCATCGTATAAGCTTCTTTTTATTGTTTCAGTCAGTGTGCTTGTGCAGCCCCGCAAAAGCTGAGCTTTGAGAGTACAAGTCAGGTCAAGTGGGGCTGAGCATGTGGGGAGAATGTGAGGCTATAAGACAAAACCAGTCTGACTGCCGGTGCTCATCTTACCTGTGAATTTCAGTGGCCCTGGAGTGTGCAATGCAAGTTGCTCTTTTTCCATCCTTTGTAGGCTTCAATCCCATTAGGACTGTGAAAGTCTACTTCATTATCCAGACATCTATTTCATTATGAATATCTGTCTAGACGTAAGAGAGATCAGAATACAGCTTTGCTCATGGTTCAACACATGCTGCGACAGCAGCAAGCAAAAAGCCACAGTGGCCTTAACTAACCTTTGTTAACTTGTATTTACAGAGAAAATCAACTGAGCTGCAGAGCAGCCGAGGATTCCTAATTGCTTGCATGAAGAAATCTCCTCTCAGAGACCGAAACGAAGTTTTGACAGTATGTCTTTGATTTATTAGCAGGAACAGGAATGTAAGATGTGTTCCCCCAGTAACAATTAGTTTGTTTTCAAACAAACAATGAGTTTAATTAAAGAAGAAAGTAGATTCTGCTGCCATAACATGCCAGAGAGTTTCCTGTGAATTTCTAAAGGAAAAAAAAAAAAAAAAAAAAAAAAAAGGAAGCAGCATTGAATTAATAGCTTAGCTTATGTATGAAAGTATTAAAACCATCTTGGAGTGGTATCTGTCAACAGCAGCAGCATTGTTCCTTTTGGTGTAGCTGTGGGCTGCAGGAACAGTTGTGCAGTTTATCACCACAACTCTTCCCAGCAGCCCCATCCAACTGCCTGCATTATTTCTTTGTTTTACCACCCATCCTTTTTGTAAATTATGCATTGAAAAAAATAGTGACAGTCTGGTAGTCTTTTTAATGTCTTGCTTCATTACCACATGGATATAATTGTATCAAGTAATGATATATAAATATATGTTTTTTTCCTCTATGAATTTCAGTAGCAGATTGTCATCATTCCAAGCCTACTCTTAAGGTTACACCTAAACATTTGCAGTAGTGCTTAGCTATGGATAGCTACTAACTTCTTGCACATAATTTTAAACATTTTTTTTACTATGATCATCTTTTCTACCAATTTCATAAACTTTTAAATGTCAATTTATTGGGTGTTATAGTGTGTGCTTATTTGTTATTTAATGTGTCTTTATGTGAATTATTTGATGTAAAGGCTACCTTAAAAATAGTCTGAGTAACTAAGAAATCATCTAGTGCAGAAAAAGGTTCTTAAATGACAATGATGATAGCAAAGAGATAACTTAGGAATAAGTAAGTCTGTAGGAGCAGAGTCTTACATGATTTAATTCTATTTGTTACAGTGAGTGAAAGTGTTCCTTTTTTGTTCCTGGATTCCCGTTAGTAAAAAAAAAAAAAAAAAACACATTAAGAGATTTTTTTTTTTTCCTAGGCATTTTCTAAGACAGTTTGGTAAGAACTAACTTATTGAAACAAAAATTGAAGCCCCCAACAAGGAATTTAAATTAAAAACTCACTTCAATTTTACTCATTCAAACCTATACCCACTTTTTTTTTTTTGACAAGGATGCATTATGTACATATTTTTCTTGCTGAGCGTACAGTTTATAGGTAAGCATACTTAATGTTCATTAGAAGCAGCCTAACTATTAAAAAATAAATATTGTAACACCAAAAAGCTTCCCTTAGTTTCCTTTTCTTTTTTTGGACTTCTCAATTATCGAAATTTTACAGGTGCAAATATCACTTCACAAGCCTCAGCACCTTACAGATGAAAAATCCATCTGTTCCACCCATGACATGCCATCATCCACCCAAGATCATCTCTTTTTTTTTCCTGATGCCTCCCAGTGTTCACAAACACACAGCAATACCTGAACCTCTCATTGTTTTCCAGATTCCTTTTTTTTTTTTTTTTTTTTTTTCCTGCTATTGTTGTGCACTGTGTAAAGCTCTCTCTGGCAGATACTGGAAATACAATGTGTTCAGTTCAAAAAACATAGGACTACTCTTAAGTCCATAGATGGATCTAGAGTCCCTGAGAGAATCCTATTGATCCTCTCACTGCATCATTAAACAGCTCTCTCTATTTCAATTGCTTGACAATTCACATTAACAGCATTAACCAAATTTTATACTAAGAGAACACTTGAAGGTCAACTCTCAGAAGGTAAGAACTTGCATTCCTATGGCTGCCTGCACACCATAAATTCATCTCCATAAATTCATTGCTCATTCCCTATGACATGGACTCCTTCCTTTCCTCCACTTAGCACAGTTCCTAGCACACTGTCTTGAGCAGACAGCATTCACTGAATGGATGACTGCTACCATTCTTGCTTCTGTATAACTCTTGTACTTCCACGTGATCTCGTGTCTCATTGACTTATCACCCAAAGCCTACAATGAGTACAAAATTATTCATTTCCTTATGGGATTTTGTATGGTGCTTTCACTACAGTATCTGAGTTCTTTGAAAACATCAATGAACTGGTCCTCTCAACACCCTTTTGAAGTAAGGATATTTTTTACCATCATTTTACACAAGGGGAATGGGATATTTAAGATAAAAGCCAAAACATTCAGAAGTTTCAGCTAATTTTGTTTGCTGATTTTGAAAACCTAGGACCTGAATTTTTCAATAGCTAAGATTATTTAAAGCCTTTTCATGTGTTCAGAGTGAAGAGCCTGGTTACATCAGTTATTGCTATGAACACAAAATGTTGGACATGTTCAACACTAAGATCAAACATCAGTTTTCTCAAATGGAGAACTCAGAAAATGAAGCGACTTGCAAAAGTTTGTTTTGAATGAGCTGCCTATTGTGTTACAGTAACCCTGTGGCTTGAAGTCCATATTTCTCTTTTGCCAAAATCACAAAAGTCTTCTTTATATTCCTTTGCATCATTCACAATATCGCTTCCACCATACATAAGAAATGAATTTCCTGCAGCACTCCATTGTCTTCCATGAGTGACTGATGACTAAATCAAGTCCAAAAGAGCTAGAAGTTGAAAAAAATATATGTATGATTTGTTTCAACTGAAAACTACATTAGATGCTTGTGTGCAATGTTTAAGAGATATGGTGGCACAAATTAACACATTAACATTCTGTTTATCACTGAAAAGTCTTAGAGCAGGGACTGAAGAAAACTTACAGATATGTCAGCATCAAAGAGAAGCTACCAGACAAAATTACAGTTTAATTGCAAATATACTGATCTTTTCCCCCCAAAATGCTTCCATTATAACTAAATTTGAAAAGCTATTCCACTGCAAGAGATTTTCCCAATGCCTAAATTTCAAACTTAGCAATTCCATTCTGATCTGGCAAGTTCTTATGCATGCAAGATTGAACAAAGGAGCTTTATCCACTTAGACATGTACATGCTGTTATCTACCTGAATACATGCATCAAAATCATTATACACACCAACAATGTTGCTATTGCCTTTCTGTATATTGTATGAGAACTGTATGCATCTCATACATTCTCAGATGCAGAGGGAAGAAATTACAGGGAAGCTCTGAAAATCAGGCTACATTTTCGGACAGGGCAATTCCTAAAGAACTTTTATTTAAAAATACTTAAAGGGAAGTTCATTGATCTTTCTGCAAGCTAACTTTCTAGGTCTCATTTCAGTTGTCATTTTGGTGTTTTATCAGTAATGCCTTCACAGGTCTCACTGAAAGAAACTGGGCTATGATGTTAAGAGGAAACCAAAGAGGAAGTAAAATGTTATACCACGCTCATGCAGCTCCTGGACAGGCACGTACAATGCACAAAAAAAGGAAAACACATCTGCCAGGATCAAGTAAAAAGGAATTTTTTTGGCAGTTTTCTATGGCAGATCATAATAATCAGCAATGGCTAATAGACATGTTTACTAAGGCATGAAAATAGAATGACGCTCCTAAAGGAAAAAGCTGTCACCTGAAAACACAGACTAAAAAAAAAAATGATCCCCGTGAAATACACGCGGGTTTTTCTATTATCTGCAGTAGGACCTGGATTTCCACTTGAATTCACGTTATATGTACAGTAACAAATGAGAATAAAGACACTGAAGTTTCTGTATTTGCTGATTTTTCTCCTCCAGTGCAGCTTCCAGCTTGTCCTTGACACATAAATCTCTTCTGCCCTATGGCAGTGATGATAACCCAAAGCGGGTTATACCAACCACTCCTCAGCTTTCCCTGTCAGCTTCCTGGAGGCAAGCTGCCTGAATTCTCCTTGTTGAAAGTTTCCCTGAAATCGTGTTTTCAAATCTGCTAAGCTATTATATCTTCCCTTATAAATACCTTACCCAGAGGGTAAGCCTTCTGGATAAGGTACCAAGAGAAAGTCTTATGGCTGGGAAATTGTTAAATATTTTAAAATATTTGTTTAGTAACCTTGATATAAAGAACCTAAAACTGATGTTTTCAATCTAAAGTAACTTTTTTGTTGTTGTTGTTATTAACATGAGGTATAGCAAACAGTTCACAAGCTACTTCCCTCCGACTACAAGACAATGGAGCATCAGATTCACTGTCCTGAACAGCTGGATTCCTCAAGAAACGTCACAATGGATTTTTCTATTCACAACTCATTCAGGCATATACTGCTCTAAGATGCCTAGCAGATAAAAACACAAAGGGGAGAGCCTGGAAAGTTTAGTTCTAAACTTTGGCCTGTCACCAAAATGATGATTTGCCTCACACGTTACCTCACTTGTCTCGGCATGATTTTTCGTATCTGTAAGTGGAAAGATATTGGTATTCATCCCTACAAAATACTGAGTTCTGCATTAGTCCAGGATATGAATTTAATAATATGCAGAAATGAAAGGAATTTAAAAACAACTTTTCAGTCATTGGCTAAACTAAGAAGTTAAAGAGCATTTATTTTTTTTCAAGCTTAGACAAGCATTTTTTCTGCTTCTTCCCCCCCATCCCCCCCAAAAAAAAAAACAACAAACCAAACCAAAAACAAAACAACAAACAAAAAAACATTAAACTGGGCAATTTGGTCTTTTTTTTTTTTTTTTTTTTTTTTGAGATATAACAAGGAGTACTTCACATTCAGTCTCTCCCTTCTCTATCAAAGTGTACAGTTTTATGTTTAGCTCAGATTTGCA
The DNA here is from genome assembly GCF_964035555.1 of Netta rufina. NCBI lineage: Eukaryota > Metazoa > Chordata > Aves > Anseriformes > Anatidae > Netta > Netta rufina. Next base: position 8,873,417 of record NC_140128.1, on the reverse strand, counting down.
ATTTTTACTTTGTCTTTTAGCTATAACTGCTATCAATCTTAAATCCAAGCCCAAGCTTAGTCATCTCAAACAGACCCAATGTTTATTTTCCAATAAATTGCCACAAAACAACCAAAACCAATCAAGCAAGAAAAACTGTACTGCCATCACAGTAGCAAGCTACATTATCAAAAAGACTCATAGTGGCTGCCATGCCCCCACCCTGTTTCACTAGGAAATGTAAAATGAAGAGCTGAACTTGACTAGAGAAGAAAAGCAAATCTGATTAGGCAGCAAAGAGGAGAGCTAATTTACATTCTTCACAGGTGCATCGTGACTGTGCAAAAGGAACCTGTAAGAACCATCTCTAAGCAACGCAACATGCATGCATTCAGGGAGTTTACACAGAAGAGTAATCCTGTGCAAGAGAAATCAAAATAATAATTTAATTCTTGCTTAGTTTCTATTTTTATACAATTCTTCTTTACAAAGCTATTCAACAGGGTTTTAAAGTAACCCAATTCCTACTACCAAAACACAAGAAAGTAACTAAGGAATCTGACGACCAGTGCTGTTCAACCAAAGATTTCAACCACAGATTTAAAGGATAACTTTGAAAATGAGTATTTATTTCACCTAGGTTTATTTACCCAATCAAGCTTATTTTCTGCTTTGTATACAGTCCTAAAATGACCATATCCAGAGTACAAAGTAACTATGCTAAGTTACAGGATTTTAGAACATACTGACACATGTAATTTTGTTTTTTAAACATAAACCCACCCAGTGGAAAGGTATCATGGACACACTGCAAGACAGGTTAATACACGAGAAAGAAGAACTAAACGGACTATTCCGTATTTTAAGCTAAATTTACTGCATACAGCAAAGTTGGAGACAGTTAAAAAGCTTTTAACAATATCATGTTATTCTGACAAACTCAGCTTGTCAAGCTTCTATTGATCCTGACAAAGCATTTTGCTCATTTTAAGATTTAGTAGGGAGTACTGTATTGATTTGAAATGATGACATCTTGCTTCCAGTGTTGATTCCTTAAGCTTCTGCAATTCCTAATGAAGAATTGAACAAACATGGTGGTGCAGAACTGTTATTAGCAGAAGGATGAACGGGGTGAAGAGAAAAAAAAAGATTCCGGAAATAACTAACAGAAGAAAATAGATCATGAATTTAAACATAGCCAAGGTGACTGAAAAGTCTTTAAACAGATTTTCAAGCAAATGTAAGACCCTATAGAAGTGATCCTTTTCAAGAAGAGAGAAAAAGTATAAAGTATATGAAGCTGTGGGAAATATTCCAATAAAACAAACCTCTCTGTGTTTCAGAATAATTTGAAGAGACAACACTTTTCCCATTTAGGAGCAAAACAGTTTCCTTGTACAATGGAGTTGTTTTATCAATAAAATATTTTACCATTTTATCGTACGCAATACATAAACTTCCATAGTACCCCCCCTCTCCAGATGTAAAAGCTGTGAGGAGGCAAAAAAAATCTTTACATTTCCCAGTGGAATTTTCAGCGTTTCAAGATACTTGCTACATAATTCATTCTTGAATCTTAAACTCTTCATCTTCAATGTCTCACTGAGTCTCAGATTAAATATCCTAAACCAATTATAAAATCAATCTCACTGTATCTTTCACAATGTCCAACATATACTTTTACTTCTCAGTTTTCTGTAATATGTCAACAAGAGCCAAAGTGTCACAAAATATTAAGGATAAGAATGATTTAAGGTCAACAGGAGGAAGAACTCAGAACCAGACCCCTCTCTCCCCTCCCTCCCCCCCCCCCAAAAAAAAAAAAAAAAAAAAAAAGCCAGAGTATGCAATATGGTTGTGTGAAAATGACTATTTCCGAACTTTGTTGCATTATTTGGCATGTGGATATGTGGATTCTTCACTGCAGTCTGCATTTCCATCACCTCAAACCCTTCTCTCTTTCCACCCCCCATAGTGAAATCCTGATTTATATTAGAGTCATTGCAGTGCTGAGGTTAGATATTAGGTCAATTGGTGGCCAATATATTCCTAGACCTCTGTCTTTGCTAGGGTAGACTCTCACAAAAGGCTTCAACTTTTCAAGAGATTATTGAAAAGTGAGGTAAAAGATTGAAAACCTCATTATCTCTTTTCTTCATTGGTGTGCAATCTTAATTTATGCAGAGTCTGTAGAGTAAATATAAACTTGGAAGAAGAGATATATTTAGTGACAAACTTGAAGGTCCTTAAGGAACAAGACTTGCCTACCAGGCGAACGTATTGCCAAAGGACTTGAAATTTGGTTCCCATTCTGGATGCTTCTTCCTCCCTCTCTAGGCCTCTGTTGACTACATAGGGAAAACCTAGCCTCTTCGCATTGAATACCACCTATGATAGGAAAAAGAACTCAGAACAGTCTCATTAAATTTACAAGTCCAGTGAACCCAATTTCTTCTTTCTGGTAGTGCCTTTAGCAGACACTAATGGAAATATCAGAACCAAACATACTAAGGACACCATACTTACCCTTCTACCTTCCCATCTGCTAAAACAGTCTCTGTGTTCAATAGGTCCTGGTAACCATTTGTTTCATTGGATTCCCCAACTGCTTTGAACTCAAAACTTCTGGTACCCACCAGTTTTAAATTACAGAACGTGCTATCATAAAATATGTTATGTAGTTGTTGTGGTTCCGCCCGAGTGGGCAGCCGAGCTCCACCACAGCCCCTCTCTCACTCCCCCTCCTCAAAGAGGAATGGGGAGAAAATATGTGAAAAGGGCTTAAGGGTTGAGATAAGGACGAGAAAATCATGCAATAATTATTGTAACGGGCAAAACAGACTCAGCATAAGAAGATGTAAGATTTATTGCTCATTACTAACAAGCTAGAGAAGTGAGAAACAAAGGAAAGAAACCAAAAGCACCTTCCCCCCCCATCCACCCTCTTCCACCTCCTCCCCCGGAGCGGCGCAGGGGAATGGGGAAATGGGGGTTAGGGTCAGTCTACAGCGCTTCTCTGCTGCTCCTTCTCGGTCACTCTCGTCCCCTGTGCTGTGGGGTCCCACCCACGGGATGCAGTCCTTGATGAACTGATCCGGCGTGGGCTTCCCACAGGCAGCAGCTCTTCCAGAACTGCTCCAGATATGGGTCCGTACCACGGGATCCATCCCTCAGGAGAAAACTGCTCCAACCTGGCTCCCCTACTGGCAGCAGCTCCTGCCAGGTCACCTGCTCCTGCGTGGGCTCCTCTCCATGGGCTACAGGTCCGGCCCAGAATCTGCTCCGGCAGGGGTCTTCCACAGGCGGCAGCCTCCGTCGGTGCAGGGCCACCTGCTCCACCGTGGTCTCCTCCACGGGCTGCAGCGTGGAACCCTGCTCCACCGTGGTACTCCATGGGCTGCAGGGGGACATCCTGCTTCACCATGGGCCTCACCACAGGCCGCAGGGGACTTCTGCTCCGGCGCCTGGAGCACCTCTCCCCCTCCTTCTGCACTGACCTTGGCACCTGCAAGGCTGTTCCTCACTCCCTTCACTCTCCCGGCTGCTGTGTGTCGCAGCATTTTTTTCCGTCTTAAATATGCTCTCACAGAGGCGCAAAACAACATCGCTTATTGGCTCAGCTCTGGAAAACAATGGGGCCCTTCCCAAACATGGGGCAGCTTCTAGATCTTTCTCATAGAAACCACCTCTATGGCCCCCTGCTACCAAAACCTTGCCACGTAAACCCACTACAGTAGTTAAGAACTTTCACGTGTCTTAAACATGCACTTTAATTCTTGTACAGTAAAAAAGAGTGAATAATTGTTACCTAGTACATTTTTCCATGACTCAATTTCATACGTCTTTATCATAACTCCTCAAGCAGCTATCTTTCTGGCTGAAGTATCCCAAAGTATTTAATTATTCCTTGCATTTAGGTTGTTCAGTTCTTTAATCACTTACCCTTTTCATACCTTTTGTAGTTCTACTATGTTTATTTGAAACTTGTGGGACAACAGTTCATAATATACAGGCATGCCAAGGATTTATACAATGACTTGTTTGCAATTCCTTTTCTTGCTATTTTCACCAGAGAGCTGATGTTTTCATGGTATTTTTACCCTAATTCCAAAGTCCCTTCCCTGAGTCATAGTATCTATTACAAGAACCCATTGCCATGTATGTACAGTTTGGGTTGTTTTCCTTCTTGTGCATTATTTTGCATTCATTGACATTCAATTTCATCTGTTATTTTATTGCCCAGACTCTCAGTAACTGAGATACTCCTGAAAGTCTTTATACCTAGGCTTTGTTTTAACTTCCTGAATAATTCAGTATCAATAATTTTGTCAGTTTACTGTACTCTTGTTTAAATTATTCGTGAATTTATTAAACCGTACGGAACTAGCGCAATTATATCAGTAATCTTCTATTCTGGAAACTGACCATTTATTCCTGCCCTTTGTTTTCTGACATTTAAACACTTAACAATCCCCTAGAAGAATTCCTTTGTCCAGAGACATCTTTGTTATTTTAACAGTTTTCCAGGAGGTAGCTGCTAACAGCCTTTGGGAAGTGGACTACACCAAACAATTCTATCTTCATTATAAGCTCAGAGTTTGTCAAGTAATCTAATGGATCTATGAGACATGACTTCCCTCTACAGAAAGATATTAGCATTTTATCTGCCCATAGGTCTAGCTATTCCCCATTTTGACTGTAATATAGTTATGACAAATTGCTTTTTACATTCATTAAACTTTTGTGTAGATCCCTTGAGCTAAAAAAAAAAAAAAAAAAAAAAAAAAAAAAAAGTTACATTTGTCTCTTTCCAAGTCATTGATAGTAAAGACAACTGAAGTGATAGATCTCAGGTCACACATTCAGCTGCTCCACATTTGACCCTCAGTGTTTTCAGCTAACAAGATAGATCTACTACTACTCTTTTAAATACTTGCTTATAACATACCTTCTATTGGCTCTTCAGAGACGATTCATCTTATTCCCATGTACTGTAGGATCATTCAGGTTGGAAAGGAGCTTGGAAGGTCATCTTCTCCAGCCACCCGTTCGTAACAGGGTCAACACTTATTTCAGACTAAGTTGGTCAGGGCTTTGTCCGTCAGTTTTTAAAACCTCTAAGGACAGAGATTCCACAGCCAACAGGACAACCTATACCAGCACTTAGCTATCCTTACCCTTTAAAACACCTTTAATTTAATTTATGAGCGCTGTTTCTTGTCCTTCTACCACGCACCTCAGTGGAGGGCCTTGCCCTGCCTTCTCATTAACTTCCTCTGACATGCTGCAAGGCTGCCATCGGGCCTTCTCCTTGTCAAACTAAAAGCACGCTCTACTGCTTCGGCCTGTACTGTTGCACTCCAGGCCCGCAACACTGACCCCAAAAGTTCCTGTTGGTCTGAAAGGCAGCCCTGCCCTCACGCCTATTCACTGCACCTCCCACAACCCCATAGCCTCTGCAAACTTAACAGGTGTCTTGAACCTCTTCCACCTCAAATGACAATGCACCATATCAAAAAAAATCTCCGACAAACAAGTCTCATGGAACCTATCTCACAAGCTCATTTAACAACTCCACTGGGGCCTTTTCTTATTTGTCTGCTCTTTTTACTGAAAAACTGGGGAAGAGATAAGAAAAGTACTAAATACCAATCTTCATCAAGTTATTCTAAAACTTCTGATTTTTAATTTTTTTTTGTTTTTCCTCATGTAAACATAACTTCTGTACTCTTACTTCCAGAAGTGAAATGTACACATTTTCATTTTTAATTACCTCCATCATTTGGTCTTTTAAGTATTTCTGCTTTGTCTCTCCTGCCCCTCCAAAGCTGCATTGACAGCTGCCTGAGATGAACAGCTCCACCATTTACCTGCACCTTTCACAGTTTATTTCTAACAGATGTACTTCAGCTCTAGTGTTCCCTTCCTTAGTTAAATAGCATAGTGACTATTCTGTTTTTTTTTTTTCTCTTACTAAGGATGCTCCATGTGAGCATATTACAGAGTGATAGATAAACTTTGAGGTATCACCCATGTGCTACTGAGGCCTTGGGCAAATCTTATTTTTGGCATCTTAAAGTGTAACCTGCACCACGTCCCTCTTAACCACAGGTAGGTAAGAGAGTGTCAAGTCGAATGCCCATTGCGTTCTCTGCTCTTTACAGGCTGTTTTCTCTTATGACAGTGTCACAATGAAGGTTGGATTAAAACAATAGGAAGTTAGTTACGGAATTTCCATGTAAATATATTCCATGTTCCTCATATGCTTAAGTCATTCACTAGGAGTTTTCAATTCTTTCAGCACCCAGCTCTGGATAATGATTCTACACAGAAACAGCTATAACACCAGTTAGTATATCTGAATATCTTTTTTTTTTTTTTTTTTTTTTTAAACATATTTTTAAGCAAATGAGCCAACTGCGTCAACAAAACCCACAGTAGGGTAGCCTGTAAATGCATTTTCTATATAGCTGTGAAAATAATGTTTTCATCATCTTATTTATTAGAATGCCCTGTAAAATTTAACTACAGGTATTCAGATTTAAACAATGTCAGCAATGATGGTATTCCAAAATTTCAACCACAAAGTGAAAATTGCTTTAGTCAGTCTTTCATCCTCTGTCATCCACATCTGGAAAAGGCACAAAGTGGAAACAGTTTGGTTATAATCATTCCCATTTGGACAGAAGGGAGAACAGAGAAGATTCCTAGTATTCTGACAAGAGATACGAAGGTCACTATTTCCATATTTATTGCGACTCCTTCACCATCAGAAAACAATGAATAGATGTCACAGATTTCAGAACACTAATTTGTGTTCTATTTTAAGGGTCTGAGATTTTTACCACAGATTTCTAGTGAGGTAGAATGAATCAATTGAGGAAGGCGGACAGATGCAGCCTGCAATTTCACGTTTGACAGTGTCCTGCACAACACAGATTTGATTGATGGACCACACAGGGGATAAGGAAAAGGCTGGATGGTCACACTCAAAGAGCTGCAGGCAATCAAAGGGCCAGTGTCCAGGCAGAGACCAGTGTCAAGTGCTGTTCCTCAGGGGTTGGTATTGGGACTGGTGCTATTTAATAACGTTTTTGTCAGCAACATGGACAGTGGGATTGAGTGCACCCTCCACAAGTTTGCTGATGTAATCAAGCTGTGTGGTGCAGTCGACACACTGGAGGGAAAGGATGGCATCCACAGGGACTGTGAGAGGTTGGCCCACACAAACCTCATGAAGCTCAACAAGTCCAAGGGCAAAGTCCAGAATCTGGGCTGGGGGAATCCCAAACAAAAGCTAGGTGGAGAATGAATTGAGAGACGCCCTGAAGTGAATAATGAATAACCTGGGGATGGTGGTTGTTGAGAAGCTCAACATGAGTTAGCAATGTGTACTTGCAGTTTAGGAAGCCAACCAAGTCCTGGGCTGAATCAAAAGCAGCATGTCCAGGAGAGTGATGGAAGCAGTTGTCCCTCCTTTGCTCTGCTGAGAACCCACCTGGAGCAGTGCATTGAGCTCTGGGGGGCCCCAGCATAAGGTCCATGTCCTTCTATTTAAAGAGAATCCGGAGGTCAGAAGGATGATCATAGGGCTGAAGCACCTCTCCTATGGAGTTGGGATTGTTCAGCAGGGAGAAGGCTCCAGGAAGGCCTTATACAGCAGCCTTTCAGTACCTAAATGGGGCCTACAGAAAAGCTGGGAAGGGACTCTTTGTGAAGGTGATAAAACAAGGAGAAATTGCTTAAACAAGAGGGTTGATTTAGTTTAGGTATTAAGTAAAAATTCTTCACTTTTGGGAAGCTGTGGAGGCCCTGCTCCTGGAGAGATTTAAGACCAGGCTTGATAGGGGCTTGCACATGTAGCGGGAGGTGTCCTTGCCCAGGGCAGGGGGGTTGGAGTTACATTATCTTTACGGTCCCTTCCAACCCAAACCATTCTATTGTCTGTGGTTTTAAAACTTGATTTGCCCTACTGTAGCTTCTAATACTGAATTATATGTATATTTAATTCACTCCCTTGTAGTACTTCAATGTACTATAGTCATGCTACATAAAACCTTAATACCTAATACATATGGCACAATTAAACTTAATGCAATGGGGAAATCAGGAATAATTTTCCCAAGAGCACTACACAGCAGAGAAATAAAATGGGCCATTTACCATTACACATCCTCTCTCTATTAAGAAGGCTCTTACAAATTCCTGCAGAGAAGAACACATTTTACAGTTCCAGCAGATAAATTTTCTAGGAACATTTACTTTAAGTTGTTAAAATTATCTCTCATGCCTATTTACAAACATTTTAAAAAAGCTAATCCAAGTGAAATATAGCTACCTTCAAGTCCAAATGATTTTCAAGATGGACCACTCCGCTAACTTAAATCTTGATTTTTATATTATGCTGTCAGACTTCCCAGTACCTGTTCTACCTATTATCTTCTGCAGTCAGAGTACTGAAACTTGCAGGTGCAAGAGACTTCCTTCAGCAGCAGATAATCAGTCTTTAAATGTAGGACTAACTCACTAAATATTTGTCCCAGTGAGTACATCTCTTCACCCAGCTTCAGGCTCAGAGACTTCCACCACTACTGCAAAAGTGACTTTTCCTAATAACCCAAGCATGTTTTTGTGCTTTGCCAAATTAACAGGACAGCAGATTTTGTTTTGGTATAAGTAAGAGGGAGATAGCTTTCTTCAAATAATCTTTAAAAATCTATAGGTGTCTGGATATAAGTTTATCTAACTCTTGGTTTACTATAAAGGGTAACAAACCTTGTAAATTTCTGCAAAATCAATGGACATGATTACCTTTCAAAATGCCTGGGCACTTGGCACAAATACACTGAAGCATTGTGAAGATTAGAGGTAATTACTAGAAAAAAAAGACTGAATTCACACTAAGTTTACTACCTGTGTAGAATGTTACAGAAACTGTTTTGCAAAATGTGTATGAAGATGTAATGAGTCCATTATAAATGGCTCAGCAGTCTGTAGCCCCACTAACCACATTGTTCTCATTCTTCTGTGCATTTCTTTCACCTGTAACCAACTCCATCCAGTAACAAGTATTCATAGCTTCCCAAGCTTGTTTAGCAAGCATCTTGCTATGCTTCAGATACCTCCTCTAAATTCACTTTCCTGAAAGAACAACAAATAACTGAGCCACAATACAAACTTACAAATACAAACACTACAGCCTTTGTATTTTTTCCTAAGAATTCTGTGATGGGACTAGATCTTAGACTTCCTTTTCACATTTGCAACCAATTGATTTCCATAAACATCTCAGCCCTGTGGCCATGCGAAGTCTTCACCTCTTGGGAAAAGTTTTCAAAAATAACCTCATTGCAAAGCCAGTAATAGCAAGATGTCCTAAAATCCTGGACAGTGCCCCCAAAATGAGTTACTAGGGCTCCCAGCTTGTACTAGCAGAGACTAAAACTAACAAGCAGTGGCAAGATGTAAAACATTGTGCTTCCTGTTGATTGCAATCATATTCAGGACAGAAAAAAAAAAAACAAACAAAACTGTAGTATCACATATTCCCAGTGTAGACCACAGAAGGAAACTTTTTCTGTTAAGAAAGCCTCAGCAATATACTTCTGGGTGCACAATAATCTTCTCAGGCATTTTGAGTGTTTCATGACTGCTTTAGTTTGATGGAAAGACCAATGACTATTTTAATACTGAATATTTTACAAGCACACAATTTTGGTACTCATTTTGGAGTTATGCAAAAGTATTTATGAAACCAACATGAAGGCTACCATATTAGAGTCAATACTATTCACCACCAATTACACATACATGTACAGAGGATGGGACAGTAATGACGTATGTACTTCTTTTCAAAGTACACTTGAGGTGTGGCTTGTAACCTCAAATATTTAAGAGAAAACCTGCTACAAGTAAGTAGTGGTGTAACATTTTTGTTCTTGCCCTTCCTCCAAATAAATTGCAATGATGTGGAATATAGTATATCTACAGATTTTCTAAGTTTTATCTTTCATTCGTTCATCACATGAACTTTTAGAAATGCTAGAACAAGGTATTTGTAGAAAGTGGTCCTTTATACACAATGGTTTACAACGATTTCCTACACTGAACTCATGAAGGATCCATTAAGACAGAACCATGAATTTTTGATTTTACATTAGTATATTTCAAGATATTTTTACTTAGTCTATGTATTGGTATTAAATAAGAAAACAAGATCATCCAAGATCAGAGGTAGTATTGCTGTGTATATATGTCCAAACATACTGAAGTTGTCATTTATCTCACAGCAAGTAAGGTGATTCACTCGTTACCTGTGGTGTATTAGGTATCTAAGATGTCAGGAGCACATTTTCCAGTGAATTTATGTTAAACTAAACTACTGTCATTTATTTTTTTGACCACTAAACAAGATTAAATTTACTTACGTAATTCGAATTTTGATTCAGCCTGGGTCATGCTACATGTATGTTGCATAATATTCCTTTACCTCCCATTTGGCATGATTTAACAATGGATGCTACAGAATGAAATTAAATGTATACTTCAGATAAATGTCACCTGAAGAACTATTACTCTATTTAGTTTGTAAAGGCAAGCTAACAGGTAACAAGCGATGCAGATAGGCAAGGAAATAAAGTGAATTATGTGCTAGCTTCTCTGCTCCCCAAATACTCTTCGCTTCCTACTTAAGAAAAGATTGGCAGTCTTACAGAAAACTTATTAAGCACACAGAAGTCCTGTACCAGCGATTTATGTGGAATGTACTCTTAGGAACCTTCTGCTCACGAAGTCTAGATGTGTTCATAGTATGTAACAACATAATTGTATGACTAATAATGGAGAAGTGTAATCAACAGCCATCTGAATAATAAAAATCCTGCTTCAGTCTTCTAATTGCTGGAAACCATTTTGTTAGTTATAAAATATAAATTCATACCCAGCTATTTTAGTCAACATATCTATTTGATGTGTTGACTGCATACTCCTGATCAGGAATGGGAGTCAACTCACGTCTGTGTGCTAATTTTCTCAACACCTTATATATTTATTATTATTTTTTCTTTTTAAAGTCCCTGGAAGCATTGCAAGCTGATCAAATCAATTCCACTCAGGGGTATGCAAAAAAAAAAAAAAAAACAAAAAAAAACCACACAAAACACAACCAACAAGGAAGATCTCATCAGTTATGTTCTGAGTGAGCATCAAGATGTTGCATGCACAAGCTTGTCTAAAAAACTTTCAAAGTGCCTATTTTGAGCCTTACATATCATAAAAGCAAAATGCATTACAACTATATTTATAAGCAAAGCCCAACATGCCTCTTGCAGATGTGAAGCAGTGTGAATAAGAGCCCCCCATGCACATTTTGTATTAGATACCACTTGGGAAAAAAACTCAAATCAAAAACATATTGGTCTCCACAATTCCAGCTGTACCTGGTGCCAGAACCATAAGTTAAAATTAATCCCGAAATCTTGTTGTTCATCATGGTATAGAAGTATTAAAATGGACTTCCTCACCACCCCCTTCATTCTACTGAAATTTATTACATCATCTGGCTGGGATGTGGTCAAGTCCTAAACTCTTTTACTGCTTATCTTATGTTTAGGATACTGTTCATAACAGCCTTTTAAACGGCCAGCATTTCCTCAGTTCTCATATACAATCAGTATGAACCTGTGCTTACCACAATGACTAGATCTGTGCTCACCACAATGACTTTATCGTACCTATATTTGCATTCTAAAGGGATGTATAAGAGGATTTAATTTCTCACCTCAATTTTTAACTAGCAATGCTGTTTCAAGCAATTATTCTTTCTTTGAACTTCCCTGATGAAGAAAGCCTCTGCAATGTTGTCTGTTCCTCCCACAAGTGGTCCTGAACGCTTATACATGCAGTTACCGTTTCCTTCTTCTTAAGTCTTCTGAAAATGCTCCAACAATAACCATGTCAACACATAAAAGCTAGGGAGAAACCTAACTGAGAAGAAGGTTGTATTAGTTTGCCTAAATATCAAAGACCACAGAGAGCAAAAATACATGTATAAAACCATAAACTTGTGGTAATACTGAAATATTTTTAAAGAATGAATTTGATAAGAACTATTACATCACATAACCCAGTTCTCTGCTATCAAAGGAAAACTTGTGATTAAACAACAGCAACAACCACCACCTGCAAAGCTCTTTTAGGTCCATTACTATTGCTGAAAGCCAGAACCTTCTTCCACAGCATACTTAATGCTGCTTAACGTATTGGATTGCAAGATGCTTGCTGAATTCAGACAGATGTTTAACTCCACTGTAACTGGTTACTGGACTTCTTCCTCTAGTTCCAATCAGCTTGGGGAGTTTATGTATACACCTACACTTATATAGACCAAATAGACCAGAAAGATACTGTTAAGGGTGGGCAGGCTGTCAGGGTTACAACGTAACTATAAACCTACTTGTCTGTGAATAGCCATCAAGACATACAGTATGCACTAATGCAATATTTGTCAAAATTAATTCTGACTCATAAAGTAGTACATTTTTCAATTCATGTAACGCTTTTAGTTATAACTCAAAATTTATTCAGAGTTATTAACATAATTATCCTATTTACAAATGAACTCAAAACTGAAATACAAAACAGGAACATTTACAACCAAGTAAAAGGTTAGAAACACAGGCTAAACTTTAAGACATCATACATCATTAAAACCCTTTTTGTAAAGATTTTTCTGTCTCCTGGCACTACACTGGTATTACCTATCCACAACAAAAATGTTACCTAATATTAAAATAGCATTCTAATGCTCAGCATGAATACACTTCAATATTAATGTCTTTCACATGCTTCCAAATGAAAACCCATGGTAACATTATGAAATCACAATAAAAATTTAGCAGGTCCAAAGAATTTTTCTACTTTTGTATGACACAATTATTACAAAATTAAGACTGAGTATAGGTGAGCAATGTAGAGTCATTTCAAAAAGTTACAGTACCTCTGATTGCCTTTAAGACTTGCACTGTATGAAGTATTATTATTAGTCATACACACAGGGAAAAAACTCTAAAACTGTGGTAGAAGATATCCCAGGCACTTCTCCATTCACAACTTGAAATAAAATTTCATATTTATTTGTTAATATACTGAGAATACTTGTAAATTTTCAAACAGGAGACAAATGAGTTTATTCTGTTTTAGAATTGATGAAAATCTTCTTATTTCCGGTAACTGGATTTTTTTTTAAAGTTCTGTATTACTGAGACATCTTTAACACAAAATAATTCACAAGAGGGAAAACAAAGTCACTCTGTTCTCACTTGCTTTACATTAATCCTGCTTGAATTACCGATGAACCTAAATCCTATTTTTTTTCTTGCAAACATGAAGTAGAAGATTTTTTGATGTCCTTGATTTAGCACCAAGTGCTACATTTCCTTCAGAAAGGCTTCTAGCAAGGTTTCTTGACACATCCCGTTCTTCCTTCCAACTCCTCCTTCCAATTCCTAGTGAAGAAAGTGTTATTACAAATAGGTCAAATTGTGCTTATGTTCATTGGACGAATGTCTCATATCTCGATCTCTTTTTCAGAGCATGCCTAAGAACTTTTGCACACGCTTCTTTCCCTTATTGAAAGCCTATTTTTGATACAAGTGTAATCACTCAGCTCAGTAATGCAGTGTGCTAATTACCTATGAAGTCCAACAATAGGACTCTCAGCTGACACATGAGGTGTTATAAAAATGGCACAGTCTATCTAAAAATGCAGAGATATTAAAGTTTTATTAATCCTGATTATGTACAGAGCTGTACCAAAAAATGAACATTACATCATTGAAGAAACTTTTTTTAAATTCAATTTGAACGTCACTCTTCCTGTTAGGGATTTGATGTTTCACTCTTCTCCTATAATGTATACTTTTGAAAATAAGATCTATTTTATGATCAGTTAAACTTCAAAAATTAAAGATCTCTTCCCTATTTCAGAATTTGGTATGTCACTATGTATTTTTTTTTAATAGTACCAGTGTAGAGAGTGGTTTTGCTAGGCTTATAACCCAATCTTTAGCAGAAGAAATTGATACTGATGTAACTGTGAATGCACTTTGCCAAATAAGTAACTATTAGTTAGGCAAAGCTTCGCATCAGATTTACACTTTTTATAGACATTAATACGTCCACTTAATTTTTCCATGAATCAACAGTAGTATGTATTCATCTATACTTTTTCCTCTCACGATTGGTCTACTGCAGGTGCCAAGCAACTTAGCATCAAGAAAGCATCAAGAACTCTGAAGGCGCAAACTTCTTCAAGTTTTGAAGAGCTTTGTGCCCCTTAGCTGAAAAGTCCGTCTTTTTTAAAAAAATTATCTTGTTATAGTACATTTCTATACCTCAAGCACAAATCATGTATTTATAGTCACACAATTGTTATAAATTTCCACAGAATACCATCTGATAGTGCCAAACAAGTTCAGAAGTAATTCTGAAATATTGCTTTATTTTTTTCTTCAAATTCTGCATTGACCCAAAGTAGTGTTAAAGTATACTGAGTAAATCTCTGAGAAAAAAACAAACAAACATAAGTGGCAAATAAAATTGGTACCCGATAAATATCTCAACAGGCAAACATTTTTGCTCCAAGTCCTCAATTCCTGGAACAAGGTGTTCCTCACCAAGCTTGTAATAATATTGAGTTTTGATTAGGTGCTATCCAGATAACTGATTAGACAATATTCAGAGTTTTATTTTAAGTGAACGGATATACTATCGAAACCAATGGCTTAGTGTGCTGATCCTAATCAGAGCAAAAATGCTGTTAAATTGCACAAACCATAAGCATTAACTCCAATTTTGGACCTCCTGTACAAACATAATTGCCAACACAGGGTTACATATTCAAATTTTGACACTTACCTGCTATTTTGGGTACTCTCAAAACTCGATTGCTTAACACGATCTCCTGTCGAACACGTTTTGCAGAAACTTCTTCTTTCAGGCTACCTAAGTCAGTGTTTGACACAGAACTGGAAAAATAGCCAGAAAAAGTTTAACATCAGTCAAGTGATCAGCAATACCACAAATGTATACGTTGCAATATGCAAAATACATCTAATTATATTAGCTGGTATTAGTTATTCACAACAGAAAGAAATAAACTCGTTTCTCTATGATGTATGTGTGTGTATATGTATATAGTATCTAGATACTATTCTCCATCCCACCCCTTCCTTTTTGGGGGACTACAGAAAGCAGTTTGATGGTCATTGCACACTAACTTATGTAGGTATGAAATCCTTGAAACGACCAAGTTGGGTTCATTGAAAGAAGTGTATATATATATATATATATTTTTTTTTTTCTTTTAAAAATCACTGTAGTATTTTTCTATAGGCTCCAACAGAGTTGGACTGGGTTGCTTCATAGTGGACGATGCTTTTCAGCTAAGCTGCAATAAGTTGTTATAGCTTCAAAGTCACTGAGAAAAACATCTTTGTATTTTATACCCTTTCACGTGATGCACTGATGATCTGCACTGAAAAATATGAACCCGTCAGTCATCTCAGCCTTACACACCTCTCTTGCTTACTTCCCTGGTGTCGCTTTGTAAGACAGCCTCATAAACAAGCTAATTCTATTTTCATCCAAGTAACTATGCTTTTCCCATTCCCCTAATATATTGTATTATCTCACTTTTCAGTCCTCTAACTTCTAGTTTTTCTACTTTTCCGAATAGCTTTCTGTCTAACCAGAAATAGATAGCAAGCAAAGACATGCCTGTCTTGTACAAGTCCTAAAATACTGTCTTCGATGCTTTTTTTGGAGAACGTACACTTATAAGAATATAATGCTAATTGGTAAAAGCAGACTCTGTATGACGACAGACTGTCTCCTCTCTAACAGTAGGACCATATCCAATCATATTAACTGCATACAAAGTGTCTGATATTTCTATTTTTATTCTAACATTAGTAGGAGACGAATGCCTGGAGTGAACTACTTTAAAATAAGGAAAGCACCAAAGACCCAAAGAGTAAGAAAAGGAAAGAATAGGAAGTAAAAGAAGGCATCCTCTGTAAAAAGGTACAAGCATCTTTTTTTCCTTCCCAAGTACTGAACTTTCATTCCCTCTTACTTCCTCATAAACAGCAATACAAAGTCACCAAGAATTGAAGTTTCTTCCATGGCCCGTGACATACACGTACCTACGCAAATTGATTCTAATAGTTTTGAAACATCCTTGAAACAAGACCTATTAAGGGGCAGCTCCACTCACTAAGCAGCAACATGTGAGTTGTACTATGATTCATTTAATAAAAAAAAAAAAAAAATGTTGTATGTATTTTTGATTTTGAAACCAAAAGGACCTCTTTCATCAGTACTGACCTGATAGCTTATCCTCGAATACACTAAAAGTCCAAACTAATGAAAAACACCACAACAGTGAACAACCAAAAAGTAGTACAACTCCATTTAATGTCTATTCAGTTCTAGCTTTTCTGCTGCTCCTTACAAATGCCTTTCAGGTCTTCAGGATCTAAATAGAGATATGACAAAATGGGAGTTTTTCCAAGAGCACATCACAAAAGAGAAGTCATAATAACTGGGACTGCAAATGAGTTATCAGAAAAATAAAGGCACCAGCTACAAAAATGTTGTCAAACGTTTTCTGTACATTCTGTTTCAGTAGTCTAATGCCTTCCATCAAAAGCCTAACATTTTCAAGTTTTATCTTCAGTTGATAATGAAACTTTTTTCATAATTGTATGACATCTTCCCATTCTGAATAGACAGTAAATATGGAAGACAATGTTCGTTTGTACTTGTTCAATAACAGAGCCCCTAAACCAAAATAAAGCTTACGACATTCTACCAAGAAGAAAAGAAGCATGTGAATTGTTGAACATATGAATCAAAACATCTCGTATGTTGTTTCAGATGACTTGTGTAACAAGTTTTCAGATTTGAAACAAAACTGAAGTAAGAATGTGAGAAATTAATACAAACCTATTTACATAGAATTAGCACAGTTAATTTAACCTTACCTTAATACCTTTCGTTTTCTCTCAGCAGCAGAAGTCATTGCCATATATGAGGGCTTCTCAAGTACTGAGGTAGTAGTATTTTTGCTTTTCAATGAAGGGAGACCAAGTCTGAAATCAAACAAATATATTTAGTAAAATCTGTTATGGACTGAAGTCAGATAAAATAGCTTTTCTTTCTAGACAAACCTTTGCCTGTCACCAGTAACACTGATTTCAAATAATGGCAGAATTGAATCTGATACCTGTTATAATTCAAGGTTTGATTTTGAAAATATTAGTAGGTGTTAAAAGTTCAATTAACATCAATGACAAAAACCACCTTTGAGAATAAACGGAATTAAAGTGTTTGGAAAATAGAAATGGGACAAGACTGGGTAACAGTCCTTTTGTACATCGATGGAAAATACCTTTGCAGAATGCTACTGCTGCATGGCTGTGACTGTTCTACAGATGAGTCAACAGAAGCTTCATTTGTTTCACCTGTCCTTTCATATAGAATTACTGTTGAGTCCATGTCACCTTCATCACACTCTGGGATAACATCACATGTCAAGTCCATAACACTGGCCTTTTTCAGCTGCATATTTGTATTGCATTCATTTGCTGCCGGAGGGCCTGAAAGGTGTAAGTCTTGCTTTACCACAGTCTGCATGCTGCAGCTTTGTACTGGTTTTCTGCAAGATTCTGGTGTATAGATGATGGGGCGAACCTCCTTGCTTAGAGAATCCTCCAGATGAAGGAGGCTGTAGCGCTTGGATGCAGCAGGACTTGGAGTTGTAACCGGAGAGTCCATTAGCTTCCGCCTGGTTCTCTTCTGTTGTGGTACCTCAAGTTCCACCAGTTGTGTATTTTTCTTCATTTCTTGTGATGGTGTACCAGAAGTTGTACCTGTGCAACAGTCAACAGTCGTTAGCACATTTACTTACATTTACTACCTCAACACTGCTTTTTCCCTCCTGTTTGCTTCTGAAATACATTTATTAGATATGATATTAAAAATGCTGTTTATTAAAGGTTGGATCTTACAGGTCTTTTCCAACCAGAATGATTCTGTGATTCTACTCATTTACACATTAATTTCATCATATAACTTATATTATTTCTTTTGCAGCATTGTCCAGATGGCACCATTTGTTCTGTGGCATTCAGAATATTATAAATATGCATAGACTGATATAGTTAATCCCAGAGATATTATAAGTCATCACAACTAAGATATGAGATATTACAACAGGGAATGGAAGAGTAAGAGTATTGAAAATGATCACATTATCATGACAACTCTTAAATTAAGATGGTACCATCACAGTAATCTACAGCTGTCTCGTCATCATGTCCTTTTTTCCCTAGCAAGTACCACACAGGAGAAGGATAGAGACTGTTACAGACGACAAAAATAAAAATCTTTTGACATTGTAAATGATACAGTGTCTTACAAAATGGGAAGGCAGTGGCTGCCTCGATCATGTTCATCTTGATACATCAACTATGGAAAACAAAACCATATGCTTAAAAAAACTGAAACATTCTAAAAAATAAACTATACAATACAGCAGCAATTGGCCATTGCCAAAACTCATCCTGATTTATGTTTTATCTTGATGTGTCATTTTTATTTTCACGTAGGTGGCAATAAAAAATGATCTCTAAAGTAAAAGAGAAAAGGTCCTTTACTTTCAGGCTTTCAGATTTCAAGAGAATAGTCTTAAAATCACAGACCACTGTTCAAATGTCTAGGCCAGTGGTGACTTAAGTCAACCACCAGTAGTTTAATGCAAAAAATTAAGGGATAGAGGGAGATGGAGTTATCACAAACAAATCAAGGGTTGAAGTTTGTCAAAATCCAAAGTACTTCTATATTCAACTTGCTCTGCAAACAAAGAATAAGAAGAGGCTAGTATCCTTAAACATTCCGATGGACTGGCCTCCTTTCAGCCTATAGTCACAGTATCACAGTTCCTCTTTTCATTCCAGTCACAGAACATTGTTCTTACATGGACAGAACCTGCACATTCCCTAAATAACTAGCAACCACCAGAAATACTATCAACTTACGCTGATAACTCTGTTTTCCCTCCAAAACTCAGCAGGGTTCGTTGAAAACAAGCAAGGAACTCATTTATGAGCTATTTTCAATGTCTACTCTTGTTACACTATCAACAATGCTAAGCTTCATTAGCATTGAAGCTTAGTCCACTCTTTAATTTTATTAAAGTTCACTCTTTAATTTTGGTTTTCTGAGAGAGTGTGCAATATTCTTCTCCTATGTAAAAGACAAACTCATATTTCTTAAAAAAAAAAAAAATAAAAAATAAAAAAAAGTTGTCATCACAAGCAACAATAGAGACCACAGCTTTCTTGTATAACACTTTATATTCTTAAATAAAAGAAAAAGCTTTATCTAATGATTCCAATCTAGTCATTGAAGTAACTATCCATTAAACATTTTAAGACACTTTAAAATATTAATTTATTCCGTTTTCCTTCTGCTTATATGCATTTGAAAGCGTGTGTTTCGGGAAAAATAACGGTTAGAATTCTATTTGTCTGTTGTTGCATTATGACAGGGAGCTTCCAGTTTCAGAAAGTTTGCTTACTGTAAGACACTGAGGTTTTGCTAATGTCCTGAAGTTACTAAGAAGGAAGTCTGATGGAGAAACATTTTGGTGAGAGTGCCAAGTTTTAGAAGCTTCTCCAGGACCAAATACTGGAAGCATTTTTAAATTAACTGTAAATGCAAGCATTTAAACCATGAATGAGATAGGTAAAGAACATAAAAGTATTGCCAACATTAATAATTTGTTGAATTTCATCATAATGAACTGCATTTCATACTGTAATACACATAGCATTTATAAAAAGACATTTGCAACAGTTCTATGTAGGGCAAACATCAGCTGTTAGTAAAAATCCAGACCTATTTTAAAAATCTTATTTCTGGAACAAAACTCATACGAACAAGTTCAAAAAAAAACCCACCCTGCTAGCTTTTCCTTCCAGTTAAGTAGTGGAAAGCATATAAAATATTCAAGAAACGTCCCTTCTCAAAGCTTTCCGTGAAAGCATTAAGTTGTTCCTAACACAGTAAACAAGTAAACGAAGACATCACCAGCAACATCATATTTAACTTAGTTCCACTTAAACCCATAAGTGTGTCATTAGTGTTTAAAAAAAAACAAAACAAAACACACCTCCTCCTTCCCTAACTCACTGTTTTACAGTACATGGATTCAAGCAATTGCGATCTGAAGTAAATATGAATACAGTAAGACAAACAACTTTAAAACCCACAAAATAAGGAAGTGGCAGTGTTTCAATTTCTGCCTTAATAAATAAAGAAAATAAAAATAACATGGCATCTGACAACAATAGATGTTACAAACACAACAATCCTATAGATTTTAGACTGCTTCAAGCAGTCATTTCAACAGACATTTCAACTTTAAAAAACATCACTTTTAGCTTTTTTTGAGATTCTACTTCATAATACCTTCAACGTTCATTCAATATTATTAAAAAGTGATATTCCAAGGCATATGTTAGGATTTATAGACATAAAAACTTGGATTCAAAGAAAATGTAGTACTGCAAATGAACAAAAATAACCTGTCTTAAAACACTTTTGACCTCCAAAGAAAATCTCCAAACCTACTTCATAATAAAAAGGGTGATTATGTTCATGGTTTGTATTTGCTTCAAATTTTATGGCCAGTTCAATACTTTCCATCAGATGAACCTCATGATTCAGTGATACTAAGATCACTTCTTATCCAAAAGCAAATCACTATGTACGTTGCACAAAAATCTGCAGTTAACCTCATGAATTAGCGTAAAAGATCAATTTAGAAGTTGCATTTCTTTAGCTAGTACTTTGTTAAAACTTCTCTTTAGAAAAGGATAATTCCCAATATATTTTGGGGAACAGATCACATATACATGTATATTTAATGATCTTTAATTTCAGTATCATTCTGATAATAGATAATTGACAGAGATTTTCTTAGCTATCATTTTTTCTTTCCAGATCCACTCAATTCAAGAACTGAAGTCATCCTCTACTGAGCAACAACCACCCAAGCAGCATGAGGTTCATTTTATTACCTGTTCCAAAAGAGTACTCAGATTTATCAGGAGAGAAACTGCAGTATCAGGTATTTACAGCAATGAGAATTACCATGAAAAGCAGTATTTGCACGAGCCACGAAGAGAAGAGTTCGTGACAAGACAACTTGTAACGGCTAAGACTTGTCTTCTAGAACTGATGTTACTACATGTATAAGAGGATTATTTCTAGAAACAGCACTAAATGGTCCATACTCATTTCAATCAACATTTTTTGGGTGACCAGTGACTGATCCCATTACTAATCGTACATTTTAACATCTGACTCATGGAATTCCACATTACAAATGAGGTCTAGTGAATCCTTTTTGTTTATTTCATATTCACTGTGAAGGTGAATGTGAACCTTCACACTCCTGCGAAGGTGAGTTTAACAACAGTTTTGCAAAAAGCAAACTATCAACTGGAAACGCTAAAATCTAGTCTGCATTCCAGTGGGTCCCAGTAGTCAGTACTATTTTATACAGCATGAGAAAAACACTCAGTCATACAGCACAGTATGAAAAAGCAGCTCAGCATATGACAAATCTTTCCTATATACAAACAGCACACTTTTCCTATTATTAATCAAGTTATCTGCTACATAGAACTACACCCCAATTTTTCCTGCCATTCAAAATAAATTGACTTTACTTTCGGATATTTGTCACTACAGAAAGTAATGGATGCCCTCCCCCTCCTCTTTCTTCCTGTAAATCAATTCCATTCTCTCATTGCTAATGCACAGTAAGGCTTCCGGAAATGGGATGCCTGAAACAATGCCAAGAACTCTCCCATTCACAGAAATACTCGCAAATAGCAGTCATAGCTTTCCACCCATCAGTCCATGCTCTCTGAATCCTGTATGGCTCTCCATTGAGGAACAGCCCCAAAATGGGCCTAAATCTGGTTTTAAGTTAACTTATGTTGTTTTCGTAACTTGTGCTTCATTTGATGGTTGAGTTGTTCACGAGGTTGCACTTTTTAGGTGCACAGCACAACATTTCCAACACATAATTAAGGTTACAAAGATAGTATGGGTAAACACTTCAGTAGGAATATACATTCGGAAAATTGTTCAGAAATAACTATTTGAGTACAAAGTATTGTTTAGGTCTTACTGGAACTCTGCATTAAGGCTTCATAATTAAGCTAAGCAAGAGTAGAGGTTCTGAAATGGACAAGTTTCCAGTCATGGTGTAAGAATGTTTTTTTTTTTTTTTTAAACTTATGAAAAATTACTACCAAGGATGCATAATTACAAAGCAATGTATAACAAGTAAATTCAATGCGGTAAATATTTTTCAGTATTAAATTTTTAAAATTCAACAATCTGAAATTTAAGATGATTCAAACGTTCCACGAGATCAAATTTGAAGGTATTTCGTTTTATTTCCTAAAATCCTAGGGCGGAAGAAGAAAAACACAACCAGGTAAGAATCAGATATTTAGAATTCAGGTTGTTTCTTATATTTTGAATGAATGGTCAGACAGTCTCAATCTTTTTCTCTCCCACTACTACTTTATAGTATTTAATACATCAGAGAGCTTTTCCATGTAAGAAAATCTTTTAGAAAAACATTTCATGCATCACTCAAGTTCAGTTCAAATTCTACAGTAATTTCAAACTCTTGACAGATAACAGGATCTTATAAGATAATCTCAAAAACACTTTGAAGTGTTACTAGATAATTTTAATGTTTAAGTAACCAAATTTTGAATTTATTTTTCAGGACTCATTTCTGTGAGATTTTCAACAAGATCTGGAATAAAAATCCCTACTGCGACCTTACTCCCATTATTCTCTTTAGAGTCTTTTTAAGTCACTTGCTTGAGTTCCTTCTTCAGGATCAAGTAACAGAACATAGTTAATGAGGTAACACATGAAAAGTTAAGGCCCTGCTTTCATAGCTTTTCTTCACCTACCAAAATGATTCAACTCCTTCGGACTTCTGGAGACAGTGCCTATAAGCAGAAGAATTTTTTATTTGACCTAAAGAGTTCTGATTTTTAGGTAAAAACACCCAACAACAATTAAATTGCATTTGAACAATGTTGTGATATAATCTAAAAATTGCCAGCAAAACGTTACTGTATCACTAGAAACAGGAGTTCCTCCTTTAGTGCCTCACTTTTCATGACATGCACCATTTAATGATTTCCTTCAAGCACTGATGTTTGTGCATATTTGTATTTTGCAAATCTATTTGAATGGATCCTACATACATCCTTAGATACTTCAGCAAAAGTTGTATTATGGACTTTAAAGTTTACACTGAAGAATTGATATTGTCCCCATCTTGTTCTACAGAATGTATTTATTTCCATGAGTAGCATCTCATTCATACAGAAAAAAAATCAATATTGGCAAATAGCCAATGTCTTAACATAAGTTCAAGAGCAATTCACCACTGTTACCAGCTGACCTAGTACACTGCACTTCCTCTTAAACTCTCTAGACTCATAAGAATGAGTCGTTTCATTGATACCTAGTAACTTTTCCACCCTTCTCCCCCAAATTATATGGAAAATAAACTTTTGTCACAAGGTAACACAATTACACAGAACAGAAGACAAAAAAAAACACCACTGCTCTCAACTTAAGTGAGAATTAAGAATAAAATCACAAGAAATAACAGGAAAGTTTTGCTCTTTCCTGCTGACGAGCTTAAGTCCAACGCAATCACTATATGCAAAATACAGGTTTTTATATAACATACAAATTACCACTGTGTAGCACTATTTTGTTTGGTCTTGGTGCAAAATATTACTTCCCAACATCTTGAACAAATTATAAATAATAAAATATCAATGTGCTGAAGGTGTGAGGAGATCTGTATAAATCTTCCTTTTTATTTGTTCACTAAGATCTTAGGTCAGCTCTTGCTAACATTTGCCAAGCATACTTCTGAGATGACTTTAGGGAGAAGGAATTGGATTCCTGAATAATTTATTTCATCTTTAAAGGAAAAAAGAAATTACGACATCCTTCCTACTTCTGATTGGGATGTTGCCCTTCTATTACTTCACATTTTCCCCATGCTACTGTATTTTTTTCTGCTTAATGGCGTTTTTTTCCCCCCTAATAGTTTTGTTACATTCTGCACAAGAGAAATACTATCGCATAGAATATCAACTATGAGTTCAAAATATTTTAAAAGGGAATTCAAACAAAATTGAAGAGCTATTTCATTACATATATTTTGTGCTCTACTGAAAAAAATTTAACACATTTTCTTTCCCACAGGTAAATGGATCACTTTTATCCACCCCCACCTCCCAACATGTAGGAATTATTGTGCCAACATCAGTAATATTGTAGGAAAGAACACATCAAGGTTAAAATGATGATGTAAAAATATTGTTTAAGTGTTTCTTTTTTTCCTAGCAGAGCTATTACTGTTTTTATTTAACTGATATATCACCTTTGCAATTAAGTAATTGAATGCCCAATTAATCCTTTTTAGAACTTCATTTTTTGAAATTCTTCCAGTATGCAAAGTCAATTGTCAATTCAATCCCAAATCAGCTTCAAATATCATATTCTTGATAAACTAGTACTTAGTTGCAATGTGTCTTATTCTTTACTATTACTTATGCCTAGATATTTTTGTAGAACAATGGATACCTGCTGATCAGAAAGTCTTACACTAATAAGTAGCATTCAAGTTAAAATCTGTTAAAACTTATTTCAAGTTAGCTCAGCACCTTAAGCTGCCAATGAGACAAATTAAAATTAATTTAAGAAATACTGCACTAAGTTGATTCTAGGTAAACTCATACTTTTGAGGAAAGCTCACTCCCTTCAAAGGTATTACTTCAAACTGAGAAACTGTGATAGGTGCTCAACTTTTTGAATCACTTTGACAGAATTATAATGCTATTGACACCATGACTGCTTTTCCATCTGGGTCACGTGAAAGATTCACCAATTAATAACACTTACATGATCTAGGAACATTGTTGTACGCAGCAGGTTACAACAAGAGAATAAAGAAGTTTTCTGTTAGAGTCTAGGTATTGAAAAATACCTTTGAAACACTTTGAAACAGTGAACTTGTTCCCCACTTCCAGTGAAGAATGGTGTATTTTATATAAAGCGTGCCTTAATTTCAATTTTACATTTATCTTGAATATTTGCAAAAATTTGCACCCACCATACCTAAGAATGGCATGCAGCTTTTTCAGGAATACTTTAAAGTATTTCCAGAAGAGAACAAATTATATACTTACAGCACGGGGTGTTTGGTTTGTTCACAAGTTGTGGGAATGCAAAAATGGTTGACACTTCTAGCTCCTGGTTTTGACTGTGTTCCTCTTCTCCAGTCTGGTCAGCCCAAACTACCGATTTTTGCCTTTGAATCAGTTGCTCCACCTCACCATATTCTGTCTCAATTAAAGCATTTGACAACCCAGCTTCTTTCAAAATCAGATATTGCTTGCGAAGAACTGGAAGCAAACTATTTAGTACTCTGTAAAACAACAAGAGGCAAGACAAACATGAATAAATCCAACTCATCTGATCTTTATGAGTACTGCTGCCAGTATTAGTAATACAGATGTTTTTACTGTGCTCCCCTGCCCTCAGGCTCTGCTGTGTAGTTTACATTTGGGGCATACTGTAATACTAAGAGGAGATAGCCTTGACTAGGTAGACCAATTTTTCTCCTCAGCAAAAAAAAGTTTACGAATTCCAATCCATGCACAGGAATTTATCAGTAGACTCCATTACAAGACTAAACCATAGGTTCATACTATAGCCAAGGAGATGTCTATGTAAAAAAAAAAAAAAAAAAAAAAAAAAGAAAACCACAACAAAATAATTTAACTACAAACAACATGGGGTTTTCAGAGTTTTGTTTTCAATTTTTCATGTTTGTGTATTTGTTTTTGTAATGTTTATGGCAACAGCCTTTTGTCCCAACTATGACTAAAAGATGGTTGTTTCATTTTGTAATGATTGTTATAACATTAATACATATATTTACTTAAATTATGTGATTGTTTCCCCTTCCGTATCTTGCACCCTGGAAGGTAGGCTCAAACAGTCTGAAGAGACTGATAGAAACAGAGCTGATGTTTACTTGCCAGTTTTTTTTTTTTTCCAGTCTTACTACCTATGCACCAGTTTAATAGTAAATGTTTCAATATAAGTAAAAGTAATTAATGTCTATAATGCAGAAAATTAAAATGAATAAAAAATGAATACTGTTCAACACAGAAGTGGAAAATATTAGACACAATTAGCCTATTAACAATTTGTGAAAACTACACAGAAAAAGAAACAAAATAGAAATACTAAGTGAAGGAGAATAGTTGTAGCTTCTGTTAAACTAGAGTGGATTGAGCCCAAGATTTTTCAAGTCATTGTTTTCTGTATCTTTCTATACAAGAAAAAAAAAAACTACAATGCTAGCTGAAAGAAAAAAAGTTTCAGAAAAATTCTGCTTCTAACTAAAACTAAATTCTCGAGATGTGCATTCAGAGGTTACAGATGTCAAACTGCAGGTTTTACCAGACCTGCTGTGAAACCATACTTACTTTTCTGTCTGCTTATAATGTTGATCTTGAAGGGACACTAGTGATAACATATGCTCAATTTGTGCTTTCAGGTCCTTTGCTTCTAGGTTTAAATGGCAACACTGAAGATCTTTAGATAGTTCCTTAGGAAGATAGCAAGAAACAAACAAACAACTAGATATCGTCTTTCAAGTGAGAAACTCAAATTTTACCTTCAAATAATCATATTAAAGTTCCTATACTGAAAAGGAAAGATAGAATGGATCTACATTATTATTTATTCTTATGGTATTAAGTACAAACTGTTTGATTTTTATTTACATACATCAGTATTGCTTTGAAGATTTCCTTTGACAAATCAATGGGTGTACTGTAATTACCTTAAAAAAACATATATGCTTGTTGGATTCTTATTGTGTGCATTAACGAAGACAGGCTTGCCTCTTTCCCTGTGTACTTGCTGCATATCCATATTTCAGTGATGTTGTATGGGGCAAGTCTTTACTATATTCAGTCACCTTTCTGACGCCAGTATCTTGTTTGAAATACCTTACAAGTTCACTTATTTTAACGTACCAACATATTTTAGCATTTCCAAGTTAATTACAGGCATTAATGCGTATGTCTGTACATGTATGCTGCATTATATGACTCAAAGTGTTCATTGCACACCACCATTTGAGCCAATGTACTTCACAGTTGAAACCAAAATGTAGGGATGAACAACCCACTGCCTTTCTTCACCTCTTCTCTTCCACATACTTCTATCTCTTCACTTCTACCGGCTTTGGTGCTCTTGTGAGGCTGCACCAAACTGACTCTCTCTACTTACTAAAACCTGGCAGAGAACTTAACACACCTTCTCACTTCTTTCTCCCTTACCATCTAGCACCCTAAAAAAAGTCAAAAAACAACTGTTTTTACCCAGGCTAAAAGTTAGGTTGTCATATGCTTGGACAGCCTCAGGAGCTTAGAATAGAACTGCAGGGCCAGAAGCAGAATCAACTTTGTAGCAGCTGTCTGAAACACTCAGCCATATCATGGCTGTTTACCTTTAACATGCATTTTTGTAGGTACTTGTACACTTTGCTCATACAAACATTCCTTGTTCAAAGTACTTTTAGTGCAGAAGAACCAAACCAGTTACCACTAGAACTTGAAACCACCACATAAGAATACGTTAAAGCTAAAGTCATAAATGTGATTGAGAGAGAAGAAAAAGATCAAAAAATTCTTAGCACAAGTCACACGTTCACTACAACACATGAGATCTGCTCTTAAAATGAAGGCATTTTACCTTCGGAATACTCCCATCTTGACCCAGGAGGCGCATTTCGTTTTCAACTCGATGCAGCCAATTGCAATTTTCCTCAAAGCGTTCCATCTCCTCCTCTTTCTTCTTCTGCATGTGTGCACAGTAGGTTTTAAGTCTTGCAAGCCTATGATCCCGCTTACAAGTGGCCTACAAACAAATAAAAACTGTGTTTATGGCACCACCTTTCAAATGATCCTGTGTAACTTCTCTATACATAAAACCAATTATGTACATACATACTTCATGGTACATAAACATGTTACATATTTGACCTGCTTAATGCAAGTTAAGTAGTACATTCTCCTTATGGGCTTTAATTATGTTTAAAGGTTTCCACACTTTTTCTCCCTGAAAACCTGACAATATAGAGAGTACATTTATTATTCTTTTCAAGAGTAATACATAGTTTTTAATCATTATCTTTTCTAGGCCATGTTTATCTCAAACCAGAGAGACTGGAAAACTGCACATGCACATAAACAGAATTCTAGATACAAGATAACCAAATAAGTTTTAGTAACTCAAGCATCAATATGATGAAGGAATTTTATCTGCTTTGTTTTCCTAATGCAATATGATCTAAAAGAAGCCCACTGAAAGATGAAATATTTGGCAAATGGAAAACCCTTTATCTTTGAGCATCAGAATTATTCTGATGCTTCTCTGAAACCTGTCAACAGAAAGGTACAGAAACAGAAAAGCAGCCTGGATATGAATTAAATCCTAAATACAACAGAGGAGAATCACTCCAATTTGTGAGGGCAGTTTTAACTTCTGGTATACTTTCTAAATTAGGTCACTTTACCTGAAGTAGTTGTAGAGAATAACCACCTCAGCTAGCATTCAGAGTTCAACCTCAATTAAAAAAAAGCAGTTCAGTAAACTTCAGTTAAAAAAAAAAAAAGCATTTAAAGTACATTTGCTACTCCAAATCAAAGTGAATATACAGAAGCCAATTGTTTTTTTTTTAAACACCTATACCAGCTATGTATCTGCAACCATATAGTTCCAAAATTAAGTCTGTAAGTGGTAACTTCATTGACTAGAATAGTTCTACTTCTTTACAATAGCAGGTCAAACTGGTTCCATGGTAGGTGTCAAAAAAAGTATGAACATAACTTCCTCATGTTGCACAAAACATCAGTTGCTCTGATGTCCTTCTGAACATACAGTTGAAAACAGCAAAAATATATGGGGAGATGCAGAACGCATTTCCTAAACTATTTTTTTTTTTTTTTTTTTTGAAATGCTTACTTCAACAGCTGGTGTGCCGAAGACAGAACCAGCATGGTAAAGATACCTGAACTATGTGTGAACATCAAGATCAAGACTAGACTCCAGGCAGAATTTCATTTAGAAGATAAGCAGTCTAAAAAACAAACAAAAAAAAGATGGAGGATCCAAAGAAGATGAAGTCACTTAGTAAGGGGTCAGCTCCTTTAGTGAAGCTGCCCGGAAGAAGAATTAGAGTGCCAGACTAAAGTTGCCAATGACCACTGGACAGTTCCCTCCGTCCAGCAAGGCCAGCGGAAAGCTTTCAAGACGACTGAAAGAAAAATCCAAATGCATTGTTTTGCATACTTGTCTTCAGCTTTTACACGGTGCAGGAGAGGTATTATGAATGAAGGTGGTATTTATGATATCCCACCACTTGATAAACCCTTCCAATAAGTTCCCATCAATAAAGGACATTATATTACTGTGCTGAAAGAGAAAAAAATGGTTAAGCATATTAGCTGTATCTGAGCCAGAGCACAGCCTCTAAAACACATTCTCCTGGCCCAGACACTTGGCTCTTACTCAGATTCACAATTGCCTAAGTCACATGAGAGAAGAAAATTCTCTCCAGACTGAAGAACTGGGATATATTCAACAAGTAGTTTTAGGTTCAGCATGCACAACTGCAGCGAGTAGAAAAATTGAAATCAGGACAGACTGACTACTTTCCAGGAATACTCTTGTTCATGACAGTTAAAATCACAATAGAGTGTCAGAAGCGATTTTAAATCTTTTTTTTAAAGCCTCTCACTGTAGCAGTTTTTGCCATGCCTTTATAAAGAAAGACTAGAAAGAAAACAGATTGCAAGACCCATGCAGAAAGCATCAAGATAAACTAGGTCAAAACTGAGCAAAGACCTGCTTAAACTCAGTGAAATAGTTAAAACACAGGGGCACAAGTTTATATGTTTACGTGCTGAGAGACATTGTTTGCATATTCTGCTACTGGTACAAAGGCTTTCTGGACAACACTACCATATACCTAGCAGGGAAGAGAATGACAACAAACATCGAAAGATGCAACAGAGGAATTAGGCAGCAGTATGTAAGCAGTGTTTTGAGTACTCAGTGCCCAAGTTCCAAAAAAGCTGAAACTAGGTGCATGTATGTGGGAAATAGAATGGTTGTCCATTATTGGTGCAAAACTGAACTTTACAAGGCAGTTTTAACCAACTTTTTGTATCAAAAGAATATTTGGAAAAAAGGAGATGAAGGCAACTCATATATTGTTTTTTCCTTCTAAAATTACCATTTAAGATAAAGTATTCAACTGATGTGTTTCAAGTGTAAGAAAGAGCTTGCTTTGTGTTGACTTGCCTATCATCACTATTATATCTAGTTACTGAACACGAACCATTAAGTGTAAACTTCAAAATGCTTTAGAAGTAAAACTCATCCTTTAAAAATTAGTATTTGAGAAATACCCCTGTAGCCTCAGTGTATTTTAGCAAGAGAGCCCAGGGGCATTTAGGAAAACAGCACATGTGTAAAAATGCACGGAAGAACAGAAGCATTATAGTGCACAAGGGAAACATGAGCAGTCACTCTGATAATCAAATGACTGGATTCCAAATTAAAATCCAATTTGTTCCAACAAAAGTAGTCTCAAAAGGACATCAAGTTTTACCATTACAGCAGCTTACTCTTGTTAATAATTCATGTACTGTACAGTGACACTTGACTCTTAGTACATTGCATCTATAAGCTAACTGATGGAAAAACCAACAACATTTGAGTGTAGCACACTAGCATTCAGCACTAGTTTTATCAGCTCATAAGAAACATTTGTATTTAAATGTGAAGGCATAACCCTCCTAACAAATACGTAACTGTGCTGCACTGTAAGCAGCACTTAATGCAGCACAGACCAAACATTTTATGCCACAGAAACTCTGGAAGTAGAGTTCTAGAACACATTAGTCACTTGAAATATCTTCATTAATGACAAGCAAAAAATGTGACATATTTTCACTTTGACATTTATCTAAGGACCAAATTTCATGTGAATCACCATGCAAAAAAATAGTCATATGGCAAACCATCACTTTCAGCCAAATGCAGACTGTTACTATGATTAAGCAAAATCAGCCCCACCCTCAAATTCATACCTACATAAAACATACATTCTACATGAAAAAATAAGGGACTGTATATACCTTCCTCTTTGAGAAGTACAGCATTGAATGCTCATGTATAACAGCAATAGTTAGTTCCAAATTCTTTTCAAGGCAATGAAACATGATTTTGATTCACATGCCCTCAAGCAGACAGCCAAAAGTCTTCATGGTGACTACTGAAAACATTAACAATAAGGACCTGCCTCGTTTAGCATGAGCTTTGTTTTTCCTTATGGAAAGGATCAGTCACAACAAAACTTATTTCTTAACTTGAACACTGGTTTTGGACACAAGCATGATGAGTCTCCCAAGTCAGGTACTAAGTGGCTATGACAAGTCTATATAAGGCTAAGTTGAAAAAGTTTTCACAATTAACAGTGAAAAGCACATCAACATTTTTTGTGTGATATGGAAAGGAAAAAGGTATACGTGACACTAATATACTTTCTGTATTGACGTTCAAAATCTTTTCCAAGTGATTGCCTGTGTGCCCCATTTCAACAGTATAGAGAAGCACTAAGTTATATAAATACTTCAGCAAAATCCATATATTAGTATAGCAAAACCAAAGATGCAAACAACTCACCTTTTCAACTCTTTCTTCAGAGCACATTAGTTGGATTTGTTCATGATATTGTTTCTCGTAATGTGTTTTCAGTGCGTTTACTTTCAGTTGCATTTCCAGCTTTAGGTGTTCTTTTCTGATTTCTTCACGGTTTGTGAACACATTTTTAAGGATTTCTTGGTATCTGTTAAAAGCAAAATATCACAATGAAGAATATCCAATTAGCTGCTTAGACTCTTTTGCAGACCATCCTCTACATTGGATGTAAAGTTGCAAGTCCTAGCTAAAAAAAATAAAGGAAATAAAGACAAATCAAAGTTTGTTATACCACTAAAGAGTTTGTGCTTCACTAAATGTTTCATATACTCCAACTAGAAACACCCTGTGACATGTATAAGGGGGTCACTAAAAATAAACCTTTTATTTATGAAGACAACACTGAGCTTCAAAACAAAGACTTCTCCAACCTCTTCACACAAGTGTTAGCTCTACCTCCAAAAGATACAAAAAAAGCTGCGTTCTCTACTTTGTGTAGTGATTTATTAGACTACTGTTGCCATAGACACCTACAATCCCCTTCAAAAAAAAAAAACAAAACAAAACCCTACTCTCCCTCAAAAAAAAAACAAACCACAACACACAGGATCTTCATTTGCTCAGTTTTTCCTCGAGCTCCACTGTACAATTTTCGTCACAAAAGGATAACAAAATTCAGAACATGCATCATATTTTAACATTCACTAGGCCAATAGCGGGAAAAGTGATAGATGGTAGTTAGGTATTCCAAAGAGACTGATGTTTAAGGCTGATGTTTAAATGGTCTCAAAATCTGCTTATTTCTTATTTATTTTAAGATCTTTAGATCTTCTTATTTCAATTTAAGTGAGAGTAACAAGCATAAGGAGAAAGCCTAGAACCATTACCATATTGTAATGTTAATTTCAGCAGTGGTACTTTTTTGCTTTACTCCTGAATACTGAAAGTACAGTCCAGAGTAGTCCAAAAAGATATCATATGCCTCAGAAATGACACTGTAAGAATTCTTACATAAGAAGGCACCACTTGACATGCATATGTTCTCAAGATGTGCAAACTTTGAGATTGTTATGTAGCGTTTAATATGAAATACCATAAAACAGCACAGACTCCAGTAGAAAGCAAGTTGAAGATACATTCTTGCCATATACTTCTTGCCAAAGTGTTTCAGAAGTAGCAATTTATGTCATAATAAAATGTCTGAATAACACCAGGTGTTTTATTCTGTTATTTTATTGCTTGCATTCAAAAAAAATAAATCATTCTTCTCTATAGTTTCAGGAAACTAACAGTTTTGCCCCAAAGTGTCTATTGTATTGGCATAAAAGATCTGTACTAACACACGCATGTTAAAATTCACTGCATGAATGTTTGTTTATTTCTTTAAGGACTAAAATACTCTTGGTGCAGAGAATTACGGAGTTCTTACCCTACACTTTCACCATCGATACAAGCATTCATGCTGTGAGTAAATACTTGCACAAGTGGCTGGAGAATTTTTTTCCCCCTCTATAGTATCCATAGAAACATGGTTGCTCCCATCTGCTTGGGAAACACAGTAATTGAGAAGTGATGTTAAATCCTCTATTTCCATCACAGTAAAATCCTAGGCATAATTTAAGAGAGGCTGCAGAATAGGCTCACAATCCATACTCTGTCATTGTTACGAACTATTACCAGTCAATAAACTCTTTGTGTCCCAGATAGAGTATCAGGTACAGAAGCCTTTGCAAAGCTCCTGCCTTGACCTGGATTCACTTTCTCAATAATCCTAATTTTCATGGAGTCATCTTTCCCCTTCTTCACTTCAAAATCACAGAATGATCCTGTAAGAACATCCAGGATAAGAGTACATCTCTGGACTACCTAGTTTTGGAGAGCTCACAGGCCTGTAGGTGGCAGCTCTAAAACCAGTGTGCATTGCCTACCTCAACAGGCTCAAGACTTGAAGGTCTGGCAGACAACAGATCTCCAAGCTCTACTCAGGTGGAGTGGGAAAGACATCTGGGTTTGGAGAAGCAACTAATTAGTGAATCTTGTCCAGATCACACTGGAAGCAGAAGTCATAGAAAGACATACTGAAACACTAAGCTGCAGTAAGTCTTTCTACTCTGTGCCAAACAGAAGGGAGAAAGTAGCAGAATACTGTCAGAACCTGTAAATCAATGTGGGGTAATCAACCGATCATTCACACTCTGAGTAGGACCAACGTGAAAAGATCCTTATGAGGAAAAGAGTGTACAAATCCACTTTATTGCCAATTTCTTGCATGTCTCTATGATTTGTCACGTTTTGGAATATCCACTTATCAACGTATCTTGGCATGGAACAGAACATTCAAGAAACATTGTAGAGACCATGCCCTCAATTATTTCTCATCTCACATAGGATGAAATAAAGCTCAAATAACCAGAAATTAAATTATAATAATCAAAATAACCAGAAATTAAATTAACCTTAAAGACTCATACTATACAGAAATATGCAGAAAAACTGTCAGAAGTATCAACCTGACTTTGAAACTTAGTTCTTTTGCGAATGCAGTTTTCATAACCTGAATGAGAGGTTTGACACCTTGGAGTGTGTGTAGTACTAACCTCAGTTAGAAAGCCTTTTGCCCAGAGGAGAACTGCTGGGAAACCAAGTCTGACACATGGAAGAAAATTGACTTGAGTCTCTTCCTACGCTGCCCCAAATTGGTATGATGTCATTACTTGACAAAATAATATCTTAATTATTTTATAATTTTGTTAGGCTTAACAATAAAATCCTCATCATGCAGTTCTACTGCTTACTATGCTCTAACAATTTTTTTCAAGTACTCTGAATTTAAGGATATGCAAATCTCCCACAGATACAGACAAGAATCACCGTTAATATTTTTGCTACCAAAACTTTCCCGAACACTAAATTTTCTCTAGTAGGACACAACCATATGCGCATACATACACAATTCAGTTTTTACTAGCTCTCTTTTAGAAAGATAGTACTTCCAGATGAGGGTCCTTCCAAAAATGCAAGAAAAACAGCAGAAATTAGATCAGAGCTCAAGATACCTTAAAATCGTTCCATGGTAATACTGCTAAGTATTGACTCAAAATAGGCTAAGACTTACGACAAACATTTATTCTACAAATAGTTCTATAAGTCATGCCAACTCCAGTTTTAAAGTGATCTTAATGCGATCAGTTTACCTTTTTATTTCCTCTTGCTGATGGTTTGAAAGTACTGCAGCATTGGAATTTTCAAGAACACTTGCTTTCTTTTCTTCATATGCTCTCAGTTTCTCTTTCAACATTATGATCTTAAACAAAAAGGTACCTTTTAGTTAGAATTTTTCTGATTTTTTTTAAGACCATCTTTCTACACATTTGTCTTGAAACACTTTATAAATAGCATTAGGTTTTATTCTTTTTGAAAAACAGAACACCCCTTACCTCAAAAGCCTAAACGGGAACATTAGGACAATACTTACCTTATAGGTTTAAAACCATGACTTTTTTTTTTAAATTCTAACTCATAATAATTAGTATTTCAACCTTTTAACAATAATTTTTGACATACCTCTTTCTTCTGTTCATTGCAAATTTTAACGTATTGGCTTATGTGGCTGTCAAAACTAACAATGTTGCTCTTCAACTGTTAAAGAAAGGAAAGAATTAGAATTTATGAAGGTGCCTTCATGCTTCCCTGTAAAACAAATACATTATGTTTAAACGCTACATAATTATATTTGTAGTATACTATGAGAAAAGGGATGAAAACATTCCTGACTTGCTCAAGAGAACTATGAGCCTCTTAGCTTTTGTAGTAATTGGCTGCATACCCGTGGCAGCAATTTCCCTCAGAACAGCAGTAATAATTACATTTACAGATGCAAGCACATTTTGCATTTATTTAGACTAGTTTTATCATTTCATACATGCCTTGTGAATTTCATTATACAAGTTACCTTTACATTATCAGGCAACAAACCGGAGAAGAGATGAAATAAATGGAAACTGCAGTCAAGACTATATTATGTACAGGAAATTCAGGTGTTACAATACGAGGGATTATGAAAAAAGACAAAACATATAGACCAGAAGCGTTGTCTGTGGTACTACAGACCAGAAGACATGATGCTGCAGCAGCTTTTCATTTATCAATACTATCTCATTGAGCTTCTTAGCTCCAGAAGAATTCTAGTTGTGGCAAAACTGGACTTGCTCTTGTACAACTGCTAGCACATCTTGCATGTGCTTTACAGTTCAAGAACATAATAGTACAATACTGAAATTGGCTGTCAACTATATTATCTTTATATTTACCATATGACTATTATTTTTAGGTTTGAGGCTCACAAGACAAGATCTTGCAAACTAGCAGCTGCCTCAGTAATGAACACCCAGATAATGAGGAGTAGACTGCAGCAACAACCTAACGCAACAAAATTTTGAGACAAAAATGAAATTAATTAAAATTACTTTTTGAAAGAAATAACTCTCCCTCCCTCAAGAATACATAATACTTTGACATAGGATCAATAAATATCAATATACTCACGGAAGATTTAATATCCTTTGCTCGGTTTGCATACTTAAGAGTATTATAAGTATCATCATAGAACATAGAAGATGGACTAACAGCAGCAATCATTATCGTTCGGCAATTTCCTCCAAGGGAATCTTTCAATAAACGTGTGAGCTTGCTGTTTCGATAAGGAATATGCTGTTTTTTGCTCTAGAAAGAAATGATTTTTTATGGATTAAACAATTGTATTTTACATATGCATCTCTTCGAATGTCTGTTTACAGTGTCATCAACACCATTAAATACAACAAACAGCCTTGGAACTTTCCTTTTACATAAGTCATCTTCTTCGAAATTACCTTTCAAGTGGATTGTTTGAGTGTTATCTCCTGTTGAAACTGTTTAATACCTTTATAACACAACTATTAGCCACGTTACTTTCTAGTATCTGGATCCATAACAGTTTGTGATGTAAGAAACCAACAGAAAAGGTAGGCTACGCTAGAAGGCTATGCAAAACTATTTTCAGTTCACGTAATTTCATTCACAATGATTGAGGTTGGAAGGATCTTTCAAGACCCTGCTGCTCAAAGCAGGATCAGCTAGAGCAAGCTACCAAGGTCTATGCCCAGTTAGGTTTTGATTATCTACAAGGATAGAGAATCTACAACATCTCCAGGCAACCCAAAGTTTGCCTTATAAGGCTTTTTTTTTTTTTTTGAAGTCACATTTACAGAATAACCATCTCACAGTGAAGGTTGGTAAGGAGCAGCCACCTACATCAACTAAGTCAACATGCCATCGGTACAGGCCCTAAATTCTTCCTCCCACTCCAACAGGGTAGCGAGGAGAACCTTCAGCTTTTCCTGGCAGCAATAAGGGAAATAAAAGCTTTGATCATTTTTCCTGGCATATTTGAGAGTAGAAATTGCTAGCTGACCAAGGGGTGTAAGCTGTAAACACTGAACTTGAGTTTAGTAAAAGTTCATGATGTTTTGTCATCCTCCCACACAATTATTCCCACTCTTTCCCTTGAGCTGGTGATCCAGATCAAGAGTCTAATTCACTACCATGAACAAAGCAGGTAGAAGAACACAAAAATCAAATCTACAGTGAGTACCACCTCTACCCCTTCAAAACAAACGCCAACAAACAGAACCCAAAATGAAAACGTCATTTCCTAATTTAATTGTGTGGCTTCATGACTGCTAACACCAGCAAGGAAGTGTTAAGAACTATCTGAAGGCAGGAAGACCTGAGAGGACTACCCCTTTGACTGGACTATACTGTTGACGAAGTTTTTAAAGTTGATTTAACAACTCACTATCACCTAAAGGGACATCCTACTCTGTTCTTCATACCTCTGCTAGTAGCTCTCACATTTAACTAATCCAGCAGACAACAGAACAAGTTCTCTTGAAACCCTCTATTAACTTAGATCTTGGTGTACAGTATGACCCATACCTTTGGAAACCATTCCACAATAGCAAAGAAAGCTTTCCTGTACATACATCAAAATTTCAATAAAGGATTGCATTTTGAGGAAGAAATGAAGGCAGTTTATCTGGAAGATTCCTGTCCAGTTGGCTAGACAGCAGATTTGTTCCCTAGCCCCAGCAGTAACACACACCCTCCAATTCTTTTTTTTCCTTGGCTTGAATGACCAAAATGGAAAGCAACTGCAACCAGTAAAATAACTTCCGTGAGCATCCCCCTTAACCATTTTCATTTTAATTCTGCTAAGATAACCTTATCGCTACCTTTAAATATTTTGAATGCCTATAATTTTTTGTACTAAATATTTATTTGTACCGAACAGGTAACATTCTGCATATTTTTTTTTATTTGCATGTTGCTTTTCTTCTGCTTAAAATAATGACTTGTACTTCCCAGATCCTGCCCAAAAGGATATTACAATAAGGACACTTCAAAAAGTTTTGTTGAAAACAGGAAATTTAGGGAGACAAAAGGAAATATAAAGATTCAGCGTGGACTCCTTGCAAGACAGTTTACAATCAGAAGCAACTAAGAGGGAAAATGAAGATGAAAAGAACATAGCATGTTCTACAGAATAAGTAAAAAAAATTCAAGGCTCTCCCTAATAAAAGGAAAGACTAGACAAGGTACAAAAAAGTACAGAAGTATACAAGGATGAGAACACTGGAAAAAAAGGCATACTTTAACTGACAGGTAAGAACATTAGCAGCAGTATTAAAATATACTGTAGTGAACCAATCCTAAAACAAATAGGAGAAACTGCTTACAGTAATCCAAGTATACAGAATTACAAAAGTGAGTACTGGAGCAACAGGAAAGCAAGCATGTCTATGAAGCCTCTTCCTGGCACATGTATGCGTCTCGGTAGAAACATTTGACAGCTACGTCTCAACATTTCAGTTTTTTCATTTCTCATGCTGCTGACAGTACTATGCACATTAAGTCAAAGTGTTCAATTATAAATAGAGGTGAGGAAAAAGAAGGAAGTTTTCCCAAAAATACATTTGCCAAAGTCTCAGGTGTTCCTTCCATCCCCCCCCCCCCCAAAAAAAAAGGATACTTCTGATTATTTTATGTTAAAAGTTGGAAATTGGAAGTTAAAGAGGTTGACACCCATACACAAAACATACCTCCCTTCTGCCAAGTTTACAAAGTCAATTCTCAAATGAATTAGCAGTATGTTGAAGAATTGCTTAGGAAGCTACTCATTAATTCATATTATCATGTAAATTGTGTTTTACATAACAGAAAGAATTAAGAGGTAAGAGAAGTTCAACAAGAAACCAAAGAGATCTTATGTTTAAATTGCCAGTAAGAGAGCAAAGACACTGCATGAAACAAACTTTTAGTTATCACAACATACTGCTAAATTTCACCAACACAGCAGATTGCCCTAAAACTAAAAGCATAAGCCTCTGGAAAATCTGTCTTTTCCCGGATTTACTTATGCAAGCTTCTCTACACATACTAGATTTTGGAAAACGTGGGTAAGGAAAGCAGGTATGTTCAACTATCTTAAGGAAACTGTTTTTGAGAATGCTTTCCCATCAGGGCTTTCTTCATTCAGCTATCCAGAAGATAAAGTTGAAAATCCACAAGGAAATCTTGAAGTGAAATGATCAAATGAGAAATATCAACCAAATAATCCCTAATATTCAAGGACAGCTTCCCAGGATTTCAGGCTTTAGAAGGGTTCTATTTTCATAATTGAGCAATGCATAATCTTGAGTTATCTTAAGATGTTGAATATTCTTTAAACAAGATGATAAACTGAAGAATTTTGCTAGACCAGATTATAAAATACTGAAGTACCTATTCACAGCACTACAGCCTCAGAATCCACACACAGTTAAGTTTATGTAAAGCCTTAGTATTGCTGTTCTGAGTGTAAGCAACAAAAACCAAGACATTTTCCCATATTCTTATCCATGAAAAATCTCCCTGTAGGTTACTACATGTAAATAAGCTTCTGACTTATCAATTATCCATTAATTAAAGGTATGCTTGTTCCAACCATCACTATCAGCAGAAGGGAAATGCATAAGGATACTTAGAACATATTGCTTCTCTTTCAAGTGGAAGTTACTGTTGGCATTGGAACTACTGGAACAAGTTAAGTTGCATCAGATGATTCAGCAACTAGGTATTTTAAGACACTTCTGTGTCTTAAAATATGTAACCTCCCCACCCCGCAACTACACAGATTCTTACAAGTAGAAAGACTAATATATACCTTACATGTACATTTCCTGATATATTTCATGAGGATATCCTACTAAGAAATTCTGAAGATACAGTAGGAGTCAAAGAAGATACCACAAAGGGTCATGTTTTTAAACATAGTAAGCATTAAGGGTTTTCAAAACACCAGGAGGTGAAGACTGCACAGGATATTGGTACATACCTTTGGATCAGCCAAGGCGTTAATGACATTTCCAAGAGCTAGAAGGGAGCGGTTAATATTTGCTCCTTCTCTAAAACGAGCCCCCTTGGCTTTTGTAGCACTGGCACGTTCAGATCCTGCCAGGTCAATGAGGGACATTTTGGCAATGCGAACGTTTTGACTAATACTAGCTGTTTTGTCTTGCTGCCTTAGATAAATCTACAAGGGAAAAAAAAAAGATCAAATTAAGAAGTAACCACTAACCAGTCTTATTACTCTAAGCAGTAAGTTGGTTTTACAATCCAACAGCTGTCTTCAGAAACAACCTCTGAAATACTTTTAAGAACATAAGTTAAACCTTTCTGTACTCAGCAACTGGCAGTTTGGCCTAACAGAACAATAGAACAGAACATAGCAAAACTATTTCTAAGACTAACCTTGCATTCATCTGCTTCAGGTACTAGTAAGAAGAAGAAAAGCTGAGTGTGGTTGCACTGGGCTTGTCTGGGACATAGTTAACGCATGGTCTGCTGTGAAGAAAATTGTTTTCTTTCAAATCTGGGAAAGCTGATCAACTGTAACCATGTTGCTAACACACCAATGGTTAACACCAATGTTTTGTTCAGCAAAAGCAAGGCCTTCTCTGTCTGCACAGCCCTGCTAGTTGTTTTGGGGTGTTCAAGAACCTGGAAAGGAACATAGCCAGAACAGCCAACCTGAAGCAACCTGCAAGATATTCCATGGCACACAATGTCACTCTCAGCAATGAAATAGTGTGTTTCTCCAAAATAGTCAGTGCTTTAGGAGTACTTGGACAGCAGTCTGTTGGTGGAACCTGACTGCTTTTACTTTGCTTTTTTGCATCTGTTACCTAAATGACTTTATCTCAAACCACAAGGTGGCCTGCCCCACACATCTTTGCCCTTCTGATTCTCTCCTATATTCCACTGTGGGGGAATAAGCAAATGACTGGCTGTGGCCTTACAACAGTGGCAGATTGGTGACCTTCAAATTAATTTGGTAACTAAAACAGCTTTATTCTTTGTCACTTTGTATACCACACTAATATGCTTTCAACTCTGAAAGGTGTTCATTTTTTAAAGGCACCCCATTCATTGTTAAGTGAGCTGTACTCAAAGGCTGCACCAGCTTATTTTTTACTTTGAAGACTCACATTAGTAGATATTTATATAACTCATACATTTAGGATACAATTACCTAACAAAAGAAATCATGACTTCGAGCAATAACTTAATCACTTGACAGAAAGGAACATTTAAGTGAAAACAATTAAATACCTTTGTTGACAGCTAGACTATCTCAAAAGGCAGAATAAACAAAACAAGCATCATCTCATTACAATAATTAATTGGATGAGAAATACAGCAATGAACACCGAAGAAAGTTTCTGCTAGCTGCACTAATCTGTTGGTGCCATCCTTGAACAAAATCAGTCTGAACGTTTTTGTGAATGAACTGTGCATCAGAATGAATGCTAAGTACATGGCAATACCAATTTTTATGATGAAACCCCTTTTACCTCATGACAGAGTTTGAACCTGAGAAGACCTGTGTTTCTTTTTGTTTTTTCAAGTCAGATGCTTTAACAGTATTTTGTAAACATTTGAAGAATTATTTGTTTTCTGGTGTACCACACCAGTTTATAGTGTATTTATTATACACAAGAAATGGAAGCTACTTCAGAACTTCTGAGCGGTATTACAAAAAAAAAAAATAAATAAAAAAATCAATGAACACACCACTTTTGTTCAATGTATTATGAACAAG
This sequence comes from Netta rufina, assembly GCF_964035555.1. Taxonomy (NCBI): domain Eukaryota; kingdom Metazoa; phylum Chordata; class Aves; order Anseriformes; family Anatidae; genus Netta; species Netta rufina. The sequence goes on along the minus strand of NC_140128.1, from coordinate 8,831,281 downwards.
CCACTTGCTAAATATTTTTATGTATACATACACTGAAATATTTGCTGTTCATACAATATCTAGATATAATCAAAACAAAGATTCCGTTGTGTTTTGACTTATTACCTACCAACTAGTAAACGATCAATTCATCTGCAAGCATATATATTTTTTTCATTTTTGCTCTCTAAGCCAGAATTAGTTTGTAATAACGAAATTAAAAAAGTCTGCTTAAGCATACCAATGCATTTTTTTTGGTCATACATTCAAACAAACTTGTGGCAAAATACAAATACACTAATTCTGTCAATATAGCTTGTTTTATTTGGTGAATAAGCAGATTTTGCTAACAAGTAAATACATCTACACTGAGATCTATTTGCCAGAGTAAACAGAATGTAGGCTGGAGAAGATGAATTCTCCAACAATCCCTATTCACCTAATTGCTTGCCTTCTTGTTAAAATACAACTAAGCCGCAACATCTAATTTAATTGCCTGCTATTTTTAGAAACAAACTGAGAAGAATCCAAAGCCTGCCAGATACAACTATCAACTGTGTGCTGCCAAGTGAAGGTGAGAGAGGCAAGACACTTCAGCCCAAAGCAAAGAGACAAATCAGCAGTTCATGCTCTGATCTCTTTCTGTGGCACTGCACTTTGTGCCTTATTAAAGATGGCACACGCAGGTGACAATGCAGCTATTGACCTAAATTTGGTGAGAAGTCATTGCCTTAAATTTATGACCACAGGCAAGACCTCAGAGAAAATTAACAGAAAAGACAATTTCAAAGAGAAGCCTAACATATATAGGAAAACAGAAGCTTTTAGAGTGGTAATGACTTTTGCTGCATTAATTCCAAACTATGTAGAACATTTACTGGCTCTTACTAAGATTTTTTTTCATTAGTATTGACACAAAAGCTCTGGAATACTTATTTTACAGCTATTTGCATTACCATCTTCTACATCAAAATATAAACTTTTGACTATAGTTACTACACATTGCCTCAGTCTCCAGGTACTGTTAGGGCCTGCCTAACAGTTAGATTCTATTTGAGCTGTAATGCAACTACCAGATCTCAAATTTGCTTATAATATTCAGCAACACAGAAGAGCAACATATAAATGATAGATGACAGTGTATTCTGCAGTAGGCAAGAGGATCAAAGGATCAAGAGCTTTTAGCTAACAGGACCCATTTCTAAAGCATTATTCTACAATGGTTTGTATTTAAGACAAGTCAAAACGACAAGGTGGTGGTTTGCAAACAGCAATATTTAGAGATATCTTCAATTCTAGCACTTTTGTAGAACACCTGCAAAACCCTCATCTACAGAATTCAACAAAATATACACTTGATTTTGATCGCCCAAGAATATGTCACTCAAATATTTTGTGTATAAAAACCACTTTACTTGTTCTAAAATTTGATGCAGACTGAAACATTTAGTAAACTTGTAGTATGAAAAATCACCATTAACCAAAATAAGTAGGATTGCTAAGTACTGCTTGAGACACTCAGTTTATAGTCAGATGTATAGTGATATTCTGTAAGATGTTCGCTGTATAAAAAATCCTGAGCAAAAAAAGGATAGATGGCTTTTTGATGTATAAAAATTATAATAGGAAAGTACATTCAAGGCTCAAAACAGTTTTAGAGAAAAGGTATTTTTTTCAAGGTCTGCAGTTTGAATTATTGCAATTGGAGAGCTTTTCATTGAATTTACTTCTTCAAAATTTAATCACTCTGGAACATTTACATGGGATAAGAATTCAATAGGAACAGTTAACTCTGTGTGTCAAAATTAAGGTTTGATACAGTTTCAAAAAAAGCTTCTGCTTTATTCAAGTTTTGACAGTAAGTAAAGCTTATAGTAATACTTGCGTATATCTGCTATATCATCTCACCTGAAATACAGCATGGGACCGAGAAGAGGACGCATTTACATCTGTGGGATGCTGTGTTCTATTTTTATTTCCATAATCCAACATTTGAAGGATTTCCTCTGCTGATTTAGGCTTTAAAGGTAGAGCATAGTGAAAAAGAGAAAAGTATGTTTATCTGAACTATACAAGATTTTGTATTGATTTTAAGATATATCAACATGCATCTTAAAAAAAGAACACTAAGAACAACAACCAAAACCAGATGTACTTGAAGGTATAGTTACTCGGAAATTCCTGTTTTAGAATTGAAGCTCTTCAAATACTCAGCTAAAAACAGTAAGTCATGAAAAGCAAGTACCTAATGGCTGTAAAAATTTAAATGGCTTTTTTTCCCAGAAAACACAACAATTTAAACAAACTAGCAAGTGTTCTCTACACTTCGCAAAAAAAAGTGTTAAGAAGGCTACAATCTTTCTTGTACTTGCATCAAACAGCAACATAGTTTTCTTTTTCCAACTTTTCAAACGAAAGCTTTCTAAGAATGAGCCAAACTAACGTGACTGTTTGCTTTTCAATCATTAATCTACACACACGAAATCTAGAAAGCTACAGCACATATAATAGGCACTAAACACCTGCAAGAGGAAAAGCCTACAAGAGTTAGTTAACAGATTGATCAACTAAGTTGTGTCACTAACTGAAAAAAAAAAAAAAAAAAAAAAATGCTGTGCTTGCCTGGAAAAAAATATTTATGGAAATGAGTTATGTATATTATTTAAGAAGAAAAATCCTGAGAGGTAGGCACAAGGTTTTCTGAGGTATTGAGTACTCAGACAGCACTGAAGATAGTATTTCTTAAAGTACATCACCAAGGCATATTAATTAAACAAGCTGAAGATAAATATCAAATCAAGAGTGTCTGTTTGATAAAGCCATGATTTTGAAAAATGTTTTATCATTTTCTATCCAAGAAATTGATCCAAGTGGCTTTTTAACAACATGATTTTGAATAATTCATTTATTAGGCTTGCAGGCAAAGTTACTAGTGATTATTGCCACAGAAAAAATAAAACTCAAGAAAGTTGCTAAATTTCATACAGCTTTCAATCCACAATAACAACTTCATTATTTCACCTCACATATTACGGGGCTTCCAGAATTTCAATACCTATTTACATACCTGATGTAATGTTAGCCCTTGAACTACCACCCCTTTCTGGGTATCTTCACGAACAGCTAGAGGTCCTGAGTTCACCAGGAGATCGCGGATCTGTTCATTGTAGACCTTTAGAAAGGAATTTAAAGTATTTCAAAAAACTATCCTGCTCTAATTGCCGGGATTAAGTTGGAACAGAAATCATATTTTAATACGTCTTCAAGATCAAGTAACATTAATTCTTTAGAATTATCGCTAAACACCTTTCCTGCATTGAGCTTGGAATATTCTGTTTATTCATTTCCCATGAATTTTTTTTGGCCACTGAAGTGGGACTCCTCCTTAGTAAATAATCTTTAGTTTTTATTTGCAAAAGAACAAAAGAAGTTTGTTCTTACAAAAAACACTTTTGCACAAAGTGTGAATATAAAGCGTTGATTACCACCTACTACACTTCATAATATATATACTTCAGTGAGACTTAATCCAAAAATAGTTCTGTTAAAGCACTTAATTGCTTTAATTCTTAGTCTGTGGAAGCACTTGAAATAGCACATTTTTTCCCACCTTCCCTCCCCCCCCCATTACTAACTATTCCTCCACTATGACTTTGTGGGAGCTAAAATATAGGAATAATTTTGCTACTGCTGCTTTATAGCAGTGCCAAGACAGGTGCTTGTAAAAACAGAACCGTGATGCAAAAAAAGATGGAGACAGGAAAAAAAAAAAGCTGACAGCTAAGAACAACAGGAATATTTGTAGAAAGCTAAGCAGTGGCATAGCAGGTCTAATTGAAAAACTTTATTCATATGGGATACAGTAAAACTGACCTGAAATCTTTACAGAAATTAACATTATTGAAAAAGTATTAGATATTATTTACTTGCACAATTACAGCATCTACAAGATTTTATCTTTAAGTCCTGAAATGTAGCCCTGACAAGATTTTCTTTGTACATGTTAACAGAAGCTCAAAGCAACTCATCAGCGAGACAGAAATCATTAGGGTTTAATTAGTATGCTAGAAGAGATTAGCCTTTTTGGCAAGGCTTCTATAAGACAATAACAGGTACCTATAAATGATATCTAATGTGCAGACCGCAGTCCAGTTCCAGGCCTATCAGGGACAGATTTTGTGAAGTTCCAGAATGGTTTATAAGAAGGGTGAAAGCAGCAAGGGAATAAGAAAAAAAAGTCTTATTTACAAAAATACACCCTATTAAATGCAAGATACCAAATCCAGGAACTAGCTTACCTCTAAATAAGACACAGCAACATTGCATATTTTATCTTCTTTTATTTGGTCCATGCAATTATAAAGTGCCATCATGGTTAAATACATGACTCCAGGATCTTCAGGAGAACCTAGCATCGTGTGAGTCTTTCCAGCTCCTGTTGCACCATACGCAAGCACTGAATTTTAAGAGAAAAACACAGACTTTGTATCCATAAGTCAAGCCAATCAGGAACATGAACTCCAAGTGAAAATTCATGTATCTATGACATTGTACAGCTGTTTTCATAAACCCAATCTGTCACTTGGGCTTTGCCTTTTACAGCTGTCATACTGGTGGTAGGAGAATGGTTGGACCAGATGATCTTGGATGTCCTTTCCAACCTTAATGATTCTATAGTCATCAGAAAACTATTCCAATGTCATTTGTTTTTTCATTTTCAGTTCAAAGTTCAATCACAGGCAACTTAAATGACAAATAAATTCTTTACTGTGTTGACACTAAGCCATGAACTTACTGCAGGTACCTATTGTGTTTCCCTTACAATATTTTATTTACCAATTAAGAAGACAAGCTCTTGATGAGAGAAGTTCATAAAAGAGATGAACATATTCAGTAAAACAATTGAACAATTTATGGTTGAATAACTCTTTACTGGAGAGTCTTCTTGTAAGCACACTTCCTTCAGATCTAGTTCTGAAGTCTGTTATAACCCTAACAAGAAGGCTCTTTCAAAAGAGAGTGTAGGTGTCTTAAATTCCATAAGCAGGGTCAACCTCTCTCATCTACTAATTAAAACAAAATACTTTATTTAAATGTCAGTCTTTTTAAGGCCTCTGCAGCAGATAGATACAACGGTAAATAGATACAATGGTAGAATCTTTAAGGAATACAGTGCGTTTTTTGAATTGAAATAAATAAATAGCAAAGTTACCTGTACAGTTATAGCCATTTAGGAAGCCATCAAGGACGCTTTTAGTTGTATGCTCAAAGACTTCCACCTGGGACGAGCTTTCCGCAAAAACAGCGTCGAACACGAATTTCAGGTCTTTCTTCACCCTCTTGTTAATGTCCCTGTGGACCAGCTTCTTCCTGTGAAAGAAGCCCACTTCTTCTTCTTTGGGATCGAAGACCAGGATGTGCTGGTCGACGACGTGCACAACCTTGCTGAAGTTGCCCTCTTTTTCCTTCTGCGACTCGGGGCGGACCCGGACCACCACCTTGACGTGGCTGCAGACATCGTCCTCCCTCGCAGCAGACATCCCGGTTGGCCGGCCCTTCCTTTCCCTTCCAGGCCTCCTCAGCGGGACCTTTCCTGCAACCGACAAACCGGTTAAAGGGAAAACGCGCACACGGGGCCGAGGCGAGACCGCCCGGAGCCAGCCGCGGCCCGGCAGCGCGGTCCCCCCCCACCCCGCCCGCCCCGTCCCCCGCCGGCCGCCCCTCGCCTCCCCTCACCTCCGCCCCGCGCCAACGGCCGCCCTGCCCGGCCGACCGAATTCAAACCCGAGCGGCCCGCGCCCCCCCGCCTGCTGATTGGCCGCCGCCGCCGTGACGCCAGCGGGGCGACGGCGACAACGGTAAGCGCGTGGCGGGGGCGCGCGCTGCGCGCGGGGCCGGGCCCGGCTCCTCCCCACGGGCGCGCGCGGGAGGGGAGGGGGGGGTCCTGGCTGCAGGGGGGCAGCCGAGAGGGGGACGCCCTGGGGGGGCTCTGTCAGCCCCAAGCGGTGTGAGGGGAGCCCTGCTGGGCTCCTCCCCGTCCACGCAGTTTTTTAGAGAGGCTAAAGTAAAGCCCCCAGGCTCCAGTTCGTCCCTTCAGGGTCACATTGTGTCCCGTGCCCGCGGTTACAGTGTTAATGGTGCAAGCACGGGGCTGCAACTTTGTGTTTTTTTCTCTTTTTTTTCCTCCCCTCAGAGGGTCTCACGTCAAAGTTCGGTGTTCCGCCCAGCAAGTGAGGGCGTGAAGCGTGTTACCGCAGGAGATGTGTTGTAAATAAAGCCTGATTGTTACCCGTGCTCAACTTTCAAACGGTTTTTAACGTGTCCCGGTTCATACTTTTATTATTTACCGCGTGCAGTAACTAAAACACGTCTGGGAGCGCTGCTCTTTGGTTCCTCTGCGCCTCTTCTAACCACAAACGCATTGGGCTCGGCAGCCGGAGTGCTCCTGTGGAGCCGGTGCCTCACTGGGAGCAGTGACAGCAAAGCCAGCTTTGGTTGCGCTGGGATGTGCTCAGTCACTTAACGTGGGCATCTCTGGGGTGTTTGGACACCGCTAGAGTCCTGGCAGTGTCAGGGGAGAGGAGTGGTTCCTTGTAGCATTGCCTCTTTTTTTTTTTTTTTTTAAAATATTTGTTTGGAAGTAATTCCCACCGTCTACTGTTTTTCTAGGTTGATCAACCCCAAAATGTTATCCCGGCGGCTGCGCCAAGTTCAGAAATGTTTGTTTCTGCAAGGTGTAAAACCGAATCCGGTAAAGGTAGCTACTTTGCCCAGAAGGATCCATTCTTCAGCAGAACGTTTTTCAGACTGTGAGCTAAAGGACCAAGCCGTACAGAAACATGAAACTGAAGAGTTGTCTCAAAGCACAGAAAGCAAACATTTTGGAAGATTACACACACCAGTGATGCTGGAGGAGGTTGTTAATTGTTTATCCCCCCAGTCAGGCCAGGTGAGTTAAATAATTGATTGGCATCCGTGATTCAGTAGTTATCCAGCAGAAAGGTCTGTGCAGTGCAGTGATAACTTGTTTAGAGAAATAAAGAGGTGCTCTTTAAGACTCTGCTCCACCTTTTGAAATATCTAAATTGTTTTACGATTTGAATGATGTTTTTCTGTTTAAATTAATAGAAATTTGTTATCTGCATGCCTGAATTTATCCAATAGGGCCAAATAAGCAATCTTTCTAGGTTGTTTTTGTGCATTTTGAGGGTTGTGTTAACTAGTAACAGTAGCAAGGAGTTCTTATATCATCAACTTGTTGCTCTTTTCTTTTTGTATAAGAGATACCATAAGTGTGTAGGTATTAAAAAAAAATCATGATAGAATTATTTAGGTTGGGAAAGAGACCTTCAAGATCAACGAATACAACAATCAAACTGACTTATCGAGTCCCATCACTAAACTTTAGAACTATGATGAAATTTTCACACAAGGAATGTATAAATTGTGATGTTACATGTAAAGGTTCTTTCAGTTGTGTAAGTTTGTACTTAAATAAGAATTAAGGCTAATGGAGGGACTATTTATTCAACTTTAGTTGTTGATACAAAAGCCTTTTTTTTTTTCAAGTGGAACTTAAAATAGAAACTATTCCTGTTTATAAACTCTAGAGAGCACTGGTCTCTGAAGGCTTTTTGAGTGTTTAAATATTTATGAACGTAAAATACCTTATTATTGGGGTGGGATTTTTTCACGTGTACATATGTTGCTTTGCAGAGATTCCTGTGCTACTGGTTAACCACTAATGCCAGACATAAGAACACCAGTGTGTTATCTTGAACAGATATATTTATAATATGACTAACCTTTTAAGCATAAATGAAAACATAACTTCAATTTTTCTTTTTTTTTTTTTTTTTATAAAAAAAAAAAAAGATAGTAAATGATGTATTTGTGGCTCTTTCTGAAGAGTAAAATTTTGCAGATAAGTAGTGTGCAAAAGGGCACAGTGTGTCAACTGAGTTTTGCTAAAGCAAGCATCGTTGGAGCAATTCTAAGCCAAGATGGAGACTGCTTTTCATTGCATGAATGGTGGTACAGTTTATGTTGACATGGGTATAGAAGTGGGACTGTTGCATCAATTTCAGTTTTATAGTTGAAGTCATGACTAGGAATGCTGTGAATGTGTTTTTGCTGTTTTGAACAGGGAACATAATGTTCATATGCTGGATTTTGGTTTTCTACCTTCTCTCCTATGTGCACAAAGGTTTCCTTTACTCAGTTTTAACATAGTTATAGTCTCTGTTATGAGAAGAAGTTGATTTGGGCCTTTAGTTCTTGTAATGTCCTAAGGCAAGGAGTTGCCAATCCAGTTAGAAAGATAACATTCTCCCTATGCTTTCGATCAGTGAATTGGTTTTTCATTTTAGTTACAGGGGTTGCTAAGAAGGTAAATGTTACTTTAAGAGTGAGTCACAAGTGAGATCAAGATAGTACCCTCCTACTGAATATTCCTGTTGACTGACATCTCTGTGGAATCTGTTTGTCAGAGATTTAAGCAATAGTAGTTCCACTCAGCATTGCGTCTCCTTTTACTGCTTTAGATCTTGTTTCTACAAAGTCCCTTTGGTAGTCCTTTTTGGAAACACATTGTACAAATTAGTTTTTACTGATCTACCTCACTTTTCAATGAAAAGTCTGTTGCAGTAAATCCATGCACCAGTAATTTCCCTCTTAAGCTTACTAAACTACGTTTTAGCCTTCTCAGTCTGTTGGTATTCTTCACACATACTTGACCACAGGTCTTGCAGTTTTTGGGGCAGATGGAGTATTCCCTGTTCTCTTGAGCTTTAAAGGCAGCAAAGAGCTGAACGTACCTTTTCTAAATGAACGTCTTTGGACATCTGCAAGTATGTTATTGTCATTTTCACCTTACTTTTTCCTATTAGTCACTAGCTACTGTCTTTCACATCATAAAGCTGTAGTGATAAGACAATTTCAACAGTAGTGAGTTTTAGTATGAAACTTCAAAATTTTCATTATCCTTATAAGTGTCTTCTAAGAAGGGTTCTTACAAACTGCAAAACTCTAGGAAACTATTTTGGTAGTCCAGCACAAACAGCTCACTATGTATAATATTTAAACTTCAGCTAGAACAAAACTAAACATGGTACCCTACTTGGATTTAATGGCAAAACTTGTAATCTGCTGACATCTATTATGTTACATTAAATATAATTTATAGAATAGTCTAGAATGGAGGTATGGTAAGCTCTAGGAGTATCATTGAAGTTACAACAATTCTGGAAGTTTTTCCTTTTTATGTCTGTAAATGGTGATCAAACTGGTAGTGAGAAAGAATGAATGAGACTGTTCCCTTTTCTGCAGTCTTTCAGTGACTCACCAGAAACAGTTAATATCAGATGATCTTTTTAGCATATTATACTGTTTTTACCTTTAAACAAAAGGTATTATTAATCCTCAAGTGGATCTTGGCTTTCATCTTCTTAAGTTAGCTGCCACGTGTTGCCAGAGGTACCCTCTTTGATTTTCACTTTTTTACTACCCAGGTTGCATGGAAGGGCTATATTTGTTGTTGTTGTTGCTGAAATAATGTATTAGGGACATCTAGCTTCTAGAAAGGGACAGATATTTCTTAAACATCCAGCTTTGCCATGAGCTTTCCTTTTAGTCTTTCAGGTCTGTATATCATTGTTCCTGTGACAGCTACTATTTTCATACACAGAAATGTCAAAATATTTTTTCAGCTGAGAACAAGTGTGAGCATGGCCTTCTAAAGTAAAGAAGGAAATATCAAATACTGCTGACAGTCTTATATTGATCTTTTATCGCTGAAGTGTTGTTTGAGCTCTGCAATTGGTTTGAAGACAGTAGTCTCACTTCCTGAAGTTCTGTTGCCACTGTTGGATGTTGCCAGAGCATTGTTGTTTCCTTCCTATTGCATGGAGCTAGTTAGCCAAATAATGGGTGACAGTCAATCAGATGAAGGTGAGATGGACTGCTGGTGTGCAAAAGCAGAATCTATTGTTCTGAAGTTGTCCTCTTGGTTTCTTTATATCCATGTCCATATGACTTTTTTTTTTTTTTTTTCCTTACACTGAATTTAAGCTCTTAAGGACAAAAAAGAACCTTTCTCTGTACAGCACCCTGCAGCGTGGACTTCTATTTTGTTCAAAGAGTTTCCAAGTGTCGTGGTGTATAAATAGTTCCGTGGCTACGTTGGTGGCCAGCGAACTTATCGTAGTACTTCCAAAGCCATCTGCAAATGATTTGGCTGGAACAACGCATTTACAGTAAAGGCTCCCAAAATTCAAGTGTTCCACAATGCCTCCAAGATAAATAGGAATTTGAAAAGAGACCTGGAAAAATAAAATCTGAGTTCTCAAGTTGTATGAGGCAGTTTGTAGGGTGCAGCCAAAATACCAAGCTTGGCGTAAAATATTCATTACATCATGAGATAAATGCTTAAATGCTTGTTTAGGAGAAGTACAACATTCCATGTACTAAGTAACTGTTTCTATCATTTAAACCCATTTTTCCCTTGAATTGTGAAATGAACGTAGGCCTACTGACAAAAAGCAGTAGACCTGCTATATCTTTTTCATGGGAAGCATGCTTAAAGTATCTTGCCACATGCAAATTGTGTGGTTAATTTTCCTGTGGCAACAGCACAATGATGTATATAGTGATTATATAGACAAGTTTCTGTAAAACAGGAAAAAAGGCACTGAAATTTGCAAAAGACAACAAATGTAATGAGATATTCTGAAAATATTCTTAAAATTACAGGCTGTGCTTTTTCTGTGGTCCTTTAGTGTTACTGTGGGTATTGAGATTTATTTCAGCAGACCATGGAGTTCTATGTACCATCTACTATTTCAGTCACTTTTATCTTGCCTGATTTCCTGGTTGTGTTTATTGTGAATTTACGAAAAAGACTAGCCAGGTTTTGGATCAAAGCTGTGTAAGGAAATGTGTAATAAAAAGTTGGTAGAGCATGTATGTTTGTGAAACATTTTCTGTAATGTGTAATAGGAAACTTGATAAATGAATCTCTGTATCGGGTCCAGAGTACTGTTGAAAATATTTGACTAAAATCATACTTGAAGAAGTAAAAAAAATACTTGAAAATATTCTTTTCACTGAAAATATTCTTTTCACCCAAAATAAAACCACAGCAACACTTTTGAAGGTAGTGTATGAAAATGGAAAATAGTTTCCAAGACTTTCAGCAAAGATAAGCACAAGGTAGTCTCTCCAAATACCTGTTATTGCATAATAATAATGCCTGTCCTTATAGAGCAAGTGTTTACAGAAGGATTTGAAATAACAGACCTCATTTGTGTAAATTTAACTGATGTAAGTGTGTTTCACGTTGCTGTGAAGAGCAGTTTAAAGAAGGCAGTAAGACAATGGAAGGACTATTAAAAATGTAGTGGCAGCAGATGTCATACAAGTTTTGCAGTATCTGGATCTGGGTGAGTTCCATCCCGAGAGGAAAAATGGGGACAGGGAAGAAAACAAGTTGGGAGTTGGTAGTTATGAGTAGCTTGTTAGTTGAGGGGGTGGAGAAAATCCAGTCATACCCTTAATTATCTGGAGTTCCTTGCTTTGCTGTCTTCTGTAGTGGGTCCTGAAAAAATACAGGGATCGTAACTTGCCTAACGACGTGCAAATTAAAATACATGATTTGTTTGGGAGGGCTGCACACCTGTTCTGTTTTGAAGCTGGTACTGCTGTGTGCTTAGACCCTTGATATCAGGAAGTGAAAAGTGCTCCTGCACTGGATCTAAAAAATGGCAAGGTATGAACAAAGCACAGTCAAGAAAGTCTCCTCAGAGTTTAGTTTCTATAGGACTTGAAGATTTTGCACTGCAGAGAGAAACTAATTCAAAAACTTGAGGGAGGTAGGGTGGGAAGAGTAGGTTGATGGCTACAGCTGCACAGGGAAGTCTTTTGGTTATAATTCTTGGATGTCCGCCCAACCACCTCTTCTTCCCACCTGCAGCATGGCTCTCAGCAGGCAAATCTAAATGGTATCATCAGCAACAACAAAAAGACAGTTCTCACCAACTTTGTTGTGCATCTTTCTCTATTGCGGTAAGGGAAGGGAAGCCTGCAGCTGCTATCTCCAAAGAGACCAGCAAGGGAACTTGGTCTGCCTACTGAGATCAACTCCACAGATGCGCCAGATTTCATTTTATTGTAATACTGAGTTAGCTTGCTGTTATCACTCTATCGCATAACGAATGATAGTGTTTCAGGAGACTATTTAAGAGTCTGTGTTATAATAAAGCAAGATTCAATGCTTTGGGGTGACTCAGCTTGTAATGACGCTGTGTATGCTCTCCTTTTCTGTTGTGACAGCATTAGTCTTTGCACCTCTTGGGGAAAACTAATAAAATTCACCAGAAAGTAATCTAAGCCCTTTAAATTTTAACTTGAGTGAGCCTGTGATCCCAGAAAGGGTGATAATTAATATATGTAGCTACTCATTTCCTCCCCATCTAGTACTGTGTGCCTTATTTAGTCAGCCTTTTGGCTAAGCTTTCTTATTAAACATTTGAATTCTGGTTTGCAAACAGGAATACAGACTTTCTACCACAAAATATTACTAGGGGTTTAAGATCATAATTGTAGTATGGGAAAGACTTGCATTTTTTTTTCTCTTGTATTTCTATTTAAGATAATTCTGTTTTGATTAGGTTTGTGCAGGCTTGTTCTGCATAAAGAAATAATTCAAAGGTTAAACTACCAAATTTGATGTGTAAAATTAATGGGTATCTTAAATCATCTGAATATGCGTGGTCTGTTTCTTACTATTTTTTTCTTCTTCCCAGAGTTTGAGCACATCTCTGTTTATTCAAGTGGTGTTTGCTGGTACTCAGCACCTTGGAAGAATATTTTTTTAAAGTATTTTTAAAAGTATATACTTAAAAACACAAATCAACTAATATTGCTCCAGGGTCCCTCTTCATAACAAGTTGTGTTATCTAATATTATCTATGGTAAAATTGCCGTAGGCACCTGGCAGCCAAGATGTATCCAAAACATCTACATGACTTTTTTGGATTCACTGACCATAAATATTAAAGAACAGATTAGATTTGCAGTTGAGCTGTTGTAAAATTTTCATTGCATCTTAAATACGTCCTTTGTTATAATTGAGGAAAGAAGTTTTTTTCCAAGATAGCTGAGGAAATCAACTCTGCCTTGCTAAGTCTAGTGATTAGCTGAAGTCATTCAGAGATTGAAATTTTAATTTCATATGGAAATGTTAATAATGGTGTGCTTGAGTCATAATGTCATTAAATCTCATTCCAGACAGCATTACTCTTAGGAAAACGAGTAAAGTAAATAATGCATACTGAAGTGAGGCCTAGTTGAGCTCTCGAAAAACAGGTGACAAAGGCAGGTGGTGGTGGTTTGTGTTTGCTTGGTTCATCCCAAATTTAAGGGGGAAGGGCTCTTTTTATTTTTATTTTTTTTCTCCCAACACTGGGGAAAAAAAAATCCTGCCAGTAATATTTTTGGTCTATTCTCCCATGTGCCTGGTGACAGGAGAGGGGGAATGGGCTAAAGTTGCGCCAGGGGTGTTTTAGGTTGGATGTTAGGAAGAACTTCTTTACCAAGAGGGTTGTGAGTCATTGGAATGGGCTGCCCAGGGAAGTGGTGGAGTCACCATCCCTGGAGGTCTTTAAAAAACGTTTAGATGTTGAACTTAGCGATATGGTTTAGTGGAGGACTTGTTAGTGTTAGGTCAGAGGTTGGACTTGGTGATCTTGGAGGTCTTTTCCAACCTAGTGGATTCTGTGGTTCTGTAATAGAATCACAGAATGACTTGGGTTGGAAGGGACCTTCAAGACTGTCTAGTTCCAACCCAAGCCAAGGATATCTTCCACTAGATCTGATTGCTTGCTGGATGTTTGACTTAGTTACATGAAACATAGCATTTGGCTGTCAAGTTTCCCCCTGTGCAAGGAATGCCACTTGGTGTGCAACAGAGGGTCTGTGGCACAGCTCCCTTTGCTTCTCAGCCTCCGAGGATCGGCATGGTTTACCACTTAACTGGCACTTCTTGGGCTTCTACAAAGGACCTGCGGCTGCTGACTGTGGAAGCCATAATGTATTGTAAGATAAATTGTTGATATTTGCATGTGGAATACTCTGGTATGCTCTGTGGAACTGAGATCAGAAGTAAAGGTATAGTCTTTAAAATTAGTAAAGAAGGTTAAACAATAATCAAGAGGAGGTGAACTGCCTCTTCTCATTTTAATACATAACGTTCATAAGTGAAGAAGGGATTGTCTTGCCCATGAAATTGCTGTTTCCTATTTAGCGATCAGAAGATTGGACCCTTACGAAGAAAATGTATTTGAAATTATTTTTGAGGATATTGAATGATTGATTGAGTGCTTCAAAATGCTGTATTTTTAATACCCTTTTTTCCTTTCCATGTGGAATGATGTAGTTGGAATGTTGTTGATAGAAAGTGCAAGTTATTGAAGTGCTACAGACCTAGCCTGTGATCTTGCAAATGTCTCAACTGTATACTAGGACAGCTTAGTAGTATCCTCTGTTAATGTACCAAACGGATGAATTTAAACAATGACTCATAATGGCAGCATTGAGTTGAGCTGTTGAATAGACCGGTACTGGAAAATCATTTTATATTGTAGTTAGTGAGATGTATTATGTGAGAACGTTGTTTTCCTGCAACATGCCGATTATTTATTTGGATTTCTTTTTGTAGTGTAAATTGCTAGTTCTGCAGTATAAAGCACTTGTTATCATTTCATATATTCTCTCATAGGTGCCATCATATAATGTGGTTTTGGAAAAAAGAAAATTGCAGTCCAGTTGTATCAGTTCTTACATTTTTGAAGTTCTTTGTAACATTGTACATAGATGAAAGACTTGGGCTAGGTAGAACCGATAGTTGTTTCTTGCTACTAACTAAAATTCATGTTTGCTGTGTACTTCACAGAATCACAGAATTTTCTAGGTTGGAAGAGACCTCAAGGTCATCGAGTCCAACCTCCAACCTAACGCTAACAGCCCTCCACTAAACCATATCCCTAAGCTCTACATCTAAACGTCTTTTGAAGACTTCCAGGGATGGTGACTCCACCACTTCCCTGGGCAGCCTGTTCCAGTGCCTCACAACCCTTTCATTCGCTTCTTTCTCCTCTCCCCAGTAGATACCTGAAAAAATGGTGTGTATGGTATAGTATATTGCCATTTGCAAGATTACAGAATGGTCATCTTTTTTTGGTCATCTTTGTTTTCCAACAGGTGATGCCATGAGGCATAAAACCTTTTCTACCCTCTATATTATTTTCACCGTCAAGTTCAGCTCTTCTGTACTTGAGCAAGATTTGGCTGGAGTGAAAATTGTGCCTGTGCTGATCTTTGGGTTAGTGTATAGAAGGTAGCTGCACATACATTTCATATCAGTGTCATCAACGTCACTTTCATGTTAGTGCATGCAAAGGTTTGGAGAACTTGGTTTATCTTGCATATGTTTTTAACATTTTGAACTGCAGCTGCAGGGAAAATTTGAATGACTGCTTTACTCTAGAGGGTGACCTTGACCACTTTTTGTCACATATATTTTTATTTTTCAGAAGCTCTTTTTTCTCACTTTTTGTTGAATAACTTTATATAAAGACATGACAACTTTATTTTTTCTTTTTTTTTTTTTTTTCCTTATTGAAGATGAGATGATGTTAGAACTCAACTACTAAGTCATGTTTCATTCTTACCCCATAGGAGTAACAGAATGCAAATGCAAAGTGCAGCTTTTTCAGGACTGAGGCCCAGGCCTTCAGATAATTTGTGTCTTTATGTTTTGTGTGGTTCTCTAGCTTTGTAATAATGTTTTCCCTCATGTATGCCGATGCAGGTTTTGAAACAAAAATTAAGAATCAAAATATATGCTGTCTAGGTTAAAAACAAATGGCTGATTTACCTTATGAAACAGAATATCTTTGTGAAATGTTTTATATTCTCATAAGATGAAGGAAAGATTGTTAGTATGCTAAAGATTAAATAAAACTTCCCAGTAAATTGCAGTGGTATAAAAAGATCCTGATAAAAATGCAGGAGTGGTTTGACCTCTCATTTCCTTAGTTCTAGGGTAATTTTTCTTATTTGCATGTGGATAACAGGGAAATGTATGTTTTAATAATTTTTTTTTTTTTTCAGCTGTGATTTTAAGCATGTGTATTCTCTTAATTTATTTAGGGAAATACTAAAACCCTTCTAGCATTTCTCTAAAAGTAAATTTCTCTACTAACAAATCTTTATGATCCCATGAGTAACCAACTTTTATAGCATGTCTCACTGTGCCAATGTTTTTTTAACAATCCATTTTATTTAAAATAATGCTAAAAGCCCTGCCTTTTGGCAGTCATATAAAACAAGTATGCCTCTTTAATTTTTGTATATTTAACAGGAATTGAGGACATAAGTTCTTAGATTCGTTGTGCAAAACGAGATAATCTTTGCTATGTGTATATTAGTGGTAGGTGAAGTAAACAAATTTAGGGTAAATTAGGAGAATGGAAGAGCCTTATCCATCTTAAGCTAAAACTTGAATCAACTGAAGAGTAGTTTTTTCAATAGAACTGAAAAAAAAAAACAAAGGTTATGGATATTTGCTTTGGGATTAATCATGGGTAGACAGCTAGACTTCTGTACTTCACATTTCAAGTTTCATCTGAAGTTCTTGCTTTGAGATGCTGTATATCTTTCTGCTTATATGAGGTATGTATATAACAGATGTCACTCTTGCTAGCAGTAGGTGTACCCACTGACAGGAGAAGAGAGGAAACATTCATAGAAGTCTTCTGTTTTCTCATGGGTAATTGCTACCTGCTAGTATTTTGGTGACTGAACTGCTAACATTATTGAGAAAAAAAGGATCTCAAATTGATAAATCTGTTTTATTGATACTTTTTATTTTATTATTATTATTTTTTTAACCAAAAATAGCTCTAAGTTTCTGGTAGTTCTAGAAATATGATCTGATTAAACATTTTTTAAATTTTGAGATGCCGTTCTCTGAAATCATTAAAGTTATGAAATGCGTGGAGACGGTGTATATTTTGTTTGAGTATAGAACGTTTATTTTCAAAAAAAAAAGTCGCAGATGAGTAACTGTTCAGCAGGACTGAATGCAGACCTCTTTGCTGGCCTTGAATTTATAAGCAGACAGTTTTCTAGGGAAGGTATACAGATGACGAAGTGAACTCTTCTAAGTGGGAAATTGTATCTTGTTGAAAAGCTCTTATTAGTAGAATGTAAACCACTTAGTTCTGAAGTACTAAACTCCTACTTGGTCAGAACTCCCACTTAATTAGTTGTTTTTTGTTCTCTCTGAATCTTATAGCTCTTTTGAGAGCTTTCTAATAAACACATTTTTAATAACACGAGTGGGGTTCCCTCATGTTGCGTAGATCATTTAGGGGCTATGTCCAAGATGTGATTCATTGTAATGTTTTAAAGCAGTGTAGAAGTTTTGCAGGCTCATCTAGATTATTTCATTGTGGTGACATGATCAGGTTGTATTTCCTGTCTTGAGGAATTTTGCAAACGCTGTCAGATAATTAAGTTCTGCTGTACTTCCTTAATTACTTCTTGGTGAGAGATATTAAAAAGTTTACCTTGTTTTTCATAAATAATTTTCTTTATGAATTTATTCATTGATTTTGAGCTTGGCTTTAGTATAGGTTATTGTTACTGATTGCAGGCAGATTTGATCTAGTACAATAAAAGCATCAACAGTGCACTAGGTTGATAAACTAGGTTGAGTTTTCTTGGCCTATAGCAAAACACAGTGATTAGTAACGTGACTTTCTGCAGTATTTTGGAATTTCTGTAGTTGGTATACTGAGATATTAAGTATATCTTTTCAAACAAATGTTTTAAAACAAACAAACAAACCAACCTTTTTTTAAAAAAAAAAAATAATAAAAAAAATCAGGGCTGGTCTAGCCATTGGTTTCCAGTTGAATAGGTATGATTTGTACAGATGCGGACTTAAAGGAAACAAAAAAGTTAAATTACACATTGGCCTGTATTTTATTTCTGATCTTAACTCTTTCAAGAGACGCAAACTTGACCAGAGTAATACAGCCATACTGTAATGACTGTAATACAAGTATTACAAAAGACATATTAAATTAAGTATATAAAAAATGTGTCTTAGCACAAAAGATATAATTTATGTCCTCTGACTTACCTATGTCAGAGTACCACTATATTAGGGAAAAAAATAAAATAAAAATTGTAGTCTGGAAAAAAAAAAGTCGTGAGTTGACAGGAGCAATAATTGCACAGAAAAACTGCTGATCATTTGAGATGGATCAATTATACGTAAACCATTCTCTAAATGATGAAGCATACATGTTTGATACTGGTGAAGGAGTTTCAAGAAATTGAGTATGGTTGACTTGGGATAGATATATTGAAAAGCAGATTCTTCCATGATGATATGACAATTTTCCAAATGATTGACTTTGCAAAAGTTGTCAGAGGATCTGCTGAACAAATGGTTCCTTTGAGAGTGGTGAAGTGGTGATAATTCTGCATTGTACTTTGTCAAGAATTAGTATATACAGTCCTTTGCACTATTTCATGATTCTCTTTTTTTTTTTTTTTTTTTTTTTTTTTCAGAGAATTACAGGCACATTTTATGTCTTAATTTAATTCTAAATGTGAGCAAAGTTCGAATCTGGTAATGAAACTGTCTTTCTTTCTGTTTTTTTCCCATCTGTGGGGTTTAAATAACGCAATAGAGGATAACTAACTTCTTTAATTTCTGTCAGTTGTAAATGTGGCATCGAGAGGTTTTCCAGGTTGCATCAGTTGTTTCTATATTTTGTGTGATCCCCTTAGAAAATACTTGAAGATAATAGATACTGAGGGTTGCTGTCTCTAAATTCATATATAACAATATTACAGGTTAAAATAATTTCTTTAGTACAATAGAGGGTCTACCTGCATTACCATTTTAGTTCTTTAATAAAGTTCTGTTTTTGAGAGAGTGTAGTGATTTTTCCCGTCTGAAGTAGTTTGGTTCACGTGGCTGTATATAAACTGTGTTTCTTTCAGATGAAGCCAGAAGATGTATTCCAGGAGGGTGCCTCATTCTCCAACTGTTAACAAATGTTCAGCCTAAAGAACCGAAGTAGATTTGATCTGAAGTAAATTGCATTGGCATGTGTGTAGCATCTCAGACAAAAGAGTTGTTTTGCCATTTGAGAATCTTCTAGTGGCCTGCTAAAGTAGGCATGGCCAGAGGATGCTGAATGAATAAGCTATTTATGTTGTTCTGTTCTTGCACAAGGCCACACGTCTTTATTTGCTGTTCGCTATTCAAAAGCTGCTTTGAATGCGGAGTTTTGTTTTGCTTTGTGAATTACGTCCCTGCAATATTTGAGTTCCTCATAGATAGTCATTGCATATATCTTCAATGATATATTTATTCAAATTCATTACTGAGGATTTATTTTTATAGCTTCCTTTAAAGTAAGAGTATTATTACTTCTTATGTAAGAACTTAGTTACCGAAGCATCAATATCAAAATTATGCAAGGATCTTCAGGTGCCCAAGCAAAAGTGCCCTTTTGCTGCTTTTTCGAAGAGGTTAACATCTCAATTTCAGTATTTGGTTTATTGCTTTGGAGTCACATCCACATACAGTTGTTAAGCCACAGCATGTCTGGAAAGCAGATTTAGTGTGTGTTGGACAGACAGAAAAATGAGAGCCAGTAACGTGCCCTGTCTGCTTGGTGCAGTGACCTCTTGAGCGTTGTACAGAAACTGTGTGGTAGGTTCCAATGCTCATCTGTCAGCTGAATGCACGCCTTAAATACTGGTATTAGTATTGCAGCTTCCAGTGTCACTTAGCTTTTGAAGATAAACCTCAAATCAAGCGAGTCGATTGCTACAGGGTTTGCTAGAAGAGCCAGGCTGTCTAGGTCACAGTTGCACAAAGGGGTAAGCCACCCAAAATGGCTTGCTGCCACTCAAGTCTTGCTTCATTGTTCCACATGCATCCCCATCTCACTGTGTGTTCCTGTCCCGCTTTTGACAGTGACATGGCATAAAACACAGCGTTTCTTTGGAGTTATTTTTCTGTGCTGTGCTGTTAAGTTAAATTGGCTTATGGATGTAAACACCAATTCTGGGAGAAAGGCACCAACAGCACACAGACTTGCTTATGAGAAATTACTGTAGAACTCCTTCCTGCTGACCCTGGTACTTAACGTCCTGTGAAACCGTACCCTTAGTACAGATCTTTGGTAGGTTGTCATTCTGACTTAACTTGGAGAAGGAGATGAAGAGTGCCTGTTCCCCATGGAGTTAAAGCCTTTTCAAGTAGGTAAAAATACATGTTCAGTCTTAGGACTTCTAGATCCTAGTGTAGTGTCTGGGGAAAACATACTTTAAGACTCTCTTCTACTGAATTGCAAGAATCATGCTTGTTCTAACCTGCTGGAACCATACTTTTTCCAGACTGTGTTCCAGTCCTAAAAATCTAACCTTTGGCTGGTGCTGCCTCTCTTACAGCTTGGCAGACCTCAAACAGCCATGCAGTGCTTGCTGCTGGCTGTATGGTCTCACTTCCTCTCTTGCTCTGCTGATTGTGCAGCCACGGAGTGTGCTGACACCAAAACTTATTTTACTTGTAAGTGGTTTTCAGGTGAATAAGTGAGCTGATACAGCCTATGAAAACAGGGCCGATGCAAAGACAGTGTCATGAACGTGCAGCTACAGCTGGAGATGATAGTGAACAGCATGTTGTTCATCAGCAGTAGGTTTGTCAGTTTGTTTACAGAAATGTACTCTAGGGCTTCTCAGCAAGTTGCATGCATTGGTTCAGGATGCTTCTCATCTGCTCTTCAGCATGTATAAACAGATTACTCCCTTTGTATTAATGCTATTCGAGTATGATACGAGAGAGCAAGAGAGCTGATCTTTTCTGAGGCTCTGGGCTTAGCAGGTTGGACATCGTAGCCAAGATTTCAGAAAGAACTGTCGGGAAGTCTTGTTTTTAAATCTAGCTTAATTTTTTGGATGTTCACAAGAATAGCCATAGAGTAGACTTTCTCCTAGGATGATCTTCCCTTAGTTTACTCTTTTTTATTATTTTTTTTTTAGAACTGGAAAATAGCAGTCCTACTTAGTGCAATGGCAGAACTCCTGTAGGAGTTTCAAAATCTGAACAATCCTGTGTTTTTCCTACCCAGGGAATTGGCTGAGGACTTCTTGTCACCCCCTCTCCCATCCCCCATTGGCTGAAGACATTACTTCTGACATCGGAAAAAATTCAGCCTCCGACTGTTCAGGACTTTCATGTGGCAGAAAACAGGATCTTTCAATGAAAAATGATAGATATTTTATGAATAATAAATAGTGCTACTAGAGGAGCTTATAAAAAAGCAAATTTAAAATCTGCTGCTTCAGCTTCAACCTGTGCAAAGCATTTATTGTAGTTTGCTTTTTGAGCTGTTCATTCAAAATGGAATTAAAACACTAGTCCTGAAATTCTCTCATTGGTAAACTTATTGAACAGTTGTGTCAGTATATCCTCTGGTCATCTAAATTTAAAACAAGACTTTCTCTAAGAAGGTCAATGAAACTACTTTGCTTTTGATCTTGCATCCTTGTGGGTGCCTGGATAGTTCTTGTGTAAGAAAAGTTTTACTGGATGAGTCAGTGCACTGAGTCATAGGCAGCATGAAGCCTGTAGTGCTCTAGACTAACTAATTGGTAACAGTCTCAAATTTAATTAAAGCACTGTTGTCAGCTCTGTGTTACTGATTGACATCCCGGTAAAGTATTTTGTTTTTGGCAACTTATATTAATTGTTCTCTGCTGTTAAAATTTGTGTGTTTTAAGATCTCATTTCTGTTGAATAGACCTGCCATTGCTGTTAGCATCCATGCTCTTTATGGTTTTTATACTACTGACTTTAATTTTTTTTTTCTCGTTAGGTCACGTATTCGGTAATTATGCTCTTTATCATGCCTGTGAATTTACAGATGTTTAGAGTCCTTTGAGGTTTTTTGTTTTCATCATTAAGAACTGTCGAATTAGCACAGATGAATATTTTTTTCTCACTTTTCCTCTTCTTAAGCTTTTGTAAGCATGATGCAAAAATTTTTTAAAAGGTACTATTTTTGTGTTGACTAGCAGATTTTATATTCAATTTTGATAGTTTTCATTCCTAATGTTGATCTTCTGTTGTACCCTGCTTTGTAATAAAAATTGGCTTCTCTATCCCAGTGCCTGCCATCACCCCCAGATGATCACTGGAGCCTTTCTCCATCCTTCAGTTGTTTTGCCTCTTTGATAAGCATCATGGAAAGAGCTTTGTTGGGGGGACAGGAGTGGTGTCCTGAAGCTGTTTTTCATTAAGTGAAAAAAAGTTCAGGGTCTCGGGAGAAAAGCAGGTTTTATTTATTTATTTTTTTATTTCATATTATTTTTCACCATTTGCGCTGTTAAAATATGAAATGTTGCTGTTTTTCTGTACAGCTCCTGCTTTCTCCAGCTGAGAACTGTGGAGGGAAAACTTGAATGACTTGTGGCGATCAGTGCAACTGAGCTTGTTGTTCTTAAACCCGTTTTTAGAAAAAGCTAGGATGGTGAAGAAGTTTTATTTCCAGAGACAGAGGAGGAGGTAGAAGATGTTTTGATTTCATATTAGTTCTTTTTGTCTGGACCAGTTTTTCCTATCTCTTAGTTTTGAAGGTCTTGTTAAACCACAAGACTGTCAGTAGTACGGTACTGGTTCACCTCCAAAGTAGACCTGCAATGTTCAACAGTAGACCTGCAGTGTAGAACCATCAAAAGGAGGTGCGAATGCAAGTCTTAGAGAAAGGCACAGTAACAAATAATTTTTCCCACCCTGCACCTTTTAGCTTTTGACAGCAGTTAAAGGAGTTCCATGTGGGAAGAGAAGAGTTGAGGGTTGCACTCGTATAGTATCACTGGCAAAGTCTTTTTTCCATGTTAGATCTTTTTTTATTTTTTTATTTTTTAAAAAGTTAAATTTTACCCCTCTCCCTTCAGCGTTATACCCATAGTTCCAATATTTGCATGAAAAGCACTTTCTTTTATTTGTTCTAACTTGATGCCTGATAATATCACCAGGTTCCCTGAGCTCTTGTATTTTGAGATAAGTGAATCACACCATCTGCTACAGCTGTATAAAAGCAATGTTAATAGTCCTCCACAGAAAATAGCTGCAGCCTTTGAATGTTGTATTGGTCCAGAGAGATGTGTCCTAAGGGACTCCTTTTGCTCATTTCCTATCTTCTTGTCCTCGTGTAAGCCCAGTTTCTTATGAAGCGACAGCAACTGAAGGTGTTCTGTGCTCTTCTGAAATGATCATACAGTTAGCTCTGAAATTTGTTCTTTGACTGTTATTTTCTTCTTTTTCTGTGTTGTAAATTCCCCTTGCATCAACTTTCTCCTTGGAGTGCAAGACTCGGAGTGCAGGTCAATCTCAGCCGTCTTCATTTTTTATTTATTTATTTTTTTTAAAGGATTACTTCCTTCCTTCATTTCTTGGCTTTTATCCAGTTCTGCTCCCTCTCTAGCAGCTCTTCCTGTTCCCCAAGTCGTACTCTTAATCTATGCCTAAGTATCTACTGATTTGGTTTTGCTTGAGTGTTAAAAAAATGTATTTTTTTAATAAGTACATTCTTAATAGGTTTGTAAATGTATTTTTTTTAAATGAAGTTATTTGTTGTATTTCATCATTTTATGAATATGCTTAGATATTTTGAATATGGTCACCAAATTATTTATCCTAGAAACTCAGAATATAATTAATTTTTTAGGGAAAGTACAGCATATTTTAAAACATCTTTTCAATTTCAGAGAAGCACCTTCAAGTTACTGAAGAGAATAAACCTCAGCTGGAGGTACCTTATTTCTAGATAAATGTCAGATACGTCTTCCATTTCAGCTAAACTTTTCTTGCGCCATGCAGAAGACTTGGGAAAAGTTTTCTGTTGTGGAGTCTTGTAACTCGGATTTAACTTGGGAATTATCATACTCTTTGTATATTAACAGTGGTTGTAGCATCTTCAGTGACAAAGACGTATGGTGTGATATCTGTGAAATGTTAATGGCTTGTTCTTGGACAAGTGTGTTGCTCTTCATACAGTCTTGGCTATAGAGTTAGGGGTGGTGCTAGTTTCCAATTTATTCTCTTCCTGTTTCCCACAGGCTGTTTGTATATACAAATGTACTAATGTTTTTGGTTTTTAGTTACTCAGACTTTGGGCTAGAATATTGCTAGTCAAAATCTCTCTACTCTAAACTGATGAAGTGGAGGTGAAGACACGAGATTTATGACCTGTTAATGGGATTCCTGCTTCTCAGTACAGAAGTCCAGAACATTGTACCAGTAGTGGGGATTTGATTTGCTTTTGGTAAAGAAAATATTCAGGAATATTTTCATATGCTGTTTAATATAAAGTCATGCCTTTTTTAATGTAGGATGCGATGCTTCCTTCGTAACTTGGAAGTGAAATATTTGTGGATTTTCTTGTGTATGCATTGGCATGTTGCATGTAACAGCTGAAGGTTTTGTCTTGCTATGGTAGATTAAGGTTAAGGTTATTCTTTACAACTGTTGTAAAAAAGTTCCTCCAGAAAACTTAATTCTTCCAGGCAGGCAAAAATAAAAAAAATCATTAAATGGCATCAGAAATACCAGTCTTGAAGTATTTGTTAATCTCTTGACTGCTGGTACAGTATCTTTGGAGAATTAGGATATTAGAATAAGGATATAATTTCAGCAAATGTTATGCAAAAGTTCTCTCTTGTTCTTCTGACTATATTGAGTGGGCAAGGGTAAGTTCTCAGAACCTGGTAGAGCTGGCATTTAGAAAATCCAGAAGATTAAATTTAGCATCTACTGAGCCATGAAACAAACAATTAAGGTACCAATTTTAGAATAATTTTGGAGGCTATAGTAGCTAAAATAATATAACAAACAGTTCACTAAGTACACTTGGAAACATGCTTTCAGCCCAGTGGTCTTTAAGGTTTTGTAAAGAGCTTTCCTAGCTCAGTCAGATGGTTTGCAATAGGTTCCATTGATTGGAATAGTATATTAAAATATGTGCTAACAGCAAGATAGTGGAATGCAAGGCATGAGTTAGAAAAATCAACCATCCAGTTATTCAAAGCAAGTATTAAGAATTCCGTAGAAGAGTGATTATTATTATCACAATAAATATATATCCATGTCATTTTAGAAGTTTGAGTTTGTAGTTACTAGCTACCATGCCATACTACACCTTAAGATGTTTATAGGATATTTTTAATGACAAAAAAAAAAGGATAACAGAATATAAATAATTGTAAATGATGGTAATGACAATTGTTTTTTTGGTCAGACTCCTACAGAACTTGAGGCACCCAGGTCTGAACATCAAAACCAGAGATGTCTATCACCAGACACGTGTGAGAACATGCTGTCTTTTTTCCTTGCTTTTGAAAGCAACCATTATATCTTACCTGTATAAACTACTCAAGTTTGGTGTCTGTTGAAATTAGAGCAGATCTTAATGTTGGAAGAGTAGAAAGACTAAAATTAATGTTTCTTTTCAAACAAATTTACTTTGTAAATGCCTTTCAGTTTCTTAATTTTATTGGTGACATTGAGTAAATTCTTTGGCTGACAACCTTTGGTGTAAAATATTTACCCATTGCATTCTGTGCCTTCCTGAATTTTCTGTTACCAGTTGTTTCAGAGGTTTTCTGATCTTTTTTTATCTTTTTTGAAAGGATATTATATGCAGTGATATTTTAGGAGTTTGAAAGACTTTGTTTGTTTAGAGATGTTCCTTTCTGACTGCATACTGCTATTTATATACTTAGCTTAAAAGTCTGTTCATCTTGACCAGAAGACTTGAAGAAGGTATTTGTGCTTATCTACCAGCTAAGGGAGTGTACCAGTCTGTCCCACCCAAGGAAGATGTTTAAAGTTGCAGTGCCTGTACATCCTATTTCTCCATCAAAGCAAGGCACGTTTTCTATATTACTTAAGTATAGAGATCTGAGGTCTTTGTTGTTACCTAATAGCTTTAAAATTAATTTCCCTGATTTCTTAAACAGATTTTGTATCAAATTGTTTGGATTTTCTAGGTGGTCTCTGCTGCTTCTTATCCTGCATTGTGGCACAGAACTCAGTACTTTCTCAGGAGAAGTATAATATCTGTTGAATGGAGTAGGGCGAAACTGTCTTCTCTTCATTCTGTTGTCACTGAGACGCTTTCAAACAGGTAGTTAAGAATAAAATTTCTGATGGCTGATGCTGTCAAAAATCAGTTGCAGAGTTTGGGGTGATCCGGGATGTGGATTCTTTCTGGTGGTGTGACATGACTTCTTCTGAAGAATTATTACCAGTAATAATCCTTGATAGTCATGTGTACAATGTCAAGACATCCATGTGACATTGACAAGCTACTTCCCTTCCATGCTGTGTTCTGTACAGAATTCTGATAGTCTTTATCCAGTTTTCTTACCTTATATTCTGTACATTGTCATATTTTAAACCTGAGGAAATAGGTCCTGCAATCCACTAACTTTTAACTAAAATATTATTTAATGCTTTCTGGTGTAAATGTCAATAGTGCAGGCATCGTAACAAAATTTCCAATTTTTTTTTCAAACTTTTCTGTTGCTGTATTTGCTTTTCAGATTTTTAGGAAGTGAATTGGGGTAGGAAAATGGAAAAAATATGTATATTTTTTAATTATGTTACTCATTAGTGGAATATAAAATCTTGCACAGCAATGAAGTTTTGCCAATTTTTTGATACATGCTTGTATCAAAACACTGATTAATGCAGTCATCAGAAATTCCAGAAATGTAAGAGTTTGTGTCAAAATGGACACAATGAAGTATATTTTTCAAACATTTGTGCACATAATACTACTCCTCACTGTTTAAGAACTGGGTTATTCTCCATCTTCCTTAAATAAACTATGTTCAAAGAAGTGTGTAGAAGTATTATATTGCTAGGAAAAGTGGGCATATAAATTATTTATATGGCCAGTGTTTCCTGTAAACTGACAGTCATGACTGTGCAGTAGTGACAAAAGCATCTTTATTTTTTGTGTTGCTTTTTAGAAAAGCTCACGCACAGAGTTTGACTTAGTCAATGGACCTGTAGCTGTTATCATTTGACTTTACCTGTGGATAAATGCATTTACTTGATCTTGTGATCTGCTATAGCCCCCTTATATTTCCTGATAGCACTTTGCTTTTTTTTTTTTTGATAACTTTCGGTACAACTTCTGAGATGTTTCTAAACTTGTGTTGTACAATTGACCTCCCCAATATCCCAATATCCCTGATGCAACTAGCAAGATCACAGTGCTACTGAATAAGGCATACAAGGTAGCGTGAATGATTCGTCATAACATTGGACAGAAAGGAAATAACTGGGCTGAAGTTTGCATTAAGGTGTTGAACTCTTCCATATAATGATTTTTAGGGTGATGACATAGCTATGATATTTAGAGGAGATACTACAATTCTTCAATGATTCCATTCTTTGGAAAAAATGGAAGACAGATTGGCCAGCTATGCAGCTTAGCGTGCTCTCATTTGCATTTTGGGGTTTGTATTGTGATAGAATAATGAGGTGTATCAGCCTAGGTTAAGATGGCATCTGGCTAAATATAGCACATTTTCAAAAGAGAAGAATTCTCCCTGTTTAAAATAAGCTTAATAGCTTGAAGATTTACATAAGATTTCATATAGAGGGTATCTGGAAAAAATAAATTGTAACATATTCTTTTTATTTTTACTTCTGTTTCTGTTTGAGTGATTCAATGTTTGGTGCAAATTGGACCATGCTAAGTGCATTGATCAGTCACGTTAAGAAAATTGCAATGCCAATAAACACTGGAGAAAATAACTGGAGTTTTGAAAATCATCCAGTTGTTTCAGCAGCATGTTGTGTCTTCACCTAGCGTTGCTATATTCACAGCCTGAATGCTGAGCATTTGATTATTGCTGGAAAAGCCTCTCACGTGACAGTTAGGATTTCTAGACATTTCTGCTTCTGTCCAGTTTAGACTACGTAATCCTGACCTGGGTGTTACATGATACAGGAACTGACTCGATCTTTCCTTGGTACTGTGTTCAGAGTATACACACTTGGTGCCTTTCTGCATAAGGAACAAAACAAGTGAGGTCTAGCAGGATATTCTGTATAAAAGAATGAGTTCTTCCCTTTGGCAAGATCCAAAAAGAGGCTTTGGCTCAAATCCTGCTTGTGGAAGAGAGGATTCAAAATAATTGCTTTACTATTTTTCTTGTGCAGCAAACCTCTTGATAGGAGTGTGTGGTAAAACTAACAGCTGTCAAACTTAGAGAACCATCTAGTTGTGCACATGGATTCTGAGAAAGCTGAGCACTCCTGGCATGTTGATAACGTTAGTGCTGGGTCAATACTGAGTCTAGTCCTGTTTACCATTTTCATTAACAGTCTGGACAATGAAGTAGAGCGTACTCTCAGTAAATTTGCTAATGACATGAAACTGGGGTGGGGAGGTGACTGAGTCACCAGAGGGACCTTGACAGGCTGGAGATGTGGGCTGACAAACATCTCATGAAGTTCAACAAGAAGTGCAGTCTTACATGTGGGGTGGGACAGCACCAGGCACTAGTATATGCTGGCCAAAAAGTAGCTCTGCAGCAAAGGACCAAGGTGAACATGAGTCAGCACTGTGCTTTTGCTGCCAAGAGGCTAAAGGTATTCCTGGCTGCATGAGACAAGGCATCACGAGCACATCAAGGAAGATGTTTGTCCTCTACTCAGCATTGGTGAAGGTGTGCATGGAATACTGTGCCCAGTTCTGGCCCCCCCAGTACAAAAGAGACCTGGACATATGGCAGAGAGTCCGGCAGAGGGACTACAAAGATGATCAAGGGCCTGGAGCTCCTCTCCTATGACGTGCTGAGGGAGCTGGGACTGGTCAGCCTGAAGAAAAGGAGGCTCAAGGGGATCTCGTCACTATGTATACCTGAAGGGAGGATGCCAAGAAGACAGAGCCAGACTCCTTTCAGTGGTGCCCAGTGCCAAGGCAAGAGGGTCGGGCCAGATAGTCTCCAGAGGTCCGACCCTAACCAGTCTGTGATTCTGTCATTAAACCCATGAGTAGTCTTTTGGAGGTCAATGAACTAGAGATAAACATGTTTAATTGCTTTGCTCTGAGGGAGATGACTACTAATCTGTGTAATTACATGAAATCGTTGCTGTTACTGTATGGTCTTTGCTACTTTTTCCTGTCACGCTCATTTGTTTGATCTTGTCTTAACTTCATAATAAGATGTGATTTTTTTTTTTTTTTTTTTTTTTTTTTTTTTTTTTGGCAAAGAACTGTATGTATGTAAAGTCTGTAAAACAAAGAAGTTTTGATAATGGTTATTCGTTTGGCCTCTAACACATGATCATGGCATGCAAGCATTGTTACAGCCAAATGGAGTAAAACAATTTGTTTGCAGGCAACCAGAGATAAGGGGGAGCAATAAAGTCTGCTGTATTTGCTGTATTTACACTCTGTTAGTGATGAAATTCATTTTATCTCCTGTGTGTATTTTAGGTCTTTCTTAAAAAATAGATAATAGCATGTGAAGTAGCACTACTTTTTTTTTTTTATTGTGTTTTGAACTAATACTGCATTAGAACTAATTAAATTATACGGAGTCGCTCTATGCATTATGATTCAGTCAAAAAGAACCAACAGAGGTGAGACAAATCAGCTCCTACTCTTGTAACATTCTAGCACAGGTACTACTTAGCTCATACATTTCTGTCAGGATGTGAAGTCTGGTATGTTGCTTCTCTTCTTTCCAGCTTTTGGCAAGAACTTGTGATAGTATCTATACTGTCATGTTGAAAAGCAAGCAATTAGTTTAACAACTTTTAATGTAAAATACAGTTTATAGTTAATGTTCTTGTTTATTCTTTTTGTAATTAACATCTGAAAGTCTATTCTAAAGAAAAAAAAATAGAAAAACTAAAACAAATTTGCCTAGCTTAGTTATGACATTTTATGCTGAGATTTCCAGCATTGCGTGTTATGTTAAAATAACTCAATAATACAATCGAGAGTGCTTTTTGCATTAAAAAAAGGAATTGATGGTTATTCAGAACACAAATTATGGATACATGTTCTTTTTCAGTGACTGATGTCAATGCTGCAAACACTCGAATCATGTTTTATTTCTGTAGTGACATGATGCTTATTAAGACTCTTACTAGTATTGAACCAGCTGCAGAGTTGCAGCAAAATGTTGGAAGTTCCCGGTGTTCGATTATATGCTCTGAAGAGCAGAGTAGGTGCCTTCTGTAATCAATGGATTGTATGAAATTGGTATATTTATACAAGGTTTTTAAACTCATTATTTTTGCCAGTGGAGAATGACAGAAGTTTTCTCAGCATCTGTATTGTTTTGATTGCTGTATTAATGTAGTAAAGAGTATTAAAGTAAATGGTAAGTCATACTATTCTCACTAGGAATTTGAACTCATATTTGTGGTAGGAAATTAATCTGGTTTTAATTGCCCATGAGTTTGAAGTATGTTCCTTTTTGTAAAGCTGATATCACATAAATATAAATCAGTAACTGCCTGTTCTTTAATTATGTATTAGAGTATTGTACCTGCATACTAGATGAGAATGGGAGCATCTCAAGTTACGTTGTATTGGAGGTCATTAAATCTTCTCTGCTCTATGAAGTTTAGTAGCACTGCATTTCTAATTACTTGAAAAATGTACTATGTTTGTGCTGCTTGTTGTAGCTGTGTTCAGCTACAGAAAGACAACTCTAGCTTTGTAAGCAACTCCATAGGGATTTTGAAAGTATGGAATGCAATTGCCATAAAATATACATAAAATTACAAGTGTTTTTAAGAGCCCATCATTGCAAAAAATTGAGATGTCTTAATACAAAATCAAACATTATAATAACTTAAGAATATTTTTGTAGTTCATAAATACACATCTGAGTTCTATTCTGGTTCCAAAAAAAATATTGTATTGCTATCATGAAAAGATCACTAATGCAACCAGCATTCAATCACAAATCAGCTGGCATTTTCTGTTCTTCCATTGTCACTTCCAACTTCCCTTTTCTCTCTTCAGGCAGATTATTTCTGCTAAAAGTGCTGTAAAATTTGTTGCAATTCTACAAGATGTTTTCAGAAAATATCCTTTACCGTGGTTAGGTTGCCAGTTGTAAGTCTTACACAAAAACTCACTGCTGTTTAGTGGTGACAGCTAAATGATGAACTTTATTAGCACTCTTGCTACCGTGCTGCAAGTATGGCTGTGATATAAAGTAGTAATTTGAGGCAGCACAGTTTCCTCTTTCTGAAAGCAGTGTAAGTAATGCTGATAGTTGAATTGACAGAATATGACTTCTGATGATATTTTAATTCTCTACTCAGATATCTATTTGTGGATAATGGTAGATCTTCAAATGACCAAAACATGGTGTGGTTGACCAACATGGTACAAAAATGATGTGCAGAAACAGTTTATCATAATGGCATAACAAAACTTCTACTAAGTCACAATATTAGCAGACATAATTAGCATAGTGCAAAGATGCAGAGCATCACATACTGTCTGGAGTTACCAGCACTCCTGTGCCTCTTAGGGCATGCCAGTCTGCAACACCTTGTTATTGCTAGAGCCTGTCCCTGGACAATGCAACCTCTGCAGTGGTATGTGCATCTTGGTAGAACATCTCTTGTCATACCATTTCGTCCACCTCCTTGCATGATCTCAAGTGGGCAGCATGAACTCATTTTTCAACAAGTCTGTAAGGGGAGCAAATGCTGCTTGCTCCCCTTATGCAAAACCTGCTGTAGGTTAACGTGAGCTGGCATGGTGAGGCTCAAACACTGCATCTAATGATCCCTTCAAATCATCAACACAGCTACAAGGAGAGAGGCATCTACCATTAGAGGCCACCTTGGGCACCTCTGTGTGCTGTATCCCAGTCTGGCGTAGTACAGAACAGTACGTATCCTGTGCAGGCAAGAAGTCTACAGGTGTGACCTTTTCAAGGAAATACTGATCCTAAAGCTGGAACCCATGCTCACTAACAACAAAAAGAAAGCTGGTAATGTGTCATGCTTTATTGCACGTGCCCCAAATCCACGGTTCTAGAGCACTGCTCTGCTAAAAATGAAGGACACAGGTGTTGTTGTTAAGGTGCCCATGGAGTAAGAAGTATGATGAATAGTTTGAATTTGCTGGGCAAACTGTGTAATTTTTTAACAAGAGAAGAAAAATAGCCACGGAGTATATAATGTTTCATTTGCAAGTCAGCTGAGCTTCACTGTCCTGAGGACCAGAATTAATCGTGACTCATATTGATTTCCTTTTCCCCAATTCCATCATGTGTGTGCATTTTAAAAATTAAAAACACCCTAAGGAGTTTGAAGTTTACGCACATGAAATCATTGGAAATGGGAAAATGAAAGCATCAAGGTGGCAGGACAAACAATATAGTCTTTCCAGAATGCATACTCTGACTAAGACTCATGATAGGTTTGTTCAGAGTGTTTCAATGTGCTTTGCATGTTTGCAGTTTAGATGCTTTCCTAATACCACAGTACAGTGGATTTCTCTGGACTATGGGACACAGGTGTTTTGTTTTTAAGCTTTTCTTATCAAATGGACTTTTAGTGATATACTTTGTAGAAAACAGCGCTTCATGGAGTTGGGGGCTAACCATCCTTAGGAGATTGCAAATGCTATGTTACCTAGGGTTTCTGCTTATGTAACATAAAGCTTTTAGTACTGAGTTTCAGAAACCTGATTTTAATATCCTCAGATAGAAGCTACAACAGATGAAATTAAGCAATAGTTCATAGAGGGAGAGCAGAGAACTTTCTGAGTTAGTTATTGACAAAATAGTTAATGAGCTTATTGCATGAATAATGTTAAAAATGAATGGGAGATTATGCTCAGATCACTGCCTTTTGAATTCTTCTTACAGAAAATAACATGCATTTGAAATGGATTTGAAAAGGTATAATTTCTTTTGAAATACCCATTACTTAATCAGTAGGGAATAGTACATGAATTAATACTGAATGAAATACTGATGAAAATAAAAAACGCTTTCTTTGTTAGTGTAGTTGAATTGGTAGCTGTGTACAATTCATGATCTCATATTTACACTTCCACCTAAGATGAGTGAATAAATACTTCATTTTTCAATATACTCTTTTTTTTTTTTTCCTGATAATAGTATGGTGTGTTTTTTTGACATTTATCGCTGTAGTACCATCAAGTTGAGTATGTGTTTACGTTAAGCTACTTTGATATAATGGTATAATTTAATAGACGGACTGTTACCAATGCTTATTATTTTTTAGTGTTACAAAGCTACATACCTATTATCTATTTATAGGAGATATCTGTGAGATTTCTACATGCTGCATGTTTTTAAGCATGTTACTCCAAACGGAGTTGTAAATTGAGTCCTGCCATGAACTTCAGTTGACAGGAAAGAGACCCCGTCTGTCTTTCAGACGAAAAGTGATCCATCTTCCATTAGTCTCTTTTAAATAGATTGTTTGTTACCATAATAAGATGTTCCAAAGTCAACACCGACATTTCGGATTGTTTCGTGTAACTGAGCTGGTGTAAGTGACTTTACCTATGTGTGATGGGTAGATGTGCAAGAGCACTGCTATTGATAGTTCTTTTTTCCTGTTTGTACATGTCAATCTTAATAAGTTTTTAAAGAAACATGTTTTGTTTTAATTCATATTTTCATAGTGAATTAAGGGAAGTAGGTCAAAGTTCATTTGAGCAATATTTTCTTATTTCTTTCACGTGTTGATCTTCAGAACTTTTTCAGACATAATTGTAACAATAAATTAAAATGCCAAAAGCTACTTGCGATAAACTCTATATGAAGAGATTTGGAATTCCTTCTTCATTCTCAATTACAATCTTATACCTCAATAGTGCCTTTTAAATTATTCAAAATTAAAGTTTAGCTTCCTGGTGTTTATTACAATTTTTTAGACTGTTGTTCAGAATGTGTATTAGGAAAAGACAGTCCTAAATTTCATTTTGCTTTTCCATTATATTTGCTCGTAAACACAATCTATCAAAACTACTCAAAAAGATGTTGACATCCAGCTTCAAACTTGATGAGTTGCAGAGCAAAGATTTTCTGCATATACCTCAAATAACATTTTTTAAGTTTCATGTTCAAAGTTTTGTTGTACTTCACAGAAAATAAGTTCTTTGATAGATGTCACAGCCCACATGGGAAAGAAGATGACATGATGATTGTCTGCTTTAGTATAAAAAAAAAACAACACAGATATTTAGTGGTTTAAAGGTAGGTGCTGTAAAAATGTTGAATACGTGATAAATGTTTAGGAGAGGTGTTTCCTTCTGTAATGTTAAAAAAAAAAAAAATCAGTACAAAAGAGAATATGAAAACATGGCTGGCTTGCCTTTTGAGTTACTGCAGTCAGCGTATCAAAACAAATTTTTAAACGTGGTTGTTTACTGACATAAGTTCATTCAATATTAATGGTTTGTGGAAATCTTTATGATAGACCTGTGTTGTATGTGTTTAGGTGGTGACATGGAGAAAGAGTAGGAGAATTGTACTGATTACGTTCTCCTGTTGATGAACAGTTTCAGCAGCCATTAAGATTCAGAACAGACACTGCTGTGAGAGAGAAAATAAAACTTTTTTATCCTTCTTCTAAAATGCCTTGCTGCATGGAACAGATTTTTTCCCCTTTCAATGGGTTTCTTACAAAAACATCTGAATTTGAGCATAATGTGTCAGAGTAATTATATTTTTTGTTGATTAAAAATCACATTCTGTAACAAATATGTGGTTCTGACAGTGTGGGAATACTTTGAATTGTGTTGGCCCCAGAAACAGCTCAACTATTACCTATGAAACTAACTCCTTGCCATGCTAAGGCACTCCATGATACTGCTTTGGCTGCATGAATTAATTCTCTCTATACAATGTAGAATATATATATGTACACAGTAAAGAGTGGGCATGTTCATGGGAGAAAACTGTTAACTTCAATTTTTGGAGATGATTGTAAATTAATTTGGATAGAATGGATTAATTGTTCTTTATTGACTGGGAGGGCTAGTTTTATCGCTACTGTGATAATTTTACATAAAATTATTTAACTCTATCTTTTCAGTAGTTCATTGCTGTATGTACATGTTTCTAGGAAATGGTGTTAGCTAGATGGGAAAGTCATAATATATTTCCGTTCCTGGAATTACCGTGCAGTATTTTTCTGCATGTTGTAACATGAGAGGTTGATTTCAGTTAGGATAGGTTTTACATATTTTCTGAATACATTTTTGTTTCTTGATCCAGTTGGACAGTTGCCTTGAAATTAAGGCACTTGAACATACCCATAAATTACTGGTTTTTGAAGGTGCATGGTAATTGCGTGTTGCATAGCAGAAATCATACAGAAATGAACTAGAATTAAACAAAAACCTCAACAATTTACAAGTGATGATTTTTTTTATTGTATCTCAAAGAATGTGTCAATAGCTTTCTAAAAAGGTCTGAGTGAAGTGTTTGCTCCTTAATTTCAGTAAGTACATGTATTACAGATTTGAAAGGAAGAGAGCCTTTTCTCCCATGTTCTGAAATACTGACCAGCTGCATTTTGCATTTGAAAATGTATGCCCATTCACTGAAGTTTTAATTGGTCTTTAATTAACAATCAGAAAATGATTTAGAATTGGATTAGCTGTATGTGTTTGTTCTCATCAGCTAATACTTGGAAGAAGGCTTGGAAGAAGGAAGCTACAAAGCAGAATAGTTTTAAGATGAATGTGTTTA
Organism: Netta rufina; assembly: GCF_964035555.1. Lineage (NCBI taxonomy): Eukaryota > Metazoa > Chordata > Aves > Anseriformes > Anatidae > Netta > Netta rufina. Next base: position 8,795,419 of record NC_140128.1, on the reverse strand, counting down.
AGTTGTTTCATTAAACAGTGTAATTTTTTAAATGGTACTTAATCCTGTTATTAGAGAGGTACATTTATGTGTGAGCTTGCTCCAGCTGCCCTGTTGCAATCAGGACAGATACTTTCACAGTCAGAGGTTCCCATTCATTCTCTGTGCCAGCCTTACGACTTCTTCTAATTCTGTGTAAGTAGAGACTGGATATAGAGTGAGCTGTCATTTTGGGAAAGCTGCTTTCTAAAAGCAACATTTGCCACAGGATCCTGGCAGAAGCCCACTGAGGATTTTGCATTCTCTCAGTCCAGCCTGCTGCAATAGAACTTGTATCTCTATGATGGGTCTCCATCCTTTTCCCCAGAATGACTAAGTTCTGCTGTAGTTTCACAGAATCCTTCCTTTTAGAGGCTTGGAAGGGAATACAGTAAAGTTTAGATATATATTTTTCTTCCTTTTAGCATAATTTTGTAGATTTGTATTTCTGAATCATTTTCTTTCTGTGTTTATTGCAACTGCAGGTTCAACAAGTTTGCTATTAACAAACATCAGAACTGAGAAGCAATTCTCAATTTTGAGCTGGATTTGTTGAGGTGTATTTTGAACTTAGTGGAAGGGAAGGAAAAGCTTAAGGAACTGAGAAAAGCATCTTCCTTGTCCCACTGTGTTCTTTACAACTGGTGCCCAAACAGTTGTCTGTATGCTTTATATCAAGAAGCATTTACTCCCGAGATTACTTTTAATATATTAATCATATTTTCACAGTGATTAGTTTTAAAAAATGTAATGAAAGCATAAAATAGATCAGCTATTCCTTGAAAAAAAACAAAAAACAAAAAACAAAAAACTGCTAAAACAAGACATACCTGTAGATTTCTTTCTCATTGCTCCTCACTTCTTTCTCCTTACATGTATATGAAATAGTTCTTGTATTCTGACAGTGTATTGAAATTGTAAGCTGTGGAAAACTCAAGATGTTTGAACAAGAGGTCAGATATATTTGTACTTCAATGTACTTAGGTTTGATATTTGAAAAATAAAGCAGAGTGGAAAACAAGTTGTGTTGTGGCAATGAACGATTTCTATTGTGAATAACAGGGAAATTCAGAAAACTACAGGTTTAGAGAACATGACTCATCATAGAAATACTGGGAGAATGAAGAGGCAAAAATGTCTTGCAATGTGGTGGTTATTTTGTTTATGATATTATTTTTCCTCACCCCCCCCACCCCCCCCCCCCTTCTTTTTTTCATAAAGTGATCGAGTAGATGCAAATAAAAGAAGAGCAGGTACTTACTTAGATACCTACTAACAGTGCCTGCCAATGCAATAATAAATTGAATATTTATTGTTAGGCATAACAAGCATCTCGGTTCAAAATACAGGCATACTAGGAGCTTGACCTTTTTTTCTTATTTAAAAGAAAACACTAGCATTCATTTCAAATATAGAAACTGTATTATTGTGACAAATGCTGGCTTGTCATCCCTCTGGGGAAGATGGGTGGAAGCCGAGAGAGGTGTTGTGACCCAGTCATGACTGGTTTGGAATATACTAGTGAACGGTGGCCTTCGTATCGGACAAATGTCACTGCTCTTGTCAGATAACCATTTGTTCTTGTGAACTTACTTTTGTTATAATAGCCAGTATAACAATATGTCAAGAAAAATTATTGAGATTTTGACATTTGATGTCTCAATTGCATGGAAGACTTCATTCATTTTATTTTTCTTCCTTCACCCTGTTGATACCAGGCATTTTCTTTTTGTCTGACAAGTCAGGTAGCATAGTTTGGATGCTAGAGAGTTATTGTTCTTCTCTTTTTCTTTGCATAGTTTGTTTCAAATAAATCAGTACTCTGGTATTTTTTGTAGTATCTGTTTGTTTCAAGACTGTAAGAAGTGGAGAGAGTGTCCTTTACTTTCAGAACACACATGTTGTATAAGCATTAAAAAGATGCTCATTTGATAACTGTTATTCTTTCTTCTGGATGTAGAGTGAGGGACGGTTATGGCTAGGGGTATGGTCCCAGCTGTGGCAGTAGGAATTGTGGATCTATTTCGCTTCTGTACCTCACACAGGTTACTTTGGTGATTTTTGTTTATTATTTTTGAAGCTTGGTTGTGGGTGCTAAGTCCTACAGCAGACTTGTATCCTTGTTAAACTATTATATTCATATATAACATTGATACGAACCCGTAAAGTATGTATTTCTTCCAAGTTATTTCTTCTTCTGGTCATGTTATAAACTTCTGTTCATCTTGTTTGTTTTCTGTTCTGAAAACAAGTAGTCTTGGCTTACTTTTTTATATATCAGGAAGTATATTCTTCTGTTAGCTTAAAGAGTTGACTTACATGGGATTCTTTTGCCTTCTTTTGGATTACCAGTGAGTAGCATTCTGTGGTATGTGCAATGCAAGTGGCAAAGATGGCATATGGTTCTGTATAGCGATCGTGCACACTAATAACGTAATAGCAGCATGTCTTCCCATGCATGGCCTACCGTTCTTATTGACATGATAGCTTTCTTCACTATCTTCCAAGTGATATGTGGAAGCTGTGTTTGAGTTTTAAGAGCATTTAATTTGTGAGGAGGATACTACAACATGTGCTCTGAATTGTTCTAGGGAGACCTCATAGCAGCCTTCCGGTACCTCAAGGAGGCCTACAGGAAGCTGGGGAGGGACTCAGGGAGTGCAGCGACAGGACAAGGGGAATGGCTTTACTATAAGAAGGTAGGTTTAGTTGAGGTATAAGGAAGAAATTCTTTCTGTGAGGGCGGTGAGGCTTTGGAACAGGTTGCCCAGAGAAGCTGTGGATGCCTGTAGTGGGTTTACGTGGCAAGGTTTTGGTAGCAGGGGGCCATAGAGGTGGTTTCTGTGAGAAAGATCTAGAAGCTGCCCCATGTTTGGGAAGGGCCCCATTGTTTTCCAGAGCCGAGCCAATAAGCGATGTTGTTTTGCGCCTCTGTGAGAGCATATTTAAGACAGGGAAAAAAACGCTGCGACACACAGCAGCCGGGAGAGTCAAGGGAGTGAGAAACAGCCTTGCAGGTGCCAAGGTCAGTGTAGAGGGAGGGGGAGAGGTGCTCCAGGCGCCGGAGCAGAAGTCCCCTGCGGCCTGTGGTGAGGCCCATGGTGAAGCAGGATGTCCCCCTGCAGCCCATGGAGTACCACGGTGGAGCAGGGTTCCACGCTGCAGCCCGTGGAGGAGACCATGGTGGAGCAGGTGACCTGGCAGGAGCTGCTGCCTGTGGGGGAGCCAGGTTGGAGCAGTTTTCTCCTGAGGGATGGACCCCATGGTACGGACCCATATCTGGAGCAGTTCTGGAAGAGCTGCTGCCTGTGGGCAGCCCACGCTGGATCAGTTCATCAAGGACTGCATCCCGTGGGTGGGACCCCACAGCACAGGGGACGAGAGTGACCGAGAAGGAGCGGCAGAGAAGTGCTGTAGACTGACCCTAACCCCCATTCCCCCATTCCCCTGCGCCGCTCGGGGGGAGGAGGTGGAAGAGGGTGGATGGGGGGGGAAGGTGCTTCTATCTTCTTATGCTGAGTCTGTTTTACCCGTTACAATAATTATTGCGTGATTTTTTCGTCCTTATCTCAACCCTTGAGCCCTTTTCACATATTTTCTCCCCATTCCTCTTTGAGGTGGGGGAGTGAGAGAGGGGCTGTGGTGGAGCTCGGCTGCCCACTCGAGCGGAACCACGACAATGCCCCATCCCTGGAAGTGTTCAAGGCCAGGTTGGATGGGGCTTTGAGCAACCTGGTCTGATGAGAGGTGTCCCTGCCCATGGGGGTTGGAACCAAGTGGTCTTTAAGGTCCCTCCCAACCCAAAGCGTTCTAAGTTTGAAATGTTCTGCTAAGCACCTTATCCAGCTCTATCTGAATAGCTGCCACTTAAGGAAAAATTACTTCAGACAACAGTGAAAAGTGCCAACGATATGATATAAGAATACCAGAGAGAAGTAAATGTACAATCATCCCTTCTGTGAGTATGTTGGTCTTCAGAGAAAGTGCAGAACAGTGCTGGAGGAAAAAACCTGCATTTTCCGAGGAAGGTGGATTTGAGATTGGAATTTTATTATCGGTGATCTTGGCATTAAGATGTTTAAGTAATAACACTTGCTGATGGCAGAGAGGATGGTCCTTGTCATTAGGCGGCAGAGATTTTTAGATTAAAATAAGTGGATAAACAGGGCTGGAGGGTTAAAGAAAAAAAAAAGCAGTGCAAGATCATTCTTTTGGGAATAACGGGCTTTCAGTTTTTAGAAGAAACTCATCTGTTGGAAACAGTAATGGAGAAGGCCCTATGTGTACCAGTTAATTGTAGCTTTTTCCTGTGGTATCTACACGTCAAGTGACAAGGTGAGAGTTTGGGCTGAAAGGCAAATGGCTGGTGTGCCATGTCGGTGAAAAAGAGAGATCAACAATGAAGAGCTCATACCTGGGATAGAAGACTGCTTGACATAGTACTTCCTGTACGATATTTCAACTCATCTTGGATATTTTGTACCATTTGTCCAAATCCCTTTGAGATCATTTCAGTGTTGGAAGAAAAAGAAAAACAAAACAAAACATTTTTTGAAAGATCAGCATCAACATGAACTGCCTGAAAGAATTAAAGTTAGTAGCAGTAAATACAAATTATACATCTAAAGGAGCAGATGACTTTTAGAACATTACAAAGCTCTTTCCCTTAAAAAAAAAACATAAAACAGACTAAAAGTTACAAGCTTTCTCACTAGTTCCAGTATTTTACATATTCTTAGGGGAACTCATGTAGTTTCAATTTATGAATGTCATGTTTGAGTTTGGATTTCCTAATATTTTTCCAGTCTCTTTTTGTTGCACAGTAAAAGAAAAGTAGTTGGAAAGGCTATCAGATGTAATGGAGTACATTTTATTAGAATCGGCACATAATCAGAAGCACAATTGCAGATTACATCAGTCATAGGAAAATGAAGTGCTTAAAAGATATTTATTAGGAGATAGCTTGTCAGTGAAAAGTTTTTGTATGGAGAATAAGGAAGATGAACTTCTTGTATTTATGTAGCTATCCAAGAGCGAGCTAGCTAGTTGTAAAATGAGGGCTATAAAGTTTTTGTTTGTTGTTATGTGTGTGTCATGAAGGAGCCGAATGGTTTCTAAAATGTACAGTCACAAACTGATTATAAAATTCCCAAGGGGAACTCTGATGGGGCTATCATAACTTAACAATGGAATGGTGAGTCACTGCTGGAGGAATTCATGTAATAATCTTTTCTGGTATTTATAGGACCATGAGGATAAAATGTCATTTAATTTTATTTGATTAAAAACTACTAGGTGAGAAAGGAGAAGAAAAAAAATGAAGCATTTTTCTTCTGTCTCAGGCATGAAAGATGACTGGAATATATTTAAAAAAATAATTATCAAGCAATATACTATAGTGATTAAAATCTGATCAATGCTTCAAAATATTTGTGTTACTAGTAAAATTAATTTATTTGATTATTTAATGTGATTTATTTGTAGTTTTAGTTTCTAGATGCAAAATGTTGCTTTTGAGTGGAACAACTAGACTGAGGCATCTTCGTGAGTTCTAGCTTGCCAGTGTAGGCATATATATGTCACCGTTCAAAGATTATCCATAGAAAGTTTTTATTTACCTTGAAAAGTTATGCCAAGCTGTACTTAATTTAGCCTTACCTAGGTTTGCTGCGATGCCAAAAATTCTTGAGCCTATTCTATTAATGCTGGTGATGCAGTGTTTTATCTAACATTGTGTATTCTGTCCTGCACTCACTTCACTTGATTCAGAGCTGTTTCCTTTTTTATGTCCTGATCTCAGTTTAAAGATTGTTACTGTTTTCAGCTGTTGCCTCTAAAAGGTTTGTGTTTTGTCTCCCTTTGCTTCCCCCGTCTCTTTTTTTCTTCCTTTTTCCTTGGTTTTGGTTTTGTTTCCATTATTTATTTATTTATTTATTTATTTTCAAGAAAGGGCAGTATAATTTGAGCATGTGTTCATTCGCAGTGAATGCTTGCACGAATTCTTAACTAAAGCTTTCAGATGCTGTCACAATATTGAGAGCTTGTCACTGTGTCGTTGTACAACAGTCCATATCCTCTCTTTTCTTCTCCTTTGCACTGCCAATATTCATTTTCTGTTTCTGTATAAGACCTTCTGTATGGTTCATTAATATTCAGCATGTGTAAAGGGTTTACTGAGCTTAAAGTTAATCAAATTAAAATTAGGGAAAGCAGAGGCAGATATTGCTGAGGAAAGGTGAGATTGTTAAGCAAAATAATAAAGATAAGTATTCTTAATTGACACAAGATCCACAAAATCTTCAAAAATTCCTTTGGGAGAATATTTAAGTTTTCTCAATATATAGTTGCCAAAAATGTCCCTAACTCCAACTTGTCATGCTTTCTGCTATTCAGACTTGATAAAATAATGGACCTTGAGACATTCCAGTGAAAGAAAAGACACAAAGGATCAAACTGATATAATACTTTCTAGGGTTCACCTAAGAACAGTTTGATATTTGGAAAAAGAACAGATGTGCAAACAACAAGCAAACTGGTAAGCCCATCAGTGAAAAGACTATGAAAGAGTATGTTTTCAAACTTCACCTTACTTGTGACTTTGAGTGGAATAAAATTGTTGTTTCAATTTTTTTTTTTAAATTTTTTTATTTTTTAAAGAAGACATAAACATCTACTTGCTTTTATCACTTCCTATGCCTTCCTTGACAGCACTATAATTCCTTTTTAGGAAGGTAATGCTGAGGTTTTCACAGACTCGTGTGGTGAACTTCTAGCTTATGATTTCAAATAAGAGTATTTCTTTTTCTTCTTCTTTTTCTTCTTTTCTTCTTTTTTTTTTTTCTTAACAAAAAGCAAACAAGAAACAACAATAACAACAACAACAAAAAACCCACACTCAATTGAGATGATGTTATTCATGTTGTTTAAACTTATATTTTCCAAGAGGAATTATGATGCAAATTAGGTTGTTTTTGAGTTTTCACCTTGCAGGATTTTCTTTGATATTTCTTTGAATTCATGTTATTTGTTTGCAATTCCCTAAGCTAAATGCAGAGTTAACAACTATACTTCTATATTAATAATTTCCATTTAAGAGGGGTAATAATATTTTGTTAATTAGCTCAATATCCTACTCAATATCCAGTACTGGACTTTACCAAGATCTTACAAGTAACAGTACAGTGCAAAAAACAAAACAAAACAAACAAAAAAAAACATTTCTCTTCCCCTGTAAGAGAAAGAAGAGTTCCCTGAAGCTGATCAATAATGATAAATGATGTTTTTGATAGCTTGGAGTTAATGTATGCAAATATTTTCAAAATCTAGCTGAACTCTTGTATGTAGATATGTATTTAAAAAACAAACAAACAAACAACAAAAAAAAACAACTGCATTTTTCTGTCTGTTTCAGTTTTGTGAATGCTTAAATAGATTGTGGAGACAGTAGGGGCATTACGTTGTTGGCACTGGGTGTTTTGCTCAAAAGGCATGCTACTTTTGCTCTTGCTTCACCGCTTGGTGATAGAATGGCTCGGGTTGGAAGGGACCCTAAAGATCATCCAGTCCCACTCCCCCATAGGCAGGGACGCCACCACTGGATCAGGTTGGTCAGGGCCTCATCTAATCTGGTCTTGAACACCAGGGACAGGGCATCCACAACCTCTCCGGGCAGCCAGATGTAGTCATAGCACATATTTGCACAAGAAAAATTTGTCACATACCACTGGATTTTTTTTTTTTTTTTTGCATGCAAAGACTTTGGAAACTGTGCAAAGGCAGCAGTAATCCTTAGTCACAGCTGATCAGAGAGAGAATTGGGGTCAGACTATTCCTGCACTGGGTGCCAGAGTAACAACTTCAAGAAGTTGTTTGTGACAACTTCTTTGATTGCATCTGGAAAGGAGTGGACTTTGTTAACATTTCTGCATACCATGGTGCTTGCCTTTGGAAGAATAGTTTTGGTGTAATGCAAAGTCAGTGTTGATTACCACACCCTGCACCTGAAATTACTGGGGGTTGCGTGTACATATTATGTTGAAGGGTTTTTTGACTTTTTTTTTGTCTGTGTATTTTTAGTGCTTTAATAGATATATTTTTTAACCTGTTACTCTTATTTGTAATGGAGCAACATTTAAAGACAGATATTGAAGTTCTTATGGCAATAAATTTAGGGATTAAATGATGTGTTTGAGTAACAGAACTGTCTTATACATACTGCTCACAGAAAAAAAATATTATATTCTGTGTCAATTCTTTGGTTTTTCGTATGAATGATGCAATTTAATATTGGTCATTAGTTTCACACATATATATATATACATATATATATATATATACATACACAATTTCATGAATAGTCAATTTTATTGTTATGGGATTTCCATAAAAAGATCAAGGGATTTCCTTAAACAAAGCTTTTCTATATTTTTTCTAAAAACTGTTTCTGGAAAAGCGTTTGTGCTTTTCCTCATTCTGGTCTTCATTGCCTTTGAATTTCCCTTTGTATCCAAAGGGACTTTGTGGTTGAATCTTGTTATGAAAGGATGCAAAATTTCCCTTAAAGGGTTTGGAGTGTGTAATTTTTGTAAATAAGTTTAGTTAACATGAATTCTATGTAATTTAATATGATTTTGCTTGACAAGTAGTTCTTAAAAACTGTTTCATATTCAAAAATAATTTGAGGTGAAAAAATCCATAATTCATAATGGAGGATATGGAGAATCTATTCTAGTTTAGTTTAGTTGCATGGAGTCGGATTTCTGCCCCTTTCAGTAGAGGTCAGTTAAATCAACTGAGAGGAGACAGTTATGGGAATTCAGAGATGGAAAAGCCAGGGAAGATGTTTTTATTCTCATTTTTACTTGGGTTAAAATACACTGTTACAAAACGATAAAAATCTTTTTCTTTTCTGAACTCCAGTATGTTTTCCCTAGACTATAGAATTATAGATACTTTCCTAGTAATTTAGAAAGGAAATAAATACATCTGAAGTGGAAGTGCAGTCATACAACCTCTGAATTGCTAAGTGAAGAGCCAGCAATTTCTGTCAACAAAATCGTTCTTGACTTCTAAGTAGTTAAGTAGCAGTGTTGTCAGCCTAAAGGAGTAAAGCATATGGGGCAGCTGCTAAAAAGAGTACTGCTGTTTTACAGATCAAAAAAACTTAAAACACCATTGAATTCTAGTTTGCTTCCTTGTATTTCTCACTTCAGCAGGGTCCGATAGCCCAGCCCACCTTGCTACAGGATGGCTGCAAAAGCGTCCTGGTCAGCCTAGTGGTCAAAGGGACTCTGACTTCAGGAACCTCTCTGGAGTGAGTCTACTGAAACTGTAGGGCAGTCTCCCTTCCTTGCAAATGATTTTCTCCAGATGTCCTCTTCTGTGAGTGTGGCTGAGAGTCAGCCAGTTCTTTGAAGTCATCTTATCTCTGTGTGAGATTTGATGACAGCATCACCCTTCTCAAATATGAGACCAAGTCTCTTGTTGCTGGTTTTCATCAAATTTTGATGGTGGGAATATGAAATTTGTATTTCTCTCTGGGAACTTGGGGCTCTGTGTACCTGTGCATCATTTTGTTTGAGCGCAGTCAAAGTTACAAAAAAAAAAAAAAAAGACTGTGGTATATGATAGCTATTCCTCAGAAGCACAGTAATGGACATTGTTTATCAAAAGGTGTAACTTAAGCCCTCAGAGTATTTCACATCTGACAACTGAAATGTGGTAAGCATTCCTGTCCTACTCTGTTTAGTTAACGCGTGTCATGATGGTAGTCAAGTTAAAGCAGGTTGGGGCTTCAGTGTATTTTGGTAACCTAAATACATAGCCCCGTCCTTGCACAGTGAACCTGAAATCAGTGATACTGCCTTCAAAACTTACATTTTCTGCACTGGTCAGGTCAGTCCCAGTCAGTATATATGTGTGCCTGTGCTGCCATCACACTTTAATCTGTGGTATAAAACTATGGCAGTGTAATTTTTTTTTTATTGATACACAAATCTGTAAGTCCTCTTTTCAGATAGACTTACAAAGCAGATGGTGCTGATTGCTTCCTATAGCCCCATGTCTTACCTAGCTTTATATGCTTCAGTACAAGCAAGTTCAACGAAGCATTGAAATAAATAGCTGGACAGAAGGACTGGAAATAAGTGCAAAGAATATGAAGTTGTAGTTGGTTGTACCAAATTATTGTTCTTCTGTTATAGTTGGAGAGGGGGGTCCCAACCATCCAGAAAGGTTATTTTGAAATGATTTCATATTTTGAGCAGAATTGCAGGTATTTCCAAAAAGACATTTTGGGACTATTGAAAGGTATATTTTCCTCGAGCATATGAGAAAGATGAACAAAAGAAGCTTTAAATCGTCAGTTTATTATGGTTCTATTCTAAGGTAATGGTGTTGTCTTTTGTGTTCCACAGTGTTTCCTTGATATGACATTTGGAGCCGGAGGTCATACAACAGCTCTTCTTGAGAAAGCCAGCGACATTACCGTGTATGCACTAGACAGGGACCCCACAGCTTATAAAATAGCTCAGCAGCTTTCAGAATCTTACCCGTAAGTTGTCTTTCCTTCCTTAAATATGGTTGAGATAAGCTTGACACTTACCGTGTTGTCGTATTATATATACAATATAATATTCTTACAGTTTTAATAGATAGTTTGTAACCCCTTATTGTAGCATAACATTATGTCTGTGTGGTCCAGTTGGATTTATTTATAATGTTTATATACAAGTCTTTGTGAGTTTTTTGGAGTTAAATGCATATTTTGTACTCTGTTAATTTTAAGTGTGGTTCTAGTAGCTCATTTTAAATATAAAATTTATATTTTAAAAGGAATTCATATGCTCTGCTTCCTTTGAGATTATTCTGATGGCAAAATTGTGCAAAAACATATTTCATGATTTTGCTAATAAATATTACACAACAGAGGAGGGAATAATATACTTTAAAATTAATTACTGTTGTAATTTCTATATAGATCACTATGAATATTATTTTTTTTAAATGACATTTCAGTTTTAGGCCTGCTGAATATTGTGTCAATTGTACTACTGACTTCAAAGCTACTAACCAATTTAATACGCTACTGTTTCTGTATAAAGACTTTAGTTCATGCTTCAATTTTCTTGTTAAATAGTGCTTAATTTGCTAAAGGAACATTGACTAAATTCCAATTTTTAGTTCTAGTTATACAAAGGTCTTGTTTCGTTATTTTGTTCAAGAAACAACCCAGTCAGAGCATGCGTGCACTTATGCACAAGTATGCTACATGTAGAGATGAATATACTTTTCAGGAAGTTCTGTTGTTTAAATTTCACCAAGAAATAGAAATATGTAGATACTACATAATATAGAATAATTAATACTTCAGTATAGGGAGAGTAGTAACGGGACTATTTATATCAAAAGAGATTTTTCATAAGGAGAGGGAAATCTTTCCAACAAGGTGAAAAGCGAAAGACATGGATAAAGAAACACATGGTTAGTCATGTTTCCCGGCATGAAAAGGAGTTCAAAGGCAGCAATACTATGTAAGCAATGTTGAAGGTATTTTTTACTTTCTCTTAAGAATGGTTTAACTGTGCCTTCCTTTCTTCATGTGCCATTGTCAGATGCCCAGTGGGAGAAGTTGAAGCATGTGACAAGAAAGCATAGATAGTTTTATCTGACTTTGTAAGACCACTTATATATATTTCTCCAAATTTGCAATTCTTTGTGGGCTGAAGTGACATATAGCTTTTACTTATATATTTGTGGGATTACTCTTCCAACTGTAATTTCTCCATTACAGGAGAATGCTGTTTTTGACAGATTTGTGTGGAGATTATAGGCAAGGAAAAGTCCTTTTTTTTTTTTTTAAAAAAAAAAAAAAAGCCAGCAAATAGATTCCACTGGATGCTATTGAAATTGCAACATTTTCTCTAATAAGCCTCCTTTTTCATTTTGTCACAGAAAAATAAAAGTAAGAATCCAGATTAAAGCTAATACTGTATGTAAAAATTTTCAGATACATCCACACAACATAATACAATATTGAACAGTCCCCTGTCTCTAAATATATGTATTTTTAAAGTGTTCTATGCGAACCTGATGTGAAGGAAGTGTATTTTCCAGATAGATGAAGAGATTTTTCACATGTTGGATGTTTTTCTGCCAATGTCTGTCTGGCGTCATTAATTCTCTACCTGCAAAATGAACTTTACTTGATATATTATTACATTTGATATAACTTACTACGGTATAAACAAAGTAGTACTTTAATTTCCTGCTTTTATTCGTACACTCATGTTAAACATACTCAGTCATATAAATGTTATCTACTTTTAGAGATGCAAGTTATCCTTAAAAGGCAGTGGATTCTTAAATGAGTATTAAATTGAATTTGATAGAAAAAAAAATTAATGACTGAAAGATGAATCCATGCTACTTGAATGTGTCTTGTAAGATACAGAGCTGTATTCTTGTTTTCCATCATCTTACATCTTTCCCATTGGAAAGAACAGGTGGGTTGACTTTCAAAAGGTGAATATATCTTTCTTACGATAGCTAATGTTGAAAGTTAAATTAGCCATCTTAAGATAAAGAATGTTCCTATCTGAAATATGTTCTAATTATTAATTTGCTTTCCCTGAGATGTCAGTTACATAAAAAATTAAGAGGGCAGGAGCGGGAATAAGTATACTAGTGACAAATAAGAGTTTTAAGTTAGGGTCTGCTAACAAATCAATTGTAATTGTATTACAAGATTCAGAGCTTTAATTTTTTGGTATTCATTAAATGATGGTTAATCTTTTTTTTTTTTTTTTATTATTATTGTGTATTTTCTGCACTATTTTAGAAATTGATAAAATTCTGATAAGAGGATTAATTCAAGTCTGTGTTGGCACCAAGGGTCAGGGAATTCATCCAAATGAAATCTTTATCTGGTCAGGTTTACTGTCAATTGAGTTCTCTTACTTGGTTTACCAGGCAGACACAAAAATAGTGTTGCTATCATGAAGATGGTAATGGCTGCATGCAGCTGCAAGCTGAGACAAAAGTAGGGCTGTCCCTTTTGTAAGAAGTACAGCCAAAGATATAACTGACTGAAGACCTGCAGCACTGAAGTATGAGCTTCTCCATTGTTTGTCTTATCTACGGTTGTTTTTAGTTTCTGTTTTGGGAGAGGTTATTTGACTTAGTCAAGTGCTTTACTTCCTTTGGAGCTGACAGCACAAGAGGGGAAAAAAAAAAAAAAAGGCTGTTATGCAACTGTAACCAGTAAAATCAGATCTCCAGTATGTCTGAAATTGTGAGTGCAGTGGGCAATTTGAGTTGTGCATCAATTGAATTTTCTGCTGTCATTTTGTTACTACTTCAAATACAGTATCATATTTGTTTGATCTTTTGAGGATGTTAATAAATTCCAACATATCAACTGCATGATCTATCTTTGGTCTTGTAGCATTTACTATAGTCCATCCTACTTAAAGAAAAATAAAAACCTTTAATTATAAATATACAGAAATAATTGCTCTTGCTTACTCTGGTTAGGCAATATCGTGAATCTTAGTAAAATTATATAGATTCAACTGTTACTCTCTTTGGGGCTTAATTTTTTAAAAATATCCTATGTCTTATGTCACTGAGTTACAAGATTATTAAAGCTCAAGTTGCAAGAAATATGCCCAGAGAAATGGCTGGAAAACATAATGATAGATAAATTAGGAGATTTTTCTATGTTTGTAACTAATAAATGAAGTCCCCCTTGTACTTTGCTGAAAGCCAGTTGGAGTAATAAGTCACTGAATGAGAACACTGGAAAAATATATTTGATGTTTGTATTTTAAATGTCTCTTTGCTTCTTGGTAGTGATTTTGTCAGAACTAAAATCCAAAGAGGATAGTGTTCCCACTGCAATTCTGGCATTCATTTAGCTTCTCTGTTTATTATTTTTATTTTTTAAAGCATGTAGTGCTGCTTTAATAAGGAGAAAATAGGTCAGGGCCTGTTAGATATTCAGTGTGTGGGTGGGAATCCTTTGACGTGCTTTCTGGGGAAGCCTCTAACTTGGGAATTGCTGCTGAGAATCCAGGAGAACAAGATAAAATTCAGTCGGTAGCAATATATATTACAAGTAAACCCTTTCACACCCACTGAAAGGGAGAGGTTAGAGAGGTGGCTGAAATCTAGCAATTAACCAATATCATTGCAAGCTTTTAGGTATGAGAAACCTACGCAAAGCCTACACAGAAGAGACGATATGCTCTTTGTAATTCTTTGCACGGAATAAGCAATCGTGTCCCATAAGTAGGGATAAATCGTAAAATAAAATAAAAAAAAATCTTATATAATTAAACTGTAATATATTTTACTGTAGTTCTAAAGTAATTTTGAATTGGTGCTTGTGGATTTTGCTTTCAGGGTTACACTAAGTTTACAGATAAAGTGGGATAGCATCATCAACTGTATCTTTGTTCTGGGAAAAATAGAATTGATTTCATTAAGTTCTAGGGAAAATAAAACTTTCTTTAGTTGCAATAAACTTATTTAAGTGCTTGTCAATTGTAACTGAGTCTATAATACATTGTTTTTACAGTTATGTATTATTTTTATAGGTTACTATTTAACTTTGACTGTGGTACATCAGGGGAATACAATTAAGTGTGCAATCAAGGCATATTCATTATAACTATGCCTTAACTGTATATAAGCAAGAAAATGCTATCTATAGCTGTAATTTTTTCTAAAGATTTCTCTATGTATGTCAACATGTGGCTGCCTCTCAAACTCAGGCAATGGAGATAAATGAGTTGTCTGAAGTAGGAGATGGAGAAATGTCATTGAGAGAGCTAAAAAGACCTTTAGATCCCATTGCATTCGAATAGTGCATTTTTGTCATTTAGCTTGTTCCCTAAAAGGTTGGTTTGGATAACACATACATTTCCTTGCAAAGGCACAAGGAATAAAAATTCCTTTTCTTGTTGCTGAAGCTCAAGCTGCCCAGGTTTCAGAACGACCTTTGCTTTCATACCAATGTTCTGATCCTTCAATACATTGAGTTCTTGGTTTAAGTTTAGGCCCAATTCAAAGTTACCCTGACATATAAAATCACTTGCAGCAGTCTCCTTTTAACAGTTCCTTCCCCTCCCCTCCTCCCCTTTTTATTCTTTGCAGTCTTTTAAAACTTGGCTTTTTAGGCCTTTCTTGTCAGGTTGAGTGTCAATCTTTTCTCATGTAGCATAATTACAGATACTTTACTACCAGTATCACATCACTGCAGGTAAATCTTTTTTTGTGTGCACTTCTTAATTTTTCTTGCCTTGCAGACATGATGGTGCTTCAAACCATTGTATGGTCTGCAAGATCTTTACCAGGTTCAGACTGCGGTCTGATCATTCTGATAGTTCATAAAGTCTTTGTTATGTAAGGGTAAGTACTGCTGTCGCAGATAAACTCCTTCTCAGTGGTCCCAGCAGAAAAGTAATGCTATGCATCTCAAACCCTGGATCCAGAACTGGCCAATGGCACTGTGTTGTACTGTGGCAAAAATAAAACCAAACTGGTAGAAGAAACCAGCTGAGCCAGAATAGTGGAATCCCACTTCTTAAGAGAAGTGCCAGTTTTCCCTCTTCCTGTAAATATTCCCTAAAATCAAGCAAAGGAGGAAAACAGGTTGCCTGATGTTAAGGGAAATTTCTTGTAGTGAAGGGAATTCTTTCTTTTTCTCCCATTGAAGCAACTTGTTAGTTAACGTATCTGAGTCTGTTCCTTGTAAGCTAAACAATGACAGTATCTCTTATTTTTTGGGTACACAATACAAAGTAGTAAATAATACAAAAAAGAAAAGTGGGGAACTCTTTTCCTGGTAGCTTTGGTATACAGGTATTTGGTGTGTGTATATATATACATATACATATATATATATATAGGTATTTTATGTGTATATATATATATGTATATATATACATATACACAGGTGTATATATATGTATACCAAATATGTATAATATATATGTATCTATAAATACAGGTATTTGGTGTATATATAGATACATATATATATATAAAATTGGGTACATTTTGGATTTTTTTTACAACCATTTCCCTAAGAAACACATAGTGCAATGTTCAATGTTTATTTTAAATGTTCATCACAATGTGTGTTTCTCTTTTGTATGCTCAGCATCAAGTTCTTATGTAATTGAAGGTGTTAACTAGCTATACTAGACAGTACTGGATTGTTTTCTTAATTTACTTACCATTCCTGTGGTAATACTCTGAATTGTTATTGCAGTCATACTCACAGTGAACAGTAATACTTCTCAGCCAAGGAATTGTGAAATACAAGTTTATTGTTTTCATTAGGGATCTTAGATCAGGGAGCTGAGATGGAGTGACTAACATGCTGCGCAATGATAAGACCGGTTCATTAATATTTTGTTGGTTATTTCCTGGCTAAATCAAGAGATAATGGAACAAATGCTGATGCTTCTTCACCAAAACCATATTCTTAATTAGTCTCTTAGCAGAATAATTTGTTTGCTGTGAATATAAATAGTTTATAAAACTTCTAAAAATTTGTATCTGAAATTTTATATTAAAAACAATATGCATGCATGAAAAAAAAAATACACTGAGTTACTTAAGGTGCTGGCATGCTCATACCACTGCCCTCAGTTACCATCAACTCTTCTTCAATGTTAATTGAGACAACAGCAAGAAAATAGGAAATCCAAATTATAGGGTAAAAACATATAGCAGAAAACATGAGCATTACAATACAAAAGTATGGTAGAGTATATTTACTTCTGGGAAAAACAAAAAACAGGAAACGGAAACGAGAAAACAGGAAAAGGAAACGGAGGAACGGAAAGCCCAAGGGAAAGCAAGTTCATGAGTTTTCTGATGTAAGGAAAAATTGTTTCTAGATTAAGCAAATATAAGTGAGGAAACTTTAGATAGTTTTCCTTCTGAAACATGTCCTTGTCCAGCAGGTTGTAGTAAGCATACTTTTGCTGTGGTGATATTTTACTGCGGCTCTTTGGCCAGATTTAGCTTCCAGTGTGTTTTTCCTTTTCCTCAAAAGAGATAACGTTAATAGCTCATACACTGAAACTTACAGAGCAGTCATGTGCACGGAAGTGTGAGTTGCCACTGCATCATTTGGGGAATACCAGAATGGGGTGCTAAACTAATTTTTTTTTTATTTTTTTTGCTGTGTGCCGGTATTGTCCATGTAGGTCAGTAACAGAACTGGCAGTAGGAGGAGTTGTTAACTGTTTTATGCATGGGAAGCCAGACAGCTCTTCCTTAAAAACAGCTCTTCCTTAAACTGTCAGCGAGAGCAGGACGTATTGACTGAAACAGATAATGTGTGTGTTTGGAAGGCTGGAGCAGAGCTTTTTATGCTCAAGGTATAGGATGTTAAGGATTGGTGAACTGATGAATGTACCAACATTTCACATCTATACATAACAGAAATCTTTTAGCACTGTATCACACTGGATTTTTAATGCTGAATGACAGAAAATGCTCTCTATCTGCTGGATTTAAACACTATAAATTTTACCGAAATCACTTCAGAGCTCTATTTTTTTTTTCTGCCTCAGTTGCAACCAAATACTGTCCTGACCTGACTCTTACTTAATTTGCAAGATCTGTCTCACATTGAGGTGGGATGGCTACGGGCCATTTCCAACATTAGTAGCTGAGTTTAAATTTCACATTCTGGTTATATAAGCGAAGTCCTTATTTGCACTGTTGAAATCTTAAAAGGAGTAAGGTGTCTTTTAAGAATGTTACTATGTCCCAGTGCTACCTTCATGTTTATGTAAAATGGCACTATTTTGAGGCCTGTAGTTATGTTGCTGTTTCCTCTGAAGCATAGATTTAGCAATAGAAACATTTGGAGAATCATACAATCATAGAACAGCTTGGGACCCTACCTGAAAGATCACCTAGTCCAAACCCCCTGCCATGAGCAGGGATGCCACCCACTATACCAGGTTGCCCAGAGCCCCATCCAAGCTGGCCTCAAACATCTCCAGGACCGGGGCATCCACAGCTTCTCTGGTCAATGTTTTCCAGGGCCTCACCTCTGAGTGAAGAATTTCCTCCTTAACATCTAATTTAAAATCTCTCCTCTTTTAGTTTATAACCATTTATAACCATTACCCCTTGTCCAACCTGTCGGAGCAAAAAGTCACTCTCCATCTTTTTGTAAGCCCCCTCTAAGTACTGAAAGGCTGCGATGAGGTCTCCTCAGGGACTTCTCCAGGCTGAACATCCCCAGCTCTTTCAGCATTTCTTCATAGGAGAGGTTGAGAATGACTCGAAAATGTTCATTCTATTTACTACATTCTATTAATCCATTTTATGCCCTATATGCTTATTTCTTTTAGCCTGGCAAAATTATCTGATGTTTGTATTAATTATTAATAAGATTTTCAATGTAATTTAATAACCTTGGGTTTTTGTCTTTGATCTTTAACATCTGATGTGCCAGTGCTAGACTTTGTGATTTCCAGTCAAATAAGTCAGGACAGTCCTTTTATATCTTCTTAGTTTAGGACAAGTTGATGCCACTTTAATCTGAGTAATCTTGAGAGAAGCAGAATCATATTAATTTAGTAGGAAAATGTTAGAAGAGATGTTGGCCAATTTGAAACTTTGAAAGAAAGTTTCTAAGCTTCAGGTTTAAAATGATGAACTCCTTTATTCTCATGTGTGGTTTTTTTTTGTTGTTGTTGTTTTGTTTTGTTTTGTTTGTTTGTTTTGTTTTCCCCTGATAGTATTATTGAATCATTTTACATTTCAACATTAAGCAGAAATTAAAGTTTTGTGATTAGTTGATAATTATCAATTTGGATGGCAGTTTTGGTTCAGTCAATTTTTTGCACAATGTCAAAATCATTCCCATTGTAAGGGGTTTTAGGAGGTCATCTAGTTCTGCCTCCTGCTTCAGGCAGAGTCAATAGAAAGAATTTTTAGATTGCAGATTGTAATCTGATATGAGTGGGTGGTCTTGAATATTTCTGAAGCACAATAGGATTCTGAAATACAATTACTTTCTGATTCTATTGTTCTATGATGTTGTAATAGTAAACGGAAGATTTCTATGCCAACAAAGTATTGGGCAGTAGTGAGTATTCAAAGGTAGTTCATGATGTCACATCCCATAAAATACTGTTTTATGTTGTTTCACAGAATTTAAAATAATTTTTGTGTTCACAGAATTTAAATTAAAATTGAGAAATGCATCATCTTGTCATCTCCCTCAAAGTTCTTGATGATGGATCCT
The DNA here is from genome assembly GCF_964035555.1 of Netta rufina. Lineage (NCBI taxonomy): Eukaryota > Metazoa > Chordata > Aves > Anseriformes > Anatidae > Netta > Netta rufina. Next base: position 8,776,119 of record NC_140128.1, on the reverse strand, counting down.
CATCCAAAATGTATTGGAAAGGATTCTGTTTTGGTGATTCATTTCTGCTTCCCTTTATCAGTTTTCATACTCTGTGCTCTAGGTATTGCTAGGTCGGGGCAGTCAATATGATCACTTGCAGATGAATCTGAATCATGTTAGACATTTTTAGACAGCACAAGTATAGGACAAGCAGCCTATGCTTCTGGCCAGAGGAACAACAGTTTCTGGACCACAGATAGTGATCAAGAAACCAAGAGACATTCTGCTGAATGTAAATTTTCTTCCATCACAGTTTTTCATCAGTGTTTCTAGGAATACTATTAAATGCTAAGTGTTCTTATAGAGGGAAAGGGTCTTTATTTCTTAGGTTAAGAGGGATAAGAAGCTTTTGGAAAAACAAAACAAAACTAAGCACATATATATATATGTATTGGTTAAGGATACCGAGCTGGATGTAAGTAAATTGTATTTCTTTGCAGTACAAAATATGCATATATTTATTTTTTATGGACATTATATCTGTCTGCTAGCTCAACTTCATATAGAGTAAAATGCCAGTTGTTACTTTAACCAGCAACAGTTTCAGACGTACATTATATTGTTCTTCTTAATTCATTTATATCAGTGTGATATGAAAGTGTTCAGAACATCTTTAAAGTTTAATGTTACAGCTCTTATGCGTAGAGTGTTTCTGAGGACAATTCTGTGCAGCTGTATTTGGGTTGTAATTTTTTTCTGAAAGGAACAAATGTATATGTATTTTAAGTAAATCATTATGATGCTGAAATAATTTTTGAGTTTACATGATCTATGAAGTAGACATGGACTTTTCCTTTCAGCCAGTTTTCCGTCTTCTTGGTTTTGATGAGAAAGCTTCTGATAGATGTTTAGATGACTTAGGATACCTTTCTATTATTTTTTGTAATGAGTGCATTACTAACATACATGTAAAACATTTTCTGTTTGCTGAACTTAAATTCTCATTTCAACATTTTGAACTGTGTGTCAAAGCAAATATATTTAGAAATACCTTTTATAAACATTTAAAGCATTTTAGCTGAACAGTTCTGTATCAGGCATGTTTTCTTTAGAGTAACAAGCCAGTTTGGTGTTTATTAAAATAGTTTCTCACAAAGGAAAGTGATAGTATGAGTATTCCATTAATTTTTAATTAACTAACTATTTTGTTCTTTATAACAGCAAACTCCAGATTCTCTCTATTTTTTAATGAGTGATAGGAAGGGAAGAAAACATAGATTCTGATCTGAAGTTTTGTGCACCTGGTAATTAGTTGTCTACAGATCTTTTTATCCTATTGAGACGATGGTATCTTCAGATTTATCAGCAGCAGTATTTTAGCTTGTTAATTGTCAAGAGCTGTATAATTATCTTGGTTTTCTTGATATTTACAATAGGAAGCCTTGAGGCACTTCTACAAAACTAGAGGACACAAACTGTATTGACATACTTCTTTTTGTATCGGATGGCAAAACAACAAGATATATTTTATTGGTAGATAGATTATAATTTTTGAGAGCAGAAGATTCCAGCGCTTTCTTATAAAGCTGGAGATGATATGCATGTATGGACAAAAAGATTCTTGTTAGTAATCAGTCTTGTCTTTCTCTTGATACTTAAGCTAAGCATGTCATTTATTAAGTAATGACAGCAACACCAACAGAACTGATAGTCTGGAATTCATGATTTTTTCTTCTAATTTAATAAAGAAAAAGGAAAATGGGTAACTAAGTGAAAATATCTGCTGACACATTTCTGTGTCAGTATTGAGGTCTACAGTTAACCAAGTATGAAATACATGTGGAGAAATTATTTGTACTTGGGATTATTTGTCTGTTTGAGTCATTGTACTTTAAATACTATTATTCTTACCTTAGATTAGGATCATGCATATAAGTGACATAGACCATTAAAACAAATTACTTTTGAGATTGACTACGTACTTCTACTCTTTTCTTGTCATAATAATAAACATAATTTGCATTTTAATTTGATTTTGGCCTTTGTGACTCAGCTGTTCCAAGTGTTGAACAGAATATTCAAAGGCCTGAAAGTAAAATCAGACATTTAATTGCTGGCTTTGTTTTTGGTTGCCTGAAAAATACAGCAACTTTGCTTGATCAAGCAGTAAAGAATTAGATAGGGAGATTTCAGAATTTCTGTTAAAAATCTTGGTGAAGAAAACGTAAGACGCAGGTTACCTGTGGCCTTGTGACCACCAAATGGTGCAGATGTTTGAGACCAACACTGACTGTTAAATGGCTTTAATTCTTGATGCACACAGATTTTTAAGAACTATTATAAATGTCATGTCTTGACAGCAGAAGCTATCTATAATATCAGTATTGTTTACAGTATTTCATTGATTTTTCTCAGAAAGTTAGAGGCTTCTGAATCTTAATTTTTTAAAATTTGAGTCAGAAAACAGAACCAAATTCTTTCTGATAATGACAATCCTGTTAGTCATTAATCTTCAAGGTAGACAGTGCCTACCTCCTATTACCTACGCTTGGCTTGAAGCAGGCTGGTGAAGGAAAGAGGAGAAGAAGCACTCCATTTCCCAAAACCATTATGTATCTATCTATATTTTTTTTTAATCTATGAGAAAGTTTTGTTTTGTTTTGTTTTGTTTTGTTTTGTTTTATTTTATTTTATTTTATTTTATTTTATTTTATTTTATTTTTATAATTCCAGTGGTTACATGGAGATCTGAAAACCTGTACCTATGCTCCTCATAAGAAACTAGAAACCTATTTCCTGTGAAATGGAGGGAGCAGTCATTAAAAATCTTTTCTGTGTTTTTTTTTTTTTTTTTTTTTTCTTCTGTCCTTTTACCAGGGAAAGCCTAATCCATTTCTCCATTCTCTATTCCCACCCTTTGCTAAGATTTGCTGCATGTTACCATATTTTCTGCTTGTTTGAGGTGGTAACTCATCAACCTTCAACTTATTCATGACTACAGGCTGTTCCTGATGAACAATAATATGCCATTAAAGTGAAGAGAAAAATTTAACTTATTTGACTGAGCATCAGAATGAGTTTTGACTCTTTGTGAATTATTGCAGTGCACCTTAAGGTAGGGGAAGTAATGTTTGACCTTCCCAGTATGGAACAGAAGAGCATGCTTAAATGCAGTTCAGCAGTCTGACACAAGAAGTGGATGTTAATGCTTGAGGAGCTCTGTATTAAAATGTGACCCTCTGGTCATTTGAATAATATTTAATCCAAAAACTAATTATGTACAAAATTGTGCTGTTGTGCTAGTACATTGGGGGGGGGGGGGGGGGGGGGAAGAGAGTAAGTGTCACAACAGAATTGAATGTGAAGTCTATTTTTCCAGCTAGCAAGTACAAAAAAAATGTGTGCTGTCACTTTGTCAAACTTTGCACTGGAAGAAAGCTTGTTTCAGTTAGAGAGAATAGGGGGAGTCATGGATAATGGCTCCGAGGATATAAAGAGCAACTTCTTATGACTACATTTAGATACCCCCTCAGCTTTTTCTTTTGTGTGCTAACAAACCTGATTCCCTTAGGTTCATCTCACATGGGTCATTACCTACCCATCTCAGTGGCTGTTGCTGGGCTCTGTCCCGTTTCATTCTTGTGCATTTAGGAGTCTAGTGCTCTACACTATATTCCAGATGTGGCTTCCACAAGTGTTGAGTAAAGAGAGGGAGATAATCACTTCGTCAGCCTGCCTTCACAATGCAGCCCAGTATGAAGTTAGTCTTTAATGTTGCCAGGATTCATTGCTTACCCATGTTTACATTATCGACCTGGGCCCTCGGTCCTCTTCTGAAGAGTTGCCACCTGAGTAGTCATTCCTCAAATCTGGAATGAGTGGTACCAGTGTATGGTGTCGTCCCATCCCAGGTCCAAGACTTCATATTTATCTTTGACCGGACTTCTGTCAGGCCATTGCTTTGACATAGCTTTCCCTCTGATAGGAAGCTCCAGTGCAACCAGAGAAAAAGTTGCCAGACTTGGAGGTGCAAGTCACATGTTGATCTATTGTACCAGTAGCCTGACGCAATTTCTGATAGTTAAAACTGAAACATTTAAATTGCTTTTGATAAATCTGAGTTGTAGTTTATGTTTTTGTCTTTAAAAGCTATTGCTGAGGAGAAGCGGTGTGACCTGCATAACATATCAGTTACTAAAATGATCTATTAAGTTTAATTAAAGTCAACTGTGTCTTGACAACTTTGCTTTAACTCAGCAGTAAGCATTATACTTGTTTTTGTTGGCATTGGACTCTGAAATTATTCTATTTTTTAACAAATGTTGGCTGCATTATGGTCTTAAATGATAGCAAATTCTCAAATGACTATGACAGATTTCAAGTGATTTTGAATGTCCTTATTTAAAAACAAAACAAAATCCCTGTCCTTTAAATATTAAACAACATTATTATAAGTTTGTTTTTTTTTTTTTTTTTTTTTTTTTTTTTTCAAACAGCAAATTCTGAGATTTTTTAATTATTTTTTTCAGGATTCAGAAAAAAAAAATAGTGGTTCAAGGTTCAGTGCTATATTGGGAAGTGAAGTCCCTGTCTAAAGTAGCATGTGGTTTTGGATAGTTTGCTGTGTGAGTAAGAGAGGACTGGATATTCAAGTTTTACTTTATTTTAGAATTACGTGATTTAAAGAAAAAAGTCAAGTGGACCTTGATTGCTTTAGGTCATACCCTTAGTAGATGATATTCAGGATGGAGGGGAAGGAAGTTATTAGACTAGTGCTTCTTTATCAGTTTTACATTTAACAAAATCTTTTATAAGATATTTTGTTTGTTCTTCCCTGTTGCAATGCTCATTTCAGTCACAATATGTTACAGATTTAACACATCTCTAAAGTGCTTCAGCCAAACTCTTTGAATATTTTAAGCTTGAACAACAATTTCAGTAGAGCTTTATATGAAAAAATGTGCACCCTTTAACTAGAACCAGAATGTTCTCAGTGTTTTGGCTTTCTGACGTCTTTCTATCCCATAATCAACTTTAAGAGGTACTGCAGGTGGCTTGAAGGTAGAGTGAGTTAACGATTAATAAGGATTTACACAGCTTTTTGCGTCACTTTTTATTTCCAAATCATTTGCTAACAAGTCACCTAAGGGCTTAAAATCGACCAGGACAATAAACAGCAGGAGCCTGTAGTGTAATTGATGTTGATGAACAAAAATAAATTATAGAAGTCAAAATAAGTATTATTTTATTGGTTGCACTTCATACTATACAAATTTGTTTTATTGTAAGGAATACAAAGAGCCAATTCGAATAATGATTTTTCTGTTGCAATTTTATGTAGAACCTAAACTTACCTCTTTATATAATGCAGTGATTACTCAATTTATCAAGTGTTGCTGTATGGCTTTTTCTCAAGACCATACACTAAAGTGGTTATCAGTCTTAATATATCATTTTTTCATTTTTTTTATCTGTTACAAGTCTCTTTGAAGGAAGTCATCAGAGCAGGAAGGCACTGTATCTTCAAATATTGTAAAAACTAGATGAGCAACAAAGCAACACAATTTCTGTGGCCATGTTGAAGGTTTCTGTCTGAAGAGTATAATTTCTTGTGTTCTTGTTATGTTCCTTTTAAACCTCGGGATCCTTAACAATAAGATTATTTTGTTAACCTTTTAAATAATGAAAGCTGAATCCTTCTAAACAGGCAAAATGTTGATAATTATGAAATGGTGGGATATATTTTCATTATTTTCATCACCCCACCACTCCTCCTCTCCCCCATCCCCCAAGAATGCCCCTACATAGGCAGTTCCTGTTTTCCTGAACAAAACTTTGACAAATATTCCTCTTACTACAAAATTTTCCCACAGATTTCCTATAGTATTGCTTATATAATTTGATTATAAATATTGATTTTTGCAGTTGGGGCTGAGTTTTCTCCCATGCTTTTACAGGCTCCTATACTGCTTAAGTGTTTTCTGCTGGAAGTTTAATTGCAGTGCAGGTGTCTTGTAAGCCGTTCACCAGCTTCTTACAAGGGTGAAGTTTTCATGTATGTGAGCCTTAATCCACAGTGCTGCAAGGCAGCTGAATTTCTTTTGCTTTGGGAGATGTATGTAAGGGTATGAATGTCTTAACATTCTAGAACTAAACTTTGGATAGTGTACAGGTCAAAATGACAACTATCATTATTCCTAAAGTAGGGTCAAGTTGATGTGATTTTGTCACACTGGAAATGCATATCCTCATGCTGATTGATCTTAAAGTTCTTTGAACGCTATACTTGTTGCAAGTCTCAATGATCGAAATGCTAAACAAGTGGGTATTTTGTTCTTTTTTTTTTTTTTTTTTCTCAGTTAGGAGAAGGAGTTAAAAGTAAAGAGTTAAAAGTATAGAGAGAAAGAGTTAAGTATAAAAAGGATAAAGAGAAAGAGTTAAAAGTATAGCAGTTAAATGACCTCTGATTGCAATCATTGTTTTTCAAACATTGCTCTTGTGGCTCTAATACAGAATGCATACATTGTTAATGTGATGCATGCTATACTAAACAAATGGGAACTGTCTAATAAAGTTTGCATGCAATGACTAGTACTCAATGTGTATGCAGTATATATTATGATTTCACATAATCTTCCAAATATATCATGATCATACATTGTGTAATTTTCTAGTAAAAAATACATTTCAAATTTTATCTTTTCAGTATATTGAATGATTTGTTTTTGTGTCAAGTGAATGCATAGCAAAGTAATTTCTTATTCTTCATTCTGGTGTCATGCTAAAATGTGGAATACATTTAGGAGTTAAAGGAGTTCCTATTTCTTAGCTGGATTGGCTCACCTGTGAGCTTTGTTTGCAAGGTTTCTTCTGTTCTTTACTTATGCTATGGCTTATCACTGTAAAATGAATGCACTTTGCTCAGGTAACTTCTATTGATGAATCATCTTTATCCATCATGGATAAACTGGTGTAATAGACTATTTTGTCCCATTTTACATTTTATTGAAGATTGGGAAAGGTGCATTAAACATAGGCTTATTGCTGTGTATTTATGTGGATTCATTGGTCCTGGAATTTTCACCAAAGTCTGTCACTCTTCAGCATGAGCAAAATTATGTTTTTTTTTTTATTTATTATTATTATTTTTTAATTTATTTTTTTATGCTGTTGTGCAGAAGAACAATGTTGTCAATCATGGATTTTGCTCAAGAGTTTTAGGAGTCTTGTAGGTTCAACAAATTGAGAGAATCTTTCCCTATTTTCCTGTTGCTTGCAAAGAAGCCATTCTTTTCACTAACCCAGCACTTACATTAGCAGACTCAAATCATAATTTCAGACCTTGAGGGCCTACACTTGTATGGGAGGTCTGTTGATGGAAAAATAACTGCAAGACACTTAAGTTTGCCCCTTAGAAATGGAACAGCAAGACTTCACCTCCCTCAGAAAATTAGTTGCATTACTTGATTGGATTTTAAAGTAAACACATTATTTTGTCATATTAACATCAGGGTCATAACGGAGTTTTCCAACAGCACAAGTAGTTACCAAAGAAAAACACGATGCAGAAAACTGAATTTTATGTTAAATTTATTAATCAAGATCTTCCTTTATTGCCTTTATCTGAGTTTATCTTTTGAGTTTAGTCACTTAATTTCTTCATCTGAATCTGATGTTAGCCTTCCTCAGTTTTTGTAAACTTCATCTCTTAATTCGTTGTTCAAGTTCTCCATCCTTGCTGTTTGAGCCATGAAAACAGTTCCAGGAGAGAGTGCTAAGTCTTCTTTTCTTTACCAAGTTCTCGTCCATCTTCTTGTTTGCACTTTAAGGAATCGCTCATGATTCTTGTTATACTGGCATTCAGAATTGTAAAGCAGAAAATTCTCCATTTTTTCTAGTGTTTCCTGCTTTGAAAAACACTTTGCATGTAATAATAATTCTGTTTTCATTTCAGACTTTTTTTTTCTTTTTTTTTTTTTTTTTCTTTTTAAGGCCTTGTGCAGACACAGTGGTAAAATGTCATAAATTCTATACTTGGAAAAATAATTATCTTACAACCATTTAATTAAGATTGTGTAATGCTGTTTTTGCTCTGAGGATCACATAAAGACCTCTCAAAATAATAATGACATTGAAACATGAAATAGGTTGCCTGGATGGATGTGGATTTCAAGTCACTGTTAATTTTAGAGGCAATCTTTTATAACTTTTCATATTACCTTTTAATGTCCTGTGTCTCTTTAAATATTTTCCCAGTGAGGAAGCGAGAGATGAGTCAATTACCCTTTATACTTCGTACTGTCGTGCCTGTATCATACTTCTAATTGCTCAGACATCTTTCTCCTCTTAGTATAGCATTAAAAGATGTTATATAAAGATGTAAAGAAATTTATTGGGTTATAACACTGGAAGGGGGGGAGTCTAAGGAAAGTGCTGGAATTGAGTATATCAACTTCCATGGTCATCTGTCCTCAAATATTACAGAGATGTGGGCTACACTTAATATTTATATGTATGAACAGATTTTGGGAAGAGAGTATACAAATAATGTTTTTCCTGTTTTATCCTAAAGGTAGGGCCTCTAAAATAACATACATACAAAAACAAAACAAAAAATAAATTCTGTTTAGCTTTGAAGATTAGAATACCTTTATAAGTAAATGTTTACATCGATAATGTGTTGAAGTATTGAAAACTTGGTCAATATTTTTAAAGGATTTTTTTACCAGAAAAAAAAAAAAGAAAAAGGAAAAACAAAAAACAACTTTGTGGGAATTCTTGATGCAAGATGTGCTTTGTAAAATATAAGAATCTTTGACTTAAAGCTAACATGGTAAGATACTGAAATGTTGATATCTTATTAACAAAATTAATGTTTTTTTTTTTTTTTTTCCTATCTAGTGAAAGTTCTTTAAGATATAAAATGAAAATTATATATATAATGAGCGGTGTTTGTATTCTGTTTTTGTTAGTAAAATGTTCACAAAAAATGTGAAAGAAATTGTGAGAGGACTATTTCCCATCCACAGAATCTGTAGTTGCTAAGTATAGTTAAAAGATACTATAAGTCTGGGACAATACACTATTGCGAACAAAGTACATTTATGATAGAAAGTTATAGCATGTATCACGTGGAAAAGTTGCAAAAGCCAGGAAGTTGTCTGCGAAGTTTTGTAACCTTCTGCAGACACTACTGGGCAGATGTTCTTGTTTCATATATCAGAAATAAACCTCGTTTTTATACAATTGTATGTACTGAACAGAATATGGACTACTTGCATAAGATCTTTACTTGAACTCAGACTGAAGTGGGGCAGCTTGGAAGAGGACTGTCCCTTTTTTCAGCATGTTGATGTTATTTCAACTTTTATACTGCTTAATTCTGTTTATGGTCTAATTTGTGGAGTCACTTCGAGTTTTAAGATACACTTTTATTTTCAGTTGTAAGTATTTGTCTTATGTGAATGAATCAAGGAGTGAGTGTCCCAAGTTGTTACACATTTTCTTTGGCTCTTGTTGGAAAGTACTTGGGGGGAGTTGAAAGCATTGATTGAAACTGCCAATCTCTTACTCTTGAGCCTCGCATTGCTTGCAGGAAGTTCTTGCTGGGCTGCGCCAGGTGATGGCAAGAGGGCATCACATGATGGCATCACACTGTGGCATGAAAGATGCCAAAAATTGGGCAGTGAAAGGACATGCGTCATGCAGGGCTGCCACTCACGTCTTCCCTTTCCTGCCCATGTGCTTCTCTTGAGTTCTCTTTCCTCTGCTCCCTCTAATGGTAATTGTGTAGTGGCTTTGAACCAGGTGAAGTATTTGCCATGTCATTCATAGTGACAGGATATTTTGCCACTTCTGCCAAATAAGAAAGGAATTTAAACATGTATTTCCCCTGTGAGAAGACAAAAAGTAGAAATCTCAATGCAGCACAAGATTAAAGAAATGGGGACATAGCCAAAGCAGCAAATGTGCATTGCTTCATCATTGCCCCTGGCAAGCTAAATCTTAGATGACTGTGTCACCAGTCTGGCTGTTTATTCTTCACAAAAACTTGTGGCTGAAACACACTTGTTCCCCCCGGAGATGAATTTTGTTTTGCCAGCCTAGACAGGTGCACCAGCTGATTTTATAAAAACAAACAAAGAAAAAAACATTAGGTCCCTGGTTTTGGAAAATGCTGTTTTAAAATGTAATGGTTATTCTGCGGTGTCAGAAAATAAAACAAGGTTAGAAAGTCCTGTGTGCTGCAACTTAGATAAGTAAGGCAAGTAAAATGATGAACTTTATTGGAAAGATTAACAGCTGCCCTATCTTTACAAAAGAAATTTAGTGTTTGTAGTCCATTACACTTTGAAAGGATAGTTGTTGCTTTTTGTTCATTTTCTCTTTATCATTTGCTTCTACTTACTGGAGGGGAAAAATTTACTGGAAAATTAAGACTATTTTGCAGCTGAAAAAAAAAAAAGTGTTTGTGATATATAAATAGGACACCATTTACTATTTAAAAGGTACTTGGAGACAATTTTTGCTCTCAGTAGCTTTCTTCCACTCAAAATCAAGTACTGAAAATGGATTAGACAACTGAGCAGTGAAAATGTTCAAGAATATGTAGTAAGCTATTTTTGCCACCCCTTGGGTGCTCATGATAATCAATATGTAAGGATTCCCTTTGGCAGGTTTTTGCAGGTTAGTTTTTTCAGATTGGCACTAAACAGTCCTAATGTGTTTTGTTTTCACATGGAACAGGAGTTAAATGCTAACATGGTTACCAATTTTTATTTACTGTCATCTAAATTAATGTTCAAATGATTGCATATGCTGAGTTTAAAACTCTGTTCCTTAAACCTTATAATAAAAGATTGGTTGCCAAAATTTTCTGAGGGAAAATAGAAGTAGCAAAGTAGCACAGAAGTGTAGAGTACATAGAGTACCTACTAGCATAGAAAGAGAAGTAGCATAGAGTAGCTTTTCGTCTTAAAAGATAAGAAGACCTGCTGCTCATGTGAAAACAGTTACTTGTGACTAGACGAACAGTTGATGGGGTTCTGCCAGGCAGGGGCAGGGGAGGCACCACGTCAGTGGTTCTTGATGACCAGCCTCCTTGTTCATTTGGATGGGATTATAGACTGACTGCCAACACCCATGAGGAATAATGGCAGGAAAAATCCTTTCCCTTTCTAGTTCAGAATATGCTTGGGAAAGATAACACAACCCTGTCCCTCCAGTTTAATTCTGTAAGCCACAACTGAATGATGTGCACAAGAGGGAAACTGCACGTTCCCTCTAGGTGAGGCCAAAGGCCTCCTAGCAGAACTCAGCATAGCATTCATTTTGTATCCAGGTTTTAACTGCTGGACAGCTTTTACCTCCTTCCAAGTAGTTGTCAAAACTGTCATCACATATCTAGTTCCAGCCCCAGAACTATGAACTGCTGGATGTGCTCCATCAGATGATCCTTAAGTTTTTTGGTAAAACAGCATATTTCTTCAAACTAGTTTTGGATACGATAGATGTCTTTTGCGGAAGTCCCTCAAAGCATTTCAGCAGAAAAGAAAAATGTTGTCATTTATGGTTATATTTTGGCAAGGTTGTATGATCAGACTTTAGTTTAGAAAGGAAAAGATGAGTCAAGTTTAAGCCATCAGGCTGGGCTAGCTTTATCTATGTGGGCCCCAGGTAGAAGTTTGGGGAACCTGCTCTAAGGTCAGTCTTTCCATCTCTAGCCTTGTGTTTTGCCTTAAGCACATTATCCATTCTGGTCTGTGAATGCAACCATGGTTTGCAAACTCCAGCTTCTGCTCATTCAGTTAAGCTCTGCATGTGCTCCGTGGTCTTGTCTCTCATCTAGGTGGCTGCATCATTCAATCTGTAAACCATTAGTTGTACTAGTGTGGCCCATGATTTGCATCCTTTACAAAATTAAGTGTAGAGAGGGTATTTTATTAAGTATTTGCTCTGTAGAAGGAGTTGAAAGGCAAGGAAAAGCCAGTTGCTACTTAGAGTGGTTATTAGAGAAGGAATACAAAGATCTATTGTAGTGCGGGATTTTACAACTTGAGTTTTACTAGACTGTCTTTTGGGTAAAGGTACTGTAAATGTTTAAAAAATGTCACTTTACTTGAAATTGCATGCTCTGGTTTTGGCCATACATTTGAAGAACGCAAGAGAAATAATATCTGCCTTGTTTTGCTCTCTCATATCGAAGTAAGAGGATATTATGAGGCAGAAAATACTATTTTTATGCCATCTATCACCTTTGTTAACATTTTATTAGACATAAATCATGTAGTTTTGGGTTGCATAGTGACAATATGGTTCACCATGTATTCTATTTTTATAACTTTATTTAAAACTGACATGTAACTTGCTGTACCTGAAACCCCAAGTGAGCCAGTTATTGGAGTGTAACAAAGTTTTGACGTCAGAACTGCTATTTATTCCACTGGCAACCATTAGCGATGCATTACCCTTTGGCACTCGTGTTTTCAGAAACATGGTTAAATTTTTATGACTGGTTCTGGCCAATTAGGATTCTTTCTCAATATAGAAATAAGGGAAGAGATCTTTTTTATATCTTACTAAATGTAGCTTTCCAAAAACAACAGCATAAAAATATGAATTACTGTATTCAGAGTTCACAAAACATACTATTGAGCCACACTTCAGATTGACTGCTTGCTGTACGTGTGTATTTCAGAGTCAGGGGTTAAGCTAGGCTGCCCTGTCAAATGTGTGAGCCTTTATTAGAATTTAATGCAATTACAGCTGAGTCATGCTTGCAGGTCCTTCTGGCAGCTTCAGCAGGATGTGAAAAGGGGCTGAAAACTTAAGGTAGAGAAAATTAGGGAGATAAAAGGGGAATGGAAGAAAACTGGGGGAAAAGGGGCACAAAAAAAAAAAAAAGAAAAAAAAAAAGAAAAAAAAGGGGGGGGAAATTTCAGTCGTGGCTTCTGTTGCTGGCTTTTTTCCTAAAAAATCAAGGTTTGGCAACAATAGACTTCAGGGTGCTTGCATGGACTACATACAGTGTAATGGCACAACTAGGTAAGAGGGTGTTATAGTATCTCATCATATTCCTCGTTGGTTGTAAGTATCACTGTCCATGTTCAGAAGTAGGAAATGGCATTGTGTCCAAACTTCATCTACAGCAGGCAAGCTGTCTTGCTGTGTCATTTTTGCTGATCTCCTGGGCCTTGGTAATGTGCACTGGCTGTTTGGGCATTGAAGTCACCTGTCCGCAAGAGTTGAGAAACACCTGTTTATATGTGCTGCTTTACTAGCACATGACATTTGTGAACTTCGAAGAGAATGCTCTAGAATATAAGATAATATAGAAGAGAATATAAGAAATTGCTGTTGCACTTTATTAATGATTTTGTATTCTTTAGGTCAGAGGTAGAAATATTGTGTGCTTCTGTTGTAAGTTCCCTGTAAAAATACTTACCTGAAGCTCTTTATTTTTAAAAGACCAATTTTAATATGTTGGATAAGTGCTTGTGGTTGCAAATTCAAATTCCATAACCTCAGCAGCTACATCCCAGTTTTCCAAGTGAGTTGAGGTTGCTTTATCTTAAAGTATCAGGCGTCTGCATTTTCAACTTGTAATGTGGGTAATACTGTGGATGAACAGCCATCTCAGGAGCAGCCAAGGGGGAAAAGGAGGATTTTGCAAGTTCTGCTTGCAGCAGATGTACTGGCCAGGTGTGGAGCTGCTGCCAGGCCTGCCTGCTGTCTGCTGTGTCTTGGGTGAGTGTCCTGGGTGCTGCGCAGCCGGAGAGCAGGCAGCGTGTCAGAGGCTCTGCTGTCTTGTATCAGTCTCCGCTTTAGTGACCTTATTAAGTTAATGGAGACAAACCTTCTTTCAGTGTAGTAACTGAGAAAATCATTGAAACGTACAGGCTAGAAGAAAGTAGTTGTGAGGACTGATAAAGAAGTGGTTTCTTTGCCCAAGGGACTGGACAAAAAGACTGCCTAAGAGGTGGAGGGATTTGGAGGCCATCAGTGCAAAAAGGAGAAGAGCTACACCAGAGGCTGGAAGAGAAGGCAAGCTGCACGAGATGTTTCCAGTTACCTTGTGGAAGGCAAGCTTGCAATTATAGAGGGAGAAAGGGTTTTGTTGCCCAGGCAGCTGTCTAAAGCAGACATTAAGTCTGCCAGAAAATGAGCAGCCTTCTTGGCTATTCCTGTGTGCGTGTTATTTGCATCTGTCTGAATGTTTCCTATGAACTGTGCACACTCTGACATGAGGTAAGAGAATCCACACTTTGAAGCTTGAAAGAGAGCCATCAAAGAACACGGTTGTTTTCCTTTACAATCCTTTCATTTTTTTTTCTTCTAAGCATTTTTGTGGTGGACAAGGTCACTTGTTCATGCTTGTGTGCTTCATGAAGGTGGTTAAGTCTTACTATCTTCATTGGGATATATGCATTTTGAAGCCATTTGATAGCTAGTTGTTTCTATACAGATGGCTATAAATGTGAGCACTTAGCTTTAAAAGAAAGATTTGCAGCCTTAGTCTACCTAAAAAAAAAAAAAAAAAAAGTCCATGAGGTTAAGCAGACATACTAATTGCAATCCCATCTTCACTATGTAGCAAGTTGACTTCAGTTGACTTCTTTTACAAGATGGAAAACTACTTTAATTTTCAAATTTAAGAATTACACTGTAATGTTAATCCATCTTTAAAATTACAACAAACCGCTCTTTTCTGAGTGCTAGTCATTTACAAATATTTTAATTTAAATATTTGAAACAGTCACTTTTGAATAATGATTGTAGAATTTCTCTTTCTACTTTCACATGTGAGATTCAGGAACAAGATTGTCCGTTTGAGAACTTCCAGGTAATAAGGAAATTAATGTTTTGAAAAGCACTAATGTAACTTTGATTAACTTTTGAAAATGAATTCGTATTTAGGCTGTTACAACCCACTAAAGTTAGATGCCTGCAAGGTGGATATCCATGATATGCAGGTTTTTATTAATTATGGGATAAAGTTCTTCAATTAAAAAAAAAAAAATCCACAAAGAAATTGCCCTATCTATAATATATATATTTGTGTTCCTTGCTCAGACGCTGTTATAATACAGGTGATAGCTGCAAAGTTTCACTACAGTTGTAATTCATTTTTTCCCTGTATTCTATTTGCAAAAAACATCAGGTACATTAGGATTTTAGATCAGTCTGCTTGAGAATATTCACCTAGATTAACCTTTGTAACTGAATGTCTGTAATTCAGTCACAGTATAGTCTTCAGATTGTCACAGAAATCAACAAAGTAGGTAACAGAAGAATATTCAGGGTTCACAAATTAATTTCAGTTTTTTATTTTCTTAACATTCACAGTTTCATCATGAATTTGATTGACTACACAAGCAAGATCCATAAATGATTATTTATTTAAAGTCTGATTGGTGAGGCACTGTTGTGGTAGGTTTTCGTGAAGAACTGAGTCATACCCACAATTCAGTATTTCAGCCCTCTAACTTCAATTGCAGTTTGAGAAAACTGTAATTTAAGGGTAATTAGCTTCATCTGTTGATTTTCATTTGTGCAGAATTGTGAAACTGCACTGATTTCATAGTAGTTAAACGGAATGTGTGTGTACTGAACACGACAGTGTTTAATTTAGTCTCTATCTGTAATGATGTACTGGAAAAGAAGTATGGCTCATAACTCTTTGGTTTATACCTCTTGGTAAATGAAAAATGAAGTCAAAAAATGGGTCCTAAAAGAGACTTCCTTCCCTTAGAAAATTTGAAAGTGATTTTTTTTCTGTTGTAAACATCCATTCCTTGTTCAGGGAACACGGAAATTGCAATTTGTAGAGAATACCTATAGGCTTGGTATCAACTGGGGAAGAAAATGACATAAAGCAGTAAAATAACGAATATAAGGACAATTGAAAAAATACAGCAATCAAAGGATGAAAAGGAAGTCTAGAAGACAAAAACTGTGTGCAAGGTTTGGTGAGAAAAATGCAAAGTCATAAGTATACTGAAACTCAAGTGTGTTGAATAATTCACGATTGAAGGGGGTAGGACATTTTTAGGAGGAGTAATATGAGTCAGAGGTGAAATTAATGGAAAAGATATAAATGTGGAACGTGACAGGCAAAATGGCAAAGAACAGAAGTTAAATATTGATTGACCATTCAACATCACTAGCTAAAATTTGTGGGGAAGTAGGGGATAGCCAAGAAGATGCTTTAGAGAGCCCACAGGATACGTCTGCAGGATATCTAGTTCTGGGTGGAAATATTGAGTGAAAGATAAGTTTGTTTGTTTTTTAGAGAGGGGAAAAAATTAAAAAATTGTTTCCATGATAGTGCAATTCTGTCTTGCTTCATTTTTTGCTCTACAGCAAAATATATGTGCCATCTCTTACAGTTGCCATGGAAAGTACTGTAGCTTTACACCTCTTTGTCCGCTTCAGCATGAAATCGATCACTGAAAACACTTCTCAGCATACGCAATCCACTTCAGCCTTGGCTCTTCTGCACAGGCCAGAGTCTCCTGCAAATGAGCCACCCTTTTTATTGGGGAAGGGATCTGAGGGAGGGGTGTTTGTTTGTTTTTGTTAACATCTGTGTCCAGCTTTGGGATGAAGTTTTTAGTTTCTTATTTGAAATGGGAAATAGTTGCCTATGTCTGATAACATTAAAGATTTTCATACCACTATTTTCATTTACAAGAACTTGTGTAACACTTCCAGTTGTATTTGACCAGACAAGATTTTCTGAAAAAAGTCCCGTGGTACTTTGTGTGCACACAGGAAAAGAAACAAGGATGTTTCAAGTCCTGTGGGTAATAACTTGGAGTAACTTGTGATAACTACTTCTCAGGAAGTAGTTTTGTGACAAGTAATGAAATAACGCTCTCAAAAAAAAAAAAAGAAATGTGAGTTCTGCAAGTTACAGCTCTTTTCTATGTATCCAAAATCCAGTTTATTAATGCAAAGTACCACTTCACTAATAAATAGACTGAAAAGAATGGGCAGTGTGATCTCTGCCTTTTACAAATCATACTTGTTGACTACAGGGATAGGAGATACGGGCACGAAGAGGTCTCTTCTGCTTATATTAGTCCAGAGAAATCTGGGATAAATCAAAAGAAAGACCCCCCCCCCCCGATGTACTCTGAGCAGAA
Source organism: Netta rufina (assembly GCF_964035555.1). Taxonomy (NCBI): domain Eukaryota; kingdom Metazoa; phylum Chordata; class Aves; order Anseriformes; family Anatidae; genus Netta; species Netta rufina. The sequence goes on along the minus strand of NC_140128.1, from coordinate 8,759,011 downwards.
GTGTCAGGAAATACGACAGAAAAGAGAATGGAATGATATAGGCAAAAATTTGATCAGTCATTTTTTCTAAGACATGAAAACAGATGTTACCAATTTTAAATTTAAATGCAGGTTTCCTAAGCAAACAGAGAAATGAAATAACCTGAACCCTGAGTGATGTCCAAAACGAAAGTTGGAGCACATAAATGATAGATGTTAAAAACATGGGTTTCAAACAATGTTTAGAAACTATCTAGTTGATTTTCTTGATATAAAGCAAAATCAAATATACTGATGGAATTCCTAAAATTATGTTTTCCTTTCCCTTTCTTAGAAATCTTCTTAAAGTAACAGGAATTGCATAAATAGTCAGTAATGGTGACTTTGCTTGTTTTACACATGAAGAATTTATCCTAATATCTAGTTCAGAGTTGCTTTGCTGCTAGTTTTAGTGAAGTGTTGCTTGAATTGGTCTCACTCTTGTGTGCAGAATGACTGAACACTGCCATCTTTTTAACAACTTCTTACAGATAAGTATCCTCATCCCCTCCAGCTTTCTTTTTATAGAAAGAAAAAAACAAAGTACGACGTTCAGTGTTTCCATATGAGTCATGTTTTCTAACCACCTTTGTGTTGGTCTCTGGATCTTTGTCAGTTTGTGTAATACTTTTTTTTTTTTTTTTTTTAACCGCTGTGAAGCTTAGCCCAGTACTTCAGGTGAGACCTAATTAGTTCTGCATAGTGTGGAATAATTGAGTCTTAGTTTTGCTTATCTGACTTTTGTTCATTATACTGTGAAATATTTGCCTTTTTCCTAACAGCAGCATGTTCTGATGTAGGGTATCCTGTGGCACAGAGCCACCTGGCACTTAAAAAACAAAAACAAAATAGAATTCCTGTTTCATAAGTACAAGAGATTCAGTTGTATCAGGCCCAGGATTGGTACCTGTAAAAATCCTGTTGGGTTTCTGTCTAGTTTGGCAACAGACTGTTTTGATGTTTCTTAAACCATTTGTGCAGCTTACAGAAATTATCTCCATAATTTCCTAGTTTGCTATATAGTTCAGTAGAACAGTCAAGGTCTAACACTAACTATGCTCTATATTCAATACTTAAAATTTTGTCAAAAAATAAAAAGCAAAAAATCTCTTAGTTAAAATACAGGCTTCATGAGACTTTTTCTAGCAAAGTTCCTATGTACATATTTTCATTTTTTTTTGGTCCTTATATATTGGTATACTTCAAGGAAGCATTAAGGATGCACTCTCAAAATCTCCTTTTCTTGAGGTGTTTCATAAAGTGCGCCACGTACTATTGGAAACTCGAGTCTTAGATTATCACCATCATTTTGATGGCGAAATCTTTATTCATATGATTTCCCAGATCCACATTTCAGAGATGGGTAAGCCGTGTCTGTGTTAGCTGTGTTGTGATACAACAGCACTGGAGGTGCTTTCAAGCTGGCATCCAGACCTTGTTCATTTCACAATCTTTGCTGTCAAATACTTTTATGATTAGGACTGTATGCTCCTTAGTGCTCAGAGCATATCAAGCACTCATCTTCATGTTTACAGTCTTTGGACAAGAATTCAAATCATGTGCTCTGAAACCATTCTGTGATGCAAACCAAAGTCCAATAAGTGAAGGTGATCAGATGAATGTCTAAAGTGATCATTTCTTTCCTATCTAAACCACTTGTATGTAACTGCCACATGCATATGCCCCTGATAAGGGGGCTTGGAGTAACAGCTTCCTAGCTATGAGAGAAATTTGGTTCAGATCCCTGACTTCATCAGCAGAAACCTTCCCATTTAATTCAGAAGATTCACAAAACAAAACAAAAGAAGTCAGCTAATATAGCATATAAAAGATACATATATATTGAAAATGGGCCAGATTCTTACTGTGCGGAGCATCATTCTACTGTTCTTCATCACTTAACTTTAGACAAGATCTTAGTATTCCTATGAGTGATCCACAAACAAGTGGTATCAGGCAAACCAGCAATAAAGATAAATGGTAAAGTCTCTTATTTTGGGAAGACTCCAAGGCATTTTTGACATGATTTAAGCCATCGTCTGGCTTAATTTGCTTTCCTGGCTCCTCCAGTATATGAAGAATGATTATTTTTTTTATTTTTTTATTTTTTTGTAAAAAAAAAAGTGCATGTGTTTTACCTACACATCTGATAGAATCACAGAATCATAGAACAGGTTGGGTTGGAAGAGTCCTTCAAGATCATCTAGCTCCAACCCCCAGGGATGCCACCCACTAGATCAGGTTGCCCAGGGCCTTGTCCAATGTGGTTTTGAACACCTCCAGGGATGGGGCATCCACAGCTTCTCTGGGCAACCTGTCTCTGGGCAGTGCCTCACCGCTTTCTGAGTGAAGAATTTCCTCCTAGCTGCATTTCACAAGACAGCATCTTTCATAGTGATATGTTATTAATCCACCTTTCAGATAACTCATTGGTTTTATGGACAAAAGCAGCATGGCATCAGCACTGCTTTTTGTACAAAGTCTGTCCACATACATGAATGCTGAGCAGTCGGCCTTGTAGAGGAAATTCTTTGGGCAACATTTTTTATAATCTTTTGTAAGACAGAACAATAGCTTCTAGATTGCTTGGGGGGTACTTCTATAAATTAAATGAAACTATAAGCCTCATAACAAATCTAATATCCATAATGTAAATATAACACAAGTCATTGTTATTGCAGAACATATGTGGTGGGGATGGAATTTACGATGCCAAGTTTATGACTTTTGTAGAGTAAAATCACAGGTATGCTTGTCCTAATGTTCAAGAAATCTGCTTGATGATTCACTTAAAATTTATTTAGTTTCCTTTGATGTTTCATTACTGGAAATACTGTGTCTTTTAAGTTTCTTTTGTGGAAGTTTTTCAAATGGAGCTATACTTAATGTTATGGTATGTAACCTCAGGGGAGAATAAGTAATAGATTATACTGCAGAAACAAAATAGTAAGGTATTCAGCATTTCCTAAGGGATATTTGGAATAGTACCAGAGCACACTGTAGGAACACCAGTGGAGCCATCTAGTGTCTTTTAAAGAACATAATGGATTACCCATGGTTTTGCCAAGGCACAGGTAAATTTATTCAAAAAAAAAAAAAAAAAAAAAAAAAAAAAAAAGGTGTGTGTGTGTATTTTTTCCCTTGAAGTGCAAGTATTTGTAGTTATATTGGAGTCAGTAGCTCAGCTTGTGAACAGGAACAGAAATATATTTGTATAATATCAAAAATGAAAGTTTTTTTTTTTTTTTTTCCCCAGTGGGAAAATTGTGCTACCTGGTAACAATTTTTTCGCTAAAAGAGTATTGTAGCACATGGAGAGCAATGAAACTCCATTTACTGAAACTTCCAAAGATAAACCATGTAAGCAAAATTCAGTTCTTTTGAGAATACGCAAAAATACAGGTTGTAAGACCTTGTACAGTTTGATTCTTAATATTTTCATGTCCTCAGGTAATGATGAGCAATATCCTGACAAGAATTCCACATCAAAAACCAAAAACTCTTCTATTACTTAGTACACAGATATGGAAAAAGAACCTGCTTGAAAGATACATGTAAATGATTCAGGACTAGCTTTTCAGCTGTGTAAGTGACAACACATTGCTAACAGTTAGTATTCCAGAGGATGTGTCAAACTACACTTACTTTATAATTGGAATAAAGATGCTAAACATTGCTTTATCTTAATTCTGAGTTTATCTTTAAATATCTGAGAAAAATATTCACAAAACAGGATCAGTGATCTATAGTATTCTCGAAGACTTAAATAATTTAAGTTCCTTTACCAACTTTATGCACAATATGCATTAAATCTTTTCACCTGCCTGAAGGGCCACCATGTAGCTGGAGTCCTTTAGAGTTTCTGGGACACAAGTTAAAAGGCAGGAAATTCCCATTAGTTATTAGGGAAAAAAATGCCATAAGGTTGGCAGTACTGGAGCAAGTTGCCCAGAGAGGTTGTGGAATCTCTGTATTTGGTGGTGTTCAAGGCTCAAGTGGACATGTGCTTAAGCAATCCTATCTGATTAGACTGCTTTGAGCAGGGGTTTGGACTAGATGGCATCTGGAGGTCTCTTCTGACATATCGCTCTCAGATTCTGTGGTTCTCAGGTAAAACAATGACACCCTCGAAAAAAGTTCTCCATAACAGTCTGAACATCTGCGTATGAAACAAATTCTTACGTAATTCCAGTTTTGAATAGCTTCAGTTTAAATAAATACCGAAGTAGGCTGTACTTGTTTTATGAAGCCTGCCAAGATCATTCTGTGTGTTTTCTGGCAGTCTCAAAGGGCGTTCTGTTTCACATGGAAATTACCAGTAATCTTTTTACCTTTAAGATCTTAGCCTCTAGTAAAGCTAGTAGTGCAAAAGAAAATTAGTCAAATTGGAGAACAGGCGACTACATGAAATACACGGAGATGTATTTAAAAACATAGAGAAGTACGGCGTACAAAATATGAAGCCATCAACCTGAAGCTGCAAGTGTTCTTTTATAGATCAGCCAATCCTCCTTAATTCTAGTTGGAAAGTAATCTAGTTAAACTACTTCTGGAGTGAGGTGGTTTTGTTTTGGTGCTCCTTTTTGTTTGCTTTTGGGTATTATTTTTGTTGGTGGTGGTTTTGAGTGTTGCAGAATTTTCTTTTTATATCATGTTAAGTTAATGCCTTTAAACTATTTTATTGCTCTCTATGGAGAAATAGATACTGAGGTTTTCCTTCAATAATGAACAGAAGTGGGTGACCTTGGGGTTTTAATCATCCTTTTTAGCAACAAAGGGCTCTGGGAGTTGCTTTCTTTTCTGAATTTAAAAACACTGAAAATCATTTTATCTGGAATCAGTGTCTTTTTGAGTTTGTTATCAGAAAATAGAAGTTTCCAGTCAATATCTACTTTATGCTTTGTTCAAAAATCCCTGGTCATCACTTTGATTGGGAAAAATAAATAGAAAGAAGCCTTTTCACTGTCAGTGTTGTATTTATGCATTTCTCTAAATATAAAATAAGAAGTTCATGCCTAAGGGGTGCTTTATCGTTATGTTGGAGTGTGTTTGTACACATGTAAAATATGTGATGTGTATGTATTCTGATAATCTTAAACACTTTTGGGATGAACTTTACAATGGAGTATTACAATAACTGTTCAAATATAAACATGCTGTAAGAGACTCTTAGATCAATGAATCCAATTGCTTGGTATTACAGGCCATTGCATAATTTAATCTCCTTCACTGTGCTCTATCTTAAAATGTAATTAGGAGTTCTATATGCAGTGCTCCAGCTATTCCAGAGTCTAATTTTTCATGATATGAAACTTTCTTTAAATTTCCGGTTATAGTAGTTACCTAATTTCATTTTAGTTAAATAAAATTAACTAATAGTTGATTAATATCTATTAGTTCTTTTCTCTCCCTGGCACTTAAAATACTCAATGGAGAATATTAACGTCTATTCTTGGCCTTCTAGACTTGTTTTGCATACAAAAAAGGTTTGTTTTTTTTTTTTTTTTTTAGTTTCATCTTATAATCATAGCTCTCATTCATTCTACTTGTCCTATTAGAGCTTCTCTGTGCCAGTTCCACTTTGAGTTGCTCTCTTTTTGGTAAGGCTCCCGTAATGGCATTCGATACTCCAGATGAAGTCTTACAGCTAATACTTTTCTATTTCTAGTGAAGGTACTTTTGACTTGTATGTTCTTGTTTCCCTTTTTATGGTTATGTTCACACTGCTGTTTACTGTTCGTTTTATGGTCAAATAAAACTTCACATTCCTTGTCCTCGTGGTCATGCCCAGATGACAAGCTTCAGCTCATACAAGCTTTCTCTTCTGTCAATTCAGTACATGGTTTCGCATGCTACTCTGTTCAACTCATCCATTTCTCTTTGGTTGTTTCCCTGTGAACTTGGTCATCCTTTACTGGGATACTTATAATGAATTTAATTAAGTTGATATAGTATTTCTAGGTTAATGGAAACTTGACTAAAATTACTTCCTTGGTTTTTCATTTTTAAGGATCATATTTCATGATAGTATAAATGGGTTTATGCAACAGCTTCTGGTCACCACATTTGTATAACTCCACATCGGGTTCTTTTTTGGGGTACTTTTAAAATTTAAGCTATAAATTTTGGCTGCTTAAAAAATCTTTGTTGATTGTGTAATTGTTTAGTTACCTTGTTACACTTGGTGTATGGTGATACACTGCTTTCATATACCTCTGTATGTCTTCTGTTTCACAAATGATGCAATTTTTTTTTTTTTTATTAAAACTCAACTGCACATATTTTCCCATTAAGGAGAAAATGAGCGGTAATTTAAAATTGCATGTGTACTTTCAGGACTAAATATCATTCAGTTTGAATATTCTCGTATTTCTCCAAATACTCACAACTTTGGACTTTGTGTAGTCATCTGAAGCTGTGAGTAACTAGACTGTGCATGTAGTTCCTGTACATACAAAGTGGTTGAAACTGTGAAATTTCACCAAAGACTTGAGGTATTCTTATTTCCTATATTCAGTTAAAAGATAATTTACAGAATTTCTGATTCTTCATCGTGTAAGAGGGAAGTCCATTTGAATACAGCATCTTCTGTGAAGGGAAAATGTCAATACATGGAACAGCAATTGCCAGACAAGATTGTCACTAGCGAAATGCACTAGTTGAATTTGCCAGATCTTTTACAAGATATTTCCTACATGACATAACAGAATTAGAATTTAACACAGAATTGTTGTTAAGATTCTACACGGATGCTAGCCAAGTGTTATCGTCAGAGCAATAAGATCTTAAGTTCCTAAACAAACCAGTTATATTTTTATGATCGCATTCTGCAATTGAAATTCTTAAACTGGGGGAAAAGGTTGAGGTTCTGGGAAAATGAACTGCTGCCAAGCTGTATTTTAAGGCAGCATTTTAATCATATGATTGTATTTTTATTCTTAAGCACAATTGTAGTTCCCCTGTCTCAAAAAGGTTAAGACCTGGTACATGCAAAAATATGAAAGAGCAAGGCTTTGTGACTTCTGTGATTCCCAGTTGAATGATGCCCCTGCTTCACTTCTGTACTTATTTGCATTCTTCTTGGGTTATGCTCCTCATACTTCTCCTTCCCATGATTAGGCATATATAGTGAGGAGATGTGACACTCACTGTCCAAGTGCTTGGATGATGTGCAAACAGTTTAATTCTTAAGGAGGGAGTCAATTAGGAATGCAGACATGCTTTTTATATGAGATAGCTTAGATAAGACTGACAGGTGGGAAGAAAAAGTTACTTGCTTCATTTGTAATAAATTCTTGATGCCAGATGTATTCACCGTTAGTGTTCTAGGGTTTAAACAAAGAAATAGTTTGTCAAAAGAAAAAAATTCTGTAAGGTTTTATCAGGTCACTCCAATACTGTCAGCTGCTGAACAATTAAGAAAAAAAAAAAGCTTCTGTGGCTTATATTGTTTTTCCATTTATTATGTCATAGTATTACTATGGAGTCTCAAGGTCTAGACTCATATTTTGTTAACAAGGCAAAGGCTATGCAAATATATTCCAAGTATCAGTAGCAGCAGGTCTGTCAAAGCAACAATTATGCACAATCTTGAGCAAGCTCTCTCCATGAATGCCAGAATTTATGATGTGGAAAAAAAAATGTGTAAATTTGCTTTGTTAGCTAAAGAAAATTTAACGATAACATTTATGATTTGGTTCTGCAGGGACGATAAAGATACTTTTTACATGCTGTATGTCTCTGTTTTTATAACAGTCTCACAAAATGTAAATCGAATTGCAATAGGAGTTGTTTTAAAACAATTGAATGCATGGGTGTAGGTAGGAGTAGCCTTTTTGACAGTTAATTGCATGTTGCTTTTTAAATCATCACTGTACATCCTGTTAACTTAAAGTTCATGTTTTATATGCAAATAAAAGTCAAAAAATAAAACCTTTTGTTCAACGAATACTCTTGGAAGCTGGATAGACATAGTTTAATCTTATAAACTTACTACACAATTGTTCTGCACTTTCTCTATAATCTTTTGTTTATGAACAGTTTACTATGTATTTCTGAAATTATGAGCATGTTATTAAGAGAAAGCACTGAACACTAATGATTTAATTTTCTTTGCTAGAAAAAATAACTTGATCTCATATTCTGTGTAAAAATGCCTTGTTCATTAATATCCGTTTTACGCAGAGAACAGTTAGTTACTGAAAAGTAAGGTATATTTAGACAGCACAAACCAAAATATTGCATGGAGGCAAAGCAGCTAGTAAGGAAAGTACACTTCTGAAGAACTTGTTTAACATAGAGAAGTTCTTGTTGTATAAAACCATAACATTTAATATATGGTATTTTGGTCATTATCCTTAGTTGATCCCAACTGATCAGTAAGTAACTGATCAGTAAACCTCACTGAATGATAAAATTGTTTCTGTCCCGTGTCCCTAGTCTCAAACCTTGAATATAGGTTCAGATTTCACTGAAATAGGGCATTAGCACTGGGAATGCTGGTTGATACGATCTGCTCATTCCATGCATTTTGGAAAAAAAAAAAAAGTATCTACAGTTATTCTTGCTACAGTTTTAAATATTCTTATATTAATGAGCTAAAAAATGTTTCTACACAGCTCTAATGTTTCTAAGGTCGATTTGTACCTATCACCCTATCCAGAATACAGGATATTCTGGAATATACGCAGAAATTCTTTTCATGTTCTGCAGGATTTTGGCAACTGAATTAAATGTAACTTTTCTTCATTCTAAGGCCAGTAGCAAAATTCGTTTTGGTTCAATTAAGCAGTATTGTGTCTGTAATGAAAGCATGAATTTTTGTGTGGGTTTGTGGGGCTGGCCAGGAGAGTTTTATAAAAATATCTTTCTAAGGTTCTAGTGAATGGGGAAACAATGTATAAGATTTATTAATTCAAATGTTACTTTACTACCTTTTTTTTTTTTGTTGTTGTTTAAGTGAAAAATGCTCGTAGAAATAGAACTGAGTAACGAGATGAATATTCACCCTTTAAAAGTGATCGTGTAAACTGCTAGTAGAAATGCTGCAAGACCATCAAATCTTCTTGCAGTAATTATTAAAGTAATTATAGTTATCAGGAGATCTGAAATAAGAGTCAGCTTGACTGTTTTATGTAATAAATACCTATTGGATCTGATGGGCTGGTGTGGTTTTGTTGGCTATTAAAATTATTATGGTAAGTCTTTTCTTATTTCAGAATTATGCTTTATACTGTCCACTTGTGCTGGAATGGAAGTAGAACCATGGTGGTTGAGCATTTTTGAAAGTTCATCTGGTGTTTTGGCCACCTGATTCACTGTTTTGCCCAGCCAGTGGTTTCTAACTTCAAGTCCATGTTCTGTCTCTTTATTTGTGCTGCACTGTGTTCCATGGAGATTATGTGAGGTAAACAGGAGAGGGAATGAAGACTAGTACAAAATGCACCAGAAGTGTAAAGGAAGCTGGTTAGTTTTAAAGTGTATGTTAATAAAGCTGAAGGTCACAATGAGTGTTTGGTAGATCTGAGATGATGATAGCAGTATTCAACTGGTTTTACATTATGTCCAGTGAACCTTGTAAAATAGCCTGTTTGATTGATGTGAATGGTAACCTGAAATATATCTCAAAATAAAATCCACAGGTAGTGCAATGTAAAGTTAGAGAAAGATTTATGATTCTTCTGATGGCTGATAGTTTATTCTTTGAACTGTCAGGTCCCATGAATGAAAGGCAAATTGTTCTAATGGTTTGGTTTCCTTGGCACATCTGAAAGATGACAGCATATTGCATATTTTACTTATATTATGTAATAAAGGTGGCGTGCATAACAAAAAATTACATATCTTATAACAAAGATTTTACCTCTGGCTAGCTGCAAATTGCATAAAATAGTATAATTTTCTCCTATTACTCAGCAAAACTTTGTGTTACTTAAGAAACATAAAAATATTTTTCTCAAATTTTGGCGAGGCATATAGTTTTGAAAATTGCTTCAATAATCACCAGTCCTATTCTATTAGTTTTCCATTTGCCCTGAAAGAAATTACTTCCTTAATCTTTAATTTAGCCAGAGATTAACATAGTTCATTAGTAACTTACTTTTTCATATTTTATTTTGACTGGCTTAAATATAATCATCTTTCATTAAAAAAAAAAAAAAAAAAAAAAAGAAAGAAAGTCTACTATGGTAAGATTTCTCACGTATTGTATGGAAATCATTTTTGATATGTTTTTGTTTAAATACGTTTATGTTTTCCTTTAATTAAAGCAGCATTTATAATTCCTTCAATAGTGGGCAGTATTTTTGACTAAAAATGTGTTGCTGGACACAATAGTGGATACTATTACTTTTATTACTATTTACTTTAGATAGAAGCAAAAATGAAGCTTAAAATAATGAGCAATCTGTTTTCAGGCATCCTGAAATTTCTTATGGGTATGTCTGAGAGGACATTAGACACAATTTTTGGTGTCTGGATTAAATGAGACGTGAGTAGCCATGATAACATCATTTTATGGAATCTGTTGGTTGGGTATGAAGGAGAGAAGATTTGTTGGAAGCTATAGGAGAGCATTTAAAGCAGCAAATAACTAGTTTCATAATGGATTGAATAGGAGGCTGTATGAGAGGTGGAAGAAGGGCAACTGACATGAAGAAACAGAAAAGCAAGTGTAATCATCTTTGGTATACTAGTTTTGACAGTGTGAGATATTGAGTGTTCTGCAGGTTAACATAAAAGGGGTTTTTGTTTGCTTTTGTCTGTGTGATGTCTTCAATGTATATGGAAAGAAGCATTTAACTTCTATAATGTACGCATATCTTTTATTGTTTTCCCAAATCTTAAGTCAGAGCAAATGGTACATGAATGTTCACCAAGTGTTGAAAACTTATAGGTAACATTTCTGTGATTACCACATGCACAACAAAATTGTGATTATCTCCCTGAAATTTGAAAATATGAACTTCCTTGGTTCTATGCAAGTTGTTTTTTGCACATGCTTCTTCCCATCTTCAGGTCTTTGTTAGATCAGTGGTGGTGATTTGGTTTTGTAATTTTGTAATACAAAACCCAACCTAGACTGAACTGTTAGTTCTCAAATAGATATACAATAAAGCTGGAAATGTAACGACAAGGTTCCTTTATAAGTTGCTATATGTAATTTTTTTATTACTATTTTTTTTTGTTTGCAAACATGAACAACTTCCATTTGCTAAAGGTAATACACATATAAAGTTTTTTTAGAGAATATAGAGATACATATACAGAGAGGGGGGTTGCACTGAAGCAGAGTAACACTCATAACAATTCCTAGGTGGGATGGTGAAAGTTCCAGGTATTTACAAATGTTGTGCTTCATCTTTTGCTTCTGTGTCTGGTTCAGAGCAGCAGTGAGGAGAAGTCACTCAAAGTTGTCTGACAGCTGCTGAGTGACCTAGGTGAAGTGAGTCAGTGCTATCAAACCAGGTCTGTACCAATGTCCTCATGACAGCTGGTGCTAATTGGTACCCCTGCTGACAGTCTCAGTGGAATTAGTAAATTAAAGTACCAGACTGGTCTTCTCAACTGATGTGCATTGACAAGAGTTAGCTGAAAAGTCTATTTATTTATTTATTTATTTTCAGTTCTCTCAAAGAAACCATTTACTCTGGTTGAGTAGACGGTAGCTTTTGCTGCTGGCAAGGGTTCATCACTTCCTGACATTGTGTGTATTCATACGTAGAATTTGTAAGGGTAGCAATGGTGAAAGATCAAGAGCAAGTATTGTTATAGGCACATAAAAAACTGCTGAAGCACCATGAAAGCGTAATCACGGTTTTCTGTGAAATTACTTGTGATTGATGTCACAGCAACCTCTGTGACAACTCAGAGAAACTAGATATGAGAAAAGATTTTCTCTGTTTATTTTGTAAAAGTTATATTCATGCTTTACTTTTTCTTCTGTGTATATCCCTCTCAGTTGAGTGAAATAAGAAATATTTTTATGAAGAATTGTAAAATTCCAGAGATTAACTGAAAGCAAAAGAGCCTGGAATACATTAGTCTATGAACTCTTCTCTCTTTCTGATTTGGTTCTTTCATAAAAATGAGAACTGTGAATCCAGTACCGTCTGTCAAAATTACAATGCTATGTGTCATAGTATAAATAATAATAAAATACTGTGTTATGATCTGAACAAAGGGTCTTGAACCTGAGGTTGTGTCTTATTTTTAAACTATTGCACACAGTACAAGAAACCTGAAAGCTCTTGAGGTTGTTATGCAACAAAATCCATTAGGGCCCCTAAGAACTTACGTAGCAGATGAAATAACTTTTTTTTTTTTTTTTTAAATTGACTTAGGTTGTCCACGTGTCCCCAGTGTTCCTTTACATTCTTGGAGAATGAGCATGCTGAATATTTTGAGAAGACTGCTTGATGGCAACAGTTGAAAATTTACCAAAATTTACAATTATGCTTAAAAAAAATTAAAAAAATGATGAGTATTGTCTGCTTTTTACATCCTCAAACCACAATCTAATTGTCTTTGCTTTCTAAATATATTCAAGTCACTCAGTGTTAAACCTTTTACATCTTATTTCTCCATTCGTACATTGGGGTAACAAGCTCTTCATAGTGGTTTTATGTTTCTAAAACACTTGGAATATGTAAAGTGGTGTTCAAGTACCAAGTTTAAATATTTTTCTCTTAAGCAAGAGACAATTGGTTTTAGTCAGACTATAACCTTCTAAGATCACCTACAATGCTTAAAATGTTCTCTTTGTTATCTTTGTTGTCTTGACAGTTTTTTTTAGTATCCCCAAGACTACCTGCAATCTCCCCCACTCCATTCACATGCCTGGTGACAGGACAAGGGGGAATGGGCTAAAGTTGCACCAGGGGAGGTTAGGTTGGGTATTAGGAAGAACTTCTTTGCTGAAAGGGTTGTTAGGTGAATAGGCTGCCCAGGGCAGTGGTGGAGTCACCATCCCCAGAGGTCTTTAAAAGGCATTTAGATGTAGAGCTTAGTGATATAGTTCAGTGGAGGACTTATTAGTGTTAGGTTAGAGGTTGGACTCGGTGATCTTGGAGGTCTCTTCCAACCTAGATGATTGTGTGATTCAGTCTTGGTCTGTAATGTTTGGATATGCATACTTTTCTCCGGCTTCTTAAGCATGAACTTTGCTGTTTCATCTGATACTTAGGGATGTTCCTTACTTTACCTTTCCTGCTATTTCCAGTAAGCATTGTTTTTGCAGTATATTAAGACAAAGGGGATAATGGACAGATTTGCACTCTAGGTAAGTGTGGTCATGGAACATAAATCCACTAATGCACATGCTAAACATCGGACCACTGGAGAAAAAAGAAGAAAAAAAAAGTGTAAAGAATTTCCATATTCCTTGGGAGAGCCAAAGGTCCATGACTGTAGGAAACACTTCTTAGAGTAGGGTATGCAGTTTTATTTGTTTGAATATTTATTTGAGGCTATTTTGGAAATAAAACTTACAGGCTATGTAAACAAAAATGTGAAGGTAGAAGGAGTTGACAAATTCAAACATTTTTGGAAAAAATTGTGCATAACAATTATGATTTGAACAGAGGCATGGTAGACAAGGGAAGAACTTTATTATGTTCAAATAAATGCTTCTCATTGCTTGATGGAATACTGTTCTTTAAATAAATGTCATTTTCATCATCTAATAGATTAGTCCTTATCATTACTATCATCATTGTTACCATCCTATGGATAAAAAGAGTTGGTATCTGTATTTGTTTTCATAAGGTAATAAATGATTGCTCATACCTGTGTACTTGGTTTGAGTAATTAAATGTTTTGAGATACCCAAGGTGTTTAAAGTTGTTTCTTTGGATTCGCAAGGTAAAAGGAATTCAGAGAACTGACCTGTTGTTTTAATATAGTCATTATAATCTCATGAAAGGCATCTGCTTTTAGTAAAGATTTAAATTAACCAAGAGACCTCTATCCACTGTTGATACAAAATGAAGTGTATAACAAACAGGAGGGTATATTTTCATGCAGCTGAAGGCTGACATCAAAATGTCAATCTTTTTTTTTTTCCTGTCTTTCTTTGTGAACACTAAAACATTTTCCAGATGAAGTATCTATCTCCCAAATTGTAAATTTCAACTTAAATCAAATATGCCAGTTTAATTACCTTTTCCTAATTACAAAGGATTGGCAGTCCACATATGCATGATTTCTTTAAAGAAATATAATCAAATTTCTAGCATTTCTATATGAATATAGTTCAAAATAATTTTTCAGAATGTTTAGTAGCACAATACAGCACTGTTTCATAGCTGCCAATATGGACTACTGTCAGAGGAACTAGACAATGGCAATTTATATTTTTTTCCAGATCTCATTCATTTTCATCTCTCACATACAGAATTGTGAAGTTCATTCCTTCATTCAAGTTATAAAGTTAGAAACACTGCCATGTTGGACAAAGTGCAGATTTTCAAGAAAATTCCTTGTATTTTATTGAAGGGAAATGTAGTCTCAAAGCTGTAACTATTTAGCCAAAATTAAACTATTTTAAGTAGATAGTAGTGCTTTTTAGGAACTGTCAGTTCAGCTGAATAGTTGAATTTAATTATGTACTGGGCAGTAGTCAATTCAGACGTTTGCATGTGTGATCATGATATCCCTCATGAAATTCATTCATTCAAGGTATTTCCCAGCTGATGTTCTATGTTAATTCCTTCTACTCTAATGAGGATACCACTATATACCTAAATGTTCTTCCATATGGTTGTGTGCTCATAGCTTCTTCATTTGAGTTAAATGTTTTCTCTTTTTTCCTTCATAGCATATTCTTACTTATTCCAATTGGATGTGTGCAGAAGTGCTTCTGATTCTCTGTTCATGCACTCTCTTAAAACGGTAGTCTCTGGAGTCAACTAGGTTGTCATAACGCCAGTTGTGTTGATCTTAAACTGACCTGAAAGAAGGATTAGACTGAAGCTGATTTTTTGAAAAAGTGTGTTGGTTGTTTTTGTTTGTTTGTTTGTTTTCCAAAATAACAGTAACGTTGACATCCCAAAAGAGATGCAGGCAGCTGTTCTTTTGTAGCAAAGAATTGAGCTCTCCATCCGTTCTGCCACCCATGGAACTCTGACAATGATATGAGTTAACTTAGCTGGCCTTATAATAATTGCAACACTAGTCCATGGGGCTGAGGAACAATAGGTCCTCAAACTATTACCAAAACTCTGATGTGGAGTCAGTGGCTTCTTTTTAGGGGCAGAAATATATTCGGTCAGTGAGTTGGTTGGTTTGTTTTTTTCGCCTTTTTTTTTTTTTTTTTTCCTGGTACTGATTAAAAGTGCAGCAGCATACTGGTTAACATTCTGAAATCTTTGTGAAATTGTTTTTTTTTGACAGTGTATGAGTAGAGCAGTGGTTTAATTGTAGGTCACCTTGTAATAGACCAGAATCAAAAGCACATGCTTAGACACATTTGCAAGAAAGAGACGGGCACCTCAGAGATATTTTTTCTTTTGACTTTCTCCAGTACAGAAATATTAAGCAAGAAACACCTTAAAGGTTAAGAAAGAAGAATGCAAAGCACAAAAACATATATAAAGCTCTGCTCTAACCAGTGTTCAGGTGCCTATGCTGAAATGTTTTATCTGCTTATGATCCAGTGCACCTAATTTTGCCCAACTATTTTTGAATCAACATGTTCCCTAAAAACAAGTGTTTGTCCCACATCAAGAACCAAGGATTTTTTCCTAGCAAATAAGCATTAACCACAAGGCTGGGCAGTCATATTCAGTCTTGTCAGTGTTTCATGTAGGTCCAAGAAATGTACCTTCTTTTCTGCACTTAACTAAGGGTCATGCCCAGAGCAGGAGATTCCCTGGTGGTCAGAGCATTCCCATCAAATGTTGAAGATGTCACTTTGATTTCCCCCATGTTGAGAAATGAAACTGAAATCAGGTCTATGATTTTCTTGTGAGCATTTAGAGTACTTTGAGATTAAGCAGGAAGGAAGACAAACTTAAGTAGCTACTGATAAGTGGGTTGGATGGTTCTGCATGCTGGCATGTGAAATGTACCTAAACTATTACTTTGGGAATAGTCCCCTTAAGAGACAAGTGAGCATTACTATCTAATTCCTGCTGTACAAGAGGAGAGCATTGCACTGTTAAAATTGAGGCTTTTTATTTGTGATTTTCTTACAGGAAACAGATTCGAGCTCTTCTAGGACAGTTTAGCCAGTCAGAGGCTTTGTTAATCTCATCTGGAGTTGAGCCAGGGACTCTAGATGGAGTTCTCTTGGATGCTGGCTGTTCTTCTATGCAATTTGATACACCTGAAAGAGGTTTTTCCCTGCAGAAGGATGGACCTCTGGACATGAGGATGGATGGTGACAGGTACGTGTGCATGTCATTTCCTTTTAAGCTAGAGAATGGCCATTATAAAACCATGTCTAATTTTGCACAAATATACTATATATCTTATGCCACAAAGGTTTTTTTTTTCAGCCTTAAACTTAAAATCCTGGTTATGTTCTTTTTCTTCTTTAGATAAGACGAATGTTACAGTGATGATTAAATTAATTAAACCAAAAATGTTTTCTTAACTCTATCACTAAAATTTTACATTTTTGGTGTGTATGGTATACAGTTACAGGGACAGTTTTTACTGTAAGACATAGATTTCTGATAACATTGTGGAGAGCAAAAAAAGCTGCCAAATATGTTGACAGGACACCGAGTTACCTAGAGCCTTGAGGTATATTTCCTAGTTCTCTTTCCATATTGAATTTCACAAGGAAGATTGGAGGCTTTAAAAAAAAAAAAAAAGAATATTAATTAGAATTTCTTTTTCCTGTAATTGGGAAGTGAGTGAAAAAGGCAGATTGTTAAATATAGTTTTTCTCTCTTCAATGTCTGGCTGGGTTGCCCCAAGACCTGTATGGTCTGCATGGTTCCTATGAAACCTTCCATGACTTTTTAAGTTGAGGCCTGTTGTCTTCCTTCTATTTCTGCAGTTTTTCTGACTATGTAATCTGCAGGCTGACAATTCTTTACAGCAATCACTTTCCTTTTTTGCTGCACTTTCTGTTTGTGGAATGTCTGCTTGACTGTGTTTGGTTGCTCTGTCAGGGAAGAAGCAACTTCCCTCCTTTCTGCAATGGCCATCTGACCCAGTTACTTCTCTGTAAAAGAAATATAAAGTAACTTTAAAAAAAATCAAAACAAAACAAAAAAGCAACCAGAAATACCATTCATGACACCTGCCAATTAAAATCCGTTAAGTATTGCAAGCTTGCCTTAGTAGTCTTGGAAGTTTCCTTTCACATTGTGTATGAGGCACATGAGGCTTACTTAATTGTCAAGTTATCAATTGCTAAATAAACAATCTCTATTTAAATGATCAGAATTGGTGTTGAGTTCATTGAAAAGCACGAAATTCAATGGCATAATGTTATTTTCTACTTATGCAGCAGTTTTCATCTTTTAACAGCCTAATATATGCCTAATATAGAATTTTGGTTTTCATGTGAAAAGACAAAGATCTGTGTTTTATAGATGATGGCAGTAATTGTATAATGCATTACTAAGAGAATGAACATTTCTTTGCCTTGTGTTTTGATGAACCTGTAGTCTTAAGAAATGTCATTTGGACTTCTGTTGTTCACATAGAGCCTATGTGAAGACTGTGGAAGCCTCTGTTTCTAAGCAATTGTCTTAACACATTAAAATTTCAGTCTTAACACAGCAAATTTCATGATGCTGCCTTTTTCCAGTTTTGTATAAAAAACTCACGTGATCGTACTGGGATTGAGCCCTCTGATCTCCAAAGTCTGAACTCGCGGCTTGTATTTGCATCATGAGGATACATATGTATAACTGTATATAAGAACAAAGGCTACCTGTGGCATAACAAAAGCCTTCCACTACAGTTGTTGCTATGGTACTCCTTGCCTCTGATTTCTAAGTTTTGTTACCTTTTATAAGATACTGCAGGAGAGTAATGAATGCCTGAAAAATATTCTGCACGTTAGTGCCTTTTTAGAAGAGAATTTATTAAGTAGGTTATATGTTTTCTCCACATTAGTAAACACTTCTGTGATCTGTGACAACACAGATCTGAAACACTTCTGTGAACTGTTTCAATAGCATAATGACACAATTTAAAAATAAATTAATATGTACGACTTATACCATTTCAATTCTAACAGTTCCTTTCATTTGCAATATTATCTCATTTGAATTCTCTCAAAACAACGTTTGGGTATAAGTTCTTACACCTTTTAGTGAAAAGTAAAGTTAAACTATTTTCATAAGCAGTTGTTTTCATAGCAGGAGATGTGAAAGAAAATATCTTTGAAATCAGTTCCAAATAAAAAACGACATGTAATGCAAGGTGACTAAATAAACCCATAAGGGGCAAGTTTATATTCTAAAGATGTCTAAATAGGAACAGTCACGCAGCATTTCCATTTTAATGTGATACTGACATGTATTTATTCCTGTCAACTCATTAGGCATAGTTTATGATTGTACTTAAAAGTTTCAGCTGTTTTAATTGATGTTAAGGAACAAACTATTTAAAGTTGCTAGAAATAGGATTTCAAAGGTACAAACGAGATCTGTTTTCATAGGGTTGCTGTCTCTTACTTGAAAACCTCAAAGGCACTTGTATGCAGTGTGTGTGTTTGACTTTATGTCTCAATGCTATGAAGCTTCACCTCTTGTCAATGAAAACTGACGTCAGTGAACTAATTGGCTCTTCTTGTGCGTAGGTACCCTGACATGCCCACTGCTGCTGATGTTGTGAATGCTTTAGATCAACAGGCACTTGCGTCCATCCTGAGAACATACGGGGAGGAGAGGCACGCCAAGAAAATCGCTTCAGCCATCGTTCAGGCACGCAGCATATATCCCATCACCAGAACTCAGCAGCTTGCAAGCATTGTTGCAGGTACCCTCATTAATTCTTCACAGTGGCTGAGAGAGAAAAAATATTAATCCCCAAAGTCCCAGAGGGATCTATTTGTACTTGAAATCATGCAGGATCTAATCCTGCCTATTCTGCTCTGATGTCAGCTCTCCTTTTTTCCCCTCGTAAGATCCCACTTCTTATACTGTATTTCACCGATTAGCTTAATAATAGATTTTACATGAAGTGATTTATCATTTTGTCAACAAAGTTGAAACACAGAATGACAGCAGCCTAGGGAATTCTTTGTCCCAGCTATTGATAAGCATTCAAATAGATACGTCATATGCATCTCTTTGTTTTAAATTTCTACATTTTAATATTTTGAGGGGAAGTACTATGGCAGTTTCCAGTTATGAATGAAATTAGATTCAATCTCTCTGCTTAAAAAATGAGGAAGCAAAAAGTAAAGCAATACGTAGCTTGCTTCACCTTGTGAATGCCAACTAGATCAGCCTGAAGCGCCTATTGAAACACTTCATCTTACTTGCTCTTCACTGTAAACAACTTGAACAAAATCTAGTTAGACAGGAGCTGTGCTCACATTGAGAACCTTCACATTTGTGTTCTCGAGTGAAAATTTTCCAGCAAAAAAATAAGATACTTTCACTGTGCCTTAACAATATAACATATAAGGCTGTTTTTAATCTATTTATTTATTTATCTATTTATTTATTTATTTTTAACCAAGAAATGAAAATGACTGGGTCTCGTCACAAAATGCCCTATATTGTTGACTCCTTTAACTATAGACCTTTAAAATGGCTATCCGAATTTAACATTTAGTAAAGATTAGTGTTACAAGTTCTATCTGCATAAAAGCCTTTAAAACTATATTGTTTTCATAAAACTGTGTATTCTTCCTGAGGAGAGGAAATGGAGAGGGAGGTGCCGATCTCTTCTCCCTGGTGATCGATGACAGGAAGCACAAGAACAACACAAAGCTGCTCCAGGGGAGCTTCAAACTGAACATTAGGAAAAATGTCTTCACCGTGAGGGTGGTCAAACACTGGAAAAGGCTTCCTAGTCAAGTGGTTAATATGCTGTGCCTGTTGGCATTCAAGAGGAATTTGGATAATGCCCTTAACAATATGCCTTAACTTTTGATTAGCACTGAACTGGTCAAGCAGTTGGACTAGATGATCTTTGTAGGGTGCTTCCAATGAAACTATTCTATTAAATTCTACTTAAACTGTAACTTTAATTTAAAAAATATAATTATTGATAACTAGTAGAACAGTGATTAATAATTGTGATAATTAGTGATAGATAATTGCCTACCTTAAGAGCGTAAGAAGTTTAATAGGGACTTACTTTTAATGGCTTTAGGATCACAAAGAAATTAAAAGGCTTTGAGTTGTATAAACCAGGATACTTGAGCAAAATGTCCACTTTAAACCAGGCCCAAAGTCTAGCTGATACAATTACAGGACCTGAAGACACTGCTTGCTATTGTAAGCCCCTGTTGTAAATGTGTAGTAGGGGTAATGAATGTGGGGAATAAATAATATTAAAGAATATATGAGTCTTTAATAAAACCTGAGAATTTGCATTTCTAAAATGATCATTATCATAAACTTTATGAAGTAATAATTTAGTTTTGTCAGATGTATCTCCTGCTCTTTGAAACAACTATTGATTAAAAATATATCATTATTGAGATTAAAGCAGCCATGTTGCCATGCTAAAGTTGTAATGTGTTCTACGCTGTAAACAAGCAGTATGGTAACCTCAAAAATAATTCTGCCAACTAGCTTGGATTCAAGAAAAATAAAATTATTAGTGTAAAAAAGAGATTGATCAAAGATCCCTTCACGTTTAATGGGCTGCATGTGAGTCATCACCTAACGGTCACTTTCTGTGAAAACAACAGGGGATTTTTGTTCTCACTTTAAACTCTGATGTATTTGAAGAGCAGCTTGATATGTGAATCAGGAATGCATCAGATAAGACACATGCCAAAGAAAATGAATCCAACATATATCTGCTTAGACAGTAAATATGTATTTTGTGTGCTTTTTTGAAGTATGTAAGTAGTTAAAACAATTTTAGGACTATTATACTTATCCCCGTTTGGGTAGAACTTCTTACAGTTTTAATCTGATTTCTCTGTAAACGAGCTCAAGGGTGGATCCTTGCTAGTTCTTGAACAGATAATATGTTAAGAAAATTTCTGGTAAATATAACAAATTTTGTTCAATTTATCATCAGTATATTTTCTACTACAAATTTATATCCATGAAGTTATTGAGGTAAGTCATAGCTACAGGGCCAGAGATCACAGCTACAGAATTCTCTTGGTAGGACAGAACAAAAAAGCCCTGACTAATTCAGGATTTAAGCAGAGTAAACTCCATGACTTATTACTTAAATGTCAAGTCCTTAAAAATATATGTATACATGTATATATATTCATTAGAAAAATAAAATCTTGCATTTTAGACTTTACAGACTCTATAAGAACCTAATTTTTTTCTCCAGAACAGGATCATTTCTTTTGCCTGTGGCTAGATAGCTAGAAAACATGTAAACAATCTAGCCAATGAGGCTGGGTATCTGTATCTTTTTCTTTGCTGATGTGAGTATCTGAAAATTCACATATTATCCATATTTCTCTAAAATCTTATGGTTTAATATGGCTTAAGATTTTCCAGAACTCCAAACTTCTGTGGTAAGTTCCAGCTGATAACCAGAATCCCAATGAATCCAAGTTAGATTTGGACTAGCCTGGAATGGAAAAGGGAAATGCTATCCAGGAAACAAACAATAAAGGGAGTTAGAAGGTGTATTGCTGCTGTTAATTGATTGGGAGATAAAAATGACAAAACTAAGCAAAACAAAAGGCTCTACAACAGTTAGAGATCATTCAGACACTTCTAAAGTTCGCATTGGAGAAAGTTAAAGTTTTAAGGTACAGCTTGAAAAAATTATAAATAGATTAGTATGTCAAGATTGCCTACAACACCTTAGGGCTAACTCAGGTATCCAAGTGATTTCTTAGTTAAACAAAAGTCTTTTGTTCCAATTCAATGAAATAATTCCTTCTAACTCTTGGCATAAAGCCTGAAAGTCATCTCAATTTACCGTGCCATTGAATAAAGTCCTACAAAATAAAATTAAAAAAAAAAAAAAGTTTGGCTTATTTTTTTCTAAATGTTTTCCAAAATGCTTTTGAGGCATTTAAATAAGGAGATCTCTGAGTAAGCTGTGGATCCTGCAATTTACACAGGGGGAAAGGAGATTTTTTTTTTTTTTTTTAAATTCACTGATGCGAATATTGTCTCTTCCTGTAGCTCAGTCAAACTCTACTCACTGTTTACAATTTTCACACAGATATCTGTAATGATGAACACTGTGTAAATACTAAAGATCAGTGTTTCTCTACTGAAGATCTGTGAATAGATGTGTAGAATTCAATTAAGAAGTACTTCCTGATGGCTATTGCTGAAGCTCATTGAGTTCTGTTGTGAAATGGTAGTATTAACTGGATGTGCAGGAAAACTGGTTAGACATAGTGAAATTCTTTAGACTGTAATTTTGTTTTTTTCTGTACTGCTTCTCAGTTTTTCCTTCTAGTGGGTAATATACCTTGTCATCTATTCATTTGTTTTCACAGTTTAATTTTTCTCAATGGCATTGAAATATGTTATCTGTTAACAGGTCGTTTTGAGATTATGTAGTCATTTGGACTTGAAAGGAATTGATGGTGAGATACTAAAGAATCGTGAAAAGTTTAAAAAACTTTAATGGGTAAAGTCAGTCTTGTTCAGATTGTTCCACACTGATATACTTTAATTATCAGTTTGGAATTTGTAATATTGCCTGAAATTCAGATGGGTGTGAATTAATACTGTACTGAGGGAGCCTAGACAAAAGGACATTAGTTGCGTCACAGAAACTTATTAAATGCAATGCTAATTCAACAGACGGATTCCTGCAAACAGGTGCACGATCTGAATTAATTTTTAAACTCTCCCACTCTTGTACACTCTGGAGACTTTAATAGTTCATATTGACAGGCACAGCACGTTGCTAATTTCATTCACAAGCTTAAGAATTTCAATACATTTTAACTTGTGAATCTATTAGATTTTTAAAAGTGTAAGTAGCATAAGGGCATCCCAAAACTAAAAATGATAATTTCTCTCTCTGGGATTTCAAACCAGTCATCTAGCCGGAAGCATGGTGTTTTTATGAATGAAATTCATTTTATAAGCTTCCCATAAAGATTTATATATATATGTTTTTGTACATTGCACAGCCTGTTACCAGGAAGGATTTTCTTTTACTGTTGCAACAATTGGAGGGGGCTGGATTTTGTGCCTCATCAGTAAGCACAAGTAGGTTTCTATTTAACTATACCAGAGGGCTAAGAGTGGGGTAGAAATATTTTTCACCCCTATCACATAGGTTATATCTACTGACTTTAAAAAGATGAAGGCCCGTATAACAGAAATCCCCATCACAAATTACATTTAGTACTTAATAGCAGTCTCTAAAGACAGACCAGTAGGCCATTGAACTTGAAGACATTTTGGTTTTAGTTAGTCTTTTTGGTTGCATAAAACTGCAGTGTCTGAATTTCTATACCAGTTTCCTGGTGTATCCTTTACCAGTGGTAAGGTATCCTTTACCAGTATTCGGCACCATTATATATGTCCTGTGCTGTTTTCTCACGTTCACCTGAGGCGTGTAAAGTTTTATTATACTTGCAGAATATAGTATGGTTTTTATTTAATTTTCTTCAGAGTTTCTCATAAATGTGTGCTACAAGGACTCACTTTTCCAGTTTACTTTACAGATATTTCAAAGCACGGTTAATTGCCATAGAAGAGTATTGGAGAAAGACTTTACGCTAAACATCCACGGCAAGACACCTGAAAGAACTTTCTTAAGACTTGCCACTGTCCTAGTCATGCTGGTAGCCTGAGTATCTAATTTATTTAGTTTATTTACTCAGTATTTCAATTGCAAAATATCAGTGTGATCAGAACTGCTAAAAATCAGACCAGTATTAGCATTTAGGTTTTACAAAACCATTTTGGAAATAGAACAGATATCTATATCAACTCTATTCAGATTAGTAAAAGATATTCTGATGACATACAACATAAAACTCAGTATTTTACTAAAGTTCCAGTGAGATTGGCCGTGGAAATTTAAATAACAATTCTCATTCTAGGCTTCCAATCAATAAATAAGCACAGTCAGTTTTGTACCCAGATTTCACGCTGTACTCTTGTGGGTTGGCTTTATTTGTATCTGTGATACTTTTGGAAGCTGGAATACTCTTAGAATATCAGAAATAATTTATCCACAGAAAAACAGCGTTATTTTTTAGAAAGTACTTAGGCTGCTTAAATGCTTAGGCTGCAAAAATATGAATTTTTAATAAGTTAAAAACTCTGTGGATCTGCTTTGAGAGGTGAACGCCAGCTCCCGATAGTAACAGTCCAAAATTGAAAGTGTAAAACTGATGTTCTTGACATCACAACTTTAAATTTTTCAGCAGGTGGCAAGAGAATGGAGGTTCTGCATAAAGCTGGTAGAACGATACCAGTTGAAGTGGAGGGAGAAAAAAACAAATCAACAACCATACTGCTTTCTAATTCACTAGCTTTTTAGTAGGAAATATTTTGTATGGAAACATTGCTTTTCCATTCCAGTTACAGGTATTTTCAGTAGAGTGAACATGGTGGCAATAGGCTTGGTTTTGGAAGGGGGAAGGAGGGAGAGGTATGTTTTCATTATTTGAAAACGTATGCTTGGAAGAGACTCGTGTGGTATTGTTTTCACAAACTGTCATTTTTAGTCAAGAATCATTGGCTTTTGTAGTTGAATCCAACCAATACCCAAGTATCTGATGTGTCCACTTGAAGTTCTCCTGAAGAAAAATTCGATTCTAAATGAAACCTAAGACAGGGCTTAAGGAGAATATGAAGCTATGTAGATTTAGTCACTTAGTGAATGCTATGGAAATACGCATGTCCTGTGGTATTCTTTTGATACTTTACATACTAATTTTAAACACTGCTGTTCTGAGCAAATTACTTGTATTTGTAGGTGTTGGTTAAGTGTATAAAGAAAATTGTTTATTTTGCTCAGCATGCCATTATGTTATGCATAAAGAGACGATTTTCTTCACATATAAATAGCAGTCAGTGGTGGTTTGAAGCGTTTCATTTTCAAATCAGAGCCTGTTTTTAGATATACGAAAAATATGGAAATGGATATTGTGCTAGGTAGCACAAGCTGGTTTCTTAGGGCATCAGTAAGTATCCCTTTATGATTTATATAAGTTACAAAACATGGTGGTCTCAAAGACAGAAATGACAGTAGGTAGCTAACGTAACTTTTCCTAGAGTCCAGACCTGATAAAGGAGCTAAGTGCCCAGAGATGAAATCTATTTTAATTGTAAAGCACAGTTTAAGCCACACATCCCTGTGCAGTAATGTGCATTGGGAGAAGTGCATCCTGCTGCCACTTCTGTCTTGAAGGATTCAGACAGCAGTAAGAAGGAAACAGCTAT
The DNA here is from genome assembly GCF_964035555.1 of Netta rufina. Classification (NCBI taxonomy): domain Eukaryota; kingdom Metazoa; phylum Chordata; class Aves; order Anseriformes; family Anatidae; genus Netta; species Netta rufina. The sequence goes on along the minus strand of NC_140128.1, from coordinate 8,733,503 downwards.
GGTGAGGTTTTTCAATTAATTCAGGCATTTTTGTCATTAGAGTCAGAGGAGAAGGAATGTGGCTGGGAAAATAGAGTATGCAGAAATGCACCTTGGATGCATCGCATACATGATAATAACTTAGTTGATAATTATTCAATTTTATATATCATTAGTGGCTTCTCCCTTTGCTTAACAGTGATGATCACTTGTGTTTGTGATGTTGAACATGTATTTTCTGACATAAGTAGAATCTCACCTTTAAAATTCTGAAGAATTCCACCAATACAATATTTTGTCCCAGTATATTGGCAAAAATATAGAAGAACTTTGGTATTTCTATTATTTTTTTTTTCAATCACTTTTTAAAATGTGAATTTAATCAACTTATTTCAGAGGTATCATGCTCCTTTCTTTTACTTCGCTATGCAGAATATTGACTTGAATATTAACTTGAGTTTGAACTGCATTCCTTTCAAACCCATTGCCTTATTATGTTGTAGTTTAGCACTGGCATGGTATTAAGGCATTTTAATACACACATGCCAGTTGAATTGCCTTATCTCTAATGGGTTCTCTTTTTTCGAAAAATAATTGTTTCCATTTATGTGCCACTATAAAATGTCTGCATTCACTTACGTAATAGATTACAAGTTTACTCGGGTTTCACAGATCTTGTAAGGCTTTTGCACTTTAGTCCCTTTGATCCATCAAATCTCTAGTTCTTTTCTCTGTACTCCGATAATGAAGATTCAAGCACAAAATACATAAAATAATGCTATGTTGAAGTTTCCATGAAAATTTCTTTCTCTAAAGAGACTTGCATAACTTGGAGGGACTTTGGGGAAAGAGGAGGAGGGAATTTTGTGCCACCAGTCAAAATTATTTAAGGTGGTGATTTTTCTTCAAAAAACTCATACCTTGACACATTGTGCTATATAAACATGTGAGAAATCAACAATATTGGTTGCATTTTCTATTTTTCTCAAGGTTCTTTTGTGATCATTTGAAGGAACACAGGTATAATGGTCAAGAATTATTATCTCCAAACTAAGACATCTCTTTTAAGCTTTCAGTAATTAATTGAAAGATAATTGCCACTAGATAAACATTGTATTTTGTACGTAACTGAATGTAAAACATACATTTTATTTTTGCAAGTGCATAATAATGTAGAAGGCAAAAGTTAAAATTTTGTGTCCACCTTTTTTTTTTCTTGCCTTAAAAGCATAAAACAAATCACCTCAAACAATTAATTGGCATTGATTATACTGAGCTGTAAGGTATAGGATTTATCTAGCCCATCTTCATTTTTCCCTGCTTTGGTTTCAGCTATCATTTTGCGTTTTAACTTTGTGAAGCATTTCAGGAAGCAGTTCCTATAGGAAAAAACAACACTCAAATGCAAGCCAGCTCAGTTTAATAGGGTTTTAAAAGTGATTCAAAGCAGGAAATATATCTTTTAAAGAAGGAAGCTCACTACTCAGGGTTCTTTTGTAAGTATGCTTTCCTTTCAATTCATCATGCACGAGTGGATTAATGTCAGATTAGCAGTGTAGAAATAACGAAATGCTAACATATACCTTTTCAAATGTATTACAGGTGCTTTTCCAGCATCAGCATTGTATGCACGAAAAGACTTGCTTCAGAGACCTACACATGTTGCCACCAAAACTTTCCAAGGCCTGCGAATATTTGTAAATGATGAGCTTCATGAGCTCTTTATAGGGCTGAAGACAGCTGAGAAGTTTCTAAAACCTGGAGGTCGCCTAGTAGCCCTCTCATTTCATTCTCTAGAAGATCGTATCATCAAACGTTTTCTTCATGGAATAGACATGACGGAAAAGTACAATCTTGGCTCACGGCAGAAGATAAGACAAGCTCTGAAAAATTCCTCCAAAGAAGATGACTCACAAGAATTTCCCCATGGAAAACCCAACTCAAAATGGACTTTTATACAGAAAAAAGTTCTCACCCCTCAGGCCAAAGATAATCAAACAAACCCAAGAGGGAGGTCAGCCAAGCTAAGAGCTGCTATTAAACTCTAAAACAATTTATCATTATATAATTGTATAATTTCCTAAAATTTCATTTTCCAGAAGGCTACCTGGACAGATAATATCAAAATAAAAAATAAAATGGAAAAGGCTGTTAGAAAACATTTTTCTTATCATTGTGCTTCATTTTAATTGCGATGTAATATCAAATGGTAAAATAAGTTAGATGAGTGGGTGTCACTAATTATAACAAAAAGACATATTTTTTAAAGGAGCGTAAAAACTAAAGTTTTTTTTTTTTTTTAACTATGGTTTTGATGTAGTTAAAACATTCCCTTTAGATTAAATTCAGAACTCTGACATAACAGACTAAATTCTGATTGTTGATTGAGAAAGACAAGAAAGACGTGTTTTTATGGGTGTTGGTTTCACAAAACTAAGTCAGATTACTGGTTTAGTCTAGAGTAAGTTTTTAAACTAGCCTAAGAATTCATGATATTTAAATTTCTGTGTCTGTTGATTTGTTGCATGAATGTTTGTAGCTAGGAGCTATGTCTTCAATAAACTGATACCATTATGTAATGTCTAATCCAGGAATTTATGAATGAGCTCTTACCTTTGTTAATAAGTAAATATTTACATCTGAGTGATAGCCTGGTAATTTAGTGTTTATGGATTTTAAATAATGAATTGTTCTTGGGAAAAAAAGCTACGTAAAAGGTCACTGTATTGCATTTAGACATTATAAGCAGTGAGTAAGCACCGTGAAGATTTGTACTAGATAATTTGGATTTCTTCCTGCAACCTGTGCTTCTGTGCATCCATGCAGTAGAACTTCTGTGTGTTGATGGAATTACTATGAACCCAACAAACAGGATACTGTGAGACTTCTGTGGTATTCTCCTTTCCTGATGAAATTTCACTAAGAGGTGCTACTTAGTTACCTATAAAATAAGTGGCCTACTAACACCAATTTCCTATTTGTATGCCATCCTAGCCAGTAAAATTTGTAATTTAGTTTTGTAATATATTTGTTATATAAGTTAATATGAATTGAATTTAGCTTTAGGTCTTAAAAGACCATTGTTTTGCTATTTTTATATGTTAATGATGATCAGATAATGCCATAAGTATTCTTTGACCTCTGACTTACCTCTTAAGGAAACAAAAAAAGTCCTTATTTGGATAATCGGATCTGTAGCAGGACTTCGTTTGTGGTGAACCAGAAGCTTGGCTGATAGAATTAGAAAACATAACTTATGACTTTGAGCTAAATGATTACTTCACTAGCTTTTGAAACAACACTGATTGGATCATTCCAGACTTGATTTTCATCAAGCATCATCCTCTTCGTGTTGATTATTTCACTGGAGTGTTTGGGATTATATTGACACAAACAATTGAAATTTAAATTCACCATCTATAATATACAGTATATTGATACCTGACTGTTATTTAATTCATTGGTAAAGCTAAATCATGATAACATAGATCACTAATCTGAAATACCAGTTGAATGATAGGCACTTCCAAAATTTCAATATTCTCTCCGCTTTCATTATATGTGTTATTAAATATTAAATACAGCATTCCACTTCAAATAATATTATTTACTGACACCGTAGAGACAACAACCCTTGCCTTAAATAGATATTTTTTCATTCACGCATTAAATATAAATATCAACAGTTATTTTTAGTTAAGATTCCATATTGAAATGTACTCCAATAGGAGGTTGGAAAAATCGTGCTTCTACCATATGCTTAAAAGAGTTATAATGCAGGGCTATGTGCTGTTAAGGAACACGTGTGAGGACAAGAACATCCAGTTGTAGAAGTAAATATCTGCAGAAACTATGTGAAGATATTACAATTCCTTATGCTTAAAACTATATTAAAAAAACACGCTTCCCACATCTAATTTCAAAGACACAGATTCTTATGATAAACTACTGTATACCAGTTGTTGTAAATGCACTTCTTCATTTTCTGATTCAAGAGTAGGAGACCTGACCTTACCTTTGATGATGAAGGTTGCAAATCCTTTTAGGTTGGAGTTGCACAGCCAAGGAAGTGCATCAATCAGTGAGCTCTTCTCTGTGCAGGATCTGTTTCATTCTTCTCAGGGTCTTCTCACTTTCAGCCTTGAGATATGGAGAGTCCTTGAATTTAATTTCTGCTTCACAGAAAACAGATTTTTTTTTTTTTTTTTCACAGAAAAAGAAAACTTCTGTTTATTTTTAGACAAAGTATTCTTGTATCTTTAGGTATTTCATTTCTGTTTAGTAGGTGAAGTTCTGTTACGTGAAGGGTATTAGGCCTTCATTTTTTTTCCAACGTACGTTGAACTTTCCTAATGTGGTATGTTGCACATGTTAGGAGAACTAAACTTTTTTTTTTTTTTTTTTTTTTTTTTACCATAACCAAAAACATTTTTTGTATGAAGGAGATGGTATCTGGTAGAAAATTACAGTCTTAATGAAAAATAAATCATGCCATCAAGATACAAATTATATATAATTTCTGAGAATTGCCAGTAAACCTGAGCAATATTAATTTTAAATCAATCAAATGCAAGATCATATATCTGAAACCAATCAAACAAAATACTGTAGCCTATGTTTACAGAAAATGTGGCAATACCATAATATTGTACGTGATGGGAATATCAGAAGTGACCAATATGTTCAATATTTGTAGAGAATATGAAGCAGTAGTTGTGGAAAGATGGTGGTGTTGCCAAGCAATGTGTATGTGCGGAGCTTATTGCTAGAATATCTCTTTTCTTATTAGGACTCAGAAGTGTGTGGGAAAAAAATAAAAGATCAAAAACCAACTATGAGACTATTCCTTTGCATTCTAAATGTACTTTATATTAAAGTTATTTTAAAAATCTGATTTAATGGGTTACTCAAGAGAATGTACAAAGTTGACATGCAGTCTAAAGTACGTACCAAAAGAAGAGATTTATGTAGAATAATGTCTTGAAAACCAGACACAGTTATGCTGTGAGGTTTTTATAGTACAAATACTATAAAAAGTACTTTTTAAAAGCATCAAGTTTAAGAAATTAGCTGCATTTAAAACCTGTGTAGCTGTATGAGGGCCCTCTGACAATTATTATTTCAGTATTGTTTCCTAAGAATTATTTTAAGTTTCGTTGTTTAAGAATATGAAGGGCTAATCATACTGTCTTCAAGTAATGTAAGGAATTAATTTTCTTTTTACATCTACTGTAGTTGAGTAATTTCTCAGTAGTCTTTTATAGTTGCATCTACTGAGATTGGCAATTGACTGGGAAAGATGTGTGTTGGAAATGTCAGTTTTTGTATACATTTTGTGGTATTTGACAGATTTTTGAAGGAGAAGGGTCTTAATGTAGCGTGAATGGAGAAAATAGTTATTTCAATATACCCACTATTATCAAATGGCTATCCTTTAGTAGCAAGTGTTGTATAAGGCTTTGCATTCTGCTTTCTAGAGTAGCATTTCTACTATTATTAATGATTCATACAATAATTGCTATGATATTGCTCTTTATATTGGAGAAGACATGGTATTAATTACAGAGTTTATGCTCTAAAGAGTATAACAGTGCCATGAGGGTGGAAACATGAGGACGTATGCCCTGAGGAAAGGAGACATGCAGGGGTAGGATGGTTGCAGCAAGCCGTCTGAGATACAGCTTGTTGGTGGTTTTATTTGATTAATTTACGTTTAAAAATAACTTAGATATTAGCTATCATTGTGTAGAGTACATAAGTACTTGTGAAAAATTAGAAGACCTTGAATAAACAGCAAAGTAATGAACTCAAGCCAATTTGTTGCTGTCCATTCTACCTAACGTCTTTATCTCTAGCAAAAGTAATAAAGAGTTCATATCTGCTTTTCTTGTGCAGCCAAAATCTCTCCAGGGAAAGCTTTTTAGTAAAATTAGGGCCTTTTGCACCAGGATCATGAATGCTGTTGGGTGGACTGGGGGATTCTGTCTTTATATATCCATGCATTTATTTATTTTTATTTCATATAGCAGTTTTTTATGTCAGTGGCTAGCTTGGAATAATATGCTTTTATATTTATAAGTCTTTCAGAATTACAACCAAATGTGGAGGCCTTTTTACACCTGACATGTAGTAGAATTATGCAGGATTTTGTGGATTAATTAAAACTGCCATGCTCTAGTGAACGTGACAAATAATTTAAATGAATGTAGAACAAGTTCTGCCCTTCACCTTCACACAGAACCCATGAAAGATAGAAGAAACAAATGTGTTTAATCAAACTGTAATAAATAAGCTGCAAAGGTCAACGCCTTAAAAAAATCCACTTTATGGTGAGGTTGAATAAATTAACATCATTTTTTAAATAAAATTTCATATATATATATACGCATATATATATATATGTATATATATATATTATTTTACCTGATGTAGGATAAGCACCAGTGGTGAGATAGCTCATTCTCTCTACATGGTTGCAGAGCATGGTTTTTAGTGCATAATCAAAAGTAATAGAGGGAAGGCATACATGCTTCTAATCTAGCTATGTATGTTTTCTCTTCTCCTCTGCAGTTAGAATTGTATGGTTTTGTGAATCCTAGGATAAATGAGAGAGAAGGGCTTTTCTTTTTTTCAGAACACTGTAATACTTGTCCATCCAACTTTATTAAACATCATATTTAATACTTTTAGACATACTTTGCTGATGATATACCATGTTTTCCAATACTTAGGAAGAGGGGCAAATATTTGTTCATGGGGATGTCTAAGCTAAAAAAAATAAAATAAAAAAATAAATAAATAAAGTGTTTGGCTGCCTGAATTTCTTACTGTACAGATATAGCTATAAGAAAAACTGTTTTCATTGTACCTTAATGTTTCAGAAAATTATATTTTGGCTGATGCTTTTAAAGACTAATTTGTTTGGTTGTAATATTCAGTCAAAAACAAGCTAGAGATTTTTTAAAATGTATTTTTACCATGTTTGCAAATATAAACTTGACACTTTGTTTTTAGCTATCTTTGAAGAGTAAAACTGGAGATACAGCTCCCTCTGTCTGTCCTGGGAATACCTATGCTTTGTTTTCCTCGGAGTGCACCTGCAAATGATTATAGTAACAGCATGTTTATTGTCAACATGGAGATGCAAGACAAAAGATGTGGATAACTCTTTCTTACAGGTAAGTAGTTGTTTTAAATTACACTAACTGCAATTTTAAAATAATAAAGCTGTCAAACAGTGAGTTATTTGCTTATCTGAAAATACTTCAATCAAGATACCTAATTTAAAAGGTAGAAAAAAAAACTTATTCTCAAACATGCAAATTATTATTAGAATGGAACACATGAACAAAACTTCTAGATGTTTTTTAGTGCCCATACAATTTCTACAGAGGTAGCAGTGGCAAATGTACCTCATGTTTTTGTTGACATTCATGAAAGAAATTTCTGTGTTGGTGGAAAAATCTACATAGACAGTAAAACATTAGGGGTTACAAGAGATAGTGAAATGAAAATAAATGATGTTATATAAATCATATCTTAGAATTCATACATGCTATAACACCTCAGTGAAAACTTAGGTTTTATTGTACCTCGTCATTTGTTTGCACATCAAGTTAATTTGAATATGTGGATGTGATTCTGGCAAAGAGAATGTATACTGCTTCAGGTTTTTAGGGTGTTTGCTGTTCATATTTTCACTGAACATATAGTAGAGCTCAGAATAAGTCACTGCCAGGTTTATGATCTCAGCATCATCATATTTTAACTGTAATTATATTAAGAACGTTAACAAGGTTATATATCACAAGTCAGTAATTATAAAATAAATATATATAAAAAAAAAATCTTGAAGCACAGTGCTGTAACTCATATACCAAAATGTGTGAAATACTTAATAACAACTTACTCACAAGCAATTTAGGCTAGAAAAGTTATTTTTTAATTTCAAACGTTATTTTATGCCTGTTTCTTCACACCCTTCCTTAATTTTATTTAGTTTTCTTCTTTTAATCAAAAGTAATTTCATTCTTAAGAATATCTCTCATAGACTTTACAAAGAACCAAAATAAGGATTATTGACAGTCCTGGCTGATAACTATTTGAAAATGAGTATATCATAAAAACTTGTTTTTAAATACAGTGCAAAATACATATTTTCAAGAATAATGACACATACATGCTTGTTAATACATGCACAATCTAGAGCCTAATCTTGCAACCTTTACCTACAGGAATATCTTTTTAAAAGCATATATTGTTTCTAAATGTCTTGTTTCTTGAAGTTGTCATAGGAATGAGAGCTGAAATCTTGGGCTAGGCAATGAGAGATGTCAGTGCAGGGATGCGTCCAACAGACTAGTGGGTGAGCTCCTTTGGAAGCTGAAAATTTTTAATACTTCACAAAACGGGGTCCACTGAGTGTGGGACAGTCTGGGCTAGCTGTCAGGATTAACACAATAATAACTGAATATGATAATGATGAATTAACAAAGTTTTTGATGCAGAGGCAGTTCCACTGGTGTATCTTACATTGTATTTCACAAGGGCTTAATAGAGGTGACAGTGGGTTTCAGATTTAGAAAAAAATAAAATAAAAAAATCCTTGAAATTGAAGCTGGTATATAAGGTTTTGCTATGCATCTTGGAAAGAGCAGGAGGGTGACAGAAATATTGTTTGAGAGGAAAGGGGGTTCAGTCTCTACTGCTGCTGCCCCTGTTAAAGGTATTAAAAAGCTTGCCCTCATTTCAAACATGCAGGGTCAAGACCTTAACTGTGTCCGTAGTGTAGTTACCAGTCACTAACTGCGGTACAGACTATTAACCCACCTATTAAAAGCTAGCAGGTGATGCAAAATTATAAATCAGTAGATTAATTAAATGTGCTTGGCAAATACCATGCTCTATAGCTGTACTGCACTTAATAGCATTTTAAAACTAAAGTAATTAAGATGATTAGGGATGTGTCACACTAGCCTTCACGCCAGGACCCTGCCAATTTTTCTTGTGTAGGTAAACACATTGGTATTGGGCTGCGCCCTCCACAACTGGGTGGAAGCACTTCTGTAGCTGATATGGTGTGGTGACTGATGCCTAGATTAAAATCTGAACCTTCCCTTAAAAATGGTACAATATGTTGCTTTTTAGAGCAATGACATATTAGCTCATGCTTTATTAATAGAGCTCTAGTTATTTTGGAAAACAACTGGTTGTGGGGGTATTTTCTGTTTGCTGCTTGAATTTGGTAATTTATGTGTGTGTATTTTTTCCCCAACATAGACCCAGGACAAGCAACCTTATTTTTCTTTTAAAATTCAGTGAAACTTTCCTGGAACCAGCAACAGATAACATTTTTCTGTAATCAAAAAATAATTAATGAAGTTAATTACAGTGACTGTTAGATCCAATTATATCCCAATGGAAGCAAAGTCCTCCATAAATACCACATTCCCCAATAGCCCAGTAATTCAGCAACATATTGAAAAATATTCTTTTGTAGTTCAGCAACTTCCTTAGTTATAGTTGGCAAATATTTTATGCAGCCTATCCAAGTCTTAGTTTAGTTTTCAGGTTTCTGCTTCATTTAAGTAGGTTTTGTAAAAAAAATAAATAAAATTATCTTTTTTTTTTTTTTTGAAAAAAGGATTGATTCCTTTGTTCAAATATATTCTTATACTAAGAGAACATTGCTTTTTTGTGTTTGTTTTCTAGTTTTTAACTTTGTTGAGGTAATACAGATCTAATCACTTCTGCCATCATTTCATTATTTCTCCTTTGAAGTCATTGTTTGTATTAGGAGTACAACATTAAGGTTGGCTACTGAGCAGAGCAATTGGCTGTCGTGCTCCCTCTTACGCAGTGTATCGCATTAACTGCTCTGATTTCCAATCACATCCTGTAGCCTGCAGAATAACAGGTGCTTTTCAGCACACATTCTCCGTTTGTTCCTCTTCATTTAATAACAAGGATATAAAGTGCCTATGTTCAGGTTAGGTTTTCTTTTCTATAGGTGAAATCCAGTAATTTTATTACCAATTTTAATTTTATTAAAACTAGTAATCTTATTTATTTTTGCATATAAAAATGTTCAAGTCACTGCATCAAATTCACTGTTGACAGCACTTATTACTTGTCATCGGTAGCATTCCAAGTTTTCCCATGGGCATGAGAGTCTCAGCTTTCCTGAAACATTAAAGTTGATTTCCAGCTTTCATGTCTGCAGAGAAAACCATTTGAATTGGAACTCCATCTCTTTTCTGTAAGAATCGATGATAACTTAATGTAGTCCATTTTTTTTAAGGATTGCCTTATCATTTTTGGAGCCATACTTCCAATTTTTTAACAATTTGGTTTGATGACCGTAGAGATTAAAAAAAAATAATAATAATTATTTGGGAATTCCTGTTTTACCTGGGTATTTAGCTATTTTCAGCTCTGCTCTTTCACTTTTTCCCCTCTGTTTGCCACTGTCGAAGGTCTGCGTGTAGTGAAGTGTGGAAGGGTGTACAAGAATAGTTCTGTACTTGTCACCTTGCTTGCATGCCATCATTCTTTCATGGTACTGACACGTACATTACTGGAGGATGCTGTTAATTATCAGTTTACAAGGAATTGCTATGTAATCATGTAGTTAAGCAAATACACAGAAATCATCTATTATTCTTCTAAATATTTTTGAGTGCATGTTACCTTCATAGATTATTGCCCCTCAACCATTTGAGATCCTCATGGCTTTTCATTTGCTCACATAATTATCCGGCTTTTTTGTTGTGCACTGCCAGCTGTCTAGCTACAATTCTAGCTTCTGTCTAGTAAGGACAATAGGCAGGTATCACATGTCTGTGTTTTTCAATTAATGCACAGACTTTGAGAACATGAGATTATATTTAGGGCTTCTCCTAAATGTTCTCCAAATTGAAATCTGAGCCAAACTTTTAGTAATAGTTGTTGTGTATCTTTAGTATTTACAAATCCCAACCACGACAAAAGAAAGCTCTATGGCACTGGTTTGGAGGGGAAGAAAAGGAGTCTTATGCGTGATTTATCAGCTAGTCAGGTAGTCTTCAATTACACAAATTATTACACTCTTGAAAGAGTAAAAATCTTTTAAATTTTATCTTTACAAATAGCTCCTTAAAAGCATTCCTTTTGCTTCACATGATAGATAGTTGAATGAAATTCTTTGAAGAAAATGTTTATAAGTACAACTTTGTAAACACAGTCTTTCCAATGAGGAATTTCCTTATTCTTGATAGCCAGAGCCAGTTCATTTCCAACAGAACTTCCTGAGATATACAAGGTACTTCCCTGAACATGAGCGCAAATAGTTCAGGGAGCCAGAGCTTTGAGGTTCGTAGGCTATTAGTTGCTCTTTCATGACCGTAGTGTCATTTCCAGCATTTTTTTAAACCAATCTACCTCAACTTTTTCAAAATGAAAAATTGAAATTAATGAACTTTGTGTTTGGAAAGTGTAACATTTTGTTCATTTATGAAAGCTGCCAAATTTCTGTTAAAACGGAAGGTCTTGCTATCACACAATTTAAGGCCCCATCTTCACAGCTACCTCAGTTTAGTGGACTCCAATCAAAAAGCACAGAAGATGAAGATGAGAGACTAAAGGAAAAGGGTTTTTTTTTGAATGTTAAAATAAGGAAAACTATAAACTATAGCTTCATCTTAAAGCCTTATGTGGAGTACTTCAGATTATCTTGATCATTGTTCTTTCTGTCATGGTGAGTTGGAAGACACGCACACAGACACACACACTTATTTTGTGTTGAAGAATGAGATATCCAGTTTGTTTCAGTTTCAAAGAAAAAGTTATAATTTTAGTCATTTCCCTTTTGTGAGAGAGCAGCCACCCAGTTTTTCTTTTTCAGGCCACATTAAACTCTCTGGTCATACTGACTAGCTAATAGTCTGTGGATAAAGAAGAGCAGAATGAACTTACTATGAGTATTTTGAAGCAATGTAATAGGCATTCTGTATTTCCTTAAATTATGTGCATAAAATAAACTTTTTCTTTTTTTTTCCTTGCACCAAATACAAGATTAAGTATATTTTACCTTAACTGATTTCAAATAAAAATTCCAAGACCCTCTAAAGCAATCCTGAGTGACAAAGCAATAGGATGTTTGAATGTGACTGACTGTGGACTGAAGTCTATAAGGATTGTTCAGCGATATTGAGAGACTGAGGAATACTTCTATCAGTACACATCATAATTGGTGATTGTGTAATTTAAAGTTGCCTTAGGTATGATAAAGATTGAGGGTTATTAGTAGAGAGTCACTATTTTTTCACAAATTTTATCATTCTCAAGGAGACGAATACTGCATATGACTCTTCTTGGGCAGGTTACATTGGGGGATTACATCTTCTAATTTCAAAGAGAGTTCTTCAGGATTATCACTTTCGGTGATTAAATTATAGTTAGAATGTAAATTGCCCGAGTCATGTTTTCATTTTTACCCCAGATTATGCTACACTGGTAGGAAGTTAGCAAATATATGGGGTCTGACCCAATGTTAAGTCCAACAGGCCGAAAAGCTCTCAGGATTTAAAGCGTCACTGTGAGAAAACTCAAGAAGCGTTAGAATGTGTGACTAGTACCTGGTGTGCTACTGGATGCTGCCTTTAATAATAATTATTAGCTCTATTAGTATTCACCACCACTTCTGCTGTTTTACCAAAGCCCAGTGGGGAAAGAGGGAGAAGGGAATTGTGGTTGCCTCCCCAGTTCATGCTATACCAAACATTTATAGCAAGAAGTGGTAACAGCATAAAAACTTAATTTTCCTTTGTCTCAGCAAAATGCTTAGACAAGGTGTATGCAGGCATGAAGAGTTGTTAGATGCCTAAATGCTGCATGAGAAGCACAGGATTTGCATCAAAAGAGAATTGGGACCTTGCTGTACCTTCATTTTGAATAGTTATTTTAAACGCAGACTATAATCACTTAATATGAATTGTTTTTAATAACTAGTTTCATTAAACATGTGCAGATGACATGTTAGTCCTGGAAATGAAAGCAGGGTAGTTAAACCAGGACTGTTAATCCTTGTTGAGCAAAATTAATTAGCCTGACAGTGTGTTAAAATGCCTATGTTGCATTTAGAACAAAGTAACTATGTCTATCATGCTGTCCTTTTCTTGAACGTACTAACTTAACTCTGTAGCAGCTTGGCTTTTTATCTATGATATTCTACCTAATGCTATGTCAGGTGACATAAGAGCATGTTAAAGCGTCATTAAATACTATCTCATCTTCTGTCTTTAACTGTTTTCTCTGCAATGTCTGTGATTCTTTCTATATCTTTTTTTATATTATCCTTCTCTCTAGAATTATTTAAAATAGCTAGTGATGAGCAACAGGGGAGCACACAAGCAATATTAAATTAAATCAGAAAAAAAAAAAAAAGTTGACAAGTACAGTTTTGGCAAATAGTGTAGTGTTTTGCTTTGTTTTTTCATCCAAGGAGGTTAAAGATTGTTAGAATCCTGAACTCTTTCATGGGAAATGGCTACATAACCAATCTCCAGCAGCATGCCAACAACTATTTGTCATTTCTTCTGAGTTTAATCTACAGGAGGATTCATCATTTGTGGCAGATGTCTGTAAATACACAAATCTATTGATCCAGGGCTCATTTTCTGCAGAAATGTAGCTGGCAAGGATGTTTACTTCTGTGTGCAGAATGTAAAACATGTTGCCTTATCTATCTAAAGAGGGGGGAAAAAAAGCAAGTTAAGAGATTTTTTTGTGTGTTATTGCATAGCAGAGGTTAATAGGCTGGGAATGTATGATTTCTTTATTACCCTTGCTTCTTTCCTATCATCTACTCTCATCAATAAATAAATAAGTTAATTAAAAAGCTGTTTCTAAGGGACAAAGTACAGATCCCTAAGATGTATCAAGATTTCTGGAAAGGATTTAGCCTCTGGCTTAAAAAAATACATAGGGTTATGGATGGTTGAAAGCCCTCATCTTCATTTTACCATTAGAATAAGCTGCACAAGTTGCAACAGTAAATGAATGGTATGGCTTCTCACCTGAAGCTGTTCAGCTAGTGGGCCATGACAAGGCCCACTATGCACAAAAGCTAAGATGTAAATTCTGGTTACAGAAATGCCCAACATTTTATGTATGCATTTAATTATAATCCTAATATTTTGGAAATGTTCCAAATAATCAGGATGTGTATAAAAATATTCAGAATCTAATTAAATTCACATAGGAAATTCTTTCTGATGTTCAACCAGGAGCTTCTGAAGTGTGTGTGTGTGCCCACATGCAGAAATGAGCATATTACTTAATATTTTCATAAATTATTTAAAATATTTTACTTAGTGTTTCTGTGACCTCTCTTTTCTGCATTGCAGGCTCCCTGCAACCACAGTGCTCACCCAAACATTCTCGCCTTCTCCACTCACCTGTCACCACGGGTGTCCTATGCTGACACAGCTGCTGGGGGAGCAGCTCTTCTGAGCTCCCCCAGCAGTTCAAGTTGCTGTGCAAACAGGTGTATTTGTTCTCAAGCGCTCCTTTCATGAGGCCGATGCAGATTGCCTTCTGTGTTTGGAGAGTGAGCGGTCAGAGAGTCAGAATAAAGCACAAGGTGAGTTGTGCGTTTTGTTCAGAAATGGCTGGCACTTGCAGATCACCAGCACCAGTAGAAGCAGAAGGCATGAAACTATCCTGCAAGGCAAGGCTGGGTGAGCCGGCGGGATGGGGCACCAGCCTCCTTCTGTGTCCTCACCCGATTCTGTGATTTTGCTGCAAAACAGGAGTCAAACTCTGGTGGATATTTTGTTCGTTGTTTCTTATTTGAGTTATCAGTAAGGAAACAAATAGAAAACTTTGTCACAGCCAACATAAGGTTTTGAAAGGGACTTGTGAGAAAGTCCTACTTTTTCTCTCTCTCTGCTCAAATTATAAATGAAGGTAAATGTTTTCCTGACATCTCTAGGTGCACTTTTATTATATTCAGTGCTGTTTACAGCCAGAGGGGCAGATTAGTAGGTGCTCATGTTCAAGTGAAGCCCAGCACTGTGGGTGGGTTTAATGAAATAAAATTTGTTGTCTGTGTGTAGCTGGCTACAACGATTCTTACTAAACACAAAAATGCATTTTGTGAACAATAAATTAGAAAAGGGAATGTTTATTTCTTAGCAAGCTTCACTCACCAAAGAATTAAAAATACTTGAAAGCTTAAACTTATTTAAAATCTTTTCAGATCATTTTTGTTGGATATTCAGATGATTGTTCAGGATGTTCAGGCCTATGTAATAAATGAAAATTAGCTGAAATGAACAGCCATGGAGAGAAGTTGCCTTTTTTGCCTTTTTTTTTTTTTTTTCCCCCCACAGGAATCAACACGTTCTCATTAATAGGAGAGTTTAATTTTGTATGCTTAGTTTCCTTAAAGAACAAATAAATAAATAAAAGGAATAAAATAAAAAAAAAGCAGTAGCAACCACAGAAGGCATGGAGTCCTATTATTTTACTTTTTGATATGAACATGAGCCCTACAGATACATGATTCAGTTTAATAATTTCCTTCCTTTTAACCTGAGTAGCTGTTTTGGGAAAGATTCCTTTCCTTCAAGATTAGTTCATGAGTGGGCTTAATATGTTCTTGCAAAAATATTCTATTGCTTTCTTTTATAATCTTGGCAGAGAACAAAACATGTTTCATTAATTATATCTTATTTTCTTTATTTAAGCTTTCCCAAGGCTTAAAAATAACAGTGTTATCACCTGTTTCAACAGTCTGTTTTCTGTAAAGCTCAAGGTATCCTTATTTAATTGAATTATGTCTGTATTTAAAAATAGTTATGGTTTCCCTGCCTATATAAACTTGCCTGTGTCTTCCCATTAATAACAATCCATCTGCCATAGATATTACCAGTACATTATAATGAGTCTTATCCTCTTATCAAAAAAGTGTGGTTCTTGGTAAAAGAAAAAAACCTGTAGAAAAGCAAGCCATTCCTAAAAGTGGTACAGTTTATTCCACAGAGCTGGAGTTGGCAGAAAAAATATGTACTTCATCTGTGCTACACAGTTAACTGGTTACTTGACATTTCAAAGACCTGAAGGGGGAATACAGTGTTGCAGAGTACCGTGCAATTGCTGTGAAGTTGCATATTGATCAACTTCAAAGGCAGTTAGGTGCTAACCAGACAGCAGTGGCCAGAGGATAAGATGCCAGCCAGGCAGGGCTCTGGGCTTGGTTCCTAGCTCAGTTCCTGTCTCCTTGCTGGCCAGCAGCAAGTCAATTAAACTGGGATGTTCTAGTATGGGTGCTAAAAGTTAAATGCTGAAATCCATTTTTCATCGCCTGCTTGGCTTTGGAGAAATGTTGAAGACAAAAACTTCAACTAAATTGAAATACCAAATACAGTACCTTAAATTTCCTCACCTTCCAGTGTTAGTTTGGGGCAAAAGAGCTGGTTTATGTTGCACTCTTTAATCTTTTAAATTAAATTGTAGTCCTAGTTTTTAGCCACTTATGACCAGGGAAAAGCGATTATAAATATCTTTAGATTTACATATTTATAAACACTTATAAATATGTCACATCATTTGAGTGTCAAACATATAGAGAACTGACTGAAACCAAAGCATTTATTAATATACTTACAATATAGTTTCTGTGGCAAAATTGTCATTGCACCAGCATAGTCTCAAAATAGGATCATATTTCTAGCTTGGTCTTTATTAGCATGCTACTTCGTCTATAAAATAAAACATTCACCACATTTCTAATAAAATTCTGGTTTATGTGAGTGTTAAATACCTTCTGTTGAGTGAAGTATCAATTAAGCAATGAATTGCAAAGTCATGTAATTTGTTTGAAATGGTGCTAATTGCCACTGTAAGGTCTTTATTGATGCTGAAATCTTTAGTAGTAGGCTGAAAGGATAAACACCTCGTTACAAAGATCAGCTTTCATATGGTAGTGTCTTTCAGTTGCTGCTTACCAGGAGCTCAAGTATTTCTTCTCAGCTTCTGTCTTTCCCCTATCTAAATCCTGTCCCTCTCTACTCTTCAGGCTACTGAAATAATGTAGAGTTTATTGGAAATTACCTTACTCCTAGTGAGAATGTTATACCTTGTCAGAATGATGTCTATTAGAAAACATAAAGCATTTTCACTCAAAATGCTGAAGGAAATACAACAGATTGTGTATTTGAAAACAAGCAAATCTTTCTGAGATATTAAGTAGAAGCAAAGAAAAGTCTGCTTTTCCTTACTTCAAATGAAAATATAGAAAACAGTGAAGACACTTTTGGCCAACTTTTCATCTCAGTTGTATTTATTTATTCTTAATTTGGACCAGCTCTGCTGGAGGTTAGAGCAAACTTCCATTTTACAGAAGTATTAATGACAATACAAAAATCACTACAGTGGTAAGTGACACCTGAAGGCTATGAATTTACTTGTGTTGAAGATCTTATACTGTAGTATTCTGGATGAATTCTGTACCCAAATACCTCAGCAGAAGATTTATATAGCTGCATTGTTTTAACAACATTAATTATGTAGATGCAGATATATATGTAGGTATACATCTGTTTTGTGTGTACACACATACACACGGAAATCATGCTCCATTAATCATTGTAACCATTTATACAGTATTTAGGAAAATAAGGCCTGTAACTTAAGCAGGAAGAAGGCATGCTAGTGGATGCTAATATGTTGTCTTTGCATTAAGATGCTTGCATAAATACAGCACAGTCTTATCCCTGCCATTTATCACACACTTCACAAATATGTTTTCTTGTTCTGTATCTCACCAAAATGCAGTTTTCACATGCTACTGCCATAGGTCCCTAGCAACATATGACATCCTCAGCTGAAATAAGAAGTGGTACAAAAGTGAAGTTTATTGGTCTAAGTGCTACCTCTGTAGGTTCAGATACCAGGCTGTAAACTATAAAATGTGAACAACAATAATGAATCGCACTTGCTAATCCATGTACTACGATACTGTCTTGCATCTGTCCATATCTGAAAACTAAGTTGTTTGGCTAATAAGTGACCAATGCAAAGAACTGTGATATTTAATTATGCATATTTGAAACATGGAAAGAGCAGGAAGGAGAGGAACGTGGGATGATCTGAAGGGGGTCAATAAATAAATAAATAATAATGGCAAAATTAATGAAAAACTTCATGCTAAACCCCAGTAATTTTCCAAAGTAGATGTGGAACTGTTTTTGTCAGGATGTTTCAAATTAGACTTGTTGAAGGAATAACACCAATCATGTAAGAAATTATTCTATACTGGTAGGGGAATGAATTGAAGTCTATTTCTCATTTTAGGCTGCTTGATTGTTCAGGAGCTACTTAATTAAGCTCTCATACTTGTGCCTGATATACAGGAAGCTGAAAGGAGATGGAAAATGTTGGTAGTCACCTGCTTTTTCCCTGCTCTGCTCTGTTTTTTTCCCTGGCATTTATGGTTACCAATTTTCTTCCTCAGAATGCCAATGAGTATTTCCCATCTGTGTTACTGTTGAATTAAAAAGAACAGCTATTATGCTGGCACTTCTAATGCTGTGTTATGTGACCACTGTTTGAAGGAACCCTGTATGAACAGGGATGTAGTGAAGCAGATGAAATTCTGCAGCAAAATAACAGTTGAGATGGCAGACAAAGTTACTAAGTTCTGTTTTCTTTGTGAGTGACACTTAAAATATGTTTCTTTTATTTCCATGAGGATCTTTTAGTTAATATAGTTCTGTTTTTTTTTGGTGTATCTGTAGTACATCAAAAGTAACAAGGAGGCCATGGTAGTTTTTGAATTCTCTTTTATAACTGCAACTCATATTTACATGTGAGCAATGAGATGCTGTAGGAAGTTACCTAAGAAAAGTTCCATGTTCTCCTCTCAGAAAACCTCGCTTCTTTTGGACCCGCAGAGAGCTGTTTGTCTGCAATGCTGCTGCTGAAGAGCACATTGAGTCACACATCAAAAATGCAGGCTTTGTCCTCTCTTGGCTGACTAGGCTCATATCAATTATTCTTTCCTCCTGTATTACTTAATGATACACCAACTCTTTTCACAAAGTGTGCGTGACTCAAGGCTTCAACATACTGCTGCCCCTGAACTATTCTTTTTCTGAATCACAGCTTGGAGGTTTGGGAGGGATTTATTAGGGGACATGTTTGGGAAGATCAAATTCTAACGTTCTTGTAATATTAGGTTCAATTCTTAAAATGGCAGTTTTGTTTAAACATCTCTGTAATTAATACACTGAAAATTTCATCAAAGGTCTAGGGATTCAGCTTAAAAAACATGCCAAAGTTCAAAGCTTCTGTTGAACCACTTGGAACCACAAAATAAGTTTGAGAATTATATAGGCTCTTTCCCTAATTTGTATGAGTCCAGAAGCTCTAAGTAGTAAACCTTCCATTCATGACTTTTCATCATTTCTAATTAGACCCAAAATGCTGAAGCCAAATGAAGGAAGAATTTGATTTCTGAATGTGTTTGTTTGTTCGTTTTTATAGAAGATTTTTTTTTTTTTTTTAAGAAAAAGAAAGAAAGAAAAGAAATCAAACACCCTGAAAACCCCTGCATGCTCTTGTTTTCATTTTTAGGTGTGTGACTAGCAGACTCTTTTCAGGTGTTTTGTTAGTTTTTGTTTTTAGTCTATCAGCCAATAGATTTAGAAGGTGATTTAATGTGAATCATCGAGACATTAAATAAGAGAAATAAAATTTGTATCAGCCCACGTTGCTCATATGGTACAAACTATTTTCTTGTAGGCTCTTGTCCTAGAAAGATAGTTTTAATAACTTGGCATAGCTTGACATAAGGAAAAAGAAAGACAAAGGAAAACATCAGTGATTTAAAAATAAAGTAAAATAAGTGCTTTGGGGTTACTGTCACTTTAGATGTTGAACCCTTTAACAAGGAGGTTTATAAAGTAGGATACTGGTCAGGATTTTTGTTTTTTATTTATTATTTTCTCTGGTGTTACTGTTGCTCTTAGGAGATTCAACACTTCAGGGTTTAAATACAACATTAATGTGTCAAATTTAGTAACACAAGAACAAGGCCACATGAATTTTATGTTTTGTGGATTTTCTTTCATTTTCTCCAAATAATAGCACACTTGCAATATGGATTTTTAAGGGTCATTAAAATCATAAGAGCTTCTTGCATCTTGTCAAGGATCTGATAGACCTACTACATACTGTATTTTAAAGTAGATCTTAAAATTTTCCTTGTTTTGCTATCTGGCTACCAGAGCATCCCTGCAGCAACTCAGCTTTGATGTTTGAAGGACAAACACATGAACAGACTGTATTTTGGAAGCAAGAATACATCTGTTTTGTGTCCCAGTGATGAGGTATGACAACACCTACGTGCGGCTTTGTAACCTACCTTTACTTGTCTGCACAGACAAGATGGCCCAGAGTCCTTCCTAAACACTGGGGACAGCTTGAAAGTTGCGGTTGTCTGTGGGAGCAGCAAGGCCTTAAGGAGGCAGAGTATCCTGGATGACCTCCAAAACTAGTCAGCTGTTGTGCAGTGCAGATAAATCTATATAAATTGACCCAGGGAGTATTGTTGCGTGTGGAATCTCTACAGATAATCCTCTCTTAGCAGTACAAGAGGGAGCTGGGGTTTAGCTGTCTTTAATGCGGCTGTGTTTCAGGGAAACTCCCTGTGTGTCTGTCGAAATCATTTCTCAGGTCAACTCAGCTGAAGTTGGCATCAACCAGTATAATAATCTAATATCACCTGCCTGAGGAGTATATCTGGAGTTGCTACAGATCTTGTGTAATCTGCTGGAGGCAGGTGCATAAGGCCAGAAGCTAGAGAGGTGAAGAAAATGGATGCACCTAGCTGCAAATGTATGCTATGTGTGTTGAATACATAAGACTGAAGAGTCCAATACACATTGCCTATAATTCTACGGATGACAGAGGAAAAGAAGTCTGATTGTTGCTATTGAGAACAAATCAAATGGTCAAAAAGGAGAATAGGAGAAGAAAAGGCCAGCAGTAACCTGCAGTGTTTGCATTTACTTTTGTGTGAATAATTCCTTCCTGTGTTGCTTTGGCTGTTAGTCCATGGGATAACCTATCCCTGTTGGGATGCCAAATTATCCGGGCAGCAGTAGCTTTCAATCTGTATGTACCCACAAGGCTGAGAACACTTAGCTGATTTGTGTTGCTCATGTTCATTGAAGTACATTAGTAGTGTACAGTGGTATTTTCAAGTCCTGGATCCTGTCAGATTTGGGGACTTTGAATTGCCTTAAATAACTGGGACACAAGAATTCCTAAAACCCCAGAGATTAACCAGCCACAGAATAAAAATCAGTTCAGATACACATCTAAGCCTCATTTAATTTTAATCTAAGCTCCTGTGGAATTTTTAGTTATTTTTGGAATGGGAGACTTATGTTTAAAAAAATAAATAAATTAGGAGTTGGACAAAAATTCATTTTGAAACTTTCCAGTTCTATTGAAATCTGAAATGCATTTTGAGGGGTAAAAATAAACAAACAAACAAAAACAAAAACATGAATTACCTCTGTTTCTTTAGTTCAATTATATTTCATTTATATTTCTAGTGGTTTTAGGAACATCGTTTTTTTCTTTAAAAATTTTTCCTCTGTGCTCTACATGAGTTAAGGAAAAGAGGGCAAATATCTCACTGTGGTTTCTGACAGATTCTGTCAATCATAGTAATATGCAGGAATATGCCAAGAGAAGTTCTTTCACAGGAAGGCTTATTCACATGGAGGGATGACTACGTGTACAGCAAGATGCATAGACACATAATATTACCCTAAAAGAGAATATTCCACTTTTAATTCACCCCTTCAGTCAGAACTAGAGGTATGCAGTCACTCAAAAGGCTGTTCTGGTGCATAAGAAAATTCAACCAACCATTCAGGTATTCTCCTGCCCTAGGCAAGACTGAATCCAGGTAATTTCTTCACAAACAAATGCCTCGTATGCCCAGGGAGGCTGGAGCAATGATAACTGGCTTTTAAAAAACTAAGCTTGCCTGTTTCTGGGTGCACTAAGAGTGCTGTCAGCATGGATTCAGGGCTGCTCGGTGTTATGGTCTTGCTGGCTGTACTAGAACCTTGTAAGGAAGCCTCTGAAGATAAAAAGAATATTCAGAGGCTTCTGTGATGCTTTCAAAGAAGGCATCAACTAATTGGTTTACACTAAGAATTCAGCACCACATACACTTGTGTTATCCTGCATCAACAGGTTGCTCTGAATTTATCTTGTCCACCATCTCTGCTTAGGACCAGCTCCTACAGCAGAGTAGGGTCCTACCTAATCTGAAATCTCTTGGTTTCTTATTTGCTTATTTATTTTTGCTCATTACATCACCCCAGTATTTTGTGTTTTGTTACATGATGTTCTGTAGATAATGGGAATGTGCTGACCTCTGAGTGGTTTATAGCTGTAGTCTGTTGCTGTGCTCCCAAGTGCCTGGCTTTGTCTGGTCTCAACAGTGAAGAGAACTGGACAAACATTGCAGCTTGGTTCCTTCTCCGAACTCTTTGCTATTCTCTTCTTCAGACACATACGGAAGACCTTATTTCTGAATTCCATACTTCGTTGTGTCTTCTTTAGGTCAGATGTTTTTTCTAACATATTCAGGAGTTTTCAACTCACCCTTTGTTTTCCGTTCAAACTATAACCGGTTTCATGTTCTGACACACCGTTCTGCTGCACATATCCGTATTGGTATGTCTGATTGTTTTGCAAAATGTTCTTAGCATTTTTAATTGTCTATACATTCTTAGAAATGTTTGCATCATCTATTGGTACTGGGCTATCAGACTATATTTTCTTAACGATTTGATGTTGTTGTTGCTTTCCTCTGTTCTTTTGCATCCTGGCACTTACTCTGATTTATGACATCATCAAATGCATTTTCTTTGTAGGAATACTGTTTTTAACAAAATTTTTGCAAATCAGAAAATCTATTTCTAATACCTGTGAAAAAATATTAAAAGGACAACAATTTTAATAATTAATTCGCATAATTCACGTCATGATTTCAGCTTTAATACTTGCTCTTGTATCTTCAAAAATTCAGGAGTAAAGCATTGGATTGTTGCTCTGGAGAACTGAACCTCCTCAAAGCAGATTTTCAGTGCAGTCTGGGGGAACTTGTTTAATCTCTCTCCATCTTATTTTACAGCCTGTGGAACTGAGACTGTAGTTCTACCTCTCTGTAAAATCTGTAATGGCTTGTAGAAGAAGGAAAAAATTATCCACAGTTTCTGAGTGCAAAATCTAGGAATTACTCAGGGAATATTAGACAGTAGGTTGGAAGCAAAATGAAGGAACTACCTTTTTAAATGTAACGATCTCTGTGCCAATAAACACCCTAAAGAAAGTAGAGACCTTTTACTCCACACAGCCATGCTGGCTTTGGCAGACAGGCAAGTCTTAATTATTTGTAATGGAAGATGCATGTGAAATGGAAAGGCCTAAGTGCTAGTAAATATGGAATTTCATACTCTCATCTCAATATTTGTTTCATTATTTTTATGTTAGCCCAAATAGGGAGAATATCTCAAAAGAGATAAATATATTCTGCCATTGGTTGGATGTGAGTGGATATCTTATGACTGGTTACTGTATTAAGCACTCTTCCTTCATGCAAACCTTGAAAACAAAAATACAAAGCTGTTAA
This sequence comes from Netta rufina, assembly GCF_964035555.1. NCBI lineage: Eukaryota > Metazoa > Chordata > Aves > Anseriformes > Anatidae > Netta > Netta rufina. Next base: position 8,709,823 of record NC_140128.1, on the reverse strand, counting down.
CAAGAATACATGTAAGCAGTAGGAAAACATACTAAGTGTAAACATGCTTGCATTTAAGTTATTTACAGGAATTTGTTCCAGGCGTGCAAAATGTGTCTTATCATAGTTAATCTGTAGAAATCTACACACTTTACCACAGGGCTTCCTTTCCTGTTTGCTTTTGGTTATTAATCTTAGAACAAGCTGTGCTTAGGTGTTTGGTCTCCTTGCAAAAATTTACCTTATCCAAAGTGGCATTTCATTTATAGTGGCATTGGCAAGTAAACACATAGCATTCTGAAAGAATTCATTAAATAGGGACGTGTTAGTTTACAGGTTTAATCCATATGATATTTATTGGCAGTCATACAGGCAATGACAGGCAGCCAACACACTATTCAGTGGACTTTTCCACCCATCTGTTTATCCATCTGTTACTTGAAAAATAGATTGCTTTTTTTTTCCAAAAAAAGCATTGTTTTAGCAGGCCATGGAGATAAAGATATGTTGAAGTATAGAACTCATTGTAACAGGAGTATCTGAAACATCCAGCAGTATCTTGATATGAAATAATATTGGTAACTGGTGTGCCTCTGGCCCCCGACACTTATACACATGCCACAGTATATTACCAACATAAACTCAAAATAGACAAGTTCAACTTCTATTTTTTTGTGTGAGCAGAAGCAGAAGATGGCTTTTGGACCATGTTCTTGAGTTATGTGTTACTGAGCACACATTACCTTGTTAAGATCAGAATGCTCTGGAAAAAAGGGAATAATCTGATTTTTAATCAGAAAGGCAATATTAACTTTTGCACTTTGTTGACATAGTAAGAACACCTCAAAAAGAGAATTAAGTTATTTAATTTCAGTCAGGTGCTTGAAAAACTTCATTAATGTTATGTAAGTTGTTTTTATGCTATGGATTTCTGAAGCCTACAGTTTTAAATATTGTTATCTTTTTGTTTAAAAGTGTGTTTTTCCTTAGGAACAAAAAATTATGAAAAATATTAAAATTGATAACTTCATACAGCTACGGCTATACTAAGAGACACATTCCAGAGATATCAGTTGAATCACAAAATTGAGGAAAACTAATTATGCAATTTTTGATTGTCATCTGCCCTTTAATCTGTTGTTTTAAATTTTTGTGTAAAAGAAATGCCAAAATGACAGGAGAAATTTCAGATATTTGTTGTGTTGTTGCTGATGAAAAAGACTTGCATTGGCAGAGATTTATGATTTCCCCAGTTCTGGTGAATGTTACAAAATGTGCATTGCAGCATATTCTTTATGGTTCATCGGCTGGCTGTTTCGCAGCGTTCACCCTGAAAGTGCCTTAGTGGCAGATTTGCTACGATTTATTTTGGCAATGAGGTATTCTACAAGATAACAGAGTCAATGACAATGTCTGGCAAAATTTTCTATTGGGAGATCTGCTTTCATTTTGGTAACATTTTTAGCCTATGAAATGTATAAACTGAGAAATGTATTGATAAATAATTTCCAAACTATTAAGTGACAGAGCGTTGTGCCTAAAAATACAAAGCCAAAGAAACTCCTGTGGACATTTCCACTGATTCAAAGAAGCATTACAAATGGCTCACCCTAAGACTGTTGGAACACATCAGCTGGTCTCTTCTCCAGTGGTACTGTGCTGTCACTCTGCAGAGGGAGCAAAAGGAACCTGTTCCTTCAGTTTAAGGATGTTGACCCAGCGTACTGTTGGCTCTCTGGGCTGCAAGTGCACATTGCCAGCTCATGTTGAGCTTCTTGTCAACCAACACCCCCAGGTCTTTTTCATCCGTGCTGCTCTCAGTCCATTCTCTGCCCAGCCTGTATTAGTGTTTGGGTTTGCCCCAGCCCAGGTGTAGGATCTTTGTTTTGTTGAACCTCATGAGGTATGCACAGGCCCACTTCTTGGGCCTGTCCGGGTCCCTCTGTGACCATGCCACTCAGCTTGGTGTCATCGTCAGACTTGCTGGTAAAGAACAATAAGACAACATAAAGAGAAATCACAAAACAACATGAAAAAACAATTATTTTTCTTCTGAACTTTCAGCATATCTTTCTGTTTAGAGCTGAAAGGTTTCAGCAGCTGAAAAATGAAGATGACAGCAAAGTAAGGATATTGTTGTATTATTTGCCCATCAGGCAAGCAACATGCAAGCATGACTTTTTTCGTCAATTTAATTTAGTTGAAAGCATTAATAATAATTTACCAAATTGGATCAATTTTTAATATTTCCTAAGGGAGTTTATTCACAGATTTCACAATTATATATAGTCTTGTTAGGAGACTACTGTACTGTAGGATTTTCCCCCAACTCTCCTGAGAGAGCAGTAGGATTGCTTATAACTCATTGCACAATGTGACATTCTGTAAAGAGATAACTTAAAAAACAGTTTTTATTGTGAAAAAACATGCATCCTATTTTTCATGGAAGAGCCAATGGTATAAAAGAAAATCAGGAAGCAAGTGTAAAGCAAAAGAACTAGCTTTTTTGTACTTGTATTTGTCTGGGGTAGCTATGCTACTGAAACACAGCACAAAACATTTACCAATGTTTTTTAATTTACCAAGGGACTATTGCAAATATAGTGTTCATTTACCTTGAAAGTAATCAGTAGATTCAGAATTTAAGGTGTTGTACCACCAGTCTTTACAAACATGCTCCGAGTGTATTCAAAACGATGTACAACATGATACGAACATAATGAAGTATAGAAATCTGGGAAGCTTTTGGGAAAATCTTCAAGGAAGATTTCCTGGCATAAGTTTAAGTTTGTAAGCAAGTTTAAGTAATATAAGGAAATAATCTGTGTGTTTCAGTGCTGAGAAAGAAAACTCTGAGGAATAACAATATGCATGCGTATAGAACATAAGTGAAGTCACATGGAAATTTACAGGAATTTTCTATGCGAGTTAACCAAGCTGACATGCTTGGTTTGCAACACATGCAAGGTGAATTAACCCACCTGAAATAGGCTATTTCTGTCTCATTTGGGTAATTAGGCCTAAAAGTTTCAAAAATTTCATGCTTATTTTGAGTCAAGAATGTTTAAAGAATAATTTGCATGGTCATGCTCTGTAAATTGATATCCTAGATTCTTAGGCAATGACAGTAAGCCCTCAGGATTTTCACCTTTCTGAGGATTTTTGAGGCCTCTGAAATTACTCAAAGAGAGGTGTAAGCAGGGAGAAATAATGCTCTACATGGCACTTAAGTATTCTGTGAAATATGGCAGAAAATATTTCAAATGCTTCAGAGCAGAGGGAACACCAGATGTGTTTGCACTTTTTAAAAACTCCTTCAGAAATATGGAAGGAATTCACTATCACCTTTCTTTGACTGCAATTACAGTTTGTCCTTAAATATGTATGTGTGCGTACTTCACACAGGAATAGCATTCATCAGCAGGCTATTCCAAGGCTTCATAAACTCCAGTAAGAATCCTGTAGCGTGGTCTATTTTGGCTTACCACAGATTACTGCATGTCTTGCAGTTGACTTTAGAGTCTGTTATGTAATTGTGTGTCCTTGAAATTGTGTGTTTGCTGCACTAATTTTTAGTAGTAACTCAAAAAGTGGAGACAAACTTCAGTGTTGATTCTTCTATGAATGTAGCAACTCAATGATGATTAGCACAGAGGGAGGCTGTGCTTGACAATAAGGTGACTGCTGTAAGGTGGTAGAGGAAGCTAGAAGTAGTTTAAAGAAAAAGAAAATACGGATGAAAGCTAAAATAAATATAAAGGTAAAAGAAAGATAAAAGCTTTCAAATACTTTGTCTGGAAGCTGGATTCTTACACCTGTCATGTGGCAGTTACCCAATTAATTTACTCAACTACTAACCCTGAGCAAAAGTACTTTAAATTTTTTTTCCTTTTGTTTCTGCATATCCATAGTACAGGTCAAAGCCTAGATTACAGTCTAGAAGAGATAAGAAGTCAGCAGTTAGTTGAAAAATAGCATAGATATATGAAGGAAATCTTGTTACAAGCCTTCCAACCTGTATAGTAGATACCAGTATAATTTCTCATGAGTTTGCTTCTTCCCCAGGTACAGTGGAAATCAGAGAAAAAATAAGATGCTTATTTATGAAGTAAGGTGTTACTCAACACATGAAATGATGGGTTGGGTCTCTATCACTTCTTTACATTACTCCTGCTCCTGTACACAAACTTCTTCTTAGAATACATTTATATTTGAATTTGAGACGATACTTTTCCCTCAGTTTCATTGACAAACTCTTATTTTTAACACATGGTCTGTCAAACACCACTTAGCATGTTATTTTGTTTTACACCTAATGCTTTCTCAGGACTTTGGTTAGCTCTTTGTACCCATTGACTTGGATGGTAAGTATATATTGCAATTACTTTAAACAGTACTTTTTAAAATGCAGTAGTCTTTAAAATATCTATAATTCCTCATCGTGCATGGGGTTACAGGGGTTGCATAGGATTGCGTAGCAGCTGGGGCATTGCTTCTTATGGGGATTTGCTGCCCTCATGCTATCCAAGACTGACATCCATATAGGACCATACCACATTAGAACCATGATGGTCCATGGGTTGAAATCTGGCTAAACTGAGAGGTAAGTTGTACAGTCAATAAGATATATAATTTAACCCTGGAATAATACTCCTAACTTTCATTGGAAAGTATGAAATAAAATATAATGAGATTCAAAAGCAAATGTCAGAAAAGTTCAAGCATGGAGGCTTTTAAAAGTCCAGGAAACAATCTTTCAGCTTGTCTTGTGGTTACTTTTCATCAGCCAGCACCTGGATCTCGCTTAGCCCTAAACCTCTATGATATTAATAGTTGGCCTTTGCCCTTTAGTTGTTCATTTATTCCACCTGCTGTCTAAGAAAAATGCATAGAAACCTTTATCTTACATATTAGTCTTAAGGGAATTTCAGAAGGGTGGTAGTAAAATTCAAGGAATCCAGAAGAACTGTGTTAGGAAACAATTATATTGTCACTGAGAGGTGAGTTGTTTTTCAGCTGCCAAATGAATTACTGTTTGGGATTTAAACATGGCTGTTTCTACTTCTCTTCAGTGGTGGTAGCTTTGAGTAAATGGGCTGAGGAGAGATACAAAACTAGCTCCTCCCTGCACAGATCTGCCTTATTTTAGAACGTTTTCAAAGCTACTTGTCTGCTCATAGTGACATACTGGGAGAAATCTTTGCATATAGATTACCACTGAGTGAAATCTTGTGAGACAGATCTCATCTGCAAGGTTACATGGATGCTAATTAATCATACAAATAGGTTCAGTCACTGCTTGTATCTCTGGTTTCTCACACATTCCAGGAGGGTGGAACAGCAGTGAATGTAGGTCTACAGCCTTCCCTGGGAGTAGGCGCTTTTTTGTTTCTTTTCTCTCTCTCTCTCTCTCTCTCTCTGTTTTTTTTTTTTTTTTTTTTTTCCCTCCCACCCCCCCCACCCCCACCCCCACCCCCCCCGAAAATAAATTACCTTGACTTTTTCTACTGCCACAAAGTTTGACAATCTCATATCTAATTTTCTTAGTTCTAAAACATTGGTAAATGCTGTTTCCTTTCTGGTAGTTTTATCCTTCAAATTATTATGGTATTTGGAATTATTTATTTACTGGACTCTGGTCATGCTATCAATAGTTGAATTAGGAGGGATGAAGAAAAAATAATTCTATTCAGTTTTGTCAGTTGGCTTGTTGGGTGGTTATTAGATGGAGAGGAATGAAAGGTGCTATGGAACAGAGATTTTGACTGTATTGTGGCAGAACTGCATCCACTTAAAGTCATGATGATTCATTGTTTGTAAAAGATCTATTTTTAGCTGGCCTGAATTATATGGAGATTAAAGAGAATCATTAGCATAAAATTCCCCTTGATGCTTCTGCAGTTGGTATAATACAAAAGACTTTGATAAGATTTCTTCAGCCTAGATAACTTTGGTGAATCCCTAAGAATGTACAAAAAAGCTGATTGGTAACCATACAGAAGGTTTTGTGGGTCAGTGATCTATTCCTCTGAGCACAATGCAACTTTTCATACAGAATTCATTCCAAAATAATGCTTTTTAGAAATAGAAGTGACAGAAGAAACAGAGAGATGAAGAGGGAGAGAGGTACATTTATAGCTGTAGAGTGAACACAGATATCTTTAGGAAAAACATTCGTGTTGGATTTTGCTGTTTGCTCTGGTCTCCTAATGCAGAGTGAATGCATCTTTCACCTCATTGCATCCATCCAGACCGTTGTGAGGAAGTGGTGAGGAAGACAACCAGCTACCCTCAGTCACAGATGAGGAGTTGTGTGAACTTCTCTCATCACGTATCAGCATGCCATAGCAACATAACTCCAAAGGCATTCATTACAGTACCTCAGTTGTTGCAACAAGTATGAAATGAATGTGATGAATGTGGCAGAATATGTAATTGTTACAAAGCACTTTTAAACAGTACAACACATCGCAATGCACTGCATTAATGTAATGAGCATGTATTTGCCATCCTAGGAAAAATGTCATAGGAGGGGAAGTCCAAGAAGTGCTAACATTTTGGTTTTGCTCTGTTGAAGAAAAACTTAACTGTGAACTTCAGAAATCATGTATGAAACCATAAACAACCTCCATACTTAGCTGGGCAACTGCAGACCTGTATTATTTAAGTTCCATGAATATGGTGGAAAATAATGCCTTAGTATACGTCATTGTGAATTTGACCTACTGATTTACCATTTAACTTTTAAGTAAAAGATGAATCATGGTGACAATAGCTACTCTACAAAAATCATCTCTGAAATGTCCTCATTCTTTTGTTCTGCATAGACTCACTTCTCCCTCAGGTTCTTAAATATAATAAATTTGCTGGTAGAGGACAAGAATAACAATAAAAGTGAAACCAAATACAAATCAGGAAGAATATGAGGGCATAAGCAATTGTTTTGTAAGAGAAGATTTTATGTGAGTTTTCATTACAAAGAGATGAGATTCATTGGAAATTTATGTATGTGGAGAGAATACTTAGACAAAGAATAAATCCATTGCAGTAATTGTCACTATTAGTGGACAGACTGTTAATACGTCTTTTCACATTATGCAAAAACAGCAAACAAAAATAAGGGCCACAGCTTTAAGAAGAGTTGTTTGTAATATCTGTTAGACTGAGCAAAATGTCACAACATGTAGTCTTCTGGAAAAAGCAAATAGGTCATTAAACCTCAGATGAATAAAGCATGTTTCCAAACTGCTATGGAGCGTTGTCTTTTCGGAATCATTGCAATAGTGCATGGGCTGTGGCTATGTATGATATGTGAAGACAATCGGGCAATAGATTTTAGTGGGACCAAAATTTGCCCCACGGTGTTGGAATGAAGGGCTGCTTTGAAGATAGTCTCATGCAAAAAAAGAGACCCACCAGCTGCAAAACAGGTGGTAACTCACCAGGGGCAGGCACATATGAAATCACAGCCCTTTACTTGGATTTCAGTGAAAGGAAAAATGAAAGGATAAAAGGTAGAAGACCTGATTCAGAGGAGAAGCCTCCTGACTTTTTATTAGGGCTTTCATAAACGAGATTGTGTTTAGGCTGTACACTGGGATAATGAAGATTCCAAATGTTGAACGTAAAACATGTGGGCCTCACAACCAGGTGCACGTCTGCTTCATGTGTTAAAAAAACTCATTGGTGCAAGGATATGTGTTTTCATGATGTGTTTATATCTTTTATGTGACTGTTTCTTTAGTGAAAGGAGCTTACACTGTTACTACACACAGGGAGCTGGTAATGTTGCCATTCAGTCCCCAGTGGTTCCATCACAAAACCCAACTCTCCTGTCATTTTAGAGAACTTGGAACAGAAGAATGAGCTGGAACAACCTGCCCTGCTGTATTATCTCAGAGAATAACACAAGACTGCCAACAGCAAAATTGAAGTTATTTCAGATCTTTCCGAAGTTCTAGACTCAAGAGAAAAGTCAATTTTAAAAGAAGGTAATATTTTTCCTGTGTATTTGTTTGTTGCCATCTTAATGAAAGGAGAGAGCACTGCATGTAGCATTTTTGAAAGAGAAGGGAGAAGAACAAGAGCTTTTATCTGGCCCTGAAATACTTAGTGTATAGCTAGCATTGCACTAAATAGGGTTTTATGGTTTATAGTCAGTGCCAAGATGTAATTCCTGTCCAACAGTAACAGGGAATATTTCCCAGCACTGAATCTTGATTGCCTGTGCTGTTTCCTGTTAGAATAGCCCTCCATCTTCTGTTTGGCCTGGTCAGATAGAGTTTTCCCCTATAGTTTCTTGGATACAAAGAAGCTGGTATGGGCCAGGGATCACTCCAGCTGACAGCTGGGAACAATCCATTTTCTGGAAAAAGATAATATAATTGTATAAATGCAGAAAGACCAGTGGCCATGGGGAAAGAAAACAAGCTCTATTAGTGTTTAGTTTAGCTAGTTGTGGAAGACTCTTGTATAAAAGTCCCCTTTAAGTCTCCTTTAAGTGAATTAATGCTCTCAGCAGTTCCTGGGACTGGACGGTTTTGTCCAGTAGGAAATTCAAGTGTTAAATTTTGGATAGAATTGCTACCATTTAGAAAGTGCAATTGAAAATTTTTTAGACCGTAGCATTGAAAAGATCTTAAGATGAACATCCTGAAATATAGTTGCATTAAATATGGAGGGAGAACAAGTAACAGAAAGGAAGAAATGAGAAAGTTATCCTCTTAGCTTGCAGAGAAAAACAAAGCTTTCCATGATGCTGAGGTTTCAACACATGGCATTAGCTTGAGTATTGTGGGAGTTGCTGTGATTACAGCCCATTGGTTCTTTAGGGGTGGACTTTTATGGTCAAAAAATGTGCGATTAAAAAGGGACTTGTGAGGTTGTGTCTGTATGGTGCAAGAAAGCAAATACCATTCATACTCGATAGACTAAAATGTAGATGGTTTCACCAGGGCACCTTTGAGATGGGCTGCCTGTGGCAGAAGATTAAAATGTGAGTTCAGTTCTTTATTTAAGTTGTTGGTTAAGTAAGTACAAGATGGTGTATGTGACTAGCTTCCCAGAATCTCCCAGGACAGCTAAAGTGAGCTGTAAATACATAGTGTACATTAGCGATCTCCCAAGAGACAAGCTGTCACTGTTGAGCAAAAGAAGATTTTCACTGTATTGAGATAGATCTTGCTACAAACTTATGGTAGACATTTTCTTGCAAGTGAGGGGGGGATGCTTCTGAAGTTGTTGTTAGGACAGACATTTTAGAATGTCATAAATAACACTGTTAATATTGCAGTCATCATATTTCATTCATTCACAAGACTTTAATCTGCTTTTGCAGAATTTGCAGGATTGCTGCTCTCTAGAGTTCTGTACTTTTAACATGATATATTAACTGCTTTTTTGCAGCATCGTGCGAACTCCCCTCCTAGTTTGAATTAGTTAAAAGTTATTCTGAAATCCTCAGATTTCTTTTGTTATTACTTGAAACACTTTCTATAGCTATGTTTTTAAAAAGTAAATAACATCTGGCTGGTGTGTTTAAAAAATGAGTCTGTAGCAGATAATGTAAAAATGACCTTGGCCCTAAATGTAAAAGAGGTGTGGGGGGGAGACAGGAAGCTGGCTGAACACTATGCTAATAAGAACACAGCTCATACGCTGCGTAAAGAGGGGGAAAGAAAAAAAAAAAAAAAGACTTCTTAGTAAAGCACTTTAAGGCTAGGTTATTTGAATGTTTTTTTTTGTCTGAATGACGCAACACTGAGCTCATGAGAGTCAGATCAAATCCAGAGGAAGAGAAGAGGCAAGAGTCCAGCTGGGAGTCCTGCTATTCACTGATTCACAATAAAACTGTCGATAAAATATGAATCTTCTGAAGTCTAGGCAAGGTAAAACAACTTAAATTGAGACGATGAATAAAATAAATATTTCTAGCTATTAAAGCTTGTTGCTGATAATGAAAAAACTTTAGTAATAGAATTTATTGTAAATTTATTTTTAATTGTTTCATCATATTTTTGAACTGGGAAGCTACTTATTTCTTTTATCTCATCGTCACTGTGATTCATTTTGTTCTTTCTTAATTTTTTTATTAAAAAAATCAACAAACAGTCTCCAGCTTGGAATGAAGTCGCAAAGAACCGATCAATGCCAACTGAAATCCAAGGTCAAGTTGTTGTTGACTTCAGTAGATACCAAATCTGAAAATGGTAAGGGGACACTGATGTTTGTATCTCTGCTTTGCTTAAAAGTCATTCTTTCCCAGTACTTCAGCTGTAAATTGCTAAAACAATGCTCAACTGGTATTTTAGAACATGTATTTATCACTTCAGATCTGTCCTATTTGCACATGGCTGAGATGAATATTTTTTCTCAGTGTGATTTTAAAACTTGGAGAGAATAATTGTGGCAAATTCAAACCATTGGAACTACACTGGGTATATTTACTTTTCAGCTGATTCACTGGGGCTATGCAGAAACATGCAATTTTGCCAGCAAAGTTTACTCCTAAATTATAGAAGGATCTCTTTATAATCCTCTCTACAGATAGAATTGCCCTTCTCTTTTCACAACAGAAGACCTGGTCAAAAGAAAGCTTGCAAAAAAAAGATGTTTTAACTTCACCATTGCTAGATCCAGTGGCACACTTGTCCAAGGCACTGAATTACATAGATTCATAGGTGGGGGTGTGTAAAAAGCCCTAGAACTAGTACATTGTGTTTGCAGAAGGGAAAAACTGTACAGGACATTAAGCCTGATACTTATATTTAAAGATAGAAGAAATTTATGTTGCTTCCTGGTATTTGTGTTGAAAAAAAAGCATCAGTAAATCTTTTTTGATGCACTATTGTAACAAGTTTCTGACCCCTTTGTGTTCCCCAGCACAGCACTACCCCAGTGTTACAGTTTGAGCAGTGTCCTGTACTCTGGTACTTAAGTTTCAAGATTAACAGAGCCAGCTGAAAGAAAGTGAAAACTCGTTCCTGAGTAGGAACATACTGTACATTAAAGGTAAGATGTGAAGAATGAAAACTTTTCTTTCAATTATTTTTCCACCTTCACAGGGGACATAGAGCAATCTATGTGGTCTTCTCAGGGGCTACCATAACGACCTCATGGGTCCAGTCAGAGAGGCTGCAGTTCTCTTTTATTTTCTCCCCAAGTGTGTCTAGGAGCATTCTCACTGCTTTTATGGTAGCTTGCTATGGCATAGACACATTACCAGTGTACATTACTTTTCAAAGGTCAGTCTTCAAGCCAAGATAGTTACAAAGGCCAATTAGGAAATCCCTTCCTCATGAAGCAAACCACAGCACTCTTACCCAGAGAGCAACACTGTTAATGAGTTGATTCGGTATTTTCATGCCAAGGGGGAGAGGCAAGCAACCTGCACTTGCACCACAGAAGCGTGTGCAGCAATGGCAGGCTTTACCAAGGTTAGCCAGTGTCTGAAATCTATAGCAGCTCCACAAACAGTGTGGCAGACTTTCCAAAACTGCATCATTTTACAGGATTGGACTATCTTTGGCAACCTCACATATTCTGCAAGTTTCACATTGCGTTTTTAATGACTTCAGGTTGTCACATTTTTTATTGATTGTACAATCAGGTCTAAGCAGTGGTTCTCACAGGAAACATGCAGTGGTGCCAAGCAGAGGTTTAGGGGTAGCAGTCACAGTAGTTGGTTCTCCATTTTGTTTTCCATCAACCTGATTTTGTTGGTTATTTTTTTTCAACCTAAGAAATGATTAATGTAATGATAACTGACATAAGTAAAGCTCATTTACATAAAGATATGGCATAAAGACTTGGATACAAGTATGTGATGTAATGTTTGTGTATAGCGTAGCTAGTGGATAAAAGCAATAAGTATGGTAATTTTATTAAGGTAGTTGTCAGAAAGAAATCTCTATCTCTTATGTTAATGAAAAAATTCTATAATGATGTGAATTAAGGTCAGATTATAATTATTAATTAAGATAGCTGGCACTGCAGATATGTCTAGCACAACGCTAGATGCTGAACAGAAGTTTCTTTCATAGCAGTCTTATTTTACTAGCTAATGTTGCTTATGAGTATCATGGAATTGTGCAATTAATTATGCTTAATGAAGAATAGCTTTAGCCTACCTAATTGATTCCTTGATAATTTGCCTAGAAGATGACTGAAGATTTATTTCTTTGTGCACTTCTAGGTGTCAGCTTTTAGAAATGGGTAGTCTTGTTGTCATCCATTTACAGGAAAACTGTGGTCTTTCATGTTAATCTGTAATGTTTCTTCCACAAATACTATGACAATATCGTGAGATGTCTCTATACCATTGTCCATTTAAATTTGATAGGAATATACTTTGATCTAGTTTATTAATGTTTTCAGTCATTTGATACAGGTCTACCCTTTTTCTAAAAATTAGTATTTCTAATGCACTAATTGTTTTCAAAACATTTGTTTTGAAGGACATTCTTGAGTGGCAATCTCCAAGTTACATCGAAATGGTGTTGTTTGTGTGTTATTTTAGAAAAGTTGTGTAAGTAAAGGAAATTTATAGACCATATTGCTGCTTGTAAAAGATTTGTGGTATGTAACCCCGTCAAATTTTAAATCCTCTGAATTCTATTTTATGACAGTAATAAATAAATAGTGTGATGAGTACCAGAACGCTGCTTCCTGGCTGCACAGAAGTGGTGGCCTCTTGTAAGGCTCTCAAGTCATGTCCCAGAAGTTCATTCTTTTCCCCTGTCCTGAGGAGCTTTTCTGTACAGTCTGCATGTCTGTCTGCTTTATTTTGAGGCATCTGGATGGGTATTGTGCATCATTTCTCTGCACATCAGATGCTATGAAACATTTGGAAATGTCAACATAATTCTTTGCTCACTATTGGCTATAAAATAGCCGAGTGTGTGTGTTATTTTGCTTAAAGCAACAAAAATGTGTCAGGACACTCCACATTCTGAAGCAAAATATTGACTGGCTCATTTTGCATCTGGTTACTTCAAACATTCATCAAATGAACAGTGCTTATTTGATGTTTTCTATACTTTGGTAGTTAGCCCAATTTTTCTTGCCCTAGGAATTAGTTCTTCAGCTACTGCACTTACCTTTCCATCGGGGAGTAAGGAATGCCTATTTTCACCTTCATTGCGGTATATTATTCACATACTTGTAGCCCTTTCTTCAGTGAATTCTTGTTATGTAAACCAGCAAAGGCAGTTAATGGCCCCTGTCTTTTATCTGTGTATACAGCAAGTCGTGCTGTGCTGTGGTTCCAATTTCTAATTTGGTTATACAGCTTGAAGTCTACTAGGGTACCATCAAGTAACTAATACATTCATTTCAAACTGTGTAATTAATTGCACTTTAATTCTGTTTGATTATTGGACAGCACTGTGTATCTGAAAGCCATTAAACTCTTTATATGACAAGGTATACAAGTTTCTTTCTGAATGTATTCTGAGGACAAATCTATTAAGTTTTTTCTGCCTACTCACATTCTGGCTTTGCAAATTTCTATTTTTTCAAGCCAGAAACAAACCTACAGTTTCTATATAATAAACTTCTGCAGACTTCAGTGCTGCATTTTTAATGGACTCAAAAGTCCGTGCATGCATTTTTAGCCATCTTATTTTTGTTGTTCATGGTTAAGCCAAAAATGTAGTCTTTATCAGGTTTGCATTCCACTTTGGTACTTTCTTTCTCACAACAAATCTCATCCTACTCAAATTTGGTTCTGTGTACACCTGTTACTACTAGTCCTTTAAAACAATTGCCACCAGGAATACAGATCAAGCTGAAATCCCATCTACTGTATTTTATACATAATAAATTTAATACTACATTTAATAATGATAGCATATGTCTGAGGTCCAGGATCTCAGAAGAATAATCTGAAAAGGCAGTGATGATAGACCATCGAAACGGGAGGATAGTTTAAAAAGAAAGAAAAAAGGTAAAGCTTGGGATTTTTGTCCCCAATTGCTTTTTTTTTTTTTTTTTCCCCCTCCCTTGTTTTCAAAGGAACAAAGGAGATTGGGGTTTTAGACAAAAAAAGAAGGCAAGAAAAGTAAAATAGCTATTTCCTCCCAGGAGGGAGAGAAGTGTCGTAAACAAACCACCAACAGTCTATGCATTTGCCACCTGTCTGATGGTGAAGGGGGGACTTGAAGAAGACAAGGGGGTGGTAGTTTATTTTCTGCAGGGAGGGTTTTCCTAGCTAAGTGAAGAAGGAAGTACGCAGATGCCTGAGGGAAAGCAGATAAGCAGTTAGGAGAATCTGGTATCACTTGGAAAATAGAGGTGAACTGACTTGAGAACAGTGGAGAAGAGCTGATTCCCTGAGCAAAGAGCTGATGACAAAGTTTATTGATTCCTGTGGCTTTGCAACAAATCTTGAAGGCTGTATCGTGAAACACTGCTCTTCCTTCACTTGTCTGGCTGAAACTACAGACGTAACTGTCTGCATCCTCTTCATGTCTGAGATTCATTTTTAGAAGATATTTTGCAAATGTCAGAAATAGATTTATTTTTATGTTCAGACATGTAACTGTTGCTTAGAAGTACAATTAATAGCTACCCACACTCATACATGGACATGGGTAGGCTGAGAAGAGACTCAGTTGCTTGCTTCCCTGTCTCCTGTCCAAGTGACTTTCACTCTGGTTGTTCACCACAGTTACTCAGTTCTTGTTCTTCTCTACACTCCATAAGTTGAGGCTTAATTTTTTTTTTTTTTTTTTTTAATCACTACCTCATTTTTCTCTGTCCTATCACCTGGGTTTCACTAGAATTTGAAATAACCCATCTATGTGTAGGTATTCTCTCTCTCACTCACTCTCTTTTTTTTTTTTTTTTTTTAAATTTTCCTTCACTGATACTAGCATATCTGTTAAGTGAGAATATAGGTGTATTTATTTATAGAAGTGGAGTACTAGCAGTAAGGACTTATATATTCCTCAAAATTGATATTTTCATTCTAAAAAATATTCTTTAAAAATAAGCAAATGCTCAGACAGGAGGAACCAAACATGTAACTTGCTTACCTTTAAAAGCAAGTATGGGCATGTTTTTCATTTGTCATTCTGGGTTCTCTCTCTCTCTTTTTTTTTTTTTTTTTTTTTTCTTGTGCTGCATTAAATGACTGAAGGCTATCTCTGGCACTAGATTCTTAATTAAGGACTTATCTGTGCCTAGAGGTAAGACTTTGGAGTACTACAGTGCACATGGCATTGAGGAATACTTGAGATTAAGACTCTATTTAAGCAGATATTTTTATCAGATTTCATGTTTAGCCTTTTTTTCCCATGTGCCAAATGAAAAATTACAGATGAATTTCATCAGCAGCTAAACTTCAGAGACTGAAGCATGCTCAATGTAGAAAGAGCACTGGAATTTCTTAAAGTAAGCATTTTGAGTATCTAAGCAAGCATGTGCAGGAGGTAAATGAGGAAAGTAGAAGACAGATTCCAGTCCCTCAAAGCAAATGTCAGCTTCAAAGGATACTAACTCTTCAAAATAGATGAAAATTTTCACTCTAGTTTTATAGTGTGTGCATATCATTTTCCTTTCTTCGTGATCTCATTCCTGGAAATTTTAGTCAGTTTTGCTTTCTGTTTGTATGTTGACTGTCTGAAGAAGCACATATTGAAGAACTTAAGTCCAGGCTGAAGTTAAATTGTCTTTTCAAGAAAAACCATTATATTGAAAAAGCTTGGTACCAGGTGCAATTTAAGCTGCATTCTGCTGGTGTGCTTAAGGATCCATATCATCATACATACCTGCCTGCTTCTTTAAACTTGCAGATGTTTAGATGAGAGAGGAGATAGATGCATGACTGCAAATTTAAGTCAGTCTTTATAGTGTTGGCAGGAATAGTCATAAAAATCATTCAGTTTTCACATCTGGTTCAGTAATGCTGAAATTACAAAAGTTACTGAAAATATATTTCTCAGTTTCACAGTTCAGTGTCTGCTCAGGATTAAATTTTACACTTTTTCTCCGCCCCAAAATTTGCTGGATGGTTTGTTACCCTGATGGCCCTTAAATATGCTCTAAAGTATGCTCTAAGTATGCTCTAAAGACGAAGTGCTGAGATCATAAATAAATAAATAAGTGATTTTTATCTGTGTTGACATTAGGTTTTTACTCTATATACAGCTGCATGCAGTCACAGCATCAGTTCTAGAGATTAAACATTCTGACAATAGCTATAAGAAAGATGGTCAGATTAATTTCTTATCAAACTGAGTTGATTCAGAGTAAGGAATAGAAACTATCTGATGTATTTTACAGATCAAAGCTAATTCTCCATTGACACACATGCATTTGAGTAGGCGCATCTGTGTGACAGCTAAATTATAGGAGTGCTTTACACACACATTATCTTGTCACAACATAAGAACATCCTACTGTGCTAAAATACCTCTTCAGGAAGAAACATGTAATTTTCCTATAGTGTTGGGGAGGATACTAAGCAGCTTCTTTCTTTTTACATCTCCTTTATTTTCACCTTCTACAGGCATGAGAGAAGAGCAAAAGTTTTAAATAAATTTGAAAACTATTCATTTTATTTTATCTGTCACTTCACCCTCTCTTCTCCTTCTGTCTATTTAATGAAATGTGTCAGTTGCTCTGCTTATGGCTGGAAGGAAAACAGTGATTTGGCTTTAGAATTTAGTTACTTATTTAAAGGGACTGATTATAAGGATTTTTTCCATTTATGTTTTAGGGAAGGTGGATACATCAATATTTATTAAAACATATCTGTAACACCTTTGTAAGAAATAGCAACAAAGCACAGTAGTTTTCATTGATTCATTTGTGCTACTAGAATGAGACTTGGCTTTTTTTGTTTTGGAAAGGTTGGTGAATGTGGCAGCAGGCCCTAGCAGCTCATGCTGGCCAGCTCGAGATTAGGGGTAGGTCAACCCAGGCTTCTGAAAACTTAATCTTTATTAAATTAACATGCCATAAATTGAGCTCATCTTATCCCAACTTCCTACATTATAAGCCTCTTTAACGTATGGGACCTCAAACTGCAGCAGGGTAATGTTGGTAACTGAGCTGACACTGGCTCTGTTTGTGTCAGGGTTTTTTTTAATTTTCAGCCCATTGCAAAGAAAAAGAACAATTGCAGAAGTAAAACAATCCACTTCAACGTTGATCTCTTGGAACAGTTTTCCTGTCTTGTGGTGCTTATGAAGTTCAACAAGGCCAAGTGCCGGGTCCTGCACCTGGGGCGCAATAACCCCAAGCAGAGCTACAGGCTGGGAGATGAGTGGTTGGAGAGCTACCAGGCAGAGAAGGACCTGGGAGTATTGGTGGATAGTCAGCTGAATATGAGCCAGCAGTGTGCTCAGGTGGCCAAGAAGGCCAACGGCATCCTGGCTTGTATCAGAAACAGTGTGGCCAGCAGGGCTAGGGAGGTGATTGTCCCCCTGCACTCGGCTCTGGTGAGGCCGCACCTCGAGTGCTGTGTTCAGTTTTGGGCCCCTCGCTACAAGAAGGACATCGAGGTGCTTGAGCGGGTGCAGAGAAGGGCGACGAAGCTGGTGAGGGGCCTGGAGAACAAGTCCTATGAGGAGCGGCTGAGGGAGCTGGGCTTGTTCAGCCTGGAGAAGAGGAGGCTCAGGGGCGACCTCATCGCTCTCTAAAGGTACCTTAAAGGAGGCTGTAGCGAGGTGGGGGTTGGTCTGTTCTCCCACGTGCCTGGTGACAAGACGAGGGGGAATGGGCTAAAGTTGTGCCAGGGGAGTTTTAGGTTAGATGTTAGGAAGAACTTCTTCACTGAAAGGGTTGTGAGGCATTGGAACAGGCTGCCCAGGGAAGTGGTGGAGTCACCATCCCTGGAAGTCTTCAAAAGACGTTTAGACGTTTAGCTTAGGGATATGGTTTAGTGGGGATTGTTAGCGTTAGGTCAGAGGTTGGACTCGATGATCTTGAGGTCTCTTTGTGTGATTCTGTGATTATCCCGTGCTTCTGGTTCTGGAAGCCAAAAAAAAAAAAAAAAAAAAAAAAAAAGTGAATACACTAAAAATGCGCTAAACTACAATAAATAAACAAAAGAGGAAGCGGCCTGCCAGCTGCTTGTGCAGAGGCCATGTATGGAGCAGGCTGCTGGGCCTGCAGCTCAGACAAATGCTGCCCGGTGCTGAGGAGGCAGAAGATGGCCGGCCGGGCACCATCTTGGCGCCCTCCTCACCTGCAGGCAGGTGTCCTGGGGCTGGCGGCACACAAGGACGTTCAGTGCCGCTGCCTAGGTTGAAGCTTTGGTCTTGAGGAAGTGTTATGGTACGTTGGGGGAAACATTTTTAGAGTAATTCGAGATACTTTTTAATTTTTATTTTGTCCTTTGGAATGGCTTGTTGCTGTATGGAGCACCGATCGTGCGCCATGACAGGCATCCTAATGGTAAGTGAATTTCTCTACATATCTAACAGTTTGGAGTCCTCCTTCCTGTTTGTTGGCTGTTGATTTCCACAGTTTATATATCTGTCTCATCAGTGGTACTGATCTAGAAGCTTTTCTTCAGGCTTGTTTTAGTTTGTTGCATTGTTGAACTTTCCAGAAGAGTTCTGTTGTGCTCAAAATGTCAGCGGCACTGCCCGGTGTTTGCGCTCAGCTTGTAGCATTTACACACCCAGACAGGCCCCACATGAATAAAAGTTACTAAATGAGAAACTGGGGTTTCAGGAGTAGTTGCATTTCCCTGGTATTCCTTGTTTTGGTGTGGTCTGTAAGACGTCACCTTCTTTTAGATGTAGGCCTTCATCTGCCAGCCAGGGCCCTGTGCACAGGGGGACCTTCTGCTTACTAAAAAGTCACTAAAGGTTACTTTGGTTGAAATGTGTCTGTGGCTTCCACTTGTGTAAAGTAGTTTTACATGCAGCTTGATTTTTAACACTGACTAAAATGACACCACAGGAAAACACATGAGATGTCAAATTTCCTCACGTTCTGGAAGCTGGGAGATGGTTTCTGTCTTCATGTATCATGCTTTGGCTTATTATGTGAATAATGAATATGAGAAAAGTATCTTTTATTTCTCAATTTACCAAAGCTGATATTTTACAGAATTTCACAGCAATTTTAGATTAGAGGACTAGACAGATCTATGCCATCCTCTCCTTCTCAACATCGCTAACATTTCCTGCTCCTATTCACCTGTCATTAAGCTCACACATCTTGAATCTCTCACATGAAGGTTGGTTGCTATGGAAAAAAATGTGATCTCATAAATGAATCTATTCTGTGTAAGAAAAATTCAAGTATAAATCTGATACTATTCCAATATTGTGGAGAAAAAGCATGAGGGAAAGGAAAGTGCACAACACTGCACTTTTACTAAGTACTTTTAATTAATAATTTGTTAAATAGAGCTAGGGCAGTACATTCTCAAGAAGTGGAGCCTTTTTTTTTTTTCTTTTTTCTTTTTTCCTTCTGTTATAGTCTTGTGTATATGTAATAGAAAAAAAGTTTGGCATGCTTTTTCACAACAGAATTTCTTTCAGTTTGGGTATGAGTTAATCATTGGCACGCAAAGCGGGGCCTGTCTGGGTGTACTATAAGGGTATGTATTTTCTCTTTGATAAAGCTGGACACACCAACATTATTGAAAAACACTGTTACGGGGCATACTTATACATGAACATGGTGAGAGAATGTGACACATTTTGAATTATCTACAGACTGAAAGTTTTCACCATTTTCTCATAAGAAGATAATTATGTATCAAATTTATGATAGATTGAGAAAAAGTCATCTGCTTTATCATATTCAGTTATTGTTGTAATTGATTGACAATTGATTCACATGAAGTCTGATTTTTGGCAAATTGTAGTTATTCCTCAGGACTTCTAAAAAGATTAAAGATTTCCCTTTTTTTTTTTTTCTTTTTTTTTTTTTTCTTCCCTAGTTGGACTATCACTTGTTTGGCAGAATACATTTAATGACGCTGTTCTCCAAATCCCCATCCATATTTATGTCCTTCATAAGTATGTTTATCACTTACCACATGGCATGTGCTGAGTGGTACCTGGAGTGCCTGGAATCCTGCTGTGAAATGGCAACTTTGTGTTCCTTTTTTTTTTTTTTTTTTTTTTCCCCTTGCTTTCCTTCTCAATCCATTTTCTTTTAGTATTGGTGGTTACGACCACAGCATCATGGTGTCTTTCACAGGACACTGGTGGACAAGATGGAGGTTCATGGAGCCCTATTCTTGGCGTGTAATGAAAGTTCTGCTTTTCTGTGAAAATTTAGAGAGGTAGGAGAGGTGAATGTTGAGACTGAGGGAAAAAGAATGTGTTTGTGGTAGAGTATTGTAAGTGGCTTTGTTCCAGTACTAGTGTAAAACCTGAAATGAATACAAAATAAACCCATGCTGCTATTATCTTGGCCATGATTTGACTATTGGATCAAGATTAAAGAATGTTCACACATCGCTGAGCTGTTAAGTTCAGCACTGCTATTTAAGTAACTCTTCAGTTTACTCCCACGTAAGCTTATAGTCAAAGGTCTCTGCAAAGCGTTTGATGGTAGAATTGGGAAATCATGAATGTTCTCATCTGTTTGTATCTTTGTAAGAGGAATACCAAGAAATAAACAAATATTGTGACTGTGAAATCCTTAATTTTAAGCATTTTGTCTCTTTTGAGTACAAAGCAATTCTAATGTGCGCAGTACAGTTTTTGTATTTTGTCTATTGTTACAAATATATTCCATTGTGGTTTATTTTGGCTGGAAGCTTTGAGAAGTAAGAACCATGCATCAATAATTTAAGGCACCATCACAGTTGAAGCTTCAGTTAGTTATCTTTTTTTCTACCATGGCATCCCACAAGTCAAGAAAAGCAATGACATCAGTAAGAAGGAGAGTAGTTTTTGAAATGTCTCCAAAAATAAGTGCTCAATTGTTACAATACAGCTTGACTTTCTTTACTGTGACAAAATCTATTTTTGTCACTTCGGTATTTTCATGATTAGTTGCTATTATCATGTGACGTAAGTGTTTCTTGATAGAATTTTGGGTTAGGAAAGCACTGAATCTTGATTTTCATGAGTTCCGTTAAGGATATTCTTCACATGATCAAAATCAGTGCTGCCTTCTTTAATAGAGTAGCGAGTGCTACCCAAAAAAATCCTGAGCTCATACCAATTTTGACACATTGAGTGACCTTGCAAAGGAGATGACATTCCCTTTCCTCATCTTGATTTTCCATCTGTAAAATGAGGATAATAATTCTGACCTACAGAAGTAAAGCACATTAAAGCCACATATGCATTAGTGATTGAAGTTTGATTCTCACTTTTGTGCTGTGTAATGCAATATGGATAGTGAATGTTGTTGACGTATTTTCTTTAAGACAGTCAGGTCACTATTAATACAGGGAGAAGAAGGCTTTGAACAGAAGACAGTTCCTTCTTTGAAGTGAACAGGCATAGGCTAAGTGCTGAGAAAGGGGCGTATTGTTCTATTTTACACGAGTTACTCAAGCTCTGCATCTAGGGTTACACAAGAGAATAATACAGAGCCAAGGACCTAACTAAAAGTTCAATGGTTTATCAAGAAAATAATCTAATATATCTGGCTTCTGTTTGTACTCATTTGGGTGCATCCTGCATATCTAGTGATAAGAACTATTTAAATAAATAGAAAAAAGAATCTCTTGGCAAAGACCCCAGTGGGCAATACATTTCCTTATTTTTGAGGACAGGTACACATTATTGGCCGAGCAACGTCTCTCCTGGAAGGTTTCTGAAAACCTAAATCTTTAAATGACAAGGGAGCTAGAGTCATCTCCAGACATAAACCCTACCTCAGCATATTGCATGAAGATGTTATGGTGATTAACAGATGGGAGACAATGCTTGCTCTGCTGGGTTTGTGACAGAACTGTTTGTGAAGCAACAGTAATTAGATACATGATTCTGATCAAGGCCCACACATAGCAAAGGATTTAAATGCAGGTACCTTCTGAGAATGTAAATAGGCTTGCTGAAATGCAATGCGCTACACTGAAAAAATAATTACGCTACTTCTCATGAAAATTTATGTCAAAAGTATTTCCAGATCTCAAGGGCAACAAAAAGAAATGGATTACTTCAAAGTGACCAAAGGATTAGTAGAGATGCAGTGTGCTGTTTACACAGAGCAAAAGTTAAGCAGGTAGTTATAATCCAAGCCCCCCTGTGCACATCCAATTCCCAGTGTTTCAAAATTGCTGCTGACTCCCACAAACTGAAAGAGTTTGAATCTTCATAGAAACTTCATAGTGCATCATAGCTAGTCATAGAAAATAACTTTTGTAACAATTTTGTCCAATATTTAGTCTGTGTATATTAGTGATCATTCAGTTTGAACTGAGAATATTCTTTAAGGCTTATATTTTAATATTGGCAACACGCCTTCACATGTTTGCACAAACAGATAAATAAAGCTGTTCAGGTGCTATCTAGACATTACTGGGTTTTAGAGTTTGCATTAATCAATTTAGAAAAATTATTGCTGTTTCAACAATAGATACAGTAATTGAATACATTCAATCCATTCCAGTACTGCCTAACATGACTTTTCTTTAGCCACCTTCCATTTATCTTCTTCAAGTAGCTATTACACTAAGCTTTCATAAAACAAAATTACTTTTTTTTTTTTTTTTTTTTTTTTTGGCATGGTAAATGTTTCTGTTAGAGTGTCATTGTTAAAATCAGTGCCTAAGTGCCTATTTATCCATTTTGGTTGCCGCTGCAAATTTTAGTTCATCTGAATGCATTTGTGTATTTCTTTTATGGTTATTCAGAGTAAATAGGTAAATTTTATACATTAGGTATTCATCCTATAGGTACATAATTTTTATTTTCTCTATGAGCTCTTTGACCACTTTTGGTACACACATACAGAAAATGAAGCAAAACACTTTCTAGTAAATTAGAATGCTGTGTGTTTGGTTAAGCATGGATTTCTCTACTAAGAGATACATGTATTTTTAAGTACAAAATTAATGTTAAATATTCATTAAAAACCTTTGGTTTCTGCCAAAATGTCCTCCATGCCTTTAAGTACATATATAATATAAATATTTACTACATTTTTAATTATAAAATATAATTAAAACAACAACCCAAGCCTTGTGGAAATTGTTGATAAATATGTTGAGGACTCCAGAGACCTGATCCGCTATAGGTAATTATGCACCTGAATAATATTAAATCTGAAAAGATGACAGCTGATTTTAAATGAACATGTTAGGATAAAGCTAAAAATACAAATGTGATGCAAACGTGAAGAGATGATACGTCATGGTGAGAAAGTGCCTTGTTTCAAGTATGGTCTCCAGCTTACGAACCCGCTTGTGAACATGTCTAGGAGTGAAATCTCTGATTAGAACAACCAAAAACCCAGGAAACTTTCTAGAATGTGTCCAGCAAAGTCAGCTTTCCAAAGGAAAAATTAGTAGACTTGCTGCCAAGTCTACCAACAGCATCTCTGAAAGCGATAGCGATGAACAGTCAGTCAGTGCACGTGCCACCCCCTATGTGAGACGTGCATCATATGTTTTTTGTATGCATTTGTGGTTAATACAAGAAATTTCTGTTAATCCTTTGAGCTATTTATATCCTTTTTTTTTTCTGACTTGTTACAGTGTGTTAGACACCTTTATTGGTGTATATAGTGCTTTCTGTAACAGGATTTTATGGCAACTGGGGCCTTGTGTTAAACTGTGACACTATGAGCCACCAACACCAATGAGTGTTTATACACAATACTTTGTTACTGGAAAACATCCAAAAGGACAATAATGGTAATACCCAACTTGATTAATTTTGGTTCTAGAAATAGCAGAACAGAGAAAAGGCAAAGAAATAGAGAAGGTAGTAGTTCAAGTTTATATATAAAGAGTAGAGTCAAAATACGAGAAATGCTTTTACCTGAAGTCAGTGGAAACACAGTGACTGACTTAGGGACATGCAAAAGCCTTGTGGCATACCTGGGAAATGATCAAAGTTCTCCAGAATCTTTGCTCAGTAACTGCACTTTGAGGCAATGCTCCTTCTCCAGCCTATGCTTTCTAAAGTTTCTTAGTGAGAGGTGCAAGGGGAAAGAATAGCAGAGAAAGTGTGCTGAGATTTTTAACCTCTAATCATTTTAATCTTTTTTTTTTTTTTTTTTTTTTTTTGCCTCTTTAAAAGATTTTTTTTTTAAGATAAAGAAATTAAGTTGTTTCTAAGTTGGCCAATTGTCTATGTGTGAGGAGAGGAATGTATTTTATTTTTTTAGGGGTACGGAGGACTTTCCACTTCTCTAGAAAGTATTTATGTTCATACTGTGCTCGTTATTAGCCTAAGCCATGAAGTGCTGTTCATCTGTGTCAGGTGAGCATCAGACAATTTAAATGATGGGAAATATTTAAAAGATAAATTTTAGATTCGCTTTTTGCAAATAGTCTTTGGTCAAATTGACTTTGTGAAGCAGCCCTGTCTTAGTGAAGGCAACTGAACCAAATTCATGCAGAAAAACCTTTTCAAAACATCTTTATTCTTTGCTAAATTCACATTTTATTCTTAGTCCAAGAAGGGCAGCTGCACACAGATGGCAGCCCTACCATCCCTAATTTCACCTTGCAGGTCATGAGTGAACATGAGTGAACACAGAGACAGATCCTGTCCCATACTAAGAACCAATCTCTCCAGAGCAATATGACTGCACTGCGAAGCCAGTGCTGCTGGGTGTACTGTATAGGCCTAGGAAGCTTACTTTTTTGTACATCATTCGCTCACATACCAGAAGTAACTTTAGTTTCTTTTTTTTTTTTTTTTTATTATTATTAAAAAACAAACAAACAAACAAACAAAAAACCACTTTACTTTTGGTTATTAAAATTATAAAATAAAAATATTATTATGTATTTTTACAGGGTTTTTTGTATTTATTGATTGTAGTGAAGCTAATAATAATAATAATAATAATGATAGCTAAAAACAGCTATTTAGCTGTTTCAGATATGGACTATGTTATGTTTATGATGGTATCCATATTACAAATGCAAATATCCATTGAAACAGATGCTAGAATCTTTAAAAGTATGTTTCAGTAGTCCAATTCACCGAGGTTAATGTTTGTCAAATACTCCCCAGGGACTTATTTGCTTTCTGCCTGACATGGCAATCTGCCTCTCTCTGTGTTCTGGCATTTAAAAACCAGCACAAATGTTGGCACTAGCCTCCTTTTCTGTGGCTTCCTAAGTTCCTAACTCACTAGCTTGCAGTCGTGCCTATGTGCAAGAGTTTATGGGAAAACTAGGTGAAAATACTGTCGTATAGGAAGAGCAGTGAGTCAAGAGTGAGGACAGGAGTGAGTCTGGAAAAAGCTGGTAGGTCACATTCAGTTCTTTCTTTGCCCTTCCATACCAAATATTTGAGTCTGAAGTACCCTGTAAGATCTGAGAGTTAGCTGAAGGAGATGAGAATAATTGAGATGAAATGAAAAAAAAAATTATTTGACCTATCTACTTTTGTGAAGTTTTGTCCTGGTTATTAATTGGCAGCAGTTTTTACTTTATAGAAAGTAAGCTCTCCCAACCAGACAAAGCAAAAAGCCTCAAGCTTCTCCCAAGTGGAGAGTAGAATGGCAGAGCCAGAAATGAACTCATTTTGTTCGTTTTCACACCACTTTTACTTCAGCACTGGAACATAACAAGGATATGTAGAGATGTATGCTGCCACAGGGAAAAAAATTAACATTAGGCAGATTCATGTTGCAATCTATTTGAGGGTCACAGAAAATGTGAGCTGATTCATATTTCCCTGATAGTTAATTAGGTTTGTTGTGGGAGCAAGACCACTGTGTCAGAGAAATATAAGTTGGAAAATATCTGCATTTCCTTAACCAGTAAAATAACTGTGCTTGTTCTGTTCCTTTTCTTTAGATGTATGGTAGACTCCTCCTGTCTGGCTTCTTGGTGTCCTGCCTTGAGTTTGCTGTCATTAATGTGCTTTGGTTCTATCCTCTGCCTAGATATGAGTCCCAGACAGACAGACTGATATTCCTACTTCTTTCAGAGGCTTTGGTTATTATTTTTTCTTGTATGGAGATGAAGAAAAAAAAATCTTTGTCAAAGAGCAGTAGAGGCTAACCTTATGGAAAATAAACAAGGTGTGGAAATTAATCCTACCTTGGAATATTTAAATTGCAATGAGAAAGCTTGTCGGCTTCATGTTCATGTTTGAGGATTTCATGTTCAACATGAAATCCTCAAACTGTAAATCATAACAGTATTTTTCATTTTTTCTCCATTAAAGACATATGAAAACATGAATATCTCCCAGTGATATCCTGACTATGTTCATATGAGATACTCTCTTCTAGATTAAACACTAGCCTAGAATAGCGTTGAAATCATGGGAACAAGAATATACAGCTATCCTTTGAAGTGAGGGCAAGTGTAGACATTCATTTTGTTCTTTGACAAAATTTATTTGAGAACAATTAAACTATTAAAGCTAGGACAAGGATTAAAAAAAAAAAAAGTGTTCAATGAAAGCCTTTATTGGCATACAGACACGTTCGTGTTTGAATTACTTTCCAATGAAAATTTGCTGATTTTTTTTTTTTTTGTTCTTTCCACAGATAAGGGTTATTCTTAATTCATTTTTGATGCAGTAAGAAAACAGAGATTTCAGGAAAATACTTAATTTTTAATTTAGTGCTTTTCCATTTGTTGTTGTTAAATCTTTTAAGAATGGATTTCAAGAGCAGGGTGTATTCTATTCAAGTTTTTAAACAAAGGGCAAGAAATTACTATTGAAACAAATCTTTCAATTGTCAAGGCTGGTATCAAGATAGATTTACATTGTTTTTATTTCATGTTTATTTGTTTAATGCTGTTGGAACTTTTATATTTCAATCACTTCACTAAAGATAGAAAATTTAATTCTCATGATAAACCTACATAAATAAAGTGTTATAGTTTTATTTAAACACTAGCATTGGTAGTGGTGGCTAGACTCCAAATGTGGAATTAGTGAATGTACATGTAAATGTATTCAGTTTGGGAAATGGTAAGAGAAGTTCATTTTTCAAAAAGTGTTGATTTCCTACCCAATAGTGGGAAATTTTGTTTAGGATATCACAAGTGGAAAACCCATAACCAGAAATACTTTTTCATTTTATGTCTCTCTCTTCAGGTGACAGAAGAGACCCAGAAGGAAGAGTGCAACTTCTTCAGCTTTGCCAAAGACATCTGGGATTAGAGTACTGATGTTACATGTGGTATGGAGTGTCTCTAGGGCAGGGAAGGTAAGGGCTTCATATGCTGATTTATTCATTAACCCTGTATCTTAAATGCAATTGACAATTCTTTGGCAATTTTGACTTTAGTAAACATAAGGTTATGTCAAACAATCAAGTGTCAACAACTCTACACTGCTTATCATCTTGTATTACTGTTGGTCAAGCTTCAAGCACTCTTTTAGATATGGAAAACATTTTAGAGTAAACATGGTCTTTGTAGAGATAGCAATAGTTAAGACTATTAAAACATGTAAAAGAATGCTTTAAATGTTCTTACATAGCTCTTTTGGCTATAAGAAGGGTTTTGAATCATGTATTTGAATCATGTCTTTGCATTGTACCCATGACACAACTTCTTCATCCTGAGTCAGCAGTTTACCTAAATTCAACAAGCATTTTTCCTTTTGCAAGAAAGTAAACTCACATTTAAAGCCAGATGTGATGAAGGAGTCCTGAGACTGTCTATGTAGTTAGATTTGAATTGGGAACTCTGAGAAGGCATAAAGGGCTGTCATGGTAGTTGTTTTAAACAGCTGTGTCTCACAGCAAATCAGGAATATTATGACGGCTTTAGATGCTGGGTTGAACTGATTCTTTGCTGCTGTGTAGTTATAGGAAAAGGTCTGGTTAGCTAACACAAAGGCATTCATTTAAAAATCAGGATTTTTTTTTCAAGATCATGTCTTGTAATGAAGATCTCACACAGAAACTGCAAAATTTGTACTCCACAGTAGACTACTGTATGTAATATTGTTCCTTACTTTAGAAGACTTTCTCTTTTGCCAGCTCATGCTGTGGTTTGCTTGTGTCATTAAATGCTAATTAATAATGAAGCCATGCCTTGCAAGTGTTTTCCGTGTTTGGACTGGGTTTCAAGCCGCAGGACTGTAAAAAAATGGAGGTGAAACTTTCTAGTCTTGCTATACTGAAAATATTTGTGTCAGACATTGTTAAGTGATTTAACTGAATTTAATATGCAGAAGTGAGCTCTATTTTCAACTGCTCTGCTATTCATAAAATATTCCTTAACAATCAAGAACACTGATCACCTGTTCTGTTGCTTTCCCATGATAAAGTAGGTTTCTCATCAGAAATAGTGTTACAGATTGGCGCAAATCAAATATACTTGATGTCTTACATTCTTCTTGCTGCGTGCAAACTGAACACAGATGTGAACTGTAGGAAGGTGGCCAGTTTTTCTGTCAATTTGGCAGGCACTTTATGGAAAGCCTTACAGTAGCTGGCAGTTTTGGGGACTTTGAAAAGGTCAGCTATGCTTTTATTACATAAATGTGTATAGCATTAACCTTAATAAGATTTTTCTTTTTCCTCCTCAACTACTGTTTTAATTTGGAGTGAAGAGAAAGTGGAGACTTCTTTGCTAGTTTATTGCTCCCTCCCCCTCTTTTTTTTTTTTTTTTTTTTTTAATGTGTGCATCACTTTTATTAAGTTACAAATGATGTTTTACATTGCTATAAAAAAAGCAAATCTGATTTTCTGCAGTTTACTGAGAAGACATCAACAGAATTGAAATGTAAATTAGCACAAAACACTGAGAAGTATGCTGAGGGGTTTAATTTCATTTGTATCACAATAAAACAAAGTAACGTGTATAGATTTGCAATGTAGCAAAATGTTCTGCACAAATTTGATGCACACAAAGTCATCTGCATGGAGTTACATATCTTCATGTCTTTAATAATTTTTTCAATTCCATAATGGTAATAGTACAAATTTGGAGGTGGTACACTTTTCTTCAGGGAAGTTATCGGGGATAAAATGGATTGTGGTTGAATATGCCAAGAGCTGTGTGCAGAAAGGATTGGTCTTTAAAATCAATAAACAGCACTTAGTTTAAACCACTAATGATCTACATACATGCTTCAGGAAAGTTTGTTATGTTATAGCAAGTTGTTGGAACAACTTGTGGCTAAGCCTGTGTGTACAGTAGACCACAGTCTTGTTATTTTTCTCTGTTTTTCAAAGTAAAGCATACATCAATATAAAAAGTTATTTTAATATAGTGATATTTTTCCTTCTTTATAAATTATCGTGTTGAAAACTCTAGTAGTGGTTGACATAGTCGTGAGAAAGGAGTAGTTATAGGCAAGTATCTAAAATATACTGATATAAAGGATGCATGTTTGCAGTTCTGTTCTGAACACATATGCAACTGGTTAGATTGCACGGGGAACTATTGCCAGTGAAACATAAGCAATGCTTGAGATCTCAGATAAAATTTTAAAGTTTTTAATCTCAAGCCATCCATGAAATACTTTCTTTCACCAAAATAATAATAATAAAAAACAACCCACAGAAACCAAACAAAACCACAAACAAATAAAACCACAAACAAACAACAACAAAAAACCTTCCCCTACTTAATTCTGTGCTTGAATCAGTTTCTTGACATTTCATGGCTATAATATCTGGCTGTAATCATCGTCAGCTCCAGGGCCCCTCAACTGTGTGTGTGTATATTTTTGTGTGGATGTGCACAGATAAAATAACAAGGCTTACTATTTGAAAGAGGTAAGCAGTAAGAAGTGAGAGGGATTATTTGTCAAGATATGGAGCCTGTAAGTAATGAGATGAAAATGGAAAGAAAAAGAAGAAAAAAAAAAAAAAAAAAAAAAAAGGAAAGAGAGAAGACTGAGTTCCAGAAAAAAAAATAATCTCTGACGTTTTAAACGATGGAGTTGAAGAACATTGGAACCAATGAATGCCACATAGTTCAGGACATTTAGAACTCAACAGGCCTAAGTATTAGTAAAAAGTCTTCAGGAAATAGTCCAGTCATGGAGGACACATTCTGGTAATATAATTAACTTCTCATGTGTTTCCAGCATCTTTGTTTCACAATTTCCTGGAGCTTCTCTGTTTTGGGTTTTGCAATTGTAGACACAATGTGTCTACAAGTTTTTTGGCTGTAGACACAGCAACTGATGCCTTCTGTCTTAAGACCAAGCTCATTTTTCTTCTTCACCTTGCTCTTTTGGTATTTTTTTTTTTCCATTTTGATGGTAAGAGGCTCCAGAGTATTCTAAGCCTTCAAAGAACTCTGTCAATACTATTGCATTTAGTACAAGGTAGAGCTTGATGGGGAGTCTGAGATTTCTTCTAGGAACATTAGCATTTGTATATTATTATTATATGTAAAGCTAGGGTGAATTTCACAGCCATTATTCATAACAATGGAGATCTACCATTCCATTAACAGTCCCACTGAAACTATAGAGTTACTCATAGAAGAGCAGCAGATATAAACCATAAATCTTTTTCCTATCAAAAATATAGCTAAAACGTGGCATTTTGTTTTGTTGAACAAAATCTGGAACAATTGTGGTTTTGTTGAAAAATTCTCTAATTAAGACTGATTTAAATTTAAACTCTCATTTATACTTGGTTATTAAAATATATCTGATGACCTTTCTCGTTTCTAAACCAAATGGATTTAAAGCCAATTATCTTGTGAGACTCCACAGTTGCAGTTGCACATAACAGAACAATATGAGCTCCCTCGTGTGGTCGAAAGCCACTTCTCATTCACAAAACTGAATGAGAGTACCTTTAAAAAAGTGGCTAAAATATTTTGCAAGGTTCTTATGTAATTCTTGGACTCTATTAAGGAATAACTTCCTGATGTCCCCCAGTATTAGGGGAAGGAGAGGTTTAGAAGCATGGCAGAAAGAGGGACAGGACTGACAACAATTCTCACTATAATGCGGAAGCTTGTCTAATTGCATCATATTTAAAATCCTGTATAATGATGCCAGATATGTAAGTGGAGAGTCTTTAGTCTAACAGAACAGGCTTCTTGGCCATTAACAACAAGATAAGAAGCATGTTTTCATTAAGATGGAAAGAGTATTTAAACAACTTCTGGGCTGACAGACACTGCAAAATAAGCTACTCATTGTAGGCACTTAATAAAGACTGAAAATTCTTAGAAAACTGTGGAGAAAAACAGTCTTCCCACACAAAAATAATAGTCAGGAAGTGACAATTTCATCAGTAGTATTATTTTACAGGTTTGCAGCCCAGAGTCTGCTTATGGTTTTTGCTTGTTTACCAAGATTACTTTTGCTCTTATTAATGAATCAGACAAAAAGCAAGTATAGTGACATTGAAATTGGGGTTTATTTAGTCTGCACTTGATATTCTTCCTTGAGGAAGTTAATTTTGTGTGGTTCTTATCCTATGTTTACAAAACACTACAAAACTAGAAACTCTAGACTTTTGAATTAAAATAGCATAGGAAGGCATGAACTCTTCTGTCAAATAGATACTTTGCTTTCTAGTTTGTGGTTTCTATTTTTAAATGGCTTAGTTGTTTATTTATTGAAAAATGTTTGTCAGCTGGGGGAGCAATTGTGAGACATGGTTCTGTTTTGTCTGGTGCAATGATTATAGATGTAATAGTTATAATGACATCTTAAATAGTTTAATTTGGATAGTCCTTTTACCAATTTTAGATCACAACAGGAAATACCATTCATCAGTTTTTGCATGATATTATCAAGTTATTGTAAAGAGATCACAATTCTGTAGTTCGTGTGCTAGCTTTTAGTTGACTAATTTGGGAATTAGTCAACGGAAAATCAAGTCTGAATGTAAATCTCGAGCATCCACTCTTTTCCAACTCCTGAGATACAACTTTCCTGAAAGAAGTTGTATGTAGAGAATGTGACAATACACCTGCTCAGTGTTGAATAAGAGAGAAATGACTGGAATTGTTCATTAATCTTTCGTCAAATGGCATTTCTTTGGCAGAAAACAACAATTGCACAAGGACTAAGGATCTTAGAAAGAACTGAGGAATAATCTGAGTGGGGGAAGGGATTTGGAAGACTTCATCTAGAAAATCGAATTTATGCACTACTATAATTCAGTTGAAAGCATGATGGTATAATAACTTTGCTCTAGAACAGATTCTCTTGCAAGTGAACATGCATTTGATTATATTTAGGAACAATTCAAGCCATACTTTCAAAAGTTATTTGCTGTATTTTTTTTTTTTTTTTGTGTGAAGACTTTTAACAGCACTGACTGCATGGAGATTAAACTAGCAGTAGCAAACATTTCTACTAAAAGAAGAACAAAACTTGGGAGTGTCTATTCATAGACACAAACCTGTTATCATCATCTGAGAATTAACCTGAAACAGGGAAAAGATGGGGACAAATTAAAAGCTCTGCTTTCTGGAGTGCAAATAACTTGTCGAGCTGCAGAAGAATGGTGAACATATTCACCATTTATCAGATTGTTCTATTCTTTGAAATGCTTAAACCTTTTGTCAATCACTTTTGAGCCCACTTATTTAGTTTTCAAACATTCTCGAGCCTACCTGTAGGAGAAGAGCTTTAAGAAAAGGTGATTTCCTTTAAATCATAGTTTACTTTAAGAAGCATTGTCCAATTCGTATGAGATTATAAACTTTAGAGGAAAATAGGATGATAAAATTTTAGCTGGAGAGGTCCATTGATGAACATATTGATTTTTATGACTTCTTCATTAGAAAGTGATAACATCGTGATTTTCCTAGAAAAACAGTTTTGATATTATACAATTACTTTACTAATTTACACTTATTTTTCTTGCCTTTTTCCCCATTTGTTATTTTGCTTTCTTTCTTACACTATTCACTTCATTTGGTTGTTTTTGTCCTTTTTTTCCTTGCTCTTTCTTCCTTAACTACCACACCATATGAAGCCAGAGAAAACCTCACTAGCTCATAGCGTTGCTTAGCAATGTCATGCATCTCTTGTTGTCTGTTGTGAAGCCATGGTATCCTGGTCTTTCAACAAAGATTGCTATATCACTGCTTTGCTATAGGTGCAATTTTTTCCCTGAGATTTCTGATAAGAGATGATGTGTCTAGACAGCATACATAAGAGATTACCTTCTAACCATTGTAATATAATTAGACCAAGCCATACTAAAGCTCCCCAAGATTTCATGTTTAAAAGGTCAACAGCTTTTATTCCATATTTCAAAGATAAGCACCTTACATTGTGCTTAATATGTAGAGCTGTGCCTGAAAGAAAAGGAACTTCAAAAGATTTCTCCTTCCATTATATCATTCAAAATAGACATTTGATACTGTAATACATCCATTTTAACTTCTGTGATTCATGGAGATAGAGATAAAAATAGGTCAGCTATGCCCCTACTGGTACAGGATTATTCCCTGAAATATATTTTTAAAGTCCGAAGTAGATTTAACTATCTCAAGTGAGGATTTATATTTATTAAACTGGAGGGCTGCTCATTGGTGGTCTAATACATTATCATTTATTATTTGTGTTATGGCAGCAATTGGAGAGCTCAGCTGAAATTAGGATCCCACTGTGCAAGGTTTTCTATGAACATATAGCAGGAAGTAATTTTACCCCTCAAGGGTTTACAGTTTAAATAGATGAAACAAAGAAAGAGGAAGTGGCTGTATCACTATCCCTGTTTTAGTAATGCACAACTGGAGCAAGGAGAGATGAGCCACTTTGGGACACGCTGATGTGATATGTGTAGCAGACCTGGTAAGCAAGTCCAAAACTGCTGTGTTCTAGCCTTGTGCCTAGCCTAGAAACCTATCTTTGAATTGACTGAAGTCAGCTGACATGGGAGGATTTGTCTAATAGATTTTTTTTTTCTCTAATCTGTTGCCTCTTTTGGGATTTATAAATTTCACCAGATTACTCTGAATTATGCAATTCCCAATAGTAAATAGCCCTACTCATTGACTAGAACAGTCAAACATCTGAAGCCAGATGTTTGACATCAGATAACATACTTTTTCTAAATCGCCCCATATTGTTCACCAAACTGTATTTGTTTTTTCCTTTTATTGTTTCCCTCTCTCTACCAGTGGCTCATCTCTGAGTTCACTATATCTTTCTTTATCTTTCTAATTCCAAATTCCCAGAATTGAATGCAGTGTTACTGACAGTTCTGCCAAAGTTCTACAAAACAACTGACTTGGCTTTAGTTTTTCCAAGTAATCATTTTCTCACGTATTCTGTAACCGAAAATATTTCTCTTTGCAAATATTTCTCTGTCTTGTAAAGACCAGTAAGGCCAATCTAAGCTAAAATAATGCAGCATGATTCCAAACAGCTTAGTGTTATAAAACTAGCATGTCAAGTTTGCAGACTTTTAAAAACAAACGTATTTCCTCTGATTTTTTTGGCCAACGTAGTTGAAAGCATCTATTCAGTACTACTGATGAGTCTTGTTTTGCTGATGTATTTTGTTTGTTAGTCTTTTCTAGCAAGATGTTGATTCTTTCTGGGACATGGTGATCTGTATCATCTCTTGTCTGACGCTGGATTTTAAGACACAGAAAAGTTCCTCATTAAACACATGTGAGAATGTAATTTCAATAATAAATAGGCAGTGTTATGCATGTTCTTTCTGTGGTAGTTGATGGAGAAGTAAGGGCTTACCAACATCATGTTTGTTATTCTGTCTGGAAAAGCTGGATAAGAATTGAATTGGGAATGTATATTCTGAGAACCCAGTTTGTGTGCTGAATTTCCTCAGACCTGATCTAGGAAAAAGCTGAGCTGAGTGAGTTCAGATTTGGCTCTTTTATTGTCATTTTATGGCTTTTCCATGTTGTGCTTGATCCCCGCAGTTGACCACTGTGTGAAGTTGCTGAACATGCTTTTCATCAAGGAGTGATGACCTGCATTTACAGACCTGATATGAGTGGCAATAAGGAACAGTTACTGTTACTGCCACCTGGATAAGGGTAATGGTGACAGAACTAACTGTTTCTGAGGTTAATTCTCACTATGATGTAGTCCTCTCAGCTTGAGAGACATTTCATAAAACAGACATTTCATTGGCAATTGTTGATTTTACTTGGAGAAATGCCATCAGAAATATTTTTTCCAAATGCCAAATGAAATATTTTTTAAAATAATATCAAAAAATAAACTTTTTTTGCATTATAGTGCAGAGGATTTAATGTATACTACCCAGCTGTTTTTATCTTCAAATCATCTACACTCCCTCTGCCCTTTCTTTCAAAGCATTCTGTAAACTCGTTTTTCATGATCCCTAAGCTTTCAGAATAGAACCAAGGACTTACCATTATTAGATTTGATATACAAATCAAAATTGTCATGTTTTGCTTTTGTTGTATATGCCAAATCTCAATAAACAGAATTAATGTCTAGTAAATACAGTTTTCTGAATGTAAAAAAAAAAAAAAAAAAAAAAAAAAGGGAAAAGGGGGGGGTGAGGATCATAATTATTCGGAAAAATAATCAAAAGATTTCCTTAGGATACTCCTAATAGCAATCTTTAACATCAAAATTTTGGAATACAGGCTTTCAATTTCTAACTAGCTTTAGCAGTAACAAAAGAAACTAACAAGACAGGGAACAGAACATCTCTTTTGACGTATTCCTGACTCTATTACTTGCGCTTACTACGCACTATCCTTTTTTCCTCATTGATTGCTGAAAATACTTCCAGCATCCTCTCCCACAGTGTATTCTTTTGGAGGTGGCAATGCTGTGAAATAGAATCTATTCATTTTTATTTTTTTTTAAATAAATCTCTTCTCAATTTGGAATAAGATACCTACCCCCTCTCACCCAACCAACAATGTATTTTCTGATTTAACAGTAGACAACAGGAGAGAAAATGGCAGCAGATTTCAATATGTTAGTAGCAGAAAGAATGTTAACAGCTCACTATTTGGGGGAAAAATAGAAGCCAGTGTCTTCAGGCTTAGACATCTGTTTCATACAATTTGCCAAGAAATGCCATAGCTGTGAGCTCTAGTAACATTAATTAACATAATATAGCTAGTATTGGAGAGAAGTGATTGTTTTAAAAGATTATAGAAAATAAATATTGTATGCGTATCTCGTGTTCTCATTATTCTCCTTCACAACTGCCACTTGTTATCATGTTTGATTTGCTCATCGCTGATGATGCTATCATGATGCTATCCTGTGCATCCTCTTCATCTATAGCGTACTACTGAAAGGTAATTAATGCTGTGAGGCACACTTACCAGCCACTAACGCAAACTTTTGTTCTACAGCATACTTGTCTGTTTTCTGTCAGCTTTAGCCCAGACCATGATGCCCTCCAGCCAGCAATGAATCAGTAACTAACGCAATGCAACCCTTGTACCAACTTTGCAAGTTAAGCAAGGAAATGATTGGTTTTGACTGTATTTTAGTTCCTTATTCGCTTTACTCTGCCTGTGATAGAAGATTTGCCATTTAGGATGGTCCTGGAACAGTTGCTGTGTGTAGAGCTCAGCCACTGAACAGGAAGAAGGTGCAGATTCAAAAATTAATGTACAAGATTTAGTATGGACTGGCTCTTATTCTTAGAGTGCTTGATTTTCCTGCTCTTCTTGTTCCTGGAGTAGTATCTCAGATGCGAAACAAGTAAGAATGCTATAGTTGAGGTATGCACAATAGAGTCTAGTTTATTGTAGCTTATTCTTGCCACATAGTATTCCATGTCTTCCTCTTCCACCCCTTGCATGTGGGTGTATAATCTGTCTAGATCAGACAGTCCATATGTCTACCTTACATTGCTCCCCATAATCGTGTTTTACGGGTTAGTCAGATTTTAAGGGTTAGTTTAGAAATTTAATGTGGTGACTTACTTTGATAATTTTTAGTTCCGTAAGCACGTTTGATAGTGCATAAAGATCATAATGATAAAATCAAATAGAATCTGCACAGAGGCCCTGAAAATTTGAAGAGCCTATTTTTATTGAAAACAATGGAAAACGTTTTATTTCTTTTAATCTTGTATTTTATAGTCTACATCTTAATCCTAATCTGAAAAAAAAATGTAATCACAACAATTATTTTCAATAGCCAGCAAATTCTGCAACAACAACAAAACTCCACTTGATAATCTCACTGGATAGTTTTTTTTTTTTTTTCCTTTGCAGTAATACGTCATTGCTTTGGTTATTATTTTTCAAATATAGCAAGGTTGTTGTATTGCTGTTTTACCTCATATAGAATATGGGAAACTTCATATACTGCAGCACTTGGGTTAAATTCAGATCAAAGGGAGATATATTTTTTTTCAGCAGGGTTTTAAAATGTGTATGATCTGTCATACATGTATCAGAGTTTTCACCATGTAAAAATGTTAAATTTGACAGCAATATTAGAAAAGCACTGTTTTTATAAGGACATATTTTTATTTATATAAAACCTAGACCACTAGTTTTAAGCTGATTGGACACTTTTATGGAGTCTGCCTTCCTGTGAAAACCTACTCAAGGTTACAGTTTTGTGCAACAGCTGAGCTAATGTAAAACTGTGCTATTATCAAAATGGTGAGTGGGCTTACCTGGCTGCTGCTTGGTCAGGTGGAAGAAAAACAAGAGAAGTGCATAGGAAAACTGGCCTGGAGAAGAACATCATTCCTTAAGCACACTGAGCTTTAGATAAGTTGAATTTTAACATGGAACTTTTTTACTCTGATGTGGGGGTGCTGGTTTCATTCTGCTTGTCAATTGGAAACCTTCCTGTGTGGCACAGAAAAAACAATCCCTGGTCAGAATTATAGTTTTTATCTGATTTTGTGCTTCTGTTGGTAAGAATAGCAATTTTTCTTCATTAGTTTAAGGTCTAATATTGCTTACAACTTGTTACTAACAGAGCTAAAGAATTAGTACAAGGTATTGGCAGAGGTGGTGATACAGTTTCTTGTAGCCGCCAAAATGAGAGAGAAAGAATGGTCTTAAGACTAGCAGGTTTGGAAGTGATGCAGTGTTGGCCATCCTACAATTTTTCTGTGTTGAGCCAGACAAATATGCTATATTTTTCTCCATTTCTGTGTTACTGCAGATTTTGTAAAACATCACATCAATTTGATGAGGACCCTCATCAAACTAAAGAGAAAGTTGTCTAGGTTGTTTTTCTGAACGATTAGAAAGATAATCTAGGCATTTTATTTCCAAATATGTGCCTATAAAAGGAGTATTTGTGTTTCTATATCTTTTACCACAAATTGTGATGATACCTGAAATGCATTGGAAAAATAAACTATAGGGCATGTAAGCTATATTAATGGGTTTGAATGAAAGAAGAACGTCTCCTGTGAGTCCTGTTACCTGCCTTCCCCCCACCAAAAAAAAAAAAAAGAACCTGTAAAAAGCTGTAGTTCATTTTGTACGTAGTGGTTCTGGTGGAAATAGCAAAATAGCAGCCATGATGTCTTTTTGATGTCTTACTGGTCATGCTATAAATCATTAGATGGAATCTGCCATTGTCACTAATATAATTAAGTCGCATTTGGACATCTTATTACATGAAGACATGTAACTGAGTGGGATTCGTCGGGAGTCTTTACAGTTAGCTCACATAAAGAAGTTCTTTCTCTTTTGGCCCATCATCAGGCCTGACTATAGTGTCAGACATCTGATTAACAGAAAATCATAGGCTTGCTGAATCATTTGATATTTCTTGGAGAATAAAGGGGACTATAAAGTAGAATATGAATTATTCATATACAGAACTATCCAAAGTCATTTTCTGATGATGTGATTCCCCCCCCCCCCCTTCAGAACTGAACTTTTATTTTAAAAGCCAATGTGATAAAAGTGCATTTCTGTAGTGCAGCGACGTCTTCCTTTTCAAATGTTTATCTTATAAAGTAAAAGTGTCACAAATGTTGAAAATAGGCAGAAGAGAGACAAAAATAAATTGGAGTTTCTTTACCACGGAGAACTGTGGGGTGTGAAAATAAACTGACTTGTTATTTCAGGAGATTTAGTCATGACAGCAGAAAACTATACTTTCAGTGGAGGGTACAGCTAATTTTTAAGAGCATCACCCTGTCACAGAATGTAAACTGAGAACTTGGCGCGGTATTTCCTTCCGCAGAGTGCTGGGGAGGAGATGAAAAATAGAATCCTCCCCAGTCTGCTTCATTGCCACGACTACGTTTAATGGGCTATGCTGGGGTGCGAAGAAATACGGTCTGGAAAATTTTGCTCTAGTGGTTTAACATGTTGTAGTCCCGAGTGTGTTTTCTGCTGACTGTCTCATCTCTAGGTTACCGTCTCCATTTCAGTGTTAGCAGACAGAAAAGCTTAAGCAGATCAAGTCTGTTACTACCCTTACACTTCCTACTTCCCAGGCTCTCCCTGATTTTTGGGTTGATACAGCCTCGTTCCAACCCATTTTACTGTTATGATGTGAGGTGCTTATGCACAATAGAGGCTTGAGCCTCCTGAACCTGGCAACCAGCAGAAATTATCTCTGGAGAAAAATTATAATCTTGTTTTGTGATACCAAGTGTGATGGAATAGGTTTTTCTGATGAATTAGCTGAGCAGTCTGGGAATATCAGAGGGTGATGGAGTAAATCTGCTTCTTCACTTCTGTTTAAGAGGGCTGTAGGCAGAAAAAGGTGCCATCTTGACTTTTGGAATGGTACAACATCTGGCGAGGATTAGTGGTGAAAAACTGGTACCTGGATAAAAGCAACAGAAGGAGCACATGTATGGGGAGTAGGTGATTTGGGACAACTACCCTTGAAGCTGTCAGGAAGATGATGTGGAAAAGCCCTGTGAGTGGGTCACACTTGTGACCTGCTGCTTGTATGTGCTGAACTGGCTTGGTAGCTCGTGTTCTCTGAAACATGGGATCTGAGTCCTTCATTTCTGTTGTCCTCTATAAAATAGTTGTTTCTTACTGATGCTTTTTCTGCACTCAAGTGTTATACCACTTTGCTATGTAGATTCTAATTGTAATCATTCCATTCTCATAATACTCTTACAAATTCCATTCTCATAATACCCTTGCAGTTAACTTAGTATAAACATACTTTTTGTAGTACAGACTATTCCCACGTGGAAAGGAGAAAAGGCACCGTGGGCGATGTAAGCGACCATTAAAGCAATACCGCAGTATCTGCACTGGGGCAGTACTGTGTTGTGCCTGTCTCATTCAGGGATGTAATGCCTTAACCTAACAGTTATAAGAAAAATGATGACTAACTCCTGGAATCCAATTTAAAAAAATCAGCAACAGTATAACACTTAAGTGAGTGATAATAGAGACTTGGAAGGGGCTTGAGTGAAAGGCATTGCGCTGGCAGTGCCTGCAGCGCTTCCTACTGAAGTACTGGTAGTACAAAAAGCATGTGAGAAGGCATCACAGCACCCTGTAAAAAGTAATTGGAAACAGGTGTGTAAGTACAAGAAAAATGTTTAGGTTGACTTGTGGTTCATTTGTTTCTAATAGTAACAAAAGATTTCTCTAGTAACTTTTCTGAAACTGAATTCTCATATAAAATTTAGGAGTTTTATATACACATATGCGTTTCATCTTGCATTATTAGTCAGAAGCCTCTAAAAAGAGTTCGAAAATATAAAACAACTTTTGCCATGATCAGGGGAATTTTTAACCCTTTGGGGAAAACAGCACAATACTGAAAGACAAGTCTTGCTTTCAGAGGGAGAAAAGATAAACAAGAGAGCAGAAGGTACCCAAGTTTTTGTTGTTGTGTGTGGGTTTTTTGTTTTGTATGTTGTTGGTGTTTTCTGTTGTTGTTGTTGTTGTTTTTTTCAATTGGTTCTATTGATAAAAAGCTCAAAGGCTGCTTGGCAGTGACCTCAGTCCTTTTCATATGACCAGGGGAATGCAGGCGGGAAGCTAAAGCTTGCGTTTAGTCAGTGATCTGTGAATAACCCGCAGTCCCTTAATGACGTGAGAGGAGCCTCCAAAGGGAGACAGTGAGTCAGAGAGAAGGAGGCACAGAGATTGCTTGAACAGCCATTAGCACGTCATTGGTAATCCCAGCGCCACCTTTCACATCCCTGGCATTTGTCTCAATGCACTCTACTGAAGGCTGGTACTATGTTTTATTTAAGGCTTTCTCACTGCCTTCTGGAGATGTGTGTGTTACTGTAGCCTGACTGATTGGTTGTCTGTTATGTTTACTAACACTCTGAGATCCTGCAGGAGAGGGGAATCTGTGGAATTTCTTCCACAGCTGAATACCCCTGGAATGAATCTGTATTTTATCAGACACAAGGAACTGAACCGGTATCCAACTTATATGTAAAGGAAAGACAATCTTTTATAGAACATTTAAGTTGCCCCACTGCAGAACAAAAAGTTACCTTGATGTAGTATGACCTAGCATTTCTTCTGCCTTTTTGTAGTCATCTAGAAAGAGTCTTGTGATAATATGTATATATATATAATGATGATGAATGCTAATCTTGTATGCCTTGCGTCTCTGTTGAGCACTTTTGCTCATCTAAATAGCTGCATAGAAGCTGGACAAAAGAAAGATCAAGACAAAAACTTTTTGGAGGAATAAAGACACATAATGCTGTTTCTTCTTTCAGAATAAATGTATTATTTGGGAGTAAAAAGTGACAACAGCAGGGAAAGTTGCCACAGTCTGAGCAGAGGTAAAGTGGCTCTTTCTAGAGGTGAAGTTTATGATGTGTTTTTTTTTGCTGTTTGAGGTCAATCAGAGCTGTGGCTCAGACAATCTTCTCCTCTCCCCAACCCTCCATCCCTCTTCTGTGCTTCTGATGATGTTCTAACTTGATTCAGCTTTCCATTTAGTCACTGCTTCAGTGGTTGACCCTGAGGTAGTACTCTTCTTAGTTACTTGGTTTCTTCTTTTGTCAAATGCCACGTTAGTAATCACAGAGATAATATGACTACCATGCACCTGAATCTTAAAATAATAAAGCTTTTTTCACTTCCCAGATTTTTACAGTTTCAAAAGTCTCTCTGCATTCTTTTTATTTATTTATTTATTTATTTATTGCAGACAAACCCAACCAACCAACCAACCAACCAAAAAACATACTAACACCCATTGTATTTCAGCCAAATGCGGTTGTAGTCTTTTTAAATTTGTATGTGACTCTTCTGGTGTAGTGTTGCTGAGGAGATTCTTCCTGCCCTTAGTGAAGTTTTCCTTGAACTACATTCCCTGTGATCTTTGGCAGGTGACAGTTCTCATCATACACTGGTCTTCTAGTGTTTGAGTGGCTGTGTTGTGTAAAAGGAGAGAACATCTGAGCTGGGAAACGTAAGGCACCATAGTAGCATTAGCAAATAAAATATTCAAATTTATGCGACAAAATCTGAAGTTTTAGTAGGAAGACGTTCCATTTTCCAGCCACTCTACTTTCTCCACAGAAGATAAATATAGCTATAATACTTTCTCTAAGAGAAACAACTGAGCATTTCCTCCCCAAAGGGCGCGAATACCAGAATTTCTGCTAATAAAAGCTGCAGAAGTTTGGAAAAAGTATGGAAGCCTTCATAAGGAATAACATTAAGCATGTCTGCTCTCTCCCTAAGGGACTATTCTGACAGTTGGATATCAACTTATGAGTTTCCTTTCTACTGTTTCAGTATTCAGAATATTAGCTGAGGAGACGATGATGTAGGAACAACTGTAGCAGCTATATGCTACCAAAGGATTCCTCTGTGCTGAACAACAGCATAGCTTTAGTGACAACATTGGTTGTACAACACTAGAAAAAGTATCTTGCTTGTTATATTAAAGAGGCACCTCTTCCTGCAAGTATGATCACTTTTGCATGACACACATTCTTCCTCTTATAGTTGAAAGAGATTCTAAAAATCTTATTTTTTTTCTTTTTATCATGAGTCAAAATTGCTAATTTAATGTGTATGAAGAACTTGGATTATCCAGCATGTGCTAAACATAGCTACTGAACATTTGCCACATGTCAGAACTTTGCAAATGTTGTTTGTGGAATTATTTATATTGACTACATTGGAAACATGGGTGATTAGCAATGATTACCACAGTAGTTAGTGAAGACTTACAGATGGAACTCCCACTATCCTTTATGGACAGAATTTCTTGATATGTATAAGCTTAATCTTGGCATTCAGTGAGACTTTTAAAGGATGGCAACCAAGAAAAGCAAAAGTGGGCATAATGTGGCGTTCAGAACAGCAGGTATAAATATGGCCTGATAAAGAAATGACAAAGTCTGTAAATTTATTGTCACTTGGTACGCGTGGGCTTCCATTAACTTCGAGTCACTTATTCTTGATTATGAGTGTGGCACCTGGGTTTTTTGCAAAGTCAAGTGGCGATCATGGTTCTCTCCCTGTGTTGGGAGAATTAATTAATGTTAACATTTGGCTCTTGAAAAACGTCAAGGATGATGTATGTTCTTAAAGTAGTTCTGGTACACTGAATTCTACAACATTTTGTAGTACCTCTGGGGAAAGTGCTGCTCTACAACACAGCGTTTCTGGTCATCTGCTGTGATTGTAGAATGTTCTGGGATGTACAAGAACTTTTTGGTGCCAAGAGAAGGTGCAAAATGTTACAACAGAAAATAGGCTGTTTTGCACTGTGGCAGAATTAAGTATCCCCCTTTAACAGAATGTCTTCCTTGGTTTTGTCTCCGGCTATAATTTCTGAAACCTGCCTTTTCTGCCTTTTGCCATTATAGCTATTGAAATGTGGGTTCACTTGTTTAAACAATTATTTTTCCTTTGCCTAAAACTGAGTGAACATACTTGCCTAAAAATGAACTGTGTCATTATTTACTATTTTATATTGCAATGCCTCCTTTGTGCAGAGAAACTACGACTTTTAATTTTTAAGAGAGGTCTTGATCCTTTGATATAGTAAAGAAATACATTTCAAACAAATGTCCATGTTAACTAAATCCTGCTTCTAGCCTATTGAGGATAATGCAACTGAATATCAATTGCACTTAATTAATTAGTTTAACTTTACAGCAGTTTACAAATAATCCCCATGAGTTTTGTTGCTGCCTACTTGCTTGTCTGTACTTATTATTATGCTCACTGAAAAGCATAAACATAATTAAAATGCTTTCCTAGACTTTTTTTGCCTCCTACGTTGGAATGTGTACTTTGTTTTCATGCCACTTTGTAAGACAATCTGTATTAAGATTCAGGCTCAGATCTTTGGGGGAAACTGAAAAACAAAAACAGCAACAAAAAAAGTACCCCGCAACATTGGTTTCATCAGGTTTGGTATCCTGTAGACATACACTTGGACCCCTACAAAAGGAAGTTAATTAGTAGAGCTCTAAGGAGAAGGAGGAAGAGGATTAAAATAAGGACCTGGATATTTTGGAAATGGATATTTTATTTCTTCTTTTACTGGAGATAGTATTATTATAGTATTACTATACGCGTTACTATCACATTACACTTTTGTTTGCTTTCTTGGTAATTTCCAATACCTAGAAGCTTAACACCTGAACATTCCAAATAAAAACTTTATTAGAGGCTCTCTGGTTGGTAACCAGCTTTTGGTGAGTAATAGGAGAACACAGCTAATAAGCAGTGTTTTTGACAATGTATATATAAAATGAATATAAATGAATATAAAAAATGAAAAAAAAACTATATAAATGTATATAATGTTCAGTTGAACAGTGCTGCTGACTCTTCAGGAGTGGAAAAAGACTGGCTCCAGCCTCATTCTCAGAAAACATCTAGGTGTTTTCAAGTTACTAGGTATAGTGTGTCAAAAGTTTCTGTAAACTTCTCTTTGTAAGACAAAATAGATCTTTTAAGGAGTCATTCCTGCCTAGAATATGCTGCATGTCATGCCATAAACTGCCAAAAGGACTGCTGCAAGTGAATGACCCCAGGAGGAAGAAGTTCCTTGCTGCCTTCTGCCAAACACCAAAAAGTATTTTATGTCAATTTGCAAGTATACATAAATGTTATACTCTTGG
This sequence comes from Netta rufina, assembly GCF_964035555.1. Classification (NCBI taxonomy): domain Eukaryota; kingdom Metazoa; phylum Chordata; class Aves; order Anseriformes; family Anatidae; genus Netta; species Netta rufina. Next base: position 8,664,834 of record NC_140128.1, on the reverse strand, counting down.
AAAATTTCAGTCCAGAGCTTGAAGAAATTTTCTGGGTAGTCCATAGGTAGTGCAGGGATCCAGAAGAGATGTTCCAGACTTGAGTGAGCGTGAAGTCTTGTGGCCTCTTTTTTTTTTTTTTTTTTAATTGGTTGGAAACACAAATGCTGAGGTATTAACAGGCCAACTCCTGTGCTTACCCCTGCCATCAGAGTGGTTCCAAAGAGTGTTTATCAATATGGTGATAGCACTTCATATATATAAATATACCCATATATATTTTATATATTTATATGTTCATCTGACAGTCAATCAGGCAAGTAACTACTGATGTTCCATAGGTCATGGAGCATTAAACTCTCTATAAACAGCGCAATTTTGTATCAAGTAAATCTGCATTACACAGCCATATTGTAGCCCACATGTATTTGCAAACTTTTCTGAGAGACTCTCATGTCTAACTTGCACTGAGAATTTGATGAACTTTTCATGTGTGTAGATATTACCCACATGAACTATGAACATCTTTTAAATTCATAAGGATTGGGAGTACTTGCTTCTTTAAGTTGAAGGAGTGGAGTAGCTTCTAAACCTTGATGCATTAGACCCTGATTCAGCTCACTAGAGAGAAGGAATTAACTGACCATGGATATAAACTGCTATGTATAACTTGACCAAATTAAAATAATAGAGCAAAAAGATATTTTGTTAACATGCACTTGAAAAAGTAAATACCAAAACAGGGGAATTTTTATTTTAGAATGATTGGAATAGTGTAACAGGATGAAATGAAGCCAAAAAAAAACAAACAACAACAACCAACCAACCAACCAAAAAAACCACACACACACACACACACACACAAAACAAACAAACAAACAAAAAAAAAAACAGCTTGAATCCTGAAAAATTCTTTATAGTGAAATCAAGTAGTATGCAATTGAAGAGCCTCACAACAAAAGGAGGAGAAAACTGAGTATTTGCATCATGACAAAATCATTCTATGATAGGTTTGGAAAATACCTGCACTGTACTAGGAATGGATAGATGGCATAGTAACACTAGGAATTCCTAACCATGGTTTCATTTAGGTTCTGGTACAGAACATGTCAAATGAAAGTAATCAGAAGAGTGTCTTTCCACACCAGACTATAATTGCTCTTAGAAATACAATAAAACATCATTGTGTTCATTTCGTTCTAAGATCTACTAGTAATTCAAAATTAAGGATTTAATTATTGGGATAACAAAAATATTTTTGCCTACATAAATACAGCTGACTTTTATAGTTTGTGGTATATTTTTCCATAACCAGATGTATTATTAAGACACATGTCTATATGTAAATGTATCACATAATAAGGTGTAAAAAAATAACATCACTGACTCTAAAATGCATTGTAACTCTTGCAAAAAATGTTATCTTTGCAGAAGGATTTTATCGTGCTCATAAATATATATAGCTGTGAGTATGTCAAAAGCAGCTAGCACAGGATTGCTTGGCTGAGTGGGAGGTGATGCAGGACTGTGCTATTAGTGAGCAGGAGGTGGGAGGTGACTGGGGCTGATGGGCAGGTGGGATACAGTATTTATACACATATGTTTACAGGTATTTTTAGATGAGATATAAATATGCAAATGTTAACTCAATGAGATAACTTGACTCAAGGGTTGATAGAATGATGTAATAACTCAGTGAGGCAGCATAGTGGAGTGGACTGGGAGGCAACTGTGAGACAAGAACACACGGTATTTAAACCCGATTTATAACCTGTAGTATTTCCAATATTTCCCCTACACCATGTGTTCTATTCTAGTTTTGGCTGGACATATTTATTCAGATGGACAGTGTATGGAGTATATTTCATATATACTTGTAACTTAATGTGGTACAGTCAAGAAAAAATGATGACATCTATAGTGACTAGTGGTTGTAGGGAGGTGGGCAGTAGCAGTGGAGGAAGAAAAAAATGTATAAGGATTAAATGTTGTTTGGTGTTTTGTTTGTTTTGCCTTATCATAGTTTTTTCTTTTTTTTTTCTTGGTCTTGTTGATGCTCTTCTCATTACTTTCTATTATTGGGTATACTCTAGTCTTTAGGGAGTCTGTATTCTGTTATTGAAACTAGACCTCTGAATCCTTTCGTCATAAGATATTCTTTCTTTTTAGGACATGCACAGATTTTTCCCTAAGCCGGACCATCCAAATGCTGTCAATCTCTCCAAATTATTTGGTTGTTTCTTAGTTGGGTTGCAGCTTCAGTAGGCCAGATGATGTTTCCTATTACACACAATGATCAGTAATTTGAACAGCTACTTTCCCTTCCCTGTCTGGCCTCCCTATTACGTATTCCCTTCTTCTCAGCTTCTGTCCATGATACAACTGCTATTGGATCCTCCCACAGACTCTGTTTAGGCTGGATGTGCCTAACTGGCTCTTTAGCATCCACCTAATATCCCTGACGCTGCTTTCTTGCCGGTCCCTATTTCAGCTGCTTAGGAACCAGTGAAAAGTAGCTGACAAACTGACCAGTCTCACCAACTTTCCCTTTTCTTCAATGTCAGTGTGTTAGCCAACAATCGGGATGAATGTATGGGGCATATCTGTGTCTTTTTTGTACACGCGCAATGGTAATTGCGACTGTCCCTGGAATTTTTGGGAGGGCTTAACCTGCTCCGTGTTTAACTGGAAAAAGAGATGTCCATGGTAGGACTCAGACATGAAGTAGATATGAGGGAGGGAGATGCACCAAAACTCAACTCAGTCAAAGGGCACAGAGCTATTACTGGTATGAAGATGAACTGTGTACATTTGTGACAAAGGCTGTGTGATGGCCTCTGTCTGTGTGTAATTCTAAATGTCTACCAAACTGAGACGTGGTGATCCTGAAGACATGGTAAATGAAATGGAAGAATGTTCAGACATTTAATCTCAGTTATGCTGCTGAACTAGGGTAAAAGTCCAGTTGATATGCATCTAATGCTATCATATATGCGATATTTAGTAACTGTTGATTTATCATAGGAACTCCTTACTACTGGTTTTGGATTTTTATCTCTAAAAATCTTGGGAGGAGAAAAATGCTGTTACTCTCCTGTACAGATAGATTCAGGTAGTACTCTGGCTGGAGTGAATTTGTTGCAGAGGCTATATGGCAGCCCACAAGTCTAGCTGAGGTTTCCCAAGTACTATCCATCATGTCCAGACAAACATTTGGCTTGACAAATTTTTCCTTGACCTGTTTACTCTGTTTCTCTACCAGTAATCAGGACAGCATAGCTGGGTTCACTGCTGACTGCTAGATCAGAAAATAGAGTCTCTAGAAGTTCTGGCAGTTCATCTTCAGTACTTGGCAAACCCGTAAGGCTTTTTCTCAAGAGTGTAACTTTCAAATGAGCTCTAGAAATGTGCCTAACTCTTTTTGAAGTGCAAAGGCTAAAAAAACTATGAAACGTGCACTCTGCTTCTTCCTGACGCTGGTGTGATCCTGACACAGTGGGTTTTGCTTACTAAAGAATTCTGAAGTAAAGGAAACTAGTTGTCCGCCATCAGGCTATCCCCTAAGCATGAAGCCAGAACCATCATTATTATTGGTGCTCATCCCACGGTGAAGCAGGTTTAGTAGGCCCTGTAAAATTGCATCCCTCAGTCCTAAACCCAGAACTGTAGAAAAACAAAGGAAGAGAAATGCGCGCCCAATACAGGCCACTGCAGATTTTGACCCAGAGTCAACAATATTCAGAAATGAGAATGAATATAGCCATTTATAGATTTGTTTTATGCCTTTTGCTATATATATGTTGTAAAAAGGCTTCAGATTCTGTTCAAATTTCCTTTCCATTTTCTCCTGGCCAATTCCTATTAAAATCTAGTTCCTTTGGTTTGAGATAATGATTGATGTTGTGTTGTGTCTCATATGTCATCTTAGATGGATATTCTTTTAAAAATAAATGTGGCAATTAAATCTCCAGGTTGCTTCAGTTTGCGTACATCTTGTTTTTAAGTAGCTGATAAAGAATATGCAAAGTTTTCAATGAAGCTGCTAGTCCAGCTTCAGGGTCTTTAATATGATGTACGTCTGTCTTCCTTTGTTTGCATTGTCTTTGTCGCAGAGAGGTAGTTTATTTCCACCAATAGAATGGGATTGTTTTCCTGTGATCCACGACAATCAGGATTTTCAGATAATTCACTGGTATTTCTGCTTTGGAAAGAAATGTTTTCTTTCAGCTTGCCTCTGACACCCTATTATTTCTAAGGGTCTAGGTGCAGGAGCTGAGATTTCATGTTTCCTTGGCATGATATGATCTATTAACTGATAATCATTTGTATGGCATATTTCTACTCAGCAATACTAATTTGTGAGAAGAAAGAGTAGGAGCTGGAACCAGCCTGAGCTGAAGTGGCAGCTGCAGAGCAGCCCTCAGTAGTGGTAGGTGTTTTAGGCATGTTTACTGAGAGACTGGTGACCAGCCCTATGCTAGGGAAGTAGTCAATGGAAACTGTCTGCCTTTGACTTTTCTCAGGGTGTGTGGCAAATAGTTCAAGCCCAAGGGTTAATGAAGGCATTCTTAACTTTGCTTTAATTTGTACTTACGTCACCTGTTCCCTGTGCTGCACAGTTAGAGGCTTGGCAATACCTTCTCCCCGCTGTGTTCAATGTGCTGGATGTGTCCTACTTGAGTTACACACCCAAGTGCTTGCACACCGAACCCCACAAGACTATTAACAGCTGCACTTCAGCCTTCCTTCCCTAATCACCTCTCCTCTGAGCCTGTCTCCCCTTGTACTTTTGTGCCGGGATCTATGGGAGGACTGTGGGTGCAAATCTGGACAACCAGCTGTTATCAGCTGCTGTATGCTGCCAGTGTTGGAAAGAGTTCTGAAAAGCGCTAGGCTGTAGCCCAGAAATAGGGCCTGCTTCAGCAAATGGTTGGGCACAAGTGAAATAAATGTCCCCTTGCAAGTCAGTTTGTGAGGAAACAGGTGGCACACGGTTTTTACAATGCACTGTTCAAAAGACAACAATGAGACCATTGTAAATGAAAAACCAGGTATGATGCAACTAGCTTGAGATAGCTAGGGAAAGGCAGGGGTACCAAGTGGGCAGCCAAAGATGGGATGCTTTATCCTTGTGTATAAGCACTGAGCAATGATGACGGCTGCAGCATGGGCAAAATATAGGTTACTTGCCACATGTCTGACCTCGGTCAGCATCCTGTGTCCCTGCTGTGCTGCTCTCCAGCAAGCCTTCTGTCCCTGGCCTGTGAGTGGGAGCATATCCTCAGCTTCTCCCAGAAGCCATCCAGTTGTATTTGCTGAAGGAGATCAAGGAGCCTCCTCATGAGTACTAGGGAATGTCAGTGACAGTCCAACTGGCAGGGCACAATAGATCTAAACACAACGGTTCTCCTGCCATTAATAGATCGTGTCTCCTCCTTCTCAGCCATATAGAAAACACGAGTATAAACGTGAAAGGACAGAAATAAGCCCTGGTCTTTTTGATATTTTTAGATGTTATCAGCTGACAGGGCAGATTGTGCAGGACTGAAAAATGACGAACATAACTACGTGACTCTCTTCCTGCCTCCCCCCTACAAAAAAAGGAAAGTGGGGGCTGGGGGGAGAGAAAGAGAGAGAGAGAGAGAGAAGAAAGGAGGCTCTGCTGGCAGCCTCAGGATAGTTGGTTTAAAAAGCAGGTGTGGGGGAAAATATGAGAAACAATCTTGTGGGATTCAGTGAGGAAACACTTCAAAAATATAATTTGATTAGGACACAGCCTGTATGATTCAACGAGGGGGAGGAGGTATTGCCTGGAATATGCATCTGACAAACTTTCACATCAAGAATTACTAAATTACTGTCATGCAGCCATGAGGCAGGGGCCAAAACAGCTTGTGGAATAGACAACTTTTTTTTTTTCTTTTTTTTTTTTTTCTTTTACAAACTCATATACAGCAACTTTTTTGAGTTGTTGGCAACTATGAAGGAGTCAGCATCATGAATTGCTTTTGCTTCTGGTTCCATTGATATATTCTGCCTTTTTATTTCTATTATGTTATCATGTGCTGCATGTCCTTCCTAAGTTCTCTGTTGGACTGGAGAGCAGGTAAGGAAAATGAATCCTTTGCTACATTGAGGTAGAGAATGTCATATTTAATATGAAGGTGATTCAGGCTTTCTGCCTGATCTGGGAGGCATTGACATCAGTATGGACCATCACTTGTTTGCTGACAACTACGTATTATTTTATTTATCTGTAATGTGACAGTACCTACAAATGCATTGCAATGAACTTGTAGTAATGGTCAATGGCTGACCCAAAGAAATTTCAGAGGTAGCATCAGAGAAGACAAAGAATAAAAGGAAAATAGATTTTTTTACAGATGGGCAACTGACATAGAGATTTAAGCATTTAATGACTGCAGCCCCTAGCATTTAGGTGTAAATGGTATGCAGAATATTGAATTTTGTATAGTAGTAGTACAAGAAGGAGATCCCAGTGTGGGACCTGCTTCAGCTTGTAAAGGAAATACGGAAGACATTGTAGGCTCTGAACTCCTCCTTCTTCAGCAGTGTTTCTCTCAGCACTTGAAAGAGGAATCCATGGATTGTAAATTTGTTCCAAAAGTAAAACACTGACCACCTTTATCTCAGAGAACTGAATCCTTTTCACAGCTTTGCCTCCTTTTAAACTGGTGATCATCTCCTATAAAAAAGTCCGTTGTATGGTGCACTCATTCAGGTGGAAAGATGCCTGGACGTCCTGCTTCTGGAAAGCAGGCAGTCAGAACTTGCATATCATCTGTTTTGGACAATAGAGCTCCTCTGCATCATGCCAATGGCCTATAATTGTAGATCTGTTTAGCTTTGAGAAGAAATGAGAAAGAGTAAGTATTCAAACAGGAGACTGCTTAGTGCAGTGTTAAGGACATTCACCTGGAGAAAGAAGGTTTCAGGACAAATACAAAGACAGTCCTAGGAACAATGAATAGAAAACCTCTGTAGGCAAGGTGTACTTAGTGCTGTGGTATCTCAAGTTATTAGTTTTCCTTACTTGTATTTTGGATACATTTTACAAGAGGAAAAGTGAACCACTCCAAGCTAGCAGGCCCTGGCTCTTCACAGGCCTGACATACACCAATGTGTTGTTTCTGAACACAGGTCAGATTTTGGCACGTACAGCTCCTCTAACCTGGCAGTTCAGGATTTATTTTATACTTACATGTAATTGCACAGAAATGGTTTCACTCTGTGCAATGTCTTCTATTTCCAGACTTCTTTCTGGTAAAATACTGAGTAATTGCACAGTAGTAACTTTAGTTTGGGAGGAGAAGGCAGGCGTAGGAACACATCTGGGTAGGTGAAGTCAATACTTCCATTTCAAAGTTTCCTGTCACCAAAGGAAACTTCTTGAAGGGAAAATAAATAGTGTATTCTTGACAAGCATGTTGTTGCTACAGTATTCTGTGATTCAGAAATAATCATCTTTCTTAGCACTGATTTATCCAATTTTTTTTTTTTTAAAAAGAAGCATTATCATTTTAATATCTATTGGCAAGATGATTTTTTTTCTTTCTTTTCTTTGCTTTTTGTTTTTACCTGAAGGTATTTGGGAAACCTGGAGCTTGATACAGAGCTGGTTGATGCTGAGGGAAAGACGTGCATTTGCATCAGATCAGTTTTAAGATACTGAATAGAACTATGTATGAAAGTGGAAATTTCTTTTGCAGGTGTGCACAGCTTGTTTGGCATTATCATAATGGCTCTCTTTTGAGGTCTATTCCATATACCAAATTGTTGGTTATTAGAAATTAAATAAAGAGTTATTCAGTTAAAATGGTTTAACATTTTTTTTCCATGAAACTACTATCCCTGAGATAATTGGGCATCTTTCTATTTTTATTTTCAGGCCCCAATTCAGTAATACATGTTTACAGTTCATTCCTTCACTGAAAGTTCAGTGTAACACATTGAAACGCATGGGATACTTTCTAGAGTGTACAGGTAGATTTGAATTGAGCTAGAAAAAGTCAACTGCAATACTAGAAATATTCTGTTCTACACTACATTTTGTCACTTAAAATCAACTGGATATATAACTGCTGGATCTGCTCCTTTGTTCTAGTGAGTGTTCATCTGATTTCCAATGAAAACCATGAGAAGATAGCCATTAATTAGACTCAAACCTACACAATTTCACAGAAAAAGTTTCCCGAATGTTATGCAAAACTGTCCACTTTTAACAGCACTCTTTTCACCACAGTTTGCTAGGTCAGAACTCTTTCCTTTATGAATGGTATAGTAACTAAGAAATTACAGATACTCTTTAGAATTTGTGATGTCTCAGGGCTCGACATTTAAATCAATTTTGCCTTGGGAAAAAAGCTTGGTATGAAATGTGTATACATCAGTTCAATGTGAGCCCAAAGTTTTGACTCTATACAACTGTGGCATAGTTGCCCTACTACTTCAAGGTTCATTTTAAAACAAACAAACTAACAAAAACAAACAAAAAACCCCATAACCCTTTGAATTTAAGTAGGGTTTGAATGGTGCATATAACTCAATCTGGGCTTCTGAAAAGGGGATTTCATCTACTAAGAGACGTTCCTTAATAAACTTAGTGAAAATAAGGGGTACTTCCTAGTAATAATACTTATTAAAAAACTAGAAAGGTCAGAATAACAAGTTTGCAGGTATATTGATATTTTGACACATTAAATGTGAGGAACAATGCATATCTTCTGATTTTCTTCCTAGTCAAAATAATATCCAAAAAACAAACTGATCTTTTTGAGGATTTGATGAAATTTGCTCATCTGTATATTTTCCTTAATTTTTAAGTAATGAAAAAATAATGAGCATTCAAGAAAAAACTGTTGAATCTCCTGAAATTTCAGTTCCCTCAGCAAACAAAGCTCTACAAAAAATGATGTTTCTTTTTAACAGTTATCTAAAGATGTAGCAAAATGATTTCATTTAATATATCTTGGAAGTTGTTTGAAAAGGACTGTGTTATTTGTGGCACAAATAGGATCAATGGAAAGCAGATAACTTCTGAGGACTTCTAATAAAGTCATCCTGAATATTTCTTCTAATTGAATCACTAAAAAAAAAATAAATCATTGGAGTCCTCCATCATTCCCTGCCTTTCTGAAAATAACAAAGAGATTGTAGTCTTTGTGCTATTTTGTTCAAGTATCAAAAGAAGCTCACAGGAAGGATAGTTTAAATGTATAATTTGAAAAGTGTGTGATGTTCTATTGATTCTTCATCTGCAATGGGAACTACATTGGAAAGAAATCTTTCTGGGCAGATACAATTGCTATATTATGTTTCTGCCTTTTTATTTTCATTACACGAGATAAGAAATTCCACAAGACTGTTCTGGTATCCAGGTGGATATGTTTTGACTACAGCTTCACTGAATATTTGTCTTAGTCTCTGGACAAATGTTTTTATTTCAAACATGAAAATACAAATGATGGGTTTTAAGCCTTTATTTCTGGGAACCAAAGCCAATTTTGGGAAGCAAAAGTAGTAGCTAATTTGAACATAGAAACTTGTTCATGTGCAATAAAATTTCCCAAGTGTCATTCTTAGATGTGGATGCCTGAGTTTGAAAAGTTAAACCTTGGGGCTGTCATCCAGCTCCATTATGACCTCCCTTGTTCTCTTTGCCTTGTTCTCTTTTACTGCGTTTGGCTTAGGAAAGTAATTGGTTATTTCTAACCTAAATCAATTTTGTTTAAAAAAGGTTCACTTTTTTCAGTTGTGTAAGGAAATACTTATCATATTTTAAATTTTAAATCTTTTTGGAAGTAAATGACAGTGACCAGCATTTTTAATAGAAGCCTTAAATGCAGTTGTAATTATTAAAGGCAAATGCAGGTTATCGTAACTATGGACAACTTGTTGCTTCTACTCCTTTAGCAGCAGTAAAGGAAAGAATAATTCTGAATAGTTCACTTGTAATACAAAACAGGAAAACTAGATATTTTTTTGTTGTTGTTGAAGTGCTTATGAATTTTATCAGGGGAAGTAGAAACTGTGCTGGAGAATCATAATGGTATTTCGTACAAGCAATAATCAATTTCTCTAATTTTGTAATTCTTTTATTTAATTGAAATGGGAATCCTTGTATCTGTATGTAACTGTCTAGAAATTGTATAATCTAAATAAGCTGTCTAGAAGGTAATGAGAAAATGGCACTCCCAGAATGTGGCTCATACCACATCTTTAATACCTGTTTACAAGCTTCTGATAACTTTCTAAACTGAAAAACTTCTTATTTAATTTGTTCAACCATTCCTCCTTAGTTTCATTCCCTACCAGTTGCTAATACAGTCTCAGGTTATTACACGGTTGGCAGGAAAGAGGACTTGCAAAGGCGCTATACCAAACAGTATTTATGGGTCAGTGAACTTTCTCACTTTTACAGGCATACTACATTGGGAAAATGGTTTAGCTCATTTTCCTAACCACAGAATACGACTCAAGTGTTTGGAGAACAGTTTTTCAAAGCGAAATTGGCATGATTCACAGTTGCATCCAAGCCTCTTCTCTACTGCCATATCCACTTAAGCTTCAAAACAAGTTCTTAATGAGTTTAATCATATTTAAAATTTTAATCTTTTTCAACATTATTACAATTGCCTTTGGCAAAAATCAGTAGTACACTGAGCTCCACATGACTCAGACTCAAACCAAGTTTTGTATATTCAATTCTTTGTGAATCACCATTTCTTTAGACAAGCCTTTAATTTTTCAGTGTTTTGCACCTTTAATTACATTAGTGTGTGTGTGATTAAAGAGAATATCTAAGAAACATTAGTGACTGTTACAGAAGTATTTTCCATTTAGTCAGGGTGGAATTAAAACATATCCTCTCTTTCTTTCCCTCTACAGGCTCACAGAAAAGATAAGTGAGTTTCAGGGGCTCTTTCTTAGGGATATCTATTTATTCTTGCTATGTTGCATAGTCCAAAGTGATGATTGTGGCCTATTATGTCACAGACAATAGGTTTCTTTGATTTTTCAAAGGTCTTCCCTTGGCTCATTTCATACCTACAAGTAATGTGATACTTCTTGACTTTGAGATCATCACTAGCAGATTTGATGGTGTATTTTGTTCTTTGTTCTTTGCACATTGCTCACATACGCCTGTGAGAAATCTGAAAAGGATTCTGCAAATCTTAGTCATGGGGAACAATAGCATATTATACAAGAATGCCTCTTTGAAATGCAAGTCCTCTTTTCTGGAATACAGGCATACAAAGTAATCACCTTCCCTCAGTCACTGTGGTTCTAGAGTACTGTAAAGGTACACAGGAATTTACTAGTTCATAGAAAACCTCATTTTCCCCTTTCCTGAGTTTCCAAGCTTCTGACTGAACCAATCAGACTTTTCAGTTCTGTTGTGGATTCATTACCTGAGTTTTTCAAATATGAAAAATGAACATGTCATGTGTTGCATACAGGTGCCTTTGAGATGGTTTTGCATCATCATTTGGCAGTAGATCTTGAACTGGTACAAATTGTTTTGCTGTTTGTAACCTATAAATTATGAAGAAACCTTAAAAACAACAAGAACTTTGTAAACCTATGCTGAGTTTACATTGTTTTATCTTTCTGAGATCCTACATGTCCCAGAAACAAAAACAACAACAGCAAAAAGGCCTTTAGAAACATGAATTAACTCCTGTCATCTCACTCATCATCTCTGTAGAGTGATGGCAGCTTAAGCACGAGCTAATAACAATTAATAAATTATTTAATTATTCAGAAGGCCAACAGGTGTACAGTCCTACATTGCTTCTATTCCTTCTTGTATATCATTATTGCATTGTCTTCTAAGTGTCTAGAAGTTCCAGTGAATTCTTTGATGCAATCTACAAGGTGTATATACAGCAACTACAAAAATCTGTGGAAGTCACTCCTGAAGAGCACCAGTGAGTTCTTTTTAGATGCACATCCTTGCTTAACGTACACTTGCATCTTTAATGCTCATCTGAATCTACATGTAAGCTAATGCCTTGTGCCATATTTTCTATGTTCCATTATGCAACGTAATGTGTGTGCACATCTAGGTGTGTGCATGGTTGTATTTGCATTTATAAACACCAAACTGTGCATATCCTATTCTGAGAGTCCTGGGGCAGAGGGAGAAGCCCTCTACCTGTATCATACAAATGAAATGAAATGGGCAACAGCTTGCCTTACCTGTCTTTGATTCCCATGTGCGGTGACCAATGGTGTATGTATAGCTGGGCTTGCCAGGGATAAAGGAGTGGAAAAAAAAAACACACAAACAGTAATATGGAAGTAAGGCTGGAACTCATACAATGCAAGCTGCGGCTTAGACAGCAATCATCACCAGATTTTATTTCAGTCAGATTCCCTCATTGGTAACTCTCAGTTTGATACCACTTTTCTAGTTTAACTGTGTTACTGCACTAAGTCTGGTATGAATTAGTCTTTGTAAAACCTCAAATATTTTGTCGTCCTTGGTTGTATCATTACAACCTCAATCAAGCTTGAGCAGGCCAAGTTCCTGAACGAATGTCAAGTTCAAATAGTCATTGTTTGGTTTTAAAATATCTGTTGGAAAATGCTTGTATTCAAATGTAAGTATTTTTTATCTAGCTAAAACTATGTAATTGCTTATACCATTAGATAATACCATTAGTATTTGCTTAAATTACAACCTGGTCTAAGTTTTGGTAAACAAGCTTTCAGAAAGGGCTCAACCTTTCTTGTAATTTTTTGCCTGAGCTTTGTTATTTATTACAGTAGGCAAGTTTACAAGTCATAGCTCTCCAACTATTCAGTTTACATGAGTAAGTGCTATACAATGTGCCTACGTTTAATGACAGAGCCAAAATCCAGAGTTTCATTTTTAAAAATTGTGACCTTGTTGACTCTCTAAGGATGGGAGAGCTTTAAAATAGTTACTGACTTTTAAGACCTTTACTTTTTTTTTTCTTTTTTCTTTTTTTTTCTTTTTTTCCAGAAAATTGCTTAGGACTAATTTAAGTTGACCTGTCTTCATAAAACAATGACTACGTATTTTCTAATTAAAATTTTCAACAGAACATACTTCTTATTTCCAGGAATACATACACATATTAAAAATAGAATCAAATTAAGAGATGCTCCCAGGATTTTGAGCAGAAGTATAGACTAAAAAAGCTGCTGGAGCCCCTTCTAACATAAATGATTCTAAGATTCTGTGCATCATTTTTATATAATTAACCTCATGTATAGACTCAAATCAAGCACAGGGTTTAATATCTAGATCCTGTGACAATGGACTTGAGTCCTCTTTTAGTTTATTCTTTTAGTAAATTATCAGCCAACTAAAGAGACCCTTCTTTTTCATTTCTTGAATTCTTCTCCCACTTCCCTGTTTGCTTCTTTTACAAATAAGTCTATTTCTTCTAGAAATATGTCCCCATATAGTAATTCAATAAAAGTTTACTTTCCACATTGAAAATACTACCCCTTTCTATGAAAGTGCACATTTAACAAAACTTCATGTCAAATATGTGCAACCCCCCAGGCTAGAAGATTGAGAAGCAGAAGTGTTTGCTGTCTCTTTATAGCCAGACTGATTTATATGGATAATAATATTAGTGACCTGTAATTCCAGTTGTCAGTAGTTTCACTTCACTGGAATACTTTTAGACTTTAACTGTATGGTAGGTTGTTATGATAATTGAAATAATTCAGAATGTAGGAGTAATGTGTGCTGGATACAAGCTGAGTATCCTAGCTTGTTTGTTACTGAGCAATGGAAGATATTAGAAGTTGTAATTACAGAATGTCAGGTTATAATCTGCACATCTGAAAACTGTAATCTGCTTTCCTGAGGAAAGTCAGTATGCAGGCCTGTCACATAGGTTCAGAACATTTGGTTCAGAACAGCAACTGGTAATTGATTCACATAGTCATGTTTTTGGTTCTTTTTTCTTGTGTGTCCCAAGAGAAATGACTGACTCTAGCACTTTACCTGGAGTAAGCCTATTTCTGTCTCATTTTGTCACTAAAAAGTGTAATATTCATGATATGTCTGCTGACCAGCTGTACTGACAGTGTGATATTTACATTGCAGAACTTTATTGTTTCTAGGATTCCCAATTCAGTTTTGTCTAGATCACTGCTAAGTCACAAGATACTTTCAGACACCTCTCAGTCACTGCTTGCCAAAGTAGAGCTGTTTTGGGATGAGAGTCTCAGTATTCTGTTATAACCCCCTACAGCTACTGTGTCCATATAAATAAACATTTGTAAGAGATCCGTAGAGTAATATCAGAAGACAGTTACTGCTGTAATATGGAAATAATACTGTTGGAGTGTAATCAAGTTAAAATTATGTGCACATAAATAAACTGCATAATTATTTTATTAAAAGTGTAAATCATTTTATGATTTCTAGAATGACTTCTTTTAGCAGGTCATGAAACATTTAGCGTGAGAGACTAACAGACAGAACAGACTTTGTTACACAGAAACTTCTGCAACCTTTCGTAGAAGAGAATGTCATTACGTTTTCTAGAAAAATGGATCCTAAACCAGTTGAGTCAGGCTTATTTGACATCGCTCACAGTGCAGACTGTTGTTGGTATTTGAAGACAATCCAGCTCTGAGCTGTAATTATGATGACAGATCTATTCATGTTTGTTGGTGCTGAGGATAGACAGCTGTTTTCACATGCTGGCTTACAATTTGACAACTGCAGTCCCAACAAATGCTTTTGATGTTCATACATGACAGAAATAAAAAGATCAAACATCACACATATAATGGCCCATTCTCCTTATCTTTATCTTACTGTTAAATCCATAGAAACGAAAGTCTCAAAGGGACCTTCAAGGATTTACCAGATCAGCATTAAGGCAGATTCATAGCTACCCAGGGCACAGCAATCTGTGTTGTTTTGTCTCTGCTTATGGAGGGGATGGTTTTCTGGATGAGGTCTGGACTGAATTTTCCAAGAGGTAGATTCTTGCCCTGGTTTTGCTCCAGGATTTCCTTGGCCTAGGTTAAATCACTACCGCTAAATTTGTATACCTTCCAATTGAGATTTCTCATTCTCTCTAATTATTCATTTCCACAGTAGCCTCCAAGTGGAGGTCTGATTTCAGCTGATGATCTTTAGGCTTCATTCTGGCCTTTTTACTTCTCTGTTTACCTTGCTCTTCCAATTAATCAGCTATTTTTCAATTGTTTTTCACCTTTCCTACCCTGCCATATGGATAGAGCTAGAGCTGTTACAGAGCAATGCAATAAATGACTGGATAAAGATATAAGCTCTACCTTCTTGGACATCTACAGAGCCAGCCTGTGAATTTGTTTCACTGAGTATAAATAACAGCTATATTGTCCTTTCACTCGCACCCAGGTTATTCATTCATGCTCAGCTACTTCTCCGTGTATTTTATAGGACAGAGACATCATGAAATATCTACGTATGTTTGTATGGCTGGGAGTGAAACCTCCTAGTTTTTGTGAAAAATGTTTTCCTGTCATTTCATAAAATTGAAATAAGAAATCAGTATATATAATTTTACTAGATACAACACTGAGGAGTATTGGTTTTGGCTGTGGCACTGCCACCAGGCTATTATTACCACACGTATTCAAATGACATTTAATTTCCTACTCTGCATTTCTGAACAGCAGGCTGCTTTTGCTACTGCAGAGTCACATCCACAGAAAAGGGACAGATGTTCCACATTTTTCTTTATGCAATTGAAGAACTTTTCAAGTTCAGTAGCTAAAATGCCACCAAAGAATCAGATAGAAGCATTGTACAATAGATGACATTGTCCTAAAGAGATGAAGAAAATGTACTATTTAAATCACCAGTAGCACTCACGAGGCATACTTGATATAATTAGTAATTGTATGCTCAACAGGCACACATGGTAAAAGATAGTCAGTTCCTTCCTACCACTCTAATAATGGGAGATTACATATAGATGGCTATTCAAAAGAGAGGATACAAGACTGTTGCCAACAACTGTAAGAGAGAAAGAGAGGATGAGAAAGTTTAATTAACAAGTACTACCCAGAGAGAGATTTTGAAGAAGGAATGACTCATAGGATAATAATGCAACTTTGCCAGTGGCCAGGATAGGGAGGAAGAATATAAAGGAACAGTTCTCTTTTAATGAAGTAGATTTAGTTGCTATATCTTTGGGAAGTTGAAAACATACCTTTGTTGCCTGCTTACTCATCTCCCTGCTGTATGTTCCTAGTTTGTTAAGTTAAAAAAAAAAAAAAAAAAAAAAAAAGTGGTGGTGGGGAGCTGTTTGCTCTACTGCTGTCTGGCAAGGACAAAGGGTCTGAAATATATTTTCTTCAATAGAAAGAACTCTTTGTACCAAAAATAGTGTCAGTAGAAAAACAGAGTCAGAATAAAATGTAACATTTTGCCCAAGATTGCCTTTCAATCCAAAGTTTTACATACTTTTCTAGAGTTACAACATACTTGGAAAGTAATAGTTTTCAAAGATGCTTTTCTAGTACCACTAATATCCCTAGCATGGACTGGATCTTTTATGACTTGACCAGAAATCTGTTCTGACAGAGAAGGTGGAAATTCAGAATTAGTTTTCTTAATTAATCGTATCAATTCAGTGACAACAATTAAATTGAAAGCTCAGAAGATCATCTGTATTCTCTTCTCTTCTTAAAGCATGCACTTTGGCACTTTGGTGGGACTGTTTCTCAGAGTATCGTGAGAAACCCCATATTAGTTATGAGCAGATTTTTGTCCCAAACTGATTTTTGACTTATAAATTCATCATGAAATGGGAGCAGTTTCTTAGTAAAAAGTGCCAGCCCGTTTCCATTGTGGCATCTTCAGATACATGCCGATTCCGACCTTCCTTTGGCAAATGCAATTAGAGCTGGAGTAACCTGGCAACAAATGAAGTTGTTCTTTGAACTGCCTGAAGAAGAAACTGGGTTTTACCTAATGAGGCTGGATGTAGTGCTTCGTTTGGCAGGCTCTGATCACGTTAGGAACAATATTTGCTTAAGATTAACGAAATGGTTAGTAGCAAGTGTAAACAAATACTGCTATTCTCTGTTTCCACAACATACTTTCATGAGATACAATTTCCACCTTTTGTCTAATCTAATCTAGCAGTTGTCTAATCCAAGAATTTAGTAAATACTTATTGTGAGATGCTTCAGACACAGCTGATGGGTGCTGACTGATATGAAGAGTTCTACATAGTTATTTTTAAAACTATTATCAGAAGGGAGATTTCAACAAAGATACCCTTGAGAATGTAATCTATGGTTATTAAGAACAGGATAGCTTTCATCATAGACATGGATGAGATCTCTGAATTTTAATACTGCAGTGACTTGGTACTTCATTAGTATCTTCAACTTCTGTAGCGAATGAGTGCTCAATTTAGTCCCTGACTGAAAGTAGTTCATCTATGTGATAGATATGAATGGCCTTTGCTAACCTGTAGTGTATCTTCTGTTTTCCAGCATTCCTTTGTAATGCTTGATTTTTGGCCAGTGTAACTGAGAAGATCAAATAACTGTTACCAATTTTATGCAGATTGTTTTCATGTTCTGACATTTGCACAGTCCAACAACTCTACTGAGAAAATGTTTTACTAACAAAAAATCACCATGTTTATTGAGGTGTCTGCTTAGTAATGCATTGTGATATAAATCAAGCTTTCTTAATTGATCAGTACCTCCAATGTATTACAATATAGTTTCCATTATGTCATTCTGACATGTGACAGTTATGTCCTACTATGGACAGCAAGAGCTGGTAAATAGCCTGTTAATTTCAAGTAGGTCTCATGCCTCTTTAAAACAAATCAGTTTCAGCCCTTGTAAATATGCAAAGTGTGAAACAAACCATCCTGATAGCTATGATATATATGCTAAGGTATTTTCTAAGTAATTTTCTATGCCATGTTATATGTTGGAGTCAGTTATGACCAGAAGGAACAAGAAGGGAGAACATACAGCAGAGAGGGAGAATGAGGTCTCTCATGCTGTGCAGTTTTGACATTGAGTTTCCAAACATAATACAAGAGAAGCAACACCTTAGTATTTACTTACAGTCCTATAGCTGTGGATGGCACTGATAATGCTGTGTGAAGATTGGTATGCCAGGGCACGTGCAGACTTTTGTAGTAGAACATACTGAGTGGTAGAAAATACTGAGTTTTAAGATAGGGAAGGATATTTTCTGTTTGGAATATTAACTCTTCCTTCCATTTCTTTACTATCTACGTGAACTTAGAGCAACTTTCATTTTGACATATTAGAATACCTTAAAGATGTAGATCTTAAAAATACTTTAAAAAAAGAAGAAAGAAGTCTACTATAAGACTCTGTAGTTTCAGTACTGAAACTGATCCGCTGTGATCTTTGTATGGAATACCTCACAAAAATTGCTATGTGATAATGAGGCCTCAGGGAAGCCTGTAGGAAGACCGCATTGTCTTCAGCTTTCTCAGATTCCAGGCTTCCCAGTGTGCAGGCTCTATAAGTTGACTTGTTGCTTCCAGAAGCTTTAGGAACATTTGTTACAAGTCCTTTTCTGATTAATATTAAAAAGAGGGCGAGAAAGAGATTCTTTTTAACAAGTTTGAAAAAGATTTCAGAATTTCTGATAGAATTCTGTTTTATGACCAACTTTACTGTTCTAGCATAATTTATCTAAGCCATAAGCTTATGTTTAAAGGTATTCTGTTCTGGCAGAGAATAAAACCTTTATTTTTAATGGTAGCCATGCATACATAACAGACACCTGACTTTTCAAGGGGCTTTTTTAATTGTATCATTGATCCTCATTTTTATAAAGAGACTGAAAAAGACTGGCATTCTCTCATACTCTCATCCTTGTGTTACACGTTACTAGTTAGGATAGAGTACAAATGACTGAACTTAGTAAGCTTTTGGCTTCTCCATGTAACCTGTCTTTTTTAGGAATGCTTAAATATTATTTTCAGCCTTCTTATGCTGGAAACTCAGCATTCAAGTTGTATTAGAGTGAATTTTAATTTTAAAGTTGGAAAGCCAAACATGTTTTTTACATGAACAAATAAGCCTGCTGCTTAAGCATTAAAATATACAATCAAATCAAACCAAACCCTTGAAACAACTTCAGGCTATTGTGGGATATGAGTTCAGGCGGAATGAGTATCATCTAGTATTCCAATAGGATTTTAATAAGATAACATATTTCTCAGTAAGGATTAAAATGAGTAAAGTAACATCTGCTTTTTCCTTTACATTCAACTAACTGTGAAGCAACATTTGTTTTAAAATCGTATTAGAAGGAATAAATATATACACATTTTAACATTTTTATGCTTCCTAAATAGATGTCCCACTGCTGCTCATAACTGGACTGGCTTGTGGGTAACAGTCGTGAAAGGCCGTGTATCATTATATAATAATTTGCTTTCTAGGCACAGTCTTTGAGGTGACCACATTAGAGGCAGAATGACAGCTCAGCCATATGCTATTTTTGTAATAATAATTAGCTAAAAAATGTTTATGGCCCAAGAATACTCTATTGCAAATAGGCTTTAATTTCAGTCGTCAAAGAGACTGATGCTTCTCAGAAGCTCAAATTAATTTTGAAGTTGTGTAAAAGCACATCAAGAAGATACTGAACAAAAATAAGCCATCCTGGTGACTGGGGCACTTATGAAAACTAAGCCTGAATGACTAATGCAAAGGTACCAAATCTGACTCATTATCCACAAGGAAAGTCATCCTGTTTTCACATCTTCAGTACCCCTTTGCTGAAAAGTCTTACGTAAGATGTTAAAGAACACTTCAACATAAGGTAAGTAAGGAACAAGCACGCAAAAGCATGCAGAGAAATCACGCAGTGAATGGCTTCACAGGGTACATAGAATAGCTAATTAAACAGCAGTGAAGGACAACATGCAAAGCTTGCTGCATCTACACAGCTAGAAACATGACAGCAGAAGAAACAAAGACATAGATGATCTTTTGTTAGACTACTTTCTGTCTGAAATCGTGTAGCAATTTGGCTGCTACCAGTAATTAACATCTAATGCTTGGGTCTGTTGGCCACCACGTAGTGATAGGTTTCCATTTGTGGAACAGTCTGGTTGGAAAGCTGAAGACAAAAACTATCAATAGATATCAACACTACGCTGAGGACAAATGGCCTGCTTTGTAGCATTCCTTAATGCAGAAGGCTTTATCCAACTGTCTGCAAATGACATCTTTTTGGATTGTAAATCAATTTCCTGATCTTTGTTTCCTCTTCTGCATCCAGAAGTGGATAAAATGGGGCCCCTAACATTTAATATCTTCATTAATTACATGGGCAATGGAACAGAGTGAACTCTCAGCAAGTTTGAAGATGATACAAAACTGGGAGGAGTACTTGATAGACCAGGTGGATCTGTTGCTGATCAGAGGGACCTCATCAGGCTGTGGGAAATGGACAAAGAGCAATCTCATGAAGTTCAACAAAGGGAAATGAAAAATCCTGTTCCTGAAGAGAAACACAACCATGCAGCTGTACAGCCTAGGGGCCAACCACCTGAAGAGCAGCTTTGCAGAAAAAGACTGAAGGTCCTGGCAGACAGCAGTCTGGCCATGAGCAAGCAATATCTCCTTACAGCAAAGAAGCCCGGCAGCCTCCTGGGCTGCATTAGGAAGAGCATTGCCAGCAGGTCAGGGAAGAGGATTCTTCTTTATTCAGCACTGGTGTGACACAGCTGGAGTGCTGAGTCCAGTTCTGGGCCTCCCTAAGGAAGACACAGATGAGCAAGTGCAGGGTGGACCATAATGATGGAGCATCTGTCAGGAGGAGAGGCTGAAGGAGCTGGGACACTGTTCACCCTGCAAATGATGAGGCTCGGGCGAGATGTTCCCAGTGCATACAAATACTTGATTGGTAGAACAAAGAAGACGGGGGAAGACTTTTCTGGTTGGTGCCAAGTGAGAGGACAAAAAGTCATGGGCTCAGACTGAATGAAATGCAGGAAATTCTGTTCAAACACATGAAAAAGGTTTTTTACTCAAAGTAGTCAGACAATGTAACAGGTTACCTAGAGGGAGTGTTGTCTCCACCCCTGGGGATTCCAGACCCAACCAGACACAGCCCTCAGCAAACTGCTGTACCCTAACCTGCTCTGAGCAGGGACTTGGTGATTTCCAGAGGCCACCTCCACCCTTAGCCACTCTGTGATTCAGCTCACATGTTGCTTTCCTTATGACAAGTGGTAGTCAGAGCCCAGCCTTTGTTCTTAATTTTTGTCTTAAAACCAGAAGCACATTCTCTCTTTGCCTATACAGGAGACAATGTTTTTTCTCTCTTAATTTGAGGAAAAAGAAATGTATGCAAGTGACTTTTATTTATACATGAAGTCCTTTTTCTGCACGTTACTGTTTGGTTACTCTTTGCCTCCCTGAGGTGTAAACCTTCTGCCTCCCCTCACAACTACCTGACATTCTCCTGTGGGACTGTACCTTTCACTTGATTTTGCATTTAAATTCAAATAATGTAAGTAAATGAAGAACTTAGATATTTTTTAAGTTATTTAGAATCTAGTAACTGAATACACGTATTTGAGTGAATGTTAGAAAAAAGCATTGCGTGTAGGGCCTTGGAAGATATAAATGTCCTTTGTGAATTTAAAATGAGTCTTTCAGAAATACTAAAGGCATGTTTATTGTCTTCTCTGAGAGAACACTGAAGTCTGCTGTACACCTAGCATAAAGGCAAGTAGATGGATGATTCCAAAATTCTTGTATTGTAATTCTCTTGTCTTCTCTTGTATGACCATGAATCAAAGTCATTTAGCAGTTCATTGTCTCAGTTTCCACATTTGTCAGGTAGGGAACAACAACCAATCTGGCAAAGCTGTTCAGAAAATTAAACCACTAAATATTTGTATTGTGCTTCACAGAGCTGTGGAGAAGTGTAAAAGAGAAGCGTTAAATTGTAGTCTTTTACATGCAGGAAACATGCAATAGCCTCTAAGTAAACGTTACAGTACTCCTGACTGTTATGATTAAAAGCATGTACACATTTTTAAACCTACCTTTCAGAAGTACCCATAATTTACCAAAGTACTCACTTTTCCAGATGAAATTTTCCAGGCCAGGTCTCCTTCTTAAAGATGATGTCTTGTTAACAGTGGTTAACAAAAATGAGGCATAGTCACTTTGAATATTGAAAAGTAGAAAATTGTTACTTTTCTCTTTCTCTTATCTTTCTCTCTCTCTTTTCTTTGAGAAGAAAGCTGTGTATAAAAAAACAGACTATTGTGTTGTATTATTTTTGAAGTATGTGATCGTGTAATAATGTTGTACTATTGTACTAGAATATGTGATCTCAAAGGGCAGAGTTAAGGTTGTATTTATAATCTTCATTATTATTACCTGACTTCATTATATTACCTGACTTTTCCATATGTAAACTTGTGTCCTCAGCATTTCCATTTATAGTGTTTTTGTTGTAGAAGGCAACCAATTATTTATATTTCTTAATGTTCCAGTAAACATAAATTTGTTCTCTCACTGCATTTTTTATCATAAAAAAATCAATAAATGTCATGACAAAGTGTTTTCATTATGATTTTTATCATGATATCTATTGCTTTATGCCATCTAGTGGACTTTATTTGTGCTCGGTATCAGCTTTAATAACTGCAGAACTTTCACCACTATAACAGATGCTATTCCAGTATGACTTTTTCATGTTTTCTTGATATGTGATTGGGTAATGGAAGATCTCATGATGATGCATAGGACAAGTTGCCTTGTTACACACTTTGAGATGGAACGAATTAAACAAACTTAAATAACAAATGTTCAAAATGTTATTACTAATTTGAATGGATGCCAGGGTTTTTTTTCAGTATTACATATGTGTTTGTTCTTAGTTTGGCTGAAATTTTGACTATGAATAATGAAGCACTGAAATAAGTAAGCTGACCAGAAAATAACTTGCAGCAAGATAACACTGGGTGAAGTGTTTAAGGATTGTAATATTATGTAAAGAGGCATAATTGCAGTTTGGGGATTTGACTGTCCTAAAGAAATGTTGTTGACGTGCAGGGTGAATTTATTTTTTTAAAAAGGATGTGTTTTGTTTGTTTGTTGTTTGTTTCTTTTAATGGGAATAAAAACTCTGCCTCTTCTTCGGACAAGGAGAGTTTTAAGATTTCAGAAATGTTTAATATAAAATGCTGGTATTAAATGTGCGGTCCTTTACTTAATTTAATTTGCACCCTCCCCCCCCCCGCCAAAAAAAAAAAAGTGTTATTGGATAACAGCTTTTGAGGCATATGTTCTGAGCTCCACCTATTGTTAGCCAGTCACTAAAACTAATTTATCCAGCTTATCCATTCTCATATGCATCCATTCCGTAGTAGGTCTGTACAGCAGTAGGTTCCTGCTTCTAGAGGGAAGTGGAGTAGTTGTAGCAAATGGGCCGAGATAAAAATTTCTGATGGCTGATTAATTCCATCACAGAAATTTGGCAGGCATATGCTCTCCATGTACAATGTGGCTTTGTCAGTCTTCATAACAGCTCTTGTATTTTTTATCTTCTGCCGCTTCTTAACTTTTTGTTAAGGAACTTGGTATCTTAAAATCTTAGCTGTGGATATCAGGAAATGACATTCTTGTTTTGGTTTTTACTGAAGAAATTATATTTATAGCCTTTTGGTGCTAAATTAGGTGTGTTGAAACAAGTGTGACTCTGCATACGTTAAAAAAAAAAAAAAAAAAAAGGAAAACATGAGAAAAAAAGCACTCAATGTTCGTTGTTCTTAAAAGTAAAGATTTTTAAATGCGTCAAGGATTTGGGGATTTGGATTGGCAGTACTGGCAATATCACACATAACTCTGGCAAGGTATATCTGAATGTGGGCATTTTGCATTCCAGCAAATGGAGCTTCCAAAAATGTTATTTTCTACCGATGGAGTTCCACTGGAATTGAAGCTGCCAAACCTATTTTTACTTGTGATTCTGATTTTAAGTCACAGCTCCAAAAGAAAAAAAATAATTAGTCCTTTATAAAATCCAGCAGTTGTGACTGGGAAATTCAGATGTTTTATAATTTTCTGTTAACACAGAAGCACCAATCCTGCTTTACGTGTCCATCTGACTCCTGCTACAAGCTAGAAGGTAATAGAATAAGGGAAAAAAAATAGCCAAATATGCCCTGACTCTAATGGCTTTACCGTAAAGATTTTAAAGTAGGAATAGTTGTTTCTTAAAGGACAGATGTTCCAGCAAAAACAATATACTCTTACACTGCTGTCAAGCTGTTGAAGCATAGAAACCAGGTTTAACTAAAAAGCAAGACTACAGAGGCCTCTTTTTGTTACCACTTCTGTGGTAACAGACTGAGTTTTAATTTTAGTCTGTAGATAGGGGCAACCTGAAACACAGCACCATTGTCAAAAAAGAGCACGTGCTTTGTTGCTGTACCTTTGCTTCTTTGTAATACTAGAGGCTTTGTGTCAGAGGCTAACGTTTCATTTTATTAAATATTTACCAACAATCTATTGACCATATGTCATGGAGTTTGCATGGTGACAGACTCAGTATTCGTCACCTTTTCAAGATGATTCTGTGAAATCTACAGTGTTATACAAGTTCACAAAGCCCTCTCAGTAACCCAGGTTTTTGTTCTCCACGCTGTCTCTACTAAACTGGTGTCAGTATCACATTTGTGCTCTGTTGAAATGGTTTTCAGGAATGAGCTTTTCAGGACTTTTCTGCAGGGTACCATGGAAGATGTCAGGATTCCTTTCTCAAGTACTGTTTATCTGACAGTATTTGTCTTCAAGTATTTTCTAAGTATGGAAACACTTTCCATATGGAAACATTATTAGTCAAATGATATAATAATACTTAAAAGGCTCTTTCCCCTCCATTGTTGTTAGGATTATTCACAAATCTGGTTCGTTTTATATGTTGTTACAGAATAATCAGCTAAAATGATGGAAATTTATTACGTGTTAGGTTTTCATAGGATTTGAATAAAGTTCATATTTTGTGTATGGGGGGATAAACAGTCAATGCACTTGTTGAGCTTAATATCACATCGACTTAAATTGTCATTTCAAGACAATATATTCCTCTCATTTTGTCTAAATTATTATTTTTCCTATTTTCTGATGCAGAATAATTTTATGTAAGATGGGAAAATGGTGATAATATCAATTACAGTTAATTGGAAGGTATTAACAGCTTCTAATTTCTGTAATTTTGTGTGACTGTATAAACAGGTATGTTTACATACTATAATTGTAGAAAACTGATTGGAGTTCAAGATAAAAAATTTTTGTTATTATAATGATTATGAATGCAAAATGTAACAAACAGCAAACTACAGACTATTGAGTGACATGCAAGCGAACATCTTTGATTATCAGAAGAAAAAAAAGGAGGACTTCAAGGAATAGGTCACTGTCCATCGTTTATCTGTTCAAAGTAAGGTTCCCACAATTGTTTATGTCTCTAATATCATGTGCCGCATTGTGCCTCGTTAGGGACAGAGTTATGCCACCTCCAGCACCTAAGTTCATTGCCTGGAGAGATTCAAAGAGCCCTGCTAGGAAACACATTCCCTGGGTCCTTTCCCACCAGTAAAACTTTCTCTCTTTACATCCATCTCATGACCCAATGTCAATGAACAGACAGAAGTAATTGGAGGTCTGAGTAGTCTGTCCGACAATGGTAGCTCTCAGTGCCTACCAGGAAAGCACTTCACACTCACATACCAAATCCCAAGAAGATTGTTTAAGGATAAAGAGTTCCTTACGTGTCAATCTGTGTTGCAGGTGGTAGTTGGATGAGAACAGGGTGACACAAGTTCTTTTCTTTCCAGTTCTTCAATACCTTGGTTGAGGCTGCTGAGTCAGCGTGGAGGACTCCATAGCCTAGGTCAAACCAGGGGGGCGGAAATCGTGCTGTGACTCACACACAGCCCAGACAGTCACAGCTCTTTTGTGGCAAGAAGTTAACTCCATGGTTTTATTACACTGTGCGACACATGCTGGGTACAAAGACTTCTGTGGCACAGGGGGAGAATAATTAGGTCGCTTTTGTTGGCTAAGCAGTATTTGTTTTCATTTTCTTCTTCACTTTTTTTGGGGGGAAGAGGGGGAGTAGTGTGAACAAGTTGTACAATACAGCCATAATCTACAATCCAGCTAGAGAAAAAAGCACAGTGGCAACAGGCTTTTTAAATTTTATTTTATTTTTTTATTAGTATTTGTATTTTATTGTAAGCTTTTGTAGAGCTTCTGGACAGTGACAAAATATCAAAACAAAAAGATTAGTCACTAGATGACTGGGACATGGTTAACAAAACAGGCAAAGGTATTACTGCTCTTGAGATCTGTGGCCATCTCAACAAAACTGGTTTTGCTGTGTTGCCTGCTGTGGGTACTTGAAAAAGCACGTAATAAAAGTTTATAACTGATAGTGTTCTGTGTCTATGGTACTTGTTGACAAACATTCTTGTCAGCTGTGCTTTTCCTTACCTTCTAGAAGGGAACGTACCAGGGCCAGTCTGCAAGATCTTGTTCAGAATTACGTCCTGAATAAAGGGTGTCTTATTTAGACTTCTCGATTCAGAAACAAAAACCAACCAACCAACAACAAGAAAACATAACAGTGTGAAGGCTGCGTGCCTTTAATGCAATGCTGGAGTGTACATTACCTGAAAAAAAAAAGTGAGATTTAAAGTTCTTGTGATGAGACAGTTGACCTAATTTTGACCTCCATATTATTAACAACTCCATGTGAGTCATTACATAACATTTTTCTAGAATCTTCTTCCCCCCATCCTACCCAAAGTGGTAGTAAAATTTGGCAGCCATGTGCTTAAATATAATTGATCAAAAGCATGTTCTGATACAGTTTTCACAGCCAAAGTAGATAAGATTAGATAAAGAAAATTTTGGAGAATTATGGGTAGCGAGTTGATCTGTAGCAGCTGAATACCGCCCTCCCCAGAAGCTTGCTGTCCTTCTACTTGTAAAGTAAACTTACAGTGAGCTTTTCATGCAGGTGTTAATAGTATGACAGTATGAATAGTTCAGGTATTCTCACCACAGAAAGGGCAAGCATCTCTCCTCACAATCTGAACAGTGGTGGCTTTTTTGGTTTTTCTTTTTCCTTTTTTTTTTTTGACTGAACTATGAGGAATGGATTTTCTTCAGGCAATAACTTGTTAGGCACGTGAACAAAAGCAGTCATGCAAGTTAAAGTTTGTCCTTTACAGTTTACTGTTTGTTAACTGATGATAAAATACATTGCAACTTAGTTGACCACTTCTAAATTGTGAGGAGCAAAGAGAACATTTAAAAGAAACTGTCTGTATCTAATTAAGAAAAGTGAATTTGTATCCTTAGTACATCTCAGATTTCTATGGTAGAAAAATGCCCAAGCTGCAAAAATCTAAAGCAGTTGAATCACGTAAAATACCGAGTTTAGCTTGGGAGCTCTGGAATGCAGGCTTTGTTCCTCCCCCTCTATATTACAGACTAATAGCAGATGAGGATGGGGCTGAGATGGACAGAGATGTGCAGGAGAAGGTGTTCTTTGCTGCTTGGATCAGATATTGTTGCTAGACAGAAGTTAGTATGCATATGATTTAAAGCAAACAGACAAATACAAACAAACAAAAAACCCAACAACCTCCACAGGTTTTGACTGTCCAAATATGTGAAAGAAAACAAAATCACAGTACCTGTCAAGTGCTCATTTTTCACATTATATACTCTCCACGGTATTTCCCAATGGCGAAATGAATGATACAGAAACAGGTAAAGAAGTCATAGCAAAAACAGGTTCACCAGTGGGGAAAAAAAAAAATAAATCATTGTTTAAACTGATTCTATTATTTATTTTATATGAGAAGGAAAGCCCTCAGTGATATACATGTTTTTATTTTCCAAACAGCTTCTTTTCTGAATGAAGGCTATTTTTAACCAATAATAAAACAAAAAATTCAATGTCTACCAGTCAGTTCCCTGTAGTAGCTAAGTAGTGAGCTAAATACTGTTTTTTTTTTTTTTTTTTTTTTTTTTTTTTTATCTTCTCAGAAAGCATGTTTAGGAATTCTGTTAGTTTTCTAAGAATCGTTTTCTCTGTGGCTGAAGCCCTTTTTGTAGTACTTCGAACTGCACATGAATCTCCCAAACTTTTAGTTTCTTAGCTCCTTAATCTTTAGAGAAGGGAAATTAATATCACCATAAGTAATCCAAAGCACACTCAACTGCTTATTTCTTTCAGGCCTGTGAGTAGAAGTCCGAAGGAGCGGGCTAGGCAGAGCTCCTCTCCCAGCTGGCTGAGACCCAGATGTTTGGTGTTAGGAGATGCCCCTGGGCAAGCTGGACGGTATGAACACTGAGAGGAGGGGGCAGGTGGGGACCCAGCAGGGGGTTGCAGATCAGGCTGCAGCAGCTCTGAGGGGGGAGGAAGGTGTCGTTCAAGATAATAGTTAAAACAGAAGGTTTGTAAAGCCCCTGGGCTAAGGGAGAAGTTTATGGCCCCGGGCAAGACAATGAGTTTATTGCTTTGTTACAGAAAGAGAGATGAAGTTATTCTAAGACAGCTGAAAGTGAGGTAATATTTATTTTAAGGGCTCTGAATATAAATAAACTTCTTCCAGAATTCAAAAAATACCTGAAGGTCTACCTGAAGCCAGGAAAGTGCCCCAGCTCAGTGCTTATCTGCTGGGAAACTGAGTATTAGAACAATTTATCTTCCCCCTTCGTTCACTTCTGATGCCCACAGCAATCAATGAAGGACAGAAAGGCCTTGTGCATGCCAGGTGCACAATTCAATAATCATCCTCCCACAAAGGAGGTTCAACTCCTCCTTTGTTGCCAAGGTTCAGGGAATAGAGTGTACGATGAAGTACAATAGCTTTCTCCGTCAATTGTATATCTGTATCTCTTTCAGTCTGTAGGGGTGTAGTGTAACATTTCTGTAGCTGGGAGAGTGAGTAGCTGTTTCCAAACCTGTAAGAGCTATTCCAAATCGATTCCTAAGTGTTAGAGTGATTCAACCTTCACCTTCTCTGCCAGCATATGAAACATCAGCAGCCATGTATGCTTTGAGTTCTTGCCAAGTGCACTTATGATTCAGGAGAAAATAACAAGAAAAAATGGCTTCATGGCTGTTGCATATTAAAAAGACCTTGAGAATTATGTATGGGATGGATTAAATTGTCTACAGCATACAAAAAAGATGTGAGTTAAGGAAGTTGCTAGAAATTGTAACTCTTTAAACCTGTTATGTACTTCAGCCCCAGATTGTCTAAAAAGCTGTGTTTGTAAAGAAGTATAGTAGTTTCACGATGTAAATAATTAATATTCTGAATCCTTTCAGATAAGCACAGATGATCAAGAGTATTTCTACCATTTGCTATGGGCCCCTCTTTTAAACTAGAAAAACTATTTTTTTTTTTTTCTAAAGAACGTATGGCAAAATCCCATAAATGTAAAAGGATAAAGTCAAATTAGAAAATAGGAACTCTCAGAAACATGGAAAATGTTGCATATCACCACTGATATGCCAGTTTATTCTAAATTTCCACCAATGACAAGCAACTTAAAATTGATTGTTATTATTTCTAACCTTTGCAGAAGTCTATAAAAATAGTTGTTATAACATGCAACAAGAAAGCTTTGCCACGTTTCCCTTGATAATTTAGAATGCAAATATGCAAATGACTTATCTTTGTCTCTTGTCAATTTTGATTTAAGCCATGAAATAAGAGGTCAAGTAGCATTTCTTTCCTTCCCCAAACAGTGGATGCTTTGCATTACTGGCATTAAAATTTTGAGAGAGTATATGGATGTGTGAAAAAAAAACAAAACAAACAACAAAAAACAAACAACATTTTATTTAACTAGTTTAGGAGAGCTACTCTAAAGCTACTTGTGGCTGTTTTTTTTTGTGGTTTTTTTTTTTTTTTTTTTTTTTTTTTAAAGATTTTATGATTGTGAAACTTTCAGTTCAAGCATCAGAAAAGCAGAAATGAGTATAGTCCAAACCTAGCCTAAGGTCCTTTCTCTTTCAGGTTGTTGAGAGAAGTGTAAATTGTTAGGTAATGTGTACTTTTCCTCTTACAGATATGGGAACTGTCATTATTCATTTAAAGAGAAGGGGAAAAAAACAACAACAACTATACAACAGAAAGCCATCTAGGGCAAAATTATTTTCCTGAAAAATGTCATGCAGTGATAATTGTAACCTCTTGAGAACTGGGCTTTATAAAAAGAATTGTTGACAGATCTTTTGCAATTAGGTACTTCAGTTCTTCATCTTGTTCTATTCCTAGACATGAAAAGTATCTGTTTCAAGAACTTAATTCACAAATTGATCTGCTTTCAAATGTTGAAGTCTAGCAAAATATGCTAACACAAAAGAACCTTTATTTGTAGAATCAGATAAAGAATGTTAATAATGGACTTGGTTGAAACTCTTATATTAAATGCAAATCAGAAACTATGAATTCCTTTTTCTATCCTTCCCCCCTTTTTTAGGAGGGTGCTTTCTTAGGAACAGGCAATTTCTGTCTATTTTTGGCACTCTGTATATATATTTCAAAAAATTCAAAAGAAAAACTTTTACTTAAAAAATCTCAGTATTTGAATGATACCTCTACATATGCTGAACAATACCTGTTGGAAAAAAATTTTCTCTTGATAGTGATAAAATAATTGTGTTTGTATGAATTATTTTATTTTCTATGAGTTGATAATAATTAAGTTTAATTTAGTTTTACATGTGATCCTTTTTGTTACTGTGTTGCAACAGATTCTAGTTGCCTTCAAGTCCCATTGCTAATCTACAGCGCACACATGTTTTTCATGAAGCATCATTAATTTCTTGCACCTGGTAGAAATCACCAGTGGCAGACAGAAATTGGGAAGTTGCTATGTCTGCATGTAATGGTCATTTACTACAAAAGAAAAACAGCAAAAGGGAGATAAGTAAGTTTGGTTTTTATTTTTTATTGTGAAGTGTCTTTTTTTTTAGTTTGGTTAAAATTATGTTGCAGTAGAGGGCATGGTATAGTTTTTCTCTAAGTTATGTAGAATTTCTGGAAAGCTGATTTTCTAGGAAAGCTGCAATTTAACTTAGTAATGATTTATCTAGAAGAAAAAATCTTGAGGCTTCTTTAAAATATTTTAAAATTGAATTTCCAGTATAACAATAATTACACGTTGTCAGATGGTAAGAAATTGTGCCTTGTAACAGAAAGGCTTGGTTACTTGAGCTTCCCCTAAGGTTTGAGCAACTTTCTAAGTCTGAATTTTCATGTTGGTTATTGTAAGGAAGAATTCTAAAGTGTGTTTCTACACTTTGGTTTTGACGAGCAACCTGTTTGTAAACTGAAATAAAGTTCAAATAACTCAAACTAATGAAACAGACTATCCCATCATCCCTCCCCCTTGAGATTTATGTCTGACACTGTTGACTTGCACTCAGTCTGTGCAATGTAAATTATCTCCATGATTCTGTATGACAAAAATAGTCCCTGAGTGGGGAATATGTTCTATTGTTGGAGGACCATGTGCCAGTTAATCCTAAACTCACGTGAATGTGCAGAAGAAAAATCCAGAAGAAAAAACAGCTAGGCTACAGTTGGTGAGAGATGAGTTGAAGGCAGGTGGGCAAGGAGCTGCTTTTTTCTGTGGTATATGAAAGCCAGAAAGCAGCTGTTACCTCAGTGCTATGGGCTATGCAGAGAGCTTTCCTAGTTTTTCCTACAGTGTAGATGATATCAAGGAGCAAAGATGAGTCCAGCCTGTCTTTTGCAAAAAAAAGCAAGGCGTTATACACGTTACCTAGTATTGAAGTTATGCCACTGTCTAGGACAGAACTCAATAATGGTGCCAAAAAATTTAAGAACAAGATTAAGTATAACTCTGTAGTCACCAATTGAAATTGTGATATGGGTCAACAGACTGGATCGTTGTGCATGTGTATAAAATATGTTTGTAACACCTATCATTTTTGAAGCTTTGGTACTCTTGGTATTTTACATTTTAAACTTTTTTAATGGTTATTTAGATAGAGAAAGTCTCATTTTTCTTATAGCATTGAAGGATAAGACTAGTTGTTGGATATTGGTTGATACCTTTTTTTTGTGGAAAGAAACCCAAACCCCCTTTTTTTTTTAATTAGAAGTTTTGATTTTTTGATATATCCCAAAGGAATATGAATAAAATAAAAAGTACAAGAATTCTTACGTGAGTGCTTCAGAAATAGATACCATTTTGTAAATAGAAGATGAAAAAAATAACAATTATTTTGGATTGTTTTGAATTTAAAACAAATGTTGAAATGCAGGTTTATGTCGAAACAATTTTAATCAGCTTAGTAGTATTAAATAATAAGTATACAAAAACTCCTAAACATAGCAATTATTACTGAAAACACTGTACACAAGCAGCTGCTTGCCAGCTTGATCATAAGAGCAGTTATGCCTTAAGGTACGAGAGGTAATTAAAACAGCAAATACAATATGTTCTTAAAGGTCACCACAAAACTGAAAATACTTGTTCTGTAACCCCGCATTTCAGAAGAAATTTTATTGTTATATTTCCTATTCAGTCTCATTTTCATTGGCTGGCACTCAAATCTGTAGCTCCAGGCTAGTGTTTAGTTAAGTACAATCTGACTGAAAATGAGACTTTTAATTAGATGTGAAGATATTAGAACAAAAATAATATTTGTTTGTCCAAAGCACCCAGTTAGCAGTCTGTACTGGCCTAGGCTAGCAAGACTGTGTAAATGAAGAGCTTATCCTCTAACCAGGAGTTTCCAATACCCTATCATTCAAAAAATCTGAAAAACAGGAAGTTTACCGTTGCGTGTTTGTATTTGTACATGTGAAATGTACTGGATTTGTGTCCTTTCGCCACAAGTGGCACCTAACCAATAGGTAGGTGCTAGATTCCAGTATTAATCAACCTTTGAAATGGGATTGGGTATTGATGAGCTCTTGAGAAAAATGTGAATTATGGCAGTGACAAAAATTTAGCAGCTAACGGAGAAAGGGATTTCATACGGACCATGCACAGGGTTCTCATCTTCCTCTAGCGCTTGGAACTATTCATATAACAGAGCAAGGGTCAACTAGATGGATATGATCTGGAATCATTGCTCCTTTATAAACTCCTGGT
This sequence comes from Netta rufina, assembly GCF_964035555.1. Lineage (NCBI taxonomy): Eukaryota > Metazoa > Chordata > Aves > Anseriformes > Anatidae > Netta > Netta rufina. The sequence continues at coordinate 8,631,642 of NC_140128.1, read as the reverse complement.
AAATCAGTAAAGCTTTAAAAAAGTATGTACTTCCCCCCCCCCCCCCCCCTCCCCCCATACTTTGATGTATATAAAGTCTTCTTCAATGTATATTAGTTTGGATGAAATAAGATAAATGATCTTCCATCTTTTCCACATGCAATGAAAGACTAGGTATCTTCGTTCTAGTAACTCTTAAATAATGAAAACCACTTTAAGGTAAATGTCTGTGAAGCCTCAAATTTTGTTAGGTATAAAACATATGAATACAAGTATACAACTACAACACAGTCGCAAGAAACAAACATGGTTGTTTCTCCCTGTTGGAATTTCTTTTCCTTTTTTAAAGAGATAATTACTTGGCAGTAATTTCTCAAAAATTGCTAATTTTAATTCACAATTTAAGGTTTGCTATTTTAAATCTGTTTCAGAAAGTTCTGCGTCTTATAATATCAACTCTATCTGAGTATGGAAAACCTTTTGCAATGACTTTTCTTGCTTGCTCACTCTATTACTTTATCATAGTGGAGTGCTCTTCCATGTCCCAAACCTTAGCAATTGAACAGTTCTTGTCACATTTTCATAGCAGTTCATACAATTCTTATGGTTGGTCAGCATAACAAATGGAGATGCAAACTGTAATGTTGAGTAGAGTTCCTGGAAAAAAATACAAGCAAGTGGCTAAAGCATTTAATTTATAAAGGAACAGAGCTAAGAACTCCTAGCCTGTTAGCAATGAGTAAGCAGCAAGCCTGCAGTTAAAGAACTAAGTCTAGGGAGTGTTTTCTTTTGTTTGTTTATCTTCTGTAAATCATTTAAGTCACTGCTTTTCTTTGAAGTTTAGCTTCTTGTGGTGTCCTTCATTAAATTTATGTAGTAATATCTGTAAGTTGAGAGTCTGTGTTCTTAGAATATTTTTCTAAAGGCAGAATGCTGCATGAAAGCAGGAAATTTAACTGTCCTAGTCACTGGAAGCTTGCATTGTTTTAAGTGTTTCCTTCTCTGATAAGATTTGCATGATAGTTTTAATGATGAATTTAATGAGAGGTCCATTCGCTGTAGTCTGCCAAAAGATGTATTTAAAAACAAAATAGTCGATGTTGTGAAAGAACTAAATATGCAATCTGACTGAACAGAAACAATTGGATAAGCATGGAGAGGCAATAGAGGAATTTCGGATAGCTTAATAGATGCCATCAATCAGAGAAGCAAGCACTACAACACATGTGGCATGGTGTTTGTGATCTGTCTAAACTAAAAGAGGGATTAAGAGATGGATCCAGCACAGTAACATATTTGCGGCCTTAGGAAAGACATAAGCTCCTTAGTTTTTCCAGGTGTCCTCTTAAGAGCTAAGTCTGAGATACTGTTGGCGTTAGCAAATTGATGTCATCCTAAGATAGCCTTGCTTGTTTCAAAATAAACAAATATAGACAAAATAGACAAAATAGGTGGATGAAATGATGTTCACCCCTGGAGATTCATAAATGTGTGCTGTCAAATTCAACTTTCCTATCTGCTTCATGCATATTTCTAATAGTGCTAGCATGTTTGTAGTTTCTACCTTGCTAGACAGTGTGAGAAAATTCTGAAAGTGGATCAGACCTTCAAGGCTTCATTGTTTTAGGCACACAGCTATCCAAGTGTTTTAGAAGAATTTTTCATATATACCTTTAGAAAGGAAATAAATTAATTGAAATAAACTGGTGGCTATGGGGATAGAAGACAAAAGAAAAAATGTAAGTACACGAGCTACTTACATGTCGCTAGAAGCTGTTGAAAATACTTGTTTCATTTTACAATGAAAAATGATGTTTCAGTATATTGCAAGTATGGAATAATTGCAGATGAGTGTTAAGCTGGAAGTTCTGAAATATTATCAAATGAAATCTGTGCCTTATTGGTTATGACAATCACATGGGTGTCAAAACGGCATTGTGCATTTTCTGCTGTGTAAATATCCAAATGGAATATACATGGTAAGGCCTAATTCTACCAATGTGCATGTTTCCTAAAAGAGGCCTGGGGATAAATTGCAGTTTGTGTTCTTGTTGGAGGAGATTACTATGTCTTCAGCTCAATAAACACATTTAATTCTGCTTTTCAAGTCATACAGTGATATTCTACTTTGCTAAGACTAAACTACCATGGAGCCTCTGGGAGCCTTCCCAGTTGTGTTTATGTGGGACAGGTCATATAAACATATGTCCTAATTACAAGTGGAAACATCTGTGGTTTGAAACTGGAAGTTTCACTTCATCAAGCTGCAGTTTAATTTGCTATTTCTCCTCCATTACCAATGTTCTATTTCATTTGTTGCATTAACTTGGTAGCTCTGTGTGTAATTGTATTTAAACAACGTTGTTGCTTTGGGTCATCAGTGTTAGCTCAGAAATTGCTGAAGTGGTTGTAATGATTCTGTCATCGGTATCTTGCTACGTGGGCAATTGGTGTAGCATTAAGGAATTTCTTCCATCTTGTGTTACATATGTTAATGATGAGATTCATGGATGGGTGGCACCATGAATAATCATTCAGGATGTTATCACGAGATATGTGATAACCACAGTATTCTTCCCAAAGAACTTCCTGAATTTAGGAATTTTTGATAATTTTCAATTTTAGGGCTTCATATTGAAGTTCAGTGGGATTTTAAGCTTCAGGTTTCAAAAGTTACCAACTTAAAAAGTTGAGAGTTTTTGGAGACCTTGCGTCTGGCTACAGACAGTTTACAAAACTGATTTGATATAACTATCAAATGTTATATAGCAAGAGCTTAAAATATTTTCTGACCTGAGTATATTCCAGTTGGAAAGGAGAACTTGACTCATTTAGTCATAGATTCCTACATAACGTTTTGCACTCTTATTTATATGTGCTGTTGCCATTCAGGTGAAATTCCACACTGATGTGTGGAAAGTGGCCTGGTTTACCTTTCTATAGAAAAGTTTGCTAAGAATAAAATCAGCTTCTGGTGATATAGGAATAGAATTATCTTAGAAAAAGTACAGTACTGTGGCAGAGTGTGACCAGTTATGTTGCAGAGTTGATTTCTGCTTTATATGATAGCTTCAGAAATGTGCATTTGATATTAGGCCTTTTGGGGCCCATCCACAGTTCTGCTATATTCACACTGTTCAGGTAAGGCTAGTTACTTCAAGGTCCAGTATGTGCCGCTTGTTCATGATCCTAATAATGTGAAAAGGTTCACTTCATTCAGGTTTCACAGACCATTCTGCAGTGGATTTTGTATGACAGGAATTCATAATAACTGGTGGGTTGAACAATTACAAATCTTTGAGTTACTTCAGTCAAGTGAGATATTGGGAGACAAGTTTTGTTTGCTTGTGTATATCAGTTCTGTCTTCTGTATATATTGGAGATAGTGTAACGATTGCAATAGCCATGGTCTTAGAAAAGTTCACTTGATGTCAGTGCAGTCTATTGGTAGTTGATGTCATGAAATACTAGCAATTATAGGAGTTTAACGATATTGTACCAAAATCGAGGGTAGGAAGGCTCTGCAGGAGGATCTGGATAGGCTGCACCGATGGGCTGAGGTCAACTGCATGAAGTTCAACAAGGCCAAGTGCCGGGTCCTGCACCTGGGGTGCAATAACCCCAAGCAGAGCTACAGGCTGGGAGATGAGTGGTTGGAGAGCTGCCAGGCAGAGAAGGACCTGGGAGTAATGGTGGATAGTCAGATGAACATGAGCCAGCAGTGTGCTCAGGTGGCCAAGAAGGCCAACAGCATCCTGGCTTGTATCAGAAACAGTGTGGCCAGCAGGGCTAGGGAGGTGATCATCCCCCAGTACTCGGCTCTGGTGAGGCCGCACCTCGAGTACTGTGTTCAGTTTTGGGCCCCTCGCTACAAGAAGGACATCGAGGTGCTTGGGCGGGTCCAGAGAAGGGCGACGAAGCTGGTGAGGGGCCTGGAGAACAAGTCCTACGAGGAGCGGCTGAGGGAGCTGGGCTTGTTCAGCCTGGAGAAGAGGAGGCTCAGGGGCGACCTTATCGCTCTCTACAGGTACCTCAAGGGAGGCTGTAGCGAGGTGGGGGTTGGTCTGTTCTCCCACGTGCCTGGTGACAGGACGAGGGGGAATGGGCTTAAGTTGAGCCAGGGGAGTTTTAGGTTAGATGTTAGGAAGAACTTCTTTACTGAAAGGGTTGTGAGGCATTGGAACAGGCTGCCCAGGGAAGTGGTGGAGTCACCATCCCTGGAGGTCTTCAAAAGACGCTTAGATGTAGAGCTTAGGGATATGGTTTAGTGGGGATTGTTAGCGTTAGGTCAGAGGTTGGACTCGATGATCTTGAGGTCTCTTCCAACATAGAAATTCTGTGATTCTGTGAAAACCTAAAACCACACTGCTTTGTGCATGTGTATTCTTATATTGAGCAGCACAGCTTGCATTGCAAGACTAAAAGGACCAATTAAGTCTCCTGTATTTCCAATGGTTTAAAAGAAAATGTGCGAAGTATTTTTTTCCAAAGTGAATCTGAATTAAAAGGAAAAGTGAGAAATGCTTAGCTTTAAAGGGCTAGTTTTTGCGGCATCAGATTGTTCACTCTGGGGCAGGAGATGTCCCTTCCTGGCCTTGAAAAGAGCTCTTCCTGCATGTCTGGTGGGAGAATGTTTCCAGGCTGTCGCCTCATCCCTTTGCATCAGCCTGGTAACAGACCTGAAGGCACTTCCTCAGAGTCTGTGGGGCAGAACTTCAATCTGAGTACCATCTGCAGGAGTTTGAGTACCATCATACAGGAGCTGTATGATAAGGAGCCATTTGGAGTTTATGCAAAGCCTCATAGACACCATTCCCTCATTTGAAAGAAGAGACAGATCAATCTCTTGTCTTTAGAGATCCATAGCATTTCACAAGCAGTTGGAAGATGTTTTAAGGCATTTATAATCTGCAGATTGGCATCTAGCCTGGTGGGTAGGAATGGTCTACGTAAAGAACATAGTGGCTAATAGGAAATTGAAAATACACAGCTGTCCACAGAAATTTCTATCTGACTATCAGCAGTACTTTCTGGCAATGGAAGACTCACGAGGGGAGTGCACATGTGTATTTGGCAGTGGAAGAATTGCGGTTTCCACTTACCAACGGAGTGTAGCTGTGAAAGGGACCTTTGGGATGCTCTGTTGCTTGGTGTAACTGCTGATCTAAGGAGGTAGGAGGCTTCACATAACAATTACAAGACCTCCTGTCCCATCTATTTCTGGTGGCTAATAAGATTTCTGTAGTAATTTTAAGATTTTTGAACATTTTACTGCTTGACAGAGGGCGGCCTAGTTCTATTTCTTATTTTGGATAATCATTGACCTTTCTGTTGTGTGGTAATATTTAGGTTTGGGAAATAAATAACTGCAAGTCTGGGCATGAGTTTCCACTAGTATTTTACTTTAACTGAATTAAACACTTGCTATCTCTTTTGCTATTGTCCTACATTGGATTACAAATTCAAATGTCTCTTCCATTGAAAAACCTAAATCAAGCTGGTTGAGGCTCATGAAAGCACGTAATATTAAGTTGGGCTGTCCAGGCAGTTTGTTCTATCAGGAAACAATAAATCTTTTGTCCTATGATATTAAATGGCAATTTAATTCTGAATTGGTGCGAATAACAATATTAAAGCTAGACATTTAACTGAAAACTTGTCCTAGTGCAATTCAACACCCACGGTTACACCCTAGATCTGTATATGATGAAGAGGATTCTTTACTACAAAAAGCTAAAACACCGAGGAGAGTACACTTAGATTTAACAGGCAGAACTCTCTAGGACAGTGATATTGTTAGATGAGTGAACCAAAAATAGGACTGGAAGAGCTGACGCACACAAATGCTGAGGTCAGAATGAAAGCTGTTTTATCTGAAGATGGCATAAAGCTGAAGGAACTGAGACTTTACCTCCGGCAGTTTTTTTGAAGCTGCGGTTGCTGCCTTATGTTGCTGTAGCTGTTATTTTTTCATTTTCAGGTTGCTGTTTGTGGTGTTCTATGGAAAAAAGAGTTCAGCCTCTAGATGTGCATGTAATCCAGAAGAATTGTTCTGATGTACTTTCTTACATAACAGCTCTGTATTTAGTCTCCCCAAAGAATGAACTGTTCGGTCTAAGACCACAGATACATTTTGCTTGGATTTTTTAGATAAATGCATTGTCTTGGAGAGTGAGTTCTAAATTTTACCTCTTTTCATCATGGTAACTTTCTTAATAGTAGATGTTTCTGGAAAGCAGTAGCATTTCAGGTGATGAGGAGAACTTTGGGCAATATGATACAGTGACTTTGAGATCCTTTTAAACAAACCCTATGTTAACTGCAGTGCTGAAATGAGAATTTTCTTTGGAAGGCTTTCTATCCTTAGAAAGTAACATTTTTAGGCTATGGTTTGGACTTCTGTGAATAGATAGTGGTGGAGTTGATAAGGCTGCAGTTCTTGCTTCTGTACACGTAGGAATAGTGAGATACAGAAATCATAATTTGCTCAGACAGATAGCACTTCTATTTAGTGTTTCATAGTGATCGTATAAACTATCTGCAGGTTGTCTAGTAGCCATTTTATTGGGCTGTTTTTGAGGTTATTTCAGAGAGGAAATCTCTTTTGGGGGGCAGAGGAGGGGGGAAATTATCGGTCTTTCCATTTCTGCATGTGGGAAATTCAGGAATATGATGGAATGTTCTTGGTAAAGGTACAAACAGCCGACAACTAGAAGGAATAAGATAAGCAGGAAGCACCATTCTTTTAAGGTAAAGGAGAAGGAAAAATAAAATGAACAAATTCATGAAACTGGACTTGACGCTTGAAAATGCTTAAAGTCAATAGCCTAGAGGAATTGAGAGGAAAGATTGGCAGCGAGCAACAGGTTATTTTTCTGGACATCATTTGTTCAGATCTCTTAGGCCTTATCAAATTTAAACAAAGAGAATGTATTCTCTCTTCAGCAGATTAAAAAAACTATAAACCTGAATTTGTTTTATCAATAGTATTGTGAATGAGCACCTGGGATGCTATTAAATTCACAGGTATACTCAGTTCCGTCTCTTTCATTCACCAAGTAATGAATTACTTTCATTTAAGATTAGAAGTCTTGCTGCAGAGGGAAAACCAGCTTTGATACCACCATGGAAAGGCACTTCTATACCTAAAGATGAGCTGTCAATAGAGAGCAGTGACGTTACTGCAGTTGAGGAAACTTCATTCCATTAAAAACATCAGTAAGCCAAAGTAAGGCTTAATAATTAATGAATATGATTTAAGCCCATTTTAAACTGATGACAATTTGTAATGGCCCTGTAATATTTATAAGAAACTCTTACCTCCCGTAATTCTAATGAATGAATTTTCCTGACCCTTACTGAAAGTTACACCTGTAAAATAGGATTTCAGCTTACTACTAAAGGGTCTTTGGTTCAAAACCACAATTTCCTTACATTATTTTTGTCATGTCCTCAGGTTCTTTAGACTTCCCTGTTTTGTTTGCCTTACTGTATTTCTTTTAAGTTACTGTTAGCTAACGCCTTAACACTTTAGAGGGTCTAAAAAATCCCATACACAAAATTTGTTCGGCTTAATGAATAATGTTATAATAAATAATATAATTAAAAAGAATTAATGTTATATTCATGTTTTTCACTGTGAAAGTCTAGATTGTATCAAAAGAATGTGCAAGGCGACAAAACGATCCACAGGAGACTTTTGTTCTGTGGCAGATAGCAAAATTTTTTTACTGTCCTTACTGTTACACAGTAAGGCCACAGTATTAGGGGCTTTAACAAAATCCAGGTGTAAATGAGTTTGATTTTAGTCATAAATGCTGTAACATCTCTGTGTGGTTTAGACTGTTTGGCAGAGATGGTTTATTACTTTCAGAGATAGGAGAGTCAGTGTGGCTATATGAAGAACACAGGGGTGCTCAGAGCTCCTGCCCTGTTCTGACACGGAGTTAACATTGGTCTGGGAAGTGCTCCTAGCTCTTGCAGTGTAGATCTAGCCACACCAGAAATTGTTTGTCTTACTTCAATAAATTAATTTCCATTAAAAAGCTCCCACTGGATAATAGAAAGATCATGTGAATGAAATTTCAAAATAGATTCAGTCCACCATGTTCAACATATTCTGTGAGTGCTGGGATACATTAAAAGTCTAGCATGAGCTGGAGGAGGCATGGGATGGGAATTTTTGAGGCATCCATTTACTGGGATGGTAATTAGCTCTTGACATTTGTCTTTGTTTCCAGGCTATGTGTATTCCTTGCGGAGCCATGATGGAGAAACAAAGTAGTGTTACTGATATGCAAGTACATGGTGCCTGTTCTTGTCACAGGGCATCCTGAGGCATGCCAGTCTTCCTGTTTTTTCCAACCCTGCCTCTCCTGTTAACAGATTGATTATGTGAGTGCCAGGTTTCCCAGCTAACAACTTAGGATCTTTACAGATTCGCTGAAGAAAAAGCAGTTTGTTGTTATTTCATTACTGAATAAGGGTCTGTGTGTGATGGATAGGGAGTGTTCTGAATATCTGATGCTCTAGACTATATAGATGCTTAAATCAGAGCTGTGTGCTAGCCAGTTCCAGCCATTAGGGACCTGTAGTGAATGCCTGCTTCTGAAGGCAGGTGTGCAGTTAAGAAAGTGGTTATGTTTTTGTCATCATTATACTCATTCAGGAGGAGACCTGAGTTCTTAGCCACTGTTATTCTGAGACTATTCATGCTCAGAGCTCTTGCAGCCCAGGAATATTCCAATGTATTTCAATGGTTATTGTACATCCAAGGTTGGTCCCTTTATCTGAAATTAGACTATTAAAAAATGAAGGGTGCATGGGGCTGTTTTTGCATCATAATCTGTAATTCCAGTGCTCTTAATGCATTTTAACTGATAACCAGGTTACATAAATGCAGTCCCTGTCCTGTTTTGAGGATAAGAATCTAGGGTCCATATTTATGGGGGGACTGGAAACATCTGATTTCATTCGTCTTGACTTTAATGAATATCTGGGGTGAAGTTCACTGTATTAGAAACTAAGTCCGTTACATCAGTGAAGACAATGGACTTCAAGGTTCGATCCATGAGCTGTCTGTCTTCTCTGCTGACTTTCAGCCTATCTTACAAGCATGTCCTCAGAGCTGAACATTAAGCAACTTGGAAGAATTTAGTGATAATCGTAGGAAAAGGTAGCAAAGCATTTTGAACTCTAGAAATCACCTAGAGGTTTCATAGTGAAATATTTCTAAAATTTTTGGCTAGAATATAAAGGTAGCTTTCAGTTCTTTCTCTTAAACATTACAGTCTGGGTTGGAGTAATTGCTTCTGGGAGGTTAATTGTTATGAACCTTGAACTGAATTGAAAATTGGTGATATGGGAGATTTAAGCAAGGAAATGGAAAACACTGGTCAGGAAGATAGGAATCGTAAGTTGAGCTGTGCAAAACATTCACAAAATGGGAAACAGCATAGTACTCCATTGGATATTGTTACAGTCTTGAAATACAGCCTAGGTTTGCTTTTAATCAATAACCAGACAAATTCAGCACATCTTTTAAATGAAAGAAAGCTGGTCAACATTTGCAAAAGTGCTAGTCACTGTGGGTTTGAGTGTTAGACATGATCTAAAGTTTTGTAAAGAAAAAAAAAAAAAAACAGGAAGCAAAGCAACTGGAGGATAAAGTTCAAAGAGTCTAAACCAACTGAGACCAAAACAGAAGCAAATGTCTGCATAAACCTCAACAATATGAAACTCTGTTGTTTTTAATGGTTTCATTCCTAGCAGATGTTTGAGACGAGCTGACCTTTTGCCAGGAATGTCATTATCACCTATTGTATTATACAGCTAATACCAGGCATTTGTCAATTTCTTTTTGCACACTTTTCAGACTATATTTTAGATGTTGCAATATCTGATTTATTCAGTCTGTTTCCATTTTACATTGTAACTGAGTATCTAGAAATGCCATCAATAAGTAATTGGTGAGTTTGGGAGGGATAGAGATTTCTTATTGAATTCATTAAAATTGAGTTACTCCAAAATAGTCTAAAAAATGGTTCTAAAAAGTTCCAGGTTAAATATTTCAAGAAGGAAAACTATAGATAAGGAATTTTTCTGGACTCTCTCTCTCTCTTTTTTTTTTTTTTTTTTTTTTTGACAAGAAATAGGAATGTTGTGAGACTTATTTTAGTATTACGTCCAGCTCACTGTGTACAGAAAATCTCACTGAGTTGAGGCTATTTAAGAACTTAATCCCTTGCTAAAATATATATATATTTTTTTACTAATGTCTCTAGCAATTGTTGGATAAAAATTTAAGGCCTAAATTCCATTTTTAAAGTAGGTTTTCCTTAAGATTTGTTAGAAAACTAAGGTTTGTGATAGGAACTGATTTAGAGAATCACCTGAGTGGTTGGTGCCTGCTTCCAAACTATTTTGAAAGTGTTTTGCTTATATAAGAAGTAATCTTAAGTTGTTTTTTTTTGTTCTTATTTTCTTAAAAAAAAAAAAAAAAAAAAAAAAAGTGGGGGGGGGAGGGAGGGTGTTGGGCGACCCACTCCTCTCAAACAACCAAACAAAACACCTTTATAGATTTCAAAGAATTAACTTCCAGAATGATTCATGGTCTGCTTTTAAAAATCAAGGTTGCATAAATGTCTTGAAGAATTATTCTATAGATGCTAGAGACAAAGGCTGAATTCTTGCTCTTGTCATCTTTGGCACTGCCGTCTACATCACTGTGAAGAAAATGAGCAAATGAATATAACACAGGCTATGAAGGGCTTGTGCTGTAGATTTTTTCTGGAAAAATTCAGAACTCCGCTGGACACAGTCCTGGACAACCTGCTCTAGCTGACTGTGCGTTAGCAGGGAGAGGTTGGACTAGATGGCCTCTGGAGGCCATGATCCCATGGTTCTTAACTAGCCTTATGCCAGTGTCTTAAATTTGCTTTTTATATTTCTTTGATGTGCCAGCACAAATTAAGACACTGCCTGGAATCATGAAAAGAGAGCGTTAACAACATACTAAGAGAAACAAAAGCTAAGAAGTCTTTGAATGAATGTGTTATGTTAGAAACAGAGGAGTATTAAAAGATGATTTGGCTCCCTTACCCTGTTAATGCAAAACTAGGGGACGGAATGAGGTGTTACAAGTGTGATACCAGTAAATTCTACTGGTGATTTGTATTATAAATCTTCTGCTACAAGGTACTTGTACCAATAATTCTAAGGCATGCAGTATACACTGAAAACATTAGTCATGGTACCAGGGCACTCTAATACTGACAATAAGTAATTCATCCATGACTCTAAGAGAATGTATGAGAAATATTTTAATTATTTTAGCATAGATTGTGAGAATTGAGTTTGAATTTCTATTTTTGTATTAAAACCCCAAAGTACTAAGCTAGTTGAAGTTCTGTCGATGAGACAGAGGTTTCTCATGCTTTTCTTGTTGTAGCTGAAAGCAGTATGATGAGCAAAAGATGTTAGATTCTGGTATGGGAGATCTGGATATTCAGTTCCTGCAGGTAGTTAATACTCTTAAAATATGATCATGTTGGAGCAAGATATCTCACTCCTCATCTTCCACAGTCCTTACCTGGGCAGCCCCTGAAGTACATCTTATTTTATCCTTAGTTCTGTGCAAATCTAAAAATACGTTTATATAAAGGGTAGGTACTTAGTAGATATATGGATCCCAAGTTCTTCAAGATACATTTGAGAGTAGTTCTATATCTGAGTATGAATAGAAACTGTTGACAGTAATCAGAGCTGAGTGTTAGCAAGAAATAAAAAGCTTGAATATCTGGAAGAACACGCAAAAGAAAAAAAGGATTACTAGCGCAACAACACATCATCAGTAGGGTAAAACTAACCTGTCTCACGACGGTCTAAACCCAGCTCACAAACCCAGCTCACAAACCCAGCTCAGGTAGACATTACCACAAATTTTTCATCTATGAAACTAAAATTTTCTTCATCTTTTTTTTTATTAGGTATTTAAATTTGTGTTAATTAAAAACTGCAGATTCAACTGGTAAGCTCGAAGCAGATTTAACATATTTCAAAACAAACAAGCAACAACAAAAAAAGAAACACCAAAAACCAACACATGCATTTCAGCACTCTGGACAGGGATTTGATTCTGACTCCATGGATATACATTGGCAGAACACTGTAGTATCAGGTTCAGGCCCTCTTGCATGTAAAGATAACTACGTTTATCATTTGATGCTAGCAAGGACAAGAAGATTACAGACATCATTTTCGTGACAGAAATTTTCTTATGTGTTACTAAATAATTTCAGCTTCTTCTCAGGGCTGCCTACATCACTGTGTATGTGATGGTTAGATTGTGCTAGGTGTCTTATAGAAGCTAGCTAGGACAAACTACATGAGTATGGAAAAAATTATAGCTGTAAATTATCCTGGAGTCTGGGTCAAGTGCTTGATAGTGCACAGGAACTCAAAGCGTAGCTCTAAACTGTTGAGTTGGTTTACTTTCTAAACTTATAAGAATAATGTTTGGAAATGTATCACGCCACTAAAGTTGTTCTTTAGTATGCTCATGATGGAAGGGAAGAGGTGGGAGGCAGAGAGGTAAGAATGATGTGGAGCGTGAGCTTTTAAGAGTGATTCAGGAAGTCTCTGTCTGCTCTTTGATAGATTTTTGGCTGTGACCTACACCCAAAGGAAAAAAGAGAAGAGGTGGTGGTGAGGAAACACTAAAAACTCCCAAAGGCCAAAAAGGGAAATTGCAAGGGGAAGTATTTTGGTTGGTTTCTTCTGGTAACAGGCCTGAAATCAGTAGGAGTTTTTCTATTAATTTCTGTGAGAGTGGGACTGTGTCCTAAAGGACTCCTACAAGCACGTTTTAAAACATTTGTGTTGAATGGTAAAAACAAGATATAATACTCTACAAATAGTAACTGTCGACTCAGAAGAAGGAATATATCCTAGCGAGACATCTCATACCATGTGTGAAGCTGCCTATTTCTGGCAATTTTGTCATCACACAGACAAATGGTGGTAATAGCCAAATGTAAGAATAATGACTAATATAAAATCTAAAGTGAGCATCCTCTAGTTCTTCCATATGGCTATGAACAGGATCAAATTCTTTCCAGAAATCTCCAAACTACGTTAAAATTTCTGTGAGTTATGGTGAAGTAAAAAATGTTGAGTTGTACTATACAAAAAAAAAAAAAAGGCACAAAAACTGCTAAAAGCTGATGTAGAGAATCACATTTCTTCCATTAAAAAAAAAATAAAATTAACCTAATTCAGGAAATCTAATCAAATCTAATCAGGTAAAATGAATGAGTAGTGCAAAGCTTTGAGTAATTTTTAATTTAAAATATATGAATGGAAGAACAATTTTTGAGAATTGGGGTTCTGTAGACTTCCATGATACAGGAAGAAGTCACAACTTCAGTGATTGACATCCTGATAAAATTTAAGCCAACTGCACAAGAGAAATGGGTAATGTGCAAGTTCCTTAATTTAAAGGAACTTCTTTCTTTGAAATCCCATGTTTATTGCACTCCTAGAAAGCACATGTGATCTGTGAAGTCCCACAGCAGTAATAGGCAGCTGCGAGAATATCGGATAATGCCATCATTGCATGCGCTGTGCATATATACACTTCATTAGGAACTGCATAGGCCAATGTCACCATGCAGATCTTTGGTCTCACGCAGTACATCCATTTTTGTATTTTACAGCAGGCTTGTCAAAGCAAGAGAGATGTGAAGTACATGGCTAAGGAAGAAGGGCCTTGTGCAATTATGTACAGTTTCTTATACTGGAATAAATGGAGGGCTTAAAAATACTAACCTGTTGATCTGAAAACAACATGTAACACTAAGTAGTTTTACCAGTTTAATAATTTCATTTCTGGAAATGGTTTTAATGGATATGGAATAACTAGTAAAGAGTAGTTGCTTAAGGTTTTTGTTGTTGTTGTTTTCGTTTTCTTCTAAACGCTAAGATTACATGTTGGCACTTTTGGAAGAATTGTTTAGGTAACAGGCTATCAAATATCTATAGTACATCATAAAGGCTTATAGCAGAAAATGTTAAATTGGCATTTAGTTTTGACTGGCACTGAGGTGTTTTGTTGTAAGAGAATGTCAGGCAAATAGAAGGAAAGGTCAAAGGGAGATCTTTCTTTTTAATGGGTAAAGAAAAGTAAATATCTTAGTAAATCTTAATAGACTTATGGAACTCTCTGATGTTTCTAAAGTTAAGCCATTCTAGGAAAGCCCTAAGGATATAGCATTTTTATGGTTTCCAGTAGCAGTCCTCACAGCTGCTAATCACATAGTTTGTATGTTATCTGAATCTGGTGATATTATCCCTCTAGCGTTTACTACAGACTCTTAGATAAGAGATGTAGAAGTGTATATATATAGGCTAACCCAGGGGTCAGAGAAGACACTTTCTCTCACCTTTAACGTCCTGACCATTGTACATAAACTAATACCTTGCCTTACTGTCTTGGTGACAACGCTAGTGTGTGGTCTTTGCTAGTCTTTTACTAGTGGAGAACAGCACTAGGAGAAATAGGTATAGAAAAAAAAATGCCATGTAAATGTGTTCCACTGCACGTCAATTAAAAGAACACAGTCATCAGTGTGGAGGTAAGAGCTCTGTGTACTGGCTGTTCCCACTCACACAGAAACAGTGTTCCTTGGGGCCCATGTACCTGAGATACTTAGTTCCTGTGACCTAAATTTTGCACTTTATCCTGCAGATTCTTAGACTTGCAGCTATATGTTCCTTTGTGACCTTGCTTGCTTCCTTTTTGCACTCTAGTACCCCCTTCATTTTCAGTGAAATTGTTCATAACAGGCAACAGTTGCCTGCCTTTCCCATACAAAAAGTAACATGTACAATGACTCTCAGCGTCAGTAGTCTAACCCTAAATCAAAATTGAATAATTATTCAGGTTAATATGGTTACATATATGCCATTTTACTTGGAAAATTCACTTTGTCATGCATACGACCTTAAATAATACAGACTTTTTATTTTGTCCTGTTGAGGAAGCGCTGCTTCTGGGCATGATAGGGGCACCTCTCAGGTTGGCGAAGAAAGACACCTTAAGGGTACAATATAATTAGGCTATAAAGATATCTAGGGAAGTATGTAACCTGTTTGATAGCAGTTGCAGTATCTGTTTGAGTTATGCTGCACAAAGCAGCTTGAAATAACATTATTTTCATTTGTATATTCTATAGAGAATTTCTTAGATGAAGAATTGAAAGTAGTGAAAAATTCCTTCTCTAGGTGCAGTAACAAACCTTGCCTGTAGTAACTGCTCACTCCCATTTCCTTGGATCAAACTACTTTTATGAACTTATGATTATAAATGGAATACTCAAATTGGCCTGATTTAAGAGATACAAAGGAATAGTTTGGACTTCCCCAAGTGAAGGACACATTTAACTGAGAAACGAAAGGAAGTTTGTAGTTACAAACGTGTGTAGTTACAAACGTGTGTGAGAATAGCTGTTTCCAACGTGATCTGAGTCAGATAGGTAGCTTTCTGTTTAACTGGTGAAGACAGTAAGTGTCTCTTCACCTTTCTAGGTGAAGACCAGTATGTTTTGCAGAGTTTCAGAGACGTTCTAACTTGTCTGTGTTTTACCCTTATCATTGGTGCTTTCTTTTTGGAAGTTTTTCTGTGAACCATTACTAGCTAGAGAAGTATAAGGAAAGAATAAAACCAAGCACCTTTATATTATGCTTTTGCTGACTTTAAAACTTTTTGTATTCAGTATGTCTCAACTGCATTTTAAAGTAGTTGTGAATAATTCCAAGTTATGGTCTATTTATCTATCTATTTATTTATTTATTTTATATTGACAGCATGTGATTGTCTATAAATTAGTTCATATGAGATTTGAAGCTTTAGAGGACATGTTTTGCTTCAGTATTCCATCTCTATAAAATACAAATAAAAGTATGCTACTGTAAATCTCTTAAAATATAAAACTAAAAGATTGTTATAAACTTTATTAGGGATATAAAAAAGTAATTTAAAATTGTTCTCTGGAGTTGTATGTTTTCCAGTCTATTGAAAATTTGTAGAAGTACCTATTGAGAAGGACATGCATAAGAATAAAGAAATGAGGGCTCTTTTTGTAACAGGAGGCCACTACAGCTGGCTAAAGGAAATTAATGACCTCAATTCATCCACTAGGATAGCTAGGAGGAGACATATTCATCTTTATTTTACTGATAAAAAAGAAGAAATAGAGATAACATTCTACCAAATAGGTGGGAACAGAGGAAGAAACAGTAGTAAAGCTAGCATGACACAAAGACCTGAGTTTAGTTGGAAGATGATAACAGCCATGGTCCTAATGTTGCAGTTGTCCTGGTGCTTCACCTCATTTATTAGGCTTGCTGGGTTTTGGCAAAATGCACCTACTACGGCTACACGTTGTGTGCAGCTGGGCTGGTACTATGCTGCACTGTTCACGTTGATCTCTAGTTCACAGTGTGGAAACGATCTGCTTGCAAGACAGTTCATCTGGTCAAGCAGGGAACTGAAGTGCTCTGCTAGTCGTCCTGTTAGATGACTTAAATAAGGTATGTGGAATATGTAGATTGCATAGTAACAAAACAAATTGTTATATATTAGGTTGGCCATTAGTGAGAGAAATGAAAGTGTCACATTTTTCAGATGTTTGGCTGTATGAATGACTGAATTGTGTTTGTCCAAAGGAATGTCCAAATGGGGTCTTTCCAAGATATGATTTGTAAGCTGATAGAATGCAGAGTGAGCTACAAGAAGAAAGCATTTTAATTTGTGCAAGTAAATCTAGAACTTTTCAGGAAGAAAGAAAGGGAATAAATATAGGTTATTAATTATATTAATTCATAAATACCAGCCACTATTTTTGTATTCATGTCTCTTTCTCTTACATCTCCTTTTATAGCATTGTGGGTACAGCTTCTTTGGTGCATAAATAGTTATAAACTTAATAACCATTTAAGTTTAATCTTAATGCTCAGAGCTCCTGTTTAAATAACTGTCGAACCAGTCAAGGTTCAGACAAAGGTGTTATAATCTCTGAAGAGCTAAGCATGACCTGTTGAACTAGCAAAATAAAATTAGAAGAAGAAAAAAGGAAAAAGAAGTCTCAAATTTTACCTAATTCTAATCTCTACCAGCCTCAGAATTCTGCTATACCAAGTTAGTGTTCTTCCAGCAGCAAGTTCTAGTATTCTGGTATATGGAAAGCAATACTTCCATTTTGTTCATGAGTAAGAAGATTAATTTTTATGCTGATTAATTTTCTGGGATGGTTGTCTTCCTCTGCCTTCGTCATATGTATCACTTATTAGTAATCTATTTTCTTTAACCTTTGTACAGCGGTTCTTATGGTATGTGAATTCATTTGTTTGTTTTATGCCCTTCGTTTGTAACGCTACCCGATATTTATGTTCTGTGATGGAACACAATCCTGAAAGGTGCCTGATTGCTCCTAATTTTTGCTGTTATGATTACTGAGCATTTCAACAGAACCTTCCCTCAGCTCTCATGAGGGACTGAGTGAAAAGAGTAAGGAAGGCTAGCAGGTTACATTGCATGCCAGGAATCGACATGTTGCTTAGTTTTCTTGTTTCTACATGCCAAGAAATTCTCCAAGTACTTTTCTTATGATAAGTGAACATACTCATCATAGCTTACTTATTCCTGTTAAGTCTTTGTGTGAAATACTTCATGAGGAAGTATGTAAATATTTTGACGGGTTGTGCCTTTATTTTCGGCGTGCATTGCAGATGACACATGAATGTATCAGGATGAAGCTGTGGCAGCAGAGGCATGTAAGAGATTGTTAATGTTTTCAAAATTATTTTTTTCCTTAATGGAGCCTGCATACCAAATGTTTTTATTTTTTTAAAGAAAAAAAGTAAAAATACCATTACTCAAATGGACTAGAGTAGAGGAGCGCATACCTAGCATGGGCATATTAAGGCTAACAGGACCGTGGTAGAGATATTTTTTATTTTTTAAAGAAGTTATTTATAACATAAGGAGAGACATGTACGGTAACAACTTTTTTTCAAATCTGAAGGGACGGTCTGTGCTTTTATTTCTCCTTCCGGGCAGTGGATGTGTTTTACTTAAATGATGAAGGCTGACAAGTATGAGAAACATGCTGAGGGAGAAAGGTATGTATGGGACCGCATACTTTTTAACTAAGTTTCTTACAAAGGCAAACAATTTAGCCACATTGAATGTTTTTGTAAATGTAAAGTAGTATACAAGACACGAAAGTGGCAAAGTAGCAAGTAGTAAGCACATGTCAGCGTGTTTAAAGATTTTTACATGTCCACGTCAGGTCTCATGCAATTGATTAGAAAAGCTATAAAGGAACTGAAAGTACTTTAGCTTCATTATAATGATAGATATTAGCTATGAATCTTGGAACTTTACATGTAAGTGGAAGTTCAATATATTGCAATGCAATGCTTGCTCGGAGTTGCATGTCTAGTAACTAAGGGAATAACTCCTGAAGAGGATGTTAGATCCTTTCTCATCAGTCAGTTGTAGATTCAGATTTACCGCATTACATTTTGTTGCATGAGCTATGAACGCTTAACCCAGAGATGCATCGTGAAATCCTTAGATTTGGTTTGATGTATATTTATCTTAGTGTTGGCATTAGAACTTTCAATTATAGGAAACATCTCAATTCTTGTGTTTAGCTGGCCTGCTGTTTAAAAATTTGAAGCTTATTTTTAATGTCATTATATCTACAGTTGGCTTCATATCGTTGATTCACACCAGGGGGTAGGGGAACAGAATAAAACTACAGTGCTAACAAATCTTTTTGTATACATACCTATTTTTTTTTCTTTTTGTGATAATATGATCATCCCAATACCTTTATAGGTCTGGAATGAATTGATTTAAATTTTAAGTTAATGCAGCTTGTAATTTGTTAGACTTCTGGTTATTTTTGTAACTTCCTTCTGAACCCTTCTCAGTTTGTCAGAAACCCTTCTGAATCATGGAGAAATGAATCAGTAGAAGCCTCACTAATGGCAGATGTTGCCATTAAATCATTTCCCTACTCCTACTTGATGTTTCCTAGATTTTACGTCCAAGGTCCATGTTAGCCCACTGACAGGAGTTCAGTCAGAACGTGTTTATTTCAGTTGTATTATTTACATTATTCCTGAACTTCTTGTTAGTATTTTTTCCTCCCGTCTCTTAGACTTGGAAAAGGAGTAGGCCATTCAAATAAAACATGCTTAGTAACTTAGGAGAACACTTAAACATGGGCTTAGTTTTCTGTAGACAAAAAAGAGATTTGTACGTACCATTAAACTGCATGCCTAAATATTTTTCTGAATACATCATAATTGCCAAGCTGAATATTCAGATCAACTGATTAGTATTTCTTATTAACATTTGCATTGTGATATAGCAGTGAATTATTAATAAGGGAATTAAGTAAAAATTACAGTAATTCAATTCCCCTCCATCCTATCCCCCAAATATTCATATGAATCTTAAAATACCATTTTGACTTGTCTGCATTTAAAACCCAGTCCTTGTTTAACTTTCTTACACACAGGAAGCACTAGTTGTCTGGCAAAATTTTACTGCAGAAGCAGCAAACAGCATTTGTCTCTGCAGCAGACAGTATGTGATGCTTCATCTAAAATTCTTTTCATGTACTATCAGGCAAATTCGCACACCATATTATTCAGCATGACCTCAGTGAAGCTGCTTTAAGTTCTCAAATTTTGTTGTGGTCTTTTTGTTGTGTTTGCATATGCATCTGTAAAATAACACATGCTCATAAATATGTTTTTCTCTATTTTGAGAAATAATACAGGAATGCTTTTGTTTGCAGAGGTCTGATTTCTTCACTGATATTTGAATGCTTAAGGGTATTCAAAACTCTTTTATTTAGTCCAGCTTGGCCTAAGGAAAAGCCTTGCTTCTGTTGTGGTCTCTTCTCTATCTAGAACTGAATCAGCTGTTCTGGAAATTGTATGGGTTTTGTGTGTTTTATTTATTTATTTATTTATTTGCTTAGAATACTGTGTGAACTTCAGCTCTTATTTTTACTGAATAGAGGAACAGAATGAGATTGTAAGCAAAATTTGACCCTGTGAGAGCTTTGTGTGCAGCTTCAGCCAGTGGAGAAGGCCAGGATTTTCTGCTTTAAACAAACAAACAAACAAAAGTATTGGAAAAAATAATCCCCCAACCTCGATCCTGATGTGTAAGAAAGACTGAAGTATTTCATGTCATGCATCCTCATTATGAACACAGAGGTGTTTTTTTCAAAATGTCAGAGGTTCACAATTGTATCACAACAGAGAAATAACAAAAGTCTGTATTACAAGACTTTATTAGTGTGTAATTAGGAAATCATTGTCCCCCCCCCCCCCCCCCATTAAATTGTCTTGTTTACCTTTTCTTTCTTTTGCAGCTTTTTGTTGCTTTTATCAGTTACATCTGTACTGCATTCAGTTACTTGACTTATTGATCACCTTTGCTTAGTGCTTAATAACCTCTAATAAACTTTCTTTCATGTTCTAAGTTTCTCAGCTACAACATCTTTTTTCTTTACTCTTTATTTGAAATGTGATGAAGGCGCCAAGCTTCCTTTTCTCTTACAATGGGATCCTTTCTGTAGACAACAATTCATTATCTCCTAAAAAAATTACCATTTTTAATAAGAAAATATAAATTTGCTACACTAAAGGCATCTTTTTCACTGTGAATGTACTCTTTATAGACGACTTTCTTTCCCCCTTTTTTTCCCTTGTACCAAACATATTCTGGAATTAGATGCAAAGGAAGAAAAATAATAGCATGCTTTCTAAGTATAATTTAAGATGTATGGAAGATGCATGATCTTAGCAAAATGAATCAGACTGTAAATAAGCAATTTTTTTTATTTTTGTAATTAGTATCTATTTCAGCTCTTCATGGTTTAGGAGACAGTATTTTTTTCTCTTTCTTTTGAAGATGCCAAGCAAGCACCCTGAAGTTCACACATATTTAAATTAGATGCTTTTTAATTCTTTTTAATTTATTGTAGAAGTGATTACTTTGTGCTTTTATTATTTTCTAATGTACTGTTGTTGAATTTCTTTGTAACATTCATTTAAAAAATGAGGCAATGAGTGATTTGAAGGATACGTAGAAAACATTTCAGTGAGCCTTTTTTTTTAAATTTTTTAATTTTTTTTTTAATGTAAGCTGAAGTTTCCTGTGTGGAAACAGAAGCTTTTTGGTTTTCCACGGCCATTGTTGCAAAATGTATGTGGGGTGTGTGTGTGTATTTCTGGGATAGACTAAGTAACACTGAAATGCTACTGTAGGCACAAATAAATAGAAATGTGCTTATGTTGACTGAAATGAGTAAAAATACAAAAGGGAAAGGAACTATTAGTAATTGCCTATATGAGGATCATATAAACAGCAAAAAAAGCTAGGTGGCAGTCTTTTCTCTGTTGTTTCGCAGCTGTTTTATTCAATTCTGGGTTAAGCTAGAGGTTATATACACTAATTAATCGTTCTGTTGAAATATTTCTAGTAATTAGAGAATTCTCCATTGTGTTTGGAGTTTCTTACATAGTTAGCAATACTAATGATTAAAAATGTCAATTTTATACTTGTCTAGTTTAATGTTCCGGTTACTAGTGCTTGTTAGAAGAGATTAAAAACTTCCTTTTATTATATTACTAATCCCCACGTAGCTACTTAACACATTAGATCAAATCACCTCTTAACCTTTTCTTTTCTAAGATAGATTTAAATCGTGGCACTGCTCTCTAAGGCATGTTTACCAGTCTTCTAATCAGTCTTGTGGCTCTTTTCCAAACCTCTTTTCATTCCTCAGCATCTTTCTTTTATTGGAATACTATGGCAGGACATGATCTTTTTGGCTGTATTCCTGTAGCTGTCATCAGATATTTGCTTTCACCTATTATTCAGAGTTCCGTTTTGGGCATCTTTGGCTCTTATTAGTAGCTCTTTTAATCACAGCTTTGTGTTGTGGTTGGTGTTATTAATAAATGAATACTCAGAACTTTTTCAACTGTTGCATCAGAGTTTTATTTTATTTTATTTTATTTTATTTTATTTTATTTTATTTTATTTTATTTTATTTTATTTTATTTTATTTTATTTTATTTTATTTTATTTTATTTTATTTTATTTTATTTTATTTTATTTTATTTTATTTTATTTTATTTTATTTTATTTTATTTTATTTTATTTTATTTTCCTTGAACCTGATTAACCTAATACCAATATTGCTCTTTAGTGGTCCTCCTTATTAACAGTTTACCAAAGCTTTGCTTTATCTTTAAGCCTTGTTGCTCCTGATTGTTTCCTTTAATTTTCCCAAGTCAACAGCAGAAATATGCAGGAACACACAGACAAGAATTGACTTTTGTATATACATACCTATTTAACAGCAATTCTACTTAAAGATTTGAGACATATCCACTTAACCACAATGTTAAAAATAAGTGTTGTAATTTGTTATTCTAGTAGATAGTAATGTAATTATTGGAGAACGGTATCTAACACACTTCAGCGAAAATTGTTTTCCGCAAACTCTCACTAGCAGGAAATAATTATGCTCCTCTCCAGTTTAATTGTTTGTCTGTTTTGTCCATGATTGGTGTCATGCTAACAGACCAATGGGCATATTATTCAACACTTTTTTTACCCACTAAATCTTAATGATAATTTTTCCCCCCACTTAATAACTTGTTTTATGTTTTATCCCATTTAATGTGTAATGTAACATATTTATGCCTAAGATAATATGTTTTTTTTATAGATATTCTGTAGTATGTTACTACAGGTAAAGAAAGAGTAATAGTCCAAAACTGGATGTATCTTTTTTTTTTTTTTTTTTTTTTTTTTAATGCTAATGTGTTTATAGTAACCTTCTAAAGTTTCTGGAAATAACTTCAAGGTAGAGAACTCCTGAGCTTTCATCATTCCCTTTTCCTTCCTGTATTAGTGTTCATTTGAAAATACAGTACAGATTGAATTCATTCCTTTCACCTTCTCTTTGCTATGTTTTTCATCTCTACAGTTCAGCAACTTCCAGTTTTCTACTTTCTTAAAAAATGTTTGCACTGTTTCATCTCCAATAGTGGCCCTAGCTATCAGACAGCCCAATACAGCTTTAGGCAGGGTACTACATTTCCTACATCTTTTTTTTTTTTTTTTCTGCTGCTGCTCTTTTTGGTTTGGTTTCTTTTCTGTTTTATTTTTCCTTCTCGTTTATG
The DNA here is from genome assembly GCF_964035555.1 of Netta rufina. Taxonomy (NCBI): domain Eukaryota; kingdom Metazoa; phylum Chordata; class Aves; order Anseriformes; family Anatidae; genus Netta; species Netta rufina. The sequence goes on along the minus strand of NC_140128.1, from coordinate 8,608,377 downwards.
GAGATGCATCTGAGATCTGAGACAATATTTTACTACAGGTGATTACTGCTACCTCTCAACCATTTTCATTCATATACTTTTTTTTTTTTTTTTTTTTTTTTTTTAATGGCTATCACTAATATTTGCAACTTCTGTAGACTAATGATAGTTTTCTGTATTTAATAAAGCCAGCTTTACTTCTCTGTGTATGTCAATCTTTATTTATTTTATGAAAACTTCAGTTGAGGGCCTGGAATTATATTTGTAGGCCTATTATGACCTTCTGGAAGCAAGCTGAATGCTTCTGTAATGTAGTCTACAATTGAAAACTTACAGTAATTGCCAGCATCCTGTACTATATTTGCACAGAATTTTTGCCTCAGTGACTACTTCAGCAGAATTAGGTGATTATTTTGGTGATTGCTTACAGTTACAGAAATTTAGGGAGTATGTTACTCAAAAGAAGTAATCTAGTTAATAGTTGCTCCCAAAAGGTGTTTTGTAATAGCATACTAATGTGCACTCTTTGTTTTCAGAGGAATATTTTAAATACATGTGAAACATAAAATGTGGAAAAAAACTGATCTTGCTAGCTCCCATAACCAGCTTTATTACATTTCTTGTTTTAAACGTTTGTTTTAACCCCTTGGGATCTCTGACATTTTAAAGAATTATTTTTTTGTCACTTGTCAAAAGAAACTGAAATCTTGCAGAAGTTTGTCATGTCAAAGACTGTAGCGCTCTGTTTATATCCTTTAGTGTAGGACACTAAATAATAATTCCTTAATAATTCACCAGTTAGTTGTGTGCTGCTGTGTAGTTTCTTTGACCTTCAAGAAGAGGCACATCTGTACTCAAAATTGACATTTTTGTCAAATCTGCTCATTTACGCAAAACTTTCAGCAGTGAAGGAGTACCTATCTGAACCTTTTATTCTTATATGTTCTCATTCTCAATTTAGGCAAAAACTAAGTTGTGCTTTGATAGTTGAGGGAAAGAGCTTGTAGCTTACAGGATTAAACATTTTTGGAAAAGATCAGGACCCTTGTAGCACATGGTAGTTCGTTTAAAATGAACAAAACCAAACAAAGCAATATGTGTAAAAGATTATTCTGTAACCATTAATCACTAAACCACTATATGCAAAATGTTGTTCTGCAAAGTGACTTCAATGTATTTCTGTTTTGTACATCTGCATCTTTCCTTTTACATTGAAAACCTTCCAGAACCAGAACTGTCCCTTAATATGTCTCCCCCTCCATTTTTTTTTTTTTTTTTTTTTTTACTGAACCTAAATAAATGGCCACTTGTCTATTTTAACTTGATTCAAGAATTCATAGGTGTCTCTGACACTTCATAATCCCAAGAACATTTGGGTTGATGCAGGTTTCCTAGTTGTCCTAGTTGTACATAATTTTTTTTATTTATTTTTTTTTTACTGAAAAAAAATGTTATGTGGATATATAGTTGTGCATAGTCTGAAGACTATAAAGTTGCTCATAGTTTGTGTGCAAGTGTCACTTCCCAGCAATATTGCCTAGTTTCCTTGAGCTGACTTAAGGCAATATGTTGAAATGGAGATAGAGACACCTGTCATTACTTTTATACATATACATATACATATATATATATACATATATATATATAAAATTCTGTGATCAATTATATTCTTTGCATTGCTATGTCATTAACAGAAAAACATTTTTTAGTTTGTTTGCTATGTGACATTCTTCATAATTATAGCAGAAACCATTTTAGAGAGTTTTTTGGTGGAGCATGTGTGTTGGTCTGGAAATGGAGAAGTAAGGTCCTGAGATTGCTTTGGGAATGTGGAGGTTAAGTTATGAACATCTAAAGCCTGGACACCATACCAGATATTGACAAATACTCAAGAAAAATTCTGTATTGCAAGTACAACTTTTGGTTGTAGCTTTACAAGCTATTAATTACTACTGTAAAGCAAGATCTCTTTAGCTTGCAATGCAGGCTGAAATCCTCTTAAGCTGTCTGTCAATAAGGAAAATACCCATTGTCTCACATCTTGTTTTCATGAATGATCCCATGTGGCATATTCATGTCTAAATTAATGGATGAAAGACTTTTTTTTTTTCCCCACTGCTCTCTCCAAGTTTCATGCTGGAGCTTACAATAAATATGCTGATTTCAAAACACCATAAATTCTGAGTAAACAAATCTTTATAACCCTTAAGTTCTGTTTATTTTAGCTTTTTTTTTTTTTTTTTTTTTTTTCCCTGAAAACTATTTGCATTTAATTGTGAAATTTGGACAACAGAAATTTGTCTGTGAAATTTGGACAACAGAAAGAGCAACATATCCTGAAAAACATAAATAAAACCTGAGATGTTTTACTTTAGCTACAAGATGCATGTTGAATTTTCCTTGGTTTTCCTTATTTTGCTTCTCCCACTTATTGGAGACTAAGCTTTGGAATCTGGCTGAAGAGTGAGAATGTGCTGTTCCATCTTTTTGCATGAAATAATACCATAGGTGCCAAGTGGTAGGAGCTCACTACTTTTAAGGATACCCATGTATGATATTGAATTACGTGTTACTTGAACAAGGTAAAAAGCAGGATTTTAAATTTGTGATGTTGTGTGGGTAGGGAATTCAGTAGTTAAACATGCAACTATCATAAATCTTAATGTGAACTCTGGAACTAATTGCTAGGAATGATACATAATGTGCTCCACACTAACTAAATGAAAGCGAAGTATTTTTCTGTGCATGTTGACTTAGCATGCTTAAAGTGTGATTTAGTAGTTTAGGAGGTATATTGGTGATTTTTTAGGACTATTATGTAACTTTTCCTAGCACCTGGAGAACATGGAGAGGAATAAAATCTCCAGCATATCAAATGAGGTAATGAAACACCAGGCCTCTTCTAGCAGTACCTGGGGCTTTTTTACATTCCACCAAAGCGCGTGTTCAACAAGCAACAGATGTAGATTATATCATCAAACAGGATGCTTATTTAGAATGAATGTTCATATAACAGTTTATTGTTTGAGGCATTTTTCCTGGTCTGTTATGCATCTTATTTTTTTAATTGGTAGTGGATAACTGGAGTTTTGTGTCTCTCTTATTTACCAAAGTATTGCAAGTATGTTTATGGCAACTTTTTTTTTTTTTTTTCTTTTTTTTTTTCCTGACAATTCACTCTACCTTACCCCCTAACATTTCCAAAACCTCCTGCTGTTAAAGAGTTTGTTGAATGTGTAGGTACTTTGCATTTGAGGAACTGTATTAAATTCCATGGTCAGAAAGTCTGTATTACATAATATGTATTTTGAGAGAGTAAAAATTGCTTTAATTGTGTAGTAGCTGTAGTCTTGTCTCAGGTGTCTAAATAGAGAGAATTGTTTGAAAACACTAAAGACAAGGATTTCGTAGCTTTTTATTTCCATGGAAACTGTGTCGGATGTTATATCTTTCTCTTGCTTTTAATTAGACTGTTTCTTTCCTCTTTCTTCCTGGTTTTCATTATAATCATATGTAATTCTGTGGCAACATCTTATGCAATGAAGAGTATTAAAGTAAACATCTGCAAATAAGTACAAATGCTCATTTTGCTTAACAGGTTAGTAATGAGTGAACTGGTTGACTGTGACAGTTATCTAAGTAACTGTCTTATAAAATAAGCCAGCTCTATATTTTTCTTCCATCTCAAAAACAAACAAACAAACAAAACAAACAGCCAAATACAGCAATAACGAAAGGACTTTTTCAGAATTATATGGTGCTTGACTGCTTGTTCAACAAAATAGGCACAAAAAAGGATGGGGGGTGGGGGGGAGGCACAAGAAAGGACACCATTGTAGTTAGGCCTAGAGGATCTGTGAAGAAAAGTGTTCTGGGGAGGGAGTTCCTGAGAGAAGTCTAAGTTTTGAGTGTAACATAAAGAACAGTTTGACTGGTTTGGATATGAAGTTGTAAAAGAGCGATATAGGATAAGAATGGATCATTATAACAGAGAGGTCCAAGTAGCTGGCTAGTGAGGTGATACAAGGGAAGTAGTTGAGTCGGTGAAGGACTTAAGGGCATATCGGATGAAGTCGGACTGGTAGAAATGTTCTCTGGAGTAGCCAGGGAACTATGACTAAGGTTCAGAAATCACCTTGTTTTGATATGTTGTAATTACAAACCTAAGGAAGTTATTCCAGACAAGACTGATTTCTGTGTGAGAAATTAAGTTAACTGTCAACTTAGTGACAGCATAAAGCTTGGGCTAAAATATTTTATCACCTATTTAAAAAAAAAAAAAAAAAAAAAAAAAAAAAAAAGTAAAGGGTTTCCCTAAGAAAAGGGAGAAACCAGTTAGTCACCTATAGGAAAAGAATACATTCTCTAAGAAATCGTGTATTTGCCAAAATGGTATAAGCTCATGCCCCTCAAAAAGAACTGATGTATAATGGAGATCAGTAATAGCTAAATAAATTGGAGAAAGTTTCTAATCCTGAAGTGTTTCTGGATAATGAGTTTGACGGTGTGTAAGCTTCATTAAGAATTGAGGCATGTGTGGCTCAGACGTTTGAGCCAAGAACACAAATACAAACACCCTGCATTCCCAGGGTGCAGTGACTAATACTTCCAGTGAGATCTCAGCATTCCCTTTATAGATCAGGTGTTAATGTACACTGACATTCCAACTTGCAGCACTGAAAATTAATATCAATATGATGGGCTAAATAAAGTATAACTCTAGGGTAGAAAATACTTTTGGGATGAAGGACAAGTATTTTAAAGCTTTGCTGCTAATGCCGAGATAAAGTCTTTGATGCTAAAAATAAGAGATGAATAGTCTTTAATCATGAGATTGTTATGATATGATATGTTCATATGCTATGTTATGATATGTTCAAGTGAAACAGATGACTGCAACAGTAGCTGAATTACAGAAATGAACCCATAAAACTAGGTTATGGACAGCAAGTTTGATTCAATTTTTCTCACTTACATGACTTCCTCCATCCTCCATAGTGTTCCCCCCTCCAAAAAAAAAAACCAAAAACAAAAACCCAAAACTCAGTGATATTCTACATCCCCAAGTAGCTTTCTAAAAGGTAGTTGATGATGGCATCTCTAAATAGGTTAAATATAATTACTGGCTTCAATCTTTTCTATTTGGAAATTATTCCAAAATCTGAGTTTATTTCAGTACTATGGAGACTTCCTGCCTTCTGTATTTTCCAACAGTTTCACCTGACACTTTCAAATATGTGTAAATTATACGCTCAGTCTAGAATTTTTTGCCTGAAGTTGTAGTAGAGCTCTATAGTGAAGTTTTCTGGTTTTGTTCATGGGGAATGACTCCTTTACCAATTCTGAAATCAAATTCTCTGAAATCAACTTGTCTCCCTTTGCCTGGAATATATCACGATATTTAGCCGTTGTTCACTCTTTCTCTCAGGTGTCCTCACATGTTGAAGATATGTATTTCTCCAGATGTTGGTTTATTTTTTCATGTTACACATTTCTGTTCATGTATTTAACTCTTTAGGTCCCCTTTGTTTCTTCTATTTTGTTGTTTATCTGAAGTCAGTAGATTTTTCTCTATGGATGATATTTTAAAGGCAAGTGAAGTATTAGCATGCTACATCGATTATTCATAGACAAGCTTAAGTACAAGTGGATCAGTAGCACATTTGTATTCGTGTATTTTCTTGTCATTCTTTTAATGTTCCTAAATATTTATATTCTTCATAAATCCACATGTGTGGTACTGTTCCTAGCCCTGATATCTCTTAGATGGTTAATAATATGTTGCAGATCTACTGTAAGATTATGTAAGTCATGTCTCTCATCAACAGCCTGCTAGGAAACTGGAGTTTATGAATTCAGTGAATAAAAAATGCTTCTACCTGTTTGGCATTTGGATATGCTAGTAATTCAATTTTAAGTAATTATTTTGCATATTTTATTTGAATCACAGCCCATGTCTGGATATCTTTAGAATAGATTTTTTTTTTTCCCCAGTGTTTTTTTTTTTTTTGATTGTAGAACCCAAAACCTTTTAGAGAAAAAGTGCAGGGAGGTGTTAACATGATATACTAGTTTGCATGTGAATTTTTTTATTTTTATTTTTATATACTATAGAATTCCTGTACTTGGTTAACTTTCATGGTTTCCATAAAAATTATAAATGGATGAATTTTGTCAGGTGTCAATAGCCATGATTCATTGAATTGTTAAGCCAAAGTATATTAGTTGAAAAGTTAGGTGTTAAAACACCAAAAATTATGGAACACAGTTTCATAAATAGTAGTTTCCTGCTTTAAGTGTATTAAAAAAATAGTTATTTACAGCCAGTAGGGCTTTAATCTGGCAAGTGAATGCAGAAATTGAAATGCAAGGTATGACTGCAAATGGCACAAACATTTTTAGCCTCTTTAAGATGTTTTATAGATTGCAAATATTCTCAGGTTTATGCTCGTTGTTTTGCATATGGTTCACCAAATACAAAGAAATAAAACTTTGCCTTAGTGTACATAATGAAATCCCAATTTTAAAAAGTTAATGCTGTTGTATTTTTATTTCTGCGAATATTTTGTTCATAAACACTTCATAAGATCATATATTTGTGAAGTTCCCATTGTAGTGAAGCTGCTGAAAAACTGTTAAATTTCATGTTATTGGTCTAACATGATTTAGAAAATCACAAATGTGTTGTCAGTTTTACATGACTTAGAAAATAACACACACGAAAAAAGTATACATGTGATACGAGATCACCACAGCTCTTTTTTTTTTGCTGGCATTGGTCTGGCAGTGGGAAAGGTTAATGTAGGTGACACAATTCCAATACAGTGGGACACTTAGGCACCTGAATGGTAGCAATTAAGCAAGTTATTAACATGGAAAAATATTTGCATTCTAGTTGATGTCAACAGTGTTATGGCAATTTATACCTGCTGCCTACATTGCCTTTCTGAGCACTCTTCCTTAGTGCACACCCCCAAAGTAGAGAGAATTCGTCATTCATTTGCATTTTGCTTATGATCAGATTGTCATCTTTCAACGACTGAAATAACAGTTTTTCTTCTGAGAAGCTTCTAGGGCTTCTAGGATATGGTAGCTAGTGAACAGGTTAATTTTCATTTTTAGTCTTCTCCATCTTTGATTTTTCTCTCCTCCCTTTTCTCTAGGTTTCCTCATTACTGAGGTTGGAGAACACCTCCAAGATCATTTGGTCCTACTGTCCCCCAGAAATTCATACTGAAGAGATTCAGAATGAATAGTTTTGCTAATTTATGCACTCATTTTATTGCATGGTCTCCTTTAATTGCACTTCTAGAAAGATTAAAAGGGGGTTCTCACTAGTTCCTCAACCTGCACACTGTTGCATGCATTCTTAGCGAGGAGTTCCAACAAACATATCTTTTTGGCATATATTCACAGTAATAAGCCAGAAGAGAAAAAAAGAATGCATCATTGACAAATCAGATGGGTGGAAATGTCCCACTGCTATGACGTGGGCCTAAGTTACCTGCCCAGTTAATGATTACCTACATGGCTGTCCAAAACAATTTTGTGGTGATGCAGACATAACCTTCTGTTTCTTATGGAGGATCTTGGTTCATCTTCTTCTTGAGGTATTAACTTCCTTCGCTTGCACCTAGTTAGAACAATATGTTCTGAGGAGTTTTTTTTTTTTTTTTTTTTAACAGTAGAAATGCAGGAAACCTGGTTCTGATTTCATTGACAGTAGTGTAAATCATTGTGCCCAGCTGAAAGCAGTAGACTTCATTCTTCTCTCACGTCTGTCACTTTTAGAGACAGCATGCCTGGTTTTCCCATTTTCCTCTCTTGTGCTGGCATAAAAGAACTGTGCTGGGAAATGAGGTTGTTAATTTTGAGGAGAGCAAAAGGTTTTCTTCCACATGTTCACATGCGCTGTAATATTGACTCTTCATTTTACAAATGTCACAGAAAAAAGTGGCTGCTGAGATATTTGAACCAATTACGTTATATTCTAACTAATCAAAACCACCACGTATACTGGCAAATTATTATCATTTCCAAAGTAAGGTAAATCAAAAATACTCTTTTATTATACATAGCACTATTTTAGTCTACAAAACTTGATATATTTATAGGCATGGTATTATGGTCTTTTTGACAGAAAATCAAGATTTAGTGACTCTCCTAAAAGATTTGTTTCCTTGTGCCTTTTTTTTTTTTTTTTTTTTTTTTTTTTTTTTTTTAATGGGATGTTCCAATAAAGAGACAATCCAGACCAAATATGTAGAATTGTTTGATAAATGTCCTATGACTTTTTGTTTCAAGTAGCTAAATTTTTGGGTTTTGTCTTCGGAGTTAAACTATTTATGAACACCTGAGACCTTCTAAAACAAGCTTATATGTCTGTATTCGTTTACATATTTATATTTTGCTAAACTTCATTAGATCCTCATGTCACACAATAATGATCTCTTTTATATCTGGCTTCCTAACCTTGATGTCCTCTAGCAATCTTAATATTCACTGGCCTGGCCTGTGGATAAAAGAAAACATAAACTACCGAGCTCATGTTCAGGCTCTAGGTTCTCTTTTTATTCTTGAGGGAATTCACATAATAGCAATTCCATGTACTTGTCAAAGTTCACAAGCACGTGTAAAGCAATATTTGTGTCACTAGCTGTCACTGTTGCAACCTGTGCAATAGAATTATTGTTAGGGTTACATGAGGACTTGCATTGTGTTGTTTTCCCATGACCCTTACCTTTCTTTTCCCCAACAAAGACCAGCTGATCCAGTATGTATGTTGTGTGGGAGGCAAGGGGGAAGCAGCAGAGTTAAGCAATTTAAGGGTGTGTGTTCGGTGGGTTTTCTTTGGTTTTATACACCTCTGCTCTTTTTTTGAGGGGTGGTCACCCATGACGAGGAAGCAGTAGCTGTGGAAAGACTTCCTGATCTTTTTTATGGGGGAAAAGAAGCTGTTCAGTTTGAGACTAGAATGATCAGATGGTGAATGTGATTGAATCAAAAGTTTTAAGGATACTTATCTTTCAGATAACCCCATTCTTCAAATGGAAAGAATCAGAGCATGGGGATAGGATGTTTAATACAAATGGCGGATGTTTGTTTAGGCAGAATAGTATTTTTAGAGTAGCAGTGGACAGCCTGAAACATTAAAGTGATGTTTCTTTCTTCTCTTACATGTCTTGAAATTTCTTCTGCTCTTTTTTTTTTTTTTAATATAGTAGGGTTGTTCTGCCAAAACATCCACTGTAAATGAGTTCAAAGTGTCTAGTTGTTTTTTTTTCCTTGTGTGAAACTTGATCTGCAAAGTCAGTAAGTCTGCTATAAATTGATGTTAGGAAGCAGTTTATGCTTCTCAATTCACAAATTTCTTAGTAAGCTTGGAAGTTTGGGGGTAATCCTCAAATTTTGGTTTGCTTTTCTCTTTCTTTTAGAAAACTTACCTAAGTCTTGAAACTGTTTTTTATTTGTAACAGTCAGAGAAGGTTGCTTATCTTCTTTCTTTATCAGCTATGAGAAAATGCTTTCCACTTCCTTATAATCCAGGGATAACTCTATTGTTCTTGACAGCTAGCAACATTGGAAGAGATTATAAGAATGCAGTTTTTGCTACTGTGATGTAAACAGTCAGGTAAACAAGCAGACCTCTACACCAAAACACGTCATCTCATGGTGCATGAGGTACAGAGATGGTGTAAGGCTGATTCCAAGTGTGTTAGTCTCACATTTAAAGCATGAGACTTGACAAGTCTGATGAATAAGTTAAAAGTGTGTATGGTAAGATTCAGATGGTTGTTTGTTTGTTTGTTTGTTTGCTTTTCCTACCTATGCAAACAGAATTCAGAACTATTCAGTGCACAACTTACTCAAATGTGCCTGGTTCTCCTCCATCAGCATGAAGCTGTTCTCCAGGGATTAATGCAGGCGTGAAGTCCCTTGTAAAAAAAAGGTCTCATCTGTTTGATTTGGTAGTGTTTTAACAGAGCTGATACCAATAGATCAACCCCTTTAAACAAAGTAAGACAGAGTAGAATCAGAGCATATCGCTCTTCTTCCAAGCAATGTAGCCATATATAAATAACTTATGCAGCTTATTCATTATTTCTAGAGTTGTTATTCTTGGCAATGGTCTGTACTTGGTACCAGATAATAGATTTGCTTTAAATTGCTTTGCCTTTTTTTTTTTTTTTTTTTTTTTTTTCCCTTCTTATAGTAGCTCTTGCTGCCAGAACACTTCCCCCTGCCCTCTACTAGTCTCTTGCAAATACTGGTTTGATGCTCTTTAATGTACACAAATTGCTATTATGAAATTTTATCCGGCTTTATTCATTCAGGAATGTTATCATTGTTTTTGTCTGTTCCCATAATAGTGTGGACCTGCACCTTTAAAATGTGCTTGTATCCATGTGTATGTGTCAGTCTAAAATAGCCTCCCAAAGTTGTTGTAAATCTGTGATCTCCATTCTCTGTCCACTTCAGCCTCTCTGGAGAGGAGGCTGTGAATGCCTTGGACACCTTGGTTCACTGAAAGTACATCAGGCCCCACAGTTTTGCAGTGTGAGAGCCTTAGGGATGAATATACTCGTGGGCTGTTCCAAAGACTTCGATATCATGGCTATTTAGCTTGTATTCCTGTATTCCTTGTAGCTCTTGGCATTTCTGGTAATTAACCCCCAAATCGCTGAGTTGTTGTCACAAAGCTCAGCTGCGGGTGTTAACATTGCTGAATTGATTGTAAATACATTTAAGATATGTATAGGATGTGAAAATTTTGCAAAGTAATACTCTGTACAGTAGCAGATACCTTACCTGTTTGGTATGCTCTAGATGCCACTTTTCCTGTTTAGCTATCTGTACCTACTGCTCTGTCTGCACGTTTATAAGAAACATTCAGGCAATGTTTGTGTCAAGGTAGTTTACCTCAGATGATGTTGTCAGTTCCCAGAGAGCATTTCTGCCTTAACTATACATTTATTCAAGAGTTTACAGGTCAGAGAACATCCCAGAAAGAGAAACGGGAGGGGGGGGGGGGGGAGGGGGGGGGAGGGAATGAGGGGGGAGCAGCTTTTCTTTCCCCTGAACCTATTAACTTGTTTGCTAGGTGGAAAAATAAAACCCTCTGCTATCATCTATGCGTGTGTAACAGTGCCATCTAGTGAGTTTTGTCTTTACGGTGAAAAAAAAAATAAAAATCAGTAGATTTGGTTGAATAGAAATTCACTCTTCATCTATTCACTGATCAGCTGTATGGAAACATCAGTACTGTGTGTGTTTGTATTCTCCAGATATTATCTTTCTCACACATATTAGCCTATGAGTATTTTATGTTTGTTTAGGGTTCTAATATCTGAGGTGTTTTCTGATTTGGTACATTTTTTAAAAGCTGGTTTTGGCTGTTTGTCTTTGAAACAAAGTGTGTTAGGTTTACTTCACATTGACATAACCATAGCTCTCTATGCTTCAATACTAAATAAAAGAACAAATTCTGTCAATGTGCTGTTTCGCTAAAAGCTGAGCAAATCCAGGTTTTAAGGAAGCATTTTTTTTGAAGGATGGTTCTTCCCTCCTTCAAACAGAAATAAGCAAAGAGCTCAAATAAGATGACTGACAGATAGAAATGTCATGAAACCACAGAGCACACAGTAAGAAAACTATGAAGAAACAAGTCTGATAAATACACACAAACATACAACAACCAGCAGGTACATCATAGAGCAAAATAGCCATCATAAATAAGGTGTTCCACATTGATGTTGCAGTCTCCTCAAAGGTGTGTCTATTGAAATTAGCTAAATAAGTAGAACAAGCACTACAGAGTCTAGTGCTTCATGCTACTGAAAGGAAAAACAAAAACCCTGAAAAACACATTTAGCTTTGATACCATGAACAAAGAAATTAATATTAATTCTGATCTTTTCAATTCACCTCAGCGTGGATTGGATACTTTCTGAAACAAGAGGGGTACAGTTAGAATCAATATGGATCATATCAGATACTGACTGATCCAAATAGATAAGTGGACAAAACACTACAACAACAAAATGGGAAACCCACGAGTGTTTTGGCAGGCTGTGGCCTCTCACAGTCCAAGTTAAATATCAGTGCTCAGACGGTATGAACAAGCTCACACAGGTGGAAAGATAAGATCTATTGTAGAAATAGATTTTATCTTTTTTATTGTAGCAGTATTTATTATCTAAAAAGTCCGTCTCAGGAGTATTTTGGTTTCTAAACATGTATGCAGTTCAAAACATTTCATTAGTTAATGGATCAGTTACTTTTATTCATTTACTTTTTCTGTATCCACAGTTCGTGCATTTCAGTTGTGTTTTAAAACAAAACAAAACAAAAAAAAGTTTTTGCGGCTTGGACTATTGTTTAAGACTTCTTGTACCCTGCCCCCTGAGAAGTGGGGAGTGTCTTGTTGGGGACTCAGTGATCTACATTACAAGAGGGAGATCACATTTTGTAACTGTCTACAGGATAGATTGCAACAGTTACAGATATGGCATTTGGCTGTTTGAAAAGCTTTTGTCAAGTTTACTCAATTTGATGCCTAAAAATGATTTTTAGGTCATAAAAATGGAAGGTGGGGAAAGGTTAATTATAGGAAGTTCTTTGTTTTCTCTTATTATTAGAGGTCTGAAGTACCATTTGTCAGTAATACTTTATTTTCCTTTTGCTGTTTCTTTTTTAAGTTTTAAGCCTGTACTGTCTCAAAGGAGGATTAAAAAAAAAACAAGTGGGGGGACATACACGCAATGGTTGCTGTTTAAATGGAAGACATGAGGCTGTTCCATCAAGGGTAGTGATTCATCCTTCTGAAGTTACCTACCTGTAAGAATTACAAACAGGGACTTAATTTTCTGCAGTTCTTGTACCAAGACCCATGGCTGCCCAAGCCTGTGTTCTGATTAGTTGAAATAATCTAAGAAACTGAGAAGGAAAAACAGTTGGACTTGATTTAGATGAGAGGAGAAACAGCCTTTCCTCTTTCTGAGAGTTTAACTGAAACTGTCAGCCAAAGCAGTTTACTAAGGCTCTAATGGTGGCTCTACATCCTCACAGTGCAACAGCTTGTGGTCAGTTTGTTTTAGTGTGTATTGGGTAGAGTTTGGATTTTAAAGGTGAGAGGTTTTTCTTCAGTGGAGGACCTACTTCTAAATGGTGTTAGCTGTGTATCTATGCTTTATGAGTATTATGCTAAGTGTTTGTTGTGAAGGACAACCAAGCTGGGTGGATTTATCAAATTATTGTCATCAACAGTTTTCTGATGGCTTTTCTATTGATTAAGGGCTGTTCGTAAGGGGATATATAATGAGATCTGCAGGAACAAGAAATCTAGAAGGCATTGCTATAGGCAAGTGAATCACCTTTTGGGTTGACCTTTTGATGCTCTCCTCAGTGCAGGAAATGTGTTTAAACAGTGATGAGTAAGCTGAAATGATTGGCACTTCCAAACTTGTTGCTGTAAAGAACATGTTTTCTACTCCATTAAATATTGATTTAGAGAACAGATTTGGTGATATTAGTACACGAAAATAATGTTTTTAAAACTAATAAAAGGTCTTACAGTCTATATAGTTCTCACCAACTTTTAGTTCTGTTACTCCTTTTAAAATGTTTTCAGTTACTCTTTTTTTTAAATGCAAGTTTTGTCCTGAAAATTAAGAAGGTGAAAGCAATTAGGATGCTTTTTCATAATTGCTTGGAAAAGTAATGTAAATCAATGGTAGATTTACTTTCTCTCCTTAGACGTATGAATAACAAGCAGAGTAAGATGTCTCTCTTAAATCTTATGTTCTTTTTTTTTTTTTTTTTTTCCTAAGCAGAACCTGCATCAGAATGAAAGTAGGTAAGAAAAATAAAATTAAAAAAAATAATAATAATAATAAAAAAAAAAAGCCGATAAAGGATTTGACCTTATTTTTAGATTAGACATTTCTTTTCTGGTCTTTTCTAGCTGTATTTTGTTGGCTGTGTGAAGGATTTCTTCAAAAAATTGTTAAGGGATGAATACATTTTAAGGTACTTCATGCCCTTTATCTCCGTGCCTAAGTATTTAGGCCTAATGAAAAATGATGGTGAATATTGTACTGTTTCTAAGCCTGGGATGTTTTATATAAATTTTTATAGCTCACAACAGGCTATTGAAGTTTGCAAGAGAAGATGATCTGATGTGTTAAAATGAAACATCAAATATTACAACTATAAACAAGAATATTTTGGAAAGAAAAGAGCACTACTGAAAGTAGTAAGGAGTATGTTTCAGCATAAGAAGGTGCCAAGTTTGTAGTGCTGCTTTATGTGTAGCACAAAGGTGAACTATTTGTATTCTCAGTGTTCCTGTATGTTTAACTTGAATTTGGTATGTCGCCAGTTATTTTTACTTGTTTTACATTTCAAATTGAACAGAGATGAAGGAAAGAAAATTATACTTGAAATCATCATACGTGGGACTTAAGATTCCTTCTTTTCTTAGATAATTGAAAATTCTGTCTGAAAGCAATACTGGGTTGTATTTTACTAGTAGAAACTCCACGAGTGAGATGAAGTCATGTTTCTGTTATGTAGGTCCTGCGAGTGCCTGGATTCTGTCCTGACCATAACCCTGGTGATCCAGGAATGTACGGAATTCCGAGTAGACCTACCCAGAGAGAAATTTTGCAGTAGATAGTATAAGGTTCTGCATTTCCTCTTGAGCTAGCCCGCTTCTTCAGTTTTATAGCGTTGTAGAGGAACAAGTTCATGCTTTGAAAGAACTGAGATAATAACAGTTTAAGGGATATTTTATTGTTGTTGTAGCTGTTGTTTTTAAGAGTGGAAAGTAGCACATAAGTAGTATGTTCCTCTCACAGGTGTAGAGCATTTAGACTGTACCGCTAATACCTGAAAAAGTAAAATAGCTAGTGTGTTCATCCGAGTTACTACCACATCACTAATTCTGTTCTATACATAGAACAAAACTTTCTAGAACTTTCATAGAACTTTCTAGCACTACAATCAAACTTTAAAAGGCAAAAGAGTTTCAGGTTTTGTGGAATCATTTTCAGAGTTCTTGCAGCATGTCACTATGAATGAAAGCTACCTTTGTAACTACAGTGTTCAAATTTAAAGCTATATAAGGAGGACTGTGACTTAGAATTTTTTAAACATCTAGAAATATTTTTCTGGTTATGAAAGGTCATAGTTTTTGCCCCTGCTAGCTTTTCAAAAAATATTTTTTTCCATTGCTTTATGTAACTCACTCTGTGTGTGAGAGGGAGAATCAGGGTGTTAGTAAAGTATTTTCCTTATACAAAGCACTTGAAGTTGTTGTTATGTTTTACCGAGTCTCACAATTCAGCTGCTGTTATTAAAATTTTCAAAAATCATCTATAAACTTACGTCTGGATATATGTTTCCCTATTCTAAATAAATACAATATAATGAAAATCTAGGATGTTACATTCTAAATAATGTTTCTCCATTCTAAAAAAAAAAAATAAATTGAATAAAAAAAAAATTCAGAGTTCACTGGAAATACTTTTAGTTTGTATTTCCTTTTCATGGTGCCATTTAAGATTATTAGGGTTAGCCAGTCCTTTTTCTGGAGTTCATGATATTTCATTTGTAATGTGAATCCAAGCCAATTTCCTGTATTCTGTTTGTGCTAGTAGACGATGGTGACGTTCAAAATTTGAAATAAGTCTGCTCCCTATAAAAGGGGGGAAAAGGACGCAGTCAAGTATACTTTTACTTTGGTGTGTAACGCACCAGAGAACGCACCAGAGGCAATATATTAAGACTTTGGCGGGGAGGAGGGTGATAATTCAAAATTATGGAAAAAAGTGTTAGAATGGGCGCCTGACTGAAACTTTGTCCTTGAGAACCCACTATATTAAACAGATGGTGAATTGATATTTTAGAGGCATATCTTTAGTGGAGAAAAATAAAAACAACATAGAGCCAACTTCTATGCTTAGTTGTAACTTGTCGACCTTTGGGTATATTTCATTAGGACAAATCTCCTTTATTTCAAGAGTCCACGGATTCTACTGGGGGAAGTCCCCTCCCTTGACCATTTTATCAAGGCAGCTGAGCCTCTGTTCATCATTCTACTGGCAAAACCACAGGGCAGTACATATTGAAAAAGGATGCTGTCCGAATAAGGGTCTTGAAAACCATATTAATTATTTACACATTAGGGTTTGTTTTCTTGTTTGTCTGTTGGTTTCAAACAAAGGGAGAGGGGAGAAGTTAGAGTCCAATATTTCCAAAAATATATTTTTCTCCAGCTATTTAAATGGGAAGTTGACATTTCAGCTAATAAACTAGATGTGCTTTGGTGTGATACTGTGGTTATATCTCACATATGCATGCTATCAGAGAACTATGTATATAGTTTAGATCCCTAAGCATTATTCACCTTGCCAATTCTTGTGTAATTCTCAGAATAGTTATGGATATTTCTCTGAAAACCCAATATAGCCCAGTATTCATTTCTGGTTGAAAGTCAAGTAGTATGTACAGCATTACAAGAAAAGGAATTCAAAGTGAATCAGGAAACCGATTTGTGTTGCTGGATAAATCTGCTTGTAAAGTCATGCAATTTTGTAAATTAAATTCTGAATGCTACATGCAACTTTGCTTGCTTTGTTTCAAAAAAGGAAAAAACTCCTCATAAAAACTAGGAGGGGAGGGAAGAGAAAGGAGGAAAGAAAAACTTCTTAGATAAAACTAGGAAGGAAAGTCCTTGATTGGTTAAATGTATGGATCATCTGTCATATAGTTTGTAATGTGAATTAGAATAGTTTACCATTCTACAGTTCGGAGAAAAGATAAGAGGAAGAGAAGAAAGAGGGATATGCAAATATGCAAATTGATACACCAAATAAAATGATGAGTTTGTAAATCATTCTATAGCTAGTGGAAGAAATTATATTTGTAGAACCCATTAAAGGATGTGATTGAGACCAAAAATGTAAAGGGATTAGGCAAATTTATGGGCTATGTATAGTGAATTACCTATTAAGTGTGATGGTCCGGACAGAATTTCCAAGTTCTGCAAGTCTCTAAGCATCTCAGCGCGTAACACAGAGGCTATTATTGTATGTGCACTCTGATCTTCAGCTTCTTCAGGAAAGCATTGATGACTACTATTTTTGGATTAAGCAGACCTAGACTTAGTAAATTTGTTCATATGTTCTTACAAGATGATGATATAATATTCCAAATATCTGTTCTGTTGCATCTGGGAAAAGTTAACATGCTTCAGAGACTACTATACCTGATTTGAAAAAAACGGAATTGGATGCAGAAAAAGATATAGTAGAATGTATCTATTTTAGTATTATTTTCTAACTTATTTACCATTTCTTTACAATGTTTTTCCCTTCCACTTGTGAAGAAAAAAAAAAAAAAGTGTTACTTGGTATTTCTGAGTGTTTGCAATTATTTAGGTAAAATGGTACATCAGCGTAAAGTGAATAAACAGTGTTAGTCTTACTATTTCCATTCACACTATTCAGGTTTATTTCATTCGAGATGTCTATGATTTGTTGTTACCACTTGAATGTTTTATTTCTTCAGGGGAAACATAGTTCTAGAGCAAGAAGCCTCCAGAGCCTGCAAGCAGGAGGCGGAAATAAGTGGGCTGATATTGAGAAAAGCACTGTTGATTGACACGATATATTGGTTTAGAGTATATTAACTTATCTCACATTTTAGAGAGTCAAAATTAGCTCAGGGACATGTTTAGAATCCTAACACCCGAGCAGATGGAAAGCTCCCTTCCTTCCTCCTCCCCTAAGATCACCTGGCAAAGAGTGAGCCAAAGCTATAAAGGTGTTTTAGAAAATTTTATTTCGTTCTGCAAATTATTTTTTTTACACTTCTCAGAATAGTTAGCAGCTTTCCATAAACCAGCATACATCTTCATAGTTTTTCTTGTTTCCTTACCAGAAAAAAATAATAAATCAAGAGTAGAGTTTATTTTAATTACAGTACGTACAGTATGTCATGGTCTAGTGCGTCAAGCATTGCTATTTTGTCTCTGTGCTTAATTCCAACTTTAGACGGACATACATCATAAGTGTAAACACCTGCCTAGCTTCATTAAGGATGGTAAAAATATCCCATTGTGGGAGGATCATAAGCTGTGTTTTAGGCAGTTTGTGTGTGATCTCTGACAAGAACATACCGTGCTACATCTTTCTCACTGTCTGTATTCTCCTTTGGATGAGAAATATGTGATTCTCTCTCTATCCCTGGCCCCAGCATGCGCACGCACATGCGTATGCACACACGGAATATTTCAGCAGTGCATGTAGTAACGTAAAATTTTGCAATAATCACAATTCTTATGGAAACAACTTACATTTAAAATAGAAATTAGCTTAAGGCTTTGATATTTATAGAGGTCATTTCCAATATTTGCATTGCTGCTATATGTTTAAGAAATACAAATATATGTTTTTAAAAAGTGGCAGTTTTACTTTCATTAGAGAAAAGGTGCACTTAGTCATTAAAAAAATATATTAAAATTATTTATGGATGCAAACATGAAGAATTTACAGACAGTCCTATTTCCTTGTCATGTTTTTGTCTTTTCTTCAATCTTGTCCTCCC
The DNA here is from genome assembly GCF_964035555.1 of Netta rufina. Classification (NCBI taxonomy): domain Eukaryota; kingdom Metazoa; phylum Chordata; class Aves; order Anseriformes; family Anatidae; genus Netta; species Netta rufina. The sequence continues at coordinate 8,589,789 of NC_140128.1, read as the reverse complement.
CTGCCCCTGACGAACTCTTCCCATCATAGCTCTAGAGCTCTACAAACATTTACAGACAGATGAATTGGGATGGAAAAAAAAAGTCTCCTGACTCCTTTTGATTTCAAGAGACCATAAGCAAGCTTCATATATTGTAATACAGGGATTTATTTACTAATATGGCTTTCTTTAAGCCCAAAGTTTTCTCTCCTTAAAGTCAATATGAAAGAATTATGCCCTTGCTGATTTTACTATAATTAGAGTTAAATCAACAGTAAATGACCGTCTAGAGTAGAATAAAACCAATGCTTCTCTCTCAATAATATCAAAATGTGGAACTGTCAAAGTGTGAAAGTTTAAAATAATTTAAAAATAATTGTTCAAACAGAAATAAAATTGGATTCATTGCATGTTTTCAGTACTAATGAACATAAACCCATCTTGTCCTGAAACTCCTGTTTAAAGTTGCTCATCAGCCTTTGTGTGATCTTGGTCACGTAGGCCTTCATTTCTAGCCCACATTGCCTCCTACTCAGGACATTGTTCCTGCTGCTACAAAAGTCATAGCCCCTGCTGATTTCTATGGAACAACACTGAACATTTGAAATAGAATGGCGTGGATGCTTGTAAGAGGTGTATTGGCATAGCAGATGTGATAATTGGGATACACATCCTCTCAGCATCTCTCTTCCACTCGTTTCTTTCTAGATTGGCATTAGTGTCTTTCTGCAGTCTTGTCCATAAAGAGACCTCTTATTTTCATTTGTCCTCACAAAATTAGAAGTGCTGTAGTAGATATTTTCATTTCCCAAATGATACGGCCCATATAAATACCAAATCACTTTGAAATTCAGGCAGCTTGCGTTTTCTTTGAATGCTATGGAATATAATTTCAAAGACAGAAGTATTGTGTTTATCCACAGTATTAGCAGGCTAGTATGCAGCTCTTAGGATTTTGTGATTGGTTGTATCAGCTCCGGTGTCACGTGTGGACATGAAGACCAATGTCCTCTGCTCAGACAGTATGTTGATGTTAGAGGACAACAACCTCAGTCAGCAAGGAAGTTTTTCCCTTATTACATGTGACCTACTAGCACAGGAGTAACAGGCTTCTAAGGAGGGCAGTGCAGGGGCATGCACTCAGGCACGTATTCATGCTTGAAGAGCTGGGGATTCAAGCTCTAATTGTCTTAGCTGTTGATGGTTGGACTTGATCTCGAAGGGCTTTTACAACCTAAATTTACAACCTGTGATATTTTTAGCATGAGGGTTCTTGGTACTCAACTGATTAAAAGACAGGTTTGGATAGTTTTTGTTTGTTTGTTTTTTACTGATTTTTATTTTGCTTTTAAGTGAAAATATAAAATAAATAAATAAATGAATGAAATACCCTTCATGTGAAAGCAGTTGTGCCCTAAGAAAGTAGTGATCTGCAAGATACTCTATTCCAGCAATGTACAGCTGGGATCACCTTTGCTCCTCTGCCATGTATGATGTTTCCTATCCAGAAAGCTGACACTTGTCCTTCCAACCTGTGTTACTGATGCCTTAAAGCAGCGTAGTGAAAGTGCGTTTCTTACAGATATTTCTTCTTTTTGGGAACACACGAACTATTCTGATTTATTCTCATAAAAATAACTTCCAAGCTATCAGTTTTTCTCCTGGATTATTCCTTGAATGCTAGTTACTATAATTTCTGATAACACCTACACCTCTAAACAGAAAGTGCTATTTAATCTCTGCTGCATTAATTTAAAAATGAACAAACAGAGTGGCTGACCATCAAAAACTGGTATATTTATCAAAGGAACATGCATCCCTATTTTCATTTTTAGAAAAAGTGGAGCAGCTAACTGAAATCTTTTGACTTGATTATCCTTCCAGGTATGTTTGCTTTTCATATACAGAGGTCTGTGAGAAAAGACAAAGCAGTTGTTCTCATGTATCTCTAGGGAATGAGCATAGACAATTTAGAGAACTTGTTAGTGCTTGTTAGTAACTGAATCTGCTAATAACGACTGTTCTAGTGTGTCTGTCATCAGGTATAAAAGATTGTATTTTTAGAGCTAAGATAGTAGTTTCCTGGATCTAATTTGAGACTTGGTAAAAGGTGTTTTTTTGTTTTTTTTTTTTGTTTGTTTGTTTGTTTTAGATAATTGTATTTCTTTAGGAGTACAAAATGTGGTAGGCCCACTGTCTCAAAAAATTTGAAAGAAAATCAGGTCTGAATGAAGGATGTCTCACACAGCATGGTGGCCCATTTGAAATAGACTACAGAAATACTAGAGGATTTGACTTAGCTGTTCTTTCAGTGAATAACAGATAGGTAGGATTTGACAGGGGAATTACATCAAGTGAATTACACCTAGAAAACTCCCTGTACTTTGAAGAACATGAAGACCTTCAGAAACCTTATCAAACATCTATAAATAACCAACAGCTATTTTATTTTCTTCTTCTGCCTCTTTTTCTTTTTTCCAGCATGTCAAAAGATAGCCCGAAGCTGGTACGAAGTAGTCACTTACAGTACATACCTAAGTTATTATGGAGGAGTTGTTCTGTTACTCTGTTCTACTTTAATTGTGGTCCTACTTCGTTCTCTAGATCCTAGAGACAACTAATGCAGCAATGCAGTCCTCCACAGCTTGAGCCCCCTCAGTTCTTGTTGAAGCTAACAAGCACTGAGAGCACTTGGAGTTTTATAGGACCTGACTTTTGCTCATTTCAATGTTCATTGCTCAGCCTCTGTTCACTTTATAATGTGACTCATACTCTTAGGAGTATTCTTATAATTCCTTTTGATTTTCCCCCCACCTTTTCAGGTCATCATTTTAAACCTGGAAGATAAACTAACCTTGTCTTCAGTATCCAGTCAATAAATCTATAAAGTTAAAGAAATATAAAGGCAGCTCTAGGGATATATTCTAGTTTCTAGGTATCTCATCCTAATCTTTCCATGAGGGCTAAAAATGCTGAAGTCCTATCAAAATATGTTTTCTTTGATGCCTTCGTACACTGTTGAATGCCATCTGGGGGCAGGAAATATCCCGAAGACCTGAGAAATGGAGGTGGCTGTCATGTTTGATTTAGTTTGTGATTAGTGGATATGGGGAGTTAGAGTAGCAAAGAACACAATTTCAGACCACATAGCAGCCAGTTCTAAAACTCTCATGGTTTTTTTTGGTTATTGTTTTTAAAGATCTCTCTAAAAGGCAAAAGAAAAATGAGTTGATGATAAGGTGTTAAATGTGATTCAAATCCACCTTATTCTTTCTGCCTGATATTCAAGTTTTCCTTTGCTTTTGCCTCAAAGTATATTTTCAGTGTAAGAACAGCATATGCAAAATAGCATTTTTAAATTTGCCAAATGAACCTACTGTATTATGGAGGTTTTTCTTTACGTGATATTTAGAGATAAATTAAACTAGGCAGGTATCTACTTACTTTTGTCTAAGGACAAAAGAAGATCTGTAAGCGAAATGGCCTTTGCAACATACTGTGATCTCAAAGCTATTGGGAGTGATGTTAGATAGTGGAGGATCTCTGTTTGCTCTGGTGAATGTCCCTACTAGCATTTAGAAAAAAGATTTGAGAATAGATGATGGTTCTTGGTCTCTTACTGCTGAGTGAGATATTCAACTCTGAACAGCATGTTATGCTTTAGGCTGTCTGTTGATGGCCTCCTCCTGTAAAATTTTATTTTTGATTATTCTTTTTCATTTTTGTTTTTCTTTGGTCTCATCCTGAACTAGATTAGCATTACAAAAATTGTTGCTATGTCTCTGAACTTGGATATCATTTCTGAGTTGATTGCCCTTATTTCTTATATCAGAAACCTGAAATAGAAGAGGTAACATTTCCTTTTTGTTCTTCCCCCCCCTCCCACTTTCCAGCTTTTTTTCATTTTTGTCCTCTCCTTTTTCTTTTCTTTGTAGCAAGGTGAGAAATTACTGCAGTCTTAGTTCATAGTTACCTGTTGTGACAGGATCAAACTTAAGTTGTTGTACAAATCATAATTAAATCATTTTCTGAATTTTATGATATGGCACCTACAAAGGAAGTGAAAATACTGTAGAGGCACAAGCTAGAATTAACTTCTTATTAATGTTAATGTAAGATGGAATTAATTATGTAAGATGAAATTAATGTCAGGCAAAGAATCCACAAAATGGACACTGAACTTGTAGACAGGAAATCATGGCATGTGGCACCAATACATTGCCTTGTACAAACACATATCCCAGAGGCCAAGTAGTGACTGCCAAGAAAGTTGGTGGAAGTAGGAATGCTGATATGCATATTTCTACAAGACCTAATATAAAATAGTGTAGTTTACACTTTATAAGTTCTGCTTCGGAATGCTTAATTTAGCACAAAGTAATTTAGGATTAGGATTAGCACAAAATGAAACTTTCAAAGGCAGAAGAAGTAAAGGAAGTAATCATACAAGAGAACCTGAAGAAGCAGTTAACCTGTCAACTCCAAGAGCCAGAATTTACAAGAGGGAAGAGAGTTAGACTTACTCAGGCACCTTTAGGTAACAAAATTAGGGTAAAAGCTGTGTGACATATTTGTGTTATATTGCTAAATATAAAGATTTATATAAGTGATTAGATAATGAAAGATAGGCTCTTTCTCATGATAGCGTGCAACTGCTATTAACCTCATGTTCATGTGAGGCTCATGCTCACTGATGCGAGAAGGTTTTGTTTCTTTCTGATTCAATATCTAGACCTTGAATAAGATTTATTCTTTGTAAATTGGCTACCTGTAAGTCCTGAGATGTTAAGCAGAACTAAAAAATCAGTATTTAGAATCCTTAACGCTATTAAAGTTATACATAAAGTGTGTTTTTTTATGCATTGAATTCTTTAACCTTTTGCATTCTGCAGTTTAGTATTTTAAAGCCAGTCCTTTGAGACAACTGAGTTCTCTAAAGCAGCTTCCTTGAATTTTTGTTTTCCAACTCATTTAGAATTCAGCAATATAGATATCCACTGTAAGAATGCCATTTTTTTTTTTTCCTTTTTTTTAGATTATGGTAAATTTTACTCATGTTAGACAAGTTTTGTTATTTCTTTATTCATTTATTTATTGTTTTATTATTCTCTCTCTTTTAGAATCCAAAGGCAAGCATTTGAGGTATGCGGCTGAAGAGGTAAGAACAATTTTATTCATATTTAATAATACTTTTTTTACTGATATTTTTATACATTTAAAAAATCAATTATGAATATTTTCTGTATATCAAATAATCTTGCAAAAAATGAACTTTGTAGTCATAAGAGTTCCTTCAGTGCCAAGAGGTAACCTAAGGAAGAGGGAAAACATTTCAGTGTAATTTATTCAGAGTCTGAAGAAAAACAACTTCTAATTATTATTACACTTAAAATTAGAGGATAATTCTGTTGTTCTGCCCAGTATCAGGTAATATGCTGTCTTTGGCAAACAAAAACAATGATTTTTACTCTTTACTTATGCTAATGTAGCTGAGATTTTTTGTTGTTGTTGTTGTTCCCTGAAGCGTCCCTTGCTTTTAGAAATAATTTACATTGGTCATAAGAATTATAAATTGAAATCTTTCTTAGTTCTCTTCTTACAGTAGGATTAGATGAGACTTGGGGAATATTCAGATTTGTTCAGGGATGTAAATCAAGTGTACGCTTATTGCTCCAGAGCAGTCAGAATCCAATGTGTGATTGTCACCCACATCCAAGGTAGTCGGATGGAGGTGGAGTTAAAAACCTTTAGAAGTCTATGGTTTATTTGTGTGTGTGTGTATGCATGTGTGTGTGTATTATATTATATTATATTTATATATAAATATAAACTCTGGCTATAACCAAATTTGCTTATAGTGAATAGTCTGGTCTAAATCATTTTGGCAGAAGTGAGGGGTCAGAATTCTTTGCAGGGGTAAAAATGAGATTATGAGGATAGGAGAATTGAAAATTCATAAGCTGTTGAAGACTCATGTTGTGGAATTGTCTTCCACATGGAAGTCATCAGATAAAGCCTAGGAGTCCAGTTCACTCAGTAAGTATACTTATATATGACTTGCATATCTGTCTGACTTGTGTTTTGGATGTTGGATTTCTCAAAGCTTCAGCTGTCTTGCAAGCGAAGGAGTTTATAGATGGCTGGAAAAGGGATTTAGATACTTTTGAGTATCTAAATGGAACGATTAGGTTCTTGACAAGTCTGTGAAGCTGCTGCTAACCTACTAGGCAAGTATCTTCTAGAGAAGCCTGAGCTCTTTTCCGTCAACCTGTTAATACTGTTTGTGCATACGCATATGGCTCCTCATGTAGCTGATGTCTAAGCCTGGGTGTGATTCCCAGACTAATAATTCTTCTGACTATTGCCATCTCAATCCTTAGTCTGAAAGTGGAGATGGGCCACTTCTGCTGGCTGACCAGATGTTTAATACCTGGCATGTGAGGGTCTAGGGTATTTATTATTTTGCTACATGAATGCAAGTTTTTCCTTAACGTCTGAAAAATATAGCTCAGTATAACTCCTTGAGAAGTCCATATTTTATTTTAAAGCTTTATTTCATAGTGCTTTATCATACTAAGCAGAGGGCATTCTGGTCAGCACTTTTTTGCTCTCTATATGTGCTTTGATTACTATTTACAACAAATGAGAATGTTGGTTTTTAATGAAGTAAATGACATTTATTAACTACCCCATGACTAGTTCAAAATAAATCAGCTAAGTCTGAACAAAATAAAAATAATTAACCTACAGAGATGGTTGTCTTCTGTGAATCATCTAATGCCACCCACATCAGATTGGCGTTTCAGGAACCATTAGTAAGGATTTTTCCCTTTGTGACATGGCACAGTGATGGCAGATATGTCCAATTAGCGCTTTTCCCAGTAGACAAGGTATTGTAATTATTTTTAAGGAAGAGAAACGGGGGGAGTCGTAAAGAATCATATGAAAGAACCTTCTTGACTTCCACTCTCTCCTAAACATGCTATACTGCATATACAGATATATAGACCATAAGTGTGATCTTTAAGAAAACCCTGAAGGAAAACATACATCTAAGATATACTTCAGATTATTTAATCAGGCTAAAAATAAGCTTCTATTTACAAATCTCTCTCTATATAAAACATTTTCATTGTTTAAAACGATTTTTAGAGGTACAAAGAACATATGTAACAGTGATTTAACAGTGACCGTTAAAGTTCTTTGTTTAGAAGGATGCTTTTTAATGCTTTATTACACTAATGTATGGAGTAAATTTCCCTCCAAGAGAACAGATGTCCAGTGTTTATTATTGGTCACGGCAACATCCTTGATTCCTCCCTAAGTTCAGTATTAGGTGGGCAGTGTTCTGTTACCTCCTTATTCTTTTTCCAACTTGGCTTGGCATTGCATTACAGTACACATCAATAATTCACTAGATCTTTAAGTGTTTCAGACAACAAATATTTCTTCTGCCTATAAGCAGCTTTAAACTTTGATATATTCCAGTCTGGGTATTAGCTCAAATAGTCTTTTTGTTTGCATGTGTGGTTTTTGTTGTTGCTGTTGTTCTTTTTTGTTTGTTTGTTTGTTTGTTTTTTTGCTTGGTTGGTTGTGGTGTTTTTTTCCTCTAGCACTTTTTCTCTAAATAAGCACAGTAAGTATTTGAGAAAGTTAGAGGAACAGTCTTAAAATCCATAGATTCAGTGTTGGTTTACATTGATATGGTACTGGTCTGTTGTGATAGGCCAGTGTTTCTGGATCTGTGTGTTTCCTGGTTTGTTTCTAAGGCATGAAGTCTCTGGTCTTTGTAAATGCAGTGTTACAGCGAGTACCGCTGCTGTCTGGAGCTCCAGTGGTTGCACAGCTTACTTTTGAGGGGGAAATAAGCATGTACAGAACATTTACCGTGCTATGATAATAGCATGGTAAATATAGTAAGTGCTCTAACAATGAGTACAAGCAAGTGAAGGTAAAATGAGAAATGCTGGAAGTAGGCCAGGTAGAGTTTTAGCAGAACTTGCAGGAAAGTCCTGGCCCAACTGAGGCAAATAAAACCTTTTGCACTGACTTGTATAAAGTTTTACCTGCAAATGAAATACTTCCAAATACCTGGAGAAAACACAATTTGGTTCTAGCGCAAACCTTACTGAAAGACTGGAGCGCATCAGACTTGAAACTTCACAGTGGACATTGTGAACAGCCTTCACCAAGACATGCTGCACAAGTCTGGCTTTGTATTAATGGCATGAGTGATTCCTAACTTCCTATTCATACAGGAATGGTGCTTCAGTTGTCTGCAAAGGCAAGCCCTTTGATAGGCAATAGTTCATAACACTGGACAAGCGATTTTCCCATTGAAATGTTTTAGTCAATAGATAAAACCTAGCTATTCAGTACTGTAGCTGTACACAGAAATCATATAACATCAGAACTTTTTGTAGTTTGTTGTTAATGCATTGCACTAAAAATGAAGGAAAATACTGGAAGTTAAGAGTCACTCTGTTTGCAGTGCTGTAAGCATTGTACTTGGGTTTATCTAGGATAGAGTTAATTTTCTAGATTACCATTTTAGACTGCTAACTAAAACAGTGTTGATAACACCACAGTGGTTTAGATGTTGCTGAACAGCACCTGTACGGTATCAAGGCCTTCTCTGTTTCTCATCTGGCCCCCATGTTGAGTAAGCTGGGATTGGGTAACAGGATGGGAGGGGACGCAGCTGGGACAGCTGACCTAAACTGACTGAGGGATATTCCATGCTGCTTAATGTCATGGTTGGCAATAAAACTGGGAGGTAGTTTTTCCCAAAGTAGCCACTTCTCAAGGACCAGCATCAGTCTGTTGGTGGGAGGTGGTGAGTGATGCCTTTGCATCACTTTTGCTGTTGTTGTTTTCCTTATTTTCCTTCTCTTATTAAAGTGTTTCCTTCTCTTATTAAAGTGTCTTAATTAACCTACCAATTTTATCCCTGCTATTCTACCATTTCCGTCCTCTGCTGGGTGTGTGTGTGTGTGGGGAAGGGGGGGTGGTGTTAGCAAGCTCCTGGTGCATGCCTGATTGCTGGATGGGGCTATTCTATCACAAACCTCAAGCTTGAAATTCACTCCAACTTCCATCTTACAGACTGGAATCCAGAAGTAGACCATTTAGAAGTGTTCTTGAAACTATTGAAAGCTAGGACTGAAAGAACTTTTCCATACTTGCACTTCAAATCAAAACCTGATTTATTTCAAGGTAAAGTGCAAATGATTAATTCTTAAGAGAAACTTGCATCCTGTATAAAACTTCAATAAAGTTTTATATTTTTTCTCTACTTCACACATACCATATCTACAGAAGAGTGAACACTGGCAGCTTAACCAGAAAAAAGAAATCATGATGCAGTCACTATGTCATTCTATACATCATATTTTGGCTTCAAGATGTTTTCCATCCTTCGTTCATTTTCAGATCTTAAAAATCCTCCCACACCTCAGAAATATATTTTAAGGTGATGCTGCACGATCAGGATTCATTTCCAGCATAAGAGAAAGGCGCAAGCAAATTCTGAAGTTTTGGCAACTGATACAGAGAGTCTTACTATGGTAGAAACTGCAGGCTGAAATCTAGTCAGATTCTTGGAAACGGGATACATTCAATATGTTTCAATCTTGTATGTTTTCCAGTAACAGGGAAAAGGATACTGTAACTGTTACTGTACAACCTAGTAGTATGATTCAGAACTAGAAAATGCGGCTCTGATTCTATGTGATAAACTTATACCATCTCCATCAGAAGGTATGAGAAAGTAATTTTATTGTACACCTGTTTGAGAACGTGAGTAAAGAGGAAACTATGTTCAAATCAAACCAAGTCTCGTTCTGAGAGTTCTGAAAAGGTTTTGTAGAACAGACTGAGCCTGGAAAAAGATATCTGTAAACAAGGTACCTATTAGCTCTAATAAAAATTCCAGCTTGATCAGTGTATGTGCAAGGGATGCTCAGCGATGAAATCAATGAAATTATTAAATTAAATTAAATCTTGGTTCCCTATGGTGAGTTTGGGAAAAAGGACAGGAGAGGTATGATCTCTTCATTCCACATAGCCTGGCAGCAGAAAGCTTAGTCTTCAATGCTAAGTATGCACTTAAAAGTTGAAAAGGTCTGAGTACTGGAGTGCTAGTCTATTGGCTTTGATAAATTTCTGTCTTGCACTTTACCTCCCCTATATATGAAAATAAGGTTGTCTTTATAAAGAAGTTAGGATGCCATGAAGTTAGAGCTCGCTGTAGGCGATTCCCAGGAGGAACAGGAAAAGGAAAGACATTTTTTTGCTGTACTGAAGTTGTAACTTCAATTTCAGCAGGTTCTACAGAGAGCAGTTCTGAATGACCTGAGGAGAGCCCTTTAACCATAAGGAAGCTCAGCTTTTGCCTTTACCTGCTGTTTTAGGCTCTCTGCAGACTAGAACAAGTGTCTCTGTATTCTATTCTCTCATTTTAAAAATACGCTTTGTATAATAGGAACCTGAAACCTTGAAAACATCTATTTCAATAGAGTAAGAATTTGAAGCATTTAAAAAATGTCCTTTAGTGAATCCTTTGCTATCAATTTGTAATGAAATTTAGGAGTACAGTAGCTTAGTTTAATTATGGATCAAGATAAATATGTGGTTTTTTTGTTTGTTTGTTTGTTGTTTTTGTTTGTTTGTTTGTTTGTTTTAACAAGAAAGTTAGAAATTAAGCAATTTTCATCTTATGTAGGCATTCAAACAGACATACTCCCTCACAGGTGCCGAGGAGATTCCTTACTCTTTCCCAGCACTCAGCTTGCACCTGAGGGAAAGCAGAGCAGTGTAGTCATTAGGGACAGCCGTCTGTGATTGTCTGTGTCAGAATCCCAAGCGTATTTCCTGTTAGACTGGTGTACAGCATGTTGGAACAATTCAGGATTGCTGGAGGTGCAGAAGTTTACCATGATCATACAGTAACAGTGAAAAAGAGAGAAAAAAGCTATGTTTTCTAATAAAAGAAAAATAATACTGATTTAAAAGTGCAGTGTCGAGATGGTGGAAGAATCGTGCATAGGTTATGAATACTCCAAAACAATGCACAAAAATTGGAAATTTAATCAACCCTAGCTAAACTTATTTGCTGTTATAGGGTGCATCATTAGCTCTCCAAAGCTACCTTCCAAGTTTGTATATAACGTTATTCTTTTAACGGTTGGGTGTCATTATATGTAAGGTCATAAAAGTGCTATATGAAGTTCCAGAGTAACTTAGCAGGCTCTCTGGAAACTCTGTAGTTGCAAATTTAAAGAATTGCAAGTTACAAAAGTGCAGTTTATTAAAAGTTAACACTTAATTTGCTATAATTTAGGTAATTTATCCACAGAATTATTTTCTGATTAACTTTAAACCTTTAAATCTTGCTAATCTTAGGGACAGAAATATGAACACTTCTTTTTTTCTAGCAGCCGTAATACAGCTTTTTTTTTTCCTTCAGTAGGATTTTTTAGAGAATTGTTTGAGACTGCGTGCAAAACCACCTCTCTACCAGTGTCTCCTAGAAATTAAACATGCATATTTTCGAAGGGCCTCATTCTAATTTTGCATAAAAATCATTGTAAATCACTTGTGATTCATTGAGCTTCATCACTGACCTGCACACGAGTCCCCTAGTGTACAGAGATAGCCATCTGTCCTTCTGAATAATTTGCACTCCTCCTCCCATCCCCTTTTATTCTCTTTCATTATTCTGTACGTCTCTAGAAATTCAGGTAGTGTTTGTTTTAAAGAAATTAAGTAGTCTTCCTTACTGAGTGTACCATAGCTCAGAAAATGGTATCTTAATTTCCTGGTCTAGGCACAGCAATAGAATATCAAATCACTAGTTAAGAAAAAAATCTATACTGATAGATCATTGAATTATTTGTAGGTTTTGTTCATGAAAAGCAGGTTAAAGCACACCATAGTCCTATCTTGCTACACTGGAGAACAGCTCTTTGTGTTTCCTCCACAAGACTTTTTGTATGTGCAGAGAAGCAGCTATATGCAGGAAACAGGTCCTTCAAAATGACTTGTGTGAACTGTGCAGGAAAAAAAAAATCAAAATCAAGGAACATAAAATCACTTTCACTGCCTTTAAGGTCTTTATAAACTTTTGCATACATGGGTTATTAAACTGATGTCAATAGGCGGTATAGCCTTGGGGTCATTCTAATTGACCAAGCACAGCTTTCATGTTAGAGATATTAGAATAAGAAGTTCATTAATGTTTGCCTTCAGAGGCTGTGTATGAGACACCATAGATGCTAATGTGGAAGCACAGGAAGGATGAACATTTTCACATATTTTTGTCTTTGGCTGGAATCTAACACTCATGTTTCTTTTATGCACCAATATAACAACAGTTGCGATGAGTTCACTGGAACTGAATACTCATATGACTGTTACTAGTAGGATGAGAATTATGACCCATTACTTCTAAATCCTGAGAGTTTCTGAGATTTATTTAGATTTAATCATGTAAATCTTAGTGGATGGCAGTAATGCTCAGCCTCTGTTCAGTTTGGAAGTGATATTCAACATGCTGTGGAAGCTCTTCAACGGAAGATGAGGTTGCAGAACGCTTCACTGTCAAGCTATCATTTTACTGCAAAATCAGTGATGTTTCCATATGAATTAGGAGGAACAGAATAACAAACTTGTGTATATTATGCTGCCAGTTATGCAGAAAATGTTCTGGAGGATGTATTGCAGTTCTATGGTGTTACTGTTTTGTTTGTTGTTGCTGGATGTTGTTTTCTTCTTCTTCTTCTTCTTCATATTTTTTTTTTTACCATGGTAAGAAACAGTATATGTTCTCCTATTCAGAGGATAGAAAACATCTCTCTTATAGATGCAGATAGGATTTCAGGTAGGCCACAGTCCTATGCAACTGGAAAGGGAGCTGTCTTTCCAGGCTGTCAGACAGCTGAGTCAAAGAGATTTCAATCGCAGCACTGGCTTCATTCTGTGAAAATAAAAGGGGTGAGGGAGGTGTGTGTTAACAAACCTTCTGACGTGCTTTTGCTTTGTCTCTCAGTTTCTGTGTGTACTAAGAATTTCTGTGAAACAGCTTAGATTTTGGAAAACTGTGAGCCATAACCCTTATTTGTCCTCCAGTCCTGCTTAGCACAAAAGGTTTTACTGCTCCTGTGTGTGAAGAGGAGAGCTTGAGAGCTTAAAGTTGTTGACAAAGAATAGCAGAATAGATTGTAGGAGTTGAGAGTGTAGAATTGAATAAAACTGGAGCAAACCAGAACCCGAACCCAGAACAACCTTTTTTTTTTTTTTTTTTTTTTTTTTTTTTTTTTTTTTTTAAGAGAACAGTAAAGGTATAGGTTCCTGGGGGGAGAAAAGTGAAGCTTTAATGTGGCTTGGAACATTGGAACAAGGTCTCAGGCTTTCTTCTATAAGGAAAGACACGGAGCTATGAAAATAGAGGAGCAGAAGCTATTCAAAGAAGTTCTTGTAGTCAGAAACTCTCTAAACTCTATCTTTGGCTTCTGTTTGACGCTAGGGACAATGCTGTGTGTTCCTTCTACTGTCTTGTAATTCAGTCAGACTGACTGACTCATGAATTCATTAAAGGAGCTGTTCTAGGCATGGCTGCCTCCCATCCACTGGGTAAGAGAAAGAGAAATTTCTCTTTTGTGAGGTTAGGGATGGAACAAAATTACAAGAAAAGGATCAGCTTCCACAACTCAACTGCAGATGCACCTTGGGTGTTTCAGGTAGAACTGTCTGGAATCTTAAAGCAGGTTCCCAGAAGTTTGGATCCTACCTCTCTCATGAAATCTCAGCTAAATTGCGAAAGACAGCTTTCCTGAAATAAGGAATGGTTAACATATTCAAATGAATTTACTTGGGAAATTGCAAAACCTTGTCAAATTCTGGCTCTTCTTCACAAGTTAAATTCCAAATTAATACATGCTGTATAAGATAGGATACATCTCTAAAATTATCAATTTTCTATAGCAATTTTACTCAAAACCTCTGAAGTTTTAAGAATCAAAATTGATAACCAGAACTGTTCTATTTTTCTTTTTCCTGTTAAGAATAACATTAGTAAATATAATGAAATTCAGCCATAACTTTTCATGTTTTTGAAACACAGACATCTTTTTGCTTTTTACAAATCTCTGGAGAAAAGGGAAAGAACAAATTAGACTAAACAAAAACTGAGAAGAGAGAATGTATTTAACATTGTGTATGGGTTAAAATAACAGGAAAAAATAATAACTATTAATGTTCTGAATTGAAAACTAGCTCTGAGTCTCATTAAAACCTTAACTGCTTTAGGCTTTCCCTTCTCTCACCTGCCACCCACTGATGACCTATGAGTCACCAACTATTCCAGCTTCATCTGAAATCTTTATTAAATTATTTTAAACCCTAAAGCCTTGTGTGATAAGAAAAACAAGAGATCAAATTTTATATTTTTAAATTATAGGATTTTCTCTAGATAACAGAAATCAGTTTTCCGTGTATATATCTACATATATGTATGTATGTATCAACAGCTACAATATGTATAGTTTTGTATAGTTATAAAACTGTTAAATATAGCAAATAATGAAAAATGAGTAAGTTTTAACTCCTCAGTTAAGCAGTTTGCTGTCACAAACCAACCCCTTCAGAAAGTAACTAGAGGACTTTAACATACAAACAAAATGTACAGCAAACAAAATGTTAGTTGGGAAATACCTTTCTTCCAACTTTTTTTTTTTTTTTTTTGCTTGTTAGTACAACTCAATGTCTGTTGATTTAAGATTATTTTTATTCCATCATATAGACTAATACTAAAGGCACTGTTTTTTTGTCAGTATTTTGCTCTGTTAACAAGAACTTGGCTTTGGTAACTGTAGAATAGCATCTGAACAATGCCACATGCCAGTAACTACCTGCTGTTTGCTCACCAAGACACAGGTAACATAACACTGATAACTCTGTGAATAATTGCAAGGTCTCTTATTGACCAGCCGTGACTGCTCAATGAAGGCAACTGGACCTGGGTGTGTCAAATGGTGGGCGAGATTCCTAACTATTATACTGTCCAAAAAATTTAGTAATGCATCGCTGTGCTGCTTGGTTTCCATCATGTGTCCTGAAGGGTAGTCATTGTGAGTGAGCCCTAGGAGAGGTTTTGCAAATGTAGATACTCTGTACTGGCTAGAAATCACTTCTGGTGATACCACAGCTGAAGGGAACATACATGTATTTCAGTCTGCGTCCCCTTTACATGTACCCTACACATCAGCATATTTACTAGATGGCTTTGCTGCCCCATCATTCAGCATTTTAGATTTTATTAATTTTGCTATCATTGATAATTCTTCACATGTGTTATATAGGAAGTTAAGTCATTTAGCTATTAATTAAGTATGAGTTCAGTATCCTACCACGTAACAAGGCACCTAAATGGTAAAGGCTGAAATACTTAACCCTTTGATGTCTTGCTGTGAGTTTGTGGTGGAACACAGAACACATCCAGGCCTCCAGAGTTCATCTAACTTTCTGGCCAACCACTATATTCCACGTTCCCATAAGACTATGGAGTAGTGCAAGTACAAATCAGGAATGATTCCCACAACTTACAGGACAAAGGAACAATACTTAACACATCATCAACAAAGGACCTCGTGGGTTGTATCAAGTAGGCAAAATAATGATAGCATTGTGACCAGTGCTCTACAGTGTGCATGCAGAGCGATGTGATGCAGAGAGCTACATGGGGGTTTAGGCTTCTCAACAGTAAAACACTTACTTACCTTCAAGCATATGAATAATCTTACAAATTATTTCAAATTTGTTAAGTCTCATTTAAGCATGTGAGTAACTCTGGGAGATCAGGGCATTAATCATATCTGAATGTCTTCATCAATAAGTGAGATGGTCATTTTGTGAATATTTTTTGTGTAACTCTTTTAAAATACAAGTCTATGTCACAGATGACTCACACAATGGAAAGAGCAGTTGAAAAGATCAACAGCAGTACCAGAATATAACCTTTTTGCTGCATGAACTGGACTGCACGTTCTGACATACCAGTGTAACTTCCCCTTGTTTAGTTTGAAATGGAATTCTGTCATGGTACGCATTGCACTCCCCCAATAATTAAAGTGGAACCAAAAGTGACTCAGCATTGCTTTTTAAGATAACCTTTACTTACTACAATTCCCCACTCTGGTCAGCTGTTAAGGCTGCTTTCTGTACATCAATTAAAAGGGAACCAAGTCCACGAATTTTAAGCATTTTCTGTCCTGTGACTTTCCCTACTAATTTTCCTCATTATATAAATACGTATGTTCTCTGTATTTCTTTGTTCTTTTTGTATTAATTTACTTTTTACACTTTATAAATACTTTTGATTTTATGCTTTTGTCTCTTTCATGTTAATGTGTTTGGACTTTAGCCATTTTTCTCATTTTTTTTCTCCCTGCGTGACCTATCTTCTCCCTGAATCTTGCAGAAGTGAAACTACATCATCTACGTGTTTAGGAATCCTCAGAAACTCCATGCTCTTTTCTGAGTCCACTACGTAGTCTCTGTTCCAAACCTGTTTTGCATTTTACCATGTTTTCTCATTATGCTCAAAACTAAGAATCTCAAAATGTTTCCATTTTCATGGAATTCTCAATGTTAGACCTAGGTGGTTTGACAAAACTTGGTTTAAAATAAATAAAAATTCTCAGAACTTTCATCTATAAAATTACAGGCCTCTATACAAAAAGGAGACGCCTAGATTAGATACATCTTTTAAGAAAATGAATATCTTCCTTAACCTATGTGGAAAAAAAATAATACATTTCATAGTAGATATTCAATTATAAATAATTAGAACAGTGAATAATGGCTGCAGCCTGGTGCTGAGTCATGGACCTCTCTTTCCTTGATGCAGATCACCAAAACATATAGTGTTTTAAAATTAATTATTTGCAAAGGTCAACAAAATAATTTATGGGATGTATTATGCAGATCAAAGAACTTTTGGTACTTGTCTAAAGTTGTAGTAATGTAGATCATCTCAACTGCTGACCTTCAAAAGACCATGTTTGACGTCACCAAGTCCTACTGAAATGACTGCCTGCTCATTAGGTTCATAGCACAATGAATTTTCTAATTCTTACACCTAAGCAGATTACACTGTTGTCTAGTAGATGTTGCCCTTTCCTTTTATAAGCACTTTTCAGATAGTAAGTTATTATTGTGGAAGAAATATCTACTGTTCTTCTGAAAACCTACAATAATTTCTCCTAATGAAGTAATTTAAGGGATCAAAAAAGGAAAAATAAATAAATAAATAAGCTAGAAGATATCTTGAATAGAAAATAAATGTGGAGGATGAGCATGTAGCTGAATGACCAAAAATAAAGAACTGTAGTTTCCTTTCTTTCATCCCAGAAGAAGGTGATCTGCCGCTGGTCTACTCCCCCATTCTCAGGGCTGGTAATCTCCTGTATTTAATCCTTCTGTATAGAAAAGAGAAGCATCTCTGCAAGTTTCCTAATTCTCCACTCATTTTAACCTCTTATGCAATCAAGTGTCAGAGGGTGTGTGTCTGGTTATTCATTATTACCTTTGCACAAGCCGCTTGCATGGGCAAACATGGGAAAGGGAATTAAAAAAATCTATAAAATGAGTAAAATGAGACAACCCTGCATCGACTGAAAACAGAAAGATAAGACTGCATAAAGAGAAAGTAGGATTTGGAAATACTGAGTGTTATAATGGAATGTTTTTCTTCACTTTTCCTGGACATATTTAGACAAATTCTTTCTCTCTCTCTCTCCTATATATTTTTTTCTTGCTCAATTTTTTTCCCTTTACATTAGCTTTACTAAGCAATACTAAGCTTTACTAAGCATAACAAGATAGCAACAGTTAGGAGAACAAGGTAAAGGAAAGCATGATGAAGGTGAAGAATAGGTAGAAAGCTTGATAAAGGCTAATAATACTTCACATAAATGGCAATTCTTGTCCCTGCCAGTCTTGGCAGACTGAATAGTATTTACAGTCTTATTTTGATCGAAGGATGTTTATTGGTTAAAAATAAATATTTAAAATAAAAACAACAAAAAATATACAAATTTTTCAACGTATCTCTAACATTCAGATATATACTGGTATTAAATTATATTTGATTACAATACTTTGGAGTTATATATTTGGTCTACTTCAACATGCTTTGTAAAATGGCACACTGACCTTGTTGCTGAAACTATACAGCTCAAAATTAATCTATTACATCTTAATAATATATACATTTTATATAATAAAATCTATTATATTTTATCTCTACAGCTATTATCTATTTGGATAAAAAAATAAAATACCAAATGGGTCTATACTGATAAACATGTCTTGTGCTTGTCAGTTAAAGCTACCTATTTTTGTCTGTCTTCCAGAAAAAACATGTTTTAAAAGCCATGCATCTTTTACAATAACAAGGAGGAAACAGGGTGCTACTTAAATTCAGTCTATCTGAACTGCAAGTAAAGCAATGTTTTCTTAGCTGTAGTGAAGCTAAACCAGAGACAACCCACAGATACGGGCAGTTGGTGAGTGGGTAGCACTCCAGTACAGTCATGCCTGAGGAGTAATTGCATTGTAACTGGCATTTTTTGCTTTCCCTCTCACTTATCCAGCTTCCAGCAAGTGGATGCTCTTCTCCCATCACATATTCCTTTTACCTGACATGGGCTAGGGAGTGCAGACTACTAAGAAAAATTCTATTAGGCTCCCAAGAAATTTAACCTGTTCTCTCAATATTTTTTAATAGAAAAACATATCTGTTTCATTGTAGAGATGAGCTGTCCCAATGTGGATGAATCCTCCAAAATGTACAATGCTGCACCAACTTCTCTGCAGTCTTCACCTTCAGTTTACTTTTATCATGTAGTTAATTGCTCCCTTACTTCTTAGTAACTTTGTACCAAAGGGTAGTGAAAAAGGTGGTCCTGCACCATGTCTTATCAAACAGCCTTAGGTCCTTCTCACCTGTATATTGCAGAATTTTGTGTCCAAAACAGATGACTATTTTCTGAAAACAGCCTACTCACTGGCCCCTAGGATCATGTTCACAGTCTTACTCAGCTGTTACACAGCATATAGGAAGAATTTTTTTATTATTATTATTATTTTTGGTGGAAAGGCTTGGCATAGTGGCCAGGAAACACTGTAAAACTTCCAGGTTTCAATCTCTTTTGAAGCCTTCAACATTTTGCCTTGAGCTCCTCATAAAAGTAATTTTTTCACCTACAGGTCTAGCCATTCTGTTGTAACATCAATGAATCTGCCTGGCTACTTCGCAGGGAAAGAGTCCGTGGGAAACTGTGTGTTCTTCTGGTTTTATTATGGCCTGCTGTTCAAAGCTCTGAGAACAAAACTTACATCCACAGATAGTTATCCTAAAGTTTAGTTGTGGAAGGCTCTGTTCTAAGTTAGACTAGATTTAGTTTTGCCCCAAACTTAAGACTGACTCTGTGTACAGAACCAGTTAGCATTGATAGTAAGTCTGATATGACTTTTTTTGTTTATAACACAGCCAACTTTGTGAACATTTATGTGCAGATCAGAAATATCCCAACATTTAAATATGCACCTATACTTTCAATATTAGAGGTGCTTTTGAAAGCACCCTTACAGAATATGGGAGTTGCAGTCAAAGCCATATGTTAAGCATTGATATTTTGTATGTCTGCACCAATATTTTATGGAGTCAGAGCTTGCAATGCACAGATTAATTAAAGCACAACAAAAAAGTCAATAATATAGATTGGCACTAACCAGGGAAAATGTCAGCACTTTATTGAATGAAACAGTGCAGTTAGGCTAGCAATTGCAGTAATTGTATTGCAAGAATAAAGTAAATAGCATGTTACAGAAAATGCATCCCACCTTACTTTAATGCAGTCATAAGTATTAGAGGTGTTAAGCTGAGTGTTGCTCCCAAGGTATATGGATGCAGTACTCTGTCTTCTAGTAAAATATGGCAACATTGTGAAGAGGATTACGGAAAGCAGACAGGACTTTTTAATACGCAAAATGAAGAAGATGTTGTCTCCTATTATAACGTGTCACAACAAATAACTGTATTTATGCAAAGTATGCTAGTTCATCCTTGCATATTAAAAGTTTTAGATTCCTGCCATGCTGCAATATGATTTCAAAGTTGTAGCAAGTGCAACAATAGCAGGATCTAATCAATGAAAAACATAAATATTTTTTTATGATTTTAGTTTGAGAAATGTTTTTATTCTTGAAGAAAAAGCAACAGGAAAAGCAAAATTCACATATAGAACTTAATGTTTAAGTCAATACTTGTGTCAATATATTAAGCAAAATGATTGATGTCATACATTTATTACTAGGAAAAAGCTACCAGGTTGAAAACTTATTGAAACTATAACTTTCTCTAAATTTTAGTTTACTCTTCATTTCAAATAACGGTGGTAACTTTGGTAGTATTATGTAATGTAAAGTACAAAAATATTACTAATGGAACATGACAAGTTCAAATAATATATAACCAAGCGTTTAATTGCAAAGTGGATTAATGCATGTAACAAGCTAGCAAGATGATGATTCTCTTTATTTTATTTTTTTATAAGACTGGGTTATTTTCTGTGTGTGTATGTGTGTGTCAGCCTAGCAGACCACTAGTGATAAAGGCATAATGCTAGATAGTCAGGTAATGATGATGTGTTGACTCTGATTTTGACTTCTGTAATCTGTGTTGAAGTTGATATAGATAGAACCAAGTCTTACACCCTACAAAGAACTGTGTTTAACAATAGAGGCTTCAGGAGACACATCATTGCACCTGCTAAATTTGTTGCAGGGTGCAAGATTATTTTTCAAATTACCATGGCTCTCACATAACAAGAAATTCCTGAGATAGCTTATTAACTGTAGCAGTTGAATGTTGTTGAGAATTGTGGGGTAGCTTATTCTTTCTTTGGGAAGGGACTACTTCCATTGCAAGCAAAAACTAAGGAGGGTAATAACGTGTGATTACTCATGAAAAAAACTGATTTAAAGTCCCATTGTATTTGCTGTGTACATGACTCATTGGGGTTCAGGACATTCATGGAGAACTGGTCAGCTTTGGTTAGATGGTTTTGCTGTGCTGGGTTTCTTCCATTTCTTTCCCTTAAAGAAACCCATCTAAATTAGCACTGGCTTTCTAAAGGTCATAAAATATGAAGCATATTGATGCCATATCCCACCTCCAGCACAGGTGAGGAACAAATACATGATTTTGGCTTCTAGTCTCTCTTCCATATAAAGAACTCCTCATCCTATACCATGTGCCTGAATTTTCTATAAAGTGTACTGAGAAAATAAATACTGAGGAATGGGATTCTCGGAAGCTCATAAATTTGATAGGCAACTTCCCAAACTCATGTCTGGGAAACTGAAAAAGGGAGTGGGCTAGTCATCTAGCTCTGGACAACAAGGAAACAAACATTTCTTCATGAATTCTCTTGGGGGTTAGGCAACCCAGCCACGGAGCTTCAGTCATAAATAGATGCTCTTGTTCTTACCCCACTAAAACCAGTAGTTCAGTGAGAAAGGTGCATAGCCAGGCAATAGAATCATTTCCATTTACTTGAAAGCAGTCAAGTACCCTTGACTTGCTTCTTTAGTTGGAGAAATTTTTGTGTTTGATTCCTCTGTTCTTTTGATTTCCAAGATAATGCCCTAAGGAGGCGTGTAGGATTTAGTGATTGTGTTTTAGTTTCCGTTGAAGCTTTTCCACTTTGACTGAATAATGACCAATACACTGAAGAAAGGACCTGCACCTGCCTGTCATCTTATTCTTGGTGACTGCATTATCTCAGGTCCTGTAGAGAACTCTCTTTATACTGATAGGAAACAGAAATATGTGAGCAGCATAAGGTGAACATACAGGCAAATTTTATGATAAAATGGCACAACAGATGAGGAGGAGCATAGCAGTGAGAACTGAGGTATGCATATAGTGAAGACAGAAATCTAGTGCATAGATACTCAAATGTAAGGAAGCTAGGTGGGGGACAGGTTGCAGCAGTCACAGCAGCCAAGCGTTCTGCTCAGGCTAATATATTCATTTAATTATCAGAGTGAGAATCTTCCTCAAAACATTCTCCAAAAACAAACCTCTTCATGGGAGTGGTGATGATTACTTCAGAAGCTGAGCCTTTCATAATCAGTCTAGAAAGTCAATACAGTCTACTGCTGTAGACTGCATACAGTCTAATGCTTCTCTGAGAGATTGGCTACGTGTTTTGGATGATACCAGAGCTGGAGAGTTCTGGACGTTCTGATGTCTTACTAACTTATAAGATGATGTCTATATTGACACAGAAGTTAATCAAGAAGTGAAAAAACATACCTGTTGTGTCACCATCAAACTAAAAACAATTTTGTTAATCAAAATGAATAAAAACTTGTAGTCAGTGAGTAGCAATCAATTGACACTAAAAAATGAGGCTTGGTATTTGACTCATGCAGTTATTTCAGCATTTTGTGTGGTGTTTTAGGAACTAATGACATAATCATATATAATTATTTTAAATATTTTATAAACTGCAGAGAATTTCCTAAAGCTGTTTGCTAATTATGCAATATAATTTTAGGAAAATTTCATGGATATTGTAGTATAGTTAGGATGAGTCACTTGTCACCACAAGATTGCAGAGAAATCCTCACTCCTATAAATAGAGCCATATCATTATGTATTCACTCTGTCTTTTTATTTAGGGCTTTATTAAATACCTATATCTCTACTGACTACTGCTACTTTGATATGTAATAGTATAAATATTACATTATCTGAATGTTAAAGAGTACCGGCAGCAGTTGGAAATATACCATGCTCAAAACAGAATAATGAGCCTTCTAAAACATTGTGTCTAGTTCACTTCATGGAAATATCTAAAGCACCGACTCCTAGGGATTATAGAAGCGTAGAATGAAAGAGTTCAGTGTCTAAGTAGACCAGATCAAAGAACAGAAAGTGAGAAAATGTGTGAAGAGATTAGAAATCTTTATGCAGGAAGACAATACTGAGAACAAGAATCCTTAGAACCTTATACCATTATTAACTAATTATAGGACCATCTAAGAGCTTTGGTTAGGATAAATTTATCAATCAGGAGATCAGCAAACAGAAAAGACTTTTAAAAATGATTCCAAAATATTTTCTCTCTCTACCATAAGGAAAGATACAGGCTATTATGAAAAGCTGTAGATGAGGCAATACAGTGAAAGCCATGACAACAGGATATAGACTAGGCTAGTTATTATAAACTTGGCTACATCTGATCAATATATTTCATTCTATACAAGATGTAAAATGAGGTCTCCATTCAGAATGTTTTCATTTTATGCTAATAGGAAATACATGTTCAACATCTGTCTAAAACTATGCTCCTATATACATGCACACCTAAATAATGGCTTCATTCTTTAAAGTGCTGAGCTTTTACTGACAGCCAGTGTTACCCAAATGTGATCTAAAATTCAAGTATTTTTCTGCATTTTTCTAGAATGACAGCTGTAAGTTTTAATTAAAATGGGGAGGGGGGGGGGGGGGGGAGAAAAAAGACAAGTTATGATATTGCAAAAAAATTCTGTACGTGCCAAAACTCACATATCGGTCACAAGTGTCAATGCTTACAGAACCAACGGTCTGACAGGCATGTATAATTGTGTATGATATCATGCAGATATCTCCCTGAAGGCAGTAATACTTCTTGTGAAGTTAGTTTTGAAAACTATAGATGAGAAACTCAAGATTTCATTCCCGTAGTACGTATAGCAGGAGATAGATTTGCTTCTTCACTTCGTGTTCCAAAATCTTGTTCACGTGATTGCAAACTAAGTAGCAGTATCCTCAAATAATGTACGTGCTCCTGAGCTGTCTCCAAAACATCTTGGTTTTATCCACCCTGCCTGCAAACAGAGACAACTTCAGTGGGTGCAATAATTTTTTGGTTCATCAGCCTGACAATCAGGTCAGTCACTCTGGCTACTTGTGTAATGTTTTGGGACTTGCAATCACACTGGGATGAACTGGCAGTTTCTATCCACCTGCTAACATGAATAGAAGTCTTCAGCTGCACTGCATTCAGTAACTAGCATTATCTTGCACATAGTTGCAGCAACTATACATGCTATACAGGAGCTATACATTACATTATGTGAACATGTTTTGCTCTACAATGGTGAAAGTGCCTCTTCACAGAGTATTCTGGCTTCCCCCATGGTCCGTTTCTCCTCCTGTTTCTCAGTCTAGAGAGTAGCTATATTCCCTGGGGCATCTCATGAAAAACAGATGGCATTTTTAATCACATAAATGTCTAATAGACATTTTCTTTGCAGCTAATTTGTGTTTCTGTGGTATGGCCAAACTAGTTACTGAGAGAGGCCCAAGAGTTCTGAAGAACTTGCATGGAGATAGATATTGCTGACATCTGGGTGTGGCGTGAGGGCATCATTGTACAGAGGCATGGTGAAATACACATTTCAGACCTGCTACTGTCTAGATAGCAGTAATCTCCAGGACTTGACATTCCCATTGCATCTGGAGTCTCCTGAGGGAGTATTCTGATTTCCTCATGTGCTTCTGGTGCAAGACAGTATACATGGCCCATGAATTTGACTAGAAGGTACTCTAATGCAGGTACTCTATTAAGATGTTATAGACACAAAAGTAAGTTGAAAAGTACTCTTCAGAGGGGTATCAAAGGAAAAGTTGCAAAGAGTTACAGTGCCTTCATCTACAGCTTGATCTAAATATCACAGCTTTTTCAGGCGGGTAATTGAAGAATAGGCAAAAACTTTGACTCATCATGCAGGTGGAGTACTTTGTTACTTCACAAGAAAAGAAAGATCAACTTGATTCTTCCTGACAGTTTAACAAATGAGTCATGCCATCTGTTTTAATAGTAGTTCAGATCTCCCCAAACTTTCTGTAGATTAAATTCAGAAAAATATTTCCTAAGAAATTACAAATAACTATCCCTTATGCTCATTCATCTTCTAATTTGTTAGTTAGTATGCACTGAATAAATACCCTTATGGTAATTGTTGTCTGTTCTTTAAACAATTGTCTTTGTCTTACTCAGTAGCTGGCATGGTGCAACAAAAAAATTCTTTCCATACTATTAATTATGCAGACAGAAATCTGAAGGGATATTATACAAAGCTACAGGTTTTCCATTTTTCATGATGAATTAAAGACATCACAATTAAGTGTTTTCTGAGCACTAGTGATATAAAAAAGGAGCTGGCTGGAACAAAGTGATTATACTCTCTATAGATATTTGTGGTATTCTTCATAATATAACAATTGTTTTACTTTGTGGCTGAGAAAATAATGCTGCCAAGTATGTTGGTTTATGCTGATAGCATGCCCTTAAGTGTGGATTTCTCATTTTCATGTTTAGGTGGTTTCTCAAGAAATGTATGAAACAAGAATAAATAATTTGAATAGAGTGAGACTACACAGATCATTATACTAAAAGATGTCACATACTAATCACTAAAATGAACTGCTGAGATAGCAACAAGAAAAAGAATCTGGGAATACTTTTGGAACTTACTTGGTTTACAGGAAAACAATTGCAAAGGAAAGGGGGAAGAAAACAGACAAATTCATTAGAATTGATGAGAAAACGCCTGAGGATGATAAGGTATACTGGGTAAAACTTGGATTCAGGCCAAATTTCTTAAAACAAAATGCAGTGACCTATTATAAGAGCTTTTAGAAATTGTTTGTAACTAAGATTGCTAAATAAACTAGCTATCTGCTACTTATCAGATCAGCACATGCATTCAAAAAACTTAGCAAGTAAATTTTGATAAATTTGCAGATTTTCCTAGCAACACTAACAACAATAATAATAAAGAAGCAGTGAGGACAATAGAGAACAACCATGAGTGTTTGAAAATGATCAGGATTAACTTCAATTTCATTGAGAGCTGAAATAGTTTTCCTGGAGAACACTATGGAGAACTCTTCCTCACTATAGACAATGTAGTCAGGAGAAAGTAGGCTTTATAAGAAGCCCATTAGGTGGGCCAATGACCTCTACTGCCCATAGCATGGATGTCACAGAAATGGGCAGCAGCTGCAGTGTACCATATTGTTTCAAAGCCAGATGCTGCAAGAGAAAAAGGAAAAAAAATATATTCTATTGGATGTATTTTTGAGAGCTGCGTGTAAGAAAATTGTGACAAAAGAACATGGAACATTGCTCAACAATTCAGTAGTTATCTTCACACCTAATTTCAAACCCAATCTGGAGAGATATCAAGTGGATGTTTTTAGAAAGCAGGTAGGATTACCTTAAAATGTGGAGTTCATTGCACCTCTCATTTGATAGTATGCATATTTTGCCACAGGACTCTCTTGCTACTCTCAGCTATATTTTGTTTAAAATAAGTTTAACAAACAAATGTTTTACACTGTCCTATATGAAACAAACAGTTTAACAGGAAAGTAAATTATTAGTCTAAATTATTAGAAAGCAGTGAAAAGATTAATTTGATCCAAAATTCCTCATAAAAATTATGGTGGAGTGTTTCAACGTGTCAATAGGAGTTATCACTTAAATTTGTTGAGAAAAGCAGTTGGTGCTGAGGATCCAGAGTTCGCATTATACCTTTCCAGGTAGCGGTGGGTTGCTACAGATGAGCTCTTTGCTGTTTCTGTAGGCAGGACACCACTAGAAGCTGGCTTATTTTTATTTTGCACACCCTAATGTTGCTCTATGATGTCAACCGCTGTAAGTGTATGGAGGCAGCAGATTTGCAATAAAGAAAAGAAAAAAGCTTCCAGGTTGGATCTATATTCATAGTCTAGTTTGGTGTGTGATTCTGGATCTGATAGTGGTGGGATGCCCACTGGAAACACATTCTACCTATTGGATGTCTGGGAAGATGCTGCTAGGGCAGCTTTTACATTTGCTGTATCACTAGGAAATGTCTAGTGCTGCTATTTGAGGTCAAACCACCAGAAGAAATGGTGATCTACATATGCCAGATTATTTCTTTCGGGAATACTAGAACATCTGCTGTGGGACAACTTTTTGAAAATCCCCCTAGGTATAATCCTTCACATTTTCAAAAGATAGTGGAGAAGCCCTAATATTGAGTGTCTCCTCCAGGAAACAGAAGAACATCTTTTATTTTACTTTGTAGGTACTGTTTTTGTGGTACAGAAATATACCTCATCAACTGTGTATTTGTTTTCTTTTGTTTCTGTATTTGTTGCATCAATAAAATCTGCACCTGCTTGTTTTGGCACCAGGAACAGTTAGTTGTCTAGCCTCTATAAACATTTCCCACCTGCCTTTCTTATCTCTCTTCCAGTGATAAATATCCACTATACTTGTGGGTAATTAGCAGGCAAGTTAATCCAGAAGAGGCAAATAGTTTTTGAGGAGAGCATCTGCAAACACATTATTTTTTTTCTACAATCACTTTTCTATTAGAAATAATATGAGGTGATTTTTTTTAAGACATATGGGGAGAAAATAAAGCATTTTTAGATGATGTGTTGTTATGATGAACAGACATTAATAATTGACATTCATGGTGAGAGAGAAGGCACTAGGCACTCAGAGGGATTGTGATGATATCATGGTAACCATGAGAGCAAAGCCCGAGTGGTCTGTGATGACGACAGATATGTGCATAGCTTTATAGAAGCTGTTCCTCTGTTGGATGGTTTATATTTGATGGAAATCCATTTATTACGTTTGTACATAAAATATCTACACACACTCCTGAAAGTTTGCTAGGAACAAGAGTTCGGTTAGGTCAGCTCAGTTGCTCAGACATGGGGAGAATAAAGAGCTACTAACTTGAGGCATCACCCCAGTGAAGCGAAGCAGGATTTCAGTCCCTGTTTTAGTAGTATAGCTGTGCTGTGAGGGAGGAACCTGCAGATGGGAAAGGCTGCTTCCTGGGACAGGTAGGTGAGGTTTTCATCCTGCATGCCCAGGGCACAGACTGGTCAAAGGGGGATAGTATTTTCCTCCTAACTGCTTCAGTTGCAATATCCTTTGGTTATCTCTGTAGGCCTATCCCAAACTGTCCAAATCTAGTGCAAAGATACATCTTCTCTGTGATTACAGACATTCATTCTGTTGCCTTTGCATATCTTACAAACTATATGATCATACAAACAGCTGCTATAACTTGTCTTCTCAACACATTTGCAAACCAGTGTACAGGGTCTCTCTTGAGAGGGGGAAAAAAAAATCAGTTATCTTTTTGCCTTGATAGTTAATATACTTACCAAAATCCAAATAGTTATTATTTTCACTCTAATCACTCAGCAACTCATTGAATTCAAGAGCAACCGTTTCAAAAGACAGTTTGTGGCTGTCAATGCGTAGTGCAGGAGGATACCTTCAGGTCCCACCATTTCAGAGCAGTGAAAATAGGCTTCTGAGTTAAGCCTGGTAGAGGACAGGGGGCCTGCAATCCACTTTTACTAGGAGTCTTAGTGCCTTGCTATTCTGCTGATTCTCCTTTTTGGTAAAGGAAGGTTGCATACTGGCAACCTTGTGCATGATAAAGAGCTGCTGCTTGTTTTAACAGGCTTAACTAGTTTTTGTTTGTTTGTTTGTTTGTTTGTTTTTGTACATTATTTGTTTTCACTTGTATTCAGATGTTCTGTTTAGCAACATGGAATGGCAAAGCAACGGGATTCTGACCTTAGAGAATTTCTCTGGTAGGAGGGTTTCTTTGCTGGCAGAGAGCTCACTGACTTCACACCACCAGTGGTGGCGACAGGTCAGCTATAATTAGGTTGTGTTATGCAGCAGTTACCAAGTGTGTGCTCCTGAAAAAATAAGCGTGTAGCATGTTGCCGCAGAGCAGTTGATATACTGTATGTTCTTAGTGTCCTTCCTGGTATACCACTCTGCTGCAGAAACCTCTGTTTTAGGTTGTACTTCTTTGGTGTTAATATTGCTTTGGGCTAACTATGAGTAAGTATGTGTTGATTGTCTTGCCAAGTCAAGTGTGGCCACACTGAAGGGCTTGGGCAGCTGAAGCTTATGTCATTGCTCCCTCTGTTGTACTTCACTGGCAAGTACCTGATGGTTTCCACGCAAACCTACTGAAATGATTGAAGTAGCATTTCCTAAAGCTGATTGCAATTCTTGAAAGGCCCCTCTCTCCCAAAGTCACTCATCATCTTTGTCTCTTGGCTTCCATCATGTGAAGGTAGCTTTCCTAGCCACTGTGTGAATAGATTATCCATTATATCTGTGTTTACAGCACTGAATCTGTATCATCCTCAGAAACTGCTCAAAACAGTAAATCAGCACTGGTTTTCATCTGTACCAATTTTAAGAATTGTAATAGGGAGGATGCCATTCTCTCTCTCTTTTTTTTTTTTTTTCTTTTTTTTTTTTTTTTCCTGTAGCATATTGAGGTTCAATGGGTTACATACAGCAAATGCTAAAAGATAATCTAGTTCTGACAAACTTCAAAATGGTCAGAGATAAAAAATATTAAATGCCATACACTCAAACATGAATTTAGGAGTGCAGCTAAACATATTTCTTATATGTTCCCTTTTTTGCCATCTAAGACATCTGGTTTTGCATGTAATTTTGAGTTCTGAGATGCATTTTGAATGATAGAACAAAATAATGATCAATCTACTGAAAGCCTAACAAAACTTTAAAGGAAATACATTGAGCAATGTAGTCATGAAATCAAGCTTGCAAATAAATTAGCAATGTGTCAAATTGATTCCCATGTTTGATCAAATTATTAGATGAACACAAGCAAAATTTTCATTATAAAGCATGAGAAAATCCTAAAAACTACAAACCATAAGATTCATAGTCTCATTGTCTGCCTTCCAAAATAGGAACAGGGGCCTCACAAATAGTCATTACTTGATTTTTTGTTTTTAGCTCCTTTCCAACCTGACTACACTGTTTAAAAGTCCTTTTTCTTTACTGATGGTTTAGTTTTATGGCAATGCACTCATAAGTAGGATTGCATAGAATGGTTATAAAAATTGTTTGCTGTAAACTCAAATAAGCATGTGCTAACACTTAAAGACAAAGAAAAGGGAGTTGGAAAAAATAAAACCTCTGTGGTGTTGGAGTTCTCGTTAGCATTGCAATGTAAGGTAACTAGCAATGGCACATCAGGGTATTACCTGATACATGATAGGTTTAGTGTAGCTTTTGGCATTTCAGTAATCACTTCCTTCAGAATGATTTTCAGGACTGTCAGTAAAATGCTGTTTTAAGAGAGGAGTACAACTCTACCACCTAGTCATACCTTTATTGTCACGGTTTTAGGTGGGAAGAGCAGGACACTCCTGCCCAAATAGTAGGTACATACTAGGCCTTGTAGAAACATCCTAAGATGTTCCCCTTTTTCTTTGTTCCGATGTAATACTCTTCTTAAAAACACATGAATGCTTAGCAGATGTATGTCAGATACAACAAAATTTGGGGTAGAATGAGAACCGAATTTCTACGTGTTCTCACTGTCTGGAGGGGTAGGTGAGGATCGCTGACTGACTGCATCTCTTTTCTCTCTGAGATTTCTGTAGCTTAGTTATCCGAATTGTCTCTGACTTCTATTTTTCCAATTTTCATCTATGTTATTTTTCTTCCCACATAATTTAAAATATTCTTTTTTTTCTCCTACCAACTAAAATAAGCAATAATACTATAAATATTGGTGACAGCATTTTTTGTTAAAATAAACGTTTTGCTGGAGTACCTGCAACAATTTTGCAGTACAAAGTGTTGCAGTTGTTAATCACTGCTTACAGGAGGCCCCACAGTTTTCTGTGTTTAGTGTGACACCCATCAACAAGAAGGGACAGAGGGTAGACCCAAGAAACTATAGGCCTGTTAGATTGACTTCAGTGCCAGAGAAGCTCATGCAGCAGATTATCTTGAGCGTCATCACGTGACGCTTGCAGGGCAAGCAGGCGATCAGGCCCAGTCAGCATGGGTTTATGAAAGGCAGGTCCTGCTTGAGGAACCTGATCTTCTATGACAAAATGACACGCTTAGTGGATGAGGGAAAGACTGTGGATGTGGTCTGCCTTGATTTCAGTAAGGCTTTTGACACCATTTCCCACAGCATTCTCCTGAAGGAACCGGCTGCTCGTGGCTTGGACTGGTGCACGCTTTGTTGGGTTAGAAACTGGCTGGATAGCCGGGCCCAAAGAGCCATGGTGAATGGAGTCAAATCCAGCTGGAGGCCGGTCACCAGTGGTGTTCCCCAGGGCTCAGTACTGGGGCCAATTCTCTTTAATATCTTTATTGATGATCTGGATGAGGGCATTGAGTGCACTCTCAATAGGTTTGCAGACAACACCAAGTTAGGTGCATGTGTCGATCTGCTCGAGGGTAGGAAGGCTCTGCAGGAGGATCTGGATAGGCTGCACCGATGGGCTGAGGTCAACTGTATGAAGTTCAACAAGGCCAAGTGCCGGGTCCTGCACCTGGGACACAACAACCCCAAGCAGAGCTACAGGCTGGGAGATGAGTGGTTGGAAAGCTGCCAGGCAGAGAAGGACCTGGGAGTGATGGTGGATAGTCGGCTGAATATGAGCCAGCAGTGTGCTCAGGTGGCCAAGAAGGCCAACGGCATCCTGGCTTGTATCAGAAACAGTGTGGCCAGCAGCGCTAGGGAAGTGATCGTCCCCCTGTACTCGGCTCTGGTGAGGCCGCACCTTGAGTACTGTGTTCAGTTTTGGGCCCCTCGCTACAAGAAGGACATCGAGGTGCTTGAGCAAGTCCAGAGAAGGGTGACGAAGCTGGTGAGGGGCCTGGAGAACAAGTCCTACGAGGAGCGGCTGAGGGAGCTGGGCTTGTTCAGCCTGGAGAAGAGGAGGCTCAGGGGCGACCTTATTGCTCTCTACAGGTACTTAAAGGAGGCTGTAGTGAGGTGGGGATTGGTCTATTCTCCCATGTGCCCAGTGATAGGATGAGGGGGAATGGGCTGAAGTTGTTCCCAGGGAGGTTTAGGTTGGATATTAGGAAGAACTTCTTTACTGAGGGGGTTGTTAGGCATTGGAATGGG
Organism: Netta rufina; assembly: GCF_964035555.1. Taxonomy (NCBI): domain Eukaryota; kingdom Metazoa; phylum Chordata; class Aves; order Anseriformes; family Anatidae; genus Netta; species Netta rufina. The sequence continues at coordinate 8,557,734 of NC_140128.1, read as the reverse complement.
CTGGCCAGGGAAGTGGTTGAGTCACCATCCCTGGAGATCTTTAAAAGACGTTTAGATGAAGCTTAGTGATATGGTTTAGTGTTAGTGTTAGGTCAGAGGTTGGACTCGGTGATCTTGGAGGTCTCTTCCAACCTAGAGGATTCTGTGATTTTATTATAGCTAATGTGAACTAGTGTTAATTTCAAAATATTGATAGAGGGTGTGTTAATGTAGAAGCCCTTGTCATGTGCTTATGGCAGTCCCAGAACATCCGTAATCTGGCTGTGTTAATTCTGGGCAGAAGGTTATCTCTGTTTACAAAGGTGTGAATCCGTGCGTTTACTCTGACTAGTTGTGACACGATAGAGTCAGTTCAGTGCATTGCTATGACCAAATGAGAAAGACATGTTGTGAGATGTAGATTCAAGAACGAGCTTACCTAACTCAAGTTGACTGTTATGACCTGATAAAACGTATGTAGATATTTTCTCTATCACCCATGGCACCTCATTACCTACCTGCTGCGGGTGTTCCTGCTTGAGCAGGGACTTTGGACCAGATAACCTCCAGAGATCCCTTCCAACCTTAACCATTCTGTAATTCTGTAATTTTAATGGACAGTGACAGCAGATGCTGTTCCTTGCCTTATTTGTTTGCTTAACCCAGATGAGGGTAGTGAGGGTTAGACAGAAACTTCACACCTGTAGAGGAGACAGGAGCCATCCATAAGCAGGCAGAGAGACCGCACAACCTATAAGTTGTTATCACCGTATTCTGGGGATGTGAGCTGCTTGCTTCTAATGTGTCTGCAGTCACTTAAAGAAACTACTATGTAAACATTCATGTTAGTTTTGATATATATTATTTGATTTTGAGCACTGCAGCTACAAATTTTTGCAAACAACTCTGTTTATCAGCTATCTGGAAGAAACTGAGTCAGATACATGACTGGCAAAATCTAAGCAGAGGCATTGCAGTCGCAATGCGGAATTATGGCTTAGTGCCAGGGCATTATGGCAATGTTGGAAATGCTGCATTACCCCAACTTCAGTATTATTCAGGGTAATGCTTTTTCATGTGAAACTGAGGTTTCATCCTACTAATATCTGTAATTAGGAATCAGTGGATGTTAGGAAGTGTTGATTTACAGTATGATAAATTCGGGGAGGGAGGGGGGGAAGGAGAGAAGTGGTTTTCATGTGTCTTTTTACCACGATGTTTGAACTTACCAACTGATCAAATTATTTTTGTGGAAGCATGCTCTTCTCAGTAATGCCCAGGCACCTTTCGGGGTGGTTGGCTTGCAGGTAGCTATCATGAATCCCCCTCTAGTGGCTGCAGGCAGAAAACGAACGTTTTATTTTTATATCAGAGAAGAATAAGCACATACATGGTATGCTGCCATTAATCAAATATAGACTGCAGTGTCAGCCAGAGGTTTTGTGCAGCAATAATTAGGGTGTTGTGAAGGACGTTGTCACATCCAAGAAGCAGTTTGTCTTGCTTATAAAATGTTAAGGGTGTCTGCCTCTGCACCATGCCCAGGGGCTGGTATGAGGTGGTCACAGGGCAGCTCTTGCTGCTGAATGCCCATGGCCCAGGACCCCGGGGCTTTCAGTCCCTGCCCCATGCAATATAAAGACAGCCTGCATAGTTCATCCCTGGCTGCCACAAGCAAGTCAGAAGCTGAGGATATATTTGATCCCCTTTGGTGGTACCCTTCCTTCTTTTCCTGGGCAAGTAGCCCTCTCACACATTGCCTTTGCCCCTGTTGAAGAGGATCCCTCCTTTCCACGAATATAATTTTAGGAAAGCAATAAACTTTCAGATCAAACAGAATTACTCAGTGATTCCGATGCATTATGCAGGGAGGAGGAAAATGAAATAATAAGGTGAGATAACAAAAACCCTGATTCACTGTGGCATCAGGGCCTACATACTGTTATAAGAAAATACGCATCTGTGTCCCGTGTTTAGAAACAGAAGTTTCTCCCCAGTTAGGGACACTTTTCTTGTTTATCATAAAAGAGGTACATATGAATGGCAGTTTTATTGAAAGCAGTTTGGGATGGAAGATGTTGTTTTTCTTGCATGAGTTTGGAATAAAACTTGGTAATACTCCCGTTGCCAGGTTTTGGCACTGAGGTTCCCCAGGTTGACTGTGTGTCAACCACTAGTTCCAGGATTCAGTTGTGAAATTAACTTAACCAAAAATCAAAGAGTCTGGAGTTGAAGGGAACTCCACAGTAGCTTCAAGAAAATTTGGATTACATTTTTAAGGCTCAGATGTGCAGAAAGAAAAAATGAAGAATGTGAACATGTATATCTGGTTTCACATGCTTTTAAAAATATTTTGATCTGTTTGCCCTACTTGAGTTAAACTGTGAACAATGGGTCTGTCATATGGAAGAGCTTAAATAACAGTCCTTTAGGAGTCCTTTCATTTGGGTTCTTGGGCTCTTTTTCTTTTTTTTTTTTTTTTTTCCACAAATTATGTGGCATATCTATTACACATCTTTACTCTTAAGTTAGTTAAGTTAGTTATCAAGCTATTACATGTTGATTATTCTATATCAAATAAGCCTGATGATTTTAAAGAAGGTTACTTTCAGTGCATCTGTACACATCATTAATTATCACTGGTCTAATTTGTCACACTGTTGTCAGTCAAACAGAAAGGCCAGGCATGAACAGAGCACAGCTTTAGGCATATTCACATTGCGTGCTCTTGTCAGATTTCAGATCTGTGAGAATAGTCCAAAGATGTTTATTTTGCTGTGTTATGGTGAAGATTTGAATTGCAGTAACAATTAACATAGCACTTGTCACGAACACTTGTGCAACGCGTGTATTTACAGAGTAGTGCTCAAGCACGTAACCTGTCACTGGCAGTACAATTTGCTGAAACTCCATGTTATCAAAAATAAACGTAGACTGTAACTCAAGATATAGAATACAGAGAATCCAGCATTTATAATGTTGAATTTAAATTTAGAGTAGAGTAGAATTTGGCCTTATACGTGACAACAGTCTGCATTACTGTCAAACCATTATATCACTTTGTTGAAATATGATTTTTCATTCTTACTTATTCGCATGAAAATGCTATCAAGAAAATTCTCATTTGTGACACACTGTAAGCTGTTACTCTGCACTTCTGAAATGATGGGCTGTGCTCTTTCGGGCTTTCAGCATTGCTTAGAACAACTTCTTAAGCCCACGTTATGTTGTATAGTTTTAGTGAATTACTGGTTATGATGTTATGTGAAGTATGAGCAAAGATCACAAACGTGACACCTGGGCAACACTAATATTTTATTTCTGTGTACCGTTATGTTGGACAGGATTTAATAGGTGCATTCATTTGGTAATAAACATAATCTTCCATATAGTATTAGAACTGTGAATTCAGATTTTATGAGGAGAATGAAAGCATAATGTTTACTAAAACAAACCAAGAGAGTAATTTCCTGGCATTTCCTTTATAGCACTACTTTCCTAGTGTGACATAGGATCATTTCAGGGATGTCAACATTGCTGAAGGTGATTGCTGAGCTTCTCTACTCACTGCAGTTAAAATTTGCCTTTAAATTCAGCTTGCACTTCTGGTGCTTCTACTTTGCCTTTGTCAAGGCACTTAAGTACTATGTTTTCAATATGAATAATCCCAGTGAAGTCAGAGATTTCATAACCCCCAAATCTTAAACTCTTTAAGCAGTAGAATGACATTTGAAGGTATTTTACCCCCAAAATAGGATATTTTGTTTTGTTTTGTTTTATTTTATTTGATGTAAACATAAGATCTTCCATACGTAATAAAAATGCAAAGACTTAAACTGCTAATGCCAGAAATGCCTGTCAGTGGGGTTTTAGACGGTGACCTCCTGACCTAGGTACGTATGCAATTATACTGTGGGACAGACCTTCATCTGACGTAAACAGGGATAATTGACTGAAATCGGCAACGTCCGTCTTCTAGTGTTTGGTATCTTCTAAATCATATGGACAAACATGCAGTAATTTGTTTGTCAAGTAGTAAACAGTATTTTGTTCTTCAGTTTATGATATTTCTTTTGGAGAGAATGGGACATTTACAAGCATAAATATCAGATAAATATCAAAGACATTGCATCAACTCTAGGGCTCAAAGTTTTAGGGTAGTGACTAACTTGGGGTTAAACTTTTTGTGCCAAGCATTCACTTCTAATTTATTTTATTGTGTCAGTTTTGTGGTGTAGGCATGCTGTTAACAAATAGAGGCCACAAATGGTGCTGCCTCAGAAAACCTTGCGAAAGATTTTCTCAGTTTTCTCACCTTTCCTCAAGACAGAGCTATGTCAAGAGCAAGATGCATATTTTCTACTTTTAACAATACTAAATATGCTGGGCTGGGTTGGGTTTGTTTATTTGTTTGGTTTATTTCCTTGGAACGATGCACTCTACTGAGCAGAATATCCAAAATCACTTGCTCGCACACATGTATATTCAAAACTGAAAGTGTGTACTCTACTGCATTTATTCACCTGTCACATTTTTGGCACCATACCCATTATGGTTGTATTTTCCTTTATGGAACCATATTTGGACGTATTTCTATGTACAAGTGATCCCACTATAGGATTCGTACAGGGACCATGTTGGATTTATGGATACCTAACACCAGATAGTAAATTCCCATTTCTTCAGAAGCTTAAAAAAGTAAACAAAACAAAAAACTAACATACTGATTAAATCTATGTGGTATTTTCAGTAAATTCTCACAATATGAGAGTCAATTTACTCAACAAAAAGAGACAAAAGCAGTACTGTATCTATTAATTTTATTTTATTTTTTGCTTGCCTAAGTTTTCTTTACCAAATAATCTTGCTCACCCAATGAAGCCGACTTTGTCTGAAAGAATGAAAATCCATCCGCATGGGCAAGGGCAGCCCTTGCTGGAGCCCGTTAGGTAATCTTCTGGAGGTGGGCTGCCAGCCGCTGCATCCCCAAACACCTCGCGTACAGGATGTTCCTGCTGGCCAGAGTAACCTCAGATAGGAGAGAAGGTTGTGGTACAGCCCAGCTCGGTCTGGTTACCTGCCCAGTTCCAGTGGCATAAGGAAGGGTTCCTTTTCATGAGAAAACGATGATTGGTTCTTCGGTATTCATGGGAGTCGACACCAGTGAAAGTAAATTCTTTTCAAGAATATCATGAGAATTCTGAGTTCAGAGAGTAGGAAATAGCCATAAACCTTTTGAATGGTATAGGACAATACATTTCAAAGCAATTTGCTGCACTTTTTATTAGTATTTTTATTTATTTATTTTTATCTTCTGGTGATTGTCTTTCTAACATATGCCTTTTGACAAGTTGGTTTGCTCTATTATCTCACAATGGTTTGTGCTTTGGGTGTTTCTTAATTTTTGCCTTTTTGTTTTTTTCCTCTTACTCATATAAGAATGTGAAACCTTTGCTTTGTTGACTGATGCTCAGCAGCATCTTAAATCAACTTTCATTAGAAGAAATTCAGGCCTGCTGTCCATGTATAAATTACATTGCTGTCCACTGGCAACCTTAAACCCGTTGAAAGTGCATTGATCTTAATTTCAGCTTCTTAACTACTGTTTCTTATTATGGCTTGAATATAAGAATCTCTGGATTTTTGTAATATAAATTCTGATGTTTGCATGAGAATTGAGACCTCACATTCACTCATTCAGATGCTTAGTGTGTTCCATAGGCTTACAGAAACTACTCCTTATTTTCTACTGGTAAATCTCGGATTTTACAGGAGATAAGCTTATAAGGAAGAGTGAGATAAAAGATAAATCCAACAAAAAGGAAAACATTCACGAAGCGAAATTAAGTGCACAATTTAGATTTGCATTTCTCCAACAGTGTTTTAGAATTTATTTTATATTTGTGGGAGTTGAGGGACACTAGCCTTTTAAGAAGGAGAATACGCTAACAATTTTAGAGGCTGAGATTTCTGGATGAAGATGAATATATATTATTCTTACCTGCAGAGAAATTGCAGGATAGCTTAGAAGCAGTAGAAAATGAAATCAAAAGGGACATTAAGTAATATAGAGAAGAATAAAAGTGAAAAGTCTGAAGTGATTTAAGCTTATGAAAATCTTAAAATAGAAAACATCAAATGGAAATTTGACCCAGGATACGAGGAGAATTCTGGAGCAATTTTTAGCCCGTCTGGACAGAGAGCAGCTCTTACTGTCTGTCTCTGAAGCAAGTGCTCTGGAGATGCTTGAAGTGATAGGCTGGAAAACAACAGTGAAAGAACGGGCCAAACATTGGTAGAAGAAATGTGTTAGTAGGCCTTCTTGCTGTAATGCTTGGCTTTTAAGTTCTGCCATCAGTTATGTACTCTGGGCTTCTTTGGGGCAGAAGTTAAGGTAGCAATATTGCTTGTTCCTGATGTATTTATTTTCTATTCATGATCAAACATCTGTTTGATAATGGAGGGACTGTCTTTGCTATTTTCATGGCAATCTGGGGTAAGTAATTTTTTAATTTATTCTTTTTTTTTAAATTGAACTGACCCTTTTGGGTATTGCTGAGTTAAAGGAGATTATAGTTCATAGTAAAACTTAAAGAATGATTTTGTCACACAAACATTTTTTTCCTCTTTTCATCAACTTCAGTTTCTCTGCTAACAGTACGTGAAAGTAATACCTTTTGTTGTTAATGTAATTAATGACTGTCTTCAGTATCTTAAATATCCTTAAGCTCGAATTTTATACCGTGCATATTAGAAGTCTTTTACAGCAGCAAACATATAGGGTAATTTACTGGTCTGGAGTCAATACAAAAATCACAGTTTATAGAGAATTCTTGTAGAATAAATGAGAATGCTTTGTGGGAGCTAATTAGAGGGAAATGAAGGGAAGATTTGATGATAAATGTTTACAGCAGTTTAACTACTTATATTCAAAATCTCTGTCTAAATATCTATTCAATATGTTCATTCTAACATCACATGCCATGTCATGGGGCATGAAGTAGGGTAGCAGAACAGATGTGATGGTTCTGGCATGAAATACTTAGAGGAATTAGCTTTCGATGAATATAATAATACTTTGCTGTTGGAAAGTAGGAAAGACTGATATTAAAAGTAGGACATGATTAATTTTTACCAGTATAAACGTTTGTCTGTTCAAACCCTGAGATAAAAACACCAGATCACATACATACAGCTGTCTGAATTGAGGCCAGTGTTTTACAGTTTTAAATAGTCAAATGGCACGAAACATATTTATTTACATAGCATGTACAAGCAAGGATTAATGATTCTAACTTACAACAAAGGACGAACATGTTACAAATTTTAGAGGCTGGTCTGGCAAAAATTCATTTCATAAATTCCTAAAATACATTGCATTATAGGTGTTAAGGCTCATTATAGTGTAGAGAACACTGGTAGCTTCTTAGCATCTCCTTGTCTCTATCTTTGAGTTCTCCATAGAGAGAACTCTTCATTTTAAGCTGAGGCCAGGGTTAAAGCGTGAGGAATTTTCACACGTGATGCTGCTTATGGCTATCAGGACAGATGGCATACTATGTGCTAATGAAACCAAAAGCTGAGCAGTACGTTTTTGGTCATTTCAAGCAGGTGACAGTGTCTGTTTTTAAGGCTGTAACCAGCACGCTGGAAACAATGTTAGAAATCAGGTTCTGTTTTAGATGGGAAATGTGCAGACCCGGTACAGGCACAGGGATTACTGCTGATAACCCGGACTGGGAAGTCCGTGCACGGACCGAGGTAAGGCAAACTTTACCATATATTACCTCAGGGTGGGTTTGGGGAGACTCTTGTGTGGAGTGTGAATGAGATGCACTTTTAGTGCGAGATGAGTGTGGAGCCCTGATCTGCGGTTCCGTAGTCCCACGAGGGGCGCGGCCAGAGACAGACAAAGCGAAAGACAAGCAAAAGAGAGTTTTGGGGGTGTGGGCCCTTAGGTGTAGGGTACCCCAAGCATGGTGAGGTGAGGTGCTCGACAGTACACCACACCTCTGTCCTAATCCTTGGTGAAGGCATGTGGTACCCTGTGGGTGGTTATGTCCACAGCAGCACGTCAGGAAGAGTTGGGGTTTAAGGGTTCCAAGAGTCAGCAGGGTGAGGGTGGAGACCCCAGGATTGCCAGGCAGAAACTGCCTGCCAAACGATGTTAAGGTGTACCCAAAGGCTTCCATTGGGGGCACCTTTTGATGGAAGAAACTGGGAACATACGCCTTTTTAAGGGTCCTAATTAGGGTTAGATTTAGTGTTAGGTTTGGGATTACATTTAGGGTTGTTTCGACAGAGAGAAAACAGAGTCCTGCAGTGTGTCAGGTTGTGTCAAGGCTGCCAAAGGGAGTTCACGTCTGCCCAAAGGCTTCCTTTGGGAGCACTTTTTGATGGGACAAGGTGCTGACATTTGTGTTTTTTAGGGTCCTAATGAGGGTTAGGCTTAATGTTAGGTTTATGGTCATGTTTAGGTTTGCTTGGAAAAAGAGAAAGCGCAGAGCCCTGTTGTGTGTAGGGTTGCATGAAGGCTCCCTAACAGAGTTCAGGACTACCCAAAGGCTTCAGTTGGGAGCACTTTTTGATGGGAGAAACTGGTGACGTACATGTTTTTTAGGGTCCTAATTAGTGTTAGGCTTACTGTTAGAGTTAGGGTTACTTTTAGGATTGTTTGGAAAAGAGAAAGTGCAGAGTCCTCTTGTGTGAGGGGTTGAGTAAAGGTTCCCAAAATGTGTTCAGGCCTACCGAAAGGCTTCCATTGAGAGCCCTTTTTGATGGGAGAAACTGGAAATGTTTGTGGTTTTAGGGTCATATTTAGGGTTAGGTTTAGGGTTACATTTAGGGTTGTTTGAAAAGAGAGAAGGTGCAGAGTCCTGTTGTGTGTGGGGTTGTGTGAAGGCTCCCAAATGGAGTTCGGGTCTGCCCAAAGGCTTCTGTTGGGAGCCCTTTTTGATGGGCCAGACTGGTGACGTACATGTTTTTAAGGGTCCTAATTAGGGTTAGGCTTAATGTTAGGTTTATGGTTACATTCAGGGTTGCTTGGAAATAGAGAAAGTGCAGAGTCCTGTTGTGTGTGGGGTTGTGTAAAGGCTCCCAAATGGTATTCAGGCCTACCCAAAAGCTTCCATTAGGAGCAATTTTTGATGGGAGAAACTTGCGACTTACATGTTTTTTAGGGTCATATTTAGGGTTAGGTTTAGGGTAACGTTTAGGGTTGTTTGGACAGAGAGAAAACACAGAGTCCTGTTGCGTATGGGGTTGCATGAAGGTTCCCAAATGGAGTTCAGGTCTGCCCAAAGGCTTCAGTTGGGAGCCATTTTTTATTGGAGAAACTGGCGATGTACGTGCTTTTTAGGGTCCTAATTACTGTTAGGCTTATTGTTAGCGCATTTCTAGGGTCATATTTAATGTTAGGTTTAGGGATATGTTTAGGGTTGTATGGAAAGATAGACAGCGCAGAGTCCAACCTAGGTGACTCTGTGATTCTTTTTTTTATGTAATTGTAGAAGAAAACCTTTAGAATGTGATAAAGAAAAATAAAAATCATGAAAAAAAGTACCTCATTTGTTTTTCCTTCTTTTCCTCACCTGAGGGTTGAAGAACTTAAAGGCGTGTGTTTCGGCAACCAAAAAGAACCTGTTCTGCTCTTACTAGCATGCAGATTTAGCTTAGGAGAAAGTATTGATCTATTGCAGATATCTGCTTTGTGGCCAACCAGCTTATTACAGACCTGGAAGGTGAATGTAAAAATCAGCATTAGTTTCCTTGCAGGGGAAAAAAAAAAAAAAAAAAAAAAAAAAAAGGAAGCATGCAGTACCGGCACAAAACTAATATTTCCTCTTCTAAAACAAGAGGTGTAAGTATATGGCACCTTTTTAGTCTGATAAATGAGCTCATTTCCAAAATAGCTAAGCTTAATGGCTTTTACTGTTTGCTCTGTATAGGAACTGTTCACTGAGGACTGAGCACTTGTATTTGAATAGCACATTAAACAATTATTTGCTAATTTAGGCCACAATTTTTCATCTGTTTCTCTCAGTAAGAGTGCCGGGTCAGGTTGTTCCTGCCACATTGCCAATAGCTCATTCATGTCCTGTGTAGCTACTTTCTGCAGCATTATTTTTAGTCCAGATGGGTCCCCTGATGCAGTTTACATGGCTCCATAAGCAGCTGCATGTGAGTAGTGTGAGGGGAAATAAGGAGAAGAGAGGGGTGTGTGGGAATAGGTAGTGCTGGGCTAAAAGGAACGTCTGTGGAATCCTGACTTCAAAGTTGTCCTTGCTGGGATGAACTTGCTGCCTCCTGCTTAAGTCTTACAGTATGTCTAAGTAAAAAGCTTTATCCCAAAATTCAGCTCAGGGGTATTTTGCTACATATAGGCTTTATGTTCTCTGTGAACAGCCTGTGTTCAATATTGATTTCTCATCTTACTCGTTTTCCCAAGATTTCTTGATACTTCCTTTTTAGATTCTAGAGGTTGCACTCATTGGTGTTTTTTTACACAGAACGTTTTAGACTATTCTTTAATATACTTCTGTGTATTGAATTTTGTCTGATGTTTCATGTGTAAAAAGAAAACTATGATAGTTTCAGAAAGAATGTCACTTGAATATTTTTCTGTTAGGTTCAGTACTAAATTGTGGCTAATTACATATTTTTCCAAGTTGTTTAATTGTTATATGCTTCCACACAGATATTGTAGATATTCATATAGATTTCAAACCTCCAAATCCTGGCGTGGACATGCTTTATGTCTCTGCTTTGATTTGGAGATGATATCATTTCATTAACATTTTAGAATTATTTATTGATAGCAGAGTTACACATTTAATATTAAAAATTAAATCTAAAATTGGAATTATGGGTTGAGGCTATGAATGTCTTTCTACCACACAAGCAAAATAACAGATTTCTTAATGTGAGATTTTTTCACAAAACATACTGTATTAGCAGAGGGTGCACTAGAAATTTGACTCAGGTTCCACTGAAATTGATGGAAGCCTGTGCATTGGTACTTCTTGGGAAAGCAGACAGGCTAATTATACCTTTGGTTAAAGCTCCCAAACCTCTCACTGTAGTCAATGAAGAGAGATGAGCTTCTGCAAGGGACAGTTTAGGGCTGAAGCCGAGCATTGCTCTTCTTTTTCAAGCCCTGGAGGATCATACAGTAGAATTCTCTTGAGTCTCTAATTATCTGTATAACCTGAGGTTTCTGTAGCATCCAGTGTCATAGCAGCTAATCCCTTCACATGATAATTAGATCAGTATTATAGTATAAAATTAAAATATTAATTTTAACTTTAAGTAGGCAGTTGCCACCCTTGTATGTTTTATAGAAATTTCTGTTAGAAAATTCCACAAAGCACACTATTATTTGTTATAAACATACATAAAGACAATATGTCTTCATCAGGAGAATGTTTCAGCTTGCTTTTAGACAGATTTCTTAAAGAAGAGCTCAATGAATGAAGAACGTATCTCATTATTTGATGGTTAATAGGTATCGTTACTTGCTAACCCTGGTCAGTAAACCTGCTCTTGGTTCAGAAACGTACCACACTGCACACACATACCATTCTAGGGGGAGGAAAAAAAGCGTGAGATATATGGCATCTTGCCTTTGAGCTTTAAAAGGAAAAGATTAAAAAGTGTAATAACTCTGGGTCTAGGCACTTCACGTCTTAAAAATACATGAGGTCTCATGCAAGTATCATAAATTCCAGAGTCAACGGAGAAAACAGTTCTAATAGTTTCATCCTAATTGCCTGAAAATGTAAGTTTTTAATTACCTTTAGATAAAATCAGACACTATGTATTCCTGCTAGGCCAGCTCTCTCTCTCCCTCTCTCTCAAAAATCATATAGTTCTCTTCCTCAGCTCAGCTGGTCTCTGTAAGAAACTTCTGCTTCCTGAATCCTGAGGCATTCTCAGCTTTGCTCAGTGTAATTATCAATTCCATATGTCATCAAAGGAGCACTCGGATTTTGAGTGGCCATTGAATACTCTTTTAGTTTTTCTTTCTCAGCTAACTGAGCAGCTGCACAGAAAAAAATAAAGGGGGGGGAGGGGGAGGGAACCCACCACCATGAACAAAAATACCTCCGTTGAGTTTAAACCATGCAGACAGCTAAATAGCTCGTCTGTTAAAGCATTAGCATCCAAACTATTAGTTTAATTAAGGCCTATATAATCCTATGAAAATACTGTAACATTGTAAAAATTACAAGGTTCCCCACCGTCCACAAACTGAAAAAGTATTGAAAGATGTACTCTGGAATCAAGCTGTCTACTCAAAAACTGATTAACATTAAACCAACATTCAAGAAGGCTGAGGCTGTATAAGAATTTACTTTTATTTATTTATTTTCAGCAACAGTGCTGGTTTAAATAGCCTGCCCCTCCAGCTCTAATTCCTCCTCCTTCTGTTCAGCATGCTAGGTCAGCTAGTTGTGCAGCTGAAGACGTAACCAGGCTGTGAAACTCATCCAAGTCAAAAACATGATTTGCTGTTGGGTTACTTGTCAGTAACCCAACTGTTCCCCACTTTGGTTTAGGGTGTGGATGCGTAGATCAGGACAACAGAGGAGATGAGACAAAGGCAGGAATGAGAAGCCAGGATGCTTTAAATGGCCAAAGGTTATGTCAAACGTTTTAGTGATGGTGAAGAACTTTTTAAAAATTTTGCATGTTGGTAAAGCTCAAAGAATCCACATTTTCCCTTATGTGTACTTCCAATATTCACATCAAGGACATTTTATTTTATTTTATTTTATTTTATTTTATTTTATTTTATTTTATTTTATTTTATTTTATTTTATTTTATTTTATTTTATTTTATTTTATTTTATTTTATTTTATTTTATTTTATTTTATTTTATTTTATTCATATTTTAGAAGACTGTTAAAGAGTGGACTAATCAAACCAGACATAGCAAGTAACAGATCACTCTTTCAGAAGAGCTGAGCTAATTCTGTAGCTTCAGTTGACACATTGCTTTATCTACCATACATGTATGTCTAGAGGTTTTTTCTTTCCATAGTGCATTATTTTGTTCTATAAATGTAACTTTCCAGATGCCCCTTCACTCACAGAAAAAAAAAAAAGAGTGAGAGGAAAAAAAAATGTATTCTCTCTGTTCTCTGAGTGATGCTCAAGGCAAATAAATTCTAAGAATTGAAGGGCATTTTTTCTTTTGTTTATTCACTTCCATGCGTAAGAAGGGGATTTTAAGAGCCATACTACATGTTCACTGGTGACATTATAAAAGAATATTTTTTCCCGTTTTCCCCCAGTATTTCCGTGACATGCCAGAGATTCTTTTTTGCTTTCAGTTGAGTGAATTATGCTGGCATTTTAGGCACACTTACAGGTTGTATTAGAGCAAGAGTAGTATCACAGTGCTTTTTCAACATCTCTGTTTAATATAGCCTTCCTACCTTGAGCACTAAGACATGATTCTTTATTCTTTTAAACTAGACAATTTTAGAGATTTCTGTTTGTAGGAACTTTTTTTCTTGATCCTGTGCCGCTCTTTTGGTTGTGCCAGCACTCCTGAAGGTGGAGTGACCTCAGTTAGAAAAAAGTCCTCCAGGTTTTTCTCATGTGTTATTTACCTTGAAAAAGATGTAATTGAATGAATCTACAGCATAGTTCTGTAAATGCTTAGTTTTGCCACAGCTCAAGGGACAGTACATTTGGTCACAAAGGGCAGGATGCTGTGGTCAAAGTGAAGAGTGGTATTTGAAATGCAGGAAGGTATTTTGTCATGTAGTCTAGGATTAATAGGTTATTTTTAACAAAATTTTGTTTATTTTTGAGGAGATAAAAATTTAAATCTATGTTGCAGAAGTCCAAAAAATGTTTTTTAATCATTGGTCTTCTGTTTTTCAGCATTAGACGTTTTTAGGGATTCATTTAGTGATTTGTGTTACATGCAGAAGTGAAACACCTGCTCAGCTTTGCTTTTTCTATTTAATTTATTTAGCTTCTGATAATGCTTATTATCTGGAAAACTTTCTTGCTCTGTTATCTGTTAGCCTGGGTCAAAATTTTCATTTCATTCTTTGCTATTGCTACGAACCATGAATTTGCTAGCTGGAATAATAAATCATAATAATAAAGCCTAACAGATAAAACATGTAAAACAAAGCATTTAAAAGTAGTCCCGTCACTAAATAATTTATTTTAGATGGATAACACATGCATGAAATAGCTCTCTTAAATTAAATAATCTAATATTTCAGTTCTCCAAGACTTTCACATGTGGAACCTTCTTAAGGCTGTAAATTGATGCTTGAAGATATTTAGATTAGCATCTATCTTGCATGTCTAGCTTCTCATCATCACAGCTAGAATCGCGTAATTATTCTGCAGATTTCTGAAGTAAGACAGCTATTGTTTCTGTCTAAAAGATGACCAACTGCCATACAGGAAGTGTAAGTAAGAGTCAGAAAAGAAAAAATAAAAAAGTAGAATATCCATGAAAATTATTTGAGATTTTTCTAAAGTGTGAGACAGTGTGAAGTTGCTGGTTCATCCTTCATCCACCACTAATGAAAATTACTGAAATAAGCTGAAACTTGCACTAGGAAGAGATGATGAAATAATCAGTGACAAAGAAAAAGAAGCAGCAGCATATCACTTAGAGGAGGGCTACTCAGCCTTATTTGTGCGCGAGGCGGAGTCAGACTTTCTGCCATAGAAAGTTCCATGGGTGGAATCTGGATTTGGTCTCTTGCTCTTGGCCCAGCAGGGGCTGGAAACTTATGAGACACTGTATCCTGGGGATATGCTGCTTTTTAAATTATTCTTCAGAGATGGTCAGCATAATACAGTATGATTTAACAGTGATTGCCCAGGCCATAGAACTCGGTAGCTAGCAGCTGTCATGTAACTACATTTTCCAATTCCCCATTTTCTGCCAAGAGTGAGAGAGGGTACCTACTAGAATCAGGGACTTTCTCTATACAAACCTCCCCTCCTCCTCAAAAGCAGCTCTTCCTTTTTCATGATTCATTTTGCATTGTATGGGATTGCCAGTTGTATACCCTTGCAGGCAACTGCTTTCTGTTACTCTTTGAAAT
The DNA here is from genome assembly GCF_964035555.1 of Netta rufina. NCBI lineage: Eukaryota > Metazoa > Chordata > Aves > Anseriformes > Anatidae > Netta > Netta rufina. Next base: position 8,542,668 of record NC_140128.1, on the reverse strand, counting down.
ATTTTTCATAGTAACAAGTTAATTCAGTTTTACATTTCAGAAATGTTTTCCCCCAATTTACTTGCACATTTTCTTCACATCATCAGCAATTCCTTTGCCTGTTCTATGAATCTTAAAATAACTAGTTATTTCTGTATACTCCACATGCACTTTTTGTAAGCATGGCAGGTTTCTCTCATTATGTTGCTTTCTATTATTTTATCTCATCCACTTTCCTCTAGTTCTTTAAAATTCTTTCTAATTTTCTTTTCAGTTGCATGTCTTGTTAAGATACTCATATGATAGCTTTCTTAATTATTTTCTATCATTTTGATTTCAGCGTTTGACATTTTCCACTTCATGTCTTACTTTTAACTTAACATAATCTGACCCTTTTTGTTAATTCTTTGGTTTTCCACTAACTTATTATTCCATCTTTCATCTTTTCGTATATAATGAAATTCAAATAATCATATAGTTTCGCTATTCTCTCCCAATTATGAACTCTATGGACTGTGAGAGGGTGAATATAGAGGATGTGGTAAGTTCTAGAAGCAGCTCTTCGGGTAGATTTTAAATAGGATTTTTTATTTATTTATTTATTTATTTATTTATTTTGAAGTAGAAACCTAAATCCATAAGCCAAGCAAAGAACTTCATTTGTTTTACCCTTATATTACATATTACATGGACTTTTCTTTGAATACCCAATCACCAAGAAAAAATAAATTCTTATGACAACTTGTTATTCTTAGCTCTCCCAGAGAATTTGCAGCAATTGCTTACACTTAAGACTATATCACAGTTTCTCATTGTGTAAAGATGTAGTAATAGTATCTCACAGGACTGCTTCAAGGCATAACTGGCTAATATTTGGAGAAATTATTACAACCTATTAGGCTGTAAGAAAGATAGCTCAGTACTATATGTGTATATAAAAAACACATTCATTTTTTTGGTGTTGCTGCAGGTAATCGACAAACTATTAAATCAGAAACATCTATATAAGATTATGTTAAGCAAAAGTTGTATTCTGTTTTGAATCCTTTGTTCTGCAAAACCATTGTACTTCTTGGTAAGGTTAGTGGATTGCATGAACTACAGTGATGATAAAGATACCCTGGTGAATCGTATTGATACAACACTGATAGACTTGAGAAGCTTACATATTAACCAACTCTACTACCACTCCTATGAACTGACTGAAGAATCCCAAAATCGCCCTTATCTGTCACAATCACCGTTTTTAAAGTTTTGTTTCTGCATTTCCTTTACTTACTTTATTTCACATGCTAGTCAGGACATATACAGTGACTGTTCGGGCTTTTTGATAGCATGAACATGAAGAAGTGTAGCTGTAGCGAGGTGGGGGTTGGCCTGTTCTCCCACGTGCCTGGTGACAGGACGAGGGGGAATGGGCTTAAGTTGAGCCAGGGGAGTTTTAGGTTAGATGTTAGGAAGAACTTATTCACTGAAAGGGTTGTGAGGCACTGGAACAGGCTGCCCAGGGAAGTGGTGGAGTCACCATCCCTGGAAGTCTTCAAAAGACGTTTAGATGTAGAGCTTAGGGAAATGGTTTAGTGGGGACTGTTAGCGTTAGGTCAGAGGTTGGACTCGATGATCTTGAGGTCTCTTCCAACCTAGAAAATTCTGTGATTCTGTGAAATTCTGTGAAGTGCACTACAAATATTTCACATCAGGTATAATTTTCTCTGTTTCAATAATTTTCTTTTCTACTTGATTACATTACACCACTTACTGCCTACTGTGGTTTGTGTCTCCTGGCACAAATGAACAATCAGACATTTTGCTTCAGGTTCAAGAAATTTTTATGAAAACCAGATCCCTTATTCCAATAGATTTATGGGCTTAGAAACAGACAATTTACAATACAAGGTTTTAAAAATTTTCTCTGGTTTATGGCACTTAAATTACCGTAAATTCAACAAGTCTCTTGCATACTCAATGTTCTTATGAGGAAAATAATTGTAAACTTTTCCTGATGTTGATTTCACAAGAAAAGTTCGATACTACACATTTACTGATACAGAGAAGTCTGAAATTCATTTTAAACTTAACATGAGTTTACATTTCTGTCCATTTAAAAACAATTCTACTCCTATTTCTGCCTCTTCCCACAAGTAAAAACATACTTTGGTAGAAAATGGATGAAATCAGCCTCCTGAGGCTATCTTTTTCTCTTCCACTTTTCAAATAAATGCACAAGTTTAAAAATCACTAGAAAAACATGAAGGTCTATAATATTTATGTGAGTAAGGATTCTACAGATGGAGCCTGACATAAGAGTGATTCAGTGGTGTGGGTAAAAGAGAAACTTCTCCAACACTTTTTACATGTCTGGGAATCTCTCTCATCCAGTATTTTTCTGATGCTAGAATGGCAAACATCCTTTCCCTTCCTCTGCATAGATTGTACTTCTGTAATTATACATTCCAGGAATTCTCTTCTGATCATTGCACTGACTTCAGTGGGCATTGCATCAGGCCTTACTAGCAAAAATCCTTAGGCCGGATCTGTAGAAAGTGTAAATACATGTAGCTCTGTTAGCTGCAGTGGAATTTTGCAGGTTAATGATTTGACTGCATTTTCATGAGATTGTAAGCATCTGTACATGAATAAATATAAACAAATTTGTATAAATGCTTATAAAGTGTAGAGCAAATTCTTGTCAACTGTGATAGTCAAATACTAGGGTGTTCTGTATTACAAAGGATCGTTTCTTATGAACCAAAAATATGTAGGGTCATGTTAGGTTGCAAAGCTGCCATTGCATGTCCTTTACTTCTAACAAAATCAAAATTTAGGATTCAGTGGCTAAATGTTGAATACCACAGTGAATGAGTGTTTGCAATTTGATGAGAGCATGAGATAAACCCAGATTTCTGTGGCTGAGTGGTTTTTTTAGAGTCCACTTTCAAAAGGTGCTATGTATGTTCAGTTTTACTTCGATGAGATATGAGGGTATAAAGTCAGATTCTTGTTGATGTGAAATACATACAAAAGAAATGCAGAAAACTTTATGCTTTAATTGAAATCTTGGGAAATCAAGGATGCTCAGCATCTTTGCAAACGATGGTTTAAGTGCCTCAGGCTAATGACAAAAAAATGGAGTTCCCTGAATGGATCTCCATAGTGTATTTCCCGTAGTGCAAAATTGCCATTGACAGGATTCTGGCCTATGGAGCTAAAAGCAATACAAACCAAAAATTAAACAAAACCCCCAAACTGGTACCAAAATGGATAACCCCAAGTTTTATGACTCATTACTTTCTTCAACCCCAACTGCCTACATCCTTCGGCTGATACTAAAATAGTTGGCATTAATCTATTGTTATGAATGTCACTGTTCTCTACAAATTGCTTAAGTTTATATTTTTTGGAGTATTATAATTGGCAATTTGGCAGAGCATGAAGTATGAGCTAATGAGTTGAAAGAACAGACTGTACTTGCAAATTCAAAGCATTTACATATGAACTATCTGCAGTTTCTTCTAAAAAATTGTATTCTAAGTGCCAGGTTCTGACCTCACTTGAAACTCCACTACGCCATATTAAGCACAAAGAGTAGCATTTTCTGATATAGTAGTTTTACCTGTGTATGAAAATATATAATATTTTGAGCATGTAACCTTAACTTTACTGATGCTCCACAACTTTCCCAGCAGTGAGGAAAGTCAAAAGGTGATGTTAAATGGCCCCCTTTGCTTCCTCCTCTGATCTCCACATTCAACACCACTTTAAAGGCTTTCTAAAAAGGTCACGATCATTATTTTGGCTCTGCTCTCCTCTGGAAGACTGCTGGAGTACACTCTACTCCATTTGCACTTCATTCTTTCAGTGCAATATCTCCTATTCTGCCATTTAGATTCTGTGATGATAGAGAACAATGTAAAAGCCTAAACCAGATAACATCAAATCCTTTTGTTTCTTATATCATAGAATACAGCTCTCCCCTCTATCATCTGTGGTCAGTAAACTTCCATCGTACCCTGTAGACCATATTCTAACTTTTTTTAATGATTTATATATTATCTATCTGCATACACTTCAAAGTATTCAAGTCAAACCTGTAAGAATCATAAGTAGGATTTATACATGAATTAATGAAATACTTCTGATTTGTCTTTGTTTCTCTTCTTAATGGTTAAGCAGTTCTGCTTTCACCTTTGTCTCCATAGCAGCAAGCGAAGGAATATTTGTGAGATCAGAGGGTTGGACAACCTCTCCTACAAAGAGAGGCTGAGGGAGCTGGGGTTGTTCAGCCTGGAGAAGATAGTAGTGATAGGACAAGGAGTAATGTCTTTAACCTAAAAGAGAGTAGATCGTATATAAGGAAGAAATTCTTTACTCAGAGGGCAGTGAGGTAGCCCAGAGGAGCTGTGGACGCCCCATCCCCGAAGTGATCAAGGCCAGGTTGGATGGGGCTTTGAGGTCTAGTGGGTGTTGTCCCTGCCCATGGCAAGGGGTTGGAAACAGATGATCTTTAAAGTCCCTTCCAACCTAAACCATTCTGTGATACCTGGGTCCAGTACGCTAGTGCAGCCAGCAGCTATGCTACGCTGTCTGTTGTATAAACTGATCAAGCTTCATCATCAGGTATTATTTGGTCCCAGGACTTTTATTGTTTGTAGAAGATTATAATCTGACATCCCATATCCAGGCTTGGACTGTCAGAGAGAATTTAGATTATTTGGAGCATCCTTAGCATTATACAAATGTGCTTAAAGCTCTCCTTAGTCATTTCCAATATTCTGTTGCCATAAAAGCTTTCATTTGATTTGGAATATATTTAATAATGTTAATTATTGTCCTAATAACAGTACTTTATTTCACTTTTTGAAACGTGATTATATAGTTACTACAATGAAATGTCAAAGTTTTTGATTAGTAGTTTTCATACTATTTAAACAGCAAACAATTATAACAGTATGTTTTCATTTATTTTGGTATTGTCTGTAGAAAATCAGTAGGTGCGTTCAATTTGATTTAAATCTAAGATTTCTAAAACCCACAGTTGAATTAGTCAGGCACATAGCTGAGCTGATTAACTTGCTAATTTTAATTATAGACAAGTTTATTACAGGACAATTTTTAGGACACGTAGTAGTTAGCTGTTTATTTGCACAGGCATAGGCATTACGGGAGTCAAGGGTACGGGGATAAAAGAAGAGCAGAAATAGCATGTTGAGATCTTAACAGCAAACTAAGTGCAAACATTAAATATGCTACATGCAGAGAAAGAAAATTTTGTGTCTTTGATAGATGATGTTTAAAAGGGTTATAGTACTGGTATGCAAAACAATGAAGGGCACAAAGATTGACTACTTTTACCTAACCCATTTTTAAACTCAAGTAGAAGCACTCATTTCATTATATGAATGGAGTTCAAAGATAATAACTGTGTAGTGGTTAAACAGCCTCTATACTGTAAGTTAACCCTGAGATCAAGAACTTCATAAAAACTAAAAAATTTCAGCTGCTTAAGGAGAATACCTATGTTTGTTTGTTTGTTTGTTTTAATTTTATTTTCATTTTTAATCCCAGGATAGGCTTTGGACTACTCTGCAAAGGCAAACTGATTAATAGAAGGCTAAGAACAGCATTTGTTATGAGCAAGCAGCGACACACAAACTCCCTGAATAGAATAGGATGTCTTTTTTTAACACAGTATCATCTAAGAAGGATACATTAGTTAAGCAGACTGCTTAACCATTCTACTATATCTTACTTTACGTTGTTTTTCTTGTGTAAACAAGTCCTGGAAATCATAGGGAGGAAAAGTTTATAAATCTTTTATGGTGCAGGATTTATCAGATGTTGGTCATTATGAAAGTTAGGAAACGGTATTTGGCAAATAACAAATTGGGTACAGTTTGTTCATCTTTACGTTCCTCAAGTTTGCCTTTTCCTGGAAACATGAACATAGGCCACCAGCCTTTCCCAGGTGCTACTGGCATCTCTACCAATACACTATTTTCTCCATTCATTTTCAAGAAATTTCATTGCTATATATTTACTCTTCATAAATCTTCTAGAATTGTTTACTTGTAACTTAGCCTGGATTCTACCAGTGCTACTTAAAATAATATGAGCCTGTTATGTAGTATTGTGTTTCCTTTCTAATTGTAAGATGGGCTAAGCTTCTGATTAGGCAAACAAACAGATTGCAATCAAACTCCTAATATGGCTTACAAGGGTAAAGAATAACAGGGCCTTTAGCGACCTCTGTTCAATAAAGGTTTAAGGATGGTTCCTTTAAATGTATGTTAACATAGCTTTCCAATTTACTAGAGAGAGGAAACTTACACTGACAAGGAGACAGTGTTATGGGGGTGGAAAATATACAGGATCCAATCAGTGAAGCAGGAGGTGGGAGGAACAGCTGCTTCTTAAGTAATGACATATAAGTAATATTAGTCCCACTGGCTTAATTACATTGTAACCTTAAACAACAAACATCTGTTTTCCATGTTTTCTTCCCAGAGGCCCTGACATTTCCAACATAACCAAACCTTCTTATATTTTTCATGATAAAATAGTTTGAAACAGTAAATAGTAGGAATGTTATTAGTATGAAATTACATCAACAAAAAGATCCATGGGAAAAGCATATCACAGGTTTTTTTCACAGTTTCCTAGCCTCCTGTATGCTACTTGCTTGTTTGTTACAAAATGTACAAATGAAGGATGGGGAAATAGTAGATTAAGATGAAGTATATCAGTATTTTTTAATTCCTGTCCTCATGAATGTTTGGAAAGAGCACGTACCTATGATATATGAGACATGCTTAACTTTCAGATCAATTCAGTTTCCAAAATAAAAATAACTGGTGAATCACTGTGCAGATCTAAAACATGTTTCTAAATACCATTAGCTTTTCCTTTCTCTCTTTGGTGTACCTACAAAACAATTCATTCTTGGGTCTTGTGTGCTTGGTGTATGATGTACAGCTGTGATAAAGGGTGAGGGAATCCACATAAGTCTATGTGCCATACAGGAGGTCTGAGCAAATCTTACAGGGCAAAGACTTGTTTATAGTAAACAAGTGTCCCAAAAAAATCAGTTTACAAGAAGATTGTGCTAGATATCAAGTGACAGGTCCATAGAAATACCTAAAACGAGACAGCTAGGTAGGAAGCGGATAAGTAGGAAATGTAGGCAAGCTGGGTAGTCTTGAAAATATGGCTATGCACTTGTCTTTCCATACAAACTTACCTAAAATCAAGATCTCGATAATGTTCAGTGGAATTTATCTACAGTGTGGGAAAAAAATTTTGAAGGAGTATTATGAATTCAGGAAAAAAAAAAAGAAGATAGAAAAAAATATTTCAAGATGCTGTAAATTGCAATATATTCATGTATTTCAAGAAAGATGCATTAAAGATGGTGTTCAGGTATAGAATGTGTTTTAATATTTAATGCAAAAATCATTAAAATAATGTTGTAAATTTTCTAGATTATTTGCATAGTACGTACAAGGTTAGGTCTGTGTATACAGCATTTTACAAATCTATGAGCTGTGGAAACTCACAATTGCAGATAAAATCTCACCCCCCAAACTCCAATACTAACGACATGCTAAAAAGATACTTGCAAACACTCCCACCAGAAGAAAAAAAAAATAATTTGAAATATACATTCTAAACATAATAATACTGTGTTTTGTTATAAGTGTGCCTGAAATTAGTTTAATATGGGCAAAAACTAATTATGTCTAAAAAGAAATAAAAAGAGAGAGAATGAATACAATCTTTGTATAACTTTTTTTGGTTCATTTTTCCAAGAAAAGTTAATACTGTGCTTCCTTGAGTGCAACAATGTGTAATTCACAGAATCATGTACGTTGGAAGAGACCTCCAAGATCACCGAGTCCAACCTCTGACCTAACATTAATAAGTCCTCCACTAAACCATATCACTAAGCTCTACATCTAAATGTCTTTTAAAGACCTCTGGGGATGGCGACTCAACCACTTCCCTGGGCAGCCCATTCCAAGGCCTAACAACCCTCTCAGTAAAGAAGTTCTTCCTAAAATCCAACCTAAACCTCCCTGGGCGCAACTTTAGCTCATTCCCCCTCATCATGTCACCAGGCACGTAGGAGAATAGATCAAACCCCACCTTGCTACAGCCTTCTTTGAGTTATCTATAGAGTGTGATAAGGTCACCCCTGAGCCTCCTCTTCTCCAGGCTGAACAATCCCAACTCCCTCAGCTGCTCCTCATAAGACTTGTTCTCCAGACCCTTCACCAGCTTCGTTGCCCTTCTCGAGCACTCGCTCGAGCACCTTGATCCTCAATGTCCTCCTTGTAGCGAGGGGCCCAAAACTGAACACAGTACTCGAGGTGCAGCCTCACCAGAGCTGAGTACAGGGGGACAATCACTTCCCTAGCCCTGCTGGTCACACTGATTCTTATACAAACCGGGATGCCGTTGGCTTTCTTGGCCACCTGAGCACACTGTTGGCTCATATTCAGCCAACTATCAACCAATACTCCCAGGTCCTTCTCCATCAGGCAGCTTTCCAAACACTCACCTCCCAGCCTGTAGAGTTGCTTGGGGTTGTTATTCCCCAACTAGTTTGTCTACCTAGCAGTTAGACAATTCACCACTATTTTGTCTACTTAGCAGTTTTCACAGACCTACAATAGATTTTGCTTTTAAATTGCTCTTTCCATGTTATCACAAGAGAATATTTTTGCTGAGCTGCTGCTGCCATGACACTTGTCCAGGATAATACCACTGTAACTGGATGATCTTGTCTCACATGATTTAGTTGTTTAGTTGAAAACAAAAGTTTAGTAAACAGCCATGAAAATTTCCAAATTTAAACTGGGTCGAGGTAAATATTCAAATGCAGCTATCAGACTCCATGGGAAAAACTCAAATTAAGGTTCCCCAGGAACACTGTGGCTTGAGATCTGTCAGCTTCCTCAGTTTTATTTTATTTTTTTCCATGCTTTTAAAACATGTTACTCAACACTAAAAGAAATGCCTAAAATCTGGAAATTTTACATGTGCAACAACCTAGTCTACTCAAAATTTCTCTATAGCTTGTTTGATGACATTTAATTCCTTAAAATTGGAACTGGTCAGCAATGCTCCTACTGTGGAATTCAGTCCCTGCTTGTTTGTTGTCTTGTGGTAGGTTTCTGTACTTTCTCTGGGCCTGATTCAAAGATGTTGCTCTTAATACTGCAGTATTTTCTTGGAGCTAGATGTTATTTTACAGGGTATGCTTAGATGTAAATAGGAAGTAAAAACTGCTGAATTGAGATATGTGCTATTTGTATTTTATGTCCCGTTACATGTAGTATACATAAACTGCTAACGATGACCAGGAAGCCTGCTCAGGTACTGCATCACATCATCCACGTGGCTCCTTGGTTTACTTTGGATCATTCCAAAGCTGGAGTTGGGAGTGCTCCCAAATGCTAGGATGAATGACAGTGCATCAAATTTAGCTTCCTCTACCTACACAGTCTTTTAAAAAAACTAACTCAGAATATTTAGCGCTCTCAAGTGCACCCTCTTGCCACTCTCTCGGTTCTTTCTGTAACCTCAGTTTCATGCAATAAAATCAAAACCTCTCTGATAGTCTGCATTATTACAGACACTTTGAAATTTTAAAATAGCACAGTAATGATTAGGGCAACAGAGCAGTGTGATGTTGGGATCAGAAGATAGCTAGGCCCAAAGGCTGGGCACCTTGAATTGTGCAGATACAAATCTGTACACATTACTTTGTGGATAGATATAGTTGTTAAGATATTTGAAATCTGTACTGTTGCGAATGTGAGGGAAAAAACAAACAAAAAAATCCAATGTTGTTTTTCTGATATATACTTGCAGGTATGGGCAGGATTAATACTAGCATCTTATCTGTATCAGTGATGATGTACATTATACACCTTGGAACCTCATTCTCTTCAAGTCTGTACCCAACCTGAACTATCACTATTAACTTTCATGAACAGTGAATCTTCCCATCAAACTCAAAATGTGTGCAAGGGACTTTGTCATCTTACACAACTGCTGTGCCATGGGTCTTAAAACACATTGTTAATAGAGGACACATTTCAATCAATCTGCAAAGATTGAGAGGATGTAATGAGAAAGATGGAAATAAGCAGTAAGGTGGTAGCAGCAGTGATTGTTTCTCCTGTTTGTGACTGTCTTTTGTGGAGCAGGGCAGAGGAGTGAGGTTTGGGGACCACACTGCCACGTTTTGAGAGGGTATCCCAGAGAGATTGTGGATGTCCTATCCCTGGAGGTGTTCAAGACCAGGTTAGATGAGGCCCTAAGCAATCTGGTCTAGTGGGTGGCATTCCTGCCTATGGCAGGGGGTTGGAACAAGATGATCTTAAAGGTCCCATCTGACCCAAGACATTCCATGCTTCTATGATGTGTAAATCTCAGTTTCTACGAATGTTAGCCTTGGCTTAGTCTGAAGGATTTAAGAATCTCCCAATTTGTAAAGAGTTCTACAGTTTAATACAAAAAAGATCCAAAATAGTCTAAACTTTCCAGAAGAACATGTAGAATATTTTAGCCTGGCAAATAAGGCAATTGAGTCTAGGTTTTTCCTATTTACAGTCAAAACCCATTTTCTTTCAAAGTAAACACACATGGTACTGGAATCCTTACTCTGAATCAAATAATTATAGAAAAACAATGGCAGAAGGGCAGTGAGAAGTCTTTTCTTCACCCCTTTGTGCTGAAGAATGATCTATCCTGGTGCTCCTCAATCTCTGTTCGTAGACTTGATATTTAACTGTACTGAAAAAAAAATCTGCTATTTTTCTTATTCAGATTTTTCTGTGGGACTTCATGACTGGACAACAGAATTTGCCTGTTGCTTTGATAATGTATGAGTTTCTAAGCAAAGGACTTAACCGTCTTCATTATGTAACGCCAAATATTCAGACAATAGAAGCTAAGCCTGTTGTCAAATCGCATTTTCAATTGACATTCTGTGAGACATTAGGAGTCACTACATATATCTTCAGTGCATGTGGGAGTCATGACATTAAAAATGACATAAAACTTATTATGCAGACAGAAAATAAACATTTTCTTCCCTTAAAGAATATAAGATTGATAGATAATTACTTTGCTTGCCAAGGAGAGACTTCAATGATCAGTATAAATCATAAGGTCATTAAGTTGGTAGGGCAATGAGAGATAAATCAGTGCCCTGAAGATGACTTGTAATTGCTTGTTGCAGGATACATGGCTGAATGATATTTTGTAAAGACCATACTGTGCATCTATCTAATTGGGTTGGATGTGTTAGAGAGTCTATAACAGAGCTAGCTGAATAAGTCAAAGACCACCCACATATGAACCAAATGACTTACGTGTCTGTGGGACACTCAGGAAAATCTGTACTTACGGCTCTATCTCAACTTCATCAGGAACTTCCTAGGCTGCCTTAAAAAAGGATAGAAAAAGAAACAAAAGGTTGATGCAATTCATTTCGTGTAATGCTTCTAAAACCAACAATATGGAGACAAAAGTGACATGCAGTCATAGCGACAGCTATGCTATTTTGGAATGTTCTGCGTGTACATATTTCATAATTGGATTCAAATGACCAGAAAGTGACACTTCTCCCACAAGCAGTCAGACGGCTCTTGCAGCCAAATCTGATAAATCATTTGGAATCAAAATCTTAAGAAATTAAGACTTTGCAGTTTGTGACCTTTTAGTACTGGAGGTTTACAAATAATATATTCATAAAAATCAGCTTAATTAACATGTGCACCTGGAGAAAGGCAGTAAATAAGTATTATAAAATTTAAATAAATTGTAGTACAGGTTTATCGGTGGGCTTCATAGTCTAGAGAATTGCCTTATGTCTGTTTCACAACCTGGGCAAAATGAATGTTTATATCTAATCTCCATTTATTTTACTGTTTTCCCTGTGAATTCTGAATTTTTGTTTTGTTCTCATTTAATGTCTATATCCAGATTTACTTCAGTGTCATTTTATTTTAACGTACCTGATATTAGAGAAATAAAAGTCAGGAATTTATTAAATGTTGTTGCTTACTCAACATGCTTACATTTAAGCAAATGTATTTATTTGGTATGGATTACAACAATACAAGTATTTATATGACATTCGGGCTTAATCAGTGGCTAATTCCTGTTGTACTGGCAGCTGTACCAATAAAGAAAAGATAATGTTCCTTATGTTCAGATGACTTAAAGATTACAAATGCGAATCGTACTCTGGGCAAAAAGATGCATCATGGAAATAAAATTTTAAAAAGTGTAATAGTTTGATTAGCTACATATAGCAGCTGTTGGTTTTTGTTTGCTTTTTTTCTTGTAGGTTTCATCTTTCTTTAAAAAAAATGGGATAAAACGTTATGAAAAGAGGGGACAGCATGAATAGATGGATTTAAAAAAAAAAAAAAAAAAAAAGCTAGAAAGACAGAAAGTGAGGATTATATATTTGCCCAGTAGACTGCTAAAAAAAGTACAGTAAATCTGAGATTATTTAATCAGAGTCCCTCAGTTTTATTGCTTTCTAACTGAGAATAGATGGGGACTCAGAAAGAGTTTGCAAACACATGAGCATTAGAGACTCTTCAGAGTGCTTATTAAAGCCGTTCACTGTCTGCATATTGCCATGGCTACTATGCAAGCATGTAATTCAAAGAGCAGTGAACATGGCATCATTCAAAAGTCCAAACGTTATTCTAAATTAAAACTGTATTGCCCCAGTCTTTGTAAGGAGCCAAAGGTAAAACTTCATCAGAGCTCCTCCAGAGTTTATAAGCTGTTCAAAATTGAGATTCATCCTTCTGAATGAAGCTGGTCAGTATCTTTCTAAAACCAAAGTAGATGAATAAAACAACAAATTTATTTCACCCATTTTTCTAATGGTTGAATCCAGTTTTAAATTTCATTTATGTTTATATTTCATGTTAAAGCTTCAATGGTAAATGAGTGAGAAGCTTCAGCAAAATAGCTTGCAGTCTGTTGAATTCAAGGTAAATCTATCTGGTTGATTTAGAATGATGAACTCTGCTATCTGGAGGGTTTCACAGCTCTCTCAGCTTGCCTGAATTATGCCAAGTTAACCTTCAGAAGAAAATACAAATAATTTGAAATTCGTGGTAACGAACAATTAAAAATACACTGCAGTGCTAACTATGTTTAGTTTTAACACGGATACTTCACACCAGTAGTCACAATCTCCTAGTAAAACTAGTTTGCTGAACATAATGGAATGGTGATATTCCATTTACCACTTGATTATACTCTATTTTCACTTACCCTTTGTCAAACCTTTTGAGTCATGACAATTTCTTTTTCCTGTCAAGATTAAAACAAGGGACCTTTTCTTTTATCCATGCATAACAATGAGAGAAATCAGCTAGACTTTTAGTAAGTGATGAACTTGTTACCTTTCTGTACTGGTTTCTTAAAGAACATGTTAAGTTAGATTTTCAGTTCTGATGCTGTTACATCAAATCTGGTTATTTAAATATAAGTAAATGAAGTAGGGAGTTGGGAAGATAGTACACAGGAGAGGTGAACAGGGTAGGCCTCAGACATTTGAACTTTGTTAAATTACTGTATTTATGAAAGAAATATAAAGGTTTAAAGATTTCAAGGCTTCAGCTGGATAAACTGGAGCACTAGTATCTGCTGCTGTTCATGGCTCTGTAGCCACATCTTCGTATACAGTAGGGAAAAACAATTCTTCACAGACTCTTCCAAATAATCTTGAATAGCTTTCTTGGACTCAAACACTTTAAAAGTTTCTATTTTACCAGAACTACCCCCTCTACCAGGGACGTATATTCTATTTTCAACACCACTGGTGATATTTTCATTTCCACCATCACTGTCTGAATAGTGAAGGGGAAGACCATAGGGCACTGAACTGCCACCAATTGGCAGTTGTACTTAAAGTGAATCTTCATGATGGTGCATGATGTATGCTTCATATATTAGATAAAGAGGAGATGGTCCTCCTCATAACCTTGGATGCTTATGTCTAAAGGGTACAGAAGGTTAGATACCATTTTTGAGTCACCACCAATAAATGTCTTTGAGAAAAAATCAGACATTTAGTCAGGGAAGTAGCCTAGATCTTTCCTACCTCTGTTTTCTACAGTTCTGTGCTAGCCCCATGACATTCTTTTCCATGTTTCCTACCCGTTCACAGTGACCTGATAAAAGAATTGCAAACATGGGAGATGAAATTTCAGTATTACCTGGAGCAGCAGATCGAAAGAGAGAAGTCAGAACCATTAAACCATTTCCCCTTTTATTCTGGGAATTAAAGTTGAGGATAAGAGGTGTTTTCCCTTGGCCAGGGAGGCGGAGGGAAAGGAGGGATAATGCCAGCTGCTCTGTTACCCACGAAAGCAAGATCTCACTAATTTGATATTCTTTCCCACCTACATATAGAGAATAATTATCTCCTAAAAATATTTATACATCCATATTGATTTCAAATAGAACACATGCTTCCAAAAATGTAATAGAGAGATGTATGTTCCAATAATGAAGGTTATAAAATATTTAAATACTTCCTCCGCTTCTCTCAAGAGGAAATGCCAAATAGCAAAGAGGAAGGAGATTCCAGCTTCTCTTGTTTTTAGTGTGAGGTTCTTATTCCCCTTTGCTTTATCACTCTCTGCTCCCAGAATAAAAAACTATTACTATTTTGTGATGCATATCCTGATCCAAACTTCATACATATGTATTGCCATATGTTTCACACATCATATGCTTTCCTTAGTTTCATTTCAGGTTCAACATCAACACTCTTTACCCATCACGCTTATATACACATACTTTGTTCATTTCACACATCTTCCTATGTTTGCAGAGTCAAATACAGAAAGAAGTTGAATTGACTAATATATCTTATGTGGAAGAAGCAACTCGAGCCTGTATGTAGGCCCTTCTATGTCATTCTTACTCACTGCTTACTTAAAAAGACTAATATAAGATATTCCCTGACTATATGAATCTAAACTATACTCTCTTGCCTGTGAAGGAGTAAAATTCCAGAGAAATTAAGAAAAACAATTATTTTATGTAAAGCACCAGGAGGAAATGCAAGCAGATTTGAGTATTCCTAGGCAGCATTACAAACTAAAATTTTAGATTCCTTGCTACCTTGTGGAATCCCTTGCTCTACTTAACGCGGAGGTTACTCTGGGGACAGGTAGTTATTGAATTAGGGATCCTCAGAGGCCAACATCCTGGACAAGGTGCAACTTAGAGCAAAGACGCAGCTTGTTGCTGCAACTCAGGATGCTTGAGAGAAGAGACCTGGAAACAAGTTTTAGACTCCAAAGAGGGTCTCAGGCTTTTCCAGGCAATCAGGTCCCAGCTATACACAAAGGATCCTGCTTCTAAGGAGTGAATGACAAAGAAAATATGATAGAAAGGAAGGGCTGGAGGTGTTAAGGAACTGCCTATGGACTTTTTGGATTTGAAGCATTCTTCTAAGATAAAATAACGTGATGGATAGGTGAAATGACTACTACAGAGGGCATACAAAGGATGTTCCCCTGGAATTTCAAGGTGGGATGGGTTTTGTTATTTTGTTTACTTGGTTGTTTTTTGTTTGGATGGTTTAGTTGTTGTTTGTTTGTTTGTTTGTTTCCCCTTACATTATTGTTGAAGTCTGGGACTTTAATTTTTTTTTTTTTTTTTTTTTCACACTGTGATTTACCATCCAGATACCTGAGGAATGAGTTATAGTGATGTTTTGTTTTTTGTTTTTACCAGGAATGAGATGATATAGCAGTTTTTTTTCCTAATTTCTGCTCTTAGCCCACAATGACATCATTCCAGCTTTATTATGTACTTGAATCAGATGATGTGAAATGGCATTTCTTATTATGTTTAAATTTTAGTCTCCACTTACAGTGTATAAGAACATTAGCACTTGAAATTGTGAATGGTGTATATTAGTGTTAGGTATCTCACCAATGTATTTTAAGATCTTATAAGGGAATATTGTATGCATTTCTAGACAGTGATCCTTTTGTTTTCTACTTTGCATTGTAGTTATGGCTATGGATAGGAAGTGTTTATGTTGTGGATGCTTAAAAAAGATTAAAAAAATTAAGAGTTCTTTTCTGCTTTAGTGGAAGAATTTGATTGGTTTCATGACTCGTAATATTTTGGATCCCAAGCTGAAAGATCTTATGCAGTTATGGTGTTATTCATGGACAAGCTGACTTTTGGACCTTTTGGACATCAAAGAACAAATTTTGGATTATTTTGGAAATGTTTACAGTTATTAACGTAACAATTTTAGATTAGTGATAACAGAATCACTGTTAAATTTATCAGGTGACTTACCAAAATTTATTGGTGCAGTAGTTCTATTCTACTGATACCAGAGAAAAAGTAGATGGGTTTCACAAAATGCAAATGTTACAGTTCTCTGTATGAGGGGCATACAAAATCTGGATGTTTTCATTTATATCTCTTTCGTTCCTTGTCAAATATAATTCAGTTTTAACCGTGTTCTGCAGTTCTATTTCAGTAAGTGTGAGAATGAGACATACTATAATAAAACTGGTAGTTCAGTGCTCACCAGGAAAGTGGAATACCTGGGTTCATCTCCCTTCTCCAAATTCTGAGAAATAAGGAGAGCAGATAGTATTTCAACTACAGGGCTGCAAGATAAATTGAATGTACATTCACACCACTCTCAGTCAGTCACCCAGAATGGTACTGATGTGTGGATGTGTTGTGAGACACCCAGTGCAAAAGACAGGCTCTAGAAATAGGTAGGTCGGGATCCCTTGTGAACATAGGCCTGAGACAGACCAGAGGGCAGTTTGGCAGCATGAAGTCCACAGGCATCTCCTGACAAAACTGAGATTCTGACAGAGAAGGCTTGGTGCTACATAATTACATCATGAGGGCACCAAAATAGTGGTTTCAGGAATCTCTTTTGTGCTTGAATGTGGGACTTGTCAAATGGTGACATTGTAATGTGCTGACTCTAGTAATACTAGAAAATTGTGTCTTACTGTTTTTAATGGGTAAATACTGTTAAAATAATTTAGTATTGGTAGGCTCAGGAAAGAGTGACTGCCACAACCTCAGTGAAAAATTATGTTAGTAGGAATAGGGCACCTAAATACTTACAGGTTCTTAGGATCTAAGTGGAAATGAATATAACTTGCAAACAATGATTGAGCTTTATTCCTTTATTCTTCCTCTTCCAGATAAATAGCTTTTACCCTCAAATGGAAGAAAAAAAAAAAAAAGGAAAAAAATCACAAAAAATTCTTCCAATAATTACTGAACCCCTGAAGAACAGGATTGCACATGCTTACGCATAAAATCACAATATCTCTTGTGACAGGTATTTGAGTAAAATTTGGAGGAGGAAGAGATCAGCCAGCAAGCTTTTCTTGTATATATTTAAGAGCTAGAAAGGGAAAAATTCTTCACAGGAAAAAGACAAACAAAAATACAAAAACAACTGTCATGGACAAGCAGCCTTTGAGGAAGCAGGTAGGAATTAAGTGTTGTGTTATCTAAGGGTATAGCTGTCTGTCTTAGAAGGATCCTGCTCAAATCACTAACTTGACCTGCAACAAACCCCACAGTATGGGTGAGAGCTATTTCCTTAGAATTCTGCAATATCCTGGTTCATCACCACTGTTAACCTTTGTGGGGGGAGGCACCTCACTTGACCTCTACCCTTCCAGAACCCTAAAATCAGAGGAAACAACCATTCATTTGGTATTTATACTGATAAGAATACTGCTTTATTTTCCTTTGACATTTATATACAGTTACATTATGGTTGTTCAGATAAATGTCAAATGAAAGGTTTCCAAATATGACATTTTTTAATAGTATGCCTAAAAATGTTGTGGTCAGATGAAGGACTGTGATTCATGTGGCACTTAAAATGGTCTACCTGTCTTCCGCACACAACTTGAAGGCTAATTCCAGTTAAGCAGAGATCAGAATGGTAGCACCCAAGCAGAAAGGAGAACAGGAATGTTCTCTGCTGAATTAAGCAAGTTGAAGCATAAAACACCATTTTCAATACCAAATTTACTTGTTTGTAGATATTTGATGTTTTGTGGGATTTTGGTTTAGCAAATTTAGTAGAACACAGCAAGATACTAAAATCACCAATACATGTGCACACCTCACTTAAGAGAATACAAAAATTGCGTTGTGTGGTTGAACCACAGGACAACTCTAATCCTAATTATTGTTCTTTATAATATTCTCACTGTCAAGATACTGGGCATCCACGGTTGCCGTGAAGGAATACATAGTTTGAAACCAGCTCATCAGAAAAGGACTGGTGAGAGTGTAGTTGCAGCTACGTTTTTAGTTTTCAAGTATGTTTAGATGTACAAAAGATGATATCTACAGTCACTCCTTAGCGTTGCAACAAAATTTTAGAAATAAAATTATTTGAGAACACTTTTTCTTCTTTACTGATTACCTTTAGTTCAAACACCTTTTTGAAACTAGTCAGAGTATCCTCAAATCAAGTTTGTAGTGGGCAGAAATTTAACTTGAATGATAGAAGGCAGGAAAAGATCTTTCCACTTCGCCTGTATCGTTCTTCCTGTCTCTTTTTTCCACCTCTTTTTTTATGAGTAATCATATTGTTTTTAATAATACAGAGAAAATTTGCATATTTGAGATGAAGGAACCTCTCTTCTGGACTTATATTCATAAATTTTATTCCAAAGATGCAATTGATATTGTGAGCTCTCAATCTACCTTTTTAACAGCAATG
The DNA here is from genome assembly GCF_964035555.1 of Netta rufina. Taxonomy (NCBI): domain Eukaryota; kingdom Metazoa; phylum Chordata; class Aves; order Anseriformes; family Anatidae; genus Netta; species Netta rufina. The sequence continues at coordinate 8,523,896 of NC_140128.1, read as the reverse complement.
TGTAGTTGATTGCAAGGTTTTGTTGTATTAAGTCTCTGCTTTTTCTCTGTATCTCCATGGAATCGGGTATATAAAGAGAATTATTTCAGCTGTTCATGGGACATTTTATGTAATTATACATACCACCTTTTTCTGGCAGCATGCCTAGAAATATCTCACTATGATTCAAACAATGATCATTACATATCATTAATTCCCTCCATGGAACAAGACAATAAGGAAAGTTCTGGGTAAGCTAGTTTTCATTTTCACCTAGTTCTACGTGCTTTTATCTCCTGGAATTCCCTGCTAAAAAGAAAAAGGTCTGCTCACCACTGTCACCTACGTTCCTCCGCTGGTGTTATCAGCCATATTCATTAAATGGTCATAGGCCAAAAGTTCAACAATTTAGTCTCTGTATGCAGATTTCTTTATACAGTTGAAACTGGTTTGGGTCCAGTTTTTGTCTGAAACATGTGCTGGTCTTTAGGGTTTTGTGCCTGCTTTGGCACCTAACTCTTACATAGACTCTGAACTTTTCACCATGCGCTGAAGAAGTATAGACACCAAAGAAACTCAAACCTCGTGCTATAGAGATAAAAAACTGATGCATAGCTTCAAAAAGGTCACTTCTATGTTGTTTCATGAGGCAAAATGGTATAGCAATCTTGTCTATTACAGTGACAATTCAATCATTTAACATGTTGAAGAGGAAAGTGAAATCAGAATTTGAAAATTTGAAATTTGATTTGAAAACAATTATGAATTATAAAAATATAATTCTTTTAACGCAGTCATAGATTTCAGTCTGAATCGATAATACATTGAAACAAGCAATATTCCTTTTACTGATATTTGTAATTTTTTCATGAAAAAGAATTTCACCCATCAAAAAATTTTAATTATATTGGCTGATCATTGTAGATGTGAGCAAGCATAATGTTTAAAGGCAGAAAGAAAACCTGTATATTGTGGACTCGTTTAATCATTTTGATGTGTATGCAGATGAATAATGAGAAAAGTAGAAGGGAGAGAACTAGAAAAATGCTAGAAAGTAAAATGATCAAACCAAGTAATTTAGTATTTGCAAACTGGTATTTCTTGCATATTTATCTTAAAGTGGAGGACATGACAAGGGAAGCAAACAAATCCTAAACCTTTTATTTCATGTTATTTAGCCCGTGATAAATGAAAACGTATATTGCAATTACAGACTAATCACTGGAAAAGAAATCTGTCATAATTCCAGTACAAAACATTTCCAGTGGGGGCCCTGATCAGTATGACACTTCAAAGAACAGAACAAAAACAGCTTTGTTAAAATAACATTTTTTGAAATTTTAGATGAAGAGTTCTGAACCAGATAGAAGGTTTTGTCTGAGGTTTGTTGGACGTGGAAAGTCTGTGGAAAAGATACAAGCTGAATTTGGATCCAGATCAGACTTAACCATTTTACTGTTGTTCTTTTAATTCCCAGAGCACTCACAGGACTTCCCTAAGGACATGATAATAAGATAAAAACTCAACTGCAAATAATAAGTGTGATTTTCTTAAAAAAGATTATTTCAGTTGTACTAGATGAAACATTTATGTTATTGAACAAGGAATTTAATTATTTGTTCTTAAACGCATGGATTTTTTATATTTTCTAAATCTTGTCTCATTTTGTTGTCACAGAAAAAAAAAAATAGTAATTACCTAAATTTCCTCTTAGGTTCAGATTTTCAGTACCATTTTACCAGTGCTGGCCACAAGAGCTATCATATGGGAACAGATATGCTCAAACTTCATGACAAATATTTTAATTTTACTAAGCATAATAAATATACCCATTCTTTTCATTATACAATTAAATAAACATCAGAATTGGAAACACTTGTTTAGCATTAATTTACATGGTATCTGGGTTGGTACTAATCGTGGTATTCTTTCTTTAGGATAGAAACTATTCCTATGGAAGATGCTCCCCATTGATGACTTGACATTAGCACTGATCCACCATTCAGTTGGATAGTCCCGAAAAATTCTTCAGGAACTCATGGAGGATTCTTTTTTTTTTTTTTTTTTTGATTTTTGAAGCCTATCCAAAGGTAATTAACTTTATCTCATAAAATCATGGTATGAAAATTAATTTTATACATATTTACTTCACCAACATTTCTGTTAGATGACAGATATGAAATTGGCATAGATTTACATAGATTCATATAGTTTACCTAGATACAGATTGAATATCCTTGCACAGGATTTAACAGGACTAATTAGTTAGATCTCTTAGATATATAACTTTTTGACTATATGTCCTTTTTTAATGAAGTATTTCTAAACTTCTGAAATATTACAGAGTAACATACAAAATAACCTGGAAACAGAAAATATGTATATATTGCTTAATTCTATCTAATTCAGCAGGAAAGGAAAGAATAAGAGATATTAAAGTATGAGATTTACTTAACTGAACTGTTCAAAGGTATTCCACAGAACTTAAAAAAACATGTTATATGCTTTTTATTTTATTAATCATCCATCCTTATACAAAGAAACCCTTTAAAATGAATGGGAAAAAAATAGTCTGTACTTCTTCCAAAACATGTACTTCAAATGAGGTTAAAAGAAAATAATATACATATATATATTTATCAAAAACATCCCTTATAAATGTCAGAGAGACCAGTCAGAAAAGAATGGTCACTGCCACACTTGGAGTTTTGTTTTTCCATGTCTGGACCAGGTTTGCCTTCTCACCATGAGGAGGAAATTCACATCTGCTGAAGTTTTTGTAGTAATTTATAATTCTAACTGCTAAAATTTGAAACAGACCTCAGTTAAATGAAAAGGCGATGTTAAAAAAAAACCTTTATAATGTATTCCATAAGATGGGGGAAGTGTATGGGGAGAAAAGGGATGTTTATAAGTCATTACAGCCAGAGGATCAAGGAACCCAAATAAAATTATCATGGAGATAAGAGAGGATCTTTATTTCTTACATGTTAAGATCTGTAAGATGTTGCATGGCCAAAATCCCTACTTCTCATTTATAGCATTTATATCTGTATTGGAGAATCTGAAGTGAGAAAGCACATTATGGTTTTCTAGTCTGGTCACATTTTAGATGCATTTGGCTTCGGATCTTATTCTGTGTTGGTTTGTTGTTTGTTTGTTTGTTTGTTTTCTTTTCTTTGAATCTCCATGATAAAGAACCACTGATCATACATTGGCACCTACTAAACCAAATCATCACATCAGTAGATGAGCAAAACTACCAACACAAAAGAACATCCAAAGAGACAATCGGAAGGTAGGCAGCTCTAAAATTTGAAATAGGCAACTGGATTCACTAGTTCTGGAAAAAGATAGACCAGATCTGAGGTGGTAGAAATGTGGGTACTTTCACACAAATTATGGAAAATTTATTAACTAAAATTTGTTGGCATTACATTAATAAAATAATGCCTATATAGATAAACATATAGAGTTTAAATCATATAAAAATGACGGTGTTATAGATGCAATTTATTTAGATAAGGGAGACCATACATTTCTTTACAATAATTAGGCTCCAAAAAGATGGGTTGGATGGAAGACAATACATATAGCATGTCGTTCATTTTGAGACTATTCTAGAATAATAAAAACTGTTATTTTCTTGGTAGGAAGAAGCCAGGGTTTATCAGTCACTGCCAGACTGTTGGGGGGAAATTGCATTGTCAAAGTAGAGGAAACAACTAATACAGCATCCGATAGCTCTTTTGTTTTACAGTGGATCCTTTAACATTGATAAAGCTTGAAAGACATAGTCTATCAAATACTCTCAAAGTTACAGTAATAATTTTGTGAAACCCCAAAAGTAGCAACTGGTTATTTCATTTTCCTTTTTGAGGTCTTCTGTTCAGATGTTTGACATTAAGACTTTAAATTTAGGGATATAAGAGTCTCTTTTAACATAAGGAGTCTCTTTATAACATAAAACTAAAGGAAAACAGATTAGAAAACATTTAAAAGTATAAGTTTAGGAAATACTGTGGGTTCTTTTTATACAATGGTGTAAATCGTAAGGAAACATAAGAATTAGTCATAGCTCTCTCTGATCTCATGGAAATCAGAATCAAGTAATTTGTTGAGAATCCTGATCTCTTAAAGCTGCTTTATTTTGCAACAAAAATGTTACAGATATATTGCGTGGAAGCTGCATTTAATGGAAAGGAGATTGATTCCTAATTGCACTTGTTGCAAGTGAACAGCATCTATTAAAAGATATTTTTTTTGCATACTGTAAGCTAAGTATTATACTTCTATTCTACATTACATTAGTTGCCATTTATAAAACAAACAGAACAAGACTATATTTACTTAATAAACTATATTTATTTATATTTACATATCATGCTAATTATAAATAGCATTATACTATTAATAAAAGTAAGCATATCTGATACAAGAGTATTACAAAAAAGGAGTTTGAAGAAATGCTGAAACAAGTAAAACTGTATTACCAAAAAGCTCTTAGCTCCATTAATCTATATTTGAAAACATATTATTTTCTTGTTTATTTGTGAATGGTTTGGACTGCTCAGGAAATTTCTAGTGAAACAAAGTTTACATACAATACTAATTTGTTTGAAATTTTACACTGTTGGTAGCCATTTTTAGCAACCAAGGGAAAACTTTGGGTTTTATTAGGCAAATTGAAGAGACAAAAAGTATGTTTTGCCTCAGAAGTTTTCTAATTTTTTTAAAAAACTATTTCTAGAAGAAATTTAGAATTATCAAATTTCCTTGCAGCACATTGTCAGAATGTTCAATTTTGGAAGGAACCATTTTTTTTCTTAAACTTAAAAATCTCTTTTTTTTTATGTCAGTTTCTTATTAGACTTCAGTTTTTCACATGGTCTACAACTTACATGTTTAGGTGTAGTTAAATTTGAAGGTAAGTGTGTACAAGTTTCATATGTCAGAGACTGGGAGTGAAGTCTACCCATTTGTTTAACAATTTTATACTAGCTAGTGATCAGGACATTCTCCTGACTATGGGAATCTTCGTTTTTTATCCTTGATTTCATATTTTCTCCAGTGAGTCTGTAATGGAAAACACCTTTACAAAGTTAGGAACAAACAGCAGTGCATGTTTATTTCCTTTCAGATTTGCTGTGAACCACACTTCCAGGAGCTGATGTCAGCAAATAAAGAAGCGGTGGTTTTAGACTTGAGCATCTAAATTCTCATTATTCCACAGACTGGTAAGTGTTTTACTTAATTTTGCTCTAAGTGCAAAACTACTATATTCAAGCCAAAACATAAGGTGGGCAGAAGAGGAGGAGCTGCTCGCTAAGCCAATCACAAAGAGGCACAGCTTCTGAATTTAAGAAGCAGCAGTAGAGGGGAGAAAAGCTAAAATGAGTTTTTTCTGATGATTGATGAAATATTTATGATGTGTCATTCTTTTAGAGAAGAAGATTATTGGAATATCACAGTACTACTTGGTGTTTCTTGAGAATAATTACTTTTTACCCTATTCAGCCCACGTTTGATACTATGTCAGCATAACTCACATTTCAAGTAAGTTATTCTTTATTAATAGTCATCTTACATCAAGCAGCAGAGGTCTTCAAGCTGCCAAAAACAGAGTTTCTAACTCTCTCTTATTTAAGATTCTTAATTATTTACATTAGACTTGGAAAACAATACAATAACATACAACTGAATTTCAAGATCATAGCTCATAGCCTTTATTTTTAGGAATTTGGCCATACAACAGCCTATACGCAGTACAACATACTATACTCTGAAATCTGTTTCCTATTACGTTTTATTGTGCTTAGCCTTTTAGCATATGGATTTTGGCGATCTTAAGGAATGCATAATTACGTTATTTTTAGACATATAGTGAGGTAGCTTAGTTAATAATTAGATATTCTGAAATTAAATTGGTCTAAAAGATATTCACAAATCTAATATATGGTAATTTTAAAGAAAGTATAAAAATGGAACATCCTTTACCTCAATCACCTTAATTATCCCCACATTGTGTTAAAAATGTCCTCCTTGTGAATGAAAATTTAACAGTAGGTTTACATTTTCAGCACATCTAAATTAGTTATCTGGAAAAAGATCACCTGTAGGAAATTGAGTGGTTTTAACTCTTTTGAAATATCACTCTCTGTTGTGATACAAAGTGTGAAAGAATGTCAATGTTTGAGAAGACATCTGTCTGCAAACCATGACCTGGTGCTGCAGCATCATGAAACAGTAACACATGTACATCATGAAAATCATGTCCCTCTATTAAAGAATCAAATACAATTTTAAGTCATTGTGGGGAACGTTGCAATGCAGTCAACTACCATTCGTTGTCTGAACAAATTAATTAACAAATTTTTTGTTATACTTTAGCACTAACTTTAAGCATAAAATTCACTCCCTCTCTCCTATGCTCTATTATTCTATATTACTTAGTCTTTTCTTTCACAAGAACTTTGGTAATAAATGAATGTTTTCAGCACCTGAAAAATAATGCAATTACAGGAATTTCCTGAGTGGAGCCTGTTTCGTTACCTCTGGGAAAAAGCTGCCAGTCAGGGTTGTGACAGGAGTCAGCAGAGTTTGCCATGAGCAACAAGGGAGCAGAAAGTTCAGCTCTTTGGGAAGACTGTTTCCTGCAGCATCACTTCAATATCCACCTTCTTTTAATTTCCGTTAATGAATGCAGCCGTGATGGAAATGTACAGAAAGAGATGGCCCTGCAGTGATGCAGACAGAACATGGTAAGGGCAAATAGCTCTAAGGCAGCAAGAGAGGAAGTCTATAGGGCAAAGTTGCTGTGTTAATTCACCATGGAGCCTAAGATAAAGGGAGGTGGTGGGGGGGAAAAGGGTAAAACTTGAAAATTCATATGAGTTTATAAATTTTGAGGAATGCCCAACTTACAAGGTCAAAACACACAACAAGGAATACAAGCTACAAGATAGTGAATTTTAAAGCTTAATTTTTAGTATATTATGTGGGTTTGGGATTCAATTGGACAAGCCTTTTTTGCCAGATTTACTGCATTGAACATATGACTGAAATGCATGTGTACTATCTAATACGCTGCTTCTCTCAAAACAGTAATTCAAGATGAATCTCATTAAAAACCCTCTTTCTGAACAGATAAACAAAGTGGTAATGTATTTTTAATGAGGCGAGGTGATTTCTTGCTGTGCGAATGTGCAGAGACCTATAAAACTGAAGTTTTTTTTCCACCACGTGAGGATAATCATGAGCGTTTATCAATGCATCATTGTCCTATTTACTGGTGAGACTGACCTAGTGAGCTACATATAAGAACTAGGACTCCTCTGCCAATAAAAAGGTCAGTATTGCCATTTTGAAAAATTGCATTATTTCATTGTTTAAATTGTTATAACGTCATTGTCATAAACTTCTATGATCTTGTTTGAATTACAGTTTTTGGTTGAATTTGCCATGACTTTTTTTTTTTTCTTTCTTTTTCTTTTTTTTTATTTTTAACTCTGGCTATCCCGATAATGCTGACAATCACATTGAAGATGGCAGCCATCAGAACTGGGGAGGATTTTCTGAGGTTTCACCATGCTCTGAATAGTTTGTCATGGTAGGAAAGAAATCCACAAAACCTTTCCTCTTATGTCAAAGAAGCTTAGAAAATACAGAATTATTCGCCTAGCAGTTTTTATTTTGTTGTATTTTTTATCTTTGTTTTGGAGGGAGATATGGAAAGGATTAAAAAGGAGCAAGAATGGTGTTCTCACAGCACAACATGACTATTTTTAGAAAAACAAACCCAGAAAAAAAGCTGAAAATGTAATATCTGAAATGCAGCTTCTGACATACAGAAATATTCCCCACCGATTGACAAAAAGAAAAAAAAAAAAAAAGAAAAAAGACAGGAAACATATTCCCCCAAATCAAAGAATCAAAGTAAATTATGATCTTTAGCCAAACCCATCTGAACCTTTTTGGTTCCACTTAAAAAAGTATTTTGGATACCCTGGGAAATTTCAGTTCTTGACAATGTAATTCAGTCTAAATATATATTATATATATTATTTTATTATATATATATATATTAGATAATTCAGATCATACTAGAATAAGATGATGCCCAAAAATAGATGATTCTGTGTATTTGTACATCTTGCTAAGGTATGTGATTTTTTTCCTTACTATTACCTAAATTGATTTCTGACTTTTATGTATTATTACTGTGATTATTACTGTTTGGGGTTTGGCATTTGTTTTCCTTTTAATCTTGATCACAGACCTATTGCAAATTTATTTTACACTAAATAAATTATATTTATTTCTTATTGTTCTCAATTTTTAATTTATGTTATTCATGGGATTATTACTCGTTATCTAATTTTAGCAAAGCCCTATAATATAAAGCTAATTAATTTTGTTACAAGGCAATAGAAAAAGTTCAGATGTATGTAAAAATCTCTGCTTTTGGGTACAGCTATATTATAGGTAGAAAATTTCAAGGAAAAGGCATAGCTTGATCAACAGGCATTTGAATTAATATTTAAATGGCTAATATGTATTGCATACAAAAAGACTGGTCTGAGAGAATCTTGGAAACTATTTTCCTTTCGTTTCCCATTTGTTGCAAAACTGCTTCCATAAAATAATGATTAAGTCTAAATTGGACTCCAAGAGGTTGTTAATACCATTTAAATTGCAAGAGTATTTTGTGAATTATTGGCACTTAGTTCTTTCCAGTTGGGACTTGTGGAAACATATATTTAAAGATCTAAGGCCAACTTGTTAGCTAATCAGTAATAACAAATACTGATCTCAATGTGCACGTTCTTGACAAAGACAAGAGAACTGTTTTAAAAGTATTTAATTTCAGTGAATGGACATTACAGTTTTGAAGAAAACTGAGCAGTGCCATCTTTTGTTGGCAGAGACTAACTGCAACTTTCAAATGTCAATATTTATATTGGTTCTGATTTGTACGTCACTACTTTATATCAGAAGATCATTTACTACTAATAAGATGTTTTTCTTATTAAACACAAGAAAGAATGTTCACTGTACCTACTGAATATTTGCTGACGAAGAAAAGACTTCAGGCATGAAGAGTTACCAACAAGTCAGGACTAGCACTTACATTCTATTTGACTGTTGGTTGGAGAGCTGCCAGGCAGAGAAGGACCTGGGAATGATGGTGGATAGTCAGCTGAATATGAGCCAGCAGTGTGCTCAGGTGGCCAAGAAGGCCAACAGCATCCTGGCTTGCATAAGAAACAGTGTGACCATCAGGGCTAGGGAGGTGATCGTCCCCCTGTACTCGGCTCTGGTGAGGCCGCACCTCGAGTACTGTGTTCAGTTTTGGGCCCCTCGCTACAAGGACATTGAGGTGCTTGAGCGGGTGCAGAGAAGGGCGACGAAGCTGGTGAGAGGCCTGGAGAACAAGTCCTACGAGGAGCGGCTGAGGGAGCTGGGCTTGTTCAGCCTGGAGAAAAGGAGGCTGAGGGGCGACCTTATTGCTCTCTACAGGTACCTTAAAGGAGGCTGTAGCGAGGTGGGGGTTGGTCTGTTCTCCCACCTGCCTGGTGACAGAACGAGGGGGAAAGGGCTTAAGTTGCACCAGGGGAATTTTAGGTTGGATCTTAGGAAGATCTTCTTTACCGAAAGGGTTGTTAGACATTGGAACAGGCTGCCCAGGGAAGTGGTGGAGTCACCATCCCTGGAGGTCTTCAAAAGACATTTAGATGTAGAGCTTAGGGATATGGTTTAGTGGGGACTGTTAGTGTTAGGTCAGAGGTTGGACTCGATGATCTTGAGGTCTCTTCCAACCTAGAAATTCTGTGATTCTGTTTGACTACTATACTTTTATAAATGAAAACACCTCAGGCAAAATCCATAACCTTCTTTTGTTATAATAAAGACAATTTATTCAAATTTGATTTGATAACTGTAGCTGATGTGTTTATTTTATTTTATTTATTTTTTTTAAAGTGCCTACCTGTAACTTAGACTGCTGCTGAATCACAGTTTATTTTCCAAGAAGAAAGATCTTGGTCAGAAGGTCTTCATGTTCATTCTGTTCTGTAGCTCAAGAAAGAAAAGGGAAAATGAAAATTGGCAGGGAATGTACATGAAAATGCAGGAACTTTTAGTCTCAAATCTTACTTGCTGCGTATTATGTCAGCTTAGCAAGGAATGGTGCGTCATGATCACAGAATCACAGAATTTCTAGGTTGGAAGAGACCTCAAGATCATCGAGTCCAACCTCTGACCTAGCTCTAACAGTCCCCACTAAACCATATCCCTAAGCTCTACATCTAAACATCTTTTAAAGACTTCCAGGGATGGTGACTCCACCACTTCCCTGGGCAGCCTGATCAAACCAGTTTGTAAGAAGTAGTGAGCTTTCATGGTGTCTTTCAAAACTAGGTGTATTTAATTTTAAAGTTGTTATCAATTCTTCATTTTCCCAGATAGAGAGACATGTCAGATCCGTATCTATGGATGTATGCATATACTTATGTTTCTGTATGCTTATACTTATTACTTCAATATACTTATTATTTTAGTTGCTTCTCTTTTTTTTTTTTTTTTTTTTTTTTTTTAAATAACTGGGCAAATTAGAACCTTTAAACCTGCTTATGTCTGTCAGCCTCTTGCTGAAGATGTACAGTAGACCACCTATGGGCAACTGTGGTTTGATGACTGTACCTCAATAGGAGTTAAAACATATATATATGTTTACAGCATGTAATAAACAGGCTTATAATATTCACTGCATTACTTCTGTTTTTCCTTCTCACTATACAGTAGATTCCCACCTGGAAATTCAAGATGGTGGAAGATGCTTATGACACAAGAAAAAAAGTAAAGATGCCAGATGATACGAACCCTCAGCAATGTGAGTACTGTTCTTGAGTCATCTTTTCACCTGACTATCCCTTCTTACATAACAAAAGATGACTTGAAAGATAACTCAGGCATGTAGAACTGCCACTAGCCATCTTAAACTACAGCAGGGAGTGTGAAACCTGAATTTTTCTCTACAGTTGTAGCAGTACAGACTTCATATTCCCCATACAGATGGACCTCACTTTGAACACTGGGTGTATCTGGAAGGGCAACCACTATAATCTTACTCTATCCAACCCCCAACATGATATAAGCTCAAGAGACAGTACTTAACCCCCCCCCCCCCCCCCCACACACACACGTACACACACTACCCTGGGAATACCTGTACTATAAATAAGTCACTTTGCTTTATAACTAAAATTGTTTTCTAAACCACTCTCAATACTACAAGATGTCTTTTCCTTTGGCTTCTCTAAATTCAGTTTTCGGCTTACAGTACTTGACCAGACCTTGAGGAATCTGATTTGTTTAGTTCTTAAGTTTTAAAATGGTCCATTTCCTTTAAAAAAGGATTGAGATAAAACATTATTTTGCTTTACTTACATTTTTCATGTTCAGGAAATAAACTGGCTTGTACAAGACAAATAACCAACATTGTCAGATCTCAGTCTATGTGTCAAGATCCCAAATTTAGTAATATTCCAGTAGCTGGTATGAAGAGGCTTTGGAAAATGTGTTGAAAGTACCAAACAGCTCATCCTGTAAAAAATAAATAGGGAAAGAAGTCAGGATTAAGAAAAGACGCAACCCTCTCCTTCCAGTTACAGGGAGTTGTGTGTTTCAGTGGCATCTCTGGTAGTCATGCCTTCCACAAGTCTAAAACTAAGTAGATCAATTTAGAGATTTGTGTATAGTCTAGCTGTGCTAACCCCTGCTTCCTCTACCATATTATCAGCAGCACTGATGGCTTTGGCAAGTCTCTGAATAAGAATTAGACTTATTATATTAGACTTATGTATATATTCAGTGAGGAATGACTCATGTGGTCCTGAACTTAGAAAAGAAGAGAGCATGGCTAAAGACAAACAAACTTCTGTTATTCATCTATGGAATAGCTTACAACTTTATAAAATAAAATCCAAAGTCTAACTTGTGCAATAAAAAGCTCTCTCTATATGTTTTGATAAAAATAATTAGAATCTAAATATAATATATATACATTTAATGCATTAATATCTACAATCAATGGGCTTATCATGCAATTTCTCTTCTCAGTTTTACCAACAGGCATGACAATGCCTATATCACAGTTCCAAAAAAAAAATAAAAATAAGAATTTCAAAAATCTCATTTGGGTTTACAAATAAATCTATTTGCTCAAAGAGCAAACTCTTAATGAGCACATCCCTATTAATCTGTGTATTTTGTTGACACAAATTTGTTAACAAAGTTTCACATGAAAATTATTGAGCAATTATTTCATTCTATTTCCTTAGCTTTCTTAGATATGTAAGCCCTCAATTTTAAAAGACATATCTTGAAATTCTTTTTTATTATTTTCATTTTGAAAGTCTTCCTTATGTAACCTCTCTTAGAGACTTGGCTACAACAATGCTTTTATGCATATTAGCACACCATTACACATTAACAGAACGTATAAATATCCTCATTATTTGTTTACTCCAGGTATAGTAGTATCACTTACCACAGAAGCACTTATCTAAGCAATTTTTGCATGACGTTTTGGAGGTGGTATTGTTTTTCAACCTAATAATATAATGACATTTGAGCAATTGATATAGGAAGGGCAAAGTGGTTCTGCCCCAGTTAAGGGTACAATCAGTTGTCAACTGGTACAAAAAAGGTAAGTTCATGCACTGAATTCACTGTCAGCTGCATTTATAGATCAGGAAGAATTACTTTTCCCTTCTATAAAAAAAAATGAAAGTTCTAGAAAAATTGTGCATGATAAGTGGTGAGAAAGAAAGTAGCTGGGCAGCTTCTCAGAAGTAATGCTCAAATTTAGGGTGAGAACAGTGATGATCTTCCTGGGTAAGAAGGACTCTCTGACTTCTCTACTCAGTTCAGTTTTTCATGCAACAAAGTTTAAATTACAATGTCCAGCTCTTGAGTATTAAAAGTTAATTTAATTAAGATGTGTTTTTTATTTAGAAAGCATGATTTTGGAAATTTGAATGTGATCTTCTTCTTACGGGCAATGCAAAAAATCCATTATAAAATCAAGTAAATAAGCAATACAAATCACTGGATCAACAATCAATATATTTCCTTCAATGATCGGGATTTTCAAACTATTCCCCTATACACTGCAGAATGGCAGAGAGCTATCTGCTGCTGGAAGTGACATTGCTAGATTTGAGAATCCTGGCATATCCTAGAGTGTTATAGTTAACTCATGATCTTGCACTTCCCTTACTAAGTTCTGCTTCCCAAGTAATTAGGTGGTATCTACTTAGATGCAGCAGACTAACCTCTGTTTCACGCATTCGTGCCTCATTTCCTCATTTAATGCTCTTTTCAGTCTTGTTATTTATTTTCTTTAATATTACATTTCCAGCTCTACAGCCAGATGAGTCACACTCATTGCCATCCACAACAGCACTCTCCAAGGCCTGTGAAACAATAAGGTAATTTATAAAAGCTTTTCCACTGAAGAATACAGTCAGAGAAGCTAACCTTTATTTTAGTGGCACTTGAATTAGGACAAAGTTCCATTCAGAAAAGATGGTTCATAATAAAATGTAGAGGAACATAACGTATTTTATATTATTTTCAGAAAAAAAAAAGAAAAGAGCCCTAATACCACAACCACAACATACCAGGACAGTGGTGTGAGAGACAGTGGTTTATGTTCACATTTTTCTCATTCAGAAACATTAAAAAATAAAAATAGAATGAAATTTCAGAGCCCTTTTCTTCTTTGCCATAGAAAAACAAAGATCAAGTTCTCAGAAATTCCTATATTAAATATAGAATAACTGATTTATTTCTTCACAGCAGGAGAGTAATTTCTCATTTCAAAATATTGTTTCCTCTGAATTGTATATTGTTCCCTGTTCAGGCATCATTATATACCTGCAATCATTACATATTACAATTAGAATTCAGGATAAGAAAGTAATTGTTACTTTCCTGAAGGTGACATTATAATGCCTATGGGATAAAAAGAGGTAATCGCTGCTAACATAGCAGAAATCACTCTAGGCATGAGTAAAGATACCCAGAACCAAAACAAAGAAGGATCTATTTACTGATAAAATATGGGAGAAATCCTATAGTCTTCCAGTGAATGAAACTCTAATTGTTCCAGTTACATCAACAGATACTTGACCCTTGAAAGTACAGTACGTATTTTTTTCTGTCATTTCTGTCAAACAAGTCTCTGTTTAGTGATGATGATAGAAACATACACAATGAGGAGATGGAAAAACAGTTACATGTATTATTACTTACTCTCTTTTCTAAGGTAGGTAACTCTATTGACTTCAGTGGAATTACATCAATAAATGATATGGTTTAGTGCAGGACTTGTTAGTGTTAGGTCAGAAGTTGGACTATGTGAAGAATCATCTAGGTTGGACATCTTCCAACTTAGATGATTCTGTGATACAATAGTTGATAATGTTTATCTGTACTTACATTACCGAAGCTGTTCCGTAAGACTTAAGCTAACTTCATGATGCTGACCTCCTTTAGTAGTTCATAAAAATTACCTGCTGAGGACATTCAGTCAAATATTCACCAAAGTCAGAATACAGCACTGCCAACTTCAATGGGACAGTGCCATTTCTACAGGCAGAGCATTATGGTCTGTCATATTTATTTCTCCAGGTCCCTAAAGCATGAGTAGTGCTATCTACAGTTGTTGATACAAATACTTAAGTATTAAGGTAAGTATTTTCACCTTAAGATATCTCTTAGTTTACCAGGAAGAGAGAAAATATTTAATAACATATGCATACAAAATACAAAATCTAATTTTCTGTACCTCATGACTACACTTACTTGACTTGGGTTCAGGATGAAAAATGCAGATAAATTTTGCTGAAATGAAGAAAACATTAGTTATGTGTTTGTTTGTTTGTTTTAATTTTTATTTTGGCTTAAAAAAAAAAAAAAAAAAAGACACCCTTACATGATAGGGGAGCTGGAAATGCTATTAAGGAATCAGACTCCCACACCTCATCTGAAGCTCACAACATACATAAAATGAGAGTACTTAGACAACAAAAAGTAAACTTACACAAAATAACCAACAGAATTACATTCTGGAGTTTATGTCACTGTAAAGAATATGGCATTCCCACTTAAAGAATATTTACTTCAAAATTAAACAAGTGTTATTTTGGTATGTTTAATTATTCTATTTGAATATTTGCTAGTTAAAAAAAAAAAAATCACAAGTATAATTTCAATACCAATTAGATATATTAAAAAAAATCATAGCATAAAATTTCATGCATGCAGAAGATGATGAAGGGAGCATGCATTTTAGACCACCTTAAAAATCTGCTATTCTTTTCTTATAAAATGTACCATGTAGTTTATATAAAGAAGTTTAATTAAAATAGTTTATCATAACTGAATATTTCTGAAGACTTAATGGCTTGTTGCAGGTCTCCATAAAAGTCTCACATACAATTTTTAATCTTCCTGTATAGAAAACGTTATATTTCTGTAATCTTCTATAAAAAACACAAATGTCTTTGTATATTGGCATTGTTAGGAGAGTCCTATACAGCAATACATTCTGTAATTTTCCCTAGAGCTGAAACCTCTTTCAAGTGAACATGAGTCAGGCATACTTTTGAGACTAATGTTACAAAGTTGTAAATGCTACTTACCATTCCCATGAATATTGCCTTTTGGAGTCAGTACATCAAGTGTCAGAAATGATGTGAAATCTCGTTTGTAAGCACAGTGGTATTTTCAGAGACATTGCTATATGTTGTCTTGCTAACCTTGAAAAGAAATGAATACTTATGCTGACAAGTGAAACAAAGGTTGCACAAAACAAATACACGAAATTGATTATGTCTTTCAGAAAGATTTAACTGTGGGCCCAGAGTCAAAGGTCATTGGCACGTTTTGATCTAGAATAATTTTATATTAAGATTTAAGTACTTAAATTCAATCACAAGCCTGTTTATTGAAGTGCTAACACTAGAGGGTTTGATTTTGAGCAGCTCTGACGATAGTTGAGACCTCTTTTCAACTTGAACAGTCTGTCCTATTGTAATAGAGTCTATTAAAAAAATAATTGTGTGCTTAGAAATTAAGATTTATTTATTTTTATATGACTTGGATTAGCAACTACTGGACTGTTTTGTAGGGGAAAATAATATTTGATAAAACTGGACTGTTTTGTAGGGGAAAATAATATTTGATAAAACAACAAATCAAAAATTCAGCTCTTCTGGAGTCATTAAAAATATCAGTAGGTTGGGATATTTATTCTTCTTCCTTTTTTTTTTTTAAGTTATTATATGATTAAAACTAACAATTATCTGAAATAAAGGAGAATACATCTGAAATAAAAAAGATTATTTCAAAGTAGTTTATTAATTAGAATAGGGAAATTTTGAAGCACTGAAAAATGGAAGGCCATTCTATTTCATAATAATGTTATATTATAAAATATAATAATTAAAATATAATAATGTTAACTTATTATTGCTGATGGGGTGGAATAACTCATCAGTTACTAAATAAACTCAGTTTGTTTCTGTTCTGAGCACCATGCTTGAGTGCCATTGTGAAAATAAAGGTTGTACCTGACATTTGGAATAAATACCTACCACATGTTGCTCTCAATAGAGAAGTAAGCCCTCTGTGTAAAACTGTATCCATATGCTAGGAGTCAATATGATTGTTTTAGTAATTAAACACTTAATCAGAAGCAGGAGAGAGCGTAAGGTGGCACAAAAAGAATAAATCTGAATTCAACACAAATCCTTTACCTCTTTCTGCATATACAATTACCCTTCCTGGAGAAGCTTTCTTCTTATTGATGGTATCATTATTAACATTCATGTCAGGTCAGGATTCATAAATGTACGTCTTCTTGGGGCAGATGCTGCCTCAGATTTGTGATAGTTTTGCTCATTTTGTCGATGCTGAATATACCTAAAATCACAACAACAAAGTTGTATGATAATCTTTCCAAATTGTTCATGTTTCAAAACAGTGTGATCAAATGTGATAGGATTACTGTTTCATAGAAATCCCTATAATATTCTTGAAAATATTAGCAACCTTCATTGAATGGGTGAATATACAGAGTTGATTTGTTATGTTCTAAGCAACTTTTTTTTTTTTTTTTTTTTAAGGTTTTGATATATAAGCCTGGGATTTCCAAAGTTGTCTATGTTTAGAGTTTTTTAAATCACTTGTCCTGTATGCCCTTATGCCTTATATACTATTACTAGTTTGTGCTTAATGAATGTTACATGAAGGGCTGTTAGGAAGTTGTGCTGTAGGGAAAGACTATTTTGAGTCATGAACAGTGCTGAACTGTAGACTCATTAATCTGATTAAAAGCACAGCTCGTTATAGCACAGCTGGTTACACAATTTTTAAATAATACAGGTTGTATGAGATCTAATTAATTGTAGTTATTGTGACTTGTATTTATTTTTATAATATTTTTCTCCTAAACTGCTGTTATTTTCATATCATTTCCATCATAAAATTTGCCACGGGCCATGCATGTGCAACAGCTGCATGTTTGCAAAACTATCCTTCTAATATACTGTAGGTATTTTATTTGAGTTTTCAGCTTTTCGGCATGGCTTGGAATTATATAAGTCCCTCTAAAGACAAATATATTGCATAGCTTCAGTGCTTGGCAATTCTTTGCATCTGTTTTTAAAAATAGTTGCTCAAGAGTACTGCTAATATAGAAGCTTATAAGAATTTAAATAATGCTTTGAAAGAAACTTCCTCTTATTGTTAAAGTTCAAACAGTATACAGTTAACAGCAACTATCTACTGAAAAACTGCTTTCATGCAACTTCTCCTCATCCTAGTAGACAGAGCCATTGAGGTCACAGTGTCAAGATTATTCTTTCCATGTAGGTATGTTCAGTATTACATACCAAGGGGCAATTACTAATAAATAAAATATTACTCTGAATCACCTCAATAAATACCAAGTCTGTACATAGCAAATGAACAGTAATAAATAAAATATGACAAGAAAACCACAAGGTTGATAGAAAAAATGTACAGCAAAAGGAAAAACATTAACACAGCAAAGCCAACTCAGTTAAAAGCCTTTGTTCGTATCATCCTTAGATGAACTGTCAAACGCCATTTTTAGTAAGAACATAAGATGATTCAAGTCATATCCAATCTACTGTCTCTAATGAATGCAGAAAGTTGATCTGTGTCATAAAAGATGCAGGAACGATCCTGGAATGTGACTCTATGTGGAGAGAACACTAAAGAATTTTCCTTCAAGACCTAAGATTTCATATTTGCAGAGCCCTTGCTGACAGGCTATATTTGATGTGACTTGTCTAGAAAGCTTGTAATTGTCTGAATCTCACATACTGTACTCTGATTGTGCAAAGAACTGCTTCATAACTCAATTATAGTTCACTGGGAACTAGCATTTACTAATAAGGTGCTGTGAATGACAGACAAATTCTTAGAATTTGGTTGGACTTCTCTCTCATAGAGAAACATACCTTTTTAGAGAAGAGAAACGTTGTTTCAAAGCTTTCTACATTTTCCAGGCACTGCAATAATGTACCCTGAAGGTCAAATATGAAAGAATAATTTAGTGAGATTTTTACTGTCTGTGTTTTTACTCTCAATCAAATTCTGAAGATTTACACAGACAAACCTCTGCTAGGGTTGAATAAGAACCTATCAAGCAAAAACAAAAACAAACGAACAATAAAACCACAAATCATACTAAGTCTGGAGGAGCTTAAATAGACAGTAAAAATCACTGATTAGTTTTTCTTGTTCAGAACATGAAATTTACTTCAATGGATTCATCTCAAACATGCCAGACAGGAATTAGTTAACCAAAGGAAACTTAGTTCTCTGGAAAGTGACTATTAGACTATTATGCCAGCTAAGAAGCTATCAGGACTGTTCACACAGGACTTTCTTGTGAAACGTGATAAACTCTTTTTTCAAAAACACATGAGCCATACTTTCCTTCTCGAGGTACTCAGGTCCCAAGTACCTTTTTCCCTGCTTTTAGTATACTCAGTAGGAATCACAGTCAAGTTCTTCATGTAACTAACATAAGATTTGGCTGTTCACTACTGCTTATAGATTTGTAAGTAATAACTTATGAACTTGATTAGCAACATGGCAGTTTTGGCCAATTTTAGTGACAAATGTTGAAAAAGAATTTTTCCTTCATCAATCTTACCTTGTACTAGTATGATACGGTTCCCAGCTCCAAGAACATCACTCTCTAAAGAACAAAAGCCAACTAAATGAGGATTGTAGGCCTAATTTACAGGACACCTAATAGCATAATACTCCTTTAACATCCCTGACCAGTAAAAAAAACAGTGTTTTTCACCCATCACTCAAACAGACACAGGATTCACCCCAGGAAAACAAACAAACAAATGTAATTTCACTGTACTGTAGCAAGTAACAGGAAAATAAACAGTTTATTGACTGCTAAATAACTTGTAAAAAAGTTCTAGAAGACAGCAATTTTGTAGCTAAAACCTGCTACAAGTTAGTTATTGAATTACAGAAGATCACTTTTAACTATACCTGTTGTGGTCCTGACTGTTTTTCAGTAGAAGCTTGGACTTCTTTTTCATTCTTTTCTTCTCCTGAAAAATGTAAAGTAGCAATCAGAACATAAAAGATTTCATTTAAGTGAAACTTCAAAGTGTCAGTGTGGAAAAAAACAAAATAATAAAAAAATGCTTCAATTAAATTATTGGTTTTTAGCAAAGTTAGCATATCAAGAGAAAAAAAAAAAAATGGCTGTTGAGAAATGCACCATCAAGGCAAAAACATTCCAAGAGGAAATCTCACAAATGGAAGGAATTTTGAAAGACGATTAACTGTTTTTGAGCTAAAATATTTAGTTGAGCTGGAGTTGGCTGTATTTACTTGGGACTTACAAAGAGAAAACTGTCTGGGATCAAAGAAACTTGGCTCCATATTTTTTATAGACTGAGCTTGTTTGGGGTGGGGCGAGGTTGTTTGTGCAGTGTAGCTTAGCCCAGCTACTTCCTTCTGACCATACTACAGTACAGAGTACATCTTAGAACAGATGCAGAATTGTTTTGGAAAACGATAGATGGCATATAGCAGCCACAAGTATCTGCCTTCACTGCAGTTTTACCTTCCCAGGTAATGGCACAATTTGCTTCATGATCTCTGATTATAATTCTACCAATAAGCATGATTTTTTATAGAAAATGTTTACACATGAAAATTCAGAACTACAAGAAATACATTTTTTTTTCCTAAGGAAATGACAAAGTAGCTAATGTTAATAGAAGCAGCATACAAACTTTTAGGAGCAGTGTTTGCTTTGGACAGCTTATTTACATAGAGCTTAAGATAAATTGTAAAGTAAAAGAAAGATATAAATAACATATATTTGTTTTCCATATAGCATTTCCATACGTTTTCCATATAGCATTTTTCCTTCCAGAGTATCTCTGGCCTTTTCAGTATTATCAGACTTGACTTTGTGGCAAAAGAAGAACCTTGTAACCAAAGACACCAGAGAATTCTACTTTCTGGGTACATGCAGAGCCTCTATTTAAAGTCTCATACAAAAGGTTTCTATAGAAACATGAAGGGCTTAGCCAACCAATGCTACAAAGCTGAACCCTGATCTGCCGCCCCCTTCCCCCCCCCCAAAAAAAAAAAAAAAGATCTGTCCTAATGGCTCCTGAAGTCTTTGACGAGGATCTCTGTCATGCTTCAGCTTACCATCTTAATATATGAAGTTATACCTTACATTAGTGCATTTAATTTTGAAAATAACACATTCTGATAACTATTAAAAACATGGGTTTAAACTCAGGTCCTTAACTGATCCCAAAGCTAGTGAATTGAAAATTAACTCTGATATCTTTCTTGGCATGTACTATCTCCTAAGGGATGTATATGAGATTTTTTTTTAAAGCTGTTTGTCCTATATATAGTTATGTTCCAAATTGTTACTCACTAAAAGAGCAAGTATTTTTGGTTCCTTCTGAAAGTCATATTTCCATAGTGATGCCAAGCTGACAGAAATATGCAATACATCATGATAACTGAAAATTAACTCACTATCACAGATATTGCTCCCAGATACCATTTAAAACCTGGCCTAGAAAATATTGCATTGCTGCAAAACTCATTTTTTTTCTGAACCTTATTTGAATATATATTCTATATAACTTCAGTGTTCAGAATTTTAACTGCGAGACTCTTCAGATTATTTTAGGACCAAAAAAAAAAAAAAAGTAGTCTGTCTTGCCAATACTTCACAGTCTCAATAGCTTGTTTCCCAGGGAAGTCAGCTGAAATAAATGTGAATGCATATTAGTGGGGAAAAAAAACACTCCCCAAAGTATCTGTTTTTCTGTAGGATGCACCTATCCTGCTATATAAAATAGGGACAGGGAGTAAATGCAAGCATTCGTTCTTCTTAATTTTCAGCTTGTTCCCTGATATTTTTTTTTGCTTATCTGAACTAGCTGAACTAGTAATCTAAGGCTAAACTAGGAGGAACAGCTCATCTCAGGGTCAGCTCCTGAACAGCAGCTTGGATGAGGCTGCGCTAGGTTTGGCTTTCTCTTTGCTTTATAGAGACACGTTTCCTAACACTTTGGCAGCACTGCACAGTCCTCCAGGAGTCCTCCCAGAAGCCTCCCATCCCTCATCTCTGCAGCATGTCTCTCCGTCATGCTCGTTTTCATGCTACAAGCCCGACAATTGGTGGACTGCAACGCAGCTTTCTTACTGCTTCAGAGGCTTTGAGCTGACAAAATACGCAGAGGCATCACATGGACCAGTCACCAAATAACAGGGATATAGCTTGTCAAATTTTGACAGGGATACTCCCAAGCAATGCAGATAACAAGGCAGTCTGCTTGACAGCAATATAGGTGTACTCTTAAATGAGATAATTCTATCCTCATCCAACACCTGGCTAGATCAAGTAATCCCTGCATTTTCAAGGCTTTAGAGATATTCTACTATACCCAGAAATTATCAGAGGTGTCTGAATTCACGTCCCACATTAATCATAGGGGCTATCCCACTATGAAATTTAAAATCCTGTTTTTTACTCAAATGTAGCCCCTAATGAACCTATGTAGTCTACACAACTGTACTCTAGGGCTTGTTGTTTTGTCAGCCTAGCAGTAACCGAGGAATAAGAGATTGTTGTACTTTTGAAAACAAGCAGCTGCCCTATCCTACCCAGTCATAGACAATGAACAGCCACTAAAAGGTCATCATTTCAGAGGCAAAATTTCTCTGTATTCATCTCCCAGAATGTACATAAATGTTCGTAGTATGTTTGCTGTTAGGGCTATGCAGAAACTCTCAGAGATGCATACACTGAGTAGAGGGTGCGTACCACAAGGAAGGTAACTCACCTCTACCACTTACTCTGGGCAGCACTTTCAATGTGCTAGGAAGGACAGACCACATACTTGTCACACTTATTTAATGTGAAGTTTTTTCCTTGTACATGATCTTTTGTTTTCTTATATAGTCTTAGAGATACAGACTCCTTCATTTTACTACTTGTGATATTTCATTATGTCTCAATTTATGTTGAAACCACCTTTGAATTTGAATTTCAGTTTGTAATTTCAGTAATTGCAATTTCAGCAATTCACAAGTCTTACAAGGAGCAGCTGAGGGAGCTGGGATTCTTCAGCGTGAAGAGGATTCTCAGGGGTGACCTTATCGCACTCTACAGGTACCTTAAAGGAGGCTGTAGCGAGGTGGGGGTTGGTCTGTTCTCCCACGTGCCTGGTGACAGGACAAGGGGGAATGGGCTAAAGTTACACCAGGGGATGTTTATGTTGGATATTAGGAAAAACTTCTTTACTGAGAGGGTTGTTAGGCATTGGAGTGGGCTGCCCAGGGAAGTGGTTGAGTCACCATCCCTGGAGGTCTTTTAAAGATGTTTAGATGTAGGGCTTAGTGATATGGTTTAGTGGAGGACTGGTTAGTGTTAGGTCAGAGGCTGGACTAGGTGATCTTGGAGGTCTCTTCCAACCTAGAGGATTCTGTGATTCTGTGATAATATTTCCTTTTAGATACACCCAGACATAACTCTGAAGCTCAGCAGCATGCCAATACTTAGGAAAGAAAAGGCTTTCAAGGAGAAAAGGAGCACTGATTTCTCTCTGAGTTTGCAGAGCTACAATAATAGGACATATCACAGATACCAATTCCAAAGATAGTTATTCATACCATCTATGAACAACTCTCACAAATGTTACAGAGTTTGGGGCAAGTTTATCTTTATAAAGAATTCATGACATACCTCCTTTCAATCATCTCACATCCACCCACACTGACATTTCACAAACCAAACTTATCCATAGTACCTCTCAGCACAAGGCTTTTTCTACACATTTGTTCAGGTCAGCACGCAAATGTTCTCACTTTCCAGTCTTAAAAATAAAACAAAACAAAAACAACAACAGAACCCCACAGACTCCCACATCCTTATACAGAAGACTATTCAAGGTCAAGATCAAGCAAACAGACCTTTGTCCTCTTTTGTCCTCCTCTTAGTTTCTGTGATACCTTCTTTGACATAGTGCGTTTTGTATTTGCCATCAGAATGTTGCAATTCTTGCAGGTTCTTTCTCCTTGAAATAACAAGATCAAACAGAAACAAAATGGCAAATTTTGAACGGTTTTGTCTATTTCCATTACAAAAATAAGGAGATACTGTCATAAAAATGAACGTTGAAAAATTAAGTTACAGAAAACCAAATGCAGTCCTCTATTCCTGAGGAAAAACCTCATTGTACCTAATTTATATCAAGAACTATATCATGATTTATTCTTTCATGGTTATTCCAAAATATATATATATATATTTCTACAGCCAATTTATTTCCTGTATCTTAATCACCTACTAAGTTGCCTACACCAGATTACGTTGTGTTTTTTTTTGTTTGTTTGTTTGTTTTTTGTTTTGTTTTGTTTTTTTCAAGGTATAAAAACAGCTAAACAGTGCTTCCTGTAATTATGAGGCAACAGTTTTATTTTTCTCTTTGGTGGACCTCAATGTTATACTTCACTTACAAGAAAAAAAAAGGAAAGAAAAAAAAAAACTATAAAAAAATAATGCAACTAAACTCTTCCTATGTCAAAGAAATATATGTCTCAGCTGAAGACAAACTTCTATGTATGATAATTATATTTCATGAATAGCTTTAAAAATATGAAAAGTACTCATAGAAAGTAAGCAGAGGAAAAGAACTTTTATGGAAAAGAATAGTGCTAAATCATTAAGCACACAAAAACACATTTTCTATATAGCTTAATATGACATAAAGGCAGAAAACGCTAATTCATATTTACTGGCTCACCAAGACAATTCTTCCATGAAATTCCACAAGTAATGCACGTTATTATTCTCTGATTTACAGATCTTTGTTGCAGAAGTAAAGTCACTTGCTCATAGCTTGCTGGCATGTCATGGCACCAGCTGTATGAAAAAAATGAATTTCTAACCTCAAATAGCATAAATGAACTGTTACTAACCACAATGAAGTAAGGATCTATGACTGCAGTTGCAGATAAAATTCCCCATCAGCTTCTGAATTTTACTCATTTACCACTTTAGTGCAGTGCAGACTCATTCATGAAAACAGTTCTCAAAAAAATGTGTAAGGACACTAAATGGGTTTCAGAGGCTTTTCATTTATTTTTAATCTTTGTTCTGAAGTATGGAGCTGATGCCAATAAAACGGCCAGCAGAGCTTTATTTTATTTTAAGAAAAGATAGTCACTTGTATGCCATTGTTGCTCTCAGGTATAGCTGAAATGTTTCATCTTAGACTCCCCAAAAACGTCAGCTTCAGGCAATTCATCTCAAGTTAAAAATATCAGCTTTAGGACCGAACTAAAATAAAGCAAACAAAAAGGGCCTGGCAACTGGAAGTGTCAGTAAAACTTAACTACAGATGACATTGTTAGTTCCCCATGTAGTACAGGATATTAAGATGTATGCATAGTAAATGGAGGGTTTTGTGATCTTGATGTACTTCTTAATGATATCCACCACTTCGCAAATGTCAGGCATGATGTGGATGTCTACTCACATTACCACTTTAGTGTATAATCCTGAATAATCACTATAATCTGGTTTTAGCAACTGTGGTCATGATAAAGGATGTACATCTACTTCCGTAACTATCTCATCAGAAATTGTTGCCTGATCCCGCATTAACTTAGGAGAGAAGAAAACAAGACTGAAATAAAAGAGAACCAAACAAAAGAGAACATTCAAAAAGATTCTACAATTCCATTATGATTCATGATCTATTCTACCAAAGTGCTTAAACACATATAAATGTTTAAAAACTTGAATAATTCCACTAGAAGTAAAGCTGTTTATATGCATAAATGTTTTGAAGGCATGCAGTATTGTTCTCACAGTGTGATTTCATGAAATACAGTTGAAAATTATTATAATTTTTGAATTACATAGAATGAGACCCCCCCCAAAAAAAAAAATAGCCAGACATGAATAAAGTGTACTATTTTACAACTAAAATTTATTTAAGATGTAAATAAATTGACCCCATTTAGATCTCAGAGAAACTAGTTAGATTCAGTTAGAGAACCTAGTTAGATTTTTTTTTTTAATCAGTATATACTTTGGAGGAAGGTGCTTTGATGCATTCAGGGGAGATGTTGCTCACATTTCTTTGCTAAATATCAGCACAAGTACTACAGACTGCAGAATGACTTGTTGCTGAAAAAAAGATCTCAAAAAGGGGTCATACAGGGAACAGGCAGCAGATTTGATTTAAGGACAAAACGTCCCCAAAATAACATGCCTGCATACAATGTATCTGAAACACAGAGGCTGACTACGATAATGAATGCAAATTGAAGTACCCAAAAATAGGGTACTAGTAAGCTTGAATTTGACAAAGGGGAAAAAAATAAAAAAAGTTACAAGTGACGCATATCACCAATATTTTGGACTTTTGAGTATTTTACTAAGGGTAGTAGTATTTACTAATTTGCCTTATAAATGAATGAATGAATTAATGGACTAATATATTTTACTTAATAGAATAAAATGTATTAATTTTAGGATTTAGTTTCTGAGCACAGGTTAGAATGAAGTTAAAACCCTCTTAATTGTTCAGAACAATCAAAGTAAATTAATTAAGCTGAAATAGTCTTTATGGAATCAAATTAATACAAATCTAGATTTTTTTGGGGAAAAAATAGCCTATCATAAATACTCACACACTTAAAATTCCATAAAATGGCAATATTTTGTTCCTTTTCATATGCAAAAGATTTCTAGCGAAGCTTGAAGTAGACTAGAACCAGTATCTTCCTCTTGACTATCACGGTAAAGGAGTTTAGCTGAACAGACTGCCCAGGAAGAGATAACAAAGTAGGATTTATATGGATACTTTTCCCGGAATAAAGTTATTCTTCCTGACAGAGAGGACCGAGCAAAGAGAAGGCTGTGACTAAGACAGGGGCACCGAGCAGTGGAGCTGGGATGGAGGCAGGCAGGGCCTTGCTGCGGAGCCGGCAGCAGCGCGGGCCACTCAAACCGGACGTCGCCGCCATTTTGCAGCCAGTTCTACAGGCAGCTGGCAGAAGTGGTGAAATCGCCAGCGCTTGTGCTCGTGGTGGACTTCGACTTCCCAGACATATCCTGGAAATACAGTACAGCTCAGGGGAAGCAGGCTAGGAGGTTTCTGGACAGCGTGGAAGACAGTTTCCTGACACAGCTGGTTAGTGAGCTTGCCGGGGGGTGCCCCATTAGACCTTCTGTTCACAGAGAAGGACTGGTGGGAGATGTGGTGGCTGGGAGCTGGCTTGGGCAGAGCGACCACAAAATGGTGGAGTTCTCCCTTCTTGGCAAAGTCAGGAGGGGGAGCAGTAAAACTGCTGTCTTGGGCTTCTGGAGGGCAGACTCTGAGCTGTTTGGGACACTGGTTGGCAGAGTCCCTTGGGAGGCGGTTCTGAAGGGCAGAGGAGTCCAGGAGGGCTGGGCGCTCCTCAGTAGGGAAATCTTAATGGCGCAGGAGCGGTCTGTCCCCACGTGCCCAAAGATGAGCTGGCACAGAAGATACCGGCCAGGCAGAGCAGAGAGTTGTGACGAAGGGCTGTGGATGTGGTCTGCCTTGATTTCAGTAAGGCTTTTGACACGTTTCCCACAGCATTCTCCTCAAGGAACTGGCTGCTCATGGCTTGGACTGGCGCACGCTTCGTTGGGTTAGAACCTGGCTGGATAGCCGGGCCCAAAGAGTTGTGGTGAAAGGAGTCATAACCAGTTGGGGGCCGGTCACCAGTGGACTCCCCCAGGGCTCGGTGCTGAGGCTGGTCCTCTTTAATATATTTATCGATGATATGGATGAGGGGATCAAGTGCACCCTCAGTAAGTTAGCAGACTACACCAAGTTAGGTGCGTGTGTTGATCTGCTCGAGGGTAGGAAGGCTCTGCAGGAGGATCTGGATAGGCTGCACCGATGGGCTGAGGTCAACTGCATGAAGTTCAACAAGGCCAAGTGCCGGGTCCTGCACCTGGGACACAACAACCCCAAGCAGAGCTTGGGGGGGGGAAATGGCGATCTTGAGTATGTTATTCACTGGAGAATCATATTTAGGAGGGGAACGATTTGGCAGGCAGCTATGCAAGAATGGGAAAGAGCTAACGCTCCCCGGACCAAGAGTAATTGTGATAGAGCATACATGTATATATCTGCTTATCTAACTGAGATAATAACAACCCACAACATAGAAATCATATGAGAGACTCGGGATCAGAATTAGAAAGTACTTAGGGATGAATCCTGAGGATCTGGTAGCCCAAGGGCTCTTCAAAGTTCGTTTTTTGTGATTAAAGCCTGGCCAGATACACAGAAAAAGCCCCAGAAGGTGGGAGGACGGAGTGAACAGTGCGGGTAGTATGGAGGTGGATGCCAGGAACGGAGATGAAAAGGAAAAGTAGAGAGCAAAACAAATGGTATTCCCAGCGTACTGGTTAGCGAGGCAGAGGGGGAGATAGAGGGGCTTTCAGGAGGAGTTGGGCCCAGGATGGAAAGGAGAGGAAAAGAGTTGAAGGAATGGCAGGCAAAGAAAGCTACCTGTGTTGCAGCCTAAATCCTAGCAGGGATGGGTTTTGAGAAGATGTTCTAAGTGTGGCCAGGCCGGCCACTTCAAACAGGAGTATCCGGAGTGGAAGAAGGAGGAGAGATTGCTGTTATAAATTCGGAACAGGGGAGTCAGGGCTTATCAGAAAGCTGGTTCCCTGATAAAGGAGAAAGTGTGCCTCAAGGGTTCCTCAAGTGTACCTCACTGGGGATTACTCTGCAATTATTGTTGTGGGCAAAACAGACTCAGCATAGGAAGATTAATAAAATTTATTACCTGTTGCTGACAGGCTGGAGCAGTGAGAAACAAGCTGCGGCACCTCCACGCTCTTCACTCTCTTCCACCTCTTCCCTGCCCTGAGTGGTGCGGGGGGACCAGGAGCAGCTGCAGTCAGTCCGTGGTGCTTCCTTCCCCCTGCTCCTTCACAGACACTCTCCCCCCTGCTCTGGTCCCTCTCGTGGGGTGCCAACCTTCCTGGGCTGCTCCTGTGTGGGTTTCTCTACAGGCAGCAAAAAAAAAAACACAACAGGTTCTTTGGTGCTCCAGGTGCGGGTCTGTGTCGTGGGGTCTGTTTGTTAGGAGTGGGTTGTGCTGACTTTGGGACCCCCTGGGGTCTACCCTCCCTCCCCGGATCACCTGCTCCTAAATGGGCTCTGCAACAGTTTGTGTTTTTTTTTTTTTTTTTTCTGTTTCTTGGATGTGCCCTCACAGAGGCACAAACTGCATTGCTCATGGCTTGGCTCTGGGCAGCAGTGGGCCCAGCTGAAACTGGCCCTTACCTAACAGGGGGCAGCTGCTGGATTCTTCTCACAGATGCTGCCAGTGCAGCCCCACCCTGCTACCAGAACCTTGCCATGTGAACCCAATACACTGAGGCAGCTAGGTCATTACTGGCCTGTAAAGTATCAGGGCTTAAATTAATTAATGAAACCCTAAATGTGATGGGGGTAGAAGGGACTGGGATAACAGTGCCGCTTTTTGGGGACACCAGGCTGAGACTAGGGATAGAATGATCACTGGGCAATTATTGTATGTACCTGAGGCAGTGACTAACTAGTTGGGAAAGGATTTGATAATGAAATTGGGCATTCAAATACTAAATTGTTAGGCTGGAATAACGGTATTATTAATGGGGTGCTCTCAGAGCCATGAGAGCAAAGATATATTTGCCTTTGAGTGGAAGGACCCTGAAATGGGGGAGAAGCAGCAATACAGATGGACAGTTTTACCTAAGGGGTTTACAGAGCCACCAATTTCTTTGAGCAAGTTCTAGAACAAACCTTGGAGCAATTCCAACCTCCAGAGAAGGTGTTACTGTTACAATATGTGGATGAAAAATAAATTACAATACATAGAAACAGAAGTCAAGCATTCAGGGCATCTGGTGTCTGAAGGACAAAAAAAGAATAAATCCAGAGAGGATTCAGGGAATTGAGTTAACTCTACCCAAAACTAAAAACTAAAAAAAATAAATAAATAAATTAAAAAAAAAAAAAAAAGAGAGAGAGAGAGAAGGAAGTTTTTGAGGAATTAGGAGTTACAAAGTCCAAAGGAAAATAGATAGTCCCTGAGGGGAGAAAAATCTTGAATGAAGTGCTAATGAAGCAAGTATTAATGGTTTTATATTAAGAGGGTCATTGGGAATTCAAGCAATGTGTGATGCAGTGCTATGGAAATGTGTACGCAAAGGAATATAGATACTCTGGCTGAACAAGTATGCAGGAGTTGTGTAGTATGTCAAAAGGTAAATTGGAAAATTATCTGCAGTCAGCCCAAAGCAGGGCAAGAACCAGGAATTCAATGCTTCCAAAATGTATGGGTAGATTTTACAAAGCTCCTTAAGAGTAGGTAGATTTAAATACTTAGTCATGGTCGATCATTGTCAGGGTGGGTGGAAGCTTTCCCTTCAGTATCTGCTACTGCGAACGTAGCAACTAAAGTAATTCTAGAACAAATAACTCCAAGGTATGGAGTCATTGAAAGTATGGACTCTGATCAAGGAAATCACTTTATGTCAGAAATATTGCAAGGGCTAATGTGGACTCTAGGAATTAAGTGGAAATTTCACACTCCTTGGCACCCTTACTCTTCTGGAAGGGTGGAGTGGATCAGACAGTAAAGAAGCAGTTGATTAAGTTCTGGAAATTCGGCTTCCCCAGATGAAGTGCTTACCTTTGGCACTTCTCCGAATTCAAACTGCACCAAGAAAAGATGTGGGAGTTTCACCATGTGAAATATTATTTGGATTGCTGTACATGGACAAAGGGAATGAATTACCTCAATTTGAGTCAAAAGATGCTTTTCTTAAGAACTATATCCTTCAGCTGTCTTCCTCTTTGTCATCTCTCAGGACCCATGGATCATTAGCTCAAACCGTACCCTTGGAAGTCCTGATCTGTCCATTCCAAGTGGGAGATTGTGTTTTGATGCGAACATGGAGAGACTCAAAGCTGCAACCGGAGTGGGACGGACTGTTCCGAGTGCTCCTGACTACTGAGACAACGGTAAGAACAGCTAGAAAAGGGTGGACTCATACCTGGGTAAAAGCATCAGTTAACCCTAATACCAGAGAGACTGCATTAACAGACTTCTACAATAGATGCTTTGAACAGTTTTAGCCTCAAACCTTTAACTTCTCCTTAGAAGAATTCTTAATGAATTAGTGGGTAAAAGGGATTGAATTGCACAGAATTAGAGTGTTTCCAGGGAACACTCCTTGGAAGTGAGAGAAGAGGGAGGTATTTAATCCCCACCAGAAGAATCCTTATTAGTTTGACTTTTATTCTTTTTCTTAATTATTATTTCTTAATTATTATAGGGGTTTGTATATATACGTAGAGAAATTATGTATTTTAAGTTTATCTTAGTAATACCTATTCTGAACGCATTAGTGATAGGATGGAGAGAAAAATTACCATTTCCAATTAATCCAGAACATCTCTCGAGTTCTGTCTCAAAGTAATTGTTGGATTTGCACCCAGATGCCTAGAAAGACTTGAAAAGTCCTTGTCCCTGATTGCTATTTCCAGCAGCAACTGTGTCTGGATTCTCTAAATTTCTAAAAATGATAGATCACACTCAGTTCCGGGAAGGAATAGATTTTGAATTTGAGCTCCCTACACATAACCCTGGCTACAATATACTGTGTTATCAAAGATGCCTTTTCAACAACATTTATAGAAACTCAGGGGGCAATAGTACTGACTCTGGGTATGGAAATATTATCCATGAAACAGGGAATAATCCATACTGTACTGAATATGGTAGCCGTGGAAATGCTAATATACATAATGCACATCAGATACAATGCAAGAATCCTGTAACCAGGTGGCCTGGCCCAAATGGCAAGGGGTGGTACTGGCTATGTGGCCATAAAGCCAGGAAGGTGTTGCCCATAGGATGGAAGAGAGCTTGCACCCTGGGGGCAATAATTCCAAATGTAACTGTTATTGAAGACCCACAAAAAGCCCCCTTGAGACATCACACAGAATTAAGTGGACTCCTGATAATCCTCTAGTAAAATCCCCTAGCATTTCACAAGTTTGCAAGGTGTTTTTTACCTTGGTTAGAGGTGAGTGAATTAGAAAAAGCTATTGTAAATATCACAGCTATACTTGAAGAACTAGAAAATAACACTCTGAAATAACTGTAATTAATGCTAGTTGCTGTATATATGTAGATCAAATGGGATGAATTTGACTGATCTCAAAAATATTTGGAAAAAAAAAATATCCTGCAAAGAATGTCTCAAGATAACTCTTCCTGGGTATTTAGAAACATTTGGGAAAAACTAACTTAGTGGTTAACTGAATGGAATTGGCTCAAACAACTATTTGTTGATATTGTAATAATAATGGCATTGTCTATCTGTCATCCCGCATGACATCCAAAGGAGAATATTGCACCTAAGTGTTGGAAAAACTCAATAGTGGGGTACGTGAAGAAGTTCAAAAACAACAATAGAAGTAAGAAAAAAAAGAGGGGGGAATTGTGAGAAACTAAGTTGTGGTTTTGCAGCAGAATTTTTGAAATAGTGTGTGTTGTTGCAGTAGAAAAATAATCTGTATTCAAAGGTAGTTGTGTAGTCATAACGAAGAGAAATGCTAAGTAGATAAGTGGACAGTAGAAGCCTCACTGTTCCAAAATAAGGTAGAAGACTGAGAAAGACAGGATGAGCAGTGTGAGAACAGTTTAAAAAAAAAAAAAAAAAAAAAAACAGGATCACAAGTTCTCTAAACGTAAGAAAGAAGGGTTAAAAAAAGAAGAGGAGAAAGGAAAAATTAAAGGGTTGATCAAAAAATTGTACATACATTGGTATAGAGGAGCGTCAAGGAGCTTGTGAACCTGTAATACTCAGCCAGTGGGGAAGCAGGGGAGGAGATCAGGTGTTGGGTAATAGGGAATAAAAGGTGAGTTTTACAATAATGCGCTCCTAATCAGCAGGATGCTTCCCAGAAGATCCCATCTGAAGAAAATTATTGAGATTTTTCTCACAATATGGTTTAGTGGAGGACTTGTTAGTGTTAGGTCAGAGGTTGGACTAGGTGATCTTGGAGGTCTCTTCCAACCTAGATGATTCTGTGATTCTGTAAGGGCAAAAAAAAATTAGACACAAAAAATAAGTCTTGTTTTTTACTTTTTACAATTATTTTACAAAATTATTTTACAATACTAACAGTCCTCTAACAAGAGAGGAAATAACAGTTGAAAACATTGCTAATAAGACCATTTCAAGACAGGTTTTAGGACAGTAGGACTACAGACTAGATTTAACAACAGTAAAGGCTATGGAAGAAAATAAAAAAAGATTCACAGCACATCTGACTTTTGATATCAGAATGCGAGACTGAATATTTGCTTATAAATGTATGGTGATCTGGTGAGCAAAGACAAAATCATAAAAGAAAGGAGAAAACTCAGCTTTTTTGTTCCAAGAGGACAAAGATAACATCACATGAACACACAGAGTAAGAAAGGCCCTGGTGCACATATATACCAGAATAACCATTTCCAAATAGAGTATCAACATTCTAAAGATGGATGTCTGGGTATTAGCAAAAGACAAATATTCAAATAAATGAAGTAAGCAAGGTCTTTATATTGTTCTTCTGCTTGCTGAGACAGGAATCTCCTGCTTTTCTATCATAGAGCTTTTGCTTCTCTTTGCTTAAAGAACAAAAGTGTTCCTATAGTCTAGTCTGTCTTTTTCAATGACTATCTAATTTACTCCTTTCCTGTTTTGTTTTTTGTTGTCAATATTTAAGACATAACAAAAATCAATCTTATAATTTGTTAACAACCATCTAACAAGATCAAAGAAGAGAACAGTGCTAACAAGACTGCCTTAGGACATGGATTTCAGGGTGGCGAGACCCAACTCTTAATTGTTAAGTGTGGTGACTACTACATACAGCAAGAAGCCTGTAACAATAAAAACGTCAACTCCAGACTCAGTAATGTCCTCTCATTAGAGTATCTTCCCTCTCTTTTCCTTTCTGATCAACAATTGCATAATCTCTTCTGCCAGGCAGCTGACACATTGCTGTCATAGTGCTCTGCCTGAACAACAAATCCTTCTTTTGTAATACAGATGCTAAGTTAAATAAGACCGGGTAACTTTACTACTGCTTATATTACAATGAAGTAGCTGTGTTGCACCTGTTCTTCGGGTGTTGATATCTCTATCATAGGCCTAGTTAATACACTACTATTGAACAAGGACTGATGAAGAGACCAAAATTATTCCAATATAGTTCTAAAAACAGACAACGAATTCCATGTCGAAAAACCAACCAGGAAAAGCAGAAAACAAAAACAAGCCATACAGATAAATATAATGCACCTTCTCCCATATTCTCATGTGACTTCAGCCCATTACAAGGGTAAATATGTGCAAGGGGTGTCTAAATGACAAAACGCATGTTATAACACTGGGAGTTTAACTTTAAGGATGGGGCAACCCAAAGAATTGAGGCACAGTGGCCTTGGATGACCCCCCTACAGGCCAATAGGTGACCTCAGATGACCTCGCAGGCTAATTGGTGACCTCAGATGACCCCGGAACCCAAAAAATTGAGGAGAAGTGACCTCGGATGACCCCACAAGCTAATTGGTGACCTCAGATGACCCCGGACCCCAAAAAATTGAGGAGCGGTGACCTCGGATGACCCCACAGGCTAATTAGTGACCTCAGATGACCCCGGAACCCAAAAAATTCAGCAACAGTGACCTCAGATGACCCCACAAGCTAATTGGTGACCTCAGATGACCCCGGAACCCAAAAAATTGAGGAGCGGTGACCTCAGATGACCCCACAAGCTAATTGGTGACCTCAGATGACCCCAGAACCCAAAAAATTGAGGAATGGTGACCTCAGATGACCCCACAGGCTAATTGGTGACCTCAGATGACCCCAGAACCCAAAAAATTGAGGAGCGGTGACCTTGGATGACCCCACAAGCTAATTGGTGACCTCAGATGACCCCAGAACCCAAAAAATTCAGCAACAGTGACCTCGGACGACCCCACAAGCTAATTGGTGACCTCAGATGACCCCAGTACCCAAAAAATTGAGGAGCGATGACCTCGGATGACCCCACAGGCTAATTGGTGACCTCAGATGACCCCAGAACCCAAAAAAATTCAGCAACAGTGACCTCGGATGACCCCACAAGCTAATTGGTGACCTCAGATGACCCCCAGAACCCAAAAAATTCAGCTACAGTGACCTCGGATGACCCCACAAGCTAATTGGTGACCTCAGATGACCCTGGACCCCCAAAAATTGAGGAGCAGTGACCTCAGATGAACCCGCAGGCTAATTGGTGACCTCAGATGACCCCAGAACCCAAAAAATTGAGGAGCAGTGACCTCAGATGACCCCGCAGGCTAATTGGTGACCTCAGATGACCCCAGAACCCAAAAAAATTCAGCAACAGTGACCTCGGATGACCCCACAGGCTAATTGGTGACCTCAGATGACCCCGGAACCCAAAAAATTGAGGAGTGGTGACCTCGTATGACCCCGCAGGCTAATTGGTGACCTCAGATGACCCCAGAACCCAACAAATTGAGGTGCGGTGACCTCAGATGACCCCACAGGCTAATTGGTGACCTCAGATGACCCCAGAACCCAAAAAAATTCAGCAACAGTGATCTCGGATGACCCTGCAGGCTAATTGGTGACCTCAGATGACCCCAGAACCCAAAAAATTGAGGAGCGGTGACCTTGGATGACCCCACAGGCTAATTGGTGACCTCAGATGACCCCAGAACCCAAAAAAATTCAGCAACAGTGACCTCGGATGACCCCACAGGCTAATTGGTGACCTCAGATGACCCCAGAACCCAAAAAATTGAGGAGCGGTGACCTCAGATGACCTCGCAGGCTAATTGGTGACCTCAGATGACCCCAGAACCCAAAAAATTGAGGAGCAGTGACCTCAGATGACCCCGCAGGCTAATTGGTGACCTCAGATGACCCCAGAACCCAAAAAAATTCAGCAACAGTGACCTCGGATGACCCCACAGGCTAATTGGTGACCTCAGATGACCCCAGAACCCAAAAAAATTCAGCAACAGTGACCTCGGATGACCCCACAGGCTAATTGGTGACCTCAGATGACCCCAGAACCCAAAAAATTCAGCAACAGTGACCTCGGATGACCCCACAGGCTAATTGGTGACCTCAGATGACCCTGGAACCCAAAAAATTGAGGAGCGGTGACCTCAGATGACCCCACAGGCTAATTGGTGACCTCAGATGACCCCAGAACCCAAAAAATTGAGGAGCGGTGACCTCAGATGACCCCGCAGGCTAATTGGTGACCTCAGATGACCCCAGAACCCAAAAAAATTCAGCAACAGTGACCTCGGATGACCCCACAGGCTAATTGGTGACCTCAGATGACCCCAGAACCCCAAAAAATTCAGCAACAGTGACCTCGTATGACCCCGCAGGCTAATTGGTGACCTCAGATGACCCCAGAACCCAAAAAATTCAGCAACAGTGACCTCGGATGACCCCACAGGCTAATTGGTGACCTCAGATGACCCCAGAACCCCAAAAATTGAGGCGCGGTGACCTCGGATGACCCCACAGGCTAATTGTTTACCTCAGAGGACCCGTATCCAAAATTCCATATTCCTCCCAATTGTTTGGGTTACTTGGATTTCTCCACTATCTCCTCTGCAGTGTTTGTAGTCTCTGATGACTCCACCTGCTGTGGTCACCTGGGGCCTCCTCTGCAATGCAGGTGCCTCCAGCATGTTCCTGCAATGCCTTAGGAGTCATTTCAGATCTTCTGTGCTCTGGTTTCATTTTAGAGGTGTT
This sequence comes from Netta rufina, assembly GCF_964035555.1. Taxonomy (NCBI): domain Eukaryota; kingdom Metazoa; phylum Chordata; class Aves; order Anseriformes; family Anatidae; genus Netta; species Netta rufina. Next base: position 8,487,403 of record NC_140128.1, on the reverse strand, counting down.
GGGCTGGGATGAAACCACTTTAAGTTTGTGTTTTCCAGCTTCAGCTTTCGCACTCTGGCTGAATGAAGCTTTCAGGCATGATCTTTTGAGTGTAGCATGTAATGAGAAAAAAGGGAGACTCGTATCAATCTTCCCCAATGATTCCCTCCAAAGAAAGGACAGAAAAACTATGAATTAAGGTCAAAAATTGAAAACAGGCACCAGCCCATTTTTATTTCATGAAGGAACAACAAGAGGCTGCTTGTTTTACTAAGATAAATATTATGCAGTACATATAAAACACCTTCCATCTGCACAACCTCCTTACATTGCACAGTTCATTGCATGAAGCTTTTGCAGAGATCAGCCCCTGAATGATGCTGATTTCATCCGGTCCTTCAGCAGCAGACTGCAGGTCTCTCACCGTCACACCCATCTTCTCCTTGCGTGTTGATTGAGTCCATTCCGCTTCCCTTGTGTCAGCATTCACCTCTTGGGTTTGGTTAATAAAAACTGTTACTGTTACTCACCTCAAACCAAGCAGGAAACAATCTGCTCTGTAATTGTCTTGGTGACACCGCATTAAAATACAAGACAAATAAAGTTTCAGGCTAAGCCCTGCTTGGATGAAAAGTGCATCATACCCAGCTGGGCTATATTACTCCCCTATGCAATACTGCACATGTGTTTGTCATCTAATCAGCTCAGATTAGCAAATTGACCAGCACATAGATTAGCACACAGGGCACAGGCACCTTACTCGCTAACAGTTGCCTGTAAGGAAGAAGCCAGAAAGAGAAGACATTTCCTGATATTAACGCATATTGCTGGAGGAGCAGCAACATCTGCTTGGAGGCCCTGTGCCTTTCACAAGCAGCTGAGTTCTTTAAAGTTGGATTCAGCATTACTCCACGTATTTCGAGATATATATATTTATGAGAGCTGGTGCAGTATATGTATAATTATTTATTTATTTTTTTTAAAAAAAGACAAAGAAATCCAGTGAGGGGACTGGATGAAAAAAAAAAAAAATATTCCAAGAGGGGAGGAGAGAGACTGGCTACAAGGAAGAACAATGAGACAATGCATAGTCCAAATGTTCATTTCCAAACACCCAGGCATTTAACAGCACTAGCTGAAGCCAAAGGAGCTCTGTTTCCAGCTTCTCCCTCCTTGCTTTTCTGCGAGCCATGTCCTGATTAAGAATTATTCAGAACACAGGGAACAAAAACCTTTGAATCCCAAGATGACCCAGTTTCTATTCAGGTACCAAAATACAGATACTTTCATTCTGTGTGAACGTGTAGAGAAAATACAGAACAAGCCCATCAGCATCCAGCAAACCCTCAGGGGTCCTGGGTGTGTGTGGGGGGGTGTCCTGTGGGACAGGGGGGCTGGAGCAGCAGCGGCCACCCACTGGGCAAGAAGTCCAGAGCTGGGACAGTGACGAGGGCTGGCCAGGGCCCTGAGGCCCCCAGACCCAGGTGCAGTGGGGAGCAGGGCTGAGGCTCAGCTGGGAGCGGAGGCAGGGATGGGGACGTGCAGCCAGCCGAGCACAGGCACTGGACGACTCAGGTGGAAGGGCAAACACCAGGACGCAAATGCAGGGCCCAGCCAGGGACAGAGGGTGCCCGGGTGCCACCCCCAGCCAAGGCTACTCGGGGCAGCTATAATGCACCTTCTCATGTGCTTTTGGCCCATTACAAGGGTAAATATGTGTGAGGGATGTCTAAATGATAAAACTCATGTTATAACAATGGGATTTTGACTTTAAGGATGGGGCAACATGGATGGCACTTTTATAAAATGTCTGTAGGTGAACATGATATGTTCATGGTTATGATATGTTAATCCCCCAGAATGGAATTATACAGGGGAAAATAACATGGTCCCCAGCTACTTCTTTCAAGTATTGATGGAGACATCTTCTCAAAGCAAATAAGTATTCCAATATAATTAGAAGGACATTAATAATATATTACACAAGGAAGATGCAATAGTTTGTCAATAAATAATACATGCTGCATACAAAACTATGAAATAAAAGCATTTAACATTGTGTTGACTTACGCATTATACCAGCAATTACTTTTCCGCCTAACCCTACAAAATTTACTTACGTGAATAATCCATTCTTTTGCCATTTGCTAAAAAGAAGTACTCACAAGAGATAACTTGTCCTTATGTTCCTCTGGGAAGTGGCACTCCCTGTTTGTCTGCTCCAGTCTGTTCTTCACAGTTTTCTGTTTTTGATAGATCACATCTTCAACTGGCTTCATAAAAAAGGTTGACCCAACAGAGGATTGGCTAACCTACACGAGCTGAGGTGCCAGTTCCCCCCTTTACTATAGTACATTATCATTGAGTACCCTGAGTTGGAAGGGACCCACGAGGATCACCAAGCCCAACTCCTGGCTCCACACAGGAACACCCAGAAATCAGACTGAGAGCACTGAGAGTGCTGCCCAAGTTCAGGAGTCACTTCCTGAACTCCAGCAGGCTCAGTGTTGTGATCGCTTCCCTGGGGAGCCTGTTCCAGCACCTGACCACCCTCGCGGCAAAGAACCTTTCCCTAACACCCAGCCTGACCCTCCCATTGCAGCTCAGTGCCATCCCCTTGGTTCCTGTTGCTGTCGCCAGAGAGCAGAACTCTGCACCTGCCCCTTTTCTCCCTCCCATGAGGAAGCTGTATGTCTACATACATGTAGATATGAAAACATTACTTCTTTGGCATTTGACTTAAACCTATAGTTGTGGAAAGTAAATTACTCAAGTAAGCTGTAATTGACTAGGTTTTAAGGAAGCTGTTGAAAGAACCGTTTGTCCTGAAAACATAAAAGATTTAACAAAGCACTCTAAGTCATCAATGCTCTTCAAGGAGATGATAAATATGGCATTAAGAGGCCTTAAATTTCCTTCCAGATAAAAATATATGCTATTTTCTTTGTTAGCTAGTAAGTCTCAGTAGCTGACGTAGTTCTATGAACTGCAGTCAGACTTTTTTCTATTTTTGATGACCATCAGCTATAACACAACTCCTGTGCTAGGATCTTGGAGTTATACAAGTATTACTGATTGTTTGCATTGCAATACTAGCAGTCAAAAATACTTGAGAGAAAGGAAAACATCATCAGTGTGTCTAGACATAGCAGGTAAAATGCAGAGAGAAAAATGTCCTTGTGTTCCAGTGAAGTCTTGTACAAGGTGCTGCATATTGCCACGTCCAAATGGTGTATCAGGCAGAGACAGCAACTGAGTTTCAAAGGACGTGAATTATTTGACTGTTAAATCATTTCCAGCAATCTTAACAGCAATGTTAATTTCCAAACTATTTTGCATCAGATTTGCTCAGAAAAGGTGAAAGGCAGGTTTAAACACTTGATATGAGACTGGCACTGCTCCATTCACATTTTTTCCCACTTTATCTACATTTGATAAAGTTACTCTCCTAAGTCTGTTACCTCCTGTTTACCATTCCACTTTACAGTCTACTTTTGGAATTGTTCCTAGCACTGCTATCCAGAAAGGAGGAAAGTAACAAATCAAATCAGGAATCAAAACATGTTCAAACAGCTTGAATTGCCTGTGGTCAAAATATTAAATTTTGCCCTTTTCTATATCATGAGTTACCTCCTACACTTTTTGTAGATCAGACTCATCATGATCTTTGAGGCCATTTTGCTGTAACAATTACATAGGGTCCTGGTTACATATTTATATATATATATAGGGAGATTGTATTGAGAAACTCCATCATCTTTCTCACCAGCATGATTCTCTTTCCTTATATAGTGTCTGTGAATTATACAGCATACTGTTATGTCCATAAAATAATGAGGGTAGGAAAAAAAAAAGAAAAAAAACAAAACAAAAACAAAACAAACAAAAAAAATCACTGTCCATATTAAAACTTCCACACCATTCAAATTCGGCTGATATAAGTGGACTGACTCTCCCCCAAACTACTTCAAAACTAAAATAATTTTGCGCATGGTTTTGAACTTGCTTTGGATGGTATCAATGAATGAAAGGAGAATCGAGTCTGTAATTTCAAACTAGAAAGCATTAGCATCTGTTTATATGCACATCTTGCTGCTTCACCATTCTCTCCCTTTGTCCATCTCTTGGAGGTCACCTTTGTTTATATGACAAACCACTGCCACTGCCTGACACAAAGACACTCCATTACTACAGTGATAAGGTATCAAAGCTTGGATTGAAATAAACACATGTAAAGAAAGCTGTGACAGACATAATTCAAGAAAGAATTAAGCTCACCAATTTCAGACTGGCAATAGGTCTTTGAGTTTCACCACTTCCACTCACTTATTAGCTGAGAGTGGGAGGAATGGACAGACAACAGAACTTCCTTCATGTCTGCTTCCCTTTTAGCTTTATTTTCACCTCACATAGGAAAGAACAGACTGGTGAAGATCCCCTGGCATCAGTTCCCTGAGTTATGGAATCCAAATTCTATTTCATGTGGGGTGCTGTGTCCCATCCCATCTAGGATAGGATTGAGGTTATATCTATGGAAATGTCCAGTATGAGATCACAGCGCCAAAAACTTCTTACATTATGTACACCATACTGATACCTGTACAGGATGAATTCAAGCAGTTTCTTCTGTACAATTTTATCTAAGTTTGTCTAGAAAACATTAACATGATAAGGAAGTATGTAAACCATGTATAGCACAACCAAACCTACCAAAACAAATTATGTTTCCAGACAGTCTAAAAATAATCTTTGGAGATATGACAGAAATAGAAGGCTAAGAAAGAAACCTTTACAATGCTCAATGCATAAACAACGAATTGTTTTGGCTGTAATTTCCCAATGTTTCCTCTTCAGTTCCATTCAGTTTAGTGCCTGATCAACATGTACAAGTTTCTGGCCATCATCTATGAGGGCAAAAGACAAAGCCGGCCCAATGCACTTCATGTAGAATTCTTTTACCTTACCCAATTCACCAAAACTGCTCATCAGAGAGAATATATCCTGGCTTACCCAACACCAGTGATGCGTTGTTTGGAAAAGCTCGTGATTCAGGCAGTGAAAAGAACAGCTGCCTTTTGGAACATTCTTAATGCAAAGAGCAATCCGTACTGTGAAGTATTGACAGAAGACAAGGAAAAATAAGGTTGTTGACCTGTAACTCTAATGATGAGAACTCCATTCTGGGCAGAGGGGGAGATACTGAGCGATGGATAGGGAAAATTGCCTCTCATCTAAAATCTAGCTTAATCCCTTACAGTGGGATTACAGGGATAAAGTAAAAGTTGTGTAACTCTGTAAAACATCAAAATTATTAACTCATAAACATAATGAGTCTTGAAAGGTAGATGTATCAATATCAACTGAAAAATCAAATGATTGGTAAATGAGCTCCAAGGGGGCGCAAGGGGGCAAGGAGGGGCGGGGGGGGGAGGAGAGAGATTTCTAATTGATAAAATGCTCAAAACCCAAAAGAAACAGTTCAGTGGATTTGAACAGAATATTTAACAGACCCTGCACACACACACAACTAAATATTTTGCTCAAAATCAAATTTGAAGAAATTGTTCTGGACTTGAAATGGAGGGAGGTTTTCTCTTTTTTAAATAGGACTTATTTGGGGCATTTTAGTAGCTTAACTAAATCTTATTTCTCTTAATACAAAACAATTCTCCATTCTATCACCAAACATATAGGCTATTTCCCAGAAGATACAGAGCCCCAAAAGATAAGAATCAAACCTGCATTTCCATAGAAAATACCTACATAGTTAAATTTTCCCTATTTTTAAAGTTGTATCATGCAACAGAATAAAAATATGTACAAGTGTAGGTGGCTTACTCTGTTTTGGGGATACAAAACTGAACTTTGCAAGATGAAAAAAATTAACGAGCTCAATTCCACCTTTATTACTAGTCCTTTTATACATGACCAGAACAGGTGGTTAAGTATTTAATTTTTTTTTTTCATATACTTATATTTGAAATGCATCGTTCTATGCTTTAAAATTTTCTTTTATTACAATGAAAGTGACTTAAAACAAAGAGCGTGGGAGGCATATAAAATCCATGCTACCCAGTATCAAGAAGAATATCAAATTATTGATATGTAGACAGGAGGAAATTAAAATATGGGAACTCCTTCTCTTTTAAAAGAAAATAACTTCGCAACAACTCCACAAAAGTTCCCAAAATAAACAGATTTAAAATTTATGCATTAAATCAACTTCTGAACTTCTGTTTTGAACATATCTTCTCCAGTGCTTGTATTTTCAGAACACTACAATTAGGATTTATTAGAAGAATATAGACTTAACTTCATGAGTTGGACACCACGGTCCATGTGGGTCCTTTCCAATTTGGGATATACTATGATTAACTATCCTCTATGATTCTATGATTATCATAATTGTATGATTAACTATCCTCTCTGGCCCTAGCTCTTGTGCATACAAAGTTAAAGGGACACTTTATAGTTGTGACAGCCAAAATCACTATGTTATCTTAAAAACAGAATTATTTTCAGTGGTATACTGTCTTCATGTATTTTGCTTCTAGAAGTTGATCTTAAGATTTCTTGAAAACATCTTTATATTTTATCAAAAGTCAGTCTACTAGATGGACAAAAAAACAATTAATACTTCTTTCACAGAGAGTTATAAAATCATTTTGCAACTCTAAGGCCCATGTTGTATTAATTTGGCATATTTTATCTCCATTAAAAATCACGAAAGTTAAATCCAAACTTGTCACTTAACTGAAAACTATTTATACCTGCGTAATTGTATTTCTAACTGCATTTTCTATCATTCCACATGTAGTGTGGTCTATAAAAAAAAGATATAAGAGCTGGTTCTGTTCAAAATTTTTGTTAATGCAAGCGTGAAACACATCCTTAGCAAATTCCCTGACAGTACTGAACTAGGGGGTACTGTTGACTCTCTGGAGGGACGAGAGGCCTTGTAGATGGATTTAGACAGGCTGGAGCACTGGGCAATCTGCAACAGCATGAAATTCAGCAAAGGTAAATGCCGGGTGCTGCCCCTGGGACAGAACAATGCCTGACAGGCACAGCCTGGGAGCTGAGCGGCTGGAGAGCAGCCCTGCAGAAAGGGTGCTGGGGGTGCTGTTGCCGGCAGGCTCAGCAGGAGCCAGCAGCATGCCCTGGCTGCCAGGAAAGCAAACTGCACTTTGGGGTGCATTAAGCACAGCATAGCCAGATGGTTAAAGAGGTGATTCTCCTGCTAGATTTAGTGTTGGTGCAGCCTCACCTTCAACGTTGCGTGTAGTTCTGGGCTCCAAAACATAATGATGTTAAGGTCCTTGAAAACATCCAGAAAAGGGCAAGAAAGCTAGAAAAAACTTGGAGTAGAGTCCTGTGGGGAGAGTCTGAGGACACTTGGGTTGTCCAGTCTGGAGGAGTCTGAAAGGCGATCTCACTGCTCTCTGCAACTCCCTGAGGAGGGGAAGCAGAGAGGGAGGTGCCGGTGACAGGACGCGTGGAATGGCACAAAGCTGCACCAGGGAGGGTCAGACTTGGAAAAAATTCTTTACCCTGAGGGAGGTCAAATACTGGAACAGACTTCCTAGCAAGGTGGTTGATGTCCCAGCCCTGTCAGTGTTCAGGAGGCATTCGGATAGTGCCCTCGATAACACACTTGAACTGTTGGTTAACCCCGGAGTGATGAGGAGGTTGGAACTGATGATCTGTGTAAGGCTATTCTGTTCAATAAAAGAGACAAGTGTCTTGCAGATGTCCAAATATCAAGAATTTCAAAGTTAGAGACTTGAGAGGTAATCATAAAGACTAGCTTTAGCTTAACACATCTAACTTCAGTACTCTCCATGTAAGACTCTGCCATAAAGTAGGATCCTTTCTCTCATTTCATCAGTGATAGATGGAACCAGTTAAAGTTTTCCTTTCCAAATATTTCATGTCCCTGTGTGATATAGGATAGTGGCAATATGGACACAGATCACCATGCTCCTGGAACATTGGTTCAGATACTCAGTTCACTACTAAAAACGCACTACAGCCTGTGTTCTAAGACCTATATCAAATTTGGTTTTCTTTAATATTCAGTCATTTCCAGTTCTCAAATCTTGCGCATACTCATTTTCAAACAAACCACCACAAATTGCACGCTTAATAATTTGAGAGGAAAAAAAAAAAAGTTTGACCACAAAAAATATTGACCACAGAATCTTAAAGAATAACCCAGTTTGTAAGGGACCTTGGTAGTTCATCTAGTCCAACCTTCTGCGCAGAGCAAGGGCTACCTCTCATGTTTTAATTTATGTCTGTTGTCTCTTGTCTCTTGTTCTCCCAGAACATGCATGGCTTCCCTACTGCTGTACTATACATGTACGAAGCAGACATTTTTCTCCAACACTAACACAGTAGTTGGCCTAAAGTGAAATATTTCAAGTGAAAGTACAGGAAAATGTGGGTTTGAGTTTGCAGATTCTTACAAGTAATTTTTAAAAATGAAATTCTAATGAAACAATAGAAAAAGTAACAAAAAATGACTGTGTTTCCATTTCCATCTCTCATACATGCTTGTTTAGCTTTACATCTCTCTCACTGAGAAAAAGAAATGTGATGAGAATAAAAATTAGAAATTAAATTGAAATATCTCAGAAGTTTAGAATACCCACTTAAAAAAAAAAGAAAAACAAACTTCAGAACATTTTTTACATTTCGGTATTTTTCTATCCCAGTATAGCCCAAGCTTTTTATTTCTACAGAATTTATCACGAAGAAAGCAATACAAGTTTTGCATATTTACGAAGTTTTAGTCTTACCTAAGATATTTCTTGCATCTGCAGAATTGCCTGAAACTGTTAGAACTCTTGCTGCTTCAGTAGGTCAGAAGTACTAAGAAAAAAACTCTTGTACAATTTTCCTACCCACTTTTATTCCTACCAAAGAAAAAGAAAACACAAAGAATTTTAGAAAATATAAGAAATGAATGGAATATAGGACACTACGTCAGTGTTGGTTCTGTTAACCATGACAGATATTTGGACAGAATATTTTGCTAATTGAACAGATCTTACATGGAATAATTTCTAGGCAAAGGCTAACATTTTCAAATGTCAGTACCCAAAACCAGGCACATCAGAATCCATCTCCAGACACGCAATTAAACAAGACACAGTTTTCAAACGTACTTATGTGTAATTTTCACTTCTCTATGAAAATCTCATGGCTCCCTGACAAGATTATCTTTGTACTGTGTTTATACATAGTGATGAGGTCTGTGAGGCTTTAGGAGGGAGTCCAAGAGAGCCCTCCTTCTTCATATAAATTCCCTGTTTGACCATAGACATTAAATTACTCTTGACTAGGTTTATGCCAATTTATACTCTTCTGTGCTCCAAAAGTGGGAAGACAATAAAGGGCTGAGAATTACTGAGAAATAAATATATTAAAAAGATTATCAGAATGTTAGTTTTTATGTATGGTGATTAACATATTAGGGAAAGTAGGCTTGGCACATATATAAAAAATCATTTCTTTCAAATCATCTGTCCTCACAAAAAGTGATAAGGAGAGAAAAAAAGTTTGTTCTTCCTTATTTCTCCTACATAAAGTAGACGTTTTTGCTTTTGTTTTGTTTCCTCCTATGTAGATCCAGGTAGTACTAAAAATATCATTCAGACAGTTGGCAGCCAATAGTCTTGAACTTCATATTAAACTGTTTTACCTGCATACAATAACATTCTGGACAACAACATTAAAACACATGCAGAAGTCCCTACTTTTACAAAGGGGAAAGAAAGATATTAACTGTACACCACAAATTTAAAAGTAAGCAGCTGGCTGGCAAATCTTTCGTCTGCTGATTCTTGTCTTGTTAGTTTTTTTGTAAATCTCCCAAGAGTTTCTTTAGCTGTACCATGTGATATTTCACAACTGCTATTTTCTACTCTTGCAGCAAAACCTAGTATTTCATCGTAAACAAATAGTGTTAACACTTGTGATGCTTAATGTTTTGTCAGTTTGCTCAGCAAGTGTGAAGAAAATGCAAACACTTCCAAGCCTTTTTGCATGCTGTCAGACTTCACTAAGTCAAGATCTCCCAAATGGATGCTCTTGTATGCTGCATTTAGATCATTCGCTGAAAAATTAGGAGTTGAAACTCATGTGGTTCTTAAAATAGGCAATACCTGGTTAGTAAAAACCTTTCATTCCACCCGGAACGAGTAAATAATTTTCTTCGCAAGAAGCTCATGGGATGTGGACATACTTTTTTTAGTCACAGTAGACCTGCTTCCTGGAATGGCTTGCCTTCCTTACATTTCTGTGAATAGCTTCCTACATAATCCCATGCATAATTCCTAAACACATGCTTTATTTTATACTTCTATATAAAATTTATACTTCCATAAAAAATATCTGCCCAAGTAAATACTCTTTTCAAAACCTTCTTTTCACTGATTTATATATTTGACCATTTGATACAATTAGCTTTTTTTTTTTTTTTTTTTTTTTTGGTGGTGTGAATAAGCTGTCTCAAAATGAAATGTTTTACAAAATATGGATTTTTTTTATCAGTTGGGTCTGTTCACACACTATTCTTAAAACAAGTAAGAGCTAGCTGTGTCACATAAACTGCTAATAACAGATACGTTATCCAACTGCAATAAGTTATATTCATTTTTATAAATGTGGGTAACCTCAGGAAACGTTGACATGCACAATTCCAGTTCTGCAGTCTGACTCAATTCTAGGTGTTTATATAAAGTACTTAAAGAAGTAACTCTGATGCTTACTATCCTTTTGACTTGAAAAGATGTTTGAGGTGCATTAAAACTTTGTAAACATAAAGGTTTAACTTATTTAAGAGGCTTGACATGGCCTATGATATTTTCACTGGCCTGTAGCTGCTAATCCAGAAGGTAATGGGTCTCCACAAATCACATCTGTAAGCCTCATGGATCTGTCTCCATTGCATCTCAAATGACAAGTGATTGCTTTTAGCAGCTGGATTCAGTTGCTTAAAAATAACCATCTGATACATCTCTTATGTTCTAACTAATCTAAAGCTGTAAACAAGATGTAAGGTACTGTACTGCTCTAGTATGTCAGGTCTGAAGGAATGCTCCTTCTTGGAAATTGCTCCTTCTTGGAAATGTTCACCTGATGAGTGGTTCCGTAGAGTTCCAGCCTTATTTTTTTGTTGTTGTTGTTGTTTTGTTTTGTTTGGTTGCTTTTGAACAATTTTCCACATACTGCACTGGCATAGTCCAAAGTATTCTAGATATGGTCTGAACTGTACTTGAAAAAAACACATATGCAGTCTTCTTCCTTGAACTGCTGATCTGCAAATGTTGTCAACAGTACCCTTCGTAACACTATGATATTATTCAAGACAGCCTTATCAGGACAACAGCCAATTGCTTTGGCATTGTTATATCAGAAACGGAAGATGTAGTTCATTCTTTTTTAACTAGATATTGATTTTCTTACAAATAATTTAAATTTTAAAAAGCTAAAAGGCATTTAAACTGTCTTCTATTTTACCTACGGATTAACATGGTTAAAAAATCAGTTTACACAATGAATTCACAATACATCACAACTGCTTGAATATTTTATCCTGCGACACATAGAAGTAGTCAGGGGGGTGAGAAGTAGAGTGCTGGAGAGGACATCACTCAGTGCTCCATTACTGAGCTGTAAGTGGGAGGAAGAAGTGGGGAGTTAAATAAATCGTTAGTACTAGTTAGCAACTCAACTTCATTCTCCCTATGCAGAACAAGTGAAAGGTATTAAAAAAGAGAGGTGAAAAAGAAAGATGAGCCATTTAGTCTTACTTAGGATGCAACAGGGCCATGACAAGAAAGGAAGGACCTTCTCTTAGGAACCATCTAATTCCAGATGCAGATTTGTTAGCAACATTACTATATTATATGAGCAGTACAAATAATTCAATACCACCTTTGTTGTTTTGAACTATGTAGCAACACACATTTTATCAGATACGCCCAGTAATCTGAAAACCAGAAATGAAGGTCATCTGGAATTTTAAATCACACTTGAGTGCACCAGCCAGGAATCCCTGACAAACAAAAACAGCTCTAATGGAAACACTCGGTTTAGCTCAGAGTTGACTCTTTTTGGATGTAGCAAAACAAATGTAAGAAAAGGCTGACCAATGAGGTTTAAAGAAAATCCCTCCTCCTAGAGACCTTACTTATAAAATGTTTCTACCAGGAATATTTTATGCATGACTATGTTTTATACATCACTTTATTTCTGGTTAAAGAGGTATATTATTTGCACCAGGAGAAATTAATTTCATCAGGCTAACAACAACATACAAATTCCCTGCAGGACAAGGAAGGAAATGGAGAAAACATATCTGAAAAAATTAATGTTAGCTACAACATCGGACAAAAACAGTTGCAACACCTTCATTAAAAACAAACAAACAAGAACTATTATTAATTTTGATTTAAAATTCTTAATTTCTTAATACATGTCACTTACTTAGGGTCACACAGTTCTATTACCTGAACTATGTAAAAAAAAAAAAATAATAAATTCTTCCAATAACCTTCTTGAGTGAAAAATGGCTATTCCAACGGTACAAAAATAAGCAAAAATAGACAATAAGGAATTGTATAAAAAACAAAGCTCCAATAGGTGAAGTATGTGAAGTAAGCACTAATTCAATGTGTATGTAAAAGGCTTGTGTCAAGTTCTCTATCTTGGTTGAGATCTCTGAACATTATCGTGACCTAATGATAAATTTCTTTTCCTAGAGGAACTAATCCCAAAGCCAAGAACACAGTGCCATACCCGTAACTCACACAAAATCTTTCAAGCAGATACTAGAATAACTTGGTGGGGAGGGGGAAGTACAAAATATCTATAGCAATGTAATTCCAGGCCATTTATCCATCCTGACGGCCACTAAGCTGGAAGCAGACCAACTCCTACTCGGCTTAGTACACAGACAGCATTTAGCCTCTGAGGCCACCCAAACTTTTCAAACATCTATCTAAGCTCATTAATAGTTAGAAAACATTACAGAACAACAACAACAAAAAGCAATTACACCACACGTCTTATGATTAAAGCACGCCCTTTCCCATTTATAATAAATTGCTACTACAGGAGTTGCCTAGTTGTATCAGACATTTTGGTTTGCAGAATATTAAAAATAAAATAAAATTTAAAAAAAAATGCTCAAGCAAATTTAATTTCTAGCTTCCTGTTGGGTTTTTCGTTTGTATGTTTTTGTTCCATTTCAAAATGATTTTTAAACAGACTTGGACATCCCTTTACATAACACTGTCAGTTTGCACCAGATTTATTTGTCCAATGAAGTATGTTTTATCAGAACATTCATTACCCTTTTTGAGCATAGTGGAGTCAAGGATCAGAAAGCAATTTTCCTTCTTTCCTGTTCTCAAAAGTATGATTTTTTTTAGTGAGGTTAAGCAGTGCTTTTTCAAATTCCCTGTGCTTGATGTGTCATCTGTCGATGAGTCAAGCCTGTTATGCTGGAACTCTGAATACAAGAATGGTCCCTCACTCTGAAAACTTTTTAAAAAGGAATTATTTCTTGTTTCTGTAGGGTAATTTCAAATATGCTCTCCTTTTATTTGTAGATGTCATGGCCATACCCATTGATACGAGGTCTTAACTTTGTACTTAGACTCTTCAAATATTCAGTTCTAGCATGACTGCATTGCCTAAGTAGTTCTATTTTCAAAGACTGAAACTACTACATCAACATGAACAGACTGGAATTTCTTTGCATTTTTAGAAACATCTGCTCTACATTTCACTATGTAATATATCTATATATTTACTGTAAAAGAAATTAAGGTGCTACTTTGGTGCCAAAAATTTAAGCATGTACAGGACATTACTATTTTTGACATACTGCAGATGGAGTGTTTTAAAAAGGACAGTTTAGCCTTTGCAGCCACGTGTAATGGATGCATATCCAACCTCTAGATAAAAACAACTCTATGAAGTAAATGTTTAGTCTGCCCTTCTGCTTTTCACTGAATATTACTTCTAGCAGCTGCTTTCCTGTTCACATAAAACTACTGCTGATAATTGAGAGAAGAGCTTTGGCAACAGCATCTAAATCTTCACTCACATTTTTATTACTGATCAGCTTACCCCTTCCTTAATTTAACGGAGTTCATTATGTAAAAAGGCACATAATATTCACAGAAACAGAGAAAAAAAAAACAGGAGTATGACACCCCTTGTGGTGATTACAACCTTTAGCCACAGCATTTGTCCTTTCTAAATGTCTTTACATCCTTTACTACTTAAAGCTTAGAAGAACAGCAAAGAAAACTGGAAGACCTAAGGAAAATGTTCAAGCAAGGACATACATTAGGAAACTTTGCAGGGGGAAGAGGCCAGGAGAAGGAGATCTGTCAGTCTCCCAAGGTACCGATTTCATTGTTACAGGTGAGGCAGCAGTGAAATGAAGTATTTTTATTTTTGCCTGATCCACCTTTTAATTTGTCAAACTCTGCCTTTTCTCAGTGAACAGTCCTCACAGTACATCATTGTTCTTGGGTGCTCCACTTGCAAAAGGAAATACTGGTCCCATTCAAACTTTATGCTACTATTTTTAATTACTCTGTTAAACTAGATTGTCATTCAAGAGAATAAATATCCTTTGTCACCATCTGAAAAGTTGAATTGATCTAAGGATATTCCACAATCTCTCTTTCAACCAAAGCTTAATTTCAAAGTTTCAGAATATATATGAAACCACCACATAAGGTATTTCACAGCAAGTAGGTAAACACCTCCATGACTGCTGCACAGAGGAAAATGTCAGAATGAAAGGGTGATCTCTCAGCATGGAGATTCTCCTGTGCTCATTTACTTTCAGAGCTACATGTAAAAGCCAAATAATAATCCAGTTGTAAACATTCTTTTCGTAGAAGTTTTTCGGCAGTGTTCAGGTTCATATTTGTGTCTGATATGTAGAAAGTAACAATGGAGGTATGTTTCTGTCAGCACAGGTTACAAGAATCCTTGTAACATCTATCTCTGACCATTCCCATTTACTGTGCTTTGGTTCACATCACGGAGTGATCGCACTCATCGTGAACTGGATTCTGTCTGGATGAAACTCCATGGGAAGACACGCTGCAGGAGCTCAAATACTGCACTCCAGCTGCGAAGTGGCAGGCAGGAGCCCATGGGGCTAGGCTGAAGTAAAACCACTACAATACAGGCCCAATGGGGCTGCCGGGTCCTTGGCACCAGCTGTTTTACTCTACAGATCCACTCTTGTTTGTCTACCTGCTAACATAGATGTAGCTCCACTGCTTGCCAACTGCATGCTAATCACCATGACTAGTATTTCTTGCATATGCTCATTCTTTCTTTTTGTCTGCCTCTCACAAAATCAGGCAGAGTGGCTGCTGCTAACTAGCACAAGGCATTCTCTCTCTTCAGTGCCTGAGCAATCTGTCTCTGTGGTCTTCCCAGCCTTTATGAGCCCAAGGATTTGGAAAATAAAACTCAACTAAACCAAACTAAATCATATTGTACAGAACAAAGCAGAGACAGATCTTTGGCTGGACCTTGCAGTTCAGAAATACAATAGTGTGCTTATAACTCTGATATGTGAAAAAAACATATCAGAGTTATAGGCTTCTCTCAGCTGACATTTTTTTTTACTCTAGTTTTTCTTTCAATAAATAATACTGAGTTAGTGTAGATGCTTTTTCAGATGGAGAAGAATGAAGCAAAATTAAGAGGTATTGAATATCAAAACATCACTTTAGCTAAGCAGCAGAATGTTTAGATCCTTGCTGAAAGCTTACCTGAGCTACCAGAAGCTCCTTGACTCTGCAGAATCATGCAATACATTTTAAAGCAGGTAAAATATTAGGCACTTCAGCTGCCAGGAATATCCCACCAGGAAAGAGAGAGAATGGGGAGGAAAGTCCTTGCATCATTTCAGGACCTAGAAGGGTGATGCTACAGGCAGATGACAGTGGTACTGATGTTGATTTATTTAAATTTTCCTTCTACAAAATTTGATTATATATCACTAATGTTTCTCAATATAGCTAGCTTCTATTCTTTTTAATCAAAACATATGTCTATATTCAAAAGTATTCTGAAAATGCAGTTTTGTGCATGTTTTTGAAAATCATTATGGACAATTATGTGTACAAAATATTTAATTGCATGTACACATGGACAATTTCCACCGTTTGCATGTAAGCACACATCCTTAAGTATTTGTGAGAACAATCATAACGTTTGGACATAATTTATTAGATGGACAATTACACAAATCAATTACACAAATTCTATATTTGTATTTTAAGTGTGTCCCATATTTTTTCTACATTCTGTGTAATATTTGATCAACCAATTAAGAAACATGAAGATTAAAATTCAGGAGTTTCTGGAAGCATGCCTCTTACACTTAATTAGTGATTGCTGAAGAAAATGATCTGAGAAACTTCATACTGAATAATGGCAAAGATCTACACAGCAATAAAAATGTTCTGCACGATGTTTAAATTCGATTCACTGTCACTGGTAAACAAACAGGTAAAGCAAAATACAATATTTTGCATTCTGTCAGGGTTTAATTTTAGAGTTTTATTTACGAACACTACAACTCAATTAAAGAAAAGAATAAGTGTCATAGTAGGAAGGTGTAGTAATGCAGGTTTTTTACAGCCATGCTGTAATGGCTTCAGTGCATATTAAATATTTAAACATGTATACCATACATTAAAAATCTGACAGAGCAGCAGAGGATAAAAATGCAGCACTCTTGGAATAAAGATTTCAGATACAATACAGGGCACGAAAGCAAGGTAACTGAGTAACTGTGAATCATCCTACTAAGATGCTGAAAATGTTCAAAGGGTTAAGGATGGCAAATCACATTTTGTTGCTATGTGCAGCAAGGATAAAAATCTCCCGGAACCCCCTTTAATAGGTGAAAGGTGGTCTGAGCCAAAACGCACATACTGACGTCCAACCCTTCCCCAGAGAATCAATGATGTTTTTTGGTGTGTGATCAATGTAATATTCCACGGCTAAATTTAGGGATTCTGCATCCTATGAAAATGGCACCTCTCTATGACTAATTAGCAATAAAAAATGTGGTTTTCTACAGGTTTAATTATTTAATCTCCAAGGTTTTGATTAACTTAAATCTTTTTAGGAAGGACAAAAAAGTATATGAAAAAAAAAATGAATTTCTAATGTTGTTTATTCAGAAGGGATTCTGTAATTTTCCCTAGTCAGCTTGTAAGATTACACCATCTTTGCTGTTAACTCCCCTAACCCAAGCAACATGCAGTGTGAGACAGACTGCTAATAAACCCGTTTTACTGTGTCTGTGTATTATTTGGCTAAATTACAAACTATGCCTACATAACTTCTCCTTCTTATTTTGCAATATTAAAGCATTTTTAATAAAAGATCATAACATTCAGAGTTTGATTTTGATGTGTTAGAAGAAAGCTGAAAAGTTAAAAACAGATGTCTTTAGCCACATTGACAAAAACTGTTTGGGGCATATTTTATAATGCAAACAGATCTTTACACCCAGGTCCACTCTCTTTTCAGAACTGGCACAGCATTTGTTTTTACAAGTCACAGTGTCGCTTCCACCAAAGTCAGGGAGAGTTTTGTCTGATATCACTGGGGCCAGATTCTACTTTTAATAATTCATTTGGCACCCAGGCTGAAGTAGCTTCAGTGGGTGGGTATTGTGCAAAGGATGAAATAGGAAATAGTCACTTTCACCATAGAAACTTCCATTGTAAACCCTGTTTTCTCAAAGCACTCTGAATATTCTTGCTTTCAGGCTATTGCTTTACCCAAAAGCACATAACAGAAATCATTTAAATGAAGACTTAAAGGAAGAAACTGTCCCAAATTTCAGGAATAGGAGTTTGATTCTCAGCTCTGCCACCATATGCAACACCCTTATGGCTCAAATTAGAAACATTAACAAGAGAAATTAGCAGACAAGGAGATTTTTGAGATTCTTACATTTTGTGTTACAGAGAGGAAAATCCGGTGAAAGTCAGCTAATGAAAACATAGTCTGCTCTCTTCCTCATTTTTTCGTCAACCTCATATCCCCCATTTGTAAAATGGAAAATGAAGCTACAATATGGAAATGAAATCTTTGATACCATGTATTGTTCTCAGTAGTGTGACTATTTAATCTGTTTCTGTAAGATTTACTTTACCTAGCTGAAAGTTCAGTAGGGATAGACTTCATATAAAATAGGGGTTATTTCGAAATGGGTTTTATATTAAGCTTACATTCAAGCGCATTTTCGCAGGAAGTGTATTTGCTATGTTAACAAATAAAAGCCATTTTCAAGAACCAAAAGAATTTTCTATGCAGGAAAAAAAAAAAAAAAAAAAAAAAAAAAAGAGAAAGAGAGAGAGAGAGAGAGATTTTGTCCAAACACCTGTAGAGGAGTTCTAGCTGTATGGTTTCAGTGTGCCCTTGTGATTCAGGCAGACATTATCTCCCAAGACAGAGAAGTGCCATAGCATAATCATTAAAAATATATTTGTCAGCAAAAGTCAGGCTCACTGTTTTCACTATTGGTGATTTAGCAACACATGGACAACTCAGCTAGAATGTCTCATACCCTAAAGTAGTTGTTCCAAATAAATGCAAAAATCCGACCAGTGAGAAAAAGAGACTGTATAGGGACACCGAGACTCACAGTAAGTATAGCAGCTGACCACTGATATTTCTAGTTATTGTGCTACCAATAGTACCTGGTTCAACTACAGTTATGGACCAGGTCCTGATACCACCATCCTACAGCATAATAGATGCACATAGACCTCTCCACCTATCACATGCACTCCTTTACCCACCAAAGTTGTTTTAAATGTTTATGTGGTCAGAAGAAAATTGGACCTAGTGTTCTCATCAGGTAAACATAAAAAACAAAAACAACAACAACAACAAAACACACAGAAAACAAGCAATGGCCCCATTTTTCTGATTGAAATGGATACACAATGTCTTCTTAGTCCATTTGGCCCTGCCTCACCAAGAGAAGGCAAGAGACATAGCTGCCAGGCTGACTACAAGCCCATCTAACTACTTCTGAAAAGTGTGTTTGTTTGTTTTCACTAGGTTTCTCCAAGGTTCCCTTCATAGACAGACTCTAGGTGCCAACATTTCTCTAGAAATAAAATTGCAGGGCCATTTTATAAGTATATGGCTGCCTGGTGGAAAAACAGCCTTTATCATAATTCCCCTCATCCAGATGAATTAAAAAAAAAAAAAAAAAAAAGAATCCTGTTTTGTTCCATGGAGAAACTCTCTTCAGCTGCCTTCTGTATAGAGCATTTTCTGATAAACATGAAAACAAGCTGTAGCAACTGAAAGGCACAAAAGCCTCACTCCTTAAGGGAGAGGAACACCTGTGAATGCCTCTACTTACAAGGAGTTACTGAGCATTATGAACTCTTGATTATCAGACAGTAAAGTAAAAGAACTCATCTTTCATTTCAGTTGTGGGTTCTTTTTGTTTGTTTGTTTGTTTGTTTTAAATCCTGTAAATTATCTCAGATGGGGATATAGTTGGATACATGCAGGTATGTCTAGTTGGGAATGCCAGCCACTGCAATTTTACCTATCCAGCCAAGGTGCCAAAAAAAAACAAATCAACCGACTCAACTGACCACAAAACAAAACAAAACAAACAAAAAAACCCACACCTTGCTGGGGCTTTAACCCAGCTCACAAGCAAGGGAAGTTATCCACTTCTCTAACAAAGTTAATAAAATTGAAAGAACCAAGGACAGAAGGAAAACTCATTTGGGAGATCTTCAAACATTTGAGAAACTAAGTGACAAATGCAGCTATATTCCAACAACTCAAGAAGGATGTGTGTGGTGGGTCTCCCAGACCCTGTATGGTTGAAAGACTTGATGACAGCATCTTTGATAATTTGCTGAAAGTTTCTGTCTGGCTAGTTTCTAGGATTTGTAGCTGTAGTTGCTCAGCTCTCATCTATGATTCTTGCTGTACACAATGATAAAGACTGAAATAATGAAAGCAGGATTAAGCAAACTACAAATATTTTGTGCAGTTTTTTCATGTGTTTACTCATTTAATGCCCCTGAAGATCTAAATGCTATCTTATATTCCCCATTTCAAATCAGTGACACGAAGACAGAAAAAGGTTACTCAAATTATCCAGAATCTGGCTTTGGAACAAATTATTATTACATGCATTCAACATTTTAAGAAGAAAATTGTCCAGGCAGCTATATCTATTTATGCTCAATGTTTTTGAAAAACTGATGAATTCAATTGAAGGAACAAGTGACTACAGCAAAGAAGAAAAAAAAAAAAAAAAGCATGACTGTAAGATACTTTTCAGACGATTCTGTAATGTTCCTGACAAAGAATAAGTGGCTTTCAGGGTATGCATTAGGTCTGTAGAGTGGGAAAGATTGTTGTCCATTGGAACCCCGCTTTACTCGAAACAAGAAGGAGATACGTGGGCTGAAAATGGAAGAAACTGCAGAAGAGTGGAAAACCGAAGGACAAAGGATCAGGTAACTTCCAAGATCATATACAACGATCTCATGACAGAGGCAGAAGACTCTCTTTTTGGTCTCCCCTTTCAATGACATGGTTTCACTGAAGAACCAGTAATATGTCACAAACTGTTCATGTAGTATGAAAAAATATTAGTTTTGTCCTTACAGCTCAGCTTTTTTGCCTGTTGCAGTAGTGGGTTCATTGCTCTGTGCTGTGCTTCCACACTGCTAATGGGAAAAATCAGTCATGAAAACAGACCAGCTGTTGGAAGAAAACTAACTGCACTTCCACCCTTTTCATGGGTGATACAACCCACTCTTCCTTTTCCCACATTAGTTTCTCTAAATGCATTCCATTTCCGTTTAACAGATTCAATGGAAAACTACATAAGTCTTACATAAACAATACTTTTAAACAGTCACAGACATGTCACATTTGTGTTTCCCTCAAGACAAATTCTTTCCCTATTGTGCACAGCATTTCTAGAAGATGGACTTCAGACTTGCTTTTAGGATCTCTTAAATTAAAATGACACTTCTGAACATCAGGGATGGTTAGTCATGTGATTAGGAGTAGCCACAAAAATTCCATGGAATGAAGTGTTTCCTGACTCAGAGCTCAATTTAGTATGTCCAAGAAGGAGAGCGTGCAACACATCCAGAAATTAATACTGGCTCTACAGTTGTCAGGAATTTCCTTTCCCAATGTGATTTAGAGTAGTCCCCAGCACCTCTGATATGCTGGTCATCTGTTTTCAACTCTACCTTAAAATTTCCTTCCCAGAAACAGACTGAGTGGTAGGTACAGACAATACAGACTGGTGTCATCCTGGTACCCTTCGCTCACCTTCAATGGAAGGGATGCTGCTAAACATCTTTGGCCTTGGAGATGCAATGACTTTGGCCCTGTACCCGTGTCATTCTACTAAAGGAAAACAACACTGCTACTGGCCATTTGTGCTTGTCAGTGCATGAGTGCAGTTCCATGTTAACAATGCACGATTACTTGTTCCTGGCTTTATTATCTGTTGGTACGTACAAAATACAGACTGACCAGTGTATCACAGTTCTCCCCTCTGAGGGCATCTGTGACCAGACTGTAAGCGAAATGCAAATGGAGAAAAAAAAGCCATCAGTTTGTAAAAGACTTCTTCTAAATGTTGTTAGTACTTTTGTCACTGCAGGCAACCAGAGTGTGAAGCAGGTAAGAAGACAAGCAACCTCTTGACGTCAGTTATTCCTCATTTGGAACAATTTTAAACAATCTTTGACTTATGTTCATGTGCTGATCATTGATTAAGCCACAGGGATGTTTCCTCCAGTGTTTCTTTGCCCTTATTACTATCAACAATATAGTACTTTTCCAAATCAGCTAGTGTCAGACTGCGTGTATGGCCTATTAATAAATGTACTTTTATATATATATATATATTTCATCAATATCCATCAGTTTATTCTCTGTCAAGCGCTGGATCTCTGAAACACTCATCATTGTCAGCAATAAATTATGTGGATTTCTTAGCTGCACTTCAATATAGATTTATGCAGAAAAAATAAATAATTCATTCAGCAGAATGCTCAACTTTTATATTTCACCGTGTAGTTACATATTAGTCACTTGGCATTTTCAATTAAAATGAATATGTTCATTTAAATAGTAAGGAAAAAACAATAGCAGGCATACAGATTTATTAGGCAAACAGCATGCATACTGCTGTAACTAAGGGACTTTTGATATTATGAGAACCCACCGATGTCTGCTTTCATTCACATGACATACACACTGATTTTAGATAGATTTTTCTTTCAGTGTCATATATTAAAAGCAAAGGAGGGGTCCAACTCAGAGATTAATAACCTGTGGGTTATTATTTCAGCTGTGTTCAGTAAATATTGCATGTGTGCCTGGATTTCATGTTTCTTCATAGTATGAGGAGTAATTCATGAGCTATCAGCTGCATCAACTGAGTGTGGAACAGTGCAGAGCACTGCACAACAAACAACAAGCTAGCAGACTCGTAGTTACATGTATCTATGGTCAAGTCATACAGTAAAACGATTAGCCTGCTATTAGCTAGAATTGACCCTCTCAGCAGGATGTGAAGCACAGCAATGTTAATACTCAGTCATTTTCTTCTTTTGTTCTTTATTTCTCAGCCATGTTCTCAGCTGTGGTAAGAAGGAAACCCTTAAAGCTTCTTCACACATCTTTTTCAGTCTAAAAAGTGTTGAAGCATCAAGTAACTACTACTAGGATGGTTCGGGAAGCTTTATCATGTGATAAAAAGTGTGTAAATTCCAGCCTGCCAGATAAAAACATGGTCAAAGTCTAAGCTGACTTACTGAGCCAACACATCTGGGGAGGTATTCCGACACACGGATCTTTATTTATTTTTGATTCAGTGAACCTACAAATACCAGTGGCTACCTAACAAGCACATCAGCAAGAGGTGTTCCTGAAAAAACGTGCGAGAGGATTACAGCCCTATTCAATGTCATGTAAATTCATATTCAACAGCATTGGGCATGTAGACACCTGAATGCTGTTCTCTCCCTACCCTGCTGCCCAACACATTCTCCAAAAATACTATCATATGTACAGCCAAGAAAACAGTCACATTAAATTAAATGAAAGCATCAACAGAGGTTAAAAGAGAAACACTATTAACATGCAGTGCTACTCCTACACCAACAGCTGGTAAGCCCTCAGAAAAGCATAAACAAACTAATTAGACACAGAAAAATCTTCAGTATAATGATGTCCATCCACGCATTGTACCATCCTCTTTGATAAGCAAGGGGAAAAGTGAATCAACAGTTTCATTTGCAGGGATATGACCTTTGCACCTCTGACCTTTATCTAAGCAGTAAGGCTACCTTTACGTATCATTGTGCTGACTTACACAAGCATGCCTGGCTACCCCATTAGCTGGAATTAGCTGGATATAAATTCCATCAATTTCTCTGTAAACCCTTTTCAAGGAATTTTTTTTTTTTTTTTTTTTTTTTTGCATTCAGAAGAACTGCTGCAGTCTAAAAATTCCCAAAGGAATGTGTGGGAGCTTGTGTTACCTCTGTAATAACTGTGATTGTGAAGTTTTCAATACCTATAATGGAATAGCGAAGACAAGTCATTGTACAAAGTGAGAGCATCTATTAAAATTTAATTACAGTATTTCTGTTGTTTCCAAAAACCTGCAATGCTGTGTATATTTTCTGGCACGCGTGCAAGACTACTATAATACTTTCAACTAGGAGAGTAAAAATTTTTGCTTAAAAATGTAATGTAGCAGACTGGGGAAGAAGAGGGTAAAAAGGGTAAAGAATTCTGTAAGTTCTAGAAGATGGCTGTTGTAAGACAGTCAACTTTGTTAGCAAATGTGCACGTGTGTATGAACCTGTGTCTACTACAGGTAGTAGATTTAAGTCTGTTCAGATTGTGGTTAGTTTCTTCCACCTGTTTCTTCCTTTTCCATTTCAATGATCATACCACAACACAGGTATAGCCCAAGTTGGGAGTTTCATTAAACTTGCTGCTATGTAAGGCTTATCACCAAATGATTTATTCCTTCCCAAGTAACGTGTATTTATATCACCTCCTTAGCTGCCATTTTAGTTTAGGGCAGGATGTCCTCTGACATAGATTTTAATGACATAAGATGTATAGACAGTAGTATCAATAACAGTTTTCCAAAATTTGCAGAAGTGAAGAAAATGAAGAACGTGAATCTAAAGCAGAAAAGAAATAGACTCGAGTGAATTTAGCTGATGAAATAGTCAAGATTTTCTCCCAACCACAGGTTCTCCTAAACTTAGAGACTCACAAGGTCGTATTTTATTTTCTTTTTGTTCATTTAAGTATCTTGACTATTCTCAATAATGTATACAAACAACTTATTAATGACCTGCAAATTTTCCATTGACTTTGGGACTTTTGCCACAATGCCAAAACCTACCTGAAGTGTTCTGCAGCCACTCAACTGCTCAATGACATTAAAACAAATGAAGGATTTTAAATTTTACAACACTTCATGCAGACATGATTTCAAAAAAAAAAAAGAACTATGAAAGCTTTGATGGATTACAGCAAATAATACCACAGGCAGGGGCTCTTTTCTGTACTCATTGTTAATTATTATAAAAAGTGGAGGGAAAAGAGGTATGCTAGCCTTAATAATCTGCCTGCCATCAATGGCATAAATACTCCTCTAGCGGAGGAATAGTACTGGCTTGCACCAAACATTGGACCACTCTCTGCTCCTGAGGTATTAGGATGTGTAGGATGCATTAGGATGTGTATTCTACCTTTTACTGGTAATAGTTGGAGCATTCCCTTCATTTTAAAAGGAGAAAAAAAAAAGGGAAAAAAAAAGTCTTAGGCACCCACTACTATAATCTTTACATTTTAGTAACCTGCCAGCTTCTTCCTTTGTTTAAAGTAAGGTCTGGTTGTACAAGGGATTTTAGGTCGCAGTTTTTATTTATCATTTGAAGCAGTATCTTCTACAGATTTTTCAAGAAAGCTGAGAAAACGCTGCTTTGTAAGAATGCAAGTGAAGATGTATTTATTTATTTATTTATTTATTTTAACTGCTGGGAGAACAATATTTTAAAACAAAGGCAAAGACAAGCAGGACTTCAAAAGAGATAAGTCAAATTCTACATAACATCTTAATTTATATATTTGCTGTTGTATTTCCATTAGTCAGAATTGTAAAATTCACCCTGTGAGTTCCATCATTTAATATTTATCACTCAGTACTTTACTTTCATATTAAATATTTCCCCTAATACACAATTCCTGTAGGAATGTTATAGCATTATTTGAAAACAGCCTCTGCCCCCCAAGTTTCTAAACAGGAAATGATGCTGCTAGTATTTGGATGATCTCCAGGAAAAGGAATAGACTAACAACATATATGCTGGATGAGAAAAGATTATAGGCAAAAAGATACTTCAAGAAGATATAAGTGCAACACATGTAGAAAAAGATATACATGCATCACATGTTTTTCCTGTTGCTCTTGTTGATTCTTGCTGCCCACTCTAATGAACAAGTGATGCTCTTCACCTTCATAGATCCTATGTCATAACAGAAATGTCCAATGAATATATTAATTGCAGCACCATACCGTGCTAACAAAAGGATTTATCCATGCCATACTTTTACTGATACTCAGGGATTTAGCATGCCAGTGAATCTGTAGATTTAATTTACTACAGATTTCTTCTCTTGTAAAAAGAGAGCATCGTATGTTTTCCTCATTCCAGTAGGTTACTCTTGTTCTGCTAGCTCATGTGAGAACCTTCTGTACGCGAGCAGTTGCTTATGTCTATAGAGATCCCATAACAAAACAATTTGAAAAATCCAAATTGAGATACAGCTAAAATACTGCAGTTTGGGGTAAATGAATGGTTCTCTCCCCCTTTTCAACTTCCTGCTCTTAAAACTAATCAGCTTGCAATGCATGGCATTTACACTGTTCCACCTGGCTATGGAGCAGGAGGTCAGGGAGCTGGAGCCTAACTCACAGTGAGGATGCCTAGGAAGCTGAGATGCCTTAAGAGACAGCTTGAGGAGATGGAGAGAGCTCCACAGACTGGTCACAAAGCAGCTGTCATATCCCCTACATGGTCTGTGGTCAAGTTCATAGAGATTTGGGTTCTGCCCCCATAACCTTTTCACCTAGATAGGAGCAGAGACTCAGAAATCAGCACATTAACTTTTACCATAAAGATTTCACTCATCAACAGAAAATGTAAATTTCCAGATGTCTATCATATATGATTGTGATCACACAAATATATCAAGGCAATAACAGAATAAATTACAATTCTGAAATTTTGAGTTTGTTGCCTCAAATCTTAGTTCTATGGCCTATAAAATGCACAAGGCAATTAACATATATTGCATTGTATGCCCAATTTGCTCTTCCTAACAGGCAAGTAGATACTCATATGTACTTTACTATGTGACATATCTAAATTTGGGGTCATATTTTGCTGAAGATTTTAAGATGGTTTTGTTTGTCCAGCAAAGTGAATTATCAAATAAAACACTGCTAACTCTTCATTCTCATATGCCTAAATAAATTGCATATACTTAGCTTCAGCATCCCTTGTTTGTCAGTGGAACTTACTAAAAACCCCACAGTCTAGTACCCAAAACTGAGGAGGCTAAATCTCAATTTAAACAACATAAAAGGAGACGAAAGAAAGACTGGGAAAGTTTAAGCCAATGAGAGTGTGAGTCATTATTATATAACAAGCAAGTTGGGTAGGTTTTGATATTTTAAGCTGAAGAAGAGATAGGTTGAGAGGGGAAGAGAACACAGAAGTAGGAGTCAACAGGGGAACTGAGGTAAAGTAAGTGGGTATTTAAAAGTTAAAGATCACTAATAGGAACTTAGATGTTCTCTTAAATCTTGTTTTCCTACAGTTTTTAAATCTCAGGTAGAGCTCTTAAAAATGTTAATTCTGTTTTCATCCCAATGGAATAAGTATCCATTTAAATCATATCAGTGTAATTCATTTTCACCAGGTAGTTATTAGGCAACTTGTAGGTAACTTTGACAAACTTCTTCCATTCATAGAAGACACAGCTGGGTAGAAATTAGTCTCTAAAAATACTTTCACACAACCTGCTTGTTTTCTAGTCACTGTCTTCTTATGTTATGCTCATTCCATCTGTCAATAGATATGAGTCACACATTCGACCTTTCAGTTTCACTTGCGCACATAAATTTCTTCCAATTTCCTGTGAAACAAACACTTTTAACTCTTTAGGGGCTTGCAGTTCATTCAGATCACATGCTAGAATCGCTAAGGTTGAAGCAAGCTCTTGTTACCTTCTGCTGATGTTCTGAGCTTTCCAGCCTGCACTCTCCTCAAAGCATATTGTCTCTTCACCTTGCTGACCACCCTCGTTGCCCACCCTACTGCAAACTTTTCACTGAAAAACTAGCAAATGCGTGGAAGTCTGGTTTAAAAAAGACAGCCTAACTATATTTTCAAAGAGAGCTAAATAGCAGAGAAGCAGATACAAGTCACTGCTGACATTACCAGACACGACCAGCAGATTCATTGAGGGAATGCTATCATTTTACCATTTTTAAATCTGCAGCAGGCAACATTTGGTTCAAAGCTAACTTAAAAATAAAGACTCATGCTTGCCCAAATGCTACCCACTGACATAAATCATGATGCCTTTACCAACAGATCCTATTTTTTTTCCTCCCCAAATACAATAAACGCCTCCAGTATGAGCAAAGGAGGAACATGGCCCCAAAGAACACATTGAAATGTGAAAGAGCATTATTTTGGGGTTTGGGAGTATATTGCCTTACTCTTCTTTCAGGCATAGTACATAATTAAAGTTCCCTAAAAGATTAAGTTTGAAGACAAGGGGAGAAACTGTATCAATTTTAATAAGAACCACAGAGCTGGTCTACTGAAAAGGAGATCAAACACTGCCCACTGCCCTGGGTAAAGAAGGACAGGCACTCAACACGTCCAGTTTTTTGGCAGACCTCATCTGTGAGCTCACTTAACACACTGTTGGCTAAAACAGCAGCTTAGCAGTGAGGTGCTTGAACAGAACAGTAGACTCAGTCTGTTTCAATTCAGCATTAGAATGGCATACAAGGCAAGGGTCTGCAGATTGGTCTTGTTCTCTTCCAAATACACCAGACCTAGACCAACTGTAATATTGTCCCATCAAAACAACTTTAACTATCTAAGCAAAGTGCCTTTGCCAGTAGGGATTGAGATTTCTCCATCCATAGCAACAAACGGACACTTTTGATGGACAAAATAAGATGGCAGGCCTGAAGTTCAAAGGATCCCCTTTGGCTAAAATGACACTGGAACTGCTCAGGTTCCTATAGCTGTGCACTAACACGACATCTCAGGAGACTGCTGGGATCTTATCACTATGATGTGAGTGAGAGTAGTGCTTTAGACAACAGTGTAAAATGTTAGCAGAAAAATGATAGCAGAAAAATGATAGCAAAAAAACTGCTATCACTGTATAGATGAACACTGAATATTTTACCTTTGGTCTTTATTATGTTAGTATTGAAGTAATAAAATATAATGCATGATCTGTAGCAGTGTTAAATTCTGCCCAAGCAAGCATCAGTGTGAAACTGGAACATCTCCCTTTCATTTTGAGAGACTTGCATATCTTAGTGATAGCAGAATGTAGCACTCATTAACCTAAAGATGCATCTGTTTTTCCTACTAGTACTCTGGACATATACATTGGCATTATCATCCCATTTGTGCATAAATTTAAAGATATTTAATATCACCCCCCAAACCAGTAACAAGACAGTCAACAAATAAACATATACATTTCATCAAGACAATTAAGGAACATCAGCATTTTTACTCAACAATACATGATTTTCATATCATAAATAACAAGCAATACAAACACTAGGGAATATGATGAAGGCTCAATGATTTATGATCCAAGATGTGTTCCCACAGAATACCTATATCCAGGCATACCCTACAAATACTTTTTATATAAAAAAGATACTTTTACAGCTACTTTTTTAATAGCTACTACTTATATAAAAAATATGTCTGGAGTTTCCAAAATTTCTGTACTCAGGAGTATCTGAATCAAGTGTTACCTTACTTTGTCTATCGACTTTCCTATCGTTGATAAAATCCTGACTCTCATACCTTACAGATGTATGCTCCTGGACATTTGAGTAAGACTGGTCAAATAAATTAAGATGATGATATTGTAGTTACACATATGTGGTCTTTGTGTTAAAATTAATCTTCCTTATAGAAAACACACACTCAAGGGATTAATTTTACTTTACCTATCCTCACTGCCAACTAAAGAAAAAACAACTAAAGAATGAACTTGCTATTGGTATGGACATCACTGGTAAACAGCAGCTTGTACGTTGGTTCCTGAGCTAAAGGGAGGAAAAAAAAAAAAAGATCATATATGGAGAAGACCAAAAGCCAAGCCTAAAATTAGGCAATAGGCAGTATTAGTCAATGAGAGCTTCTTGTTTATTTTATAAAATGTAGGTTGCTTTGGTTTTCACATCGTGAAGTGTCATAAAAAACAAGCTGCGTTTATTTGCTGATATTTTGGTCATTAAGTGCCTGTAGGCTAAATTATAATTACAATTCTTAAGGTTATTCATATTTCTTAGTTCAGATAAACACTTGCCATCAGCACACTGCTGACAGTGACACCTATAGCACTAAAAAAATAAATAAAATACAAAATAAAAAATGAAAGAAAGCTATTAAGTGATGACTTTGATTTAACAGGCAGCTCAAACTTAGTCTTGCAAAAACATTATGATACATGGTTCATTTACAGATCTATGATATTGTTTACTATTGCTTTTTTAGGGTTTCAAATCTCTCAGCATTTTTTCCTCAACTTCCAAAAGCTTAAGCACCTATTATTGCTCAAACCTCCTCCCACTTAAGTTAATTGAGTTTATAATGACTGTCAGAACACACGTATGACGACACAGCAAACTAGCCACAATGTTCTCAATTCAGTGCATGTTTGTTTCTATACAAAAAAAAGATCTTATTTTTGGCAAGACCATATTTTTTTTTCCTTAAATCAGGTAGAGAAAGGAAGAACAGAAGGATTTAAATACAATCATAGTATAGATTAAAGTTAATTCAAATAAATGTTTCAGAGGAAATTATCATTAGTCAAATTTACCATGTGATAAGTATGAAACTGTGACTTAAAATATAGGCTGTTTTAACACTAATTTAAAATACAACAAAATACTTTCCATGTTTCCAGCTTGACCCCCAATCAGTTGAAGTCAGTGGCCTTTGGATTAAAAATCAATTAAGTATTTAAGGGTCGTATTTAAGGGTCCATTTGAATAGTTATTAGCAAAACGTAAGAAGAAGAATTAAAGTAGAGTGAATGAAGGAATGATAATCTGCATTAAATTTCTCTTAAACTTTCACAGAAAGGCAAATAGTACATATATTGGTTACAGTGACATTAAGAATGAGAAGTATTTTTAAGCTTCATTACCAGATTTGTATTTGTGTCAGGTGACTTGCCACATATGATTTTACACCAAATCTGTAGAGGTCAATTGAATACGGTCTTTTACTTGATAATTCACAACTAAAGAAGGTAACATTTGGATTGCCTCAAATAAGAATTTCAATGTTAATAACACAAGACAAACTCCACAACTGGGAAAAACAGTTAGAAAGCTATTTTTCTATTAAAAGAAGCATCCTACATTATTTTTCATGAAGTTTCTAAAAGATTAAAGTACAAAACCAATACAAAACCCTCACAGGACTGTGTTTATTTTTTCCTGATAGTTTTGGACTAGTTTTATCTGTTAAGTAACTATCAATAATTATCCAATAGTTTTTGTTTGTTTTGTTTTTAGCTGTATTTTCCAAATGCAAGGCACTAGGATATTTATTAATTGACTAAAAACAGGCAAGAAAGAACTTGATTGGGGTATCCAGCCAGAAACAAGTTTCACACATTTCTTTCTGCAGGTTGTTCTGGAACCTTCACTTTAACCAAGTGATGTGGAATGGGAATAGACTGCTTATGATTTAGCATACCAATATGCCCAGACACCTTCATCTATATGCTGGCAGAGTTTTACAGCTAGAAGCTGCATTAAAATTGATGAAAGACAACATAACTTCTGTCGGATGATTCTATGCATCTTTGAGTTGACAAAAACAATGCAGCAATCCCAATCTTTGTTCATAAGAAAGTCTCCCAAACATTTTCCTTGTTTTATTTAATGAGATGTCTTTGTTCTAAACAACTTGATTTCCTGTTTTGATGTTGTTTCATTATTTTCAATCTTAGTTCTTCACACTGCAACCATAGACCTAGTGATTAAGTCACCATTAATAGGAGGTTAATGATACACAATTATGTGCTAAAATAAAAGGTCACAGAAGAAGTTTTAAATCCTTCATGTTGAATGATTTTGAAGTCCCAGAATCAGTGATGGTTTAAAGGAAAGTATACGCATAAAGTATATACATATAATCAGTACCTGTAGTGACTGATCAATACAAATACAAGACAACGTAAGATTTGCATGATTGCTATGTGTATAGGTGCACTGCAGAGTAGGAGGGTGATATGCACGATTCCATGGGAGGCTAGAAAGACTTCATTTGGGTTGAGGGTGTGGGGGGGTGGTGTCACAGTTATAATTGTGCTGGATGTTTCATTACACAGCAGACAGTTGTTTTGTTAGTGCTAATTAAGCCCTGGCAAACACTTTTGTTAAGGAAGTAGGAGAATATTTGGATGAGGGCATGTGGTGGTTTACTCAGGTGGGCGGCCAAGCTCCGCCACAACTGCTCTCTTACTCCCCCTCCTCAAATGGGAGAAAAATACAATGAAAAGGGCTCGAGGGTTGAGATAAGGACAGGAGATCACTCAACAATTAATGTGATGGGCAAAACAGATTGAGTAGGGAGATAGCAAGATTTATTGCCTATTACTAATAAGCTAGAGAAGTGAGAAACAAAGGAAAGAAACCAAAAGCACCTTCCCCCCATCCACCCTCTTCCACCTCCTCAACATGAGCGGCACAAGGGAACAGGGGAATGGGGGTTGTGGTCAGTCCACAGCACTTTGTTTCCATTGCTCCTTCTTGGTCACTCTTGTCCACCCTTCCAACCTGGGGTCCATCCCATGGGATGCTGTCCTTGATGAACTGATCCTGCATGGGCTTCCCACAGGCAGCAGCTTTTCAGGAACTGCTCCAGATATGGGTCTGTATCATGGGGTCCATCCCTCAGGAGCAAACTGCTCCAACCTGGGTCCTCCACGGGGCAGCAGCTCCTGTCAGGTCACCTGCGCCTGCGTGGGCTCCTCTCCACAGGCTACAGGTCCAGCACAGAATCTGCTCTGGCAGGGGTTTTCCATAGGCTGCAGCCTCCATCAGTGCAGGTCCACCTGCACCATCGTGGTCTGTTCCATGGGCTGCAGTGTGGAACCCTGCTCCACCGTGGTGCTCCATGGGCTGCAGGGGGACCTCCTGCTTCACCATGGTCCTCACCACAGGATGCAGGGGACTTCTGCTCCAGAGCCTGGAGCACCTCTCCCCCTCCTTCTGCTCTGACGTTTGTTGCCTGCAAGGCTGTTTCTCACTCCTTTCACTCTCTCAGCTGCTGTGCGGCAGTATTTTTTTTTTCTTTCCCTTTCTTAAATATGCTCTCTCAGAGGCTCAAACAACATTGTTTATAGGCTCGGCTGTGGTCAGCAGCAGGGCCTTTACCTAACATGGGACGTCTTCCAGATTCTTCTCACAGAAGCCATCTCCAGGTCCCCGGCTACCAAAACTTTGCCACGTAAACCCACTAACGGGCAAAAGAAGAATTTTAGTGCTTGACTCCACGTAGAAGCAGAAACTTTCAAGTTTTGAGCTTCTGGGATTCCAGCACAGGAGCTAAATGACTGATCCTGCAAAGATTGAGAACCCTCCAGCTTTTCAAGGAGACTTCCAGGTATTTGCAGCACCTTGCAGGATATTACTACGTTACAGGCATTTTAATTAGCTGCCCTCTTTTATATAGCCATACTACCACATAGTATTCACCTGTCTGCGGGGGTCACATTCTGGAATTTAAGGTTGTATACGCAAAGTACATCAAGCAATTATTATTAATAACTATAGATTTTTTTTCTGTTCATTCTTCAAACACTTGTAAACAAATGAAAGAACCATCATTCTTCCAGCAAAGACATTCCTGCCACAACTATTTGATTTCATTAACAACAGCCCTCCCAGCAACAGCACTGAAAGCTGTACCCTCTTACTGTCACGTGGGCTTGTATCAAAGCTGGACTGCTAGCACAGGTAACGTCTGATTTTCACCTAAACATGAATTTAGGTGATGCCTCTTCTTTTTTTCTAGGTCGTAACTCAGAGAACTGAGAATAGATGAAAGGTAAACAAGATAAAAGAGACTGCTTGTTTCTTTGTTGACAGAAAAATCAGCAAGCTGCGAGGCTGTTTAAGGATCAGGGAAAAATTGGCAACAGTCCATTGCCAAAGGAATAGGGGAGAAAGAAAAAAGAGGGGTGGGCTGGAGGGAGGAAGGCAGGGTGCAGGGAAGAAGGTGTTTTCTAGACTGGCTGATTTAGAGCTGAGAGGGAAACAGAACAAGCAACTGTGAAATACAAACACTACTGACTGTTCTGGACTTGCAAGAGATAAAAACAGAAGTACAATCATTTGAAGGCAGACAAGGGAGACGCAAGTATGCAGAGATTTGTGTATTTGGACCAACTTTTTTCTTGGATAACATTTTAGAGCACTGAAGATGAAAAGTATTCCCTTCCTTAGAAGTCCAAGAGTCTCAACACCTTATAATGCAGCAAAAGAAATAACAGCAGAAAGGTAATAAATTTGGATTCTTTGCTGGGCACCACCAATGAAGCAGATTTAAAAAAAAAAAAAAAGAGTCTTTTTCTACCACCATCACCAGCCCCCTTCTCCAAGCACAGATATCCCTCCCCATTTTGGCAGTGACCTTTAGGTGGAAAAGAAAAGCTCAATACACATGCATGTATTTGACCAAATCCCACTCTCCAGTTAAGGTATCCACTTCCAGGATTCAGTGAGCTTTCCAACATTTATTCTTTTGCAAGTTCCCCACAAATCTCCATTTCTCTTCATTACACTCTTTCCAACACGTTATCTTTCTTCACCCTGCTCCCAACACCATCTCTGCTTTAAGTCTCTTTGCAGTTCTGACACTTCTTGAGCTTGCTCAGTCACGTTCTTTGCTCTCAATTTGCATTCCTAGGCACAGCTCCTGTGCGTTCACCTTCTCCTCCCAGCTTCCTCCTGCTATCACAAATTGCACCCACCTTTCCTTGAATCCGTTTCTCATCATTCCTTCAAAGAATGATGAAAGACAGCAACCACCTTGGCTAAGGACAGCCTAAGGCTTTCCTCTCACAGGACGAAGGGCCACAGTAATCATTTTTATAGCTTGTTGGAGATTGTAGTCTCCAAATTTGCTACTGAAGTAAGACCTGTCTTTCCTAACCCACAGCAAGTACATTTGGAACTAAGAATAAAGAATATGTAAAATCATGGTTGTGCTTGTTTAAGTAACATCTACAATGTTTTTGTTGTTCTTTGTTGGTTTGTTTTTTCATTTCAGACATACTGCAAATAATTTTTAGAATTACCAAGAGATTAAGGTGAAGGCTTTGAATCACTTGGGATGTGGGTTATGTCTCATGCAAGCAGAAGTTAATAGGCTATACAGTTTAAGATGCTGGTAGAGCTAAATCAAGGAATTTCATAATCTAAGATTTATATCACAGTGCTAGAAAAGCAGCAGGTCTAGGACAAGAATTTATGTCGGCAGAGGCCAGGATTAAGTTTGAGATAGGTAGTTTGTCAGTTTGTCTTAGAAAAAAAGCAGCAGCTTCTTTAGAAGATTTAAGGTATATACAAGATTGTAAACTCTTAAAGTAATAATATAGTAGAGATAGGAGAGTGCCATAAGGATCAAATATTTTGGTGGGCGACTTAACAAGTGCAGTACATCTCATTAGCCACCCAAAAGATCAGTCTGGGTTCAAGAGAAATTCAAATATGTTCATGTGTACAAGAATGAGAGTAAAACATTCTTACTACCTCCATTTAATAGTGTTTGTTCTGTAAAGGCCTAACTCCCCATGGAAACACTTTAAAAATGGGAAACATACAGAAATTATAACAGCACTGTTCAATTACAATCCGTAACTCAATGGGACTGGAGTTGTAATTAAATCCCAGCTCCCGAACTCTGCATTCCTTATGTGTAAGCCAATGACTAGAGAAACACTAAGATTTGAAAATCTTCTCAACTTTTCAGGTAGCGTTTACATCAAGATAAACATAAGAGTAAATAATACTACAGACAAAAATAATGAGGCAAGATTCTCCTGTCTAGATGAGGGGAGGGGACTGGAAATAACGTAGCTAGAATTGGCAAAATGGCAAAAGGTAACACTACAGACAAAATTATCTGGTGATTTTTAGTTTTCCTTTTTTTTTTTTTATTATTATTATTTTTTCTTTTAATTGAACTCAATGAAATAAAAACAGATTAATTTTTTTTTAAACAGTCAGATTTTCCTTGCTTCTAAAAGGACTTATGGATTCTTCCCACTGCCTTTTCTATATTTTTTTTTTCATATTTTATAACTCAATTCCACATAACAATAAGGAAATTTAATTATCTTAATTGTGTTAAAAACTAAGCCACAAACTTGACCTTGTGTTTAAGTCAACCCTAACAGAAAGAAAGTATTTAGAAATAACTCATAGTTAAAAATAAATTATTCAACTATGGTAAAATGCAGAAGAGATACCATTAGTCCTCCAATTGTTTGTGTTCCACATATCATTTTGAAATGTTTTACTGAGGAATGTTGCTGTACGGAACTTATAAAGGTATAGCTTCATTGATTTGACAAATTCTAAACTAAGCATCAAAGTAAGGATTTGCACCATTTAAAGTCAAGACTATAAAAACTAGATACTTAAAATGTTAATCCTTTAAAGACTCTATAATCAGCAAAACATATGGATTATTTTAAAGAAAAGAAGAAATAATATAGCTTCCCCAATAACACAGAAGGATATTTTTTCCATATGAATACCCAATCCAAAAGTAAAGCTCTTCCAACTTGTCCGATATTGACAGCCAGGTACTAGCTGTTTTATTTCAGCTGGATGATAGCGTGAACTACTTATTTTGTTTCTTATATTCAGGCAGCCTTTCTACGTGAATCCATTTTGTTTACCTACATTGCACAGGTTTCAGTTACACAGGCTGCTTATAATCATCATACCTGGTTTCAGCACAGAAGCAGGCTGTTTTTTGATGAAATGTTTTTGACCCAGAAATCTGCTGTCTTCATGGTGGTTTGTCCCCCACATCACTGTTATTCCACCTACATCACATTTAAACAACTGATGAATCATTAGATACAATCACACTATGGTTGGCGGCATCTTCCAGGCACACTGCACAGCTGCAAGTGACTACTCAGACCCCGAATGAAGGAAAGAGAGTTCACCCATTTCCTACCAATGCCTGTGGGCTAGGTTACAAGCTGCAAAGCCCAGCACAAAAATCATCCAGGCACATCCTACTTCATGCAAGTAGGAATCTATAGCTGCTCTAGCAGTAGACATAGGACATCCCAGACAGTGTTTTTAGGAGGAAACAGCAAAATGGCTTCACTTCCTTCTAGTCATCTCCTGAGGAGGTTGGTAGAAAAACCAGCAGCGATGAGGAGCATGTTCCCCCTTGCATACACCTATCACGAAGCAGGCAGCTCGCTCAAGGGGAGCAGTGAGGGAAGGAAATGCAGAGGAAGTCCCATGTTGTATATTTTATGAGCTGTTTTACTATGTTCCAGAAAGAAAAGATGGAGGAAAAAAAAAAAAAAAAAGAAAAAAAAAAAAACAGGCTGGCAGCCCTGCCTTTCTATAAATTAATATATGAAGTTGCAGAAACACTGCTGCTTCTGTCAAGAGGGTAAGCCAGGTGATCTTGCCTTTCACTGCCCGTGACAGAGCCTGGGCAGTTCACAGTCTTCCTCCATTAACATCTGGTTATAGAACAACCTGTGCAAGGGAAGGCAGCCTGATTAACATGCCGTGTTGATATTCATTTACTGCAGTGGGTATTGGACACCGTTCCTAGTCAAGGAAAGTTAAAGCACAGAAAGTGACTTACTTCTCCTCTTCCCGCACCCCCAGTCAGCCATAGCCTTCTCTAAATAACAGAACACTCCTCTGACTTGCTATTTAAAGAGAAGAGGCTATAGTCTGTGGCTATTCAACAACAATAGCCACCCCAAGAACTTTAGCACAATGCTCTGCTTTTGAGCTTTGCTAGAAATAAACATTTGAGCACGAGTTTAGGCATTCATACCATGGTACGTGGATGTCTGTGGTGAAACACTAATATTACTGCTAGAGCTGATTAAAAGGGAAAAGAGCTAGGTATAAGAAGGTCAATCACTAAGCAAGTTCTCCAGGGCTGACTCATTTACATGGAGGGTTTTTTTGTAACCCTGCAGTCAGCGCAGAAAATAGTGAAGTGGTTATGACTGTACACCATGCTTACAGCTGCCTTAAAAACTAGTTCTTTCTTTATAAACGGGTAGATTATAGGACAGTTCGGATACTAAGGGTGAGGAGTAGGTTTGTGAAGATCAGGTTTAAGCCAGATTGGCATCTGCCTCCCTTCAGAGACAGATTTCTGTATGTGTTAACCATTGGTGTCCAACTCTGTATTATCTTATATTTGTTCTCTTTTGACAGAGATGAATGAACTGGACATCATCCGCTCTTAAACACTGTCTTGCTAGAAAGCCCATCAACCACTGAAGCTAGTACTGTTTAGTCCTATTTGTAAGCACAGGGACTTGTTTCTGCATAGGACTGAATTTCATTCTGGTTGAATGCATGAAATAACAGTTTATTACTTGACTAACATGTTAGCTAAGGTAGAACATATCTTGAACATCTCAGAGTATTCCTTCAAGGAACGAGTTGTTCATATTCCACAGTTAGTCTCGATTTTCAAAGCCCCAGATTTGAAGGTACTCCCGCTCAAGTGAGTTCTCAGAGCCAGAACCCCAATGTTAGCCACCTGCAATTATCCTCTCATCTGCAAGCAGAAGGCTAAACAGTAGCATGGTCACACACTGCCACAAAGTAGCACAGAAAATACATCAAGTCAGAAGAGACATCCAAAGCCCTCTGACCCCCTATTTTTTACGGTGCCAGACACCTCTCTTACTACTCTGTCTCTGAAGGAAATATTGCTGAAGAAGTCACTTCACACCTGCAGAAATGTCTTTGTTGAATAATGGGGTGGGTAAAAGCATAAAATATTTTCATTGCTCAGGTTTCCTTACAGAAGCAGTATCTAGCTGCAGGGCACTTCCACCTACAGATCAACATAAAAAAGATCCCGCTGTATATATGCTGTCCTCCCCCACTGGGCAGAAGTAATGGGAGAAGGGAAATCTTTAGTTACAACTCTGCCTAACTGGAAGACAGACATTCCCGTAAAATTGTGTGTGGGAGCATTTCACAGTGAAACCAAAACACTGTTAAAAGTAAATTCAGCGAACTACTTCTCATGCAGTGCTGCTATATGAAAAGATGAGGATATTTTATTATATATACACAAAGTGCCAGACAGCAGCACCACTACAGTGCCAGATTGCCACCAGAGAACTACACTCTAAGTCCACAGGATCTCCTCTCTGAGGCTGTGGACCAAGTCATAGCTTCACGTGACAGTCCCAAATGATCCATTCCTTACTGACATGAGGAGTTGGAGGCAGAATGTACCTCACCAATTTAGACTCTATACAATTGTTTTATTCTAATTAAATTCTTGTTTGGAAATAATGCAACCAACACGATTTGATGTGGCACCCCTGACTTATGATACCAGATTTATGCTGTTAGAACAAAAATAGATGTTTCATACAACATAACCATATACCTGATGAACATCTGTGCCAAAACTGCTCTATGTTAAAAACTCTCTGTGCCGTATTACTTCACGCAGCATCAGTCCAAGGAGATACTGACTCAAAAACAGGTTTGTACCACAACTACGATGAACTGTATTTTTAATAGAGCTGAATTGTTAGGGTGCTTAGGCAACTGTGTGTCACCAAGAACAACATGGTATTGTTTTGTTTTGCAAGTTTTACCCTCAAGATGACAAAATAACGATGGCTTACTCTCTGCCTTAAATTCAGCCCAATTTGACAAAATTGAAATACTTGATGTTTAATACAATTGATTTTCCACCCACCAGGCACAACAGTTAAACACCAAAATCAATGTCGATCTCTCAAGTCTTACTTTTTAAAAAAAAAAAAAAAAAAATTAAATTGACTGTTGGGTAACAAATATTGAAAAGTACCAAAGTGAAGGAAAAAAGGTAGCAAAGAAACTAATCTGGTCAAGGTGATCAGCCCCTCCCAAATGACTGCATTTGAGCAAAGTACTGATGACAACACAACACTGTTTGGCAGTGAAGTCATGTTGGCTTTTTAGGCCATATCCTAGAGATGGACTATGCTCCCACTTCTTCCCAAAAGCAAAACAAAAATTTGCATCAATGCAATTTTGTGCATGTCAGTGGACTAGAGTTAAAGCTTCATACCTGGCCTAAGCAAGTCCAACTACTGCTTATGTACAATTTGTGGAACTGTAGATACCCCAGAAGACATACACCTTCTATTACTCCTCAGTGGGACTTCATGACTCAAATATTTACAACTACTCCCACTCATATTTTCTATGTGTTCTTGAAGACTTATAGATTAATATTTGTGGTAAAAATAGTTTAAGATTATTATTTTTCAACTGTAGTACAATTACCAAAGTGCATTCTTAAGGCAACCTGAGGGATTGATTGCTCTGTGCATTATGTATGCGCACAGCTTTTGTTTGAGAGATGCCTACCTGCTGGGAGCCAGTTTCACAAGTTACATTTAAAGATGTAATTACAGAAGTAAAAATATTGAAGTAGCTACAGATGAGTATAGCTATTAACACTACAGCGATCCTTCAAAATACTAGTTCATACAAAGTGACAAGCTTTGCGTAAGAAAACATCATACATTCTCTACATGAGTGCACGCCACTGTTTCATCTAGAAAACCAAAAGAAGGTTCAGCTTCTACTATTTCACAATTTTACAGTGTTATTTCTATATAGAGCTGTTCACTGACTCCACAAGGATAGCTAATGCTTACATTACACACTGGACACATTGGCCAATAAGTATTCCTGGATCCAGCGTAACTACTGAATAAAATCCTGATTATTTTAGTTTATACCAAATGTTTGAGACTTCTTTATTAATTCATGACTGGTCACAGTTAACTGACCTACTGATTGTTCTTTGTTGACCTGTGTATTAACCAACCATAAATAGTTTTTGTCTAACAGAAAAAAATAAAATAAAAAGATCTCCCTCTTTAATCTTCATCTGGAATGCAGAAAGTTTTCTTTGTCCTTCAGGAAGATTTCCCTCTCAAACAGGAAGTGCAGTTCTGATAAGATCACATTTAATCAGTTAGTATACTGCCATTATTTGTCCAAGAATCAGAAGCCAGTTTATAAAAGTATTAACATGTTCAGGTGAATGTTGTTCAGCAGTGCACTGAAAAAAAAGCAGTACTGCTTTGCCACCTTTTTTTTTTTTTTCCCCCGCTCAGGCACTGCCAACAGCTGTTGGGTTTTGGTTTCTTAAACAGGAGAATTACAACTACATTAGGACAGAAATCATTGCATTACTCAAACACTCAAACTATTCTGTGCAGAGGAAACACCAATGTCTAACAAAAAGTCCCCTTAGGTTTTACCAAAAATATTCTCACCATTCCATTTTCAAAAGTTGAAATAAAATTTAAGATTGACAAAAACCTGAACATGCAGGATGAACAGCAAGGGAAGAGAGCATCTTTGCTCAGAAGGGGAAGGAATACATGAGCTAACATGGATAAATGCTCCCTCCTCCTCCCTCCCTCCCCCCACTAAAACTGTTGGTATTTTTCTTTGGCTAAGAGTAATTTGGTCATAATAATCCATCAACTGCCTTCTTGCAGAAAGAGAATTAAGTTGCATTTAGGTGCATTTTATAAATCTCTCTAGCTGGCCACCCTGTTCCTGGTGTGTTGAAGTTTCCATTAAAGTCACCAAAATCAATAGCTACCTGCCTGACTGCAGCAACATTAAGTTTAACACAACAAATTCCAGTATGCATACACAGTAGTATTATGCAGCGCACATAGTTTGTCCCTCTCTCTTCACCATTGATGCTCATTTAGATTTTTGCTCAATACTTCATTGGATTCAGTCTTATATTGTCCCAAGAAAATACCAGAAACAAGACAGAGAAAAAACTAAACAAGGTAACATGCTCCAGGAGTCCCTTACGTTCAAAGTCGGAGGAGCGCCTGCTTCAGAATTTTCAATCAAAACAACATCAATCTACAAATCAAAAAGAATGTCATTGCCACAAACAGAACAGCAGAGAAACTAACAGTATCTACAGACATCTCCATCAGCTCTGTGGACAGGGAAGCGTGATCCTCTGACAATCAGAGAGGGTTGCAGAACATGCAGCGCATAACAAACGTATGTATACACGTAACACATTACTGACACTTTACCATTACAAGTTCTACAAAGTAGGTATGGATTTATCTCCTGTTTTCTAACAGTAATTTAGCTTACCAGATAAAGTTAATTTTGTTTGACTTACTCTATGTCAAAATTACTGAAAACATTTTTTACAGGGCCCAATTCTTCTGTTTTCTCACCCATACATCAATAAATTGTTTCGTCAAGTTAAATTAAACTACCAATGGACTGTGCAGCTGAACTTCCACACTATTCTGTTTTCCATAAAAGTGGAGTGAATTAAAATTCTGGAAGCCACCACACTCTTGGTGTTTTATTTTGCAGTGTA
This sequence comes from Netta rufina, assembly GCF_964035555.1. Taxonomy (NCBI): domain Eukaryota; kingdom Metazoa; phylum Chordata; class Aves; order Anseriformes; family Anatidae; genus Netta; species Netta rufina. Next base: position 8,445,326 of record NC_140128.1, on the reverse strand, counting down.
TAACATTGCGCCAGTTATGCTACTGATTAGACTGTGGGCACAGTCATTTTTTAACTGGCTACAAAGATACTATAGGCACTCTACCTTCACTTCCACACTAAAACAAACATACAAAGCTAAGATTTATAGAAACATAGAATGATTCAGGTTGGAAGGGATTTCACCTAGTTTCAAGCTAGTGCCATAGGCAGGGACACCTCTCACCAGATCAAAAGCCCCATCCAACATAGCCTTGAACACTTCCAGGGATGGGGCATCCACAGCTTCTCTGGGCAGTCTATTCCAGGGCCCCACCATACTCATAGGAAAGAATTAAAATAATAATAATAATAATAAAAATAAAAAAAAAAATAGATATAAAAGTTGAAAGCCATTTCAGTTTAAAGCCATGTTCACATCCAGTCGAAACAGGACATTATCTTTATGCTGCTACTTAGCCAGGAGTTAGATTTTTTGTGTGTGTGCGCATGATATACACATATGTAGTCATTAAATTATATTACAATTCCAAAGTTTATACATAATACTATATTCTGCGACCCACAATGAACTCAATGTGACACTGAAGTAGTACCAATTCATGTTGGATCAGATTATAAATGAAAAATGCTGCTCAGAATAACTATTTTGTGTTATGGAAAACAAAAAACTTGCAATGCTGCAGAGATAGCGCCGTTCTACACCTTATTAAATGGATTTAGTTGACACCATAATGAAACCTGTGCAATAGTCTCCGGAATGGAGTGCTTCCACCCTAAAGGTCTTACCGCTGAGAGCAATAGGACTGTCCGTTCTGTAGTTAGATCTCTCCACTGCGCTAGTGAAAGCTACAAACAAAGGCAACCTTTGAGCCTGGGAGCAGCACTCCCATTAGTCCACACAGGGAACTAGGTCAAAGAAGCCCCAAGGCCTCTCTGAACTACATAAGCAAGCAGAGGCCCATAAAGGGGTACTTCTGCAGCTGTGTATCCCTTATGCAAAGTAATAGCCAATTAATAGTCTCTTTTCAAGACACACCCATGCACTGGATGACAGGAGAAAGAACAATGTCCAAGTTACTCCTTAGTTCAAGAAACATCCTGTTGGCTCACTAAGCTAGATTAGGGAGGGGGGAAGTCTACACAAAAGAAATCCCAATGGATGCAAGAAGAGAGCTCCAGGCTACCCTTCACTGCCAACTGCAGCAATAGCCAAACGTTTTACCCACTGGGGACTGGAAGGAGACCAAACTCATCTCTCAGAATTGTCAGAGCCCAATTGCTGTTTGGTTGCAATGTACTACATCGAATTTTGAACAGCAGCCTGTAGTTAGAAGATTATCTAACCCACTGTCAAAGTCATGGGCCAGCTAGTAATCCCCAGATATCTTTTCTTACAATAGATTATATTAATAGGTTATAACGAATTGGGAGTTTTTATCAGATAGTTGCTCAGAAGAGAGAGAGAAGATAAAATTTATTTTGGACGCAATATAGAAATCACTTGCTTAAATGCTGTTAATGGTAGGTAGCAGAGCTGCTTTCTCTTTGAGGTCTGTAGCAGTCTACCTCTTTGAACAACCTTGATAGCTCACCCTAGAGACATCCTATGTAAGTTAGTTTTTAACTGTGAATCTTCTACTCAGCAAGTATGGCAAAACAAGAGAATCTAGACAAAAAATCAGAAATCTAGAATTCATCTGGTAATGCTAAGTTCACCTTTCAATAGGCACACGGCTCTGGAGGTTGCTCACCTAAAGCTGGCATCTTTTCATCATGCTAGTTTCCTAGTATCACTCCTGTTTATCTGCAGGCAATATAGAACCAATTGAACATTACAGTAGCACTTTTGGGTTTTACAATCATTTCCATAGCACACTATTGCAAATTTACCAATTATCTGTATTCTTAGCACAAAACATGCTGCTTTATAAAAGTACTTGTCACTTTGCACCAGTATTATATTCTGTAAGTGTTAAAAGTTAGCATTACACCTTTATAACAGTTTTAAAGAACCTAGAGCAAAATGCACTCCCTCCCCAAAATAATGAAGAATTTGTTTAATAATCATGCCATACGATCTCATCAGCTACATAATTTAAAAACAAAAAACAACAGCAACAAAAAAAAAACCTGCAGCTCAAAACATCATACTACGCCATGTCTAGCAATTATTTACCAAGCCCAAACAGGTACAGGACTTCCCTGTGCCTCTTCACATTGTTAGCTAGTACACAACATCTGCCTCAGTTTGAGGATGAGGCATAGAAAGAACTCAGGCTGCTGGAACAATCACAAGTCAAGAACCCTGGACGTTTCTGAGAATCCTGCATACATTTGAACTGAACGTCAGCACCATTTTGAATGTGTGGAAAATAAACAGCCAACCTGTTCTCTTCTGCCTCCCTTCCCTCCAGTCTGATGTATCGTCTTTTCCACCATATTTATCTTTCTGGAAAGGTTGTCCCCTATCACCTGAACTAACTCCAAACCTCTGTCACACTATCCCTACTTGCAAATAATATTTTTTTTCCCTTGGATTTTGGTGGAAGTTGCACCTGAATTTGGTTTTTATTTTTTAAAGTGAATCTCTTCAATGAAGACATATTCTTCTAGTCTTCACATGTACAGCAGACTCTAGTCTTGGATAATCCCTGGGTTCTACTTAACAGGGCATTTTAAGGGGTTAATTAATAGGAAAACTTTCTTATGCAACAGCTCTGTAAAGCTACTGAGAATGCCAGTTAAATAGGGCTAGTCTGACCACACAGACTGGTGGGCAGTGGAGATTATTTCCTTATACAAGAGCTGCGTGTGGGAAGAGAAGAGTAGAAATTGCATGCAGTTTTGATAGGCAATTTTGAAAGGTAGGTGGTATTGGTAGGCTACCCACAGAGAAGAAAGTGAGATATTCTAAATGGAGGTTATTATATATGTGAGATGAGTAAGAATAAAACAAAATGAATGTTTTCTAAGTCTACAGGAATTACGTAGTCAGAAAACTCCCTATCCACCAAAGAGAGCAGGACTCTCCCATTAGTACTGCCAATCCTATGTGGACTCAGGAATGAGCAAGTTAACGCAAGACTCTTACAGTGTTTTATTTTCAGGCATAATTTGAGTGGAAACTCCAAACAAACAGGAACATTGCATATCACAGTAACTTCCTACATACCTGCAGAGCGCAACAATGAGAACAAGGACTAAGCTAGCATACTGCATATAGCAGCAAGGAGAAGAGCTTCATTATACAAAGGTATGTTAACCATTGCATGTTTTACAATGAACCATAGGAACTAGAGTGATAATCGCTAGGATCCAAGATATAAACCACAATAAGCAAAGGTAGCAACAGATTACTTACTTGCATTTTAGCTTCTTCAGTTCCCCCTTTAAAAAAGAAACAAACAAACAAAAACAAACAAAAACAAACAAAAACAAACAAACAAAACAACAACAAAAAAAAACTTCCTACCTGTGGGTACGTATCACAGAACAGTTCTCTGGCCATATCATCAAGTCCAGGTTTTTCAGGAAATAAAGCAATACTGCTCCAATTCCTCATTTATAAAACATCAAGGAAAAGAAAGGAAAAAAATCACATCTGTTAAGACTGAACACAGCACTAAAAAGAAAGGGGAAAAAAGTACCGCCTGTGCTCACATGTTCTGTAACCCGACCCAGGAGGTAAATTGGTCACAGGTGATCTTATCTGAGACCCTAATCAAAGGGACATGCTGAGCTTTACAGATGCCTCTTATTTTATGCTTTTGGGCTGATCTAAGTTTCTGTTCCTCCTTTTCTATTTTTGCTGTTGAAAATACCTTTTGTTCTTTTTGTTATCTTGTAAAAGATTCAAAATATAAAATCAAGTTTAATACTTTTTTTTAATTATAGTACAGTCAAGGATTAGAAAAACAAGTGTTGTTTTTATGTCGTCCCCTCCCCCCTTTCTTTTTAACATTATAACCTTTAACTGTGACTATTGGCAATGTTCTCTCATTCCATCCAGTAAACACACTCAGGCCCCACACACATTCAAACTCCCTTGATTCAACTTACAAATAGATGAAGAGCTTGACAGATTCAATAGATTTTGTTCCTGGTCATAATCCTTCTGAAGTAATGCCTAAACTTTTTTGCAGCTAGTATCTCAATAGTCTGTCTGTTTAGACTTTCCGTACTCTTACCACAGATTAAACAATCAGTATCTAGGAGCTCAAAACTCCAGCTCTGCATTTGCAAAACTGATGCCAGGGAGCGGTAATTATACTTCAATGACTTTATTGACTCCAAATGATTAAGCCAAGTATGACTGACAAAGCTTTACTGACCATTTCTATTTATAACACAGCACCATTCCATACACATTCAGAGTTAGTTACATGCGGTTCTTGCATGAAGCCTTACTGCCTCTTAAGACTTGGGGGCTTTTACAATAAAGGAGAGTTATCCTTTCATAAGTGTTCATAAAGCCTTTTAGAAATTTTTCATAGCTTCTTGGATTTTTTTATTTTTTTTCCCCTCCGGGGGGTGGGAGGAAACAGGGGAGAGAACTTTGTTGTTGAAAAGCTGCAATTTGTTTTTAATTTTCTTGTTTTGGATTAACATATACTGCCATCATGTGGGCAGAAATAATAAGAAATTATTCAGTGAAAGCCTCACCTTTATTTTAAAAGCATTCTTATTGCTGCCTATACCAGCACTAGCTCATGATCAGTGAAACGGGAGGAAAAACAGAAACCTGATTTTTTTGTTTGCCTGTTTATATTTCTGATGTCACTTGAAGGAAGAGGTGCCAATACTTGAGTACTCAGTGGAGGTACCATAAAGCTATGCTGCAGCTGGCCAGTGTATTAACTAGTACAAGTGGCAAATATCCCAGCATCAGTACATGGCTTTTCCTACTCTCTCTCAACTGCATGTCTAGTCACACTGAACAGATCAGAGTGACTAGGAAAAAAAAAAAAAAAAAAAAAAAAAAAAAAAAAAACCAGAACAAGCAAAAGATAGGCCAAGATGTAGCAGCATAAATGCATAGTTCGTATGCAAGGGTCAATATTGCCAGCATTATTTCAACCCACGCACAAGACACATGAAATCTGTCAGCCAAATGACCAGTTACTTTCTACCTGTCACACTCACTATCTGTAGATTCACCCTCTTCCCTGGGCATTGCAAGAATCATTTACCTCTTTTAGATTAGAACTTCACCTTCAGTGCTGCTTCAAGATATCCATAGAATAGAGGATAAAAAGAAAAAGAATGACCACCCACAAGCACAAACACTCTGATTTTTACAAATGTCTTGAAAGCAAATCACTACAAAGTTTAAATACATCATAAATTTATAATTATTTTAAAGAACCTTATTATTGGCAAATAGTTAAGTTTCAAATGTTGTGTATTTGAATGGACTAATGCTATTTAAAATGTATTTTAAAACCTGTATAATTTTCAAAAATAACATAAGTATCGGTATTGGCAAATACCCCAGGCCCCACAATAAAATAAGAATATTCTTAAATTCAAGGAATTATTCTTGACATATTAGCAGGTTTCAAGTTTAAACACAGTACAAAAATGGGGGGGAGGGTGTTAAAAACTATATATTAAATATAGCTCATAAAAAATAGTACTTAAATCTTCACTGAAGCACTAAAATGTCAAAGTTAAGGCTGATTTTGCTAGCTTCATGGCATAGCCATTATAAGCTGCTTTTCAAGCTCCATCACATGGAACCAATTAGTGGGATCTGCCCTCACAATGAGTAGCACTGTATTCCAGAAGGGTCTCACTGAGTAACTTGCTACTCACACTGAGCTGAGTACATCAGGATCTAACAATTACATAGTAAAATATAAATAATACATTGATTCCCCCATTTTAGCAGCTTATCAAGAAAAATGTCTCAATACCCATGAAATAAGATTGCTATGCAAGAATCTTACCTATTGCACAAAACAACTTTTAACTCAAGTAAACTTCACCCAAACCGCACGGGGACTGAGCCTATACGATATGATCACTGTATAAACAAACATGTATTGTCTAACATAATGATTTACACAAAAATATGTATGTACTGCCAATAACACGAGCCACATAGGTGTTATTTGAGAAATCAGCTATCACCAGCATGACTAAAAGAATATTTCTACCCACATTTAGGTGCAATGGTTACTATAGTCTGTTTTTTATTGTTGTTGTTGTTGTTTTAAGTTATTAAAAACTATTTTAAAACATTTTGTAAGAAAATATGGATTCTAGAATCTTGATCAGTATAACAGTTTCAGCATTAGAGTTTCTGATTATTTTGTATATGGAACAAATTTTTCATTCATTGTGTGTGCCATTTCCCTCATATTAAAATCTGATCTCAGAATCACAGAATCACAGAATTTCTAGGTTGGAAGAGACCTCAAGGTCATCGAGTCCAACCTCCAACCTAACGCTAACAGCCCTCCACTAAACCATATCCCTAAGCTCTACATCTAAACGTCTTTTGAAGACTTCCAGGGATGGTGACTCCACCACTTCCCTGGGCAGCCTGTTCCAATGTCTAACAACCCTTTCAGTGAAGAAGTTCTTCCTAACATCTAACCTAAAACTCCCCTGGCTCAACTTAAGCCCATTCCCCCTCGTCCTGTCACCAGGCACGTGGGAGAACAGGCCAACCCCCACCTCGCTACAGCCTCCCTTGAGGTACCTAAAAAGAGCGATAAGGTCACCCCTGAGCCTCCTCTTCTCCAGGCTGAACAAGCCCAGCTCCCTCAGCCGCTCCTCGTAGGACTTGTTCTCCAGGCCCCTCACCAGCTTCGTCACCCTTCTCTGCACCCGCTCAAGCACCTCGATGTCCTTCTTGTAGCGAGGGGCCCAAAACTGAACACAGTACTCGAGGTGCGGCCTCACCAGAGCTGAGTACAGGGGGATGATCACCTCCCTCGCCCTGCTGGTCACGCTGTTCCTGATACAAGCCAGGATGCCGTTGGCCTTCTTGGCCACCTGAGCACACTGCTGGCTCATATTCAGCTGACTATCCACCATCACTCCCAGGTCCTTCTCCGCCTGGCAGCTCTCCAACCATTCCTCTCCCAGCCTGTAGCTCTGCTTGGGGTTATTGCGCCCCAGGTGCAGGACCCGGCACTTGGCCTTGTTGAACTTCATGCAGTTGACCTCAGCCCATCGGTGCAGCCTATCCAGATCCTCCTGCAGAGCTTTCCTACCCTCGAGCAGCTGTTCCCTTTTACTACAGTTTTAATACAGTTTAACTTTTTAATACAGTTTAGGTACTTCCAAACTTGTCATGTCATAGCTTGATATTTTATGAGTTACAGCAAGAAGTGATAACTGAATTTATTGTTACACTACCAATTACACCTGAAATAATTATTTCCATTTAATAGTATTTATTTAGAGTAAGATCAGGTTACTTTCCCTTTTCATTAAAAGTAAGGGAACTGTTCTCTCATTTGCATTTAGACACAAGCTTGACAAACTAGACTAATGAAAAAGCAATGTTAAATAGATGAACATTAAAACAGAAGGACAGGATTGTTGCAAAAGCGTAACAGAATAAAGAAAAAAAGGGAGAGGTGCAAGCAGCATGAGGAAATGGACTTTAAAGCAAAGTTCCATCAAATAAACTGATAAATCATCCATCTCCAATACAACGCATTGTTTCATAACATTTCCCTCACTGAGGCCAACACTCAAGCTTGACAGAAAATTCAGAACTCTTCCCAACTCACGGATCAAGCCCATGTATAATACAATAAAAAGAAATGGAAATGAAGAGAACAGCATCCATTTCAGCTGTTCACTTCATGGTCATTCAGTCTCAATACATTTCATCAGCCCCCTCATATTCTCCAACAGAAAATATCTTGATGAGAAGCAGTTTGAACATCGGTGTTGCAGGGAGTCTGAGACATGCTGGTAGTTTACCACTAAGTTCACCAGCTTCAGTTGTAGCTCATCACCTTTCTCACCATCTCTACTGTAAGCAGAAGTAATTCTTAAGAAACAGTGTATGTAGTTCAAGGAAAACATACTAACCCAAAAGTATCACATCCCTCTCCTCATGTAATTTCTGTACAGAAATTCAAATGCAGAAACTACAGAAAGTTAAGAAAGTCTTACTCGCATTGGAAGGAGCTCAAACTACAGATAAATGCATACTGCATTCTCAGACCAACAGACTTTTACCAGTTTAAGGAGGATTTACGTGGTGACAGGACAGAGAGGGTGTTTCTAAAATACTTCAAATTCTTAACTGCCTTTCTGCATTTACAGTTGAAAGACTACAGAAATTATTTTGTACTTTCAGCGAGATTCATTCTTTTCAGTTACTTGCAAGAGAAACATACAACAGGATAACTTTTTACTTATGTAGCAGTTCCATCACAAAAGCTGCTATAATATCTGATCTCTGCTACACAATTTCATAACATTTATGTCACTAAGACCTGGACAAAAGTTGCAGTGAATTACAAGCTCTCCAGTGACCTATGGACCAGAACAAAAAGCAAGCACAAAACAAAAGAGCTCTACTAGCATGCAGAGAAGCATCAAGTGTTCAGTATTACTGAGAAGACTGCTAACCAGATCTAACAAATAAGAAAGAAATCATAGCTCCACAGACCTTTTTTCTACATGTCATTAATAACTTTACATGAAACAGCAAACAGTCTGCAAGACACCAAAGAGGTTTGGCTTCAGTATCTTCTTATCTTGCCTACTACTCAGAAATTAATCTTAACTTGTAATGGTGCTTTTAAGAGTTATTAAAAAAGCAGTCATTTCCTTCAAAATTAGACCACAACATGCAACAACGGTGGAATAAAATTGCAATGTTGGCTACTCAAAATATAATATAATATTTTCCCTTCTTCCCATAAATAAGTAAGTTTCTGTTTCTGTCCCTTGACCCTCTTCGATCTGGGCCTATATTTCACATAGTGTTGCTCAGGGCTGTCTGGCCAGTTCCAGTTAATGAACAGACCTGGCTGAAAAACAGGCGAAAGCTCAGCAAACGCAAGAGGATTCACTGCAGTCCTGGGAACAACAAAAGCATTTCAGCTGAAGCACCAGCCGCAGTGGCTGTTCAAATTGGGCTTGGGCTGCACCTGCTCTATAGCCCACAGCTGAATCACTTGGCACAAAAATTTTCCACACTTATTGGAAAGCTGGGAGTTAAGCTTTTGCAATCTTCACATACCTTAACTCTGTCCCACAGAGTCTGGAAGCTTGCAAAGTGACCACTTACTCAAGGCTAAGAGAGCTCCAGCCTGTCTATAGGGTGTTCTGTGGGGCAGAATTTAGACCGAAAGCTCAGACAAACAATGTTTGCCAAACTCAGAGAGAGGGACAAGCATTATGATAAAGGCAGGTAGATTTGACAGCTTAAATGTTCAAAAAGCATAAAATTAGACACTGACGTTCTTACCATATGTTTCAGGGAAGTTTCAAGGATTAGCAGGTGTAACCATGTCTGAAACTTTCTGCAGTAAAACTAATCCTCTGAAACCTTAGTCACATCCTGGAGCAGTGGTACACTCTTGCAGATACACTAAGTGTTGCAAAAATACAAAATTATAGCTGTTAAAAATACAAGTTCATTCTCTACTCTCAGTTTCTCTAGAACCCTTGTACTTAACGCCCTGTCATTCCCAACCAACTTGAGTCTAATTGATTAATCTGTTTCCTAGGGTGATGGACAAGAATCACTGGTGCTTATACTACAAATAATTAAGAACCATTAAGTAATATACTGAGCTATACACACATGAGGGTAAAACTAAGAAGACTGATGAAGAAACCATTTTTCACAATATTTCTGAAAAAAAAAAAAAAAAATCTGAAAAATTCTGAAAGCCTAATTCTAAGAGGTCATTCCATACCAGGTCTTCTTCATTTAAATCAGATTTACCCAATTGTAGCCAACAATTAACTTTTGAAAATCTGTCATTTGTTATTGTTGCTTTTGTTATTAATCTCCTAGAAGTCAAGATGTAAGGATGATTAACAAAACATGAGCCAAAATCCATTGTGTGCATTTGAACACATGCAATAAACACACCGATACATAGAAAGGCTATTTAAAAAAAAAAAAAAATTTGAACAAAACCTTGCAATCTGTAGCACACCGCTAGAGGGTGCACAAGGCTACTGCATTATATCTGCTCTCTCTGTCTATATATAAATATTTATTCTCACAAGGCTCCAAGTACACTTGTAAGCATGGTTAATGAAATCTTAAAACCTGCACTCCAGAAGAATATGCTGACTCCCTTAACGCCTGCAGGATAAAATTTAAGTTGAATTGGTTTGCAAGCTTCTCCCTGTGGTCCATGCTTTCTTCTAGGTTCTGTAGACTGCAGCCCAATGGAAGGCTTTACAAGCGATGGCTGCAGAAGGGGTTTCAGAAGTATTTTTAGTGTGTCTGCAGTAGAGTACATAAGTCATAGCAGGGTGTGAAGAAATTCTCTTTGCATGAAAACATGGGACATGGGACTTTCCTTGTTGTCCTTTCCCTGCTTTGACTTGCATTGTGTAATGCTGGGGTCATCCTGCTTTCTTACACAGGTTATGAAAAACCAAGCCTCTATGCCAGTGAAAGTACAGTGGCTCTAAGACTATTTTTCAGGACTCTGGAAAAGTCCTTTCTTCTGCTTCTGCATAGCCAAATTATTCAGACTCCCTACTAGACAGGGTGTGCCAGACAACAACTTAATACTGAAAAAGCATCAGAACTTGTAAGGGTGGCTAGGCCATGGGTAGGGCTGAGAACCTTATGTTGCTGGCTTGGGATCAGACCTAAGGATACACAAGGTTAGGGGCACCCAGCTACCATAGATCGTATGGAAGATCTCTCTTCTTTGGTGAGGAATTGTATCAAGCTTCCACGAGGTATCTGAGGTTACTGCTAACTATTTATCCATATTCGCATGCTCCCTGATTGCTTAAAAAAAAATCTAATAGATTTTGAAGGTAACATTTCTCTCTACAGAAGTTTTGATTTTCCCTACTAAGACGCTTTTATTTAAGTATCAACTAGTTAATTCCATTTTTATCATAGCTTCCTATCTTTTCATGCTGTATAAATCTGCCTTTTCTTAAACCAGCTATCTTCCTCTTGTTCTTCAAATCCTTGTTAAAAGTCAGCATAATCATTTTACTAATATGCTAATACCTAATCCTTTAAGCAGCCTTGACGAAAAACAACCACATAAATGGAAGAAATGATTTTATATTTGATTACCTTGGCAGTCTAGCGTGTAAATCATCAGTCCTGCCAATTTGTTAGCATTCATTTTATCAATTTGTCCTAGGACATCTCCAACTAATCCTTCAAGTGATAACTGGTCCTGAGACTCATGCCTGTAAATTATGGTTCTAATGAGGAGAATATACTTATACTTTCCACTGTTTATGTCTGCAAGGTTATGCAGATAAGCTATATTAATTTCTGCAAGACTTATCTTCATTAAGACCTCTCTTTGCAATTCCTGAAAAATAAAGCAACTCTTCCTCACTAAACATAACTGATTTGTGTCCCCAGTTTGACAAAAGCAGGTTTAAGACTCTGTTCAATGACCTTCTGCAATCAAACCAACAATTTCAAGTTTTTAATGGGGTTAAGGTTCACAACCATCCAAAACCTACAGGTTTATTTTTTCATGTCTGACTTCTTTCAAAGCCCTACTATCACCACCCCATTTGTTATTCCTGGGAGTGACAACAGCTTATTATAAGATCAAATATACTAACTTTTTCTTTTGCAGCTCCTAACAGGCACTTTTAAGTCAACTTGCAGATATTTTAGCTTTCTTTCTTGCCTAAGCCCCCCCCCCCCCCTTTTTTTTTTTAACAGGTGCATTGTTTCATCTCCTGGGCAATTAATTTCTGTAATCACCCTCACCCTTTGATCCAGCTGATCACAGAACTCTACTCAGTTATTGTACTTATTTAGTGTTTGTACAATAAAAAAACACCCTCACTATAACTTTCACTCCTTTGTTTTTCTGGACATTATTACACGGCATAAACCCTAAAAAGAAGTAGAGAGGTCTTTAAGTACCTTAAGCCTCCAGCTATTGCGAGTTGCTGTTTAACTCTGTTACAGCTTGGCACTACAGTGGCAAGGTATATCTCCTAGTTGTTTTCCAGTCAGTCTACTCCACCTTCTCCTCAAATCTTGTAGGTTTGAACAGGCACGTGGCCTCTCCTCACACTGCCCAACCACTGCCTTGATCCTGTTGTTAGTACTCAGTTTCTTAGGCACAGTCTGTTAGCTAACTTCTTTCCGTTATTATTGCATAGGATTTGTATCCTTCATCACAACATGTCTTTCCTACACTTTTAGACCGCATAATTCTATAGCTGCTGTGTTCCAAGAGAAGCAGCACTCCCTCTTGCACAAAACCCTTTAGGATCATATGAAGAATTGCCCCACAGGCAGTCATGAGTTCTGCTAAGATCCTCAGCTGATATCCATTCCCTCTGGAGTAACACCAGAAACACTGAGCAAAAATCAGATATCGGAGAGCCCAAGTTCAGTTGGTACTGGATTTCTCCTGATTTCTTCCTGTGAAAAGTCATGTCTTACATGTCTTACTTCTCAGAATACAAATCTGTTATCCATCTCAGCTTTTTCTTTTCTTTCCATGGACCAGTGACCACTTGGGCCTCTACCAAAAACTTAAACCAATATCTTTTGACATCCTAGCTTTTGTTATCGCTAGAAACACAGTAATTTTTGCATTAATTATGATCACATAACAAAATAACTACTGATGGCAGCCTAGACCCTTAGGGGACTTCCACTTGGGCACTTCTGTCTCAAGTGACCTTTTCCTTCCATATTGCTCACAAATTTGTTTATCCTGGGAATAAGTTTGGAAATGACATCTCCATATAGTGACAGTAATTTTTTATTAGTGTATATTTTTTTGCAATAATTTATGGAGATAGTGTACCTGATGTAAAGGAAGTGTCTCCATCAATCTGCCTTTAGGTATTTCTCTTGCAAAAATTATTAGGAGAAGCGCACCCATTCTTTTAAGTGACTGAGATGCAATTTGTTTTTATAATTTTCAGTTTTACATTGCAGTCTGAGAAGGATGAGAGGCAAAGAAACATAATTATATATCAACTGGTGAAACATGAGATTCTCAAAATAAAACATACTATACCTTCAGGTTTTAAAAACAACTATTTTCTTTATTAATTCCCGTGCTTAATATTGGATAGTTATCCCTTAGGCAGAGAGCAAGAGATGAGTACTTAACGTGACAGAATGGCACAATGAGTTCCAGACAGAAATTTTCAGAGAAATGTGAATACAACATTTTATGCATGATGAGGGATATTATCTAATACGTTGAAAAAAAATGGTTGTCAGTCAGTATATTTACATCCTACTAGGACTATTTAAAGTAAAGGAAAAGAATATTTTCTTGACAATATATGTCTGTAGTAACTTTTCTGAAGGCTGTAAGCCCATGCCAAATGAAGTCTTCAAAAATATGAGTTATTTATGCCTACCTGTAGAAGTTTAACCCTTCATGTCCTGTAGAAGTTTAACCCTTCATGTCTGTATTTAGATGGCAAAAAATAAGTTTAAAATATGAACTTTTGAAAATAAACTGAACAAATGACTGATGTTGAACTAATTCAAGTATTTAAAATACTGTAATGAATTTAACGAATTGAGATCTCAAAAGAATTGTCAGGTAAATCAAGGCAACTAATTCAGTATGGTTGAGAATGCAGACTAGATAGTGACAGGTCAACATGAAAACAGTGATGTATAAGAGCTTGTGACAAATTCATGGGGAAACAGAAACAGTGAATTTAGATGGTGGACAAAAGAATTGTTACATGACAGCAACTGTGTTCAACTGGAACAACAACACCTTGCTTGAGTCACGGTTTCCCTTGTAGTCTCTCAGAACAATTACTGTATTATCACCACAGGGATTAAGATAAGAGCTTCAGAGTTGTATGTGCTTAATTGAGCTGATATACAGCTTGTACCATAATGTTTCTTCATGGAAAAAACTCAGTTTTCTGATGCATCCCTTTAATTGGTCATGAAATAAAATTAAGTATTTATTAAAGTCATAAAAAATAACAGCAGGCAGGCTAAAGTTTATTTAAGAATGGAAATACTTCAAAATTTGGTTTTACATCATGATGCCTTCCCCTCACATTATAATAATACATATATTGCTGCTTCTATATTATGAATGAAACATATAATTGCACACTCAACACCCACACAATCCCAACAAAATACTTGCAGATTTACTTCACAGTATTTTTTGTATCTGTGACCTTGCCCATGGAGCTGACTGGAGAGTAAATTCAGGAAAATCATTTTTCAGGGGAAATTAAAGATTTTAAGAGTTAAGGGTAAAATTATTGAACAGCTTTGACTAAATAAATAGAAAGAATTTTTGAAAGTATAGAGCAAATTCAACTTGTTGAATAGTAGGCAAGTTTTGTACCCCTTAGATACAATGCTTCATGTTGGCAGTAACACATTATATAAATATATACATATATTTATATAAATATACATACAATATATAATTTATATAAATATATATGCATATATTTATATAAATTATATACATATATAAAACTATGTTTGTATTTGATCTAAAACACAATTTTATGTTTTGTTGTTGTTATTGTTTTTATTTACAGGGAAAGAGCTGTCTTATTTCAACGAGAAAATAAGGTTTTCTTTCCTTTGTTTCTCATCACATGTATTTGTCTGTTGGAAGCACAAAAAAGTCTGACACATAGTTAAGGCTGCTAAACTTCCTATTATCTTATTTTTAATGAGTTATACTTTGACATTGTCTGAACCAGGACTGTAGCCCCCAGAATGCTGGAGACTTGTCTGCATCTTACACTGCTTTGTGGGCACTGGCAGTGAGAAAGAAGCATCAGCAGAAGAAAAGCTGAGATACAAGAAGAAACAATTTCAGCAGATACAATTTGGGATATGTTGACAGGGAGAAGTGAAAAGGAGTAGTAGAGTGGCCAAAGGGAGAGAACAACTCCTAGAGAGCTAAGAGCAAGAGAAAAACATCTGAAAAGCATAAGACATGCACAGACTTGGAGGATGAACTTGGCAGAAACAAAGAAGCCATGAAACAGAGTTAAAAAAAATAAGACTGAGGGGGAGAGATGAAAGCGGGGAAGAAAGGGTGTATAGCCTTTTCCCTACTTCTGCACGCTGTTAATTCACTGTAAAAGGTGAAATATGGACTACAGGAGACCCAGACTCAGGATGACAAGAGGCTTTCTTCCTTCCTGTTTCAGTTATATGACCTGCTGTACAAGTAATCACAACCATCAGAAACGCGATGGTGCTTTGAGAAGAGATAACCACAACAACAACAAAGTTCAAGAAGTAAGGTCAGCCCGAAGAAGAAAAAGCATTTCTCTGTTTTTTCCTGTCACTCCTCATTCAGTGAAATGTTTCATCCAGGAAAAGGAAGAATATGGCAGCATCTGTGCCTTGATTGAAAGAGACAGATTGACTCTCTAGAAAAGGAGAAATTGGTGGAGACAGGGTAAGTATAGTTCACCTAGAGCAGAAAAGATGTGAAAAGTGAAGAAAGAAGAAAACCTAGTTCATAAGAACACACACATTACAAAATCAAGTAAAGAAAATATCAAGTGCAAAGTTTCTAATGTGTTCTTAGTTTGACTTGTGCCATACAGGCCAAAACTGCTTTTAAGGTTACTTTATTTTTCAATTGGAGCTCATGTGTTAAATTAGAGTTCAAGCCCTTCTTTGCTATCTTGTCTATAATTAATCCCAAATTGACAACCTAACGGTGACCAGTGTTTCAAAATTTGCTTTTGTGGGGTAACAGAAGCATGAAAATGATTTTGTTGCCTCTAGACTACAGAGTGATAAATAGTTGCTCCCAATCAATGAGACTCATTTGAATGTGGAGTAAATATTTAAATGTGAATGATGAATCTCTGAAAAACAGACTGCTAATTGCAGCACTGTTGAAGTTGCCATAGAAGTAACATATGTAAATTACTACTTTCAAAGTGAAAGGACAGACATTTTTGGATGCTTCTATCAGATTAGTTTACAATTAACATCAAAGTTTTCTGACAGTTAAGTCACACACACTGTGATGAACTGTGATGGACATGATCAAAGTCGTGTTCCTTGCGAATAAAATGAACGGTTAGCATTTATAAACAAGCCTTTTTCTTTCCTCCTAAAATGGAGAAAGATGGGCCTAAAAATGATCTCAGCTGATCAAGTGTCTTATTAACTGTTCATATTCTTACTTCACGTTTTTCCTTCCACCTGGTAGAATGGTTTAAACTTTACTTTCAACAGTCTTTATTCACTGAACTTCTTGTTTTATCTTGATCCCTACACTAACCACAAATAATTAATTTACCTAACTATGAAATATAGATGAGATTAGTGCTTGCACCTTCCAGAGATCAGAGATACATTAATTATCCACTCTGAGGAGCATGGTATTGGGATGACTTTACCTATATCTGAAGGATAACATAAACAGATACTAAAAAATAAGGAAAAAACAGCCCATTGCTTTTCCTTTGTCCCAGAATTTGAAAATGATTCTGATTACTGATTGCATATTTATCTTTTGTTTTTCAATTCAAATGTGCTTTAAATACAGCATATTACAACACTTAAGTATTTTGAAAATTGAGACTTTGAGACTAGTGAAAATTTTGTCTTAAAACTACTTGATACCTTAGAGAATTCTGGCATCAATCCTTAGTCATTTTAATGTGCTCACGGTGAACAACACAGAACAATAACTTTTATTACCAGTTTTAATGAACTATACCTTTTTTTTTTCATCTCAAAAAACCTTTGAACTTTAGTGACTATTTAAATAATGATCGTGAATATCATTATGGAATGGTACACCAGACGATTTCAGAGTTTTGGAATTCAAGCAAAGATTTGGAACTGGAAGGGGCTATGTTTGCATTTTCCTATTATTAATACAAATTTGCAAAGATCAGTAGTATCTAACTAACAGTACAGCTTGACAGCAAGAAGTGCCTCTAAAATGTTCTTGTATTTATAACATCATTTCTATAATATTATATACAGCAATCTTATTAGCATCGGAATTTAGGATATAAGATGTGAAATATTTAAATATATGAAGTGGGTTGACCCCAGCCAACAGCCAAACACCCACACAGTTGCTTGCTCACTCGTCTCTCCTGAAGGATGTGGAGAAAATAGAAGGAAGGTGAGAAAACTCATGGATAGAGATAATGACAGTTTAACAGGTGAGATACAAGCTGTGCACACAAGTAAAGCATAAAAAGGCATTTATTCAGTACTTCACAATGGCAGGCAGAAGTTTAACCACTTGCTGGAAAGCAGAACCTCAGCAAACATAACTGCTACTTGGGAAGCCAAACACTTCCTTTCCCTGAAAGGGGGCATGCTGAGTATGACAACATACAATATCCTTTTGGCCACTTTGGGTCAGCTGTCCTGGCTGTGTCCCCTCTCAACTGCTTCCCTGTCCCCACCCTCCTCACTGGTGGTAAAAGTGGAGTAGCAAAGAGGAAAAACCTTGATGCTGTACAAGCAATGTTCAGCAACAGCCAAAATGCCTCATGTTATCAATACTATTTTAGCTAGAAATTCAAAACACAGCACCATACAAGCTGCCATGAAGATAGTTAACTCCAGATATAGTACAACATATTCACAACCACACCTGTACCTGTTGATGTTCATCCTTGGTAATTTCTACTAATTTTTTTTTTATTTATTTTTCTTTTTTTTGAGAATTTCTAAAAGGTTTTGCAAGAAGCTTTCTCCTTTTCTACTTCTTTCAGAGCCTGCCTCTTTCTATCTCTCTTCCCCTACCCTCACCCCACCCTACATAACAAGTTTTTCTCTTCAAATAATGGGTAAAGACATTTGTATAACAACTCTTTTTGACCACTGCTCTCCAGGAACAAAAAGGAGAAATGGAAAGTTAGCTGTTTTGAAGCGAAATCTTTGGCAATCAAGAGGATACACTAATCAGTTACAAAGATGCAAAACACCAAGAGTTCATAAGGTGGTTATTTCCTAACACCTAATCCTTCCTGAGGCTGGGACCTTGCCAAACCAGGATGGATCCTCAGCCTCTAAGATGTCAGATGGTTATATTCAATGCTTATGGCAGAAGGTAGTTCTCATTTTGATGGTTTTCCAACAGGTTTTTCTACAGTTGCTCCATATGCATATTCCTCATTGAATAACATAATAACTTAGATCATTATGTCAATATCGAACAAAACTAATCAACACCTCACTTCGGGGTCTTCTGTTTTTGTTTGTTTGTTTTGTTTTGTTTTTGTTTGTTTTCTTTTTGACTGAAAGTACACCATAGTGAATTTCCTATAGGCTTTGTTTCCAGAGTTTGCATGTGAAATTCTAGTATGAAAGCTATGTCAAATACCTTATTAAGAAAAAGATACCCATCTAAAATTCCCAACTGCTTTTTTTTTTTTTTCCACTTCTTAAAGCTACTACCATTGACCTTCTCCATCTGATTAGTCTCTCATGAACTTCAACGAGTTCTTAATGAATATTATTAATGTTCCTGGGATTTCAACAGCCTTTTTTTAATTTATTTTTTTTTTTGTAAGTACTCCAAAGCAAAAGATAAATGCTAAATACTTATAAATATATCCATATAGACATATAGATGTTCAGATGGAATTGCGGAATTGCGGAATAGCAGAAACATAAATAAAATATACTGTAGGATATTTAATGCATGAAGACTCACCGAGAAATGGATGATTCTTGATTGGGCAGGTTTTGATGGTTACTTCTGGGCTGTGCACCAAATCATTATAAACTCTAGGACTTCCATCCCAAACACAAGTCATACTGTAAAGAACAAAAAGAAAACACACAACTGAAAATGTGCAATTTCTTCCTTTGATGAGAAAAATGAATTATACGGCACATAGTATTTAATGCAGTCACTAATTATCACAGTGAAAAAAATACTGAAAAAAAAAAGTGAAACTGAAAAGAACAGAACAGAGGAGCATTCAATTTAATGAAACAACAGTGACAATGAAAGGAGAAAAGAACACTAAATTCTATTTCATGGAACAGTCTGAGAGATGGAAGAATAACCAGGATAACAGCAAATATGGGTGTACTCTAACATGAGTATCAAAAGCCTAAATTTCTCATACACAATATGGCAATTATAATTCCTAGTAATCAGAAACAGTTTAGCTTTGATTTAATGTATTTCACCAAGAATACTTATAGATTGCATCAAGAAGTTTTCAACAGAGAGGTTACAATGTGAATGAGCAATAAGCAATGTTAAGTAGCATTTCAATGGATTGTAGAATTTATATCTTAGCTCTAAGTTATGCCTTCGGGTTCAAAGACTGAACTGTAAGGCTGGGTGAATTCAGGGTTAGATCCAGGTACACCGATGGATGGAAACAGGCAGAGGAAAGGAGAGGGGTTCTGTTCCATTTAGTGAATTTCATGATGACACCAAAAGCAGGTCTAAGTAAAAGATGAATGTTGGGACAGATTTCATTTACAGATGGCTATATATTGATTAGCTGTTTGATACAGTACTAAATAAACTATTTGGAAGAAAAAAGGTATAACTCATCGTTAGCCCTGAGCTCAGCCTTCTGGATTCTGATTATCACATTTTCATGTGGTTTGAGAACTGCAAAGCTTCAGTCATGTCAATGCTAATTTTGAAGTTAGAAACGCAGGGGTTTTTTTTTTGTTTTGTTTGTTTTGTTTTTTTTAAATGGTATCGTGTTCAATTTTTTGACCTTTTTTCAATCAGATTACAGAAGGCTGTATCCAAAGAATACCATAAATACTTTTCAGATCTACTTCTAATTTGACTATTTGTATACTATTTCTGAGTTGAAGTACAGGGAAACAATAGTTGAGGAAGAACAGAATTTCAAAGAAGGTTGTACAGAGCAGAAAATAGCAGTTCTGGAAAAATAGCTATTATCTGCGGAAATAAATAATTCTGTCTATAAGAGAAGTACTGTTAGAGTATTACTGTTTCTAATAGAAAATGTTAAGCTTCTAGTGAAGTGTAAGAGAAGGAAAAGATGAAATGCACAGGAAACCTTTAAAAAGGTGGATTTATTTCTGCTTGTCTGGATATACTAAGCCGGGTTAGCTTTTCCTGATCCTCCCATGTATTACAGTAAATAGTAAAACAGTTATGTCGCAACACCAATTGCTCTTTATGTGAATGAGTGAATAAAAATGTTTCATTTTGCTCTTTGCTTACCATTTCTTACTGACATTTCATGAAGTCACATACTTTTAACAGCTAATGCAAGAGCAAGGTGGTGAAGAGTGTTATTATATATATATAATATATATAACTCTCTCTTGGATAGGCTACTGGCTTATCTTGGACACTTGGGACCATAAGCTACTGCTGCTTTATTTTTTCTTGCATTTTTGTGAATATGAAATCGTTTAAATCATTCTGGCAACAAATGAAATAAAAGGAGAAAAATCCTTTCACTTTTAGTTCACATAAATCACCTAGGTCTTGACACAACAGAAACCACAGATACCCTTGGTATGTTTGTGACTGTAGATGCAAAGGCTGGTAAAAATAACAAAGCTGCTTATATTCTGTGAAAGCCAGAATTACTAGGACATAGCATTTGTTTAGAAGCTACAGTGAAATGAAGAATAGGAAGGCAATGAGAGAAGCAGATATACACTGTAGATCACAATGGAACTGGGGTTGTTCAATTCTGACAACATTCATAAATACTGCAGTGAAATAAAAATGGATGGGTACAGTAGAGCAGTGTTCAGGAGACTCCCCAAAACCTCCATCATATGCAGAATGGAGTAAGAGAGGAGTTGATGATGACCAGATTTATTCAAGTACCCTGAACTTCTCGGTGCCCATACAGTTCAAAGTTTTATGAGGGAAAACTAGTAGGCAGACCTTTTCTTTCCAGCTGCAGGCCCCTCCAGGGATGTGATGCTGCCTTTTCACCTGTCTCTCAGAGATGACAGTAGAATATCAGTGATCTCGCCACCACGGCCCAAATAAGGACTCCCACATTGAAGCCTTATTTCTGTTTGTGCTTCCTAAGCAGACAACCTTGTTGCCTCCTTCCTAATTCATGTTCCTACTGTAGATTTTGCACAGTGTTCAGCACTGGCTTATGTTTGGGGTAGGATAGGGAGAGAATAGAAACTTTTTCCTGGCTATGGCAACAACCTGACATCCAGTCTTCTGGATCTCCTTTCAGACACAGGACCAACTTTCAGGTGAACAAAGATATTGCTGACTTCATGAGCTGATCCGCAGCCATGATTCTCCTATGCTCTTATGACATCTTTGAGCCCGTTCCTGGATTGAAGATAGTGAAGATAGTGAGATACTTCATAGTATCTCACACCCTGCAACTCATACCAGGCAGTGGCTATTCTTAGGTCTGAGCAAGTCTGCCAATGCCACAATTAAAGTCTCTGAGGTAAATCTTCAAATGCCTGTCATTCAAATAGTACAAGCTGAAAACATTCATGAAACTGTCAAGGATTTTACTGTCACCCAGAACATCTGTTCAAGTCTGAACCCTGCTTGCTTCCCAGTGAATGTGCCGGTAGTCCATTCACTGCTGCATAAAGAAAGAAGGTACATGCCTCACTAGGGCAGAACAACAGTCCACTGAACACAGTACACTAGACAGCCAAAGCTGCATCACAGTCTTTCAGAAAATCACAAAAATTCCTCCACATGTTCTATCATGCAATTTTATATCTTTGAGAAGAACAGGCTGTTGGACGAGAGTAATGAAGGGAGCACAGGTACAGCAGAGAAGATGTTTCCAGGGTCATCAAGCTGGTATTGAGCTTACGGCACAAAAGCACAAAAGTTACTAATGAAGTATGTAATTCATCTTTTTACTTGAGTCATCTGTCCTGTCTTTTCCTCCTCTTTGTCCTTTCATATATGTATTGCACATAAAATGTCAGTGAGGGGGGAGAAAAACTAAAAATAAAAACAGGTAGGGAAACATTAATTAAGAATTATATCTAAAAATTATATCAAGACATTTTTATATAACCATAAAAATGCTATTTTGGATATTTGGAGCCTTCTGCAGAACACTGTGGGAATTGTAGGTTAGGAGCTATCAATGGTCAACAAAAAAAATGTCAAAAAGTACGTAAATGATAATTTGCCTCCTTTCCCTTCAAAAGCATGGAAGGAAATTCACTGCTACATTTATCTGTACATTGAGATGAGAAAACAGCTCAAATAACTTTTGAAAAAATGAAAAAAAAAAATCTGGAATAGAAAGATTAACAATTCTAAGGTTAGAATTGCAAACTTTATCTTTTTTATATAGTTTCATAAAGCACAGTGGGAGCCTTCTGACCATAACGAGCTGCCAGATCAAGCCTACTGTGCTTCCACAACTATATACCAATTGCTTACAAGGGCCACCTTTATTTTTCAGGCTGAAAATATATGCTCATGTTGCTTTTTCTTAAACACAATTATTTAAGTTATTTCAATAAGCAGTCGCTAACAGAAATTAAGGGTGATGAAACAGAACCATTATAATGCAGTCTGAGTTCAAACTCTTTTTTCATTGCTATGCCTAATAGAGCCAGAGGAAGGCAGAAGTTGAACGTATTTTCTTTACCAAATCGTAGTAGAAGCATTTATCACTACTTCACAAACAGTTTGTGAATTAACCAATAAATAGTGTTTATGTTATTTTTTATATTATTGACTGGACATGAGTCGGAAAAATACATTTGCAGTTACAGAATTGGCTTATATTTGGCAATAACAGACTTTGTTTCTGCTTTTGGAACAGGTTAGTCACTGCACCCAGCCTGTCTCAATTTAAGAAGCATTTGGACTGTGCACTTAGTCATATGGTCTAAACTTTTGGGTGGACCTGTGCGGTGCCAGGAGTTGGACTTGATGATCCTTATGGGTCCCTTCCAACTTGGGAGATTCTATGATTCTATGATTTTGATACAGAACAGCTATGGGACTTAATCTCGATAAACTCACTATAAACTCTACACAGACCGTTCAACATTTTACAAAAATGTTTAGAAATCTGATGCTATAATAATACAACCAAGAACCACAGCTGAGATCTTAATTGCAAAGAAAAGAAAAAACAAACAAACAAACAAACAAACAAAAAAAAAAAATAACCTTCAAAAGTAATTTAAAACTAGTTTCTGAAAGGGCTTGCCACGTTTGATTCCCATGCTTGATTTCCACATACAGTTATTGGAAGATAGTTAAGTGGAGTTGCACTAAGTCACTTTAACATGGATGATCTCAAAGGAATTACCTGTTCCGGACAGTACTTGATACCCAACAGAAAGCATTATTTTTATATATTAGGCTGAAGGCTAAGTCCACATGACTTAGGTTAATGATAGAGGGAATGTGAAGTATGGTTTGTTAAACCGAATAGGCTGTGGCATAATAAGTAAAATACAGTGGGCTACAGTGAATCTGTGTTGCATTTCCATGTATATATGGACATAATCCTTTGATGGGAATTAGTTATTCTTTCAATACTTGTAGCTGTGCTTGCTATAAACTCTTCACTAAGACACAATGCTGGATGAGCAGAGAGTGAGGAGAACTGAAAATGACAAAAATCTGGAGGAGTGGCTGATAAATGAGAGGGTCGTGCAGCCATCCAGAGTACCCTGGATGGATTGGAGTTGGGAGCCAACAGGAACTTCATGAAGTTCAGTGAAGAGAATTGCAAAGCTCTGCACCTCGGGAGAAATGCTCAGTACATGCTGGGAGACAATCACCTTGTCTCAAAAGAAGCTAGGGGTCCCAGTGAAGTCCACTGACTATGAGCCAGCAATATGCCCTTGTGGCAAAGCAGGCTAATGGTGTCCTGGGCTGCATTAGGAAGAGCATTGACAGCACGTTGAGGGATCAGATCTACACAGCAGTGGTGAGGCTGCACCTGCAGGGCTGTTTTCAGTTCGGGACTCTTCAGCACAGAGAGAGACACTGATTTTAAGATTATGGAAAAATACATTTTGCAATGAGAGACAGCATGCCCTTTGCTTTAGCACCAAATCTGATGCACCAAATAGAGCTACTATGACAGTATTCTCTTGCCTTTCTTTGCAGTTTCCAGAACATCCTATGCAGCTAAACCCAAGGCATAAATCCCACAGGGCTGTATTTCTGCTGAAAAATAGTGCAGTGTATTTCCTGGCTAAGAGGTAGCAGCATCTTGCTAAAACCCTACTATGTTGTTTCTTGTTTTGTTTTCCAACTGACAAATGAAATAAAAAGATATAGCATTTTTTATTATTATTAATAATTTTTGAAACATAAGGATGTCAGTTTCTGTTACATCATCACCTAATAAATACTGGAGACATTGCATATATGATGTGCTATGGTAACAGCCTTGCAGATATGACCGTTTAGATTAACTGCTTCCTCTACCAAGGAGCTTGCAGTATTTGTTCCTAAGCCTTTAAATGGCTATACAGGTGAACAGCAATCCTCATGGCACTGAACTGCCTAAATTCTGTTTGATATACCTGTAAGTCATGCATACACTCTCAAGGTAAGGGTCTAAAAATATCTGAGAATAAAACAAAGCAACCTCCTCCTATCACCAAAATGAAACAAAAATAAAAATGAAATAAAAATAAAAATAAAAAATTGAGCTGTAAGTGGCTACAATATATAACAAAGGTCTCTGACACAGGCCTAGCTGGTTTTGTTGTCCTGGGTAACTGCTCAGGAATCACTGTATCATCTGTAGGTATTTTAAAGTTATATCTCATTCATCTTCTTCCCCACCCCTTACCCATTTCTCAGGTTCATGATTAATACATTTCTCTTCTCTTTGAAGATGCTTCATTATTTTCAACTTACATTAGTCATTCTTGTTGGGGTGACTAAATCTCATGACTAGCAGAACACAGATTAGGCTAAAAATAATAAAATACAACAGTAATTACTAGGAAAGTAATTAACATTTACAGATTTTTCACTCATCCTTTTTACATTCTCTATAATTTGCTCAGCTTCAGCAAATCCAAATGCACTCAGGACAGTTCTATATTGTTTACTTTCAAGAAAAATAATGTATTCCTGTAGTGCACTGGACTGGGAATTTTCATTGTAAGGCTATCAGTTTTATCCTAAAGAAAAACAAAAATTGTAGCAATAAGAAGCTGAATAAAATATGATTTTGCAATAAGGACATTATTTACTTCCTTTTTTTTTTTTTTTTCTCTCTTTTTATAATGAAAAGTACCATAATATTCAACAAGAGGTATTGCACTTTCCATGAAATAAATGGATATATGTTTTTATACAGGAAAGGTTTAGGTGGATTTAATATCCAATATTATAAATCCGTCCTCAAGTCCTTTCCAGGCCTAAGCATACATACAACAGATTTGATTCCTTGTCTAATACACGTAGGGTTATAATATTAGTGAAAAGGGTTTCAACAATAGTGCAAATTTAAGTTAATGCTGCTGAGGTAGTACAATGGTTAATATGTACTCTTGTAGTTGAGAGTAAGAGTAGCTTTCTGTTTAACACTGTCAATCAGGATTGAATTCAAGATAAATGACAAGATGACATGAAGATTTGGTATTGTTAGAATTAAGCTCTGAACAGTTGAGTTCGCTAATGCATCCTGAATGAAGGAAAAAACTGAGATCAGCGTAAGTATTGTTTGTAGTTTCATTACCATTTCCTATTACTTTGTCTATAAAAATATATAGGTATTGGTGAAATTATTTGTAGTATAATTATAATTGTATTAATGCAATTAATTATAAATGTTCTACAATAAAATAATTTATTAATATAATTATGTTCTTATTTATCTTATTCCAACCAAAGATAGTTAAATATCATAATAGTGCTTTAGGCATCTTTCAGAAATAAGAAATGTGTGGAACAATGTGATGTATAAAACAAAAGATGGTGCTGATAGAAAAACAAAGAAAGATGAACATTCACAGCAAAACTAAACAATGAGTAAAATACGGCTGATCAAACAAGTCTGATCAAAAATCTCCAAGAATCTCATGCACCAGCCACTTGCAATTTCATGTATCACTCACAATAACAGAGTTAGTCTCCTCCCAAATAAGAGGAGGAGAAAAGTGAACTAGCTTGACTGTGAGTAGATATTCCCAAGTGAGGGAACTGAGACCAAGAGAACTGATGAAGGACAAAGACCTCAGCTGATACAGTAAACGTAGTAGAATAACTATCTTGTTGTTATTTTTTTTCAGTAATTCAGCTCCAGCTAAAATAAATGTCAAGACAGATGGTGATAGAAGAGGAAACTGTAATTATTTAGTGAGCATCTCAAATGCCTAAAACATAGTCTTGCCATGTTCTACTATTTCTTCTGCAAGTGAAGGAGTAAGTGTTGAGGAAAATGCATACTTCTTTGCTCATAACATCAACACCTGTAACATAACAAAATATTTTGAAGTCCAACATGTAAGAGCATGGAGGAAAAATCCCATAGTAGTAAATGTTGTAGCAATAATATTGCCTTTTTTTTTTCACATATAAATACCAAAGACCTTTCCATACTTTTTTTTTTCTAGCATAATGCAATTTCCTGCCAAAGCTTTCTTTATTTTTAACTGCATTAAATTTCATGAAAAGGCACTCTATTTTATTTTATTTTATTTTATTTTATTTTATTTTATTTTATTTTATTTTATTTTATTTTATTTTATTTTATTTTATTTTATTTTTTGTTAACTGGCAGTTAACATTTCCCCCAATTTTAGGGCTTCCTAGGAGGGCAGTCACAGCCTTTCATAACCATGATGAATTATGTTTAATTAATGAAGGCAATAAATAGGATAGCAACTGTATATAAATGAAATCATTGCTGTTATTTACTTTTAATAGCCCAAAATAAAACATCTTTGAGATCAGAAAAAGACAATAACCCTGATTGAATAATAGATCTATTTCTATTCCTGTTTTTGTTTGGTTGGTTGGTTTGGTTTGGTTTTTTCTTTTTTCCCTAATTTGAATGTATATGAGGTTTTATAACTGAAGTGACTAAAGTGCCCTTCCAAGGCTAGACTCTTAATAGCTTGTACACTGAAGCATATGCCAGAAGACTGAAATTATATTGAAAAGGCTGAGTGAATTAAATAAAATAAATAAATGGTAGAAATAATCATCTAGTTTGTATTTTTACTCCAACAGAACACTATCATCAGACATCCTTTTCTTCATTTTTGTCAAAGGAAACACAACCCTTATTTCTTGCACCTCCAAAGCACAGATCAGTGTGTTACCCATGCTACGTACTGAGACTCCTTAACCTTCATATACCCTCCAAAGTTTCCATAAAAGCTTTTCAACTTATCTTCCCTATATCCTAGTTACCTTTTCCTATATGTCTAACTGAGAATTTGAAACTAGTGTGCTTGGGTGAGGTAAAGCTTATTTGCTTACTTAACCTATCCCTAAAGAGACAGACCTGACAAGTGCAAACCGAGTTCAAGGACCCTTATTCTTTGCACTATTTGAGCTGTAGTTTAGAAAAGGAATGGAATCATTGATCCAATTCTCCACTAATCATGAACAGCAACCCTATGAACGTTACATTCACAAAGATCCACTGAACACAGGCTCGACAAGCCAACTTACCCCAGAGATGACAAGAAACCTTACCAATGTCTTGTGACAATTGCAATACAGGTAGGAAAGGATGAAAATCTATGAATATACAAAGGGCAGGGAAAATCAAGGATTGAGGATTGCCTTTATTATAACTATGTCTGTAGACTAGTATGTAGTAAGCTATACATACAGAGAAAAAAGGCAGAATCACAGAATTGTCTAGGTTGGAAGAGACCTCAAGATCATCGAGTCCAACCTCTGACCTAAGACTAACAAGTCCTCCACTAAACCATATCCCTAAGCTCTACATCTAAACGTCTTTTGAAGACTTCCAGGGATGGTGACTCCACCACTTCCCTGGGCAGCCCGTTCCAATGCCTCACAACCCTCTCAGTAAAGAAGTTCTTCCTAAAATCCAACCTAAAACCCCCTGGTGCAACTTTAGCCCATTCCCCCTTGTCCTGTCACCAGGCACGTGGGAGAAAAGACCAACCCCCACCTCGCTACAGCCTCCTTTAAGGTACCTGTAGAGAGTGATAAGGTTGCCCCTGAGCCTCCTCTTCTCCAGGCTGAACAAACCCAGCTCCCTCAGCCGCTTCTCGTAGGACTTGTTCTCCAGGCCCCTCACCAGCTTTGTTGCCCTTCTCTGGACTCTTTTGAGCACCTCAATGTCCTTCTTTTGGGCCGAGGGGCCCAAAACTGAACACAGCACTAGAGGTGTGGCCTCACCAGAGCCCAGTACAGGGTGACAATCACTTCCCTAGCCCTGCTGGCCACACTGCTTCTTATACAAGCCAGGATGCTGTTGGCCTTCTTGGCCACCTGAGCACGCTGCTGGCTCATATTCTGGCTCAGAAATAAAAGGCGAAATAGTAAGCTCACTATGCAGGATTAATAAACATAGAGTGTAGAGTACAGAATACTGTAAACATTACGCTCGAGTTCCAAAGGAATACACCTCTGAGAAGCACTGAAGTGGGCATCTCAACAAGTCACAAAACAACTTAAGGGTATTTTATTTCCCCAATATCTCAGCATTCTGATTTCTTATCTCAACTACAGACAAGAGACCTTTTGAAATTTTGATAAAATTCAAATTTTTGAAAAATCCTTCTGGTGACAGAATCACTAGATGCCTTAGCCCCCTTTGAAATTGCACCAACGGTGACTAAACGAAACTTCGGAGAGACAGAAAGTTTTTGTCTCTTGCAAGCACAACTGCAAAACTTCAACTGTTTTAGTAAAGTCTGCAACTTCAGTCCAAGACAAAGAGTCCCATATTTAAGTTGATACTAGTCATTGCAGGGGCTAGGTAGGATGCGAAAGAAAACACTTGTACTGTACTGTTGTAATTGCAGTTAGTCGGGACACTCGAGAAAATTACTGGAGTAATATTTTTTTCTAAGGGAAACCCCTTTTTCTACTAAGCTTCAAATTCACACTTAAATGTTATTTCCAAGAAAGTTGTCGAAATGTTTATTTGAGCATTTATTGAATCTGATTTATCTGATTTTACAGCAGCATAACCTAATGCTGAGGCTGTACTGGTGACAATTATTATCTTTTCAGCTGTCATGAGATTACACAGTCACTGCACACAATTCAACACAGGCTTATGGCAAAGGGGAACTACTGTATGCCTGGACCAGTGGTAACTGGAACACTGCTGCCTCTTCATGTCTGACAGAAGATGAGTTGGGGGTAGCCAACTCTACAGCAATTTTTTATAACCAGGAAAAACTCAGGCTGAGATTCAATTGCAAGGATGTTTTAACTAACATGTCCACCATGAGAATTTACAACCTTATCTCCCTTGTTTTTCATTAAATTGCTGCTCGATTAAAAAGTTGCTAAAAGCTTTAAAGAATGCATAATATACAGAGTATGGAGAGCATCACAAAATCACAAAATGTTATTATACTCCATAACCCCTCTCAACCTTTAGATTAAATTCGCAGTTGTGGTCAAACACATCAGTGCCATCAACTGGTTATTATGACTTATTCCACTGTGTTATTGTTACAGCTTAGGTAAAATCACCTTCACATCCCTGCCAAAAGGAATGACACTCATTCCCTATACCATGCATTTCATAATGTTTCTGCACCAATGGTAATGAAATTATTTGATGATATAGACGATAAATGTGATGTAACAACTTAGAAGTTGGAGAGTTACTATTTAAATAGCATGGGAGCCCTTTAAATACCACTGAAGTCTTTTTCTTCTAAAGTAAGGGAAACCCAGCGAAGCAGTAATGTGCATGTGTAATGGGAGTATTATAAACAGTCGTCATAGGTCTTTGAAGACCCATGGACCTTCATGATTTTATCCTCTTCTTAACATCAGGTGGAAAGCATTGAGGGCAGGATCTGAATGTGGAAGAAAACATTATGAAAGAGTCATCCCAGAGGTATAGGAAAAGTGAAATCAACATTTAAATTTATTCAAGGCATATGTTACAGTAGTAGAAGCACAGCATATGATCATGTGAAATACTGATGAAAGTTAATTTAGTTCAGTGCAAATATGAAAGCTAATGACTGTTGTTTTCACAAAGGCAGTTCCTGAACAGACTGCAAGTGACAACAGAACTCATTCCCATCCAGAAAGTTCCACTACTTTCTTGGATCAAACACTATCTGACAAGTCAAATAATATATATATATATATATATATCGTATATAAATCATATATAAATCGTATCTAATATATATATATTATATATATATGAGATATATATATACATATATATATATATATTATTTTTTTTCAATAAAAAAATCTAAGGAAAGGCATTCAAGCAGTTGATCTCTGCTGTAACTGCAGGTAAAGATGCCATAAAAAACAATACTGCAAATTGCCTTCCAGTCTATAAAAATGCAGTACTTGTTACTGTGACTTAGATAACAGGCATATTGTCTACTAAATGTAATGGAATACATTCAGCTGGACTGCTGCAACCTAAGTTGCAAAGATGCCTTCATATGAAAAACTGATGATGTAGGACACACTGAACTATTCAATTTTCAACAAGAAACAGGATTCTAAGAATAGCAAGGCTAGCATGTAGTAACCCGAAATACTAACATCTCTTTGTATTGTTCACTGGAGTTAACATCAAACATGGCACAGTAAGGTATGCGCACTAATTTTTTAGCTCCAGATCTACAGAAGATTGTTTATATCAGCTGACAATTATATTCACAGGTAGTAGATTATGAAAAATCCTGTGAACCCTCCAAGCAGTAAATTGTGCTTTTAGATATACACCATGCTGTTACAGGTAGACATCTGATACTATCATGATGTTATTCAAGAACCTAAAAATCATCTCTCAGATTTAAGTCATAGCTCATCTCATATTGTGGCCAGAAGATTTAGACACGTCATACCACACTAAAACATTAAGAGTAGGTAGAATGCATCAATGAAATAGCGTACCTCTGATTAATCTGTGTGCATGCTTACTAGGCATTCTTGTCACTTACTGTTGTAGCAACAAGAGTCCCAACAGGACAGCAGTCAGCAGATATAGTCAGATCTCATATTAATGAGATTAATAATGGTTCAAATTGATAGAGATTAATAATGGTTCAGGCTGTGAAAAATTATTATAGATATTTGTGCATTTTTATTTGAAAAATAATAAAAATTCTTTGGTCAATGGAGCAGTAGCAAATTGTTATAACATTCTCTGCTAAATTAAATAACTCCGATTTATTTTTTTTTAAATTGACATGACGTCAAACAGGTTGTTGTCAGAATATATATACCATGGTGTTTTTGTAAAAAAAAACATCCATGATCTACCCCTATTAGTTTACCATGCTGTAGAACCCCTCTCTAAGAATTAGTCATTTTACAGAATCACAGAATCACAGAATTTCTAGGTTGGAAGAGACCTCAAGATCATCGAGTCCAACCTCTGACCTAACGCTAGCAGTCCCCACTAAACCATATCCCTAAGATATCCCTATTTTACCTAACTTGGGAATTCTCTGGCCCAGTTCTTCAGGAAGCAAACAGGTCTCTATTGATTTGTTCTACATTTGCTTACAATGCCTTCTATTCCACCTGTTAATCTTCATGTTTGTTTATGTCAGTCCCTCTCTTTGTTTATCTTCAAAGTTACCATCAGCCTTCTCACTCTCTTTTCAACCCCTGAGTGCCTGCATGACCTGTAATACTGAAAATTGCTCCATTATCTCTATAAAGAAATTCTTTACCTCTTTTGCTTCAGCAGTCTGTCAGTTTACTCTGATTTCCCCTTACCACCAGTCTCTTGAGAGAAAGTCCAAGATCTTTAAATCTCCAGGGCTCATTTAGTCCTTGATTCCTCTATTAAGACTGCTAACAGAGGTACCACCTAGTATTTTATTTCAAATTATCAGGTTCTTAACTTGATAGCCCAGTTCAGCATCCTTATTTTACGCAGGTAGATACTACTTGTGTAATCCCATTCTAGTCAATTGAACAGATACTTAGACACTGTTAAGGAATAGCTCCACAATCTGGGGAACTATATCAGTTTATATGAGCTGAAAATCTAGTCAATACCACTGCCTGCCTGCACACAGTCTACCTATGAATAAGCATGCATGATTTATTCTTGTTTTAATAAGGTTGTGCATTTTTAGTCACTCATCTCTTTTAAACCACTGAAGGCATTCATATTCACTTACCTGTTGACATATTTTGCATCAGCTTTTATTCTCTTTTACCAGGTGTTTGAAATATGGTGAATAATGGACTCAAATTGCAGCTCAACACAGTCAAGCATGGAGGTTTTCAATAGGTTTTGTTGAAAAGTTCGCTTGTTTTTTTTTTTTCTTAATAGCAGAGTTGGTTCGGTAAAACAAAGTGTATTAGAATCATATCTTTGCCATTTAAGAAAATTGTATCTGAAATAGGTCGTGGAATGGTAACATACCACTTATGTCACATGAACAGTTATGTGAAGTAGTCATATTTGCCAACTATACCTGTAGACTAAACCTCAATCTTATGATCTTGTTTTTTATAACTTACATACCTGATAAATCTAGATGTAATAAAACCAGCCACAAGCAATAGAAGAAAATATAATTCACAGGATATCCAGTCCTTTTTACATCCCTTCCTATGCCCTCATTAATCAATATCAAACCAAAGATACCTTGTTCAAAAGATTCAAAACTTTAGAAATAACAATAAAGCCTAAGAAGAGATTAGGAGAAATAAAAGTGCCTTTATTTTGCAGTGACTCCCCAAGTAATGAGTATTTTTATTGAAAATGCATAAAGGAACCTGGAAACGATGCAGTGCTAAGATGAAAGCAGACAAGCTAAAACAAACAAACAAAACCCGGCTTTTCCCTGCCTGAAGAAAATTCTGTCCTGATTCTAGATCTGCCAGTTGCTTTAAACGTGATGTCTGTGAGAAAACACATCCATACATTTTTATCACATTAGAGCAATAGGCTAACTGTGGTTTGTCTCTGGTGTTCCAGAAGACACTGGACAACTACACATCAAGGAAAGGGGACAGATTATGCTTTCTGCTCCCACATTTAATATCATGATTAGTAGCAAGTCTTACTTCAGTTAAGTAAAATGTTCATTCATCTAGAGGTTGGAACATCTCCTTTTAGAGTATATGCTCTTTCAAAGATCATACTGGAATGAAGGAATGTTAGAAAATTTTCTATTTGTGTCCTATTTTTTCAAGGTTAATTATTGAAGGACTATGGGAAGAAGATGATCAGAATGATTTTTGATTTAAAAGTATTACATATACCTTAACTCAAACTCAAATATTTTGTAAATCAAACTCGCAGATGTAACCTACAGTCAGAAAAAAAAAAATCTTTCTTGAAGGTTGTAATGAACATTCTTGAAAGATATAAAAAATACTAAGATGTGCAGTGAAGCTTTAGGATGTAAGCCCAGTGCCAGCAACAGAACATGTTCACAGCTACTTGTAATTTATATATGAGCAACAAAACTGAAGTGAAGGACACTATGGAATAAAATAAAATTCTGACAACCGGCTGGCCAAAAGATCATCATGCCATTATTTACCTGCCTGCATTATCTCCCTACAGAAATCAGAATTTTACCAATACACCTGTTAAATGTCTTTCCGGAACTTTAACTCAATTATTAGCTCAGGGAAACCTTTCACTTATAAATCTTTCTACTGTGACTTTCATGTTACATCTGGTCACATTTTTTCCTCTGGTTTCCTAGCAGCCAACAGCTATACCAGTAGAGTTTCCTTTTTAGGTTTCCACAAAATAAGCAGCATATATTTAGGCAGCAAAGCCTGTGTGGATCATGAAAAGAAGTTTAAAAAAAAAAAAAATCACTAAAATTATCATTTAAATTAAATAATCACTAAAATATCATTTTCAGTTGAAACCTGGAATTTTCATGAATGGATATTAAAATAAAAACATTGACTACATTATCTAATCAGTGTCCTTTCAATAACATGAGTGTAGGAATGTAGACCACACACATATTATTTTAAAAAAAGGCACATTCAAATTTAAGATCAACCTACACTTCATTAGCTACTCCTGTCCCCCACATCCGATCCTTAATATTGCACCTGCGCTTCAGACACATTATGTTCATTTGAAATTAACTCCATTGATATTCTCCACTGCTTGAAAGTCTTAATATTTGATTTCTTCTATTTAGCTATCATGAACTTTGATATAAATATAAAAGTGTCATATGATTATAAGGAAAAATATATTTAATGTCTAGTTTCACAGCACCGTTTTTTCAGCTGTTATAAAAAGAATATATTGAATAGCAAGGCCAAAAGGGAATTGTATATCTAGAAGCAAAGACAGTAAGGCTGATTAAAAAACTTGTAATTTTCAACTGTTTCATGCTTAATCGATTCAGCAGGTAAAGGTATTTAGCAATATTAATATTGTCATTTTACAGCCAGCTCTAAAGCAAGACTGAAATGTTCTTAGTTTTGTTGTTGAAAGCAATTCAAATAGGGTGGGTAAGTGGAAAAAAAACTATTGAGTATTTTCAAGCCCTAAAGAGACAGATTCTGCTGTTTTTATATGTTTCAAGTAATATTGGCAGCAGAAATAGGCCATAATCTTTTGTCACACTTTACTCTACTTTCAATAATATAGAGTAACTCAACAGATTTACAAGAGCATTACTGACAACAGAATTATCTGGGCTATTTGCCATCTGCATTTTAAGCTTAAATATCAAAGGTTTTTCATTAGGTACCTGAAATAAACATGCTTTACTACTGGCATAAACATTTTCAATGAAGAACATCTGTCTGATTTTCATTCATCATAATGGCTTTGTTTTTCTATTTTTTTTTTAATTATATTTTACATTGGTATACAAGCAATAGTGTCAAGCTTATTTTTTAATTGAATTACACTACTTAGTCTGCAATTATAATCGTATATCTATTTTATATTATTCATATTACATTGCTGTATATTTGTTTATACATGCATTTAATTAATTATAATGCTTTTATCTAAAAAATGACACTTCTGCTATCAGCTTTATACCCATTAGAACCTACTAATCTCATTAAGGGATTTTAATTCCTACAGGATAATTCACGGATACGTACATGCACTTGCAATAAAAATGTTCCATTGATCTTCCACAATTGTGGAAGGAGCTATATATAGCTAATGCTATTGTGAGCATATGTTGTGCCTGCAGGAGGATCTGATTAGATGAGATACTTGGAAGAATTCCATGAAACAACAAATTGAGATAATGAGTGCACTGAATAACTAAAGCCTTACAGACATTTATGGACATGCTTAACTTCATGCACACTGCTAATCCCATTTACATCACACTTTGCCTTTGCGTAGACAACACAGATTCAGAGTTAGATGCTAGATATTTATATGTCATATCAGTAGAGTATTTGTGCACCCTGAAGTCCTTACAAGTTTTATCTATTTACCGGCCCTCAGAGATGGAAAGTAATGCATTCATTTTGAAATCATACACAGAAGAATATTAGTTTTTTCTCAAACATTGCTAATGACTTGCTCTTTATTGCTACCTTGAGATAATGCCAGTGAGTATCCAATAAAAAAAAAAAAAAAGCATACTTTGAATCTTTCAGTAAGTACTCTGCAATCTGCTTATAAGCAATCCACATGACACCACTCCTCATCTCCTCTCTCAGATAAGTATCATCTAAAATGGGACAAATGAATGGGGCAAATAAACAGGAGAACATTCCAAGCTACCACAGACATGCTCCAAGTGAAGGTACTTTTTTTTTTTCCTGTAAATGATCAACTACAATTACAGATGAGTGACCAGTTGCAGATAAATTTATATCTATGCTGACACTGAAGATATTGACATTTCTGAAAGCAAAGTAAAATAAAACCTCTCATTGTTAATATATATATATAAAATACATTTTTAAAATACAAGTTTCAAAGACGACATAAATCATTATGCTTTATGATATCAGTGGAGACCTAGTAACTGAGGTTTAAAAAGAAGTTTCAGTTGAAAGCAAATTTTTCCAGTCTGGTCTGCCAAAAAGTGTTCCCATGAATTATCTGCCACTTATTATGCTTATTATATGCTTGAGCAGATGATCTACTGCATTTAGTCTATTATAGCATGTTCAAAATTCCTAATTCTTAAGTTTTATCTTGTTTTCTTTAATTTATCTTGTTTCCTTTCAGTTTTCACCCTCGGGGTGTTGGTCAACAAAAGGCTCAAAATGAGTCAGCAATGTGCCTTGGCAGCCCAGAGGGCAAACCACATTTTGGGGTGCATTAAACAGTGTAGCCAGCTGGTCGAAAGAGGTGACCCTCCCACTATATTCAGCATCAGTGTAGCTTCATCTTGAATACCGTATGTAGTTATATTGTGTGTAGTTCTGGGTTCCACAATACAAAAAGGATTTTAAGATACTTTAAAGTGTCCAGAGGAGGGCAACAAAGGCAACAAAAGAGCTGGAAGGCATGTCCTATGAGGAGAGGCTGAGAACACCTGGGTTGCCTAGTCTTGAGAAAAAGAGGCTATGAGGCAATCTCACTGCTCTCTCCAAATACATGAGGATTAAAAATGGAGAAGGAGTTGTTGGTCTCTTCTCCCTGGTAACCAATGACAGGACATGAGAGAACGGCACAAACTGCCAGGGAGCATTCAGAATGGACATTTGGAAAAAATTCTTTATCATGATGGTGGTCAAACAGTGGAACTGGCTTTCTAGCGAGGTGTCTGACGCCCCTTGCCTGTCAATGTTCAAGAGGCATTTAGATAAGGCCCTTACTAATAAGTCTGAACTTTTGTTTAGCCCTCGGACGATTAGGCAGTTGGACTTGATGATCTCTGTAGAACCCATCCGTCTGAACTATTCTCTTCTATTCTAAACGCTTTTTTGTGTGGCTAAGACAAAATATTAAGAGGTTGATGCCTACTAATTTAAATAAATTTCAGAAAGACTGCATTTTTCCAGATGAAACTGCAGTTCAGTGGGAGAAATACTTTGACTTAGAATATACCAAATACATTTCATCATAAAAATGTAGTTGTACAAAAATACTTTCCCTGTAAAGAAATGCCATTGTCATCCACAGGGACATGGGAGTTGGAAGCAGCTCTCTAGTTTTACAATGCATTGCCATTTCTTCAGCAGTTATGCAAAAGACCACACATAAACTTATATAACTAGATTCTTCTCTTTACATTTCAGAATAGGAAAATGTTTTAGACATAATACTAAACTTCAACGCTGTATTTCTCTCTGTTGTGATACGATTTGGTGTTCTGAAAGACTGTTTCAAAGCTCTAAATTCATTTTAAAGATGGGTGAAAATGAGTCAGATCAACCACTGATCAACTGAACTGGCTGAAAAACAAGTGACAGTTGCCTTGTGTTAACCAGCAGAACTTGTGTACACTCAACAATAGAAAAAGAGTGTCATCTGAAATGTTTACCTCAAAAGCTGTCTAAACCTTTCTAGTGTTCTTGGAAATAGTCATGGGGATAATGGCATCCCAGTAAGCAACAAAGCAAGAGACTTTTCAATAGATAACCTTTCTGAAGACTGATTTGTAAATTAATGGTATTTAATGCAGTTCACGATTTTTATTAACTACTCTATCACGAATTGGTGATATTTATCAATTATCACAAGTTGTGACAACACTATCTTAAGTTTGCAATTTCTTAAGCACAATGATAAAATAGACAATAAACTAGCATTGGCAAAGAATCCCTTAACGTGAAAAATGGTGCAGGCCCTGGTTTAGAGGGTATATATTTTTTTCACTCAATACCTGCCAGACTTGTAGCTTTATCAATGTATTACAATTTCTTCAGGCTTTGTTGGCAACAGAAAATCTAATGCAGTAGAGAAAGACAAATCAAGGACATTCAACTACTGAATCAGAGCTCGGTTTCAGTGTCATTGCAAGAAACTATCAAATCAGTTTGCAGATGTCACCTTCACCACATTAAGTATATTGAACTCAGTACTAGACTGCAAATTACTGCTCACCTTGCAGAAAACATGTTGTAACACAGCTGCTTAGTTCAGAGAGGCACTGTGAACCTCCAGGTCTTTCCTAAAAGATATTAGCTCAGATACGGTACATCATTAAGTACAACAGGCCTTGCCTGTACAATCCTCGTATTGAGGATTTTGATTCAAGCAACACAATGCTTTTACTTAACTCTAGAGCCACCTTCTAACGGAACAGTGAGGTATCTACACCTAGAGACATTCACTAAGTACTATCCCAGATTTTGCAGGCAACGTAAGGAACTTATCTAATCAACTTTATAGGTCACAAAGTAGGAATACCTTCATTCGACAGGTCTCTCTTCTTTAAGAGATTTACATTGCAGAAGTGAGGGTGTCAAAACAGTTTCTATAACTAACTTTTGGTTTCATGTTTGTTTAACCTCTTACCTATGAGATAATGGCAGATCTAAGGACAGCAATTCCTGCTGAATAAATACAATAAAAGCCATACAAGAGTAATTTCTTTTTCAATTACAAATTTTCAGCCTAATATTCTGTCATTTAAGTCATAAAAAGGCCAGTGGCTGTTCAGCTAGGCTATACAATCCCTAGGGGACCATGTGCCCACAGGTTCTTTTCTCACAAAGCTACACAAATTAATCTTTTGTATCATCTGCCTAGCCTTTTTGGTACATCAGTCAGTCTTTACTATTACAGAAGGTATTTCTGGGAATTTCATCATCCCTAAATGCTATTTCTTAACTTACTGGGTACTGAACTAATCAATCATATTCTTATTGTCATTGATATAGAACTACTCGAATGTCATTAATTCTCTATGATGATTTTGCAGAATTAGGATTCATCAAAATAATAGAGGGTGATAACTTCAAAAGAATGTACAACTGCTTTCATGATACTGATAGACAAATTTTGCTTCTTATTCTTATTCAAATTTTGCTTCTTATTTGCTTCTTATTATTTGCTGTTCACAACACTGTAGCTGTTTTCCAACAAGAAAAAGTTTTCAGCACTGTAATTCCCAAGGTAATTATATAGCATTGTTGCCTCTAGTCTGATATACTTTCTGCTCCTGTTCTCTACTCTTTCTCAGATTGTTTACATGTATATTTCATGAGAAACAAGCAGTCTGGAGTACAGCTGGGTTGTATAAGAAAAATCAGGGATCTCTGTGACAGCTGATGAGAGAGAAAAAGAGAGGCATTTGAAGGTACATATAATAATTTCCCTTCAAAATTTGAACTAGAGGTGCATAAAATTAAGTCTAAATCTCAATTCCAAATTGAATTTAAAACAAACAACAAAAAAGTATTGATAATCTGGGTCTAAATTCTGAAATATTTTCTCAACACCAACTCAAGTTAATATGACAACTTGAAAGAGTGCCCTGTTCTATAAAACACAAATGAACTATCACTGCTGGAAATTTGCCAAAGACCTAATAAATAGGCAAGTTAGGAAAAGGAAAAAGGAGACAGAGCTGTGGTTGTGGTATATAGTCTGTGGTAATTTAAAAAGGTAATAATGGCAAGAGGCACATCCATGGAGAAAAATGGCCTGAGTCTTCTTTGGGTGATATTTCAGACTATTAACAACTTCTTCTGTTTCACCATCACAACTAAATTTTCACGTGCTATTTGTTAATTATGTTAATAACATTTTAAAAATATCTTCCGATTGTTATTCTGAAAAATCTTGTATGGAACTTTACTTTAAAATCAATCTTATTCCTTTTGTAGCTATTTCACATGTGTAAAAGGCACTTAACGTTCGTGAAATTACTAAATTGTCTCAACCGCTACATGTTTCATTTATTAGTTGTTCTTCAAGATCTAAATCATCTGATGCCTTAGGGACAGATACTACTCTAGTCTACAAGGCAATTCCCACTGACATCACTGAAAGATGCACCTGTGGATTTATGGTGGAATAAGACTCTTAACGTGAAGATTGTTCATTTGGGATTAGGTTGGTTTTAGCTTTCAGTATTCTTGGGTTATGGAAGCAGCTTCTTATTAATCAGTAATGTCAGTCTATTGAAGCTTTTAAGATTTGACTTCTCTGATGGTTTGGAATTCCCAAAAGAAACACAGAGAGAAAACCGTACATAACTCCACCTTGGCAGCCCACTTCTAGCCCAGCTGAATCTCAGGTTTCATTGTAAGAGTTTTGTTCTTAAAAGCTGAATAATTTCTTAGACATTTCACTATGACAAGGAAGAAACAGAAGACAATACGAGGCTTCTTTCCTCACTCCACAGATCTTACAGCAAATTTCCTCCAGGTCACAATCACATGGAAGCAAAGCAGCACTCCCCTTATTTTCAGTTTTGTACAGTGCTTGTTCTTGTCTGGAAGGAACAAATCTCCCAGTCCATAATTTACTGTGTATGCATGCGAAAAGCTTATCTCTTGAGGTTTGGAACTG
The DNA here is from genome assembly GCF_964035555.1 of Netta rufina. Classification (NCBI taxonomy): domain Eukaryota; kingdom Metazoa; phylum Chordata; class Aves; order Anseriformes; family Anatidae; genus Netta; species Netta rufina. The sequence continues at coordinate 8,404,674 of NC_140128.1, read as the reverse complement.
AAATTGTTTGTTTGCTAGTTTGTAGGGAAGGCTAAAAGCATTTTCCTCATATACAAAGCCTTTTCTTTCTACATACAATATCAGACAGTAGTTAGTTAGAAGAATAAAATATAAAGAAAATATTTGCATGCGATATTTTGCAGTTGAAGAGCAGAAATTTTACAAATGATGTTTACATCATGAGTAGAAAATGCAAGGTTAAACATGAAAATACATAGCAAAGAAGAGCAATCAGCTATCACTTACTGGGTTGCTGATATCAAAATATCTCTCATTACCAATCCCTGAAGTTTCACCTGCTGTCAGGTCTCAGTTCTAAAGCACCATGAATTTTAAACTCCCTTTTCCTCCCAAGAGGCATTGTTAATAGCACAGTAACAAAACTTTCGTTAACAACATTTTCCCTGATTGAATCTTATGCTTACTGTATTCCTCAAATGCTATAGAAATAACTATTTTTCCCTCTTTTGTCCAATTCTTAATATGAAAAGAGGTTTTACCTTTAAGGCCAGACACAGAAAGGAAGAGGTACATAGCAAGTGAAAAAGAAAACTCATCACTATCAGACACAATTTTCCTCCCCGATTCTCCAAGATTGAACAGTATTAAGATTAAGAATAGGAAGAAAATTAGAATGGTAGAGAAAAGGGCTAACAGCTTGCCTTTTCCCCTCATATTCTACTCTTCTATGACAGTCATGCAGAACAAAAAGGAAGAAGAATTCATCTGCGAGTTTCTCCTGCCCTGCATCTATCTTCTAACTTGCCTGAGAAACTATCCCAAGTCCATAACAGAGGGATTTAACAGCAGCGGAAGGCACTTATTCATCCTAGCAGCCTTGACTCAGAAGAACAAAACAAATAAATCAGAATACATATATGAAATTAATTTCTCGAATGTATGTGAGTAGAGTTCTCTCTTTCTTTGGACATCCACACACACATGCACACACAAACTTGGACACGCTTGGGCACACACATTTGATAGAGATTATCCTCAGATTTATCTGGCTTGTGAAGTTTTCTGACCAACAATAAACCTGTGTCATTAGGTCCCAAATCATTCACTACATTTAAGTGTAGTCTAACTTCCTCAACATGTTCTTACGTTTCAAAAGTTTTCAAAAATCATTATCATGTTAAAAAAAAAACAACTAAGGCATTGTCTTGGCTTTCCTCCAACTTCCACATGAGCAACTAAAAAATAAGTTGAGGATTACATAATTCTGAATCAGGCTTGTCCTTTAATTTGTCAACCTAGTGAATATTCTAAGAGACTTCTCAAGTGATTTGGTTCAATCCTTGGTAATTGTTCCTTACGCGCTGTTTTTGACTCCAGAAAGCGGACACTGCGGTGTAGCATTTGAAATAATTATTTACTCTGATGGCTTTTGCTAACGTGACCTTTTAGCTTTTAATGAAACCTGATCTTTCATTTTCTCTCATTAATCTCACATTAATCTTAATCATTAATTTGATTTTCTTTCATTAATCTTACTATAAGTATTAGGAACCTTTCCATTGCCAGTACTTTTAAGAAACAAATGGATTAACTGAAAATGTACTCCTTTCTCAAAAAGCTGATTAGCTATTTCCAGTAGTCAACACCAACCTCCTCATCCTTTTGTGTTTAACTGCAAAATACAGAATCTCTAACCAAGCCAGAATATATCGACCTTTCACCATTCCTTTTATTATGTGATCTAAATATCACTCTGATCTATTTTAACCATGTAGTACATTAAATATTTGTCCCTATTTTAGATAGTAAGTAGGGCAAGCTATTTTCTGAAGAAATAGTATTTACTGTGCATGTGGGTGGTTGTTTTTATTCCGTGATATATTCCACAGTTCAGAGAAGCTGAGTTTACCAGCCCTGTAGAAGATAGCATAGGGATTTACATCTCTTCAGAACTGACAGTAACTGTCAAGAGCAGTAATGCCTAGTTGACAGTGACAGCTGACAAAGGTCATTTCTGAGTTAAGGATGAATTAAATGTTCTAAAATGTGAATGCAGAAACAGCTTTGAGGAAAGCATGTTAAAAGAAATGATGTCCCATTTAGCAAAAATTACCCTTAAAATTTCAGTCTGAAGAGTAATACCGAAAGCAATTTACTAAAATAAAATTGATTACAGCAAATATAAGATAAGAAGTAATCCAGTATTTAAAGCTAAGAGAAAGCAGTTTTCTTACATGCTACAATTAGAAATTATTAAATTTCAGTTGACTACTACCAGCACAAACTAAAGAAAGGGGGAAAAAACAACAACAACAACAACAACAATAAAACACTGAAAATGTTACCAAAGACCAAGATAACAAGACCAGTTATCTTTTTTATTTTTATCAGTATTTCTGCATATTCACCATAATGACTGGCCAAGCATAAATTCCCTTAGGGATTCAGTTATGCTTGACAAATCAGAAAAGAGACAATTTCGTATACATACTCTTGAACCACCGACTCAACTTCTTACTTACATTTACATTCCTGTTTGCTAGATTCCAAGTTTTTAATAGTTCTTCAAATGTGGGATAATAATATTTATAGAACCTGAAAACAACAAAACAAAAAAAAAAAAAAAACAAACAAACAAACAAACAAAAAAAAAACACACTATAATCTACAGTTTCTTTGTCCCTAACTACTATAGCAAGGTGAATTGGAACAAAGCAAAACGTATTATGATTAAATAGATAAATGTAAAATATAACAGAGAAATGTATTTTCTTCAATGTATTGCTTTAGTCTACCAGTTGAATGACAAAATGAACTATCACAGTTGCAACTCAAGGAAATGTCTGCATAGGTTTACATGGATAATGAAAGATTCCTGGCAGAGTTTTCTTAGGCAGCCAACACACGCTCCTGATTCTACTGAAATATTATCGCAAATATAAGAAAATACTTCTATTTTAATAATAGAAGCAAGTAACAGAGTCTTGTTACTTTGAAAATGCCCTTAATCTACCTTCTCATAAATCACTACTACTACTTAAAATGAATTTATAAGACACAATTACAATTGAATTGTAGCTGACTGAATATCAGAGAATGGTTGACTCACAAAACTACATTATCTTCTAGTATGTACTGTAATCTAGTATGCTGTAAATATCTCAACTAATCCTACAACTCTAAAGTAAAAACATAATAAAATATATGGACATTGTCAGATTTCAGACCTTCTCAGTAGGGACAGATATATTTGGACTAAGGCCAACCTACAACTTATTTTTTCCTGAATGAAGAGACCATATTAAGATTAATCTACTATTACACACCCTATTTTCTGGAGATTTTGTTTTTTTCATAACTCTTTCCCTTTGAATATTTTGCTCTAATTTTTTATGTCTGGAACCAGAGACAGAATTCTGATAACACTCCTGTCACTGCAAGGATAATACAGGTAAAGCATTATCTCCCCACTTCTAAAGGATATTCTTTCTATTGATTGTTTAAGGATTAGGGCTGTTTTGTTTCTTTGTTTGTTTGTTTAAGTATAACTCTGCAAAATGTGTTCTGACAGCTCTTGACAGTTTCATTCTGATCCTCATTTCCATGCCCCCATGGAAGGCATTCAAAAACAAGTTATGCATCACAGAAAACGTGTTAGAGAATTTTTTTCTTGGTGCTACAGACGCATACACAGGGCATTGGACTCTACTGTATTCACAATCTGAATGAGGTTTCTTAATGTGTGCTAGCAAAAAAACCAATCCTGTGATGCTAAGGAATCATGAAAAACAAAAGGAAAATGAAATAAGAGTCAAGGCCCTAAAATTTGTTTCCATTAAGGACCAATGCTAATCATCCTGACTGTTCTCTCCATCGTCAAAATGACTAACCCAAACCATTCTGACCAAGAATCAATATGGCCTTGAGAGTTTCACGGGACAGTGTCTTTTTGGTAAGTTCTGTCATAAGTCACACTTATCAGCCTCACTGCCTGAAATTATATCCTGGACCACGGGCTGATTTGCCTAACTTCAACTGTCAGCTGTATGATTCTCATCCACCTTTTTCAACACAACCAGAAACTTCCTTCATGTTTCCCCCTTGCCATCCTGACTATTCCTGCACCACTACTGGAGCACATGTAAACTTTCTAGAAAGTTTCTCTATAAAAATGACTATGGGTTTTGTTCAAATTTTTTATTTTGATGAGGTCCCGCCAAATTAAAGACAAAACTCCCACAAACCACACAGGGATTATTTCAAAGTGCACGGGGGTCCAGACCCATTCAGAAAGATCTATTCAAAGTCAAGGTACCTGAAGTTGGTTTCAGGAAGTATTTGTGAGACAGTTTGCTACAAAGGAAATTCACTTGGTGAATTTCCACAGAAATTATTATTGGCTTGTGGGCTTCCCAGCCCAGGGCAAACATCAAGATTTTTCAAGCAGAGGGAGTATGGGGACCCAGTGCCAGTTTGTCACAGTGATCAGGATGCAGATGACAAGCAGACGATTTTTTTTTTTTACTACGAAACCACAAAGCCCAAATCCTTAGATTCACAGCATCACAGTGCTAGACTTGGGATTTCTACCAGCCAATAGCAACAATAATACTCATGGTATTGATTCATTTTCTTTGTCCCAGAGGCCCTGGGAGAACATTTATTTAAGAAATAGCATACATTGGCATCCCATAACAGCATTTTTTGCCTTGTAGGAAATTTGAAAGCAATTTGAAAACAAACAAATCAACCTTGCAAACCCATGTTCTCAGCTAGCTAGCTCAATCCTCACACAGTATTTTAATTAGCATTTAAAGAATAAGCTGAATTTTCACATGTAATGCCCTACGTATGTTTTTTAATCCATAGAGTGTGGGTCTTCTGAATGTATTTTAGTTACTTCTCACAGAGATCAGACATATTTGTCCAATGGATCTCCCTTGTCTACATTGTGTTGAGTGTTTTAATATATCTTACTATACATAGCAAGTAACACCATTTCTTGTGTTGTTGTTGTTTGTTTTCTGTTGCCTGTACACTACCTTAAGAGCCACAGGTTTTATTCCAGTGATACATTTAAGAAGATTTAGCAGAGCAAGCAGGATAACATCTAATTAGATTCCAGGTTCATTTTTGGAAATATTCAATGTACCACTTTTGCTGCAAGTACCAGAATTCTTGGTTCAGATATTTCCTACTAAGTTAAAACTGGGTTAACAGAAGGTAGCATGCAGCTGGTGTCAGAAAAATGACGTGTTCAAAGAGAGAGAGAAAAAAAAAAAGTGATGCCTTTGCCTAGTGTAGCCTTTTCTTAAAGAGAGACAAACCACTTCTTTCTTTTAGGAAGTGCATAACCACGTTGCATATACATGTACATCATCTAAAACTAAGTGTGTTGCTAAAAATGTTCCATATACGGTCACGTCAAGGACATTTGAGTTATATTTGGATTTTTGAAAACCTAATCCAAATTGCCAAATGACCATATACATCATAACTACAATGGGCTCCAAGAGTAGGCTATTTCATTTTACCAGCTGATGTCTAGACCTATCCCAGAGGTGAAAGATGGGAGATGAATCCAAGATTTAAAACATGTCTTTACTGTTATGTTATAATGTCTTTGATTAAGAGGAACTTTAGCAAAGCAACCAAAGAACACTCTCTATCTTCAGTTTCTCATTAAAAAAAAAAAAAAAAAGCATTCAGAGGAAACTGACAATAATAGAGCAGCAGCTGCTTCATTTTGTTTCTCAGAAATACCACATGGTGATGGTTTTACAAGTAATTGTTGCAGATGTTTACCTTGTTGTGAACTACTGCCCTATTTAATATCTGCCAAACAGGAGCTTACTTATAAACATAGAAACTTTTCCATATGTTTCCCTTCAAAGCTTTTACAGAAAATCTTCAGCTACACACAAAAGGACTCCAACAAGTAAAACACTCTGAGGTCTTGCCACCTTGTGAATTCTGTTCTCATTTGTGAAAGTGCTGCCGCTTGAGAAAGGTTTGCACAAGGAGATGAAGAATAAAAAAAATGAAAATAATGGTCATTGCAACCAAAAACTTCAACATGTATCCTGAAAAGAAGCTGTGTAAGAAAAATCTATGCCAAAGAAAGCTTCTTGCAGCAGCTAGCGGGGTCTAATACACTAAACATGCATTAGAGAGAGAGAATGCAAGCACTTACATTCTCAAAGTAAAATGAGATTCTCATTCTGTTTTCCTTTTTTACTGATTGTCCCTTCCTAGAACGTTTACTTTGTCAGCCAAGAATGACATCAAATTTCACAAGACGAATTGCAGCTTCTGCAATAAATGGTTTCTAAAGGATTTAGGTATAAATCAGAGAAATTTCCAATCTGTTGATTATGCTGTACTAAGCTACTTGACAAGCCCAATCCATTGCTGAAAAACACTCAGCAACGGCTTGCTATTTGTCATGTTCTTTAGAGCTCAGAACAGAAAATACTCTCTTTGCTCGACTGCATGCTTCCACTAGCCTTCCAGAAGGCTTTCCTGGGTTCTTCCCCAGCATGTAGTTTTCCTGATACTTCAGTATCTATTTATACCACATTTAATATTTATAATGGGAGTGAGATACACTTTACACAAGTGTGGTGTTACACAGTTGCAGTGGCTGAGAGAGTCATCAAAACTTTATCAAGTATAAATTGTTTACATACAACTTTTATGTTATCCTTCTTGGATGAAAAAAAAATGGCTAAATGCTGGTTTGAAGCTGTAAAAGAGGGAAAATACAAAGCAGTAACCTAAGTGACCAGTGAATGACATTACCATCACAGGGCAGTGTAGCAATCGTATAAATACACATATCACAAAGAAAAAATATTCCTTTCGCGTTTTAGAAAGCATAAGAGCATGTGTGTGGCCCCTACTGCCCATAGCACAGCTGCTGCATACAGTCTTTCTCCCTCATTGCGAACAGGAATAGTTTGTCTCCTTTTGTGTACAGGAAATTTAAGGGAGGATGCTATGGAAATACATTTTTGTAGCTTCGGTCCAGACTAACAAGTCATAGAAAACCTTACATCACACCCACAGTATTGATGTACACAACCCCGTCTGCAAAGTACCATTAACCATATTTCTTGGTGTGGTAGGCTTCCTTGGGAAGACAGAATATGGTACAGATACATGTACAGTCTCAATTTTGTATGGACCAAGTTAAAAGCAGCATCATAACTCAGTTGCCTTAGCTCAAAACAAGTTCAGACACACTAGAAGAGTACAGTGAAGAGAGCATATGGTGAAAAATGTTCCTTTCAACCTTTGCATGTCAGCCCAAAGACTCAATTTAAACACTTCAGAGAGGGCAAGGCACTTCAGCAGCTGCTAATGAGCACAGGAGCTTTGTTACACAGGTGAACTTAAATAAGGATCCTTTCCTAAAGTACGTGAGCAGAGCTCTTCCAGCAATGCTGCTAACACAAAAGGCTTCTGATATACTTCCACCTCAACCAGAGTGACAGATGTCTGATATGTTTTACTCTTGACTTAAGAATTCTTCATCCTTTACACTCTGTTGCTAATACTGATAGGTTAAATAAAATCTCATTATAGTACCTATATTTAACACTTTGCGCACTATGTAAGAGATTATTCTTATTTTAGAGTTAATAAACATGTAAATGTCTTAAAACACTTTTAAGACGATGCATTGTCCTGCCCAGCTAGAAATGTTTTGTGTTTCCCCGCAACTCTCATATGTATCAAAGTTGCTAAGATTAATGTCCATATAGGAAAATTTAGAGCATTTCCATTTAAATAAAGCTCAGCATCGGTGTTTACAGTCCTCACCCTGAAAAAGGGGTTGCCAAGGGACTACAGTGTGCTATTCCAAGAGAAAAATCAAATAATAATTCTACTTGTTATATGTTTCTAATTATGATCAACTACAAAGCCTTTCTTAATGAGACAACTGTGTAAACAAGGACTTTTACAGATTATGAAACTACATGTTCTAACAGGGGGTACTACTAACTCCAGAACACAGATGCTGCTTTATAAATACATAAATCATTTTCATTATTATTTTCTGTTGATAAATTACCTATGGGATGTTTGATACTGAGTGCATCAGTGTCATTCTTAGTCATCTGGCCACAATGGACTTTGAATCTGTTGTTCTTCTGTCCCCTCACTCCTTTTTGCTAGTGCCACGTGTTATATTGCTTCTAGTACTTGATCCTGTGCTTGCAGCTGGATGTGCACTGGACCTCTAAGACCACAAATAATCCCATTGAATGCCTCTACAATATTTTACTTGGAAGCACCGCATTCATTCATTACTCAAAAGTTGAAATTTTGAATGCATAAGAACAATATAATCTTCTCTGTCTCGTGACTGAAGACTGGATTAACACAGTTCTTCAAAACAAATTAAAAAAGAGGCTGGAATAAAAGAGATTGAAAACAACTGCCATCTGATGAAATGAAAGGATTATTCTATATATAGTCATGAGGACATTGATTTTACTTCTGTGAACATTTCTGAGCGTCAATACATTGTTAAAATATCTTATGGGAAAAAAAAAAAAAAGCATGGCAAAAGAATGAAAAATCTCAGTCAAATCTAAATTGAGCAAATGTTAACAAATGTTTTGGCAGATATTCCCTCAGTTTAATTACAGAATGAGTCATGTTTAACTATCCTTCTGGGTTACAAATGGAGAGTTCCTTAAAAGATTTATTCTGTATGTAGATATAACATATGTGCATATCTAACAGTCTTACGAATATGTTTTTTCAATATAAAGCTGCTGATAATATGCACTATTTACAAAATTAGAACAATGCTCATTTGGATTTCTGACACAAAGGAGGTGTGTTATTACCCTATAATGTGTTTTCCTTTTTAGAATAGAACAACAAATCAGAATATTTTAGATAACAGTCTGAAACCAAGGAAAACTTACATTATTGTATTAAAACCTAAAATGGAATGACCTTAAAGAACTATCTGAAACTTTTTGATATGAAGAACCTGTAGACAGTTGTTCTCAGTTTTCAGTCTTTCTTTCCAGGGATCTGGATCTATTTATTGAAGGGATCCACAAAAACTAATTATGGAAAGCAAATGCATTGTATGTATCTTCCACTGGGAAAGTTTTTTTATGGGCATTCAAAAAATGGCAGAGGTTAAAACCCATTAGAACGATAGCCTTTACTCAGGTGAAACAAAAGTTTTGTTAGAGTAAGTTTAAGAAGTGGTGAAAATACTTTCAAACATGCAGATTCCCTCCTCTCAAGAGGAAACGAAGGTGTTTACTACTGTAAAAAGGTTAAGAATGGTACGAAGACAGAGCCATTCAAGCTGCATGCTAGGGATTATAGATCAGGCCTTGTTCCAATGCTGAAAGGCGAAGCAGTCCAGTTATGAATCAGGGAAGTCACTGAAATGAAATGATTGCTAAATTTCAATGCAAAGGTCTAGGCAACAGCAGCTCTAAGGGGAATGTGATATTATGCAGAGAAACGAAAGAGAAATGCTTCTTATATATGCAAGTTCAACTGCCATTTGTCTTGCTATCACATTTTAATTGTCGATACTTGTGGATATTAGAAGTAAAACAATTAAAACCATGAGTTTACTGCTACCAAATATACACACCTATTGCTTAGACACTACAGTGGCATATATAAATTACCAAGGTTGAAGCTATCAGCTGACATCAGCTGACAGAAATGTATCCGTCTCATATGCCATACAACAGGAAGCGTGGGTTAGATGAGTTGGTTCTCTACCTGCTATAGTGTGCAACTGTGTACCTGTGGCACATTTTTCTACTTCTGTTCTCCCTAAAAAGCCTCATAGTCTCTTCACCTCCTAAAACCTAACTGAATGAATTACAGTGCTAACTACTTGAATGGAAGGATATATCCACTGGAAACCCTACATCCATTTCTACATTCAACCCTGACCATATACGTTTCCTGGCAGAACCAAGATTAATGCGTTACATTTTTAGAAGAGGTATTAGTCACTTGGGCTTTTCTGCTTTCACTTTTTAATGAGGTAGCATTTATCTTTGTACCTTCATTTCCATCCTATGAATGAATCATAAAGAATTACCAATACAAATGCTTTCAATGTTTAGCTAGCTAAGGTACCATTACAATATCCATCATTATGTTCAGTTATCAAGAAAATAATTCTGCATCACAGCTGTATTCCACCTACAAAAATGTGGGGTAGGGATAGACTCTAGTCAAGAAAACTTCAGGTATCTGGATATTTCCTAGCAATAACCATATAAAATGTTCTGGCCCTTTTGTGTTCAAAATGCAAATAAAAAGTAGAAGCTGAGAGTTTTAATGACTCACTGATGTCACAAATGCATTTAATTTTGACAAGGCAGACATCTTGTTCTTATATTACTTGTGTTATGCTACACTTTTTCTTTGAAGTATTTCATTAATTTTCCAAATTTTGCAATTCTAAGAAGGAATGGATTTTATATTTTCCTCTGTTAACATGTTGTTAGCAAATACAGACAAATAATGATTGAGATAGAAGTGTCCTCTTTATCACAGCTCAGACCATTTCTTTTGAAAACTGACAAGCTCAACATAAAAAAGAACTACAAAAATGAAATACACCTATAGCAATTATTCTGACTCTAGGCAGTTACTTACTAAAGATCACTTCACTACTTATTAAAAATCAAATATCAAGTTAAATTTTCAGTCAGAAAAGGCAGTCACACATTACAATGATGCCCAAGGCAGTACCTAAATATCTTTCTGATTTTGGAAGAATTCTAAATAAGCACTGATTCCTTAAGATTGTATCTATAGTGGATTCCAGGGATTTCCCTTGTGTGTTGTTTTTTAGATGTAGCAAGCATGGTAACTGTAGTTATTTATAAAATTAAAATATTTTAAAATAAATTATTAAATTTATATTATCACTAATTATTTTATTTGAAAAGCATTTCATGCTGAAATGAAAGTCTGAAAATAAATTAAGAAATAATTTTTAAGGGGTATCATTTTTTGCATAGATAGTTAGGCAAATCTGGTTCCTTTGCTAAATGATTATGTTTGTATATTTGTGCTTATATTCTCACATGCGTTTAGAACACATAGAAAACTTGACGTAACAATTTTTTGCCTTTTAATTCATATGGTTGCAATGAAGTTTGATGAGCACAAGGCACTTGGAAACCCTTGGATGAAAGGCATCATATAAACGTTATTCAACAGCACTTCAATTATCAGTAATTCAGTATTCACAAGTCATAAAATAAAGACTTGGTTGCTGTCAGTTCTGATTTCTCTAGTAGAAAAGCAATAGTTCTAATAAGCAGAGAGAAAATAACAGTAAAAACATGGAGACAAACACTGATTTCTAAAGCTGAGTACTGCATCTTTTATTACAAAACTTTTGGATGGAAATACTAACAGACTTTTTTTTTTTAACTATTAATTACAGAAGACAGAGATCATTTGTGAAAATTTATGCCTTTTGAGTAGCTTTTATAATCATAAAAAGTGTGCTTAGTGTTCCTACTAACTGATTGCCTTGCTGCAGCACCTGCTAAGAGATCAGAGAATGTGCTGGCAGCAGCAGGAGAATTGCTAAATCCAATACCTTGACTCATTCTTTTCATTTTAGGAAAGACAGATGAGAAAACTGGCAATGTACTCTATATCTATATTTGTGCCAAACAGCATTGTCCATCTAGCATAACTGATCCAGCAATTACAGCCAGAAACTAGAACATAAAGAAAAAAATAAATAAATTTGTGCATCAGTGTCATGGTGATGTGGCATCATACAGTGATAAGCATGAGAAATATCCCTTATCCTCATACAGAATAACTAGTCAACAGTGTCCCAGACAGATGAGGACTCTACGCTTTGATTTTAGCATAAATGATAACCACTTTATTACAGATATAGGTAGAAGAGAATGGAAAGATTTAAATCACTTTTGTTTGTTTGTTTGTTTTCGTCTTACTACACTATCCTTTTCCTGCTGAAAACAGCAGACCTAATACACAATGCTCAAAGTGACCAGAGGCAGGCAGAGAATGGGGGGGGGGAGGGGGGAGAGGGGAGAACCCACTATGATTTTTCCTTCTTTGAGCAATAAGATCAATACCAATACTTGCAGCTAGAAAAGAAGAAGAAACGGTTATTTTTGGAAACAAGATAAAAGAGAAGCGCTTTTTAATGCAATGGGTAATGAACTAGATAGGGTTGTGAGAGACATATGATACGAAGTCATGGAAGCTGACACTAAAGGCAAGTTCAATACAAAGGGGGTAAGAATTAGATAAATTAATGTTCAAAACACTCATAAATTGACTTTAAAATGATTAGAGATTTATCCTTAACTATTCATAATACATCAATGAAGGATGCTAGGGAACAGAACACAGAAACCACCAGGATCACAAGCTCATCTCTTTTTGCCACATGTAGGAAGAAAGTATTGGCCTGAAAGGACGTGTAGTGCATCTCTCCCATTCTTAAGCTCTTCTCTGTGGGTTTGAAACAAATCAGAAATCTAACCATAAGTTAATAAAAATATCCTTGAAAGAGCTACAAGGGAAAACAATGCAATCAGATATTCCCAATACCAAGTAAATATTTGTTTTTCATGTTTTAAAGTTTTATTTCTTCAAATGCGAAAGAATAATAGAATTGTGTACTAATTGATTTGATCCCATTTAGGATTGTTGAAATTTTATAAAGCACAGAGGCAGCACTAGATAAGTTTCCAATTTTAATACCCCTACTTTCTATGCAAGGCAGATTAGACCATGTGGGCAGCCAAACTATGCACAGGGTATTTACTAAAGAGTATTTTCTCACACAAGCTAAGTAAAAAGCAATTCTGTGTTTTCTATGTAAATATTGAACTTCCACAACATTCCCTGCTTAAAAAGATGAAGTGTTCTGGTATTGGCTGCTGTTTTGCTCTCACCACCCTGTCTGCTATGGACCATTTCCAGACCTGGATACCATACAGTTAATACTTTCTCATGTTTCTTCTCTGATCCTAAGTCAGAATCCGTGAGACAAATGTTAAAGTAATTCAGAAAAGTGCAAGGGACCACACAGATGCCCGTGGACGCCTTGGGCTTTTCATTTATAAATGCTTTGTGCTAAAAGGGCTCTAAGTAGTATAAATTAATATCATTTAGTATTCATTAAGACTGATTAATAGGATATTATACATAAATTATTATCAAAAAGTTAGACGAGCTTCGAGAAGTTAGCCACTTCCATGTCAGGAGGAAAGACCTGTGCCTAATACCTTCTGTTTGAAAACTTTAGGGAAAAAAAATGACACACTACAGGCTGCCAGCAGTGAAATAGAATGGTTAAGCATTCTAGCTCAGCAGCAAATTTGTTCTTCCACTTGATTTACACTTCTTTGTAGCTTTGTTCCTGTAGTGATGTGTAACTGGTAGGCACTATCAGTTCCAGACTCTGTATGTCGCATCCCAAGCCTACGATAGGACAAGGCCAGTCAGACACCAAAATCTACTTCTTTCTCCCCATTTCTATAGTCTCTGAAGGAAAGATATCCAGGCAACAGACCAGAGAGATCACAATGACTGGCAAATGAAGATTGTAGACAAACCTCCACAGTTTGGATGGTGCCTGTATCTAATCAGCACACCAAGGTAGCAAAAGGCACAAGCAATCTTGGAAGCATTACTTAAATATTACCCACATACTTCATGTAGGCCCTCTTTCCTAGAGCAGCCCTGAATTTGTTAAATGAACCTCCTACTGAAGCATATAGGAGTCACAGCACAGTGACCAGGCTCAAATCACTGCTGGAGTTAACAGGTTCCTGACTTGCTGTGCTCCAACACCTGACATAGCAAGGCCACAAGGTAAAGAATATATTCTGAACACCCTAAATATAGACAGACTAAACAAAAGGAGATAGACCAGCTTCTTCAATCTCTGCATACGTCAGGCTGTAGGGATGCACTTTTCTTCCTGAACACACTGAAGTTATTATTAAATAGGTTAATGCACTCATTCATGGTTCAAAGTATTCATTGCTATCAACTGAAAGTCAGCAGTTCACCCTGACTTCTGACTCCATCTGATGAATTACCTTGTCTGCAGTGCTGGAGCTATAAATGAACACAACATCTGTTGGAATGCTAGGTTTGAAAGGCTGGCTGAATAAATCACTCTGTAGAAATTCCCAAAGCTACTGAGGCTCTTTCCACAGTTTCTGTCCTTTGCCCTCCCCTGCCATGCATATATCCATACTTCTTCCCATCTAGTGTGAATTATTTTAGTATTGTTGTTTGCTCCATTTCAGTGTCTTAAAGGCGTATGTTCTGTGGGGCCACATAAGAGGGTCAGTGGTGGTGGTAAGAGCTATTACTCTCTATTACAAAGCATAGAAAGTTCAGTTACTGCTTCAGCAGAAAGATTATTAGTGCTGTTTTTAACCTCCATGCTTGTAAAGAGCATTAATAAATTAAAAAGAGTGAGTATATAAGATAGTAATTTGTGCTCAGTTCTTTGGCAGCAGTAAAGAAAATAAGAACAGATTTGGCTGGCTCTCCTTGTCTTGTTCGGCTTTGCCTTCTGGTATCTCCTTTTCCCAGTCCTCCTCTTTGCAGATTAAATAGGAAGACTCACAATTTGAGAAGACAGCTATTGGGTCTCAATGGGGATTGCAGTTTGTCTCTAGCAAGCTCACATTCCCCTCAGTTTTTACTGGTACTTAATCAGATTAACTGTCCGTGTTTAGGAAGGGGAGAGCTGCAACCAGGAAATGTCTGATCCCAAATGTCAATTTCCATTAGGCACTGCAGCATCGTATTTTGACAAAAAAAATATTTCTGGTTTAAGGTCTTCATTAAAATGCCAGGTCTCCTACAAGAAGTTAAAAAGAAACAAACACCTTTTCTTAAATAATACTGTTCAGTATTTCAACGTAATTGACCAGCCCTAAAATCGGTGTCAGAATTATTTACGGTTTAAATACTAATCTGAAATTTTAAATTGGACACCATCCACACATACACAAACATCATTTTTATAATCCATCATAAACCTGACCTCTTGATAAAGAATTGACTCAGCTGAAGTTTCAGGTGAAAATATAAAGTTTTTTAGCCACTTAGTCTTTTGGCCTCGGATGCTTCATTGAACAAATGTTTTCTTAAAGTGCTGCCTAGCTACCCAGGTATTATAAATGCATTCCTTCTCCTTCTGAAAGACTAGAAAATATAACATTTCAATAGACTGGTTAATAACTGATGTTGCTTACTGTCCCTCTGTATGTATTTAACCTTATATTTGTTTCGAAATGTGGAATATAAATGAAAGTTATCTCCACTGTTAGATTGTGCCATGCTATTATTTTTTTCTTTTTTTTTGATCTGTAAGTTAAAGCAGAAAAAATAATTCTGCACACAAATTAACACACTAGAACCCTCTCAGGATCAGAAAGAGCACCTATGATTGTACACTACAGCAGATAAAGTGGAGGCAGAGAAAAGGAGTTGAAGTATAGAGTTAGCAAACAGTTGATGGTAGTGGATAACACAGGATTCACAGTCCCACTACCATCCTCTTGAGCTGACCATGCCCTCTTACATTACAGGTAGAATACTATTTCCTCATTAAACATTTTGTTCTAGTACATCAACAAACTTTTGTATTTGCATGCTAGCAAACACATTTAAAACAAGGTTTGTCCATGGATCACTCATTGCATACAACCCCATATTTTCACGTGGGGTAAAACATTTTAATTAAAGTGGCTTAGGTGTTCCTGAGAAAGGAAAAGACTCATGAAACTTAGTTGAAAATTTAATTAGCAAAGGTTATTTTTTAATATTTGCCCCCAGTGATTTTTTTCTTACTTTCAGTAATAGGTTGAGACTGTAGATTACAAAATACTGAATAACATTAAAAAATGATAATGATATCCAGGTTTCTATCAAAGTATAATTCAAGAACTCATTTCCTCATTACAAATTTTAAATCACATGCACGTTTTCCCCCCTTTACTGAGGAATTTAATATCTAACTTTGACATATGCTCCACAGACCTATTGTAACTGTTAAACGTTAAAAAAAGCTAATGAGGGAAGACTTATTTATAGCTTAGCCTTTGGCGGTAGGAATTTTAGACAATTTCTGAATCAAGCTTTATAACTTTAGAAGTAAAAATTATATTAAAAAAAAAAAAAGAATGAAAGAAAGAAAGGAAAGAAAAAGAAATCCCTGAAGCTAAAGGGTATAAAAAAAGTAAAGAGGAGATCTCTTTTTCTATAAAAGTACTGGCATTTATGTTCCTATTGGTCATCTTTGTCGTTTTAACAGCAGCTCTCATGCTTTACATCTCAGGCCTTTGATGCACCTTACCAACCATAATGAATACATCTTAATGTAACTGTGAAGCAGTAAGATAGTGCCCTCAAACTTAGGATGAGAAAATGAAACATACATACAAAAAGGATTTATGACCCAGTTGTTGAGCATACTGAGCCATTGAATCAGACTGATCAGACTGTAAGTAATTTTTAAATCACCTGAAACCAAGTGGTTAGACCAGCTCAGTGACCCTAATTGGATCCTAGGAGAAAGACATCCCCAGGAAGCCATAATGTTGTTTATTTTAGTAACTGCTAACATAATGAAAGGGAATACTGCCCCATTTAAGAACCTTGCACTCATTCACCTTCTGGAAAATGTCTTATATGTAAAGCAGTACTTTCTTAAGGAACGCTGATTCGAGAGGAAAAAAAATAATAAGTTAATCCTGTGATGCCCATAGGGCATTTCTGTAGGAAACAGAAATCAAAAGGGTCAATGCTATTTTTCCATTTAATTACATTTTTTATGCATTGCAGGTTTTTAGAGCCACTGTGTGGTGTGACAAAAGAGGTGCCTGATAAATGCATATAGCTACGCTCTGCTTCCTTTCCACTACTTGAATGACACAAATGGAGCAAATGCTCTTCCCCCTGTATTTTAAGAACTTGGGGACACACTGCTTACTCTGTTCATATGCTGTAAAGAAACACGGACACTGAAAATTCTTTATAAATGAAAACAAGTGATTCTCCCTCCACAAATGATGGCTTAATTGAAAGCTATACAGAAACGAAATGTACTAAGGTTCAGTTTCTGACAGTCTATGTTAACACAGTTTCTTCCTTGTGGTCCAAAAAGACAGCATTTGTCACTATAAAAACTGTAATCCCTGCTGGACAGCCTGGTTCAAAAATAGCAAACCATCTCTTTATTTCATGCTATTTACGCCGGGCTGATTTATCCTATTCGTGGGCTTATGCACTAAGTTTAATCCACAGAATTCTCAAAACAAACAGTCCATAATAATCACATGCAATGCAGATATTTTTTTTCAAGTGCAATGGAAGAGATTATTCTAAACCTTACATTCTTCCCATGAAACACTGCAGAAGTCAGATAACGTGTTCTGACACCAAAAAGATCAGACTCTGGAAACATCAAGATGTAGTTTCAAGAGGACCATAATGTATATTCGTTCAAGGAAAGAGATGAGGGAAGGAACACAATAATACCTAAAGGTGGCAAGTCCATGTTAAATTCAAGATTTTCCAACAACAGTTTAAACTATCAACATCTCCAGGCAATGGGACACCACAGAACAGTGGCCTTCAGGAGTGGAGAGGAAGCATTATTGAAGGACCACCTTGTCTGGACAGAATTCATATTGGAAGCCAACAATTTATTCACAGTCTTCAGAAGTTCTTTCCTTCCAGTGCAAATAATATCTGTTTTTTGTTTATTTGTTTTGCTGTTTTTTGTTTGTTTGTTTTGTAGAAGATGGGGAGGGCTGTTTTGTTTTGTTATTGTGCATTGAAGGATTCCATAGGTTTGGAATTTCTGACTTTCAGGTACTTAATCATTTTCTCTAAGATATACTTATCTTGGTTACTTTTGAAACAATCAGTCCAACACTTTATAGGGTCTGTGGCTGTAAGACAGAGGGAAGTAAAAAAAAGAAGGATTTGTCCATGGGAATCTGTGTGACTATATTGCAGGGAATGAGGTATTGTTCCATGCCAGGGGAAGATAGAGTTTTCACTATACATTCAAAAATCTTAAGTTCAAGTTGTGTCTTATAGGCAGTAATACATTCCACAATTTCAAGATCAGAGAACACTTGATTAAGATAATCACATTAAATTAGCTTCAGCTGGTTGTCACTTACAGATCTAAATTCTTATAGTTTGCTAAATGGGTAAACTGGTGCTTCCTTCCTAAAAGCCTGTCTACGCTGCATCACACTTTGGCTATGTGGCATCCAGGTATCACTAACTGGCTGCATCCAGGTATCACTAACTGGCTGGTGAGTACTAATAACTGTTGAACTTTCTGCTTATTGTGGGCTGCAATACCCACTGGGCAAAATAACTAGGCTCACACAATTACAACAAATACTATATAGAGTTGTACGAGCATTTACTTCAATACCAACATCTACAGAAGGTCTAGGCACACCTTTGACTTGTACAACATAGCTATACCTAAAAATTATGTTACTACAAGATGAGTAGCATTTTCAGATTTTCAGGTGTTAGATCAAGGTCAGACCTAGTGATGTGTGCTATCAAAATGTCTGCAGGGCTCTTCTCAACACAAGGCTTTTATGTGCAAAAAATTATAAGAAAAGTAATCCTTATCCTACCAGTTAACCACACTAAAATCTGCATTCCCAAATGGGTATATTTTGTGTGTTTATAACCTTCCATTATATCTTAGCCAATTTATTTGCTTTAGACAGACTTAATCCTCCTAGTTAAAGAAAAGCAGTAATGATGGCTGCACATTACAGTCAGAGATCTAATTAGTCCTGCCAAAATGTAGTGAATTCACATGTATACTTTTGATAAAAATTACCAAGATACATATTGAGACATCTACCTCAATACATACAACTTTTTTCTGGTCTTCTCAATATTGTTACTCAGTGCCCCAGATATTTTAATTTCTGAAATATTAAGGACCTTCATTCCACTACTTAGAGTCCATACATTTAGAAATGTAGTGACAGAGAAGCAGTATTGGCTCTGCAGTTCCAGATGCAGCTTTACCCCTATTTTATCACCCTGGCAGACAGAATTAGATAGCGTATTCCATGAAATCCAAGAATGTACACAAACAATGTAGCTGCACGAAGCCTTCTCCCTGAAAGACAGGTGATTATTGCCAACAGATATAACTGTCAGTCAGAGTGTATTTGGAAAAAATATATTGTACACAGATGGGAGCTGAAGAGTTGTGTTTCTGCTGAGATTCTGGTCATGTATTTTAAAAGCAGTCCAGGTGGTTTGGGTTTTGTCTTTTTTTCTTTAGCATTGGCACACACATCTTTTCCCACTGTTGCAGATGCTCCGTGCAACTGTTCAATTGTGCATACAGGTCTTCTGCTGGCATGGTCTCAGAATATTCTGGAACATCCACACAAATAAGGATACTCTAAACATTGAACCCATCTTCCAAGCAACACCAGAGTCAAGAATTAAGAGTCTTTAAGCTTTTTGTCTGCTTTCATTGTGTCCTTTATGATCTGGGGTGTCAGACACATTAGGATCTTATATCTCTTAACAGAAAGGACTATTAAATAAACCACATACACAGTCTCTGGCTCTGGAAGTCACAAATCTCAGAAGCCTGTGTGAGTCTGCAGGGGAAGTATGTTTGTCTACTAACCATGGAAGATGAACTTTGACCTGGTAAGGCTTTTCTTAGGTGTCTGCAATTTGCTAGATTTCTTGGCAATACATTTCTATACTTCTTCATAGTATAAATACAGAAAAAGAAGAAAAAAAAAAGACCATCTGTCAAAAAAAAATAAAAATAATACAATTTGAGAAGACAAGAATAAAAGAAAAAGAAAAAATGAAAAAAGAGAGAAAGACTGAGAGTTAAAGCAACTCTCTGAAGACTATGGAACCTGATAGTAACAGAAGCTGGAAAGAGGTCTTCAATTCGCAAATCATAATCAAGATCACCTACCCAAAAGTCATCATTAAAAAAAAAATTAAAAAAAAAAGTCAAAATCCCACAGCCTAAATTTATTAAGAGTAATATACTAGTCTATTCTGAAAACTAGTTTTTAAAATGGCATTTTAAAGCTCCGTACTAATTATGAACTAATTCTCAGTTCAAGTATGTTCAATTATTTCTTTACTCTTCATTGGCCAAATCTGTGCAGCTCAGTATTGACCTTGTCTATAGAACTGGATGTTCATTAACCTTTCTGTGCCGGTGCATGAACCACATCACTCTGTGCACCTGCACAATGCCTGCTATATCACAGTGCTCTAGCTCTTGACTGAAAGACTGGCTCTATCTTCAACACATAGAGTTCTATCTTCCTTCACTGGTTCTTCTCCTTCCCTTCCCTTCCAGAGGCCCAGTCAAACACAATAGGCTAAACTCCCAAGAACAACTAGAGTACTGGTGTCTGTACCCATTCTGCAACAGAACCCTGTTTTGGCTTGGCAACTTTATTCATTTATTATTTTTTTTTGGCAACAGCTGTCCTTAGCACTGACAGATGACATGCTTGCAGAAAGAAAATCAACAAGTGCAAAATGTTTGGTGCAGCAGTCCAACAACTTACAGCCCATCAGTACAAATTCACTAGCAAATATGAGAGCCACATGGATTTGTGGACCTCAGGGATGAAATTACAATTATTAATAACGTTTATTGCTTTTTCCCAGTGTCTTAGAGCTCCTGATATTCAGTTCCTGATATAAAGGACAGAGTGCATCTATGCTCTTCTTAATTCTATCTCCAACTTTAATTGGCCCTATTTATATTCTTATATAATGTACATTTTATGATTTATATTGCTGAAAAAAATAAAAAGTGACCAAAATCATTATCAGAATCTATCTCCTTCCTGACTCTTCAGTTGTTTCTTTGTCTGCCTATCATAATTTAAGCTCGCCCAGCTGTGCATCTGTATTGTCAACATTTCTAGATGTGTTCCCTTTATCCCAGTGTATTGTAACAGTGAAGTGGAGAACTATAGTCTAAAAATACAAGAAAAGCAAGGTCTAAAAATACAAGAAAAGCATATATAGGAAAAGGCAGTTAGTTCATTTGCTAGAGTTCAAAAACAAAACAAAAATATCACCACCTGAACAGGCAAAAAATAGCTTTGGCACAGTCTCTGCAGACCTGAAGCAAAGTGTGTGACCAAAAACTTGCACATCTTACCAACTCTCCCAGGTAACTTAATAAAATATATATGTCTCTCTAAATCTGGCCTAGAGGAACAGCACACGTATGACAAGGATTTGAAGACTGCCTGCTCCTGCTCAGAGAAAGGTTCCTGAATATACAAAGATCTATCCACAATGCTTAACAACTGTTCCATTAGAGACAAAGTTACTTGGTTTTATTTAGTTCTGGGCAGGTCTTCTGCTAAATTCAATTTTTTGTGTGCCTAGAAATACACATTAGAGGAAATCGCCAGGTCTTTTCTCTCAATAAATGTGATATAAGACCCATGTTGATAGAATAATTTTGTTTACTTAATAGAATTGTGTAATTTAAAAAGAGATGCAAGACCATATGTGAAGTAGGACAAAGAGCTGTTTCAATGAAAAATGTATTTAATTTTTTTCATCTCTTTTTTTTTTTTAAATCTTATCACCTGACAAATATCAATATCATAACTGAATCTGTGTTGGTTTATCCTCCTGTTACACACCTGCTGAAAGGTTTGCTCTCTGTGATTAATGTCTTGTGAGCTGAATAAATAGTTACTTTGTTGATCGACTCTGAAAATTTTGCCGATTTTTAAGGCACAGGAAGGTGGGCAATCTCTGCAAATTATCATATTAATAGAAGGAAAGATTTAAAAGATACACACATAGGAGGAGTATTTTTAATAAGCATATACTGAACTTACTGAAATGTGATAATCCTTCACATTACACATATTTAAGAGTCTTCAATTCTGCCTTAAAGCTCAGGCCTGTTACAAGCAGGCTTTAGAAACTTCCAACCAGTCCCTAAGCACATCATTAGAGGCTACAACGACACCTCACTGGGCACTGTGCTTTAGCTTTTCTCCTCTTCAGAAACTTAAATGTGGCTGTATCCACATTGTCTACAGGGAAAGAGTTGGAGCATAAAGCAATCTTTTTCCCCTTCAGTCCTCTCCTGCACTGTGCCAACATGTTACTGCCTGGAGAGACAGTTGGAACACTTCAGCCTAAAGTCAGAGTGTCAGCCAACAAGTAAGCAATCAGAAACCGGGCACAAGGAATAGTTCAAACTCTGTGCCAACAAGACAATATAGAGCTACCATAATAAATACTATTTCCTTCAAGTTGCAGACGTGCCTTTTGACCCAATGTCTTTCTAAATATTCACTACAATATTGGGCCTTAATGTCTAACAAAACTAAAGTCTTTGCACTTCCAATGAGTAATTCTCTTTGATTCCTAGAATAACACTTCATATCCCTCTAGGAGCCAAAGTTTTCCCTTGATTACACAAGGTTGTGTAATCTGATAAGGTCACTTCCAACTTACAAAACAAGCAACAGTCTCAGCTGGAGAGTGGTAGTTCTGTGCTGTTCCATCGACACCTGACCAGTTTACCCATCACTTCTCAGGTTCTAAGCTAAATATGGGTAATGGTCATGAAAATACATCATGAATTTGGGTTTTGCTTTTGATGTTACTGCTCTTTTTTCCCCTCCACTGTCCTCTGGTAAGGGATCAGAAGTAGTTTCTCAGAATAATAACATAACATAACATAAAATATCAAGAAAACGCATTACTGATTACATTCTAGATCTCTATTTCAGATACCTAAGGTCCAAAAAATAGTAAAACACAAGGGCCATAATTCAGTCAGAGCTAACTAGCATAGCTCTGTTAGTTATTCCAATTAATACTCTGAGTTATTTCAATTAATACTTGCTGAGAATACAGCATCAGGCCATTATTTTATATATATATATAGAGAGAGACATATATATATATATTTATATTTATGTATATATATGTATCAAAAAAAGAGGAAACAATGCCAATCAGTTCTCTGGGATCCAGCAACCAAGTATGCTGAAAATACGGGATTTGCTTAGTAACAACTACAGTGGATTTATGATAAAAACTCTTCCTGACTGACATGCTAGAGAGTTCTTCCAAATCATTACAGAAAACAAGTGAAATGCATTTAGCATTGTCCACAGTACTTAGCCATCTGAAAACCTTACAGGAAGATCCTTCATCAGAAATGACTAAGTCAGATGTCATAGTGGTTAAACAAACAACCCTAGGAGGAGGAAAACAGTCATACATTCATCTGCAAAGTTTAATTCATTTGAAGAAGATCCCTAGGAAGAATTTTAACAATTTATCTGCAATATCCAGAAAAGTAATTTTGCTACGTATATGAAATGGGAAGCAGGGTACAACAGCAATACTTTCCTAAACTGTGCATAATTTCAGCTCTCCCCATTTATGTCACTTTAATCATGTTACCAGAAAACACCTTAGGGTCTGAAGCGTGGCTTTTTCTTAGTCAGTCAAGCACAAGAAGAAGGCCTCACTCGCACTTTGCTTGCCAGATTTCAGATCTCCCATAGCTCCTCGTTTCCAAATACTGTAACCCACAAACTGCTTTAAGGAGCTTAGCTGTTGAGGAGTAAATTCATCTATTCAAATGGAGAAGTATCTTGACAGCCACACAGTTAAAGGGGTAACAGTTTACAACTGGACTCCAGATGAGTCATTCAAAGCCATAATTCCTCTTTAACTGCTCTTCTTCATGAACATACAAAGCAGTTCCAGGTCCTAAGATGATATCAAATAAAAGAGCAAGTGCAAATCATGAACGAATGTAAAAGATCAAGCATAGGGAGGAAGGGTAGGAAATGGTCACACATAAAAGGCTGGGACATGAACAAAGCATGTTTATTTTCCAACAAAAACAAATATACTTTTAGTGTAAGTCATGCTCTCTCTGAAATTATATTTTTGTAACAGCGTGGTAAAACACATGTCCTGTCAGAGCAAACGCACATACTAATTGTCATTCTGCCTGTCTGGTTTGTTTCATGAAAACTATAAAACAGCAAAAAAGTCACACCTAATGCTAACAGGTAATGATCATTAATTCACAGCATTACCACGAGAGGCTGTCCAATCTATCAATAGTGTCTTTGAAAAATCCGGACCCTTCAAATTTCAATTCCTGCATATTTTAATCTACTTATGAAGCACGTTTTAGTTCTTTATGAGACATAGACTAATAAGCACTATGAATACTTATGGTAACACAGGCAGAAAAGAGAATAACTCACAGGAAAGTGGCACAGATTTGAATCATATTTTCCTTCTCCCACTTGAGTATTTAGAATGAATTGTGGTAACTTACTAAGGTGGCCTTAGATTTTCAGATTCCACCATTAAAACATTTTCTTAAACTGAGGATTATTGCATTGATAAAAATTTGTTCCAGTTTGTTTAAATATAAGCTCAGGAAAGTGTTTCTATAGTTTGAATCTGCAACAATGACTAGGTAAAAACTGCTGGTGTTGGCACCACTCCAGTGTCTGAGATTGTCACAAGAGTGTCAACTTCACCTCAGTTGTCTACAGTATTAAATGTACACGTCAAACCTAATTATTTCTTTCTAAATAACACCCCTAATCCATTCATATCACTAAAGATGAAATCCAGATCACCATTTTTCATCCTGACCTTTGCTCCATCTTACTCTCTCATTTTGATACATGCCCTTTGACTATTTTCAATGCATTCACTTTTTAACAACTAAATTAATCTGCTTGGCAGTGCTACCATGCCAGCAAGAGACTGCTCTCTTTTCCAGTCTATCATCAATTCCTGATCCAAAGAGAAGTTTTGTACTGAATGTGCTTTGTAGGTTATAGTACAGCATAGCCTGTGGTATGAATATGTGTTCTTCAGTGATTTCCATCTCTATTCAAGCCAGCTGTCATCATCTATTAGTCAAATTTCCCTTCAAACTCTCACAGTTTCTCTCTTCCTCTAAGTACGAGGTGAATTCACTAGAAAAAAGAGCAAAATGAGCATCCCTCTTCAAATTAATGTTTTGATGCCACCTTTCTGTTGATGCCAATAAGCCTGAGAATTCCCTTCTCCAGAGGGCCTGGGAGCCAGGCTTTTTGCCCATGGGCCAAAAGGTGTGCCATATCCAGTGCTGAACATCTGCGGGCATATGCAAGAGACACACTCAAGATGCATTAAATGGCGTCTTCATGCATGCATATATGACTCGTGCGGGCAAGCATTAGCCCGTGTGTACACATGCAATAGATGCAGTGTGCATATTACGTGTGCATCCACCGTGCATGCACAGAAACAACACTCCAGTCCCTTGGCTTTTTTAAAGAAGTTCTCAGCAGCTGTTTTATTACTACAGCTGTTTACTGTACAAAAGAGTATTATTTCATTGTTAACTTCTTCCCTACTCTGTTCCCTTTCTTTCTTCCATCCACCTGTCATCACTATCATCGTCATCATATATTTTCAACCTGTGCATTCTGGAGCTGGAAACACCTTGTGCTTTCCAAACCTGAACTCTCCTGTTTGTCATATGTTACAAGTACCAAAATGCTGAATCTGAAGGTTGTGTTCTACTACTGAGTACATTTTTTTAATTTTTAAACTACAATACATAATTACATAATGTCTTACTGACAATATTAATCAAATAAATAAAGTTTGATGTGCAGGCTAGATGCTTACTGCTCTGTAAATTGGCATTTAGTCATTTGAATGAAAAAGAGCAAAGACGTATATTTCTATCCATATATCCTAGCATTCCCTGCACTTTACAATCATTTCAAAACATAAGGAGGCGGTTCTGGGCTTTATGCCAGCTGAAACAATTGGCATTAAACCTCATAAAGTGAAGCGCACATTTTCAGTGTTTGAGGTGTTTGTTCACTGCTGACAGTGAATTGTAGTAACAGCAGAAATAAATACAAAAAATATGACTCCATCCCACTACTGCTTTACATAATCACATTGGCAATTTTGGAAGTTTTCTTTATGATCACCCTTATTATTCATGAGTTGAAACACGCCGCAGGCAGAACTGTATTTATCTCTGTCATATATTTCACTAGACAAGTAGTAAAAAAAAAAAAAAAAAAAAAAAAAAGACATTCCAAGCACAGAGTAAATAGCTTCAGTTGGATGAAGAAATGAAAAACTGCTGTGCTACTTTGGAGCAGATTTCATCAAAGTATTATTGGTGATTTGCAGTAAAAACAGATTGACAGCGTGCAGTCAATTTATATTATCTGAATATTATCTACACTTTGCAACATTTCCCCATTTTTCTCCTTCATTTTCTTTGCTCTGTAGTAGGCATGTGTGTGATCCCGTACTGACATGGGGAGGGGAACACAGGGCACTTGCGGCCTTGCTCCTCTTGCTCTCTTGGAACAGAAAGGCTGAGTTGCAAGGTCATAGAAGGCAATAAGGTGCCAACAACCATCTCCAGGGTATCACTCATGATACCTAAATTTTCAGAAAGTGTACTGTATCAAGACTGTGTTAGGGACAACATTTTCAACTCTTTCTGATGGTCCTTGCATCTAAAATGACTGGTTAAAAGTTGTTAATCAGAACTATGAAATGATTCTGCAAGGAAGACAGAGCTCTAATTTCTTGCACACCTCTTCCATCACAATCCCTACCCCTTCACCCCCGAAAAAAAATGAACTGTTGATCTAAATTATTAGAATAAATATGCAAGAGAAGTAAAAAGGCTAATGAATGGCATGCATCATCATCATCAGTCTTTTAAATTTTCAGTTCTCTTACATAATTTTACTCTTTCAAAAAATAAACTTATCTAGTTTTACTTACAGCCACCATCAGCTGCTTCTTTGGTATCTTGTATGATTTATTAAATCTTATTTCAATAAAATACAGTGTCCATAATTCTAGAGTTCCTATGTCCTGTCTTTCATAATTTTTATTTTTTACTTTTTTGAACTAAATATTCCACCTATTTTAGTCAACAAATTTTAGTTCTTGACATATTTGATCATTTAATATTTTTCTTTTCCTACTGGTATCGCTTACCCTATTTTTATATAATTTAATTGTGTTCTATTCCTTTCTTTAAAGCATTGTACAATACATCAGACTTCTACCTGCACGACATAAAGTAGATGAAGGAAAGGGAGTCAAAAGAAAGGTTTTTTTCTGGCAGTTGTTTGAAGATCTGGGCCCATGCCTTCATAGTTGCTTTCAGTAAGAGATAGGTACCCTAATACCTTGCTAGCTCCCTAGGGAAGAGGTGCAGCCTGATAGCATATCACTTCTATGATAGACCATCTTCAATTACTTGAATCATGTATCAAAATATACGATAAAATCTGCTATTACCTCCACTTTGATCCAGTGGCCTCATTCAGAATTTCTTTCTCTAACGTCTGCTTTTTGGAGGGAAAAAAGGACACAGGTAGGATTAATAAGTACAAACTGCTTGCACCATTAAGACTTTCATTGCACAAATAGTTACACTCTTGAGACCTTTGAATAACACCAATTGGTTTCAGAGGGATTACTAGCACACATAAGGCTGAATACAAGCATAATGCAAGTGGTTTGTAGAATCAGTGACTAATTCACACTAATTAAAACTTGACCCAGATCTGCGGTATCTAGGTCAAATGAAATAATTGCTATCTGAAGGCTATCCATTGACTTGTGCAAGCCTGTAGTGTCATGGTACTGACTTGCAATATAGATGCTTATGCACTCAGTAATAAAGTCTGACTGAACCTCCTGCAGTAAAATCTGACACGAACAGCTAAAAACCACATATTCTTTAACATGCCGTGTATTTAAACAGAGAAACCAACCAGTTAATACCTAACTGGGAATTCAAGAACAGGAGCCATAGCATACTTGAGGACCTGGTCAGGGTTCAGACAAAACTTTTGCCTAATTTTAGCATGCTACGTATAGCCATGATTCAAGTCCAGAGTCAAACAAAGCTCTTGGTGGGGAATCACTGCCTATCACAGAGATAAAGCAGCTGATCAAAAGCATCTCCCGGCAGCCCCTGCTCACTGCTTCTACTGAGCTCCAAATTCAGTAAAAAGCCTTGCTTTTCTCAGAAACAAAATCCTCCCACTACTACAGAACATCAAGACATGTAAGTACTGTGATATATTTATGAATATACATGGCCTCACTGATTTCAACTAGCACTGCAACAAGTAAGCCTGGCCTTGTTGATTATAAGATTAATTTATAAAGGTGATGTATAATTCGACAGGTCCAGGTCCAGGGCACAAATGGACATCATTCATTCAACTAAGTCTCATGATCACAAAGCTGATGATATTCACTTTTGTAACTATGCTTTTGCATATATAATTGGAGAATAAAAAAGAAGTTGAAGGAAATACCTTGAGAATGGAATAATTTAGGTAGCATGGTATGTTCAGTAAACATACCAAGAAAATAAATTTTGCAGTTAATAAGGTTATTTCTTTGCAGTCTGCTTATCTAAAATATACAAAGAAAATTAAATAGAATTGCATTACTTGCTCCCACTGTCCTATCAGCAAACATACTCACCAAGCCAACCTATTTACTTTGAAATGCCTTGGCTGAGAACACCTGCTGTGCTGCACAAGAATTGCACTTCCTACACACTTCGGAGAAGCTTTTCATTATCAATCAAACTGATTCAACACAAATATTGTCATAAACACTTTCTAAACAATTGCTGGTAATGCTGTCAAACATATTTCTTGTCATAAACTGAACTTTTTATCATCATAAAATATATTATTAACACAGTATCCATACAACAATGAAATATACTAGTTAACCTGTATAATGGCTTTCACAATTAGTTAACTGTATGCATGTCCTTATATCCCAGAGCTGGCCTTGTTTCTAACAGATCGGGTTACTAAGAAACAGATCAAATACTGGAATGTTAATCAATTTTCTGATATTATTGTCTACTGTATATGTATTTCCCCTGTAGCCAGATTATAAGCATTTTGGAAAGACACATGCCAAAATTTCCAAGCCCAAAACAAAACTTTTTTTTTTTTTTTAATTTTCATTCTCTGACTTCTTACTTCTATTTTGCACTTTTATATACACTTGTTAAACTGCTTATTTTATTTTTAAATAAGAATGGATATGTTCCAGAAAGCTAAAAAGACCATCCCAGCAACATGTCCTAAGGAAAACACAAATGTATTAACATGGATTTATCATCACTGGCTTTTACATGAATCTCAGGCTAATCTCCTTTTCCTAGGACATCTTGTATGAAATGATGACTTCAACAGGAAGTTGGACACAATCCACTGTCTCTGTCTCAGTCTTATTTGATCTTTTTTTCCTATCAAGAATTCTCAGGTACTTAGTCCTCCCCAAGTAACTTTTCATTTTGACATTAAAGCAGTGAAAAGGGACCACTTCCTAATAGAAAACAGAGTTCTTATTTTCTTCTATCCAAGCTCAATACAATATGTCTGCAGAACAAAATGCAATGTGTTGAAAAGGTTGTTGCTGCTAATATTTATGATCAGATCGGCCTTCTTTTTCCATTTATAAATGATTTGCTAGAGGATCATAATTTCTCCATATATATATTATTAAATATCCCAAGGAGTGTTCAGGCCAGAATTGATTTCAAGCAGCTCTTTCTGAGTGTTACTGCTGGTTTGTCATTCATCATCAAAATTGCATGAAATTGTGCTGTTCCATGGGAAGACAACAATTTAAATTAGAAGAAAATGAAAATTAATAGCAGAAATGATTCCTTGTATTCCCAATAGACATTAATATTTGGATTAATAATTCCCAATAAAAAATGCATGAAACTTCATTATCTGTGAAGAAGCTAAGGTTAATTGCAAACTCTGCTACTGGTTCCCATTTAGTAGAGACAGTTACTCTCCCTCTGGGCCTCGTCATTGGGGATTTTGGTTAGAATCTGCATACGGTAGTGAAGTTATATTGGCCAATATGTAAATAGCAGCTTGGGAGTTAGCACTTTCATAATCCTTTCCATTTGGAATGACTGTAGGTCTGTAACACTTCTCTTGCACATAATCATTTCTACCAAACAACAATAAAAACTACTAAGTTTTGAAAAATGTTGTCATTTTTATCCTTCAGACTGCAACTGCTACAGAAACAGAAATACCATTCCTACACTATACAAGCATACAGTATGTATAAGAAAAGAGGTCTGTTTGAAGTATTTTAAAAACTCCATGGCTTAACATAATCGATCAACTGACAAATTAACATTGTCTTTAGTCTCACATAATCACAAGGTCAACTTTGGGATGCTCAACTGAAAACTAAAAAATTAAATAAAAAATAACTACATGCTTTTCTATGGGAGACTTCATTGTATATCTGTCCTGTAATTGAAGCACGATCTTATAAGAAATGATCCTGTATCATTATAGAACTCAGAAAGTTGTTATTCTCTTAAAAGTAACATTTATCTCTGATAGCAACATTTGTGAGTACATTTTGGGCTGAATATTATGTGTCATGTCTAAAGAAACCCTCAATTATTTGGAAATTAACTAATAATACTGCTAAATCCTTTGGCAAGTATGTAAAGCATGCCTTCCAGGTGTGGCTGGCAAATATCCAGATCCCTCTCTCTTCTCAAAGGAATACAAAATGATTTATACTTCCTAGCTTTTCCATGGATGCTCAATGTTTTGATACGTCACTGGCACAGGAGCTGAATCATGTACTCTTCTATTGTCTAATTAATTCTACATCACGTAAATTGACACATGATTCCTGAACTGTGAAAGATGGACTGTGAAAATGTATTTCATCTCTAAAATCAGATCAGATATTTTCAATCGATTTTGACTCGTGATTCTGACTCCCTTTCAGCCCGTAAATACATGTAATATAAAAACCATCACACATGTATAACTGTTAAGAGATGTCACATTTTCCCTTTCTTTTAATTTGAAATCACATCAGATCTAGTACAAGAAAGAGTTTTGCACCACTGCAATTATACAATTCAGAAGGTTTTATGAAAAAGAGCAAGTAACATCCACTGCCAGTGGTTCTCTACACCATTCCCTACTGTGGAATCCTTCTAGTTTTCTAGTTTTCTAGAATCCTTCTAGAAGATTTTCAGAGCCTGTTCAGTAACGCTTTCTTTAAAACAGAAAACAAAGCAAAAAACCTGCACTGGCTTCTGAAACTTCTCTGAAAACATGTGAAGTATGAACAATTTCAACAAGCTCTTTGCTACTTTTCTAGAAGCCACTTATTAGAGCAGAACTCTTAAAGATAGAGCAGGAAATAATACATACCAACCTGCAGCTTGAAACATTTGAAAAGTTATCGGATTCAATAAAATACAAAACAATTTCCTTTTGAAAAACATAACTAAGGAAACCAAAGTTTGAAATAGCTCTCTAAACTGAGTGCTCTTTTGTCAGAGCTTTAAACGAATTAGTTGACCAGATTCCTGCTGAGGAACTGACTTCGACTTGCACTTTACAGATTTCTGACCCTGCCTGCACTTATTCACTCACCTCAGGAACTGCTGAGGAGCTGACAAAAAGAGGCATAATATTAAAAACCACTGCAATGGCAATAAATGCATTTCAGAGACAGTTTATACACCCATATAATTTAAAATATTAATTTATATAATTTTTATCATCTCTACTCTCAGGAACAAACATTAAATGGCAGATGTAGGAATTAATGTTACCTATTTACATGTAAAGTCAATACAGTGATGAAAACTATTCCAGCACCAGCTTGAGAAAAAGAACACAATGCAATGTGTCTCAATTCCAACCTAGAGAAAGTAAGCCTAGTTCTGAATTCCATGCATCTGAGCCATGACAACAAAACACAATAGACCTTTACTGGCTGACAAGATAATCTTGCTCTATACCCATGTGCTGACACTGGTATCAGAGAAAACTATTCCTAACTGGGAGGATCACCTTGTGAGGCAGTTGAAACACGCAGTTTCTTCTCCATCCAGATGACCTTTAGAGGTTAAGGGTCCTTTGGAGTCACTGCCAGTTACTGATGTTAACATCTTCTGTAACACCTGCTCATGTACTCAAGGAATACACTGGACTATTGTGCTTGTTCTCTGACAGTCTCCTCTGCTGACAGTAGCTATCCCCATAGCACAATTAGTACAACACAAATATCTAAGTGCTTATGGCCAGGTTGGATGGGACTTTGAGCAACCTGGTTTGCTAACAATTGCAAACCGCATGAAAGGTGTTTTAGACTGTTATATTACAAACCACAGTGACATTCTCACCATGTGTGGGAGTATGTGCACTCTGCTGGATACAAGAACCCCTCCAAACCCTCTCCTGCAGCCAAATTTACCAACCAATGGACTTCTCCATTCTTCTGACATAAGTATATGGTTTTGTGGAAGTACCTCTGTCCGTCTGAAGATGGTATCAGAGAGATGGGTACTTCTGCATCATGTCAAATATGCAGTGTAAAAGTAAAGTGAAAAATCCGATTTCATTCACAATGCTCTACTGCTGTAATTGTCATGGTTGTCATGGTCAAAGTATGCAAGCAGGACAATGTTTGTAAAAAGTTACTTTTATCTCTAAACTTCGCCAAAGAAAATCACCATTCATTCCAGAGTAGTAGCTCTGCAAGCTCACAACTATTCATTCAATATCCACAATCCTCCATGTCAGATTTTAAAATCTAGTTTTGATTCCTTGTGGAACTTCTGAAAATCATGCCGTTATAAGGAACAACTGAGAAATAATAAAATGGTGTCATACATACTGTTAATGAAGCTGAAAATGGAAGAGAACAGCCACCACAGGATCCTTGACTGTGATCCAAAAGTACATTATTTTGCCCTCATTACCCTCTGGTGAAAAAGATTTTGTCAGTCTTTCCATTGACCAAAATAAGTGTTAGGTCAGATTCGGAATCTGCCTGCTTGAGTACCAGTTATGCCTCACAGAAAGCACGTACCTAGAGGGGATTTAACAGATTAACTATATACTTTTTCACAACACTTTGTAGACAGAAAATGAAAAAAAAAAAACTTGTATACCAATGCCGATTCTTGTTGCATTTTTCCTGATTGAGTAAAAATAAATGGTGCATTACTGCTCTGAATCAGAGTGAGGATTTAAGGTAATTAACACATCACACTGCAGCTCCTTAACTATTTAGGGGGAAAAAATAATAAAAATAAAAAAATGTATCTCTTTTTAGGCTCTTCTGTTGTAAATGTTCTGCTTTCATGACATTTACTATGACAGACAGATGTTCACACTGTAGCCTGTAATTATGCCACCTGTAAAGCTGGCAGAACAGAAACCAGAACCAAGGTGCCTCATTACCAACAAAAGTACTCTAAGTAGTCAGCTACTGGCTCATTTCAGCTAACTTGGACTCTTTCATTTTAATTTGATGTCTTCAAAAGTATCACAAATGTTATGGCAGGACTGTCTCAAATTTAGATAAAAGTAGTGGCAGTACTGATTTTATCAAAGAATCAAAGATCCAAGAGTATGCCTTGCAAAACACTTTAAAGGATAGGGAGTAAGATCAGCAACATGCACACACAGTATTGAAGAAGATGGTGCTGTCAGGCTAGTTTGCCATGAAGCTCAGGATGGAAAATAGTAGGAAACGGAGATTAACATATCAGACTAATATAATATATGCAAGAAGAAAGAAGGAAGAGGTTTTTCCAAGCAACTCAGAAGCTGAGCTATGCCACAGAGAAATGAAGACCATCTGGTTGTCCAGTGCTATGTGTTGACTGAAAATAAAGGATTCAGAAAGAGAGATGAGGTAACTTCCCTGCTCAGAGAAAGTAAGGAACAATATATATTTTACGTAACTACAGTAGAGAGCTTGGGTAGTTAATATACTCCATCAGGTTTTAGAGAGAGAGACAGACAGATAGAAAAAACTTTCCTAGAGAAAGAGAACTTGAGAAGTAAAGCACTGTAACTCTAAAAAGCAAAGATCCAGCAATTTTTTTTTCTTTACATTCATGAGGCAAAATGCAAGTTTGGATGAATGAAGGATACTGTTTTTATTAGCAGTGCATCTCTGTACCTCAGCTTTATCAAGACATTTGGTTGAAGAAACAAGTATGTTAAAAAAGAAGGAATTAAGATATATCATGAAGCAATGACTGATTTTTAAAACATTTCCTGATTTTCTATGTATATATGTGTTTACATGCATTCAGAGTAGTGTAATCCTTCTGAAAGTACTCTCCTCCAGCCCAGAGCTGTTAAAATTGCTACTGTAATGGAGATGATTGTTTCCTGCACATGCCTATTTTGCATCTACGTGTATAGCTATATATACAGAAGAATTCTGCTAAAATCCTTGCCACATAAATAAAGATGAATGTCAGAGCAACGTACAAACTGTCTGAGCTATTAAAAACTGCCCAATATACCTGCAGAGAAAGAAAGAAAAAAGGTAAGAAATAATTTTTAAAAAGCATTAAGAAAAAAGGTGTTTTTACTGTCTTATTTTCTCCTTCCTGTTGCACAACTGACGTCTAGATATTTATCACTTTAATTCTTCTGTATGATACAGTGCTTGATGTAAGTGGGCATCTCTGTTCACTCTCATCACCTAAAGTTTTCATCCTTTCCATACTCTTGCAAAATTACTACGAATGGTCCATAATGCACAGTAAACCTTGCCATTCCTACAGGTGGCCTCTTTTAATATAGCACCAGACATAGCCTGCTTGATATTTGAAAATCCTTTTTTCACAGCTCCTAAGCATCTTTTCACACTCCTTGTTTTTCAGTCTTAATCACTGTAATGTAACTTTGCTAGTGTTACAGGATCAAGGAACAGGTCTCATTAACCACTCCTGTTTTTCTTTTTTTCCCTGAAGAAAGACATGCTCTAATTAACTACTCATCTTAGCTATTCTCAAGACATTAGATTAGCCCAGACTGTCTGAGTGAAAATTAAACAGGGTGAGATCTGAGCTAAATGGCAACATCAGTCATTCCTGGCATCCTATGCCAGATGTAGGGAGGGAGTGTAAAGTTCTACCGGTCCTATCAGAAATCTTCAGTGCTGTGTACAAACTGCCACGTATTTATGCCCTACCTTATGCCTTTCATTATGCTGAATAGAAAAGTTCAAAGGGATCTTTATACTGCTATGGGAAGGTTTTTGAGGATTCATTCTCCTCAGGTTGGGTAATCCTTAAGGAAATGACAGCTAACACTCTCTAGCCTTTCATCATATCCGTGTAGAATGAGGACGGGTGTTTAGAAGGAAATCCTGACAGCCAGGGATGTCCCACAGTGTCCTTTAATTTGTCCTCAGGCCCTTTTCAGGATTAGAATAGGACATCAATAGTTTTGCATGAAGTGAAGGGAGGATAAAGTCCTATCTGAACAGATATCCAAGAGTCTCACTGAATACATGTACTGCCAGACCTTAGCATTGATTGTCTAGAGCATAGTAGTTGTGGTCAAATAATTAATACCATGTGAGTTGAAAGATGGGCCAGTTCCTATATGTACTCCCTGTCTGTTCTAAAGCAAATTATTTTTTTCTCCTGAAAGTTATGCTGCAATTTAAGTCAGAATACTTGTGGCACCAAGTAATTACTTGGGAACATGAATCAGGAAATACAGATACTCACTTTAGGATGGTTCTTGTTTTCTTCCTAGATCAAAAAAGAAGACGCCAAATTTGACAGAGATGCATTTTCCATCCTGAGAGAACATACTTCCCAGCTGACACCAGAATCCTAAAGGACCACCACAAATATTAGGGATATTGGCTCTGTTACTGCTATTTTGTGCAGTTTAGAGCAACAGCTCTCTAGCAATGACCTTCAGGTTTATATGATAGAAGTAAAAATGCTGGTGATCTGTTTTTATTTACCAACAGAAAGACAAAACCTACAGGAATGAGTTACAAGAGGAGGAACACAAAGAGGAGCAGCAGGAAGAGAAGGAAGAGGTAAAGCGCCTTCATTTTCTCCATTTTCATAGTAAAACATTTGAACCTCCCTGTCAAAAGAAAGGTGCTTTAATGCTTCAGCTTCAAGAGAGTGTCATAGAAATCATAGCACGAAAGTAAAATAACACCATATACACCTACCACAAGTTCATTACATCTCTTGAAATAACTTGTGAGTAATAATACAGAGTTTTAATCTAATGAAATCTAGTATTCTTCAGAAGCATTTTCATGGTTATAAAATAATTCTAAGATAGGCAGTTAATATAGACTGAAAAGTCTATATTAAGAAGATGGTGACAGCAAGAAAGAAAAGGAGAAACTGTTAAGAACCATCTAAACATGATAGCAATATTTATTTAGTCCATCCTAGCAGCAGTCTTTGTTGGCCATGAATTTTTCCTAACCAATTGTTACTCATTTGTAAGATTATTGTAAAACTTGGTAAGAGCCATGTTTGCAATAGTAGTGTTTTTTTTATCTTTCTCTATATAGATATCTAGACCCCCACACTCTATCACCTTGTAAAATCAAGAGACTTTTGAAATATTTTCCGAAGCAAAAGAGGAGGTATAAACTGTTGATTACAGCTACTGTGGGATACACCAAAGACCAACATGCAGACAAACCTGAACTTTTTTTTTTTTTTAAAAAGAACTTTCCTTGAAATTTGTGTTTGAGAAATGTACCAAGGGACATACCAAGAGTTTGAATTATTGGGTGTTTTCCCTATATCTTCTATCGTAAACAGTCTTTCAGTGCCAGTTTCATTGCAAATCTATGGCGGTGTGCAATCTGTGAAGTGATTTTGACAATGTTCACATCCTACTGTGCAGATTCGTAAAACAAATTAGTTATACAAACAAGTTTTAGTGGCACCAGGCAGACTGAACGATCTAATAGCTATCCATCTCTTTCCAAAATACCTATGGATTTCAGAATCACAATGTAATAATATAAATGCTCTTTCATTTTAATAGAATTCATTAACATCTGCTCGTTGCTTAATGTATATTATTGCATAATGAATCATTCAGTCTCATGTGTCAGTAATCCTTTAACTTTTTACTGTGTAATGTAATATTTCATTTCTTAATTTATCTATTAAATGCAAAAAAAAAGACTGCATTTTTATACTTTTTAAATATGTGAATGCAAAGAGATAAGCAAGGGAGACACTGTACAGACCTTCAGTCAATTAAAGTTAGCAGTTAATTTGAATACCTGCTTTTTATAACTTTTATCCTTGGATAACCTTGCCAGAAGATGAGAGTAATGTTTGCATGAATTACCATGAAATTGCCATTCATTCCAGTGGAGTTTTCATGTCCTGATGGTGTCCCAGTTACTGTAAAACAGCATATGCAATTCAGTTGAGATCTCCCTTGTTTTATGCTTACTGTATTGCACTTAATGACTCTTTTCTCCCTCCGGGACATATTTCTCTATATCTTTCACAGCAAAAAGTCATGGTGGCTGGTTGCACAACAGTCAGACAACCCTAATAGCCTTCATTTATTTGTGTTTGTTGTATTTAACATGTATTGCTGGATATTTCAGGTCTTTAAAACAAGAGCTTTCAGTGAAGGCATTTCTTTTTACTATCATTGCCAGACATTCTTGGGCAGAGACATCTCCAGCGTCTCTGCATATCACAGGATAAAAAGCACTGATACACTCCTGCTGGTTGCTGCAGCACCCTAGGGCATACATTTTCCCGAATTACAGAAGTACTGAAGCAATATGACTTTAGGCCCTCAAGAGTTTACAGAAATTGCCATAATTGGCCTCTTATTTGTGTTTGAAAATGCCCTTTTGAATATCACCACTTAAGGCTTAATGAAGACTAGGTATTACATGTAGTACAAATAAACAGACACTCTCCTTTTACTGAGTATTCCTCAAAAAAGCCCAAGCTCAATGTTCTTTTTTGCTGGAGTAGAGTTAGTATTCTTCATAGGGTGGTATGTGATGTGTTTTGAATTCAGGAGAAAAATAATACTGATAACAAACTGCGTAAACACTGCTCTGCAACAACTAAAACATCAGAGTCAAGGACTTCAATGCAGAGGCTGTGGGTGCACGAGGAGCTGGGAGGGGACACAGCCAGGACAGCTGATCCACGCTGACCAAGGGATGTCCCGTACCATCTGGCATCATGCTCAGCAATAAAAGCTGGGAGAGGTGGCCGGGGGGGGCACTGCTCGGGGAGAATCTGGGCATCACTTAGCAGGTGGTGAGCAATTGTGATGTGCATCACTTGTTTTATATACATATATATACATATATATATATATATATATATATAATTATTATGTTCCCTCGCTTTTCTGTCCTATTAAACTTCCTTTTTTTTTTTTTTTTTTCTTTAACCACACTTTTTGTTGGGTAGGTTTTGGTGGTTTTTGTTGTTGTTGTTTTGGTTTGGTTTTTGTTGTTTTGGTTTTGTTTTTTTTTGGTTCTCTCCTCCATCCCACTGGGAGGAAGGGGAGTGAGCAAACAGCTGAGTGATGCTGAGCTGCCTGTCACGTTAAACCACAACACTCAACAAAATCTGCTCCTGTTGGAGATGTTTATAACACAATTTCTGAATACTCATGTTTATCACTCTTCTGTTTTGTCATATCTTTCGGAAAGAGCACAGAACACAACAGAATCCTACCATTAGAAAAAGACTTTTCTCAACCAGGTGTATTGTGTACTATGGGATCTCCTACAGAGGCAACATACTAAAGCAGGGTCTTTGTCAGTCCTAAATTCTGTCTAGAAAAGCAGAGCAAAACAGATTTATTTATTTATTGTTTGTTTGTCTTGAATTAGCTACAGGGTAAAAATGCCAACATTAAACTCCCTGAGGGTAGGCCAGTGGAATTGTCTAGAAACACAGGGCTGGCAAGAACATACTTATATACAGAGGCTGAATACCTCTAGAGTGAAAGTCAGAGGCAGGAAAACACCCCTGAAGGAACTCTGATCAGTCTTTGCTTTTAATCTGTGTTTTCTTCAGGTAAAATATTAGACGTAACCTTGTTAGCTTGTTTTTAAATTCCTACTATCTCCCAGCTACTGCTTGTCCCACTTGCTCATTTTATCTTGTTTTAAGACAATTGTTGGAAGTGGAAATCTGAGTCACTTAAGTTTTGTACAGCATCTAGCACTGGTTGTACTGCTGCAATGCTAATGCTAGGATTTTGTACTAATAATGCCATGTGCTGTAGGTGCTCTACAGCAGCCTAACTCTCACCAGAAATTACACGGATGTATCGCACAGTCTGTAAGCAGTGTATTTGCTGAAATACATATATTTAACTTCAAAGAAAAAAAAAAAAAAAAGAAAATATCCAAACTTGCTCATATTGTAAGACAAAGAATAAGTTAATTAAATATTACTCTTTAGTCTTACTCATTCTTAGCATTCGTAGCTCTGTACTCACAAGAAACCTCCCTTGCTTAACTGCCAATTTCTTCTGACAGTGTAGTGCTCCCTGCTAAAGTATATTAATCATTCCCTAGATGTCATACCTTGTTATTAGAAACTAATAACTAATAACAAACTAGAAAGCTGTATATCACACGAGAAGAGCTGTAGATAAAGATCACTGTAGGATGCTTGCTCCTAACTTTTTTCTTCTCTAATGTTCTCAAACAAGTCCATGAACAGGGTGTTTGCACTTGCTTGCTATTTATTTAATTCATGGCAATAATACTAGCATTACTGTGACCCACGCAGGTGACTTCTGTTTGAGCTGCAGTAGGACCATATCTTAGCACCTTATAAACAGGAGGCCCAGACCTCTCAAAGTTTAACTGCATAGTGCATAGATGAAAAATTCTGATACTGTTACTGGGGTGCACTGCTTTTC
The DNA here is from genome assembly GCF_964035555.1 of Netta rufina. Taxonomy (NCBI): domain Eukaryota; kingdom Metazoa; phylum Chordata; class Aves; order Anseriformes; family Anatidae; genus Netta; species Netta rufina. The sequence goes on along the minus strand of NC_140128.1, from coordinate 8,364,796 downwards.
AGACAGGAGGGAAGATGAGCAAGAAAGAAACTACAATGAACAGGAGTCAAATAAAATTTACTGCCTATTAGTGTTCTCTGAGACTAAAGACTTTTTGCACTGCTTATTGCTCATTTTCATTGCATTCCTTCAGAGCTAAGATGTATAAAAATAGCCAGAGTGGATGCATGTATGTTTATCTATCTTACTACAGACAAAAAAGCTTCCTTAAAGTGATCAGTTTCTGAATTTCTCCCCGAAAGGCACAATCAGAACAAATAATAATAATAGTGGAGATACAGATGGGATAGAGCAATGGGCTGAAAATTCCCCTTCCATTAAGAACACTTGATTCAACGTAGACAGACATAAGTTAAGATCAACTCAAACAATGTTACAGTTCCATAAAAGAAAAAAAAAAATAGAGGCTACACCTACTGATAAAATTTTCATGCTGTTGTCTGCTTGTGGTATTTTCTGGGGTGTGAGGAAGGAGGAATAAATAATGACAAATAATGGGACTGTTCACATAAAATAAACACAAAATAAAATAATTTACTGAATTTGTAATGCAAACAACTTCTGAGTAGCACTTTGATTTCACCCAGAGTGTTAGGCTTCTGTCCTCTGTGATGTATCCTCAGAGGCCTGGTCAAGAAGCTTTAAGAATAAACAGAGCATGAAGTAAAATGAATATATGAAAGCACTCTGAATACAATTGCAGACATAAGCGTAGGTGTTTACTGACTCTGTGTACACATACAATCCATATATACAGATGTGTCTGCTACATTTAATGACTGTTAACCTCAAAGGTTTTCTGGAATTATGGACTTCAAGCTTTACCAGAAGGCCTCTTCAATCCCTTTTGACAGATTGTAGCTATTTATGTAGATAACGCCTTAAAAAAAATAATTGTAATAATCGTTTTTGTCTTACCTTCTCAAATATGTAATTTGCTTCCTAGCTGCTATTATTATTATTAGCTGAAATGCATTTGGGACAGCTAAGGAATGTTATCTTATACAGTCTGACTTAACAAGGTCAATCAGATTTAATTTAAAGTCAAAGCTAACAGAGAAAACAAAGTAGCATAGTTTTCCCACATATCTTGTAATAACAGTTGGCACAAAATGATGGAGAAGAGTTTCATGTTGGCCATGTCATTCATTCTTTGCTCTTCACTGGACAACAGTAGACATCTGTTGTGGTTTAATCCAGCTAGCGGCTAAACACCACACAGCCATTTGCTTACCCCCTCAGTGGGATGGGAGAGAGTAAGAGTAAGTACACTCTGCAAAAATTAAAACATCAGCATGGTATCAACATTATTCTCATCCTAAATCCCAAATAGCACCCTACTAGCTAGTGGGAGGAAAATTAACTCTATCATAGCTGGAACCAGGACAGCATCTCAAATACTTTTCCTACCAAAAATATTTCAGGACATACACTAATTTTCTTTCTTACCAGTTTTTATTCTTTACTGCTTCCTTTTGCAATGTCTCATTAATTTATCAAATGTGTGAGATACAAATGGTTCTACCTATTTATACTTTGCAAACATTCATGAGGTGGAATGCCTCCTATTTAAGCACCAAAGACAAAAAGGCATCACAGACTGTATCTGCATGCTTTTTAAAGCTTGGTCTCTTGCACAAGAAGGAAGATACAAAAATAGTTAGAAAGAGGAGCGCCAAAGTCAAATTTCTCAGTGAGTCCTGTGAGCTGGCTACAGACAGAGTTTATGAACTAAAATATTGATTTATACCTTGCTTCTAACAAGGATAAAAAGTCTGTAAGCCCACAAATTTCTGACATTTGCATCCTCAAAGCATCTAAAGTTTTGTTTCTTGGTTTGCTCAGAACTACCTTAGTATCAATAAGGCTGACCAGCTTGGGTTATGTCTCATACTCAAATTTAGTTGATGGCTTTAAGCTAGTGAGTGGACCTGGCTGCAGAGGAGAACTCCAGTGAGTCTGCACTGAAGTAAACCCCTCTGTGTGCCTGTGTTTCTGCAAAATACATGGGGCAAATCAAGATTATCTTTCTGCTTTGTTTTGTTTCTTTCTACATAGCTTTGAAATGCCTCATACATCTTGTGATCCCCAGAACAGCCGTGTTTCCACTAAATTTCTATAAAAACAAAGTGCTTTTAAATTACTGTACTTATCTCACAGAATATGAATATACAAATATAAACACATGTGTATGTTTACACATACATACACTTTTTTCCTTTATAGCTCTAGAATGATATACACTCATTTTTAAATTCATATATTCCTAGGGGACTTCAGATTATTCTAATAAGCCTTTTAAGGCTTCCTCCTTTTTAATTAAAAGCTCCTTCTGCTTAAAGTATCTAATGTTCATCGCTATTTATCTGCAAGTGCTAAGTTAGTTTAATATCAAAGATCACACCTTCAACCAGTTTAAACTGGACTAACTGCACAGGAGTCGGCAAAACCAGACTGGTAATTTGCCTTTCCTAAGTGGATCGCTCTTAGAACTGTTAAAATCCCTCTCTGTCTTTCCAAGAACATATTCAAATATTTGTTTCTACAGAAGCTTTTTGGTTTCTAAGCTGTGACTTCAAATTCTTCAGACAGGGAGGTATGCCAATTGTGTTACATACTGTATGCTGTAAACACATCCATACACTTAATGAAACTGCATTTTTACTACAGAGTTGCTATTTTTCAATTTAAAATTCAGTTAGCTAAGGCTAGTCACAGATGGGAAAAGCAGCTGTCTATGGTTTAGAGAACCGTTTGTTTCTGACTTACTAAAGGTATGATATCTAAATGCAATCTACATTGGTTAAGATGAGGATTACATCTCTTTTCACGTTTTGATTTAATCTAAAAGTTATTACTGATGTTCATTATTGGGCATATGTTGTTATAAAATGATTAAATAATATTAAAATTACTGATTTTTGTACACAGGATATTTCTAGATATTTTGAGGAACAAACAGAACATGAGAACTTCCAAGTAATTCTTGTAAATCCATGGGAAAACTGGGCCTTTCAGATTGCCATAAAGGAAGGTAAATGTTATTTTATATAAACAAAGTAGGACCAGAGAAGTTTTGAAATAGAGTCATTATAGTAAACTTAATATTTTTGAGGCAAAAGAGGTTAATGAATTAAACTGATCAAGCTAAAAATAAAAGACTGTACTTGCAGTAGAATAATGCAACAGCATGAGTGAAACTGCTTATAGAAATGCCTATATGCAGAAACATAGGACCTTGCAACCTTAAAAGAAGATTCAACAAATAAATTGGAGAGAACTGACTGCATGCTGATATGCAGTTAAAATATTAAATTACACTAGGATTTGAAAAAAAAAAAAAAGATGGTCCACAGTGTACCTTCAAATAATGTACCTTCAAGAAAGATTTGACCAGCAACTGGTACATGACATCTCTAACACGGATGGCTATATAATTCAAAAAGGTCATCTTTTGTGTTATTGCACATGCCTTCCTGCATTTCTGCCTCCCAGTGTGTTCATGTATTGTGAACACACCATAAATTCTGTGATTTACCGGCTTTGGAGATCTTCTAGCAGATGCTTGCAGACGCAAAAATAATATAATTTGGCTTTAAAGTAAGCTAAGAGGGGTTTCCCAAGCATGGGGTTTAGCTTGGAAAAACAAGCAATGTCTCAGCAGAACAGCAGAGGGAAACAGAGAGACAGTTCTAAGAATAGTATTAAATACTAATAATTGGTGGTGACAGAGGTTCTGTGAGTTAAGTGAACTGATAAGTTTAAACTCATCGCATTTAAACTATGAATAACTGAAAGCTTGAGTGCATAGACTGACAAGCAGAAAGGAAGGTATGCAAATGAGAACTATAATTTACTAGAATAAAGAAACCTTTAGCTTACAGCATGTCTTTGCATTGATTCTTCACGACTCAACTTCAGTGTTCTAGGAAAAGGAGTGTGTGACATTTCCTTGCACGATCAGTTACTGTCAGTGGAGATACTGGAAGTGTTTCCTTCTAAAACCCTTTAATTTTCTGGAGCTCATAAATGATTTATTTTTTTTTTTAATATAAATTTCAAAGCCATGATTCACTTCAGCTCTCAAAGCAGACAAAATACAGCAAACACTTCCTAAAGGTTTGCCAGAGCTAGTTACCTTTCATTCACTGTGACTTCAGTTTCTCCCTAACCATCTATCCCAAGAGAGTACTATCCATCTAAACAAAGTTCTCTTCTCATGGTCATGTATAAGAGAATCGAGCACATACAACATGGCAAGAGGCCCTCTGTAGTAGAGCTTGCTCTAGGAAGAACAGCAATTTGGAACTCAAAACCTCCAAGATAATTTTTCTGCTACAATTTTCTACTGATTTTAAACTAGAACATTTAATAAAATACAGGAAGGTTATGCTTACTGTAATTTCTTTCTCACTAAATATTTTTAGGAAATTACTTGCCCTTCCTTCAGTCCTATGTACAATAAAGGATGATCGGCATTTTGTTGTTGTTTTCTAAAACAAAATGTATTTTCCAAGTTATACTCATGTCAAAGTTTTATTTGTAGAATTTGAGTTGTTGTGGTTTTTGTTTTGTTTTTAAACAACTGACAAACGATTTTTCAGGTCTTAGGTACACTATAACAAGGTAATGACATATCCCCTCATGTAAAAATATGCAAGTCTGAAGTGCATATGCCTAGGTGTATATACATTTGTGTTTCTATGCACATGTGTAGAAGATGGGGTATGTACTTTATAATAAATAGAGGTGCTGACAAAAGTGGTAACAACACACAGATGTGAAAGAAAAAGAAAAATCATTATTTACAGTAAAGTATTGTGCACTAAGTGTAAATACAGTAATTGCTACTGCTCAGTGTATGAAACTGCTGTATCTCTTATAAATTAAATGAAGCTGTACTTTCAATGGAGATTTTATAGTTCATAACCTTTCCTCCAGCAATTTTGCTACCTGCACTGAAGATCTTATCAGCTGGGTTTCACCCAGCAGTCCTTGGTCTCTGCATTTCACACAGCACTGTCAATTCAGTGTTGATTTCAATACTGACACCATTCTTTATTCAGTTAATTCTGTTACCATCTATTCTGTCCTGTCTCTCTGCACTTAAGTCATAATGACTGAGAACACAGTAACTGTTTCTTGTACAACACTGATGTTAACTATATCATCAGAAGCGTTGTAGATAAAAACACTTTAGGTAGTTACTTCATTACTATTTTTCTCTTCGGCTTACATGGCAGATCATTGCAATAGCATCACAAGTTCTTTAAAGCAGTACTTGATTAATGAAATCCATCCTAAGCACTACAAAATGCCCAGGTTTTCAGAATGCACTAAGTAAATGCTGTGTGTGTGTGTGTGTCCATGTGTAACATTCCAACCAGAGGAATGAAGAATTCAGTACAATTAAATTTGCCAAGATGGAGCTCAGTGAACAGCTTCCATTTCTAATTTTATCCACATAAATTCATACATGACATATTAATTGTACATATTCCTCTTTTTCTGTATTTGAAACTTGTCTCCAGACTTCATGACCCAGAAATTTCTTCCTAAATTTAGCTGGAAGTACTGCAAAAGAAAGTGATAGTGCACGTGTCACGGTATTAAACACAAGCATCTTTTTAAGTGCAAAGTTTTGGTTTGTGTGCATTTAAACATTAAAAATATTTATAAATATATATAGAAATAACCTTTCAGTGATAGATTCTTTCCTCCTATCAGTCAGAATAATGCATGTAATTTTTTACACTTGTGTATGTCCTGTGTGCAGTTAGAGGAGACCAGTGGACACAAGACAATTGCAAGCAGAACTGACAACTCGTGCTGACCTCTAGGAATCACACTGCTGTTGAACAGTCAAGCAGTGATTGCATCTAAAATGCTCCTTAAAAAATCCTACAGGAAACAACAACAACAACAACCCAGGAACATCCATAGCAGATAAAAAGCTTATTAAAATGTTAATTCTCCTTGAATCTTTTACTTTACAGGAGTACTTAGTCTTTCCAACTTCATGGAAGGTTTCTTATAAAGGTAGTGAAGTGTTGGTGCATCATGTACAATCAGATCTCTATGCTGGAGCTATTGTATATATAGTAAAAACCATTCATTTTGAGGCAGAGAGAAAAAACAAGCTGGAGCGATTTATAAATTACATTTTAAAGTTTGGACCATTAAAATTCCCGAAGCATCTATAAGCATCTATACGTTTGATTATAGTATGCATGTACCCCAGCTTGGAGGACCAAATGACACTGACTTTTTCCCCCATGGAAAGGTACTTTGAGACTCAAAGTATTCATTGACCTGTTCATCAGCAGGGTTCACCACAGCAGAATTTCTCAGAGCTTATCAATAAAATCAGGCTCCAAAGTATGGAAGGGAAAGAAAAAATAAAAGGGAATTGCACTAGTACTTCTTATACTGAAGGGTAAGTTGCTGGAGTGCTCACTAGGGAAAACGTCTAGAATAAAGTCTTGTTTAGTAACCCAAACTATTTTGGAAAATAATACCTGGAATACATTGAATTAATTAGGCAAACAGGTGATCCAAACATAAAAATGTGTTTTCACTGAAAATCCTATTGCCCATGCTCTTTGCTATACGTGCAGAGAATGTGCTTAACAGTAGTCTGCCTTTATACATCGTGGGAAAAATATGAATATATTGTCATTTTTGCTTTGCTTTTCCTGTATATCTGCAAGTAAACATTGCCGACATTTTGCATTTTTATTCACATACGTTTTGAAGACTAAAATTGTTCTCTCAGTAAACAGTCCCATCATTTTTGCCTTCATTGTAGAGAAAGTGATGTTGTTTGAAAATGCCAACATAAAGAACACATCCGTCAGCACCTTGAACTTATATATGCTTACATGAGTACATCTGTCCCTCCCTCATCTCAGCACTCTGTAGTGAGTCTAGTGCTAACATATAAATACTCCTGTTCAATTAATTTGTAATGCAGGCCTCTGAATAGAGATATAAATATTTCAAAATAAGAATATACCCATCTGGCCCAATAGCTTTTAGTGATAGTGGCTAGCACCAGATGACTCAGAGGCACACACTGAATCTTCTGATAATCCCAAATTACTAGACCACTAGGCACAGGTTTCCAAACCTAGGCAGCTCTTGGGTTCATTCTACATAAACATAAGAACTTTGACTACCTGATTTAGTTACATTTCCAATGTATTTCATTGTTGTTTGTTGGTTTGTGTTTTTTTTTTTTTTCTCATTCCTGTGCTCACACACACACACACACACAAAATAAAGAATTATGAATATAAAAAAAAAAGTTGTCTGTGATTTATCACCTCTCTGAAACAGAATTAGAAGTATGTTCCTGGCTTTAACCTATTTATCATTTGCTAGGCATCTCCCTCATCTACCATATTGTTACTGAACCTGGGTAACTGATGCAAACACTGCAGTCATGTGAGAAATCACTGAATATCAAATGACTAACAGTCTGGTCTAACAGAAATATTCCTTGCAAACAATATTGCACATGTTTTCATTGAAAATTACTGACTGAATACTTATACATGCCATCTATTTCAAGCAGGCGGTAAGAAGGGGAGTGAACTCACAATAAATTGATGGTAATTAACAGTTTTACTTTTGCAAACCTCAATTTATTAAGCTGTTGACTTCTCTGAGCTATGCACTATGACTGTCTTAAAAAATTTGTAAACTTCTTATCTATCAATAAAGGACAAATCCATTCTTCAACTTAAATATTTTATATGCAAAGTTAAAATCAATGGAGGTGTATAGCACAGACAGATAGAGAAATAGTGCCAAACATCAGAAGCTCAGCTAAAACCATCAACACACTCTGGCTGCCAGAAATATTTGGAATGTTTCTCGTTATAAACTAAAGCAAACTCTGAAACAATGAGATGTTTTTCAACCTTTGGATTGATAAAAGTCATAAAATTCCAAGGGATTTCTGCCACAGTCATCAAGAAGAAAAATTATGTGAGAAACGCAAAGGAAAGGATAGGAAAGGAGATGAACTGAATCAAGATCCAATGATGAGTAAAGCTGCAATACAACAAAGTTATCAAGCATCCTGCCATTCATGTGTAGGTTAAACAAGACTGAAGCAATATACAACTCAAACACTGGGTAGATTGGAAATTTTAAAAGGAATGACATCCAGAGGTTACTGGACTCTTTAGAAATATGATTTTACTGGTTCAAAGGACCAAAAATTTAGAATTAAGATTCCTGCACCTGACAAAGTTGTTCTAGTACTAACACCTTTAGGGTTGTAAACTACTTCGTTAGTGAGTCCCCACACAAGACTTACAGTTTGCACCTGCTCAATAAGGCAAACTTTCAAAGCACCTAGGAAAAAACATCGGGTTTTATGGTTTCATTGTAGGAACTTGAAGATAATATTGAGGAAAAAAAAAAAAAAAAGAGTGAAAAAGAGATAATGACTAATGTAAAGTCAAAATGGAGCCACACAGCATAACACACAGATTTGAATGGAAAGACCAATACATTATGCCAACAGAAGTTTTACAACACAGGAAACGGGCTAAATTTTACAATCTATCGCTATGTGTTTTGCAGGAGTGCAATGTATTTTTATCATTTGATTAATTAAGAATGGATTTTATCAGATGACAACAAGCAGTTGGCAAATCTAGTGTGCATCAAATGACTTACATGCATTGTGTTTATAACTGAGATTTGTATATGTGTAGTAGAATAAATACAACTAAAACTACACAGAAAATATCTCCGTCAGATGAGTTTCTCAGTTACAACTAACATGTTAAATAGCTGCAGAAGAATCCTGCCAAGACATCAAAAGTGCCCACAGACCTTCAGCTGAAGAATTTTAAATTCTTTAATATGTTTCATAAAATAACAATGCAATATTAACAGTATTACCAAAACTCAAAAGAGCAAAGAAGATTAGAAGCTGAGACTAAAACTCGGGAGATAAAAACTCATCTTTGAACCAAATCAGCTCCTCTTACTCCTGAATATTCAGAGAGAAGGACCTGAAGAAATATTCAGAACATCTGGCACTCTGCTTCCACTTGTGCTGACACAGAGCTCTCAATAGATCAGGGTGGCAGTGGGTAACTTCCTTGAAGATTTCCAGTTCTCTTCTTCGCAGCCTCTTTCTTCATTGCCATGGATGTTACAATAGCGCTCCCATGACAGGGAGAATTTTAACTGTTTTTCTCTATCTTCTTAGTGCAAATGGACTGGAACTAAGCAGAGAATGGGAACAAAACACTAACATTGAGGGGGATAAACTGAATTGAAAATATTTCTTCTTTTTAGCCCATCTTCAGCGTAAGTTGAAGACTCTTGTTTTTAACTGTGCCGCACATAAGAATGGCAGAACTCCGTAAGAGAAACAAGGTTTAACTAATTATGTTGATTTAGCATCCAAAGCGTAAAACTTCATTACCTGGATTTTCTAATGGTCTGACAGGGTTCTCATGGCTTCATACAAGTGCGATGCATTAAAGGTTTTTGCAGGCTACTCAGCTTGTATATGTTTCAGATAGCAAATTAGATTGATATCAATGTCTTTAAAAGTCAGACCATTTAAGAAAGAAACATAATGAATAAAGCAGTCTTCATAATACCTCTGCATAAAATTAAAATCACCGGAAAATCTTTTTTAGCAAGAAATGTGTTTTGTGGAATTAAAGAAGAAATAGTTCTTCCAAAAAAAATGGATCACGTTAGTAGCATCAAAACTGGGCCATCTGGAGTTGAGTACTGCGTTGTCCTCCCATCCACTTGCTTGAGGCTTATAAGCATCATAATCATAAAGCCATGCTTCTAGAGGGAATAGAAACTGCCCCAGGTAACCATGCTTTCGTTAAACTAAGATGATTTAGACCTCCAAAGTAAATAGGCCACAGCTATTACAAGCGGAAGAAATTAGGATAAGCTAAGGTAATACCAGAAAGGTAACCTCTTCAACAATTCGTAAATGAAGAGCAATGTACGCTCTCTTGTGATTTTCAAGGACACAAAGAAATTTGCAACCTGTAACAAAACTATCTTCAGTTCACATTGGAGCAGGCAAGATATTGCAGGACTGCCAGCAATGGGGTATTTCTCTTTCCTTAGCTTTGAGAGGATTTCACTGGCAGCTTTTTTTTTTCTTTTTTTTTTTTTTTTCCTACAATTAAATGGCCATGAAGTGATTTCTTACTGCACACGGTAAAAAAATCTTAGAGAATCCTAAGGTCAGCAAACCAGCAGAAGAAAGACTCCAGGTTCAGCATGATAGGCAGGTAAGACAGATTTCCCTACAGGGTAGTACGTTTTGACAGCTTCTCCTCTGAAAATCTCATCCTAGGTCTGATCTGCTACTCCCCAATTACCTGTCTTGTTGTTCAGCCCCATTGTTCCCTTTCTCAAAATCCAAGTTTACTGCATCACTTTGTTGCTCTTTTAGAATAGTTTGTTCTCTGATAAAGCAGGGTCTACATTTTTTACTCTTTTCTCCTCTTCTGTTAAACCACAATAAGCTGCAATTGGAAATCACGTATAATTCAGCTAGTTTAGAAGAGTTATCTATCAGTAAGGATATATACCTTAGCTTGGGTAAGGTGTTATTTTAATACACTTTTAATATACCACAAGAATGTTGCCGCTGCCACATTTACTCAAGCAATCAGCAGTAAGAGAAATGCCACTTCTTACATTCAACACACAGTTCAGTTAATTGATGGCACTCAATCATCCACAAGGACAAACTTGCTCCTAATGCATTCCTTAGCTGGGTTTTGAGATCCCAGTCCTAGAGGCTGTAATGGAAAAATCTGACACATCTGGGTATCAACAGCTCTGAGACTGAAAGCAAGCACAGAAAAAAAAAAAAAAAAAAAAAGTAAAATAAAAAATCACTACCTAAAAATTTTCTCTGTAGTCTCATCTATTTTGAAGTATAACAGTGGGGAAAACAAGGGAAAATGTGTTCCTGATAAAAAATACATATATTTTCTGAATAACACTGTCTTCTCAGAAGAAAATATATACCTATGTTTCCATAACAACATCAGAAGACAAACTCTATTTGCCCCAAGTACGGAATAAAGGGCCCAAATCATATATATGTTGTTCCAGTTTTATGCTCATGTATCTCCCTTGATGTATGAGCATTTTTCTGTAAACAGACTAATGATGAGATTAATCAGGACCAAAACAGGCAACCATCGCAGATTATTTTATCTTTTAACCTAGTTACAGGAGAACCTTTGTTAAGAGAAAGCGTTATTTAGAGGTCCAGAGTAGTTTAAACCTTTGATCACTACTTATTGTCAGATTAAATGGCTAGTTTATTTTTACTTCAAACGTCAGATTGATTTGATATTTATTGCCCGGAAGCAAATTTGAACTGATAACACAAACTTCCAGGAGAAACATGAATCTCTTCTACAAAATACAATGAAATGATTAAAAAATGAGTTTGATATTTTTTAATACTATACTAACACTGCAATGTTCCCAGATATCAGAATACTGCCAGGAGAGCTTAGCATGTCACCTGCAAACAGGCAATTCCAGTTGTTATTACTTCGCTTACCGAATAGTTAAACCATGACATCCCGAATATGCACTCACATCATTGACATCCAGAGTCTCAGAAATGCCTTCCTTAACTCAAGATTTATCTGACCAGTTGCTGGGCAGCCTGAAAAATGCTGTGTATTCTTTCAGCCACACAGATGCCTTCATATTTTCTTAGCCCCTTCTCCTAATTAAATTTCTAAATCGTGTTTTCCAACTAAGCTGCTGCAGATGTTCTATCTTACCCAATTTTGGCACACACAAGCATCACATCACCACTCCTTCAACCAACCCAAAGGAGTTTCAGATAGCATTTGCTAACTAGAGAACTTGATTGTAGAGAAAAGTTGTTTAAAAAGTGATTATACAGGCAGAAAATCACAGTTCGTTGTCAGGAGTAAAGAATGAGTCTTGCCACATACAGCAATACAGACAAAGCATGTTTAAGGATGACTTTCCTATATAGATGCATAATGGCATGATAGTCATTTAATCCCATCAGCCTTGAAAATGAGAAACAAAATTAATAAATGTTAAATTAAAAATAAACACTCAAAATGCCTGCTCTGGCACAACTGTGTGTAGCAGTTAAATATAGTTTAAGGTAATGCTCCTGGTATTTCTCACAGCTTTACTTGTGAAACCATGGCAAAATAGAATATATTTAGAAATATAGTCAAGATATAAGTTAGTAATTTTCCAAACACTGATTTTATCAGTAGTATGCCCCCTATCACTAAAAATCTTTGAGAGTACTAAATGTAGTTACAAAGATAATGGTTAGTAAAATCAGAGAACCAGGATTACTTACTCTACAGGAGACTTTTTTCCTAAACCACCTCACTATTCAGTGACAGTGCATCTTAGATTATGACAAGGTCCACATCCCATTAAAGCTGGAGGTCCATTTGTAACTGACTTCTAAAATGATGATTCGATCTCTCTTCTTTAACACCTGCTTTTTGTTTAGCTTTTGGGTATTTTGTGTTTGTTTGTGAGATGGAGGGGGATTCTTCTGCGTCCTACCAGAGGACTTGGAAAATGAATTGCCTGATCTTTATAAATGAGATTCTGTTTTCCATACTGAATCACTAAATACTGTCAAAGAACACAGAGGAAAATGTTAAATACCATTATAAAAAATGTCTGTGACTGGGATAGGGGAAGGGAGATCTAAGCAAACTCCTTTTGCCATGTGAAGTTGACAGTGTTTTTCACTGTGTTCATGGTACTGAAGATGCTACTGACACTTGCTGCTATAGAAGGAAGGCAGGCAAGAGCAGAACCTTTAAAAGCTCAGCTCGATTCCTCAGGTGGGTAAATTAGCCAAGGTAGAGTGTTGCACTCAGTTAACTACTGTTTTCAAGAGCTGAATTAACACTGGGATTACTGATAATTCTACATTCTGCTGTACTACTACATGAAATTTAATATCATATCTGAAAAGTCAGACTAATAAGATTGCTGATGTGACTACAGTAGTAAACTCTGGAAGCTTATGGCACACAATAAAAATGTAAATGCCTGGGAACAGAAATTATTTGCAGAGAAGACCTCAGCATTGCAAAGTGTGCCACCTCACTTTTTTCGTTCCGTCTTAAGGCTTCAATTTCCTCACACAAAAATTTAAATCAAAAGTGAATGCACAGAAGGCAAAGGAACAATATTAGAGTAAAACTGATGCAAGTGAAAAGAGAATTCAGGATCCTCAGTCTGACCTTTACAGCACCATACGCACTTCTTTTTATATCTCAGGGAAAAAATAGCAGAAGCCATTAGGGATTCAGCCCTGTTCTAATACAAATTGAACTCCAGCACATAAATACAGTGAGAAAAGGGAGAGTTTGGAAAAAAGGGTCTGAGAAGCATTTTTTTTTTCTTCTTTTGTTTCTGAAGATATTTAAGAAAATACAGTCTCTATTACATCTATATACTAATTCTGACGTGCACAATGGGCAAAGAATAGAAAAACTTTAATTTTCAATTTGATAAAAATTTTGGAAGATAACAGTGGGAAATTCCACAACATTGACTGTTTCTTTTCTACCTGAGCCAAAGGAAATAAGTAAAAGCTTCCGTTCATGCACACAAAGACCACACAAATGGCAAGGAACTGCCTTCCCTGACCATTTTCCATTTGCATGTTCTGCCATTTCTTCCAGCAGCAGTTCAATGAAGAAAGCAACCCATGCATCTACAGTTTCTGCTGCTGGTTTTCTAGGTGGCAAGCAGGCAAGGTTTTAGCTTGAGATGGGTAAGCAAAGCCGCATGATGAAAATTGGAGGAATCAATCTGTCTCCAGAGTATTTGCACACTTTGTACTAGCCCTAGTGCTCCAGTAGCCATGCAGTCCATCTGTCCAGAAATGTATCTTGGTTCTCAGGGAGCCAGAGCAACTCCCTGACCATTTATTACAGGCAGTGGCTTTCACAAATTGTTTTTTTGCTTCCTGACAAAGCTGACTGCAGCTGCCTCTCTGAAGGATGCGAGTGGGAACCAGGACCTCTCTTGTCTGAAGTTAAAGGGCATAATTTTTAAATTTTGAACAAGTTAAATAGTTGAGAAATTGGGCAGATATATATCTATCAGAGTTGAATGTAGAATCCAGACTGTAGACCTTGCTACAGTATTCACACAGACTTACACAAAGCCTTTAAAATAGTCAGGTAGGCATACCTGAGCCTACCATACTGAAAAGTGTATCACAAGAGAAGATAGAACCTTAAAACCTGACCTCCAAGTACAAAACACAACATACAACTTTGGAGCAGTCACATGATGCTAACAAGTAGCTTGTAATATTCTCCATTGTTTGAAATTAAAAGAAAACACTCTATTTGCATCCTCCAGTATGACTACAGAGTAGCCCTATAGTACTTCAAAGGAGTTAACCTCTCTTTTATGTTGATAGAAATGAAATCAGGACCTCTTCTAAAACTCTGTGATATTCACTGGCTACAAAATAAGATTTCCAATATTATACAGAGTAGTGAAAAGGGGAAATGAGATATCAGGGGAGCCTGCAGTTTTATGCTGGGGAGTTTGAACTATTAGACCTTCACGCTCTGACTGGTACAGTCTGTGGCAAGAATGTGCACTAATAAAAATTGATGAAACTCAGGAAAGTTGCACTAGCCCACTCTGTATGTGTAAAAGTCATAAAAATATCATTAAAAATGTATTGCTTAATATCCCAAGAAGTTTTTCCAATACAGTATCATCTGATTGACTGGTATAGCAGAAAAGCACACAGACAGCCTGAGGAGAACAGGCTGGGAGTGGCATACGCATGAGTACACCATCCATTTCTTCCAGTTATTTTTCCTCTATTTATTGCAGTTGTTTCTCATTTGTAAATGAATGGCAATATATTCCATCATTTTAAATTAAATTTAGTGAATTTTAGCACTCGTGAATTTCAAAGACAAATTGCAGCAGCTGGAGCCAGAGACTAAGAAAAATAATGTTAATGGTCTTAAATTATCCTGTAAAAAAAGAACAGCGATGTCAGTCCCTGAAAACTGCTCTTGTGGAAACTGTCATAAAAAGAATGGGAGGAACAGTAAAACACTATCACAAGTGTTTTTATTTCAAAGAACTGAAATTGAGTCTTCACGGCTCTTTCCCAGTGCTGAAAGTGAATTTCAGCATGTTATTACTCTGAACATCTAAACAATAGATTAACTTAACCTTATGGCTTCTTCACCCTTCCATACATTTCCCATTCTTTCACTGAAAATTATAAAAAAAAAAAAAAAAACTTTATTAGCTTTGTTTTCAGATGAAAATGGATTTAATAAGAACATATGATGAGTATTTTGTAACAAAATTGTTTTTCTCATTTCTTCTATTACAGAGATCTAATAGAACTCTTCCTGTAGTATCATAAGAGTAGGAACAATGTCTTATTTTACCAAGAAAGCATTAAAATTGCTAAGAATAAGCATTAAAAAATATATATTTACAGTAATGATGGCATTTTTTCTGGAACTCTAATTTAGTGTCGCAGTAACCTGAACAAGTGAACAGAACAGCAGAATGATTTTTTTTTTATTTTTTTTTTTAAACTTGCCAATAAACTTAACTAAACATTTGAGCTAATGAAATCTAAATTTCACCTACACCTAACACTAAAGGACAAGAATTTTCTCTCTCAGAAGGTGTCTTTCTGCCATCTAAAAGGTCTGGAATATTTATTTACAGGTTCCTCACAAGCGTTGCTTCTGGCCAAGATTTTCCAGGTGCCATTATTCTGGGAGACAAACAAAACCGATTTTTGAAAAGCAGGCTTAGAAATTCTAGCAGCAGGCAGCATGTCAGCGCAATGTTAAAAGAAAGATGGGCCCCAATACTATACAGAGTATGGATAGTGCTGTATTCCATTCGTCAGCCCCTTCCTACTAGGGTTGACAAGAAGCAAAGAGCCACTCAGGGTTTACCTTGGGAAGTTGATAGTTTGCAGTGTGCTAACCATTCTGCACTAGTTCCTTCCACAGACAAGTATTAAATTAAACTGGGATCTTAAGCAGCTGTTCCACATGAATTATTTTAAGACTTCTCTCAATCACCTTGCTGTGTGCCATCTCAGATATTCTCACCACCTTACATCCTCTTTCCACCAAGTCATCTCATATAAATGGTCCTTGGTAGGACCATTTAGCCCCATTAGGACCATTAAGAGTCTTAGATCAACCTGAAATTACCCCCAAGTTAAAGGACTCTTTGAAATGAAGACTGGTTTGCATTTGTAGAAACAGCCCTTATTTATACGAACAGTTAAGAAATAATATCAAACAACTAGAAACAAGAGAAAACTGTTGGTTTTCTACCAATGCTACTTACACAAAAATAATCAACTATATATTGAGTAGAGTTCAAGTACTGTAGGAACTTGAGCTAGCCTGAGTTTACAATCTTTCTATGCCCTGATACATTACTATTTTGATTGCATTATAATTTTGCCAGATGTTTATAAAATAACTTCTGTTTCTCTAGAGCACATGGAAGTAGAGCCCTTAAATGGATCATTATATCCAGCGATGAGATAAACAGTGAATGAAAACATATATTTACTGACAAGAAAAAAAAAAAATAAAAAACTGTGTACACAATTACACCCATCATAAGATTTATAGCTTACACACAGATTATGCACATATTAATTTGGAACAGCAGTGAATTTAGTTTAAGTAGCTCAGAGGTGTGACAGAAGTCTATAATTTTCAGGAGACAGCAGTTTCTATTACTGACGTTCTTCCTTCCCTTGCATCTGCCAATGACATGATTCTCTTGGAAAGTTACCATTTGTTTGGAATGCTGCTGCATTTATCTATTAAATTCACTGCTTTCTGTCCAACTTTCTGACAGCTTCCTCTGTATATTTTAAAAGGTTTGTATGGTTGTGGAAATATTCATCTTCATGTTATTAAATTTAAGATTATTTAATTTGAGAACTAACCTTTAGATAACAAGTCTCCCATGTTGCCTTCTATTTCATTGGCCTTGGTTCACATCTACCGAAACCAACAAACTCCTCAAGCAGAGAGACAACAGAAGGATAAGACCCTGAGCCAATGTAAATAGGGTGCGCTTTCCCTCTAAGAGTGGCAAAACTATAAAGACATTAATGGAAACCAAATCAGATGCCTTGGCTATCAAGATTTTAAATGTCATTTTTCCATTGTTTTGTCCATTATCTTCTATATACATATGCATATGTACATACAAATATATATGTATATATACATACAGAAATATATTTCTTAGAGCTAAGCACTCAGTTTCTGGTTGTAGATTTTGCAAAACTAGTATTTATACACTCATAATCTCAGACCAGTTATTTGGAATCCACTAACCCATAATGAAGAAATCCTTCTTCTTACAAGCAAACTGAATTCATTATTTATACTTTCACACCAGTGTCATTAATTCTCAGTGAGAATGAAGCATGTCTTAGGGCAACAAATATTCAGCATATTTTGTGCGTTATTTTTTCCCTAAAATGCAGATCTACATTTGTGTAATTTCTCATCTGCTCTTGAGTTGCTTCAGCTCTACCATCTGTGGAGAAGCTGCTTTATCAACAAACATTGAGCTATATTCTCAGGGAAAAAAATATATATATATAAATAAATATATATATATATATCAATGAATGTCTTTACTAATAGGCTGCCTGAATTAGCCATTATACAAGCATCTACTTTTGCCTGGATAAACACACACACAAAAATGTTTTGTTTTGTTTTGTGTTTTTTTTTTATATAATCATAAGTAATGTTCTAGTTCTCTCTTCCCCCAAAAAAAATTATTCTGAGAAATAAGAAACAAAATTAGTTTGTTCCTTTTCACATTTAATGCTTGTTTATTTCAACAATATGTTCTCTAGTTTGTGCACATCATCTTGAAAAAAAAAAAAAACCATAGAATAATTAATTCTTGAAAGATTAATTCCTTTTTCAAATGGTCTTATTTTTTTCCTAACTTTTTATGAAAGATAATGACAATTTGCATTATAAAAATAGGGATTTTGAAAAAGTTTTTTTTTTTTTTCTTTTTAATGCTATGCATCAGGAAAAAAAAAAAATGGTTAGTCAAATCTGCATTCTCAGAGAAAAAAGAAAACTTCAACATCCTGTGGGCCAAAGAATTTCCCAAAACATTTTCCAAACAAGCAAATATGAACATTAAAGTTCACAGTGAAAGCCTCATCTGTGAAAAGCAAAACTCAGAAACTTCTTATGAAGAGAAAGTTTTCTGAGCTTAGCTTCTTCTCCAAACAGACTACTGAATGAAGGGTCACTCTCAACAGACTTGGCAGTCTTCTTCTACTGTATATTAATGATGCATAAGTTCAGATGTGAGATTGGTTTACTCAAGTGACAATGCCAGAGATATTAGGAACAAATACTGTGCACTTCAGATAAGCCATGCCTATGTATAGTCTTAGAACCAAATAATGCAATTAATAATAAAGATGTGTTTCTCTCAGTGGATTTTGTGGAACACCAGAAGAAAACCATAGGTGGTGAAAATGAGATTGCTCTATGGAAAATGCTTGAAACAGTAGGAAGGGTGATGAATACAACAGTAATTATACAGGAAAACTCTTAGGAAAAAAATATGTTATAAATGCCTCTGAGAAAAAATGTTCCATTTTGATTGAAAACTAGACCATCCACCATTACAGGCGTTCAGAGTTACTGACAATGATAGTGTTGTGTGCAAAGGGTAGAGGCAAGGTAACGTAAGGAGAGGAAGGGTGGTATGTATGCTAAGGTACAAATATAAATACAAGTACATTAGCAGAAAATTCAAGCCATCTCAGAGTGAGACACTCTCAAATTAAAACCAGCATCATCATACAATACCAAGCAAAGATAAAACCTCAAAATGTTTATGTCTTTAGATAAATCAGTGAACAAAATATCATTTCAGCCAGCCACTCCTCCTTACACGGACCCTTCCCTAACTAGCGCCCCCAGATTTTCATATGAAAAGCAGAAGAGCAGACATATCAGAAAGCCTGATGTATTTATTTTTAATACTTAAAGTGAATGGAAAGACTCATTAGAAAGTGCTGACAAGTGTTAGGATAGAAGCAGAAGGGTGAGAAAGAACATTAACTAAGAGATTAAAAGAAGCTACATGCAAGATCACTTACATTTCTTTACTGCTCAATTTCATGGTTGTCTTTTGCACTCAATAGTGATTTTAATTTGATACTATTCACATAAAAAAAAAAAAATAAAAAAAAAATTAGTGCTCAACTGGCAGATACCACTGAGAGAAAAAGGAACTTCACAAGCTTAACTGACAGAAACAAGTCTACCTCGTTGTTTCTGAACTGAGTGCTAATTGGCACCAGCTTAAAAAAAAAAAAAAAAAAAAAAAAGGAAAAGGAAAAAAGGACAGATCTCCAACATGAAAACTGAGATGTACTGCTGAGAGACTTCAGTTTGTTTAAAGACCTGCTGAGGTAAATTCCTAGGAAGCTGTCATGAGGGGAATGGTACCAGGAGAAATTTTTGTTAAAGAAAACTTAACAAAAACTCAGAAAGACTGGGAAATTCAGAAGAAGGCCTCCTTGGCTATACAATAAAACACAAAAAGAAACAGCTAAAAACATGGGCAGGCAACAGAGGCAGAGTTAAAAAGCATTGTTTGGATACTTAGGGGGAAAAAAAAGAAATCAAGGAGGCCAAAGCCCAGCTGGAGTTAAACCTATCAACAGCCACTAAAATAACATGAAGCGGGTCTACAGGTAAGCCAGTTACAAACGGAAGCTGGGGAAAATGAAGGTCTGTTTCTGGATGCAGGAGACGATCTGGTGACAGATGAGACAGCAAAGACTTAAATAGTCAATAGTTTTTCTGCTCTGAAGGAAAGCGAAGACCCCACCTACACCTCCAGATGAATCAGCACATTTTGGAAAGGGGGACAACTAACAGTGAAGAGACAACAGGTTAGAGACTCCATAAGGACTTCCCTGCATTCCAGTCCATGAGGCTGGCTGGGATTCCTGTAAGGATGCTGGAAGGGTTGGCTGAAAAATCTCTTCGTTTACCAAGGCTAACACTCCTGTCAGCCACGTTCTCAGAAAACCAAGAAAACTATCCACAGTAAATCTAAAGATAAAAAGGACATGGATAGAAATAAACCTGAGACCAAGATTCCCAGTGTCTCCTCCAGAAATTATCACAAAGATGGGTTTAGAAGAAGAGAGATGTATCCCTTCTTAAATATACTGTAAGACAGGCTGGAAATTGGAGAGCTGGCGTGAAGGTAGCAGCTGAAATGGTGATGTGCTGATAAGATCAGATGCAGTAGATGACTCATTTCTTCAGCCTTCTATAGTGTCTAGCATGCATAGTTAATTCATCTTCCAACACCTGCATGCTAAAAATGTCACATTTAGTGTGCACTCCAGGAACAGAGAAGATTTAGGGTATTTCTTACTAATTTCTGTGGCTTTAAGGCTGGAAAATGTTGCTTTAATTTTGATAAGAGGAGGAACAAAGAACTTTACTGGGAGAAATAATTCTTATATCAGTATTGAAGGGTAGTAGCTCAGAATTAGTTTGTCACCTTCCTCCCAGCAAATCTGGGCAGCATGTACAGATCACTCATCATGCCGATCTTTTTTTTTTTTAAAAATAAAAAAATAAAAAACATAGGATAACCACATCTTAAAAAACAGGTTAACAGTAATTACTTTCACCTTTCTTTATAAATGACAGTTTGATTTTAAACAGTTAGAGCTTTATAAAAGCTTTCTGCCGGTGAGGCAGCCTGTGACCAATCACGCTCACTTGACTGTCAGTGTGTAAGATATAACGTATTAAGCTTCTGCAAAATAAACACTTGCAAATTGTACACTGGATGTTATTTATGCATTTGTTCTCTGTTAGCTGTAATGCTAAATGTAGCAGCGTGAGCATATGACCCTGTGTTCATACAGCCAGATTCAGCTGCCTTCAGGGAGTATTGCATCTGGATCCTTTATGAAGTACTGCAAATGACCAAGAGCAGTAAGCTTGCATGCCTAAAAATAGAACACCTCCTGCTTCGTTTCAGGAGCTACCATTATGCTGTAACAGACCTCAGTGATGTCTACCTAACATTGGCAAGCAACCACTGACCTCCCCCCTTAAGATGCATAAAGAACAAGGGCCGTGGCTGCAACAAATTGTCCTACAAAACAAGCAGGGGTGAGAAGGACTCCCTTTTCTGATGGAAAAAAATAAATGCATCTTCTTGAGTTTCTACAGTAAGAGGTAAGCTAAAGAAAAGGACTTAGTGACACAATTATCACCAAGAGAAATTAATTTCAGCATCATCTAGGCAAGAATCAAGGGGAATTACTAAATAAGGATTGTTCACATTCAGCATAATGGTTTCATTCTGACAGCAGAGGAGGCATCATTTCTTGGGGATAAAAGAGGCAGTGTACTGTATCAACATCATCACTGCCACTACTGCACTACTGCAAAAATGCCCCGTGACATTTAGTGAGCTGGGTATCCGCTCTGCCAGGCTATTGTATCAGGTTCCCTGTAGTAAAAGACATCTCCAGAAGATATTCAGACTAGGTGGGCTCATTTGCTTTTTCAAATTGCCCAGTTCTCTCCATTAACTATAGAAAGAATAAGGCAATGAACTAAGATTAGATATGCAACTTTAAGATGGATAACATTTAGAGGTATTGTCATCTACCCTAAATGAATATTAAATGAATACTTATCCCAAGATAAAGACTAAACTAAACTTGTAAGGGTTTCAACTGAAGTAAGAGACGGTGGATAACATCATGCATAGAAACAAGCTCAAGAGAAGGTCTATTTACATTAAATATTATAGCCATGATGAGTTGTTTGAAGACAGCACACATGAAATGGCATCAAATCCTCTTGACTCCATTCTACTCCACAGAAACTTTCAGTGAATTTAAACAACTTTTTACTAAAACTGAACAAAGACTGTTAGTCTCCTTGTTGGCTCTAATAGCAGAGCACGCTGTCTGAATAAACACTGGCCTCAAAAAGACAGTATCTTCTATTAAAGTTCTTTAGTGACTCCACAGAGATAATGCTACTCAAGGATACTAAAAATTATTCTGATACTGAAGGCTACATACTGGCACTAGAATTAGAACATGACAAAACAAGGAAAAAAATCACTACATGTTGCTATGTCATCAGGAATGCAAAAACTGAGCAAAAGATAATATGATGTCTTGTAGGTCACGTCAAAAAGTTAATGAAATGGAGGATAAGACTCAAGATTCATCGTTTCACTTATGAGAGGACAAAATTGATGAAACACCTTGGAGTATTCTGAGTCAAGGACAAATACACCACCACTACAGCAAACATTAGAAATACAGATGTCAACAGGCATCTGTATTCACAGGCAAAAGAAACCTACCCAAAAACATCAAGCTTAAAAACACCTTTTGGCAGATTTTAGAAAAAAAGTCAAGAAGAAGTAATAAGAGAGAAATCTGAAGGCAATTACATCCTCCCTAGCAATCTTCATATGTCTCCCAATCCTGTTGTGCATCTGTTATCACAAGCAGTTAAAGCATGATCTTAAGATCCACCTACTACTTATTCTTGATTCTTCAGGATTTTTTGTTTGTTTCTTTTTTGTTTGGGTTTGTTTGGTTTGGTTTTGTTTTGCTTGTTTTCAGATTATCCCTACAAATTCTTAGAGGAAAAAGCCTGGTTTTAAAGAAGACACACAACTTCTTTCCTTTTCATTCTGCATCTTTTGGGGGACAGAATTGGACCATATTATCTCATTTGTTTTCACTTGTCTGGAGGACAAGGCAGATGTGTAAAACAAGCAAATTATAAAATAAAAGTGCGCACCTTCTCCTTTTGAGGCATTATGTCATGCTGAGGTATCTTATATCTTTTCACTAAAGACAAGCAAAAGAAAAGAAATAAAAGATTAAAAAAAAAAAAAAAAAACAGGAAAGAGAAGGAAACAAATGTGTAGTCCATATATCTTGACAGTAAAAGAAAACAATTCTTCTGCTGCTGTCTAAAGAAAGCCTTAAATTCATTAATACACTTTAAAAGAAATATTAAGTTGGTATGACACTGCCAACAGAACCTAGATCAGAGAGTAAAAGCAAGATGAGATCATCTATTCTGAACTATTTTAAAGCTTTTATTATAAACTAAGTATAGAAATGGCCTCTAGAAAAAAAGAAAAAAAAAAGAAAAAAAAAACACAGCACGTAGACCTAAAATTATTTTTACTTTTTCCTAAAAATAAAAAAAATAAAGAAGCATTACTCCGTGACTGTAATGGTAAATTTTCTCCTTGAATGAGTTTTCATGACAGTGTGAAATGCTGCAGAATATAATAGTCATGTCAAGGATACAGCAAAAAATAAAGTCATATGGAGAGAGAAAAAACTCCTTCAAAACTGCCTGTGCTTCATTCCCTAAGGAGGCTGTTTGTGAAAGCATATCTGATATCACCTGCTGTCCAGAGACCTCCTCAGAACAGAGAGAGAACAGGTAACAACCTCTTTTCAGTCTCGATCTCATTTTTATTTACTCTTCATGAAGGAATTTTTATATAGAATCATGGAAGGACATATGACATCGTCATGTCCTATCATTGTTGGATAGGGGGTAATGGTTTTAAACTTTAAAAAGTGCAGTGAGGCACTGGACCAGGTTGCCCAGAAAAGCCGTGGCTGCCTCATCCCTGGAAGTGTTCAAGGCCAGCCTGAACGTTGCTTTGGGCAACCTGGTCTGGGGGGAAGGTGTCCACTAGGCAGTAGACATGTGCCCCCATGGCAGGGAGTTGGAATTAGATGATCTTTCACGTCCCTTTTAACCCAAAGCATTCCATGATTCTATGGGAAGTAGCAGGCCACATGTGCTTTCATGGATTTGAATGAGTATCATTAATTGAATTTCACAGAATTATGGACTTTTACAGATAGATGTACACATTAAACAGGATTAACGATGGGATGTTGTGCAATGAAACAAGCATCTTCACTGTTTCTAGAAATTATTGATGAATATTAAAACTTGTGAATTCTAGTTCAATACAGGTATTTCCAAGACATGTAAATTCATCAGCAAGACATACTTCTGGAACTCCTAGATCTACAGGAAAACAATAATGATGAACAACCAGCAAGTCTGGCAAGAGCAAGATCCTTTATGAAGCCCAGTTCTTCTCTAATCAGTTACCCATGAAAACTAGTTCAAAACAAAACATCTCAATAGGCATAAAAATTGAAAGTTCCAGATGGTAAACATCAGCAAAATTCATGTTTTTTAAAAAATAAAAATATCCTGAATATATTTCCAAAGCTGGGAAGCATTTCAGCATTCATTTGCTCAAAAATACACGTCTTTCCTAAGTTACTTACATTCACAAATAAACAAGTGATAAATAAGAAAGGGATGGTCTTGCTCTATGTGAAATAATAATAAACTATTTCAGCACTGCAGACTCCAATGCTCAGCAAGTCACTGTTAAAGTCACTTTTATGCTTGGCTTGACATTCAAGACTCAGTTTAAGTATATTCTCCTACTACAAAAATAGAATCCTATTTGTTATCTCACAGAGGTCTCATGAATGTGCTAAACAGGACTAAATTGGGATTCGCCGAGCTGGATGGGTGCAGACAGCTGTATGTGCATTCTGCCCAGGCCGAGATGTGCCAGAACATGAGCCAGCTCCAGCATGAAAACAACAGAGCCACATTATCATGGCTCTGAGCTGGAATTAATTTATCTACCTCTCAACATGGCTTAAAGTTGAAAGAATCCTTCTGTTTATTTGATTTCTAAATATGATTTGTATTGGCAAACATAAAGTAGAAAAGCATATTGCAGTAGTTTCATTTCATTAAATAGTGAAAGGATAAAAAAAGTCAATATAACCATAAATCTTAAAAAAAAAAAAAAAAAAAAAAGATAATAATAAAATATAAAAAAAATCCAAAGTGGTGGCTATCACGATTTTTCTATTAAAGAAAAAAACGTGCGCCAGTTTTGTTAGCCAGTAAGCTTTCTCCTAACCGCAATTATATAGCGCCACCACTAATCCAGCGAGGCACATAAAGCATCATGAGTCATATGGCTATCTCTTGCAAGCTGTTCAAGACAATGTACATGTAGGATGAGCTAAATTTGGCTGACGGTCTTGGTTCGGCTCATTGAAGAACAGCTTCTCAGGCCAATATTTGAGTGGAACCAATGGCTTCCATTGGACAACCAACTCCTTTTCAATGAGGTTAAGTGCCTAAATTCCTGTCTTCTCTTTAAAGTGTATAATGACAAATCCCAATGAAGAAAGGGCTGATTTTTTTTCAGGAACAGAAAATATAGCACTCACTAATTTTAACAGAAGCGACAGCACCTGTAAAATCTTTTTCCTTCATTTGTCATATGACTTGGAAACCTCCTTAAAGCATTCTCTCAAGGATTTCATTTTTATATTAAAACCAGTTAATTTTGGTAACAGTTCACTCTGATACATGTATTGTTCCATTTTCCAGAGGGGCACAGATACTTCTCAATTGCTGCAATGGCTTCAAAAGAGATGTATCTGAGGCTCAATATTTCCTCAACAGTAGAGAAATCAATTCCCACTTC
Source organism: Netta rufina (assembly GCF_964035555.1). NCBI lineage: Eukaryota > Metazoa > Chordata > Aves > Anseriformes > Anatidae > Netta > Netta rufina. The sequence goes on along the minus strand of NC_140128.1, from coordinate 8,339,089 downwards.
TAGAATGATTCAGAAAATTCAGAACATAATGGGAAGGATAACTGATTATAAAATAGGCTGGTGGTGCTTATTTCAGGAAAAAGAAACCACCTTTTTAACAGTGAACAAGCAGACAACTGTGAAACACACTACGAAAGACCAAGGGACTGTCTAGAAAAAGTATTCAGTGTTCCTCATAGTATTATGATTGTATTAAATGCTTCCAATTTACTGCTTGACAGGTGATTAATTTATAATTAACATTATTTCTTCCCTAACATGCTAATTACTGATAGTTTATTTTTCATGTTGTTCTTGAAAAATGCATCTGAACAATGGTTATAGCCCTGTGTAATAAAGAATAGTAAGAAGTTAGCCCTTAATTCAAAGAAGTAATGATGCCAAAAAATGAGCCACATAGGAAAGCATGGAAAAAAATACAAGATCAATCAGAGTTTATACTGTAAAGGCAGTAATACCTTCTTAATACCATCTTACTTTTTCACCTTGGAGGGTGGAGAGTGTTAACGTTGGGGAAATTAAAGAAAAGAAAGGCTGAGGGACATTTAAAGGAGCGTAATGAAGGAAAACACAGGACAGAAAAAAAGGGAAAATAGATAACTGTGAGATGAAATAAAGGAAAAGAATTTGAGACAAGACTGGGAAAATTATAACTGCTGGACTGCTATTAGATTTCTGTTCTATATAAAGCAGAAAGCATCACTCAGATTCTTTTTTGGTCTTGTAAACCTGACTGTTGCAGTGAGAATATCGTGATTATTAAAAGCCAACGAAAGCTCCCACATAGCTCAGGAGCATCTTTTCTTCAAGAAAAGAATGACTGATCAGTGTGCAGAAGCGATAGGCCTTCCCTTTATTAATAAATAACTCACTCTACCCACAAATGAGCGTAGGGTCTTTCCAAACCCTGTAAAAAATAAGCACACAGGTGAAAGATTTAGGTTGTCAACCATGTGCTACTGGAAAGGTGAATATAATTGAAAGTGTAATCCTCTAGGAAAGACTTTACTTTCCAGTATAGCGTACTTTGCTTAGACTGTTTTTCCAGCACTCTGACTCAACTGTCTGCAAACATTCAATTATACCCTGCAGCTATTTCCAGAGAAATAAACAAGGTCAGCCTTCGTTGGCAGAAACTTGAAATCATACAAAATGCTTTTGGCATTCATTACTTGCAATCAACTATTTGAGTACAAATAAGAATTCAGCACAGCATGAGCAGCAAGAATATGTGGATCGTTATCCTGTTCAAACCAGGATGAGGATATAGTATTCTAAAAATGTAAAGGGTTAAATGCAATAGATACCCTCTCTCTACAGCATATAACACACAGAGGATGTTTCCTAAACATTAGGCTGCTGAGATGGGAGTGGACTGTAACGCATCAGGTATATTCTATTTGCCTTGCACTATAAATAGTAAGTTGCCTTAATTCTAAGCATGAAATGTGCAGCTAGATACGATATTCCCTTTTCATATACAACCCATAGTGAATATCATAACTGTGTTAAGCAGTTACCTTCAGCAACCTTAGTTCAAAACTGTCAGCCTTGTTTATAAAAACCTAAATAAAATAACAGGGAATGCTGCTTTCTGTTCTGCAAACATATGTACAGGTACAATCCAGAAAATACTTCCTACCCAAGACCATGCATATTGCACAACATCAGAGATTCATGCACAGTGGAACAACTGGTGCATTTTTTTTTTTGGTTTACTGAAAAGATGTGCCGATGTTAAAGCATGGAAGACTCAGATCTTAAAGTGACAATCTTACAAGGAAGCAAAGACAAAGACGATTCAGGAACCCACAAATTTAAGGTGGTGATTTCTACAACATATCTTTATAATTTGGTTGCAGTTCCTTGGCAAGATAATTTCTGTTTTCCTTTTTAAGACTAAAAGACTGGAGCAACACACAAAAATTCTCCTACAAAAAATTAGTATCATCATTTCACTGCTATGGATTCTCCAGAATCAAAACATCTGCTATAAGCTACGAAACTGTGGACTTGTATCAGATCTACATTGAAAAAATAGTTTTCATGTTTCAGATGATACCACAGTCATGACAATTGTTGAACAAGACTGCAAAGATTACTTCTGCTCATTACTCAAGAGGAGGGAGGTCAATATTTGCCTGAGGTTATCATGCTGTTTGGTCCTGAACACTTTGATATTCTCCTATGGCTTCTAAGAAAAACATATAAAACAGATTTGAATTGTGGATTAAAATAGGGCCAACCACAATCTTTACTATTCTAAGTGATTTCCACCTTAAGGTCTTCAGTGCTAGCAGAACTACAGAAAAGCGATTCAAAAGTTCACATTGGAAGATCATCAGAAATCAGTTCAAAAAGTAGGAGCAGCTGTGTTGGGGAATAACAGCGATTATATGTACTACACACGTGTGTTTACAAGGAACCCGTCATGATGTTCACGGTGTTTCTTTTAAAAATGGTGCTAGATCTAGCACTTTACAGGCCAATAGAAGTTTGGTCCTGAATCTCACCAAATAACTAGCAGCACATCACCGCATGTATCTCTGTTCTTGCATGCTTCTCCTTCTACTCAGGTCAGGATATCACCTTGAAAGCAGTTTCCTTTTTTCATTAAAAAGTTATGGTATTCCATGGGGATCTCAAGTGTTTGTAAGCTAGCTGAGGCAGGGCACTATATACATTTCTATTAAAGATGATTCTCCTACCATTTCCAGCCTTAATGCCAAAGATAAAACACCATGTCTTAGTCCCGCTGTGTATGTATGACTTTGTTCAAAGGTTACGCTGCATGTTTAAAAACAAAAAGTTTTATACTTTTTTCATTATAGTGGAACATAGGTATTAATTACTTTTCTCACAAGATCTTGGCAAATTCACCTAATTAAAAAAAATAAAGAATTTGATGACAAGAAAAGAATATAATCTATAGTGAAGGGAAAAGGGAAGAAAAGAAAAAAGAGGCATACAAATGAACCTCTACCTTGTTAATTCAGAAACAATGAGTTATTTCTTCAAGTGAACACTTTGCAGAGCTCCATCCTGCAGGTGTCAGTCCTACCATGCCCTCAGCTGAATGCACAGCACCTTTTACTCCTATAATATTCTACAGACAAAAAATAAAAATTCAAGGAGGGCTTCGGAAAAGCTTTCCAAGCTCCTAAAACATTATCCTCTCTCGACCATTTTTATGAATGGTAATTTGTCTTCTTCACAGTCTTTGTCAGCCTGTCTTCATGCAGTCATACAACAGCTTGTCAGATTCACCACAAACAGATGAACAAATGTTGAATCCAAAGCACTTGCCACCTATAGAGAGAGACAGAACTCAAAGAGCAGACATCCAACCTACTTTTTGTGAAGCTGTGTTGCAGAGCTCTTTAAAAATATCAAGCCATTCCCATGTTCCTTTCTGTCCCCATTCTTAAAAAAAAAAAATGCATTTCTAGCATGTAATAACATACATATATTTGTCAATGGACCAAACTAAGTGTGCTACTAGAAGTCTTCCAAAACTTGACATTATGCCATACCATATACATTGGCAGTCTGTGCATCACATTTAATTAGCAGGAAAGCTAAGAAAGATCACATAGAGCCCCATTAACTTTAAATTGCTTTCAGGGGTAATTAGAAAGTATGTCAGCTCCCTTCTCTATATTTTAAAAGAACATTTTAATCCATTTCTGCAAAGGAAAAATAACAAAACCAATGAATGGATGAACCTTTTGATATTAATTAAAAAAAAAAAAAAACCTAGCCCCCAAATTAAAATGAAATGCTTCAGTCCCTTTAAAGCTTCCCTAGGTTACTGTAATTATATCTGTTCAGAGAATCCAAGAAGTCAAAAATTACTCTTTGTTGTCATTTCATATTAGGTTCCTGTGAACTGCAAACTACCATCGGAGTACATCTTCACATTCTATTTTATTTGGCATGTCACAGGCTTGCTTTATCATCTCAACGCAATTTCCAGTTCTCACAATCTAAAGGCAAATATGCACAACTGTTCAAGCCGAAGTTCTAATACCCATCAGCCTTGCCTTGGTATGAAAGAGGGGAATGAGCTAATCTTACAATAAGTTCAACTAATGCCATGACATTCTACTTACCATTAATTTTTTTTTCTATTGTATACATGCAGCCTGTGTGGAGTAACAAGGGAGAAGATACTTTTACACCTTTCCATCTATTTCTCCTCCCTTCCCATACTTGCAGAGAGGAAAATCTGCTTCAGAAAGGAACTGGCTATTTCACAGGGTGTAGCATAGACTCCTGCTGCTTCTAACACTGAGTCATGAATCCATGATGAATTGGTGGACTGGTTCTCTTACTGCTTCTAGGGAGTCATTATTTTGAAATGTGTTTTGGTCACACACTTTCCACTCATCTGACAAGTTCCTCTGATCTATTACAATGGTAGCTGGTCATCAGTTATCTTTAGGACTGTTTAGGTCAGCGTTCAGGAAAAAGAAAACCATGTAGTTTTCCTCCTTTCATCTCTCTTTCCGCTTATAGGAGTGTGCTATGAGTAAGATGCAGTCTTACGGTTTGTGTCTACAGTAACACAAGAGGGTTTTTCCTTTTACTTATTACTAAGTTAGTAAAAGCTCGGGATCACTGGAGCTGGAAGCTAATTCCAGTGTGGACTAGTGTCCCATTGCTAGTATAAGTCATGAAGTTGCACACTCATCTGATTTCAACAACTGCATTACTGAGTACCAGGTCTGCTTGCACCAAGGCAGAATGTATTAAATTCCCCTGGCATTCTTCTCAGAGGAGTACTTTGTGCTTGCTATTGCACAGAAGAAGAAGAACAGAACAAAAACACCACCAACCAACACATTCCTTTTATGATGCCTGTTATCCATCAGTGCGTAAAGGTCACCTTAAAAAATTCACACCTCAAATATATATGCGTAAAGAAAGGTTAGTAGCAACCAGGAGTTTAAGTGAAGGTGACTGCCACAAAAACTGACTGTCTAAATGATGTGCATAAACTATTTCCAGTTGCTTCGGTACACTCAGTGGATGGACTACAAGGAATCCAATTCTCTTTTTTACTGCTTATGTATATACCCACTTCATAACCATCATTTTTTCCAACAGATGACTGAGATCTATTAAGCCTGAAACTCCGATCTACCATGACCTCAGATACATATTTCCATAGAAAACTAACCATTTTGTACCAATAACTTCAATAGCATTAACTTCAGCAATATTTAACAGACACTGATCTTGCTGACCAACACATTCCTACAGCTGAAGGTCAGTTTAAAAACACCACCAGACTGAGATAACCAATGGACCTTATTACTCCCTTTCAATTTTAGCTATGCCTGCAAAGCAAACTTTAGGAAGTTCTCAACAGTATTTCATGTGATGAGTATTTCACTCTGCTCTCCAAGATATTTATCTGGAAATGCTTTAGTGGGATACCATCACAAAAATGAGACTGATGGTCCTCCTGTTTTCATCTTTACAGCCTGAGGAGGAATATTGGCAATCATGTGCCGGTAGCTGTGGTCCCATACAAAAGTCATGCATCAGAAAACTGATTGATATTCGTTTCTATCAGTATCACTTTTTGCTACTCAAATAAAGCATACTGTTAATAAAGTCTAAGAAATGGAGACTGCTGAATGGTTTGTGAAAAATACATGCATTTCCCATTGTGTACCCTACGAGTGCACATTTAAAGTACTCTGAGACTAACTGAAGTGCTTCTAAAAGATTTAGCAGCTTTATTATCCCATGAAATCTCCAGAGATTATATAAATAAACAACTGAGATTATTTATCTCAGTTTTCAGTGATAAATGTGGCTTTTCTGAATGATCTGACGTCCTAAATACGGAGCACAGTTTTGTCAGTTATTTCATTTTCCTATTCTGTAAAATGATACCTTTTTATAACTGAAGGGTACACCATATCTACATTTGTAAAATGCCTTTAAATCACTACATGGAAGAGGTTGTACAACTGCAGAACATTATTAATACTCTTTACTACCTTTTTTCCATAAACATAGTTATATTAATTACAAAAGACAGTTAGAAGGCAACAAACATTGATGATAAAGAGAGACTTCAGCATTACATAATCGATAAACATTTATTTTCCTTGAAAATTACAATGGCATGTAAAAGAGTGCTCATTTTAGCAACACACTAAGTGCTGCAGACACAGAAATGAAGATTTAGGTAGTTGTATAGAACTTACCGAGTTACAGAAGCCACGTTCTGGGAAACACGAGCTTTCTTAGTTTTTATGAATGCTATATTTAGCTACTGAATAGAGATGAAGATTTTAAAGGGTTTATAGCTTAAAGAAGAGAGACTAAGCAGTATGCTGGGCAGTAATGTTAATGTCCACTTTCTGGAGCTAGTCTGGGGGAAATATTGTTCTGTGATCTAGCCTACCCAGAAGTTGTTCTTGTCTGTTTGGTGCTACAAAACGCAATGCAATGGAGTTTACGAGACTATTTCTCAGAAGTACAGTATAGTTACAAACACAATTTTTAGTAAAGTTAATTCAAGCTTCTGCCTGAATGAGCCATGGGTACCATATGTATTTTTGTTACAACCAGCCTCCACTTTTATTGAGTCATTCATAAGAGAGTGAAAAAAAAAAAATCACTGTAGTTCTGAAAGCTGACTACTTTTTCCATGTGCTGAGATGACTGCAGTTTCCACAACACTGACGAGTAATTGCAATTCTGCCTGCATCACTCAGCAAAACCTTCCAAATGGAAAGACAAAGTTCTTGAGAAAAGGACACAGGGATACAATGCTGATGAAGATGCTAATTGTGTAAGCATCCTTATATGTTTACATCTGAACATGTATCCAGTGCTCTGTCACTTGCTAACATTCAACAAAGCCCATAGGGAAGATGTTTTCTACTGAACTGGTTACCTTATTTCATGAAGGACAAAACAGAATTGAGGGTATCAGTGGCTCTTGTTAACCAAGGGTAACACCAAAAATACAATAAGCCTTAACCAAAAGCACAATTCCCAAAGCCCAGACCTGGAATACCATGGGATCACAAAAAAAAAAAAAAAAAAAAAAAAAAAAAAAAAAAAAAAACTTTTGAAAGAACACTTAAAGATTTTCCACCACAATGCCTGAAATTACATAAATCAATACCAAAAGGAAAAGGACTAGAAGCATGCTAGCAGTACTAGGTTCACATTCTGTGCTTTCCTTGACTGCAACCAAAACACAAGAACAATGAAACCATTTCTGGAATTCTTCATCACAAACATTGATCTGAAAACCTAAACTTTTATATATTTTATTATTATTATTATTATATTTTATTTCACAGAATCACAGAACTGTAGGGTCTGGAAGGGACCTCAAGAGATCATCGGGTCCAATCCCCCTGCCAAAGCAGGTTCCCTAAAGCAGGCTGCCCAGGTAGACATCCAGCAAGCCTTTCTGTACAATCAGCATGTTGAGGAATGGTAAGTTATTGCTTAACAGCCAAAACCATGCAGTGCTAGGACAAGTGCAATCTCTTATTACTTATGCCTGCTTTCATAGACCTTTAGAACAATTTTCATTTATCACAGTATTCAAAGCAAACAGACAGTTTTCAAGCAACATTTCTTGAAGTAATGTTGATCTATAACTTGATTTTGATGTTTATACACAGGCATGACATTGATTTATTTGGAGGACAGCAAGAGCTCAAAAACTGTTAGTTATAATTATTTCATGTAAGGAATAGACTGCAGGTTATTTTCCACTGAAGATAAGAACATTGTTATCTAAAACCCCGAGACCGCTGACTGGCACTGTTCTGATCTCTACTTATAAAAAGCTATCCTGTATCATTCCGTACATGGACATTAAATAGATGCTAGATAACACTGCAGCTCCACACAACAGATACTCTCTTATCTTGAACTTCGTTTGCAGTTTGTGTGGCTGACAGACCATTTATAAAATAAAGACAAAAACGAATAACTTAGACTGAAAAGTATGCCGTAGTGGGTATAACAATAATCATTTGCACAATGCAATCAAGATCTTCCTAGTAATCATCAGGGAAGTTCTTACAGAATGGCTAAATACATGAGCTTACTTTTCTTTGTCCCATATTGGAGTTGAAATTTGTATTTCAAGCTGTTCGTCTGATCTAATATCCTCTGCAACTGATGGTTGCTCCATCTCATTCTAATGCAGTCTGCATGGTTGCATACAACACAACACCACAGAATTCCAACCTAGATGGAAAGTTATCTTCTCATGCTCTTCGTTACCAACAGAGTGAATTTTCAATGCTGCTTACGCTTGAGAATTCAATAAGAATAGAATGATTCGGTTTCAAAGATGCAAAGAACTTATATTTCCCTTTTACAACAGTTTATCTGTTGATGCCGAGCACTTACAAACTTAAACCCCAGGACTTTAATGGAAGGCACTTAATAACTTAAACCAATAAATAATAAAACCTCACTGGGGTTTTATTGGAAGTGGATTTTCAAAAGGGTAATGTAATTCTGAAACGTAGTTCTTGCCACCAGTCATACAGCTACTTCTGAAGATGTAATTCCTTTTTTTAGTGAAAATCTAAAGTTTCCTATAAATCAGTACAGATTTAGTGTTTAAACATTAGGCATACACAACTGAATAAGGAAGAAGCATAAACATTAATGTCAAAACAAACAGAAACAACAACTGGTATGTACTGTGCGGATGTCAGCATGCAATCTGCCTCTCCCATAGGATCAAAAGGATAAGAAATATAAAACCAGCAACTGGTGAAAAGTAATTAAACGACTCGTGAGGGAAAGGTTGGAGTGACTAACACTTGCCTACAAATCTGTCTGAAGAGAATTCCAATAACTCACAACTAGAGATCATCCCCACTGAACACAGTACTATCTATTTCTAGATCAGCTCTCTCTTGCTTCTGTATTTTGTTTTTCACTCAAATGCTCATCTTTATAGAGAAACAACTATTTATAAGTGGTCAGGAATTGTACATAAAGGGAAGTAAACTCATTTGAAAGTTGCATAGGTGAAGCCAAGCTTTGCAGAACTTTTTGGAGAGGAAAGATAGAGAAGGTCAGTTAGATCATGTCCTTGGAAACACCATCTGATATTTTTTCAAATTGTCCTGGCTCACAAAGTACAATGTGGTAAACTCACCCTGTGCAAGTAACAACTGCAGTGTCTGCTGTGCCTAAGATACATTGGAAGACATTAATAGGACATTGCCAGCACTGAAATCATTGACACTCCACTTACTGAAAGGTTTCTGGAAAGGACAAAAAGCTGTTCACTAATACACTGGCAAAGACAAGATAAACATAGCATTCATCTTTTCTCATGGAAAACTCTTCACAAGCTGCTTGCTATTTTCCAACCACAAAAGATTATCACAAAAGCTGTAAAGGAAAAAGCAAACTCTAGGCAAGACGAATGACATTTTAATACTTCCTTGGAACAAATGAAATCCTGTTGAATATAAAACCAGAAGAACTGCCATATCAGAACAAGACAATAAACCATTCAGTCCATTATTCTGCTTCCAAAAAAGGCTAATTGCAGCTTTTGAGGATAGCTTAGGTTCCCTGTAAACTGAAAAGTTCTACGCAAGAGTAAGGAATAATTTTTAGCTTTGCTGCAGCCTGACCATAAAGTCTAAATGTAGCAAGTACAAGTGATCATGGCAGGACAGCTCTGTTTCTAATTTCATTTACCCTAAGTACCAATACTAGTATTATCCTGCAATGTGATCATGCCACACAAACCTAAGGAGACGGTGTAGGTCAGTATTTGCAACAGATACCTCTGAAGAAGCAGAAAGACTGCTGAAAGGTGTCTTCCCATTCAGGGTTTTGTTCTATTAATTGACTCCAAATCTGCTTGCCTACAAAACTATGAGACTCTGTAAGCCTTTCTATATTCTTCCCAACCCTTCTTCCTCAATTTCTATTGAGGGCCACATTCCTTGACCCACAGAGAACAGTATTTGTTCCTGGGAGTAATGGCATTACCTTAACTACAAAGACTCAGTGAGGGTTAATTACAACACCCACAGAATGCATTAAGTTTCTTGCAAGAGTTTAAGCTTTTAGTAAAAGTTAATATAACTGCTAAATCCTTGGAAATAAAGATTTCATTTCAGAATTACTTTCTAAGATACTTTCTATCACACGTAACAGTTTTTGATTCATTTCCTATTGATAACAACAGTTTTGCTTATAACTTATGTATATGTGTTCATATGCATGCAGGCACACATGTTGTTGCAAGTAAATAAACAAATCTACTACATGCACTTAGGTAATCTGAAAATGAAGTTCTTGATGCAGTTTATTCTTTCTCTGATGTGGAATAGCTCTACTTACCAGCATCTTTTGAGTGCTAATATTTCATATATATACATATGAAATATATATATGATATATATATATCACTGCTGTTATTCACCAGTGCACCTTCTGATGGCAGTCCTTGTGATACAGAGTTGTACTAAGAACGGGATAAAATCCACCAATTTCACAGTAATTGTACAGCAGTCAGATAGCCATTAGTGACTTGGACTGTCCAGCAAAAGCTCTCAATTCCATTGCTAATGCCATCAATTTACTGTCTTCTCCCTGCTTCACTGTGCAACATGCATGACATTTTCCACAATTCTGCATATGAAAGCTTTGCGTTTATGTCATTATGATGCATACTGAAAGGATGCTTACAGTCTCTTTTAAGTGTTGTCCTTGTTGGTGTACTAGTCTCAATAGGTAAAATGTTAGGTGTTTTCAGCTCTAAATCAAAAGCCTTATTTTTATATATGCTTCATTATTAACCTCAAATTAGAAAAAGGCACAAATTTTCCTGATAAATTCCTTACCCTTGTTTGTCCTTCTGGTCTTAAGTGTATTCAACTCTCTACAGTGTATTTTTTATCTGATCTCTTTCTCTGTGCTCTGGTGTCCTCATCTCTTTCTTGAGGAACATTACACTGTTTGAACACTGCTGCTGTTCAAACATTACAACACCTTTCAGCACTTGTGCATGGTGGCCAACAATCGTGTCACTTGACTAAAGCCTGAATAAAGTTACGCAGTCTCTGTAGACCAAAACAAGCCATATACAGCAAAGTATCCACTAATCATTTTAAATCCAAAGAAACATTTAGCAACACAGATCAATCCCCTTTATTCACATTCTTAATTTTTCCTAACCTGAACACCCACACTCCATGTTGTGCTCTTACCCCCTAAACCTCTTTTCTCCCACATTTTTTTTTTTTTTTTAGCATCTTCATTCCCCTGCCTCAGCCTACATCTTGAAAACTGATGTAAAAGTTTAGGCAACCATCTGAATAAAAGTCAGAGATACTGGAACGTAGTTTGCAGCTTTCCTAGAACTCTGAGCTCTCAGTGAAAACACTGTTGTGAAACACAGTAAAAGCAACCTCTTCAGCATCCAGTGAAGTCCAGCAGGAAAAATCACATCTATTGTCACCCTAATGATATGGTATTTTGCCTGAATTGGGGTGCACAATAGCTGCATCTATGTATTCTCTACAAATGAAGCAGTATGACTATTCTTTCAAGGGCCTGCAGGGACTAGTCCAATATTACCCGCTTTTAATTGCATCTAAAAATACATATTTGCTTACTCAGCCAGCTTCTACATTTATTTCCCTAAATGTATAAAATGGCTGTGGCTCTGCAATACTACATTGTGTGACCGTGCTGTGTCTTGGGGTGTATTCATCAAATTACAAAGGCACTGTAATCAGACAGAGACCAAACCGAGTCACCCAGGAAGGGAAGTTTCAGGGGAAAGTAGTCCTGATGGATGACATATGTTAATAAGTTGCATTTAAAAAACAAGACTGAACCTTATTTTGTGCTTTCAGAATTTAAAATCTGTTTCTCTTGGGGATTTTTAGCTCTATACATTCTTACATTCTCTTAGCACCTGATCCAAACAGGAATGCACAGCTCCTTCCACCAACTGATACCTCACGCCCTCGGGAGATAAAAGAATTTTTATACTTCTTGACCATAACAGCTTTTACTTTCATACCTTTGAATCTAATACGGACAGAGTTAGGAGGCATAGAAAAATGTAGGATGGAAAAAAATTGCCAGTGCAGAAACTTTCTCATGAACCAAAAAGTATTTCTTTTTAGTATTAATGTGTGTATCTAGCCTAAGTACCAATACTCTACATTTCCAGGGCAAATAAATTGTAACAGTCCAAGTAAGCTAGCGGGAAATCCTGTGAAGGAGATAAAGCCTCGGTATAAAATGAAGGTTCAGTCACTGCTTAGGAGGGACAGATTGGAGTTGATACATGTTCTATCAATATTTCATATTTTATAACCCCTAGGTTAAGTGCCAAGCATGCAAAATATCAGCTTATTGCCAGAGTCTGCTGCAGTAGTATAAATGAAAAAAAAGGACTTGATAAAATTATAATATATTGTACTTTGAGATCTTTTGTATGTATACAACTCAGAAGTCCACCATATCCACAGCACGTTTCTGTGCTCCGGCCAGTCACTTGTTCAAGAGCGAATCTTCCCATTTCTTTTTAAATCACTCTTGTACCAAATTACTGGGAGCCCAAAATCTACGTATATACCTGTCCAAAAACATTGTTTTTTTTTAAGCTGTCATATGTTTCCCCAGTCTTGCCACCTATCCTCTATTCACATAAATACATAAATTTCAAAACTACATCTCCTATACCTGTTGTGTTTTCTTTCTTTTTGAGTGGGCTTGTGCAGGCTTTTTTTTTTTCCTTTAAATATCAACTAGGCTGCTAAATCATGCTAAGACAAGCATAAAAATGCAGAGAGCAAGTTAAGTGTATCATGCCTGTACTTGAAGTTATGATGCTATGCAATTTACCGCGTTTCCCTGATATAAGATGGTTACGTGCCAGGGGTTTAAAAATCACTAGTCCAAGCACTACAGTCACTAAATGACAGCCAGCCAACTAAAACAACAACCAAAAAGCTGGTACAGAGGATCTTCATTAAGGTATATCTGAAAGACACAGCTAAGCATTATGGAACAAGATTTTAACTCCTATTACCCACTGCACAGTATTACCTGGAAGTCCCTTTACAGTGTCTGAAAGTATGGATTTTCTTTGGAAGAGGAGCATAAACTCATTAATTTTAGGCAGCAATTTAAGAGCAATCTCTCAACCAGGCAGCTATAGTTGACTTTATAAGAGACCCAGAAGCTCAGCTGTTACATATTAATATAAGTGGACCAACTTCAAAGGAGCAGTGCTGATTAACACCAGATCACAATTTGGCTCTTAACAGCATTGTCTGATTTTGTTTTTTAATGTTTTGCTTATATTATGGCTGTTAAACTTGCCCATAAGCTTCATAAAAAATAGCGTTTTAGACATGAGGAGACAAAGGAGCCCAAGAAAGACAAAATATGTCTTGCTGTATATAACTGTTGTTACTATCCTCAAAAACTGGGTCAGATGCATGATACCATTATGGTATCCCCTAAGACTGAACGGAGATTAATATCAAAGATAAGAATGTGATTGCTGTAAAACAGTTTGATAAGAAAAACAGTGAATGGGCTTGAACAAGGCAGGACAGTATGGCTAGAAACTGATTTTCTACTTTAATAATCCATCCTTATTATGTGGTGTATATGAACAAAGACTTGAATTCTCATGGTTTTGCCAACTTTGTTCACAGTTCTGTAGCCTGCAAATGGATGTAACTCAGACCTTGACTCCTAATCCCACTGAGGTTAAACAGAACCATGTTCTAGGAGAAAGAGATGATGTCAGGAAAGGAAAAGTTTCATTAGCTATCTAAAACTCCGTATCTGCATGTGTGAAGTTTCCATTGTATTATGTGCTTCAGTTTTAAGCAGATGTTGCCTGGGACCACCTCTAATGACAGAGTTCTACGAGAGACTTCCCTTTATTTAGAGAAGTTCCAGTGACATCTAGCGCCCTATGTACCTCAGTATACAACCATAATATATCATACATATCCACAACACAGCGTTATTCCATAGCTCTGTTCCCATCTGTCTTTCCTCCACTCTACGCAAAATCCTCACAGAGCAACTGACCATTGTAAGGACACTCCCTTGCCATACCAAGCTGTGTGCCATCAGCAGCTACAGTGTGAGCATATGATGAACTGGAGAGACCCTTGATGAGAATTTTTATGCATGGCTACCACATCAGTGGTATCAGGTTTACTGAACTCTAATGGTTATTTGAAAAACTGTGACTCCAACCAGAGACAAGACTATGCTGGAAAGGGCTTTCATAACCCCCTTTTACATGGGGAATATGTTTGAGGACAATGTTTTAGGAATACTTAAGGAAAAAGGGATATTCTAACTATATCACATACCTTTCTAAAGTTAGAAACGTTTGATCTTTTCCCAAAGTGCCTTGATATATCTGGTAATAGCTATTTCTAGCAGTTCAGTTGCACTGGGCTGGTGAAAGAGGGTAACATTTCCATAGCTTTGCAGAAAGACACAATTCAGAATACAAGTTTTAATGAGATCAAGAATGAGATCAGTCTTTTGACTCCAGTCAAAGGGGACTTATAATTCCTTCTTCTGTCCTTTAACATAACCATTTATTCCAACTGTTTTAGCAGCTATATTTGCTCAGTCAGTTCCTAAAACTCTGAAAATGAAGACCCCCAATCTTTCTAGTTCTTTCACTGTCTATGTATCACAGAGGCTTTTCTCACTTCCAATCTGAATGTTCCTTGCTAAAATTCAAGATCATTATTTCTTGTCCTAACAAAGACAGGCATAAAGAACAATTTTATGTTTTTTGAGATCTTTACATATTAGCAGACCATTTCTGTTCATAGGCTTTGCTTTTCAAACCAAGCAATTCCTTCATTAAACCCAGGCAGGTGATGCTGTCCAGATCTCCAATCATTCTCAAGGCTTTAGAAAACAGGTTCAAAATTCTGAATTGAAGTTTTGTGACCAAGGCTGTAATTTCTTGTGTTATTAAAAACAGAACTACAATCAGCTGAATAAAAACCAGCTAAACTTCCTACTCAGTACTTCCTACTTCATAAGAGAGTTATGGTGACAGCTTTGCATCTAATACAGTCATTGAAAAGCAAATATACAAATGCTAAAATATCCTGAAATATATAATGATAGACCTAGCAGAGTTAACAAGCTAGTACAAAGCTGCTTAAAGTAAAGTCAAAAATAATTACTGGTTACAAGAAGTCTTGTTGACAGCACTTAATGTTGGTCTCTTGAATTATGAGAAGCATGCCTTGAGGGCAAAATGCATGTAATGCTTGAACGTCAGGAGTATACTTCCAGTTGGCAGTTTTAATAGCACACTTCCACGCTGTGCTCATTTTTATATTGTTAGTAAGCAACTTCTTGAGGAAATCACATTGCAGTCAATGTGCTTATGTAGGAATTTGTTCTCTTCCACCTGAGCTGGCAGGGTAGCAAGTATAGTGCTGACCACGTGGTTGAGCATAATGCCGATGACAGAAATGGCCTTCCTGCTTTCAAGTATACCTTTGAGAGGAATTCAGATACAAAACCCTAAGTACGCTTGATTTGAATACAGCAGCAACTGAGATGTCACCAAGATTCTGCACAGATAGCTGAGAAAGAGCAATTTTAGAACATCATACATGAAAAGGGGATGGCAAGTTTGGGTTCAACAGTTTACAAGACAGATTCATTAATATAGACAAGACATAAGCAGTTTCTCCATGACTCTGCTGGATGACGTGATGTAACCTAAAATATACAAAAAATGGTACTAACGGTACCACTCTGAATCATACAGCTGAGAAGCAAAGTGATGTGACCCATCAGCATAGCAAACTTTATCAGCCTTTCTCACCTTCCAGACTTAGTATAAGTCTTGGACGACACAGGGTAATTAGTTGAAAATATTTCTACCCTTTTCTCCTTGCAACCCTGTTCAAAGCAGTAAAAGATGTGAATCCTGTCCATTAATTCTGTAGAGAACGCTACTCAAACCAAACCTTGTAGCTAATAGTATGTAAAGCTCAGATTAAAAGGTGTTTGCACCATGTAATTGCACATCAAAACAACCGCTACTTGCGGATGTAAACAGTGCAGCCTGATAACACCTTCAAACAAAAATTGTTTGACAATAAGTCCAATATTTCTTCTGATGTAGGTATATAGGTATATTCAGTTGGCTGACATTAACCATATTCAAACAGAAAAAGAGAGTACAATATTGACACAAGATCACCCTCGTATACTAAGACACAAACTTTCAGGATGCTTCAGTCGCAAACTGCCTGCTGCCTCCTAATGACAGTCTGCTGGGGCATGTTAATGACATTGTGCTACTCCAAGAGAAGATTTTTCTTTAGTGCGTCTTTTCTCTATGCAAGTAGCATGTTTATATCTTACAGAGACTGGAGGCGATAGTTGTCTGGCTTAAAATTGCTGTTTAGTCAGACTGCATTTCACAGCTGTTTCTTTGTGGGCACTATTTTCATATCATAGAGTACCAGGTTAAAAATTATGGCTTCTCTAAAAATGCAACAATATTTTGTTCCCGGAATGTAAACCTTGTTCTCAGGACATAAAATAAGAAAAAGGAACAGTCAATTTACGTATATTACTGGATCTTTCTACCAGAGTTGCTCTGTTCTGCACTTAGCAGGTATGCCAATGCCACTGAAATCTACATCTCCTCATGACTGACTAAGCCACACAGCCCTAAAGGCTTTACATGCTGTATTCCAGTTGACTAACAAATGCTGTCTTGTTTTTGGAGAGGCTGCCTGCAGCACCACAATTGCTTCTGGTTACAGTATATTTTAGGGAAATTCTCCCTCAGGAATTTGAACTAACAGTTGGAGTCATAGGGGTAAAAAGCATCGTCTCAGAGCTAGGGAAAAAAAAAAAAAAAAAAAAAAACACCACACACACACACAATAGAATCATATTTAAAAATAACCTATACATAGTACTGGTATTGAAGGCTTCCATTCTTTAGTTTATTTTTGACTTCTTTTCTGCTGTAGATCAAATGTGCATGTGGGCAACATTTTTCTCCTGCATATATTGCAACCTGAAAAGAGTCTATCCTCTACCATTTTGTCAGACCACTAAAGTTTCCCAGTGGTAAGGCACTTTCCTTTTCTGTAGCCCCTTTAGTTACTTCCTGCTCTCATGTCCTTACCCAAAATATTTCTCTTGACATAGAGAACAGACATGGAGCCATACAAACAGAGGAATTAAAAGGTATGTAGGGTCCACATTGTACTGTCTACAGCCACATATGGAAAAACACTAGGTAGACAATTAGGCTGGGAAACTGGCAGGAAATCCACTTTCCAGAACACCTTTACTCTGAACGGACTTCCTTTCTCAGAAGTTTATTTTTCTGCAATTGTTTCTCCAACCTTCCTTTGAGTGTATCCTCTGTTCATTGTGGCAGTAACAAATTATTTACTGCCACAAAATTAACATGTTCCCTATTCTTTTGATACAAAACATTTTTATTAGATGATCCTTCTCATTCTCAGTTGAATATCAAAGTGTGGGTTTCACGTTTCATTCGTGTGTCAAATAAGGTATAAGAATTTTGTTAAATAAATGCTAAGGAAAAGAAGAAAGGCTACTCAAAAATCAATCTTATTTGACTCAGCTGAATGATGTGCTACAGATACTTTATTCCAACAGAAAACTGTTGTGAATTGGAAAAGAAAACTAGTTCCATATTTGGAAGATAAGGGTGTAACAATATAAAGTGAGATAAACACCAAAGTTTAATTTGCATTCTTGTTATTATTAATGTTTTTATCACGACACAGGTCTATCACAAAGCACAGGGATACCCCTCCTCTGTCACCTTGAAGATATTCCCAGTTATGCTGCATTTTCTTAACAAGTGCATTAATATTGCTGTTTTCACAATAACTAGAAAAAGCTATACCTTATATATTCCTCAAGCAATCTTTTTCTCAGGTTTCCTATACAACTTAGCATAGACAAATGTCAAGACTGGTTCTTTTCATTAAAAAACATAACTTATTCTCTTGATATTACCTCATTTGTTTTTAAACAGCCTCTGGCTGATAAAACTGAGGACATCTGTTTCATAAATATTTTAAAAGTAAGGTTCAGGTGCAAAACACTTCAAACTTTAGAACACAAGCATACAGCAACACATATGTATGAATTAATGGGATATGGATTTAATGTGTTGCTGGCATCTTATTCAAAGTCATTTTTGTTTAGAATGTGCTAAATAAATTCTGCTGGGTAGAATAATCTTCATACTTGTGGCAGCTATGAAGGATGAAGGCAAACTCCCAACAAATATCTCAAACAAATTAGAAAAAAAATAGTCAGGCAGGAGATAGTGCCATCCTTCCCAACAGCAGTCTTATAAAGAGAGATTTTTTATTTTTTATTCTGATACTTGAATCAATACCTCTCTATTAACCTTCTCCCCTCAGCATGCAGTATACCTGCAAATGCTGCTGCCTCCATTGGCTGTTTAATGTCACTCAGATACATTCCTGTCTTTTGTGTGTGTGAGAGACGGTTTATTGTTGTTTGTTTTTACACAAGCAAGACTTTGTAAAGTCTTGCTGATTCTCTCAATGAAGTTCATGCTAGAGCTTTCACTGAGTTCCAAGTAACCAGGGACAGGTCAACATCTGATTAACAAATAGTTTTCATAACTAAATGTACTACATTTTGCTAATATAATGCTATGGATATTTTCTTGCCACATAAACCCAACTAGGTGGAGGTAATAGCTCTTTCTGGAATGATAAAGGATAGGTCTTAGTGGATGACTGCTTCTTTTCACTCAAAAAGAATCATTTCTAGCACTACGAAAATAAACTAGTAGAAGCGTACTCAGAAAAGATCTGCAGGTTTCAGTGTAGTCTCCAGCCCCACAAAACAGCATCTGGTCATTGCCAGGTCACTGAAGTGAGCTCCACTCAGTTGTACAGCTTCAGTGCTAGGACAAACTTTCAACAAATTGCTGTAATTTATGTTCTTTTCTGTCATCTCCTTATAAAAATCCTACTAGGACAGCTTGATGCCTCTGGCAACAGGAATAGCTAGTAAGCTCCACTGGGAAGGTAAATCATCTTCCACCTTGAAACATGAGTGGCTCCCTCCAAATTTAAAATATACCTCTTCATAATAACAACTTCATTAATATTGGCCAGAGTTTGTAACCCACAGACTTCTGAACAAAGACGCTCAGGTTAGGCTGAGCCCACTTGCCATACTTGTAGCACTCCAGGCAAACTAGAGGTTCAAGCTGAGACTTGTGTGTCCTGCTGCTGGCCCTTAGAATGGGACGTTGTGAGCATTAACACCCTCCTTAACTAAGAATTTCCAGACTGTACTTATTGCTCTTTCATATAGTCAGGGAAATAAAATTAAAAGAATTTTTAAAAGGAAGCTAAAAACAAAACACGCTATGAAAGGTCTTTTTGACTATCAGAGCAGTGATACAATATGGCCATTCACAACAACCACCTGTTTGCTTGCAGGTTGGTGACCTCACAGTCGTTAAAGTTTAAGAGTCTTATTCAGAAGAAGGCGTCTCTTTCCTGCCTCTGTTGTAACTGCAGACTCCTGCACAATATGGGTATTTATAAAGGAGAAATGCATACCTGGGAGAGATAATAGTGACCTGTACTACCATACACCCGCTTTTTAATCCCTTAATTATTTAGCATATCCATAAGGAGACTAAACATTTAGACTCACTAGGTGCCCATGACATGCGTGAAAAGTATAATAGGAACTTGTCAGCTGCATACCTTACTCTGGAAAATTATCCGTGTTATAAAATATTTATTTCTCTGTACAGACATAAAGTAATAGAAATAATGATGTTTGAAAAATGATCTAGTGGGGACAAAAACAATCAAAATATCAAAATGCAGCACCACAGCACAAACAACAAAATCCTACATAAAAGTTCCCAATAATTTCCCAAATATTTTTGTAACAGCAGTGGCTGCAGTTAAAAATATTTGTACAATAGGGACTAAAACGTACATCTTAAGTTAAGTCCTTGGGTTCATGGTTTCCATGCAGACATTTTACACCTGTCAACTTGTTGCCTTGGTTGGCAAACTAACGAGGTACCCAGAACCCTCATGGGATTCTGCTGTGGGAAATACAGCCTCACTGGCAACAAAAGGAGCTAAGGATGGTTGAAGTGAAACGAGAGCTGGGACATTGTTTGAGGGTAGTCTTAAGTTACAATCATAAGAAATAAAAACTATTCATAGAGACAACATCAGAGGTAAGGCAAGTAGGGTGATACAAACAAGTGCATTCTACAGTTACACGGCAGATAAAAGATAGGCTTTGTAAACACTGTAAGTGCATTTATGATTTACTAACCCCTAATAGAGTTAATTACCATCTCTATTTTCCAAAGTAAACAGCTTTTTCCTAATGAATCATGATTCAAGTGAACTAAAATCATGTCTAAAATTAAACTGACAAAATATCTATTTTTAGACTTGCTATTCATGATTTGAATTACAAGTTGCACGTACCTTTCAAGCAGGCTTTACTTCTGATGCCAAAACAAAGCAAGTGTAATGGAAATTATGTATTCTTCACAAAAACTTCAACTTTGGATATACCTAGGTCAGTTTCCCAGTTTCTACACAAATCAAAATTGAAGTGGACATCCTCACAGATTTTAAGGGCTCTAAAAGCAAATGTAAGTAGCGCTTAATCAAGCTCACATGGGCCATGGAAACTGAGGAACATCTTTTCCTAACATAGTCCCTAAAAAGCATTCACAGCTTGAAGAGTAATACCCATGCATCTTCTGTCTGACAAATAAATCTGTAGTCTAGAGAAATAAATTAATCTCTCCATAAAGATGTATGTTAGCTGCCAGCACCAAAACTCCTGAGAGATTACACTGAACTATTTCAAAAAGGACTATTTATTTAAAGTAGACACTGCAAAATACTCACCACTTCTCATCGAACTGAGTACAGAACAACCTCCTACCCTGTCTTTGCAAACTTTTCAGAGTTCCTTTGCAATATTGGTACCAAAACCAAAGGGAAATATTTCTTCCTAAAATGAAAAAGTGGAATAAACAACCACAGTTTTGCCTTTCAAATAAGAGGGATATTTTGTAACCACACAGAGATAGTTCCTCAATAGACCTTACAGCTCACTCCTCTTCAACAGTTTCTCCTCTTGAATTCTTTCTAACTGCATAAAGAATTTGTAAATTCACTTTCCACTTCCTGTTACTTGCCAGACAAAAGAACAACAGGGAAAGGGAAAAAAAAAATCTCATCAGCATCTCCCATACACATATCTTTACCTCTTTCCTAGGACACTGTAACTCTTGTAAAGTCTCAGGCAAACACTGTGAAGTCTAATTTGCAACAATTAATCTGTATATAAACCCTATAGGGTTTATGACCAACAACATGTATTTCAAGTGTAGAAAAGACATTTGTACATGTGGAAAAATTAGATAAATTATGGGATAAATATACATTTCAAGGTTGTGTTCATAATCTGAGAACATATCCAATTTACAAACAGTGGAACATGGTTATTAATACTTTTTTTTTTTTTTTTTAACATACCCATAGCAACTTGGAGCCTTAACCACTGTGCTTGATGTGCTCGTATTTTTATTAACAAAAAGAGTTGGTCCCCTCCCCAAGGAACTTGCACATACAACAAACTACTTACAGTGAAAATTCAAAAAGAGTTCCTCAGAGACCTTCAAAAATTGACTTAATTTGTTATTATTCATTACCCTATGCTGAAGTTATAAAAACAAACAAACCAAGTCTAACACAATTTATTACTTCAGTGCAAGATGATAGGGTGGGGGGAAAGGAAATTAAATACTGGTATCATATGTGAGTGCATAAACACTTGTCATCCAGAAAGATGAATGCTTAAGTGGAATTAGACTTGGAGGGAAGCTATAGTCCATACTATAGACCATAAAGAGTCACTTGCCAGATTTTTTCTTCTAAAAGTACAGGGGAAAAAAAAAGTGAATAAAGGGAGGAGAGGAGGACCAAAAATCCTGAAGTCACTACAGGCTTGTACAGTGTTGCATTTCCTAATTCACCGTATGATAGCTCCTCTGGGCAAAATGAATCCACAATCCCATTAAAGCAATGGGATTTGCATGATTTTACCCAGGTTGTTGAGGGACCAGTACACACCAGGGAATTAATACATTAAAGGAGAAAACGGAATGCAGGAAGTTCTATGAAGCAGGTATCAATAATTAATGCTTTTTTCCATTGGCTTTTCACACTCATGCCATATTACAGAGAGGGAGTCCACAAAAGCATTGCCCATGATAATACAAAGATATAATTATCTTTAATACAATTTAATATAATGATAATAATAAGAGAATTGTTATAATAAAAATGCCAAAGCCCCAAGCTATGGAGACCATGTAATGCATAAAGGAAAATACACCGTTTTTAACATTAGTTTTGTTATTTTCTTAGTTGTCATGGTGGATGTCATGAATTGTTATACACTGAACAGTCCCAGAGAGCTTTTTGTGACACAAATGAGTTTGAAGTTATTATGAACAGCTTAGTCCATAAAAGTCAACATTAGGGCCTGAGCTAAAAATACAAAAATAAAAATAAAAAACTCAAAATTCAATGCTAAAACCCCTTATGCTTTTTAGTAGGATTTCCAAGAGAAGGAAGCAGAGGGTTTTTGCTGAGGAGATTTTTTCCTGACTTTTGTATGTTGGGTTATTTGTATTTTAAAACCTACTTCTATAGCGTGTTCCCTGTGCCTTTGAGGTATCTGAAGGCTGTTGTTCAGTAGGAAGCATCCCCACATACCAACTCTGGCACTTTCAGGCTCAAAATGCAGAACTGGTGATGTGATTAGAAAATCAGATTATTCCTGTTAAGAAACAACTTCCTTTTTAATTTGCTAATGCATAGAACGTCACTGTATAAAAATTCTAATATCAAGGAAAATTTATGGGAGAAAAAACTGCATGAGGAGCTTTCAAGCCACAATGCTTTCATTTGGACCAAGATTTCAAAACCCTACAGTTCAAAAGTGTTGGCTGACACAAGTGGCTATTCCTAGAAACTGCCATGTTTGCCCACTGAAATGAAGTTTTCACTAGCACCCAGTGAATTTCATTGTTTTGTTGTTGTTGTTTGGGGTTTGGTTTTGTTTTAAAAACAGAACTGTCTGCTTCTTTTTCCTCTTTCTTTGTAACACGTCAGACTGCCCTGCTTTTACTTACAGGAAGAATCTATCTTTGTAAGAGCTTATTCTCTCCTGCCAGCCCATTGTATTTGCTCACCTCTGTAATTAATGAACCAAAAACGGCAATGGATCTGAAAGGGCTGTATCAGCTTTCTATCAGATTTACTGAAGTGATTTGGAAAAAAAGCAAACACCACTTCAACTCAGGCCAGTGTCGCAGCTTCACGAGTAACATCTTAAGGACTTGATCTACAAAAAATAAAAGATCGCACAACGGATTGCCTTGGGGCCTAAAGCAAGATTCACTTATTTTAATATGATTCCAAAAATTGCTCACTTTTCTTACTATGGTGCCAACACCAGTCACTTCAAAGAACAAAGCAAGGTCTGTCATGAAAGGCCACTAGGCCAGGCACTTTCTGACCACCCACATCAGCCGCATCATGAGGAAATACATGTAAGGCAGACCCAGGTAAGGCAGACCCAGAATGACTCACTAGAACAGGGCAACAGAGCAGGACACGTACAAATTTCAGAGGCGGTGAAGGTCTTACAAAATCTCTACAAATAGAAAAAATATGCTCTCACTGCCAAAACACAGTGTTATTAATCTGACAGGCATGTTATATTCATTTATTAATAAGTAGCATTTTAGAGCATTTCTTAGATGCATTGGCAAAGGAGGAATTGCATTGTTGGCTCTTGCCCTATTCGCACCCTGCCTTCTTCCTCCACTAGTGTCAGGTTCAGTTCAAGCAGTACCAAAGCAACAGTACTTGCCTTTAATAAGGCAACACATGCTCATATTCCTGAACTTTTAAATCCAGCCACCCTGTCTTTTTAAATACAAAAATAGTTATGAACTGGAATCCAACCTTCCCTGCTTGAGAAGTGAGAAAAATCCTGAATGATGTCTTTGGGTGATAAAATAATAGAGACTACTAGAGCTCTCACTAATTGCTCAAACTTTTGTGAGAGACAGGTATTTCTTCATACTACATGTGGAATTGCTAACACGAAGCAAACAACAGATTAAACAATAGACGGGAAACTTGCTAGAAACAATAATGCTTTAAAACTATATTAACATTAAGAACATGTGCATCATATCAGATTTATTCCTCTTAATAAAAGTAAGATGAATACGGAGACTGAAAAAAAGACAGAGACAAAACTGAAAGCCTAACACTGGTTCTGGGGAGTTCAGATTTGGGGGTGTTCTGGCACTGACGCATGCACAGGTTTCTCACATGTTAGGTTTTAACCTACATTAAAAAGGCAGGGATGATCACTTAGCCTTTTACTCAGTTACATGCTCCACATCAGCATTTTGTACTATCTTCAGATTCAGAGCCAAGTCCTACATAGCTTTTATTTTCATTGTGGTTCTTTGCCTTTCTATCTTTACAACGTCACCGTGGGAAGCACTGTTCAATACAGCATGGAGAAGTGGCACTCTCTAATACAGTATTTTCATCTTGTTAAGGCTATAAAGTGGCCACAACAGAAAAGCAGGGGGATACTTTCAAACCAGCTTTTTTCTTTGACTCAAGGATTATTTTGGGGGACAGAAAGAAAGCTGTTCTCAATGTCAAGCATTTAAAACATCTGCTTTTTAGATGTCACTATCTTACCACTCTATATATGCTCAGATTTCCTAAGTATTAAGAGACTTTATTTTCCTAAGGAATTGACATTGGCTTGGAGCTAAGTCTGTAATAAATCACAGAATACACAAGTAATACCATCTCAAAGTTTTTTCTGATCAGCAGGCATGTAGACCATGTACTTTTAAAGCAGTCACAATGAACACAGCAGTAACCATGTCTCGTACTACAGTGCAAACTGAACTGTGGGTTCCAGGCATGATATGACCCAAAAGGGATAAATTAATTGCTTTAACAATTCAAAACTTGTTTTAGATGAACCAGAAACTGCAGAAGATTGATAGGAATTATGGGAAGAAGCATATGAAAATACCGAGTTAGGATTTCACATGCACGCTGTGTTAGTAAGGATTTGTACTCCATCTCATTGATCATGAAAGAATCATCTACTCCGTCTGTACAGCAGTGAATCTGGGGTAACAATATTAATAATAAAAGGAGCATTTAAACTGTTGGACATGCATCTGCTCAAATTCAAAAAACTCTTTATTTGGAAAGGATGCTAGTTACAAGCCAAACACTAGCACAAGAGTCACAGTAAGACTACAACGTGAAATCAGGAGTTTCTCTTCCTAACTCTGCTATCAATAAGCAATCTTGAACAAGGCTTTCCACACTTTTCACAGTGTTTACTTGCCTGTGAACTTACACTATGTACAATACAAGGCAGAATGCTGTGTTTGTTCAGCACACAGGCCCCTTGGCTTGACTAAGGCCTCCTCACGTTACCAATACAACAGAGAGCACCCATTAATAAGTACCAAAGTCACTAGTGATTTCTGAAGCCCTTGGTCATGCAAAACAAATGAACCTACTGTGTTCAACCAATAGTTCATCTCTGTGGTTCTAGTTCTTGACTTGATCTACATGAGCTTTAGATGTAAACCACACTTTCTGACAAGTTTACAAAACCAACCAAACAAAAAAAACATATCAGCCCTCTTAAGGAGAAATTAAAATATCCACAAAAAAAAAAAAATCCAACTTTATAGGATGTGTGATTTTGAAGTCCTTGGAATGATTCTGCCTAAAATTCCTGCACAAGAAGTGATGGTGCTAGTATGGAATATTCCACATGAATCAGTTTATTTGTCACATGCCAGAAAGAGTTAGAATTATAAGAAATCCAGTTAGAAATAAACTATTGCTCAGTATAGAAATATGTCGGGGGATACAAGTAGTGGTAGGAGCTCAAAGAAGTTAAACATGTCATTCACACACTACAAAATGGCAGTACTTGAAGATACCAAAATAAAAGCTCACTTAGTAAAAAGGCCACAGAAATTGCTGAACATAAAGTTACACATTTGTGTTATGAGCTACTACTCGACAGGCAAAACAACTCTGAGTCAGATAGGCAATAAACTGGAAAAAAAAAAAAAAGCCAGAGGTATAAAAGCAGTGCATATAAAGTGAAGCTGGCAGACAAAAACCAAAAAGCAGCCAAAGACTCAGAACAGAAGCAGAGAGAAAATAAAGCAATATGCATGTTGGAATGGAGTTAAATGAATGTTAGTCACTCAGCAGCCATAGGTCTGTAAAGACCAAGAGACATGTTGATAGTCTCATGATACAGGTTGAAAAACATGGCATTTATCATTTCTAGACACTGTTCTTTGCTTCATTATATGTTTAAATAATTGAGAAAGGTATCTAGAAAGAAATTGGTACCTTTTGTCACTGTAGGCTTCTAAATAAAGAACTAAATGAATCAAGAATCTGTAGTTAAATTTCCAGATTTAAAGTATCAGTAGCAACCTCCAAGCTGTAATTATACTGTTGCTTGCTAGCAAAACCAGAAAAATGGTAAGGCACTGTTAAGTAGATCAGATTTGGAAAAGTAATTACTTTCTCGCTGTTGAAAGTTACTGATAAAAAGACATAGTTATTTTTCTAATTGCTATTTTAGTGTACACAATGTTCCATTTATTGCATTTAGTTAGTACACCTACATGACTTTTGTACATATCTATGATCCACATACATTGTAAATACAAAGCTTCAATATACGGTGGAGCATGAGGATAGGTGAGCGTGGAATTCTGTGTAAATGTGCCTGATAGAAATCACTCCAAGAGAACATAGGGGTTCTAAGGGCTGATATCTTCAACTGCTTCAGGGAAAACAAAACAAAACAAACAAACAAAAAATATTACTTTACTTCTTTGTTCATATCTGGTCAGGGACCTGTGTGGCAGATGGCTAAAATTTTTTCAGTGTATTCCAGAGAGGCAGAATTTTTAACCAATTTATCCTTAGCAGATGGCATCCTCTTTCTCCCCAAAAGCCAACCCAAAATGTAGACAATGATTTATGCTCTGGGAAAGGTAGCTCAGTTCTGCACAACAAAGTCATGGCAACAGAGGTTAGGAAAAGACCATCACACGGCTGGGAAAGATGAGATAGAACCACATACTCCACAACAGCAAGTAAACTGCAGTTTGAATGTGAGGGCTGATGGAAGAGTCATGCAAGACCTGGAAAGCAAGCAAGCAACACATTATTACAGCAGGTGATGGCCTGTATTAGAGAATCAATCCTTACAAAGGACAGGAATGGGTCCTAGCTGTGAAGACTTAATTAGTATCAGTGTTTGAATCCATGGGAGCTCTCCACCAGGATTCAATGGTATGTGGGCACGGAATCAAGCCTGCCTATTTTTCCTACCAAAAACATGTAGGACAAGCTTAGGTTTTCTTCAGGCAAAGTTGACTGATTTGAAACATTTGCATTTTTGCTTTTTTGTTTTCAGGGAAGTTACTAGAAAAGGGTAGTGAAAGTGCTAGCACAGACCTTAAGTTAAACGCCACATGAGACAAGACAGGCAAGGATGGAGTTATGGCAAGAAAAAACAAAATACAAAGGCTACTAGTTTTCATCTCCCTTATGATATTAGTGTCTTTAAAAAAAATAAGCAGGCTTGTCATAGGCCAACGTAGACTAGAGTGATGCCAAAGAGGTCAAGAGGGGTTGTATGAAGAGCAACAAGTGGAGCACACATTCATGCATCCTCATGCCCCAGTCACCTGTGCCAAAGCCCATCTCAGAGACATTATGGAGACATGTGGACTCATCTGTTTTGTCTTCCATCTTTCAGACCATCACAGTTGTAAAAAGGTATTCAAGGCCTAGAAACAAACGTTGAGACAATCACCTAGAAGACAGGAATTTTTTTCTTCTCACGTGGCCACAACGTCAATGGGACATCCAAGTGCACAAAAGCTGCAGATTAGCTTTCCTTCCACCTCAGACCATATCCTGACATTTTCATGTCATGGCAGCAGCAGTTCTCAATTTAGCAGTGAAACCAGTCCTAAAAATTGTTATGTCATGGAAAAGAAAGCAAGGTGATATATCCACTTAAATATTTATCAAGTTATTTATTCTAAGGACATTTGAATGATTTTGATGTGAACACAGTTCAGCCATTCATCCTTCCTTTTTCTTTAAGCTTGTGTATGCATATTCTGTTTTCTTCAGCTATGCCAATAAACAAATGTCTACTTAAAAGATTTTATGCTCACTTGTAAATATCTAGGATTAGCTGGAGATGGTCAGGCACCTGGTTCAGTAGGGTCCTTTACTGTGAAAGCCTCCAACAATATCAAATGCCTCTGTTAAGCACCCCGCTGACATCTGACATTCACACTTCACAACCAGCCCTCTATCACACAAGGACTATACCAAAATCCTGTATCATATCAAGAATGTACCAAAACTAGAAGACACGAGTTCCAGAGAATATCTTGTTTACCACAAGATTTAAGCCTCTCTCGCACGCCTGTGTTTATGACACTGTTGATGAAGCTTATCCTTACAGAGATTCTGCCATCTGGGCATGAGAATAGTTTCTACAGGGGAGCACACTGAATTTTCAGATCAGGTGCAAATAGGCATGCAGCAGCCTCCTAAACAATCTAACAAGGTCTACTACAGCTTTCACTTCCCTTTTCCTCACACAACTGTGCTTTCGGCTTACCCAACAGACCCGCTGGCATCACACAACCTGAGGTGTGACGGAAGCCACAGCTGCCCAAAGAGCTGCAGCCTGTCTCCGATTAAGGCTGCCTGCCCACCAACAAAATGAAAAATATGAAAGCTGTAGGTAGGTAGATGAATAGGAAAGGAGTAATAAAAGTATTGCTGCCATAATTAATTCACATTTTTCAAGCAATCACATCTCCAGAAGAATTCTAATAAAAGGGATGAGCATATTTGATCTCAAGCAAAAAAGAAGGGAAAAGACTGTTTTCCTAGATTGCCTTTCTATCTTTTTTTTTTCTTTTTTTTTTTTTTTTTAAACATCAATCGAAGATATGCACAATTTTTAAACACATAAGGTTAGTCCTACGTGAAGCATCATATATTCTTCTTGCATGCTCTGTGATTTTCCTCTTCCTCAGCATGGACAGAAAGCACAACTAAAGACTATGCAGTTAATTATAGTGTAGCTGCTACCCCAGCTGTGCTCTCATGACTGGTGGGAGAACCACAGGGGAGAACCGAAGAAGAGGTCCTTTTCAAGGATGCCACTGCTTTTAGTCCCCCTCTGCAACAACCTCAGGATTCTGCTTCACTCGTTATTTCTGTTTTGTAGTTCATGAACACCCTGGAGAATGAGGATCTCTGAGATGTAGATTTCATTTAATTCACCACCTGTACTTGTAGCTGCAAAAGGATCATTTTCAGAATCACAGAATGGTTTGGGTTGGAAGGGACCTTAAAAATCATCCGATTCCAACCCCTGCCACGGGCAGGGACACCTCCTACCAGACCTGGTTGCTCCAAGCCCCATCCAGCCTGGCTGTGAACACCTCCAGTGATGGGGCATCCACAGCTTCTCTGGGCAGCCTGTGCCAGGGCCTCACCATTCTCATAGGAAAGAATTTCTTCCTAGTATCTAATCAAAACCTACCTTTTTTAGGTTAAAACCTTTCCCTCTTGCCCAATCCTACACTCCCTGACACAGTCCATCTCCTGCTTTCCTGTAGGCCCCCTTTACATACCGGAGGAATGTACACAGCATGGCAGTAGCATGTATACCTATACACTGGCAGTGGTATGTGTATCTGTACTTGTATTGGCAAAAGACTTTAGCCTCAATCCAACAGGGTATAAGAACAGTTTCACACAACATTTTAATATGGTTTAGCTGCAGAAAGAAATTTTAAAAAATGTTCTCTATAACTGTTAAGTTAAAATTTGTAATTCTAGTGGAAAGTCTGTATATATCTTACAGTGTAACTGGTTCTCTAATCCTTGCTTTGTAACAAAAACAGTCTTTCAAGACTAACAGGATACACATCTGTAAAGCACATTTAGCCACATTTATTTCAACAGCCATTATTCATTTTCTTCTCAAATAAAGCCTTTAACATAGATATTTACATAATTCCTAATATAACCTTCATGCCCGTTTTTTCACAGCCTCCTTCTTAAAATTTTACATCTACTTAGGCACCTAGCTGCACACGCACAAAATTGTTTTTCTGGTAATTGTATAATGCTAACAGTGTTAAATCAAATTCTTCTGGGGCACGCTATGCTGCAAAGCTTTGTATCATTTGTTGCAAACACTACTGTACGAACACATGGTGACCCTGTCCCTCCATTTTTTCTTTTGTTACTTACAACAAAAGATCATCCCAAAGCAGTGAAGGTTAATATAATAAAATGTAACAGAAAATCGCATCAAATTGAAGTGTCTTATATAACAGCAAGTGTTCTGTGTCTCAAGCAGTGAGTTGGAGTAAATTGAAACTCTGAACATTACCATGGGGGTGGAAAGAGAAGGAGACGTGGCTTACAAAGACTGTACTTTTTAGCCTGAGAAATTCAATGCAAGAAGGCCAATCTACTTTACAGTCTGCTTATTAAATGCTAAAAGCATCACATAATCTACCAATTCAGAAGCATCAGACAGCAAGACTTCAAGAAGCACCAGAAAGTAAACAAAAGTATATAAATTAAGATAGGATATTATAACTGTCTTACTCGGTTCATCAACAGAAAACACGAGTCTTATTTCAGCATTTACAGCCCAACTTAGGTCACAAATCTAAAGCATCGCTTCTGAACATGTTTTCTCTTTCAAAGACGCGTTCCATTAATGCCTTTCTTACTAATAAGGCTTTGCACAATACCTAAGAACACAAAGGTATAGACTAAGTCACTGAGTATTTGAAACAGTCAAAAACTCAGTGGAACGAAGGGATACTTTTTGTATCATTGCCCTTCACAAAACTGAGTTTTTCCCTACTACAGATATCAAACAGATTCCTGGCAACAAAAGGTAGGTATGTGACATGAACTCTTTTTTCAGCTCCCAAATTACCCTGTGCTGCTTTCAATAAGTGGATTAGGCTAAAATTAAGCTGAACACTATCACAAAGGTGGAAAGAGATGTAGAAAGCAGCTTATACAGACTGCATTGTTCAGGCTGCAAATAAGAAACTGAACGTGTGAATTCTTACCAGAACTATTTTTCACGTTCTGTCACTCAGAAGTATGTTTTTGTTTAATAAAGGCCCAATTTGTTCATGTACATTCATTATTCATTTCAGCTACTGGTGATTTAGACAGTTTCTCCACACACAATCAGAGCATAATTCAAGCTGGAGGGGACCTCCAGAGTCCAACCTCCTGACCAGACATGGTACCTTAGGAGATCAGACCAGGTTATTCAGGGGCTGATCCACTACAGGCTCTGAAAATCTCCATGGACAGAAACTATGAATCCTAAAATACAGCTCATTATATGGAATTTTATTTCCTGACTGCTTGACACTGAAGTCAACAGAAAGAATGTAAACATCTCCAGTGGGAATATATGAGTACGTAAGCACATACATGCACATGGATAGTGAAAAAAATGATTTTGTAAGTGTATTCATCATGTTTTCTGCTCCAATAATATTTTTCAAGGAAAAATATAAATTTTTGAATACTGAAGAAAATGAATAAATGGAAGAAGGAAAATGCAACATCTCTGTTATTGAACATTAATTGATATTTTGTCAATTATCACAAGGACAAATCCTTGAGTGACATTAGCGTACCCGTTGGCCCTGAGTCATTGAAAGAGGCTGAGAAAACTGTTCTGCATTTCTGCAACTCAGAAGCTGTTTAAATTTTGTTTTTAACAGCTAACTCAATTTTCTTATCCTTGTGATATAGTTCAAGCTACACACTGGTAAGCATTAACACCTGTTACGCAGCACTGACGGATTCACCTCACGTTTCATGTTGGAAATGCAGGCATCTTGAACTATAATGAGCATAATGTAAAACACTAGAACTGATTTATGGTAGCTCTGAAGAGAAACAGCTATTTAAGAACATTGTTAGGTCACATCTATTTGCACTTAAAATGGCACAAAAGCTTTGAAATGATTGCTTAAGTCGATGCGCTTATTGTTAGAAGTCCATAGCACAGCTTTCATTATTTCATTTGTTTCTGAATGACTTCTTACATTGCGCATCTTAAGTATCTCACATCTCCATTAGAGACATGGCTAACCATAGCTGCTTTACCCTCTTTCTATTCCCCTCTCTCAGGGAAGACTGTCACATATACATGTACACTGCAGCTAAAGAGAGTGGGAAGAAAAAGGGGGAGTCTAAGCATAGGTAGTGGTGTTTGTTTCTGTTAGAGAAGAAACATTTTTTCAGTTTTGAAGCAAAAGGTAAGGCAGGCTGTTACCATCCTTAGCTTCCACGGGAGTCTGCTGCATAGATATTGTGCCATTATGCATTTTAATAGTATTAGTCTTCCCAATATTGCTCTAATTCAGCAATTAAATTATCATCTTCATTGCTTGCCAAAGCAATGTGTACAGCTTCCTAAATTATGCAGACTATTTCATTTTATTAAATGAAAGCTGCCTTAATATCTTTCATGGATATTGCTATTTAAGGTTCAAGAACACAATATTCAATTTTTATTTTTGTGGTCACTTATGGTTAATGTCCTAATAGTCTTTATTTGTATCGCATTACTATTACTATGGGAGGATAATTACATGCCATTAACATGAATAATAACCATTTGTGTACTACTAAATCTTGCACAGGATTACACAGATTGTAAAAGAAGCTGTATTATTTTACAAATACGCTGTTGTCTCTCACATGAAATTTATCTCCTATATCTTTTTTAAAGAGCTTAATTAACAAACATGATTTGTTCAACTGACAGTTTTTCCACATGCTGAGAAACAGTTACCATATCTCTTAAAAAGATGTGCAAAACAGTTCGCCAAAGTGATAAAAACAGCTGAACTTTAGTCTTTGTGGTGGAGAAGCACATCAAATGATACAATTCTGGCAGCAATAAAGAAAATGGCAAAAAGTAGCTCTATTAATGTCAGATAAACTAGCCTGCAAGATCAGTAAGTATTTAGTCCAGAATTATTAAAATCCTGTATTTGTTGCAGCTACAGAGGCAAAAGGGCCCTTATACTGAAAGTGTATCACCCTGCATATATGAAGGGCTACCTGAAAGAAAAACATAAGGCAACTGGCAGCTGGTTCCATAAAATTCTGTTCTTCATTTTTATGTCTCCAAGTAGCAAAGGCAGTACATTTCCAGCATATATTCACATTACATTAATATGTTACCTTCAAAACCACAGACTACAAGCAGGGTTCTGCAAACCGTGCTTCCATTGAACAGCACTTACTCAGATAGCTCCACATTTCTTACGACATTTCCAACTTAGTATAATATAAAATCCACTGAAAGTATTCCTTCTTCTCAGATAATTCCACGGTTCCAACTTACTTCCATAAAGAAGTAATCCCATTTTCAATTACAAGCCTAATATAAAGAAAACTCTAATATAAGGACCAACTGCTTAAAAACATCTTTTTCTTCTAACTCAGTAATAATACTTCTCAACAAAGGAATGTTTTCAAGGGCAACAACTTCCAAAAAATAAAAAAAATTCTACACATGACATTACGATTTTCAAAATAAAGTAGGGAAAAAACATCTTCAAAAAAACATCTTCAAAAAAACAAACCTAATAGTAATTCTGTGAGTAACACATTTCCAATGCATATAAAAATCATATGAAATTAAGTTTGCCTTTTAGAAGCATATAAAGTATTTCTCAGAACTATACTTCGCAGCACCTAAATTAAAAAAGGCTTAGTATTTTTTAAACATCTGACCAAAACCAAGAACCCCCACTAGCACAGAAAAAGGCATACTACAATTAGTTATGGGATGCTTCTAGCCTGTTCTGACAAGTGCAGAATCTCGTTCTCCAACTGCCTGTGTTTATTCTGAATGCTCAAGGCACATAACCATTCAGCAAGTTTGCGGATATATCCTTTCCATGACAATTGCTTGTCAGACTAAAAAGCATAGTTCAAATCTGGGTCCCTCAATGCTAGAAGTGTCATATAGCAACTCAAAATCAAATGTCACTTTCTCCTACTAGATTATTCTCCTTTTATTATAATAATCACTAGTTCAAAAACAAAGACCACCAGACAGAAAACATAAACTACATATGAAGGTTACACTTGTACCATTTGGTAATTTCCAAGGAGAGATGATAGGGCCAAGCCTTACGCCAGGCTAACTTCCTTCCAGTAATAACAGCTCTGGTAACACCAGCTGTGCTTCTAGAAGCACCAGGCAGCACTGCAGAATAACCTGCAGTCTGAGATCGGATCAGAATTGCAGAGTGTGATGTACTAGTCACAGGAGGTTTGGCCTGTGCCTCCCAGCAAAGTCAAATATTCAGGAGAAAAGTGAGCGACCAGAGGCAGACTTGGAGATCACAGATCTCACTGGACTGATATGCATGGCAAAGAAAATGTCAATTTGTTTGCCTTTATCTTGTCAAGGGAAGCAGAATTTTGTGCCTTTTTCTGAGGATTAATTAAGAATATAGTTGAATCTTTTGATTTGTATAAACCACCAGAAAGTTAATCATCAAACTTTGGCTATTTGAACTAAAAGAAAAACATTGTGGTCTCTACAGATAACCAGAGAAAGATGATAGAAGAGTTACTTACACATTAATGCAACACATTCACTACTCTATTTCACATATCGATCCTTCATTAAAGTAAATACCATATGGTGTTGAACATCTCGGTGTAAAGCTCACTAAGAAATCAAGTTAATGACAGCTAGTAGGAATAATATGACAGTAGAGATAGCTATTATACATTCACTTTTATATATTTGGGGCTAGTAAATAACTCTATTGTATTGCAGATGAGATACAATTCTCTAAGAAAAAGGAAATCAAACTGATATTTCAGTATTAAGCCAGTTATCTACACAGGAGCTATGAATAAACCAAATAATCCAAATAAATTAAAAAAAAAAAAAAAAAAAAAACTGTTTCAGCTTTTGTCAATTTCTGACATGAGCATCCTGTTCTATTACTCTTTGGTTAACATAGATCTTACATAAAAAACAGAATACGTAAATTATAACTGAGACCAAGGGCACCTACCTTCAAATGATTCTTACCATGAAGCTACCCAAAACGAACTGCTAACGACTTCATAATGACAATCACCCATTAGGCTAATGGAACACAGCGGCAGAATAAACTACAAGGCATTCAATGTTTCAACCGTTGGAGGACAGGCTCTGGTTTGTCTTCATTAGCAAATTGTTGCCACCTGTCCTGCAGGCATGCCTCTGCCTGCAAAAAACCTAGAGGGATCTCTTATGCTTATAGTCATAAAAAATGAGCAAGGTTCTTACTAGAGATGCATGAATAACGAATCCCATGCTTAATGCCCAAAATAAGATACTAAGAAGAAATCTAATTTACTCAGGGGGAAAAAAAAAAAAAAAAAAAAAAAAAAAAAGGAGAATTTGTTGTTGTTTTTAATCCTAGCACTTCCATTTCACAGAAAGCATAAAGTTGTATGTAGGAAATTTTGGAACGATAAGGGATTAATTTTAATTAAACTCAGCAACAAAGGTTTTTTTTGGGGCAGGGGTAAAGAGCACAATGTACAAACAGGGGTGGTTGACTTTCAAAGATGTTTATAGTTTCAACAGTGAAGGAATTCAATAGATTCAATGCACAAATTACTCATGATCAAAACATTTAATATTTTTCTGGAGAAAGAAGTTACATCAAAATTTTTTTGCTCGGACCTACCTGAATATCTTCAACTGCACCCCTGCATGTTTGCAAGGACAAAACATTAAGTACCATCTCTGTTCTGTACACTTGTTTGACCTGCGTTCTCAGACCTTCGTACTCGCCATTTTCATTATCCTCTTTCCCTCGTGATTATTCAGTCTAAGAAGACCGTGCCTTTTTCTCCCACTTACGCACTCCATGCTGAAGGGAATAACTTCTAAACTTACTATGCCAAACCCAAACGTTCTGTTCTAAATATTTTCTTCTTTGAGATCAAAAAACATTGACATATTCCTTCTACAACTTTTATAACAAGAAAATGGCAAAAAGTAGCTCTATTAATGTCAGATAAATTAGCCTGCAAGATCAGTAAGTATTTAGTCCAGAATTATTAAAATCCTGTATTTGTTGCAGCTACAGAGGCAAAAGGGCTCTTATACTGAAAGTGTATCACCCTGCATTGTTGTATTTACACAATGTAAGATAAAGTAAGGAGAAGCATGAAACATCATAATCACTGCAGAAAGGGAAAACTGCAAGTGTGTCAAACGTGTAAAGCAATTCTTCAGAAGTACAATGCTGGAGGTTGTCATGGCAACTTTTCTCACTCCTTCCCACTGATTTTTGGCAAGCATTTTTCAATTTTAAAAGCATTTTTACTCCTTCCCTCCTAGACCCCCTCCCCCCCAACACAGTTTGAATGATAACACTGAAAGTGAAGATCATGCAAAAACATCAGTGTGCAGCCACTTCAGACCGAAGATACATCTAGCCTGAATGGGTTTGGGGGGTTATGGTATCACAAGCACAAGAGTGCAGGTAGAAGGAAAAGATTTTTTCTCTTTTTCCTGTAGAAGATACTGTATGTTGTTGAGCCATTAATATTTACTGAATGACTCTAGACAATAATCTTCTTAAAAGGCTTCTCCTTCATCAAGAGCTCCTTTATCACAGGATCAGAGCCCACCTCTGGCTATTTTGTGAAACTCACGGGATGCTCCCTCACTTCCAGCTATGGATGTCTGCCCGCAGGTATTCTCCTTTCACAGCCAGCTTATATGGAAAGGAAACTCATTTATAATTTTAAAAGCATCTACTGAAGACATGATTTCTATTCAGTTTCCTTCTCCAGAAGTGGAGTGTCTGCTGCCCTGACTTAAAGGTCCTTTGAACAGAATGGCTTCACACTAAGTTGACAATTTTTTTTTGCATGAATAATACATTTTTATGGTTCACTCTTTCCAGGAAATAAACACTCAGACATGCTAATAGTATTCTGAGATACATTCTTTTGTGTTCTATTTTACTATATAAAAAGTAAAATTATTTTGACAAAGACAAAAGATCCATCTAGTCCAGTGTCCTGTTCCGGGGAGTGGACAGTATTCAGGGTGATTTCAACAACTGTGGAGCACATTTCTAGTCCCCTTACTGTCAGTTCTCTGGGAAAATCACCACTGTATACCAAACTTAAGCTCTATGGTCCCCTCAAGGGAAAGTGAGAGTTCTGCATACATTATGGTCCAACTCCCTTTCTGGTTCCCTGTTTTGGCATCAAGAAGTAACCCTTCAATACTGTTCCCTTCCCTTTTTCTTTTTTTTTTTTTTCCATCTTTTTTTGCTGCTCCCCCACCTCCACCCCTGAAATAGGTTTCCCCCCTGTTTATTCTGTTAACCTCCCTAGCCCTGGTCATGCAGGGATCTGAGAATTCATTAGGGATGGACTGCATAAGGAGAAAAAGGGCATTGAGCTTTACTTTGCCCACTTTATGTTCTGTATGTGAAATTTATATACTTCCTTCATATTCTTCCTCATTTACATTCTTTCCAAGCTAAAAAATCATAGTTTAATTTCTTTTCGTATAAATTGACTATTCTGTATGGGTTACTCGATAGGCTAATATGTGTCACCTGTTGAACAGACTTCAAATATCGTACGCCAATTTATATATCTCAGCATGAGTACAGCATAAAAGAAATATACATTTAGAAGTCAAAAGTATTTACAAGCTATCAGATGAGTAAAAACACTATTTCTATGTGTAAAACGTCACATACAATTGTTCTTTTAATTTTGTGTTGCAGAAGTATGAAAGCTAAAAACTTGTTCTCTCTTCTGCACACACAACACGTGCTGACTGCAAACCCAAAGCCTATGCTGAAATGGGATTCAGTGGGTCTGAATGTTTGTTATCCTACCACAGTTATTTCCTTGTAGAAGGATGAGTCTTGTTGCCAGTGACAGTGCTGCTCCATATGGCAAAGGTTCATGCACTAAGATCTACAATTCTCAGACTCAAGTCCTCCCCAAGACTTAAGGATATTGAATATGCAGCTATCAGTACCTAAATGGTGCAGAATGAAAAATGGGGGAAATTCCCCAGTTCTATCAGACTTTTCTCAACATATTTCATCCCCATCAGGTATTACCATACCGTACACATTTAGTATGGGTAATGCAGCTGCTGCTTTTGAATAGTCAGAGCTCCAACTCTTCCTCCTGTTACTCTTTCAGTTCTTCCACAGGAAATAGAAGTAGATTCTTTGATAAGCGTTTCAGACTGTACAGATCAAAAGCAACCCGTGAACCAAAATACAGAGCACCAGTACAATGTGCTGTGTGAAGCCCACCTTACTAGGTATCTGACTGCCATTCCAAGCATGTATCTATCTTCATGCATAAATCTTTATGGAAATCTCATCTCAAATCAGTAAAATGGCTTGTAGTGAAGCTTATGTCATAAGTTTTACCCTTTTGTACACCTTTAATGAATAGAAGACATTGTGTCAGGCATGATACATTAATATCTCAAGTAGTTGAGGAACACAGTCTGAAGTTCCTTAGTAAAAATGCAGCACTACTAACCTGTAAAATGGACTGAGATTAAGTTACCTAACAGTGACCAGAACTGAATGGAACAAATGCAAAGTCATTACAAATAATTCCTGTGGAGATTTTACTGGTTTATTAGTAGAGGTTTGTGAGCATATTTGTTAAAATACATCACATTGCCTAAGGTTGCTACTCTTCACAGCCTGTTATGTTACTGCGGTAAGTTAATGGTATCACTACATTCTTCAGAGGTACGTGCGTGTTGGGGGTAGGAGGAGGGTTACAAGAAGGATAAATAAATATTCATGAGTAGCGCAATTACATATTTGCAGAGAGAAGTCCCACTCCTACTGTAGGGAATTTGGTTCCCAATAGTTACAGAGAGAAATTAGAAACTGGTATGCTTCTATTGTAATAAATTATGATATTATTATTAACTGTATAAAAATGGTAAAACAAGAAGCTTCTGTGCTGTGCACACAAGAAAAAGACTACGTAAGATACATTTATTTTTGTATCTACAGAACAGAATGGCAGAGCAACACAAAGTGTGGAAAAAAGCAGGGTGGGATATATTTACTTCTACGTAATGTGTTCTTCCAAGGACCTTCAGCACCTGCTGAAGCCAACTGAACTGATTGCAATATGTCTTTTACTGGACTCTACTTGTGTTTTCTTAGACTATTTATAGAAATGGCATGAGTTTTTGCAATTATCCATTTGCATCTGAATAAGCCTAGTGGATTTGAGCTACACTTTTTTTCCTGTATAACCTGAGAACTACACAATGATGTGAGCTCTTTTCTTGACTACACCAGTCATTCAAACCCATTAGGAAAACAACCATATAACTTGTCAAATAGAGATATATTGTGTTTTAAGGAAAAAAAAAGAGATTATACTGACGTGTAAGAGATCTGATTTTAATGCATACATATGAGAGGGAAAGATATAATGGTTATGACAAAAAATCATTACCACTTTCTGATTTCATAAGAAATAATTAGAAGCATAAATGAGTCAAACAAAATAAAATAAAATTCATCAGGGTAATTAGAGAATGCACAAGACTTTTGTAAATAGAAATTTCCTACCTTTGAGAAGATCTCCACCAGTTTTGTCTAAAGCACTTCAAATGGTGACTTATAACAAGAAAACAATGGCTGATGGCATCTGAATGTCTCTCCTTTAAGAAAAATGGGCAAAAGTTTGCATTTCTATCTGTTTTATTTACATCATTAATATAACTCTTAAATATGTCGTTAACACCACAATCATAGCCCAGCGTTAATAAATCCGTGTAATGGTATATACAATTTTCTGATACAAGTGAGCCCTGATTAAAGCCATTCACCTCTAGATTCCCACTCATCACTTGGGAATTCTGTTCTGTTAGTAACATTTTCTTCAGATACAATGCTACATTGTAGCAGCAGATCTATAATCATCTTCCTTCATAGTATGTAGTGGGAACACCCTGTGCTTTTAGGCACTTCAATAATCTTTTACTTGTATGTGTTACTGAATATATGTGCCCACTTAACATTTTGTTGTAAAACTTCAAAACAACAAACATTAAGTTGGACAAAATCTTCAAGAAAGATGAAAAAATGTTCTGAAGGGAGGGCAAATGGTTTCTATTGAGAGCACAAAGCTGTCACGACAGGTGACTCATGTTGGGCTGCATTAGTCATGTCATGGCACATTATATAACCAGAGGCAATTGACACAACATAAACTGACGCACCACAACGTAGCCTGTCAGCAGTGATATGTATAAAGCTATGCTTTTTAAGGAAAACGTAGGGAAGAAAGTATTGTGGGTTTTATAAACACCACTTGGGGGGCGGGGAGGAGGGGGGGGGAGCGCTCAGTTGTGAGGTACATTTTTACAATGGCACGTTCTGATTGCTGTTTTCTGCAGGATTTGCCTTCTTTGTGGAGACCCGCTGATCCCAGTGGACTGAATTCACCTGAACTCCCAAGCGGCTTCACCTTTTTCCTCAGCAGCGGGGAGCTGCCCCGGCTCCCCCCTCAGCCTCGCACACCGCGCCACCTGCCGCCCGCCCCGCCTAACGGCCCAACGGTCCGAGCCCCCCCACCCCAACCGCCGCGTGACAAAATGGCGGGGGGCGGCGCCTTTGCGCCCGGCCGCGCGCTGTTGAGGCGCAGCCGGGGACAGCGCTGAGGGGAAGCGAGTCCCACAGCTAAGTAAATGTAGCCAGGGAATGGCTGCATTTCAGCTACCTCAGGCTCTCCTCAGATCCCCCCTCACAGCTCAGTAGGTTAATAAGGGGATTTAATCAAAGATGTACTTTGACAGCTTCAGCATTCCTGCTCGTAATGTGGTGAGCTTGAAACAGTACATCACCACTGCTATGTCAGGCAGCACCTGAGTTCCACAAACACAGATAAATGCACATAATTAGAAAGCAGGGTGGCGGCGGCCAGGTTTGTGTCACACGTTCACGCTCATGAACACACAAGCGTTTGGTTTTTGTTGCGTTACAAAACTGGTTTCTTGTCTAGCCACTTCAGAGGATTATAGTTAAATGCTGAAATGGGATTAAAGAGGAAATTGTGTGTAAATCTCAGTGTTCAAATTGCAAACTAGAGCACATGGGTACCTCTAGAGATTAAACACAAATCTGGTTACATTTTCCAGTGATGGAAAAAACACAAGCCTAAGCATTCAGACACCAAGCCCTTTGTGAAGGTGCACCTTCCATAGCAACTGGGGGGCAGGACATGACCCGTCCCACCCATGCACATCTCCACTGCTCAGTCACAGGGCTCTGCAGAAACGTCAGGAGTGGTGATGGGTTAGTGCAGAAAAGCAGCACACCACCCTGAACCTTCAAGGTATTCTCTTCATTTCTCTTACAGTGATATACACTTAACCAAAATCCCAGTACAGGCGAAGTTTGGAGAGAATCTGAACTAAGGCTGAAAGGCTGCTGAGGACACTGCTGTTTCTCGTGAGAAATTATGGCACAACCATTTCAGAATGTAGAGACCTGACTACAGTCCATCTGTCCACACAGAGGCTTTTACTAGACCGTGCATGAGGTCTGGGCAACTAGTACCACAACTGACCAATGATAACAATATGGGTCAACAGCTCCCTCAGTCAGACCCTTATCTCAGACATACTCAGTCCGACAGAGTATGTCAGTGTCAGATACACTTCACACACCAGTTGACAAAAGCAGCACTTACCCTTATATTTTATATATGTCATTTTTTTTCAGAGAAATTTTCAACATCAGATATTTTATTGGCTGAGACAGTTCTGCCAATGGGACCAAGCTTTGCACTTGTGGTCTTTATACTGCTCTGGGCCAAACAGAAGTACTGTTTTCAACCCACAATTCACACTGGAAACTGGTATTCCAATTTCCAAGTGGACATGCAGAAGCCATAACTAGCTTGGGACATCCTTCCAGTAGAGGCAAACGTTTGGAAGAGAGGAAAGATTTAAACCCTTGGAGATTACTTTGTATAGCAGATGTAGCTTTTAACATGGAAAGTAGTGGCAGTCACTGAGATAAATAAGATTAAGATTTTCATTGGCAGCACTCGTCACAGATCCATTTATGGCTCAGTTTGCGTGTCCCAGCTCCTCCCTCCTTGTTTGGAACTTTATAAATCTGGTAGCACTTCTTAAATCAAAATAATGTGTTCTTCATGCCAAAAGATATTCTTATGTGTGTTTACAAATGACATCTCTTCTGTGTTGTTTCCACTTAGACTACGGCATAGTAATTTTTGGAATTACAATTTGCTACATAAATAAGGAACAGTACTTTTACTTACTAGTCACATTAGGTTTCTTGTTTGCTTTTATGAAACTTTTTTTTTCAAATCAATACAAACATGCTTTGTCCTGAATGATCTTCAACACCCAAAACATTAACTGCTGTTCATTTTGTCAAGCAGCAATGAATGCGTAGTTAGAAAAATCCCATCTGTAGATTACTACCTGGAATTCTGTCCTTTACAGGCCCATAGGTATATATGTAATCCCACTGTGCATTTTTCTCATCCCTCAATCATGTACACAGGAAACATTTGAACACAGTAAATCTAAATTTGATCATCTACACACTTCATTATCAATCATGCTTTTAAAGTTGCACACTAACTTGAGTAAAAATGACCTGAAACCAAACTATGTCACCCTCACTTAAGTCTTCACCATTCTTTGTAACAGTGAGAGAGGCCTCTGAGAGAAATAGCTTTTCTTTTGTTTATTCTTTATTTTTGGCATTTGAGCTTGTAATAGAGAAGAGGAAAAAAATCTGTGGCACTGTGATCAGCTCAGCCTAAGGGCAATGTCTTTTTACTCATCGAGCTATATTTAGAACTGTCACTTGTTAAGAACACTGTCAGCTAAAACGAATTTCCAGAAGAGGCTTTGCATTATACACATGGCCTGAAGCACTCATACTGTAACATCACAGCAACCAAAATAAAAGGAAAGTGTGATTGTACAGTCTAATATTGGCTAATTTATACCCATTTCATACAAATTCTAGCATTTAGCATTAACATGCTCTGTTGCTAAGGAGCTCCCCTTCCATTTTTTTTCTTAAACAATATGTCAGTTCTCGCTTAAAGTAGTGTCTATACCAAAACACCACGCTCTTTTGCAGTCACAAGAATACTAATTTCAAGATGTCAACAAATCAAGTATTTCTACAATAAAAACAGTGTTCAGACACAGAAATATGGAGCTTATTAGTTGTTCTATTTTTTTCCTATAGAAGGACCTAAGAAAGCTGAATTAAAAGAAGAAAAAATCATCTTCATACATCATACACATAAAGACATACAGCAGACTTTATTTGCAAGTGCACCCCTCTCTATCTACCAGAATTCTCTCTTTTCCTGGCTTGAAACCTGTGGGTACCCTTCTGCATATCCAAAATTCACCCAGACACGAGGGAATGCAACTACATTAGCTGTGGGTGGGTTTGCTCCTACCTAAAGTGAAAGGCAACAAGGTTACACCTGCACTAAACAGGGAAAATGAGGGAAAGCATCTGCCTACATGTTTTAGAAGATCTACTGTATGTTTGAGAGGCCTTATGGCAACCCCAGTCCCAGCATGACCAAAAATTAAATTCTCCTATCCACACTGACCAGAAGATTCTCCATGAAGTGAATCCTCCTTGATGTTACTATACTGGGTTCTTCGTATTTACTGCAGGTTATGCCTTTGAGGATATTTAAAAAAAAAAAAAAAAAAAAAAAAAAAAAAAAAAAACAGGAAATAACTGAAAAATGTCACAGAATGGAAAATCTTTTCAGACAGTGATTGTAAAATTACTGTACCCCACTAAGGATAAGTTCTCAGCATACAGATCCAGTTACCCTGAATTAATATTATGAATGGCAGCTTTAAAATCCAGGAGGATGATAACATTTAATAGCTAACAATAGTAATGATCTACTATCCTACAGTAATGACTGAAGCTTATGATGCCTCTAGAAATGAAAAACTTTACTGATATTGAAATGAATTTGACTGCATGCCTCTGTCAATGATATTCTCTCTACATAAGTGGATAGGACATATCCTTTAAT
The DNA here is from genome assembly GCF_964035555.1 of Netta rufina. Classification (NCBI taxonomy): domain Eukaryota; kingdom Metazoa; phylum Chordata; class Aves; order Anseriformes; family Anatidae; genus Netta; species Netta rufina. The sequence goes on along the minus strand of NC_140128.1, from coordinate 8,294,615 downwards.
TATAGAAGATAATAAAAATTAAAATGATTCTTTTTCAAGTGCACTGCAGGTCTCAACATCCTGAGTGCCTGGAATGCATGCCAGAAATGCATGGTGCCCATTTGGATTGCTGAAGGCCGTTGTCAGGCCATAAAGCCAAAATAGAAGTCTGGTATTTTTTTTAAACTAGGAACAAAAGATATTTTACGCACACAAAAATAATAATAAAAATAAAAATCCCATGAAACTCAACCTCACGGGAACAGAGACAAATACGCTATCAAACGTCATCGTTTCAATTCAGTGAAGTTTCTATTGCTTTCTCAAAACAAGGCAGCCATCTCACTTGTGTAGAAGGTCTGTGGGTTTTCTGTGGGATCAAAGGGACTAGACATGTACCGTTGCTCCAGTTGACAAAGATAGCATAATTCAGTGTTTACTGTTTGCTAGCCACCAGTGGTAACAAGCAATGTAACCCTTGCTGAAATGAAAGGTTATGAATTACTGAGCTCACTGATGATTTGAATGCTCTGCATTGGTTCAGACCTGTGTGCTAACAACCTCATGTCCTTTCTGGGGACAATCTTTGTGCAATAGTTCATTTCCAAAATGACATAATTCCCATGAGACAGTTCCCTTGGAAAAAAGACTATTTCATTTTGAGTCCAGTTCTATGTTTCTGAAACCTCATGGAATAAACTCAATAGCTTCACCAACCCTTAATCCTGTTCCCCGCCATAGAATTTAACAGAGGCCAACAAAGATTGACATTCAGTCAATCTCCAGAACTTGACACTTTTTCTTACAGTGACTAGATAACATATATACAATACATATATTGCTTTCTATACAGCTGAAATAGCCAAGCTGGAGAGCATTAAGATAAAAATTAAAGGATTCCCAGTTTTTAGTCCATGGCTTTGCAGCTCTTTCAAGGAGAAGCAGGTTGATGGGTGTATACCCCTAATTTCTAAGTTATTTGAACCATGGAATGATTGTCCTGGGTATAAGAAATAATCACTGACACAGAAGGCAGCAAATGCTTACTAGCAAAAGTTCAGTGTCATACAGAAATACCCAGATTAACTCAGAATGAACCTACTTGACAACCAGAAGCTGAACAGTTGGAGATGAAGTATCCCTTCAGTTTGTATGACCTTACTAACATAGCTTCAGTACTCACAGCCTTGCTCTTTAAGATCTAGCTTAGATAATTCAGCACACTGGCTTCATTACGGCATAGAATGACATGCTATTTACAAATTAAATGGAAACACTGTTCCAAAATCACATTCTTTTGATAACTACATCAAGTATCTTCCAGATACTACTTATTCACTCAAGTCCTACAATATTGTAGATTGCAGCAGGATGCCCCTTCAGTACAAGTACCTCACAGAGAAAGGAATAGGCAGGCTTCTGTCACCACCAATGTAATCCTTTTATGTAACCCAAATAAGACTTTATCTCATTTACAATTAAAATGTTGAATGTGCACAAGAGCACAATACACAATGTACAGATGAAACAGGGTAGGATCAGTAAGAGATTAATTAATATTATATAATAAACTGTAATCAGTATTTTAGTAAACAATTCTATTTTATAATAAATGTATCTCCAGTATTTAGCACATCTAAGCTGTTTGCACATCCCTTTCTGTCTTTAAGAATCACTAGGAAGCATAGGAGTCAGTTCACTTCTCGTCCAAATATTTTTCATAGTAGACATCAGCCCTGTGTTGTGCATTGAACCATATTGCAAAAAATAAATAAATAAATAAAATAAAATAAAATTTGAAAAATAAATCTCTTAGGGGCGTTATGACTTTGTATAGACTGCCACAAGTACTCTATGCCTTTGTCTTAAAAAAGCCCCCTCATACATGCTCACCATGCTGGAAAACAGAAACTCAGATAAGACCAACCATCCCATGACTTTAGTGGGAAGTTACAAATTCTTCAACCTATTCCAGCAAACACTTTATGAGTGCAAAATAAATTGAGATATGGAGTGCTCCAAACTGCCAGCTGTCAACTGTATTTTGGGGTCATAGAGTCATGTAACATCCATAAATATGATCACAGCTATTGACTTCAGTGCTGACAGTGGCAGACCAAATGGCATGCAGTAACAGCAGTGCATGAAACATCAAGAAGGATAGATCAGGTCAATCTTTAATTGGTAAGCACATGATTGCCTAGAGTAAGAGGAAGAACACCACCCTAAAAAATGACTAAGAAAATTTTGCTTGTGACAAAGAAAAATTTACATTTAAAAAGCGGTCTCTTGACTGAAAAAGAAAATCAGTTAATAAGTATACGATGTCTCTTGTACGCATAATCAAACTCAAGAAAGTTAATCTATATTAATTCCTAAAATGGATTATTTAAATAGGGATATTAAGTCCCTGTGCATACACTTTCATTCAGAACTGATTGCAAAAGCCAAACTGATGCTGTAGAAGACCGCATGGCATCTCAGCTCTTTTCAGAATACTACTGGGGTAGAAATTAGTAAACTGAATCAAATCCAGAATACTGCTGGAGTAGAAACTTATGCATTTGATTTTTTAATTTTTATCTTTAAAAGGCTACATATAACTACTCCATTATAAAAGAGGTACTTGACTTGTCTTACTAACAGTGAAACTGTCCTTTTGTGACATCTCATATTTTGTCCTGGTCTTTCTCCCAGAGGCCCATGGGTGCTATAGTACCTCACAAACTGATGTCTTAGAATTCATATATTGATTGCTCTGAAAATGAGGGCTGAAGTTCTAAAATGGTGGTTTGAGCCAAATAGGATGAACAAAGGTACTTGAGGAAAGGACTTCACATGCTCAGTGTCCCACGTCAAAAAAACAGTTCTGTAATAGGTGTACCTGGCACCTGGTATTCAAACTTCAGTGTATTGAATTAGAGCAATGGGACCAAAAGTAACCCAGTTACAGATTACAGTAATCTCTGATGTGGATGAAAGAGTCAAAATTTACTAGCAGAAAAGCAGAAAAGGTTTAGGCTTACTATTTATACAACCACTTTTACTTAAGTTACAAGATACCATGCAGGTGTCATTTACCCTCAAAGGAAATAACTTTGCTTTTTACCAACTCTAAGTTACGCATAATATAATGAAATAGAACTCACTATTAATCTGAAATATGTTGATTCCTTCAAAGCTTCATTATGTAAAGTAATAATTTCTGTCAAGATTTTACTATCAAGAGTTGCACAGAACAGACTATACCAAGAACTATCCTGTTATAGGACATATTTTTTTATATAAAATAATCACAGTTAATAATTACAATGACACTGTACAAAGTAAGATCAGCAAATATCATTCATTAAACTCCTGTAATTAAGCTAGCCATCCTTACAGAAAAATAAAACAAAATGAAAGACGAGAAGCAGCTCATGCACCTCATAAAATTGTTTTGTTCAGTACAGTGCTCATATTTCTATTAGCTGTGCTCCATAAACAAAAGCAGCATTGATTAGGGACATTCTGTTGAACATACTGTAACAACTGCATCTAAATGCTTTATTTTATCTTTATTACCTCAGGGTAATGAATTGTAATGTAAAGAGCTGATGAGTAATTAAACTCATCAACCGTGGATTTAGAGATATTTTTAGTATCATATGATGGAAAATCCTCTCAAGAGTAGCAAGGATATATTTTCAGAGAATATATTATATTCCTTAACAGCTCTCATGAGGGAGTACTTTGTACTCTGTTTCTAGATGTTGAAATTATGAAAGAACACTGTATCTATCTTCATTTTTTTCGCTGCCCAAGACAGGAACTCCAGATAGGACTTCTTTGTGAGCTAAAGACACTTTCTGCTTGCTGAGTACCACTGAGATACAAGAGGTCTTTTGTCCATGGATACTACATACATGTCATACAATAATGATATTAAAATGGTCAAGCCCCTTCCTAAAGCTCCCCTCCTCCCCCCGCCCTTTATTTTAATTGCTTCAAAATATCTCTTCCTATCTATCTGGATAGAAGCACATCCATCTATCGGGATGAATTTTCAGCCTAAATTTATCCAAGACTAGTTTATACATCTATTCCACATTAGGGCATTACAGATAGTAGTTTGGATATTGGATGCATCTTGGTTAAGGGCCCTGGAACAAGTCTTAAAAACCATATGCATTAGAAATGCAAACAGTGAACTGCAAGCAGACAATAGGAAATGGTGGAAAGTAGACTGACACTGTGGGCTACAAAAAAAAAATAAAAATAAATAAAAATAAAAAAAATACACAATAGCTACAGCTACCACAAACTGCAAAACTGCAAACACTGATTCATCATAATGGTAAACAGAAACCCATAATGGTAAACAGAAACCAACAACAATCAACAACAATAATCTGCCCCTTTGGGCACCATCACAGAAACAGCATTTAAAAAAAAATGCAGAAACCACTTCCTACTCTTTTAAGCAAGAATGTCGATGACCATTTAGTTCTATATCATGACCCTCCCACTGAATGAGCATGAAGCCCAGGTAGAGCTATGCAAGTGAGCCAGGCTCATGCCCATGGAGTGCTACTGGCATATAGAAACCGAGCTTGGAGCTGCTACTCAACCCTGCCTTGGCAAGCTTCACACCCCTCACTTCATGCATACACCTGAGAGCCAATGGAGGTGATGTGGAGGAGGCTGAGCATTTCTGAGTGACAAGCATGGAGCTCAAAGAGCAAGACTGCAGAAATAAATCATCACCCATATGGGAACTGGCAGCTCCTTTCACTGCTTCTTGAACCTGGTCATCGTGTACTTTAGTCTCTTCATCCTGCCTGATGCTGCCTTTATATTGCTTTGGGGTCTTTTCCTTCTCTCAGTGGTAGCCAGCAAATGTCTGCCAGAAGAACTAGCAGTGCCAGCTGCTGCTCTCTGTTCTCTATACCTGAAATGAATGATTAATGATTTCAGACATTATCTACCTCAGGCGTGGAAATCCACCTCAAGTTCCAAATAACCTACTAAGCATGCGCTTCTTTCATGTTATGTCTGTGTTCCAGATTCCACCTCAGAGCAAAAATATGAGTGCTTGGTGATTCAGCAATTCCATTCCAATTTTTGTACTTCAAAATTCCTCTCTACTCTGCCTTGTTGGTTTATTTCTTACAATTTAGCAAGTATCCAGGCAAAAACATCCTTCCGTCTCAATGGGGTGCTCTCAAGGAGCTGGTGACATCTCATGATTAGAGGGTAGGACTGAAGAAACAGATCTTTCCAATTATTTTTGCTAAGTCACAGCATGTCCTGTTGTTTCTGTTTTGTTTTCTGCCCTGACTTTCAACATATATATAATCATTCCTAGCCATCCCTTGCAAGAGACTTTAAAATCTACATACAAAGAGCTCTGTGTTATTGCTAAATATTTAAACTGCAGTTTCATGTACATCCATCTTCTATTCTGACATAAAACGTACCCTGCTGTATTTTCATTACACCTTTGTCATTTCTTCTGCACTAATATCTCACAGATGTTCGAGCTATTGTCCTATGCTACCAGTCTTTCATTTATCTTTGTTTTTTGTTTGTTTATTCATGATGGGGGTGCATGTAGTATTCAGGTGAGTTCAGAATTGAATATTGGAATAAAGCCCAGATTATTCCACAGAAAATTCCTAGAAAAATTCTATTACTGGCTGATCCTGGCCAATACAGTCAGTCTGTGTTTTGAAATCACTTTACCTGGGAAAAGATCCATGGTATTTCATTGCATAATAGATGATGCTGCAATTGTGTGACAATATCACCATTTCAAGTCAGTGTATGATTATAAACTTCAGACATTTGTGTGATGTTCTACTTAGAGAACCTCACGTAGGGTTCTGATCAGCAAAGTATTTCTATCTCTAATAACCTCACCACTTGATGGGGAAAAAAAAAGCTGAACTTCCGAGTAGGGAGTCCTTCCCCAAAAAAGCACTCTTTTTCCCTTAAGAAAAATGTATTTTTCAATTCTGCAGGCAGACATCATGTATTTTCATGAGGCTGAAATAATAACATGCTCTGTTACACTGAAGTATTATTGTTAATACTTAAAAACAAAAGTACATTTTAGTACAATTATTGAGAACTCTATTATGACTGTTCCCGTGCTACATATAAGAAAAATGCATAAGAAAATACCCATGGGTCAGTGCACACAGTAGATGAAGCATGAGAATGGGAGCTATGTTCCTCTCCATTCTTGTCCTAGCTCTGACAATCATTGTCTTGCTTCAGGCAAATCACTTAAAATTCCTTGGATGCAGCTTCTCTATCTATCAAATAACAATAAAAATACTTAACTGACTAAAGCTTTTGCCCTAAATTAAAGGCTATGAGAACTATTATGCCTTAATTAAAAGAAGCCAAGAACAATTTTTAACAAGAGTTTGATCCAAATGCAGCTCAGTGGCAACCAAATGAAAATCATTGGGATTTCATTAATAGCCTCACAGAATCTTTTTTGACTGCATAAATCAACAGAGTAACAAGAGGCCCAGAATATTCAGCTAATTAAGCAAGTTAACTGAAGATTATAAATTGATATGCTGGGCAGTAGATGTACAGATGAATTTGATATGTGTGCAAGAGATAAGAGATTAACATCTCTGAGGTTTCAGCACAGCAGCTGTGTCTCCCCATTCTGTCACCTAGGGTTTTCTGTGACTTATTTATTTATTTATTTATTTATTTATTTATTTATTTCCTTCTCTGCATTGTCCCCAGTTTCTCACACATTGCCTGACTTCTAGTACCCCATTTCAAGAGGCAGTGCTGTGCATTTCTGACTGATAAGAAAGTACAGATATGCTGAGTAGTCAGGATGCTCACTCCACCTCAGTCAAAGAAAGGATCAAAAAGCACACTGACATACAAATGGCTTGCAGACCACATAGGCATTGGCTAGATTCCACTGTGTCACTGAATATTGTTCCATTATTTTAAAGAACTTCCTTTGTTCCAGCTATCATAGGATCTATTTACCTACTTTGTTTTTTAAGAGGTCACCTTCCCCTGTGATAAAAGTTGAAGTTCCATCTTTTATAAAAGTTTTAAAATGGAAAAATGAAACCACTATGCTTCTGCTCAAGTTTTATAGCTAAGTATTTATTGCTTAAAAATATCTCAGCAAAGAATTCTAGTAATGAATGTATAAAATGTATTTTTCCTATAATATAAAGTTACAATAAAACATAATAAATAAATAAACATGAAAACCTCTAGTGACTAGATCTCCCTAAAGAATCATATTTGAAATTCAGAATGTCTCTTCTGACACAGCTTGAATTTGTAAAAAAATATATAGAAAAAAATAAATCTGAACAGGGTATTACATAAGTCTAAGAGACAACTGGATGGTAAAAATCTCCAACTGCAACCCACAATGATCTAAAACTCTACGAAAAACATATGTTTTACATAAAAATAACTGGCATTATGTTACTTTGTAATAAAATCTCTGTAGAAGTCATACTTAATTACACATTCAGGGAAAAAGTGAATAATTTAACCCACATCTCAGATTAACTCCAGAGAACAAAGAAAAAAAAAAACATCAAACCATTGTTTCCCTACGGTGTATTTCTACACAGCCATAAAAGGAATAAGCAACAGAAAGCCTTATTCTTTACTAATCAAAGGATACATCAAAACTCTAATTTAAAAATGTTCTGAACTTGGATGATTACTCTAAAGGTGAGATGGTATGCTGCAATGCTTTAAGCTCCACTAAATTGTCACTCTAAGTGACAGCTAAGTTTAAGTGGTTATTTCAAAAGCAGGGCAGTATGGAAACAGGAAACTCCCATGTAAGTGGTACAACTTTCCTTTCTATTACAAGTACAGATAGCAGAGATGCTATTCTGTTTTTAATTCACTTCGTTTTTTTTCTAGTTTTTTTTTTTTTTTTAAAAATCTCATTTAGTATTTTAGTAAATCTTCTTTAGAAGGACAACTTATATATGTATTTACATATGAATGCTGTAACCATCATAAACCATTGAAATTTATCTCCTCTGAGAGACTAGACAAAGTAGTTTATTCATCTATCTACTCTCTAAATTAGGGATCATATATGAGTGGAGTAGTTTCAATGGTGAAACGTGAGTCTAATTCCAATGGCTTCTTAGCTATTTCTACAAAAAATTTGGTATTCCATTTTACTTCATTTTATTAGCAAGTGCCTCATTATTTATGTTATTATAAGTTAGAAGATTCACTGTTCTCTTGTTTATATATAGCACAGTGGCTAATTGCTTTTTGCTGCCCTGAGGAGATTAGGGAAGTCATCTTATTACCTACATTCATGATAATTTTATTGACTCGTATAGGAAATGAAAACTTTACTTTTATTTAACTCATGTGAAATATCTGGGCTATTAAAGATGAACTTGCCTCATCTAAGTTAAAAATTAAAGTATTATTTCTGAAGCATGGAAGCCAGCAGACACAGCCCAGTTCAAAGAAAAGTGTAGTCCTCTGCTGCACAGGAGATACAACTAATGGTTTCCTCTGGCATAAGAATCTATTATTTTCTTAATGTGATTATAGGATTACAGTATTGTACTTTGTATCTGAGAGTCAGCTTCATTTTACAGCTTCAAATCTATGACCTAAGAGACCAGAAGTCATTCCCTTGTCCCTAAATTTCACTCATTCTCTGCATTACTTTTTCTCATTAGCAAGATGTTCTAAAATCAGTACTTGTGCTGATCTTACCTATTTAGAAAGGTTTGAGATTATTTCCTGACCTTTTGGAGTCTGCAGGAGTGACTGGAATATAAATCATAGATAATATGGTTGAATAATTCTAATAAAGACAGAGATTCACATGAACACAAAAGAGAAACACTGCAATAAGTGTTAACATGTTGATATAGCATCAGCAGTGACATGAGATGATGAACAGCCAAATAGTTTGGTTGGTCCTTTAATGGAAAAAATGTCAAATAAATGAAAAACAGGGTTTTGTAACATCTTTTCTAACACCAAATGTTATTATCCCTTATTATTTTCTCATACCATTATGCAAAGATACCTCCCAATTCTTTTTGATCATTTGAAATCTTTGTCTGCAATTCAGATTAAAAAGTATAAACAAAAAATACAGAATGACCAGAGTGAAAAGGCAGACATTACAGTGGAAAAAGCAAGAAGGTTATTCAAATAAAGAAAGAAAAGAAAGAAAAGAAAGAAAAGAAAGAAAAGAAAGAAAGAAAGAAAGAAAGAAAGAAAGAAAGAAAGAAAGAAAGAAAGAAAGAAAGAAAGAAAAAGAGAAAGAAAAAAAAAGAAAAAGAAAAAAGAAGAAAGAAAACAAAAAGAGAAAAAAAGAGAAAAAAAGAGAAAAAAAAAGAAAAAAAGGGGAAGGGGAAAAATGCCATGTAGTTAAAAAAAAAAAAAAAAAAAAAAAAAAGTACTGAAGAGTGCATGTAGGTCCCTAGCCTATACATTTTCTATGCACATCTAATCAATTGTGTAGGTCATATGTCCTTTTAAAAAGCAAAATCTTTTTTTTACATATTGTTTTCATGTCTAATCACTTCTGGGAGGAAAATAGATTAAATGGTGGAGGAAGCTTTGCAAACCAGAACTATTTTTGAAAACATTTTGAAGATAAAAGTACCTTGAGAGGTCAGACAGTCATAGGATCTGCTCATTCTTATAGCAAATATCAAGAACGTACTAGCCATTCCATCTTCTGAAAATCTAGCAATTATTTTCGGTTGCTCTGTTTCAGTTGGGACAATGGAGTGCTTTTAACATATCCAAAGAAGCATACACACACACACACACACACATAGTCTTCAAAGATTTCAGTCTGCTTTGGATCAAATTAGCAGGAGATTTCCATTTATTTCAATAGGCTTTGAGTCAGGACAGCAATATTGGATTTCTTGCACTTTAATTTCATTGCAACACTGAATGGATTTTAGTTAGCACTTCACAAAAAAGGTCACTTTGCCTACCGCAGGAAGCCAAATTAAGTAGAGATGGACTTGTAAGTTTAAAAAGGCTTGTCCTCAAAATGTGGCTTGCCTCATCTTTCCTGAGTTTGAACTATGTTGTAAAAAGAACAAAGATGGAATGAGGTATAAAACACTGGGCAGCGTAAAACTAGATGTAAAGAAAAATTGAACAGCAATAGGAAGAGGGAAAATACTAATGAAAGCACATACAGTAATAGCCAGTATACCTGACAATACTTGAATAAGTTTCTTATGTAGGTAGTCTAAGTAACCCTAGGAGCCTTCATGTTTCATGATTTTCATACCTGTACCCACAGATATTTGTTTATATTGGGCAGACATGTAGTATAGTATTGAGATTGATTTGCCATACATAAGAAACAATAAGAAAACAGCAGTCCTTCTGACTTGCAGAACTTCTTCCTATAATCGCTGACAATCAAAATACATTGCGATAATTCTTCAGTTGAATTTTCCTTCGTCATGTATGCAGTCATGGTAGAGAAATGAAGTTCTGCATCCAATTGAAGATCATCTTCATCTAACATAGATTCTGAGTAATATAGCATTAACTGGCTACTTGTGTTTCTTTGATTCTTAGAAGGATCTCATAAATACAGAATAACTATTTAGAGAAATATTATTTAAATGGCAACATTTAGTTTTTGAAGCGCATTGAACATTCATTCATTCTTTTTCCTATTTCATCAAATGCTGATGAGAATATATAGCCAAATGTGCTTTAAGATCACCTACTGTTAACAAAAGACATCACTAGACCATCCTTATTCCTCCCATATGGAGGAATTGCATATATACAGCCTGAAAAGCAAAATGCTTTTCACTCTGTCATTCAAAATGCAAGAGTGTTGCTTACAAAAACATTTCTCTTCATTTGTCACTCCCCTGTACACCTCTGAAACCAGTATCTGTCACCTAAGCAGCATAATTGCTCACAGACTCTGTATACAATTTGTGCCTCCACGGTTTCTCATACATATAACATCTCTTACCTTCTGTGAGTGTGTGAGTGGTGGCTGTATTTCCAACCCCAAGTACGCATGAATTAGAAGAGAAAAAACTGATTACTCAGATATTCTAAGTCTTTAAATCACACAATAGTAGGAAAAGTCAGAGCTGAGGACAGCTGCAATACTGAATACAGAATGCTGCAAGGAAACAATATGAAAACTATAGCATGGAGAGAATTATTTATTTATGAAAAGTGAAAATAAAGAAAAAAAGAGTACTTGTACAGCTTAAACATGGGCAGATAACTTGGGAGAATCACCATACAGATGGAATGTGACTACTTTGGAAAAATAAGCTGATTTAACTGATAATTGCCTATAAAATCCACTTGTAGCATCCCAGTGGGAGTGCTAATCCATAAACCACACTACAGTGTAAATAACAAAATGTACCGGTGAAGGTTAAGGTTATAGTTCTGTACTTCAAAATCTCCTATGCTTTCCAGTGGAAGCCTTACATTCTCCTAAAGTTGGCTTGCCGTTATAAGCTTCTTACATTCAAGGTTTATGACAAGACTCTGCCTCTGCCTGCTCACCTGAAGATTTGCAACAAACTGTTCCTCAAAGATCAGCTCTGACTGACTTCCCTACAAATTTAATTTTCATTTAAATTACTTCATTGTTTTTCTGCTAGCTTTTGATGAACAGATGTAAAATGATAGTTTTGAGAATTTCTCCTAAATATGGTACACTTTTTTTCTGCCACCTAAAAGTTGTGCCCCTTATCTTCTCTTTGCACAAAGAAAAGTGAATAAGCCATATGCCACTGTGCCAGGGAGACACAAGGGGAATTACGACAACTACTACAGATTTTCTGGTCATTTTACTACAACTGCATGCAACAGAGAAAATCAAGTTTTTCGGTTTTCTGCAAAAGAATTATTATGATAGCATGCTGTGTTTCAGTTCAAACTACTGAAGTCTTGTATTTTATACTGTTGATTTGTAGAAGCAAATGAAAACCTTTGCAGAAGCTTCTTTGTATCATCTTCCAGAGTTTAAGAATGATGCTCCTTTTTTAGAGCTATAGGGGACATGTCCAAGAGAAGAAAAACTAAGTGGGAAAATACAGTAAACTCTACAATCATTTTTGAAGAGCTCTGCTGGTGGTTTTCCATAAAATAAGATGATGTATGTATAATTTCAAGTGGAATAAAACTACCAGAATAAAGGCATGATTGTACTTCTCTTTCACACCTAAACCAGTTGGTTATTCAGATTCCTAGGCCAAAAAGACACAATTAAGTTGTCTTTCCTCTTTCTTCTGCTAAATAATACACATTTTCTACACATACTGTGAAGAAAATGTGCACATACATTTGTATATTTGTATGTGCACATACCGTAACATCTGAGCACTGGAACTTGTGACAAATGTTGTAGTGACAGAATAGAAAGCAAAATGATACACAATACTGACAACAGGGATGGCCCACGTTATTATCTGAGATATAACATTCTTTATTTGGCATATTCCAGCTCAGGATGTTTCAATCATCCTATTTGCAGTTTCAGTCCAAATCTTTACTAAATTCACTAGATAAAAAGTGTGTCTTGTCCTAATGGAGTCAGTAGCAAAGCCATGTGTCATTTGTCCAGCAGGATTTTGCACTCTGTTAATGATGATGGAAACTCATTATCCGTCTTGAAGATCTGGTCACACAGTTACTTTCAGTTTTATGATGAACAGATTTCTAATTTCATCACTAAAGGTTTACTGAAATTATATGCGTTTACTCTAAAGCTGACATTACAACATAGCTCATCTATTGCTTTCATCTTATTTCTGGTGTTTAATTACTCTTAATTTTTTTGTTGTGGTATATTAGTTTAGTTCTTCAACTAAACTTTTTTCTTCATGTCCAGTATCATTCAAAACAGTTGTTATGAAATGTAAATAACTGTATTTTTTTTTAATTGAAAACTCTCAAGGAAAATAGAAGCTACGAATCCAATTGTTTAACATATTGCACACCAGCCATAATACAAGATTTAAAAAAAAAAAAAAAAAAAAAAAATTTGATTCAGGATTACATCTTAGCTTGGTTGGGTTTTGTTTTGATTATCTAAGTTTCTGCAAGTATATTTGGTAAGAAAAATGACCAGAACATACCATCTGCAATCCAGAGCACCCAGTTTCCATCTCCTGCTCTGCTGCAAGCCTACATTATGACCTTGAGAATGTCATGAAGTTTTTCCATTCTTGTCTTTATATGCCTACACATCCCCTCTCCTGTGATGGATTTGAAGCTGCCTTGTAATAATGTATTAATACTTCATGTTGACCCACTACTAGAAAGATGAATGTCTCAATAAATCCAGTGAGATTCTGTCTGTACAAGCAACAGGAAGTAAATGACTACTTCAAAACAGGCATCTCCATACACATCATTGTTAAGGAACAAAATCAGAACTCTCATCTGTCATCAATCTATAAAATTGGGTTTGAGTAATGCAAGAGCCTGCAAACAGAAGAGCCCAAAGTCTTGACACACACATTTAAAACTGAATACTTCTCAAGAAAGAGAAGCAGTAGTTCTTTCTGGGAATTAGATTCAAGTATAGAATCCCAATGAAACTGTTAAAAAAGCTTCACCTGCAAACATGTTATCTATCCTTGGTAAGATTTATGGTAAGGTAGGTTTGTAGGCCCACTAGGAGAAAGATTTTTTCCAAGTTCTTTTTCTCACTCAAAGCTTTCTCTAGTGGTGAAAGAAAGAATACTTTGATGGAGAAAGCCTCTTGCCACACATTCTATCAAGGTACCTAAGCCTGCGCAGTGCCATTTAAAGTGCTCTAACAGTCTAGTCAAGAGATAATAAATTAATGTACTTCTTTGGATAAAGAATTCTCCAGATGAAAATTTGGCTTTTGATGAGTTCAGGTAGGTTGCCTGAGAACATCCTCCAAGCATCAAGGGAAAGGGAAAGGGAAAGAGAAAGGGAAAGGGAAAGGGTAAGGAAAAAAAGGAAAAAGTCTAGAAAAATAGACTGTATATTTTAAAATACAGTAGGAGGCAGGTGTGAGTACAGAAGAAATTTAGGGGTTATCAGCCAGCCACTGAAATGTCATTGTTATAAAAATACTACTACGAGTTATCAAATTTACTTGAACACAACTAAAAGGGAAAAAAAAAAAACAACTGAATAAATGCAACTCAGTACAGGTGTAAAAGCCCACACAGATTGGTTATCTCTGGCTCCCTGCCAGGAAGAAAGCATTTGGACTAATCTTAGAATCTCTCTTGTGCCCAGTACTGTTTGGTATTTTCCTAAGCAACTTTCATGGTTCTATGTGGTAAATACATAGCAGCACACTTGAAACTCATAATATGTGGGCAAAAATTGGGAAAAAAATGAAGTGGAGATGGGATGCAATTCTTTTGTCTGTACACAGCATCTCTAACTGCAGATGCTAAATTCAGTTAGTAGTTTTAGGTAAGTCTGACATGTACGTAGACATGTATGTGACATGTATGTTAGGTCTTGGCCTAACAATAAGAAAATAGTGACATTCCCCTCTTGGCAGTGTGGAAAAAATAAAATTAGAGTCCAAGAAGGCAGGGAGAGGTATCAAAAACCTTTATATCATGATATATATCAAACCTCTAGATGATTACAAGATACTTTGGAGACAATTACATATTTTCCTTCTATTATTTTTGGAATGAATGCCTTCCACAAGGAAGACTCCATCTCATTTAGAGGCCTTTGCATGTTACAATTACATGAAGGACAGATTATGAAGGACAAACAGCCTCTAAATCTATTGTATGCATGCCACAAAATCAAAATTATATATGAAATTAAAAACGTACTTTCTTACGAAGGATTTCATTCTAGTCTTCTTTTATTTCAATTATGTGACCCTTTTTATGTTTTATTTCCTTTACAAAAACTCCAATATGTGTCTAAACCATTATTTAATTATTTTTGTGCCGTGTAGAGTTTAAGGTCTAAGGCAAACATTTTCCAATAGCAAAACCAGTGCTTCAGAATCTCACAAGCCAACAAAGAATATCAGTAAGATAAAAGATGACATCACTAAACTAAGACCACTCCGGTAAAACTAAGTCACTGTGCAAGATTTCACATAATCTCCTTGTTTGTTTTTAATTAATAGGAACCTAGCTCCCAGATATTTGACAGGCTGACAAAATTGGTCAGGTAAGGAAGGAAGCCATTCTAGCACCACCACTGATCATCAGCGTCCCCCCACCATGATGTGGTGTCCACAGCACAATTCAGGAGACAGGACACGGAGCTACTCAGCCTTACGGTTTTGTCCAGCATCATACAAGGTCACCTTCGTTGAATTGTACTGTAACTGAAATTCATTTTCTCAGCCTCTCACTTCTCACCATGAAAACCAATGTTGCTATTACAAGTGTGCCTCTTATGATACAAACTGGCTACCTTGTCTCCATGAAAAGGAAATAGTAAGCCAAAAAGTGATACTCCAGCTTTCCTACTAAATGACTAGAAATCTGTAGGATTTCCAAGAACTAAAAGTAATCCAGATAATTATTTTGTGTCCAAAATAGAGAATCCAGAAGAGAAAGAATAAGAAGGAATTTTATTAGACTTTAAAAGGTGTTTTATTATTAGAATAAATAAATAAATACCTCTCAGGTGTGATATAGAACAAGTATGAGGTGGTTGGCGGGAAAAAGTACGTTACTTTGGTGCATAGCTATAAATCTTCTGTTTTTCAGTTTATATCAAACACACATACAACCCAAAAGATATAAGCCTTTGCTCTACTTAAACCCAAATGAATGAATTATAAGTCTACATAATACCCGTAAGTATAGAAAAGGCATTCATAATCCTGACCTGAAGTGAAGCCTACCTTCCACCCACACACAAATTCTTCAGAGCTGAAAACTGCTGCTTAATTTTACTTTTCCAAACAGAAACCAAACCCACATTTGACAGGTTTTGAGTGCAACGGTTTTATTTAGTTACCAGTTGAAGAATCAGCTATACTAAAATTAAATGAAAAGAAACAGCACTATTAACTATCACATGGATGTTTATAATGTGATTGTAGGATAGAACGATAATTTTTGCTTAAAAGAAGAAGCATACACAACAGGTTCAAGTATTTGAAGGAAACTCCTTGATTAGCCACACTACTTTAGTACTTCATTTCATCCAGAACTAGCATCTCTCACTAACTGTAGTCATCCAGAATGCCATTTCTACACAAATTACAACAACTTGCACTTTAAGTCTCTCTTACAGCTTTGTGTTCCACAACAGAGCAAATCCAGCTACAGCTCTTTTGTCCCCTTTCTGTTTCCTTTCTCACTTTCAGCTTTGAAAGGTTTCTAGTCCCCTGTATCCAGCCTTCCCAGTCACACAAGTCTGCTCTCTCCTTTTTCTACTTTTCTTGCACTTGAAACAATCCACATCTCTTTTCTATAACTTACAAAACTTTACCTAACTTTTACAGCCATGTTTCATCTAGTTTTACTTCAATTTTCAAGACCTTTATAGAAGAGAATGTATGGTTTTTCATTGCACACAAAGTCCATCAGCCACAACGAAATGATCTCAGGAACTTTTTATATATGCTCTTTTTCCACACCAAGCTTGAGACAAACTATCACAAGAACTGTAACAAATCCATTCACACTTCAACCTTTTCTACAAAATCTTGTCTAGCTTTCTGCACACTAAGTTCATGAAGATCTCTAAGGGTTTTACAAGATGAAGAGTGGCAAATATCAGGCATCTTTTTCAAGCATTTTGTTTCCTATGTACTTCAGAATTCATGCAACCCTGAAGTGTAAATAAATGAAGTATATTTCCAATATACTTCAGAATTCATGCTTCAAATAGAGGCAAAGAAACCTATTTTTCCATTTATCCTACAAAGAACCTTCCTCTCTGAATTCTAACATCATTCTTGTCATAAATTTCTTCATTCTACCTAAAGGGCAATTTCTACAAGAATCTAAACTAACAGTAGAAAAAACAAATTTGCAACAATTTAACTGTATCTACAAGTCACAAGTGTAAGATGCCAATCTACAGCAGTAGTTCATACATTTCTTGTATGTATCATAGAATGGAATCATCAAATCATTTAGATTGGAAAAGATCCACAAGATCATGAAGTCCAACCGTCACTTAACACTACCAAGTCCACCACTAAGCCACGTCCTTAAGTGCCATATCCACACATCTCTTAAATATCTCAAGGGATGGCGACTCTACCACCTCCCTCAGCAACCCATTCCTATATCTAACCACCCCTTCTGTGAAGAAATTCTTCCTGGTATCCAATCTAAATCTCCCCTGCCACAACCTGAGGTTGTTTCTTCATGTCCTGTCACTTGTCACCTGAGAAATGAGACCAACAAGAAACCAACCTTGCTGCAACGTTGCAGGTCATTGCAGAGAGCAATGAGGTCTCCCCTCAGCCTCCTCTTCTCCAGACTAAACAGCCCCAGTTCCCTCAGCTGCTCCTCAGTTCCACCTAACTCTCCATCCATTGATTGAGCAGTCCGAAAATTCCAGCCTGAATCAACACGATCAAGTTTCAGAAGCTTCTGTGTTATAATTATACACAGAACCACTGTCAAACCTTTATGTATTATTTTAAACTCTTTGAATGACAAGGCCATGGAAATATATATATATTTTTTTAATATTTTCACTATTGCTAAAGCTTTTTAACATACAATAAGTACATTTCAGCTATTCAAGAACTGCAATCATGAACTGCAGAGCAATGCTGTGAATTAACATAATCGGAGACTGCATTAAGAAAGGAATAATGATGATAATGGTATCTTGCAAACGCAGAAGAAAAGATAAGCATTACAGATGATGTAACTGAAGTTGACAAAGATCATCGAAGTCAACAAGGTTGTATTCTAACTTCTTTGGAACTGGGGCAACTTAAAAACAAATTGCTTAATGAGCACAGGGATGAAGAATTAAGTAAACTACGAGCTGGGGATCTTGCCAAAAATCACTTCTATTTAATCATGAGTTCAACAAATTACCTGGAAACAACAGCTGGAATATGTTTTAAGTACAGTGTCTTAGAACAGCTTGTAACCCACTCTTTGTTCATTACAAAACATGACAGCAGACTAAATGCTGGAAGCTGAAGAAGTGTTTAACAAGCGCAGTTATTATTACAACTCTGCTAACACCATCACTAAAACATGATCTTCGAAAGAAAAATAAAGAGCAAGTTGAATCAAAAAATACAGGACACCAATGACTTGAGTTTTGGGACAGTAACTTCAATAAAAATAACACAAAATACTATTTTTCCATTTATGCGAATACAACTATGTACTTGTTTATTGATATTTGGCACGATTAAACACTTTCAGGTTGTTTTAAATTTTATGGGCACTATTGCAAAAACAGTAAATACTACAATTTATCTTAATATTCTTAATATTGAAATGCAAAATTAAGTAAGGAATTGTAAAAACTTAAATTTTAAAATTATATTATTCCATGTGCTTCACATATTGGTGAGAGCTACTTGTGATGCAGTTTAAGTATTTTA
This sequence comes from Netta rufina, assembly GCF_964035555.1. NCBI lineage: Eukaryota > Metazoa > Chordata > Aves > Anseriformes > Anatidae > Netta > Netta rufina. The sequence goes on along the minus strand of NC_140128.1, from coordinate 8,276,077 downwards.
AGTAAGTTCTCATAACTGTGAGGAACTTTACAGTTATAAGAACAGGCTTCAGTAGCAGTTACTCCAAAACAATCAAGGAGCCAGAGGAAAGAATTTATAGACTGATGATAATTATCTCAAATGTTTTTCAAACAAAATCTAGGGTTGCGAGATTGACAGCATATCACTTTGCTTTAAAAATAATGAGAATAGGGTAGAGTTCAGAACATGCCTATAAAGCTGTGAGCCTCATACCAATAATGTCTTTTTTTTTAAATCAATATTATAATTTATATCATGCATGTCGTATAATGGATGTCCAACCAAGTGGAAAAGTTCAATATCAATACCAACCCTAGGCAAATTCATTAAGTTGCCTGTTTATAACAGAAACCATAACTATCCAAATACAGTTTCTCAAGAGCTCTGACAGATTCTCAGCCTTTGCCATTTTTAAACTTAAACATCATGTGCTTTTTCAGTAAAATATGGTTCTAGCTCAAACACAAGTTAACATATTTCAGTACGTAAGTAATGATTCTTTTTGAGATAAGGAAAGAAACAGTGAAGCAAAGCTACTTCACCAGCTGCTTATTGTACAGGATTTGCTGCATGGGTAGATGCCATCTCTCCTGAATGTCTGTTTGGAATTTATCATCAGTATGCAATTCTCTCCTGAAAAGGAATTTCAGCCGTCAAACCTATAAACATTGTTCCACTTAGCTCATGGGTCAACCTCTCGATACTGCACATAGTTTTCCCTACAGTTGGTACTATGTCTATTATCATCTGATTTGTATAATGTATAAAGGCACTAGGTTTGTAGTGAAGTCTGTGGCCTCTATTATTCTGCTTTCTGCCAAATTTTAATATATATATATATATATATATATGTATGTATCAACAATTAACTTGAGATATAATGCTGCTTATTTAAAAGGCTCTTAAGACAAATTAATGAATTGCATTCATTGGCACTTACTGATTTGTACTGCACAAGTCTCTTTTGGTTTAACAAACTCTCAGCAATCCCAAAGAGATGAAATTAAGAAACCCTAAAAAAAAGCACAAACCAAAAGAGAATAGGCATCTAAATGATAAACAAAGTATATAAGCAAGATTCAGAGTGGCAGTGATATGTCACCTGACAATCTGGCAGTTGTTGCACAAAAATTTAGAATATGGCAGACTTCCAAGGGGAACAAACTCCAAAAGGTGATACCTTCAGATGGGAAAGAGCTGTCATCTTCCTCCTCAGTTTTCTTCCCCAAAACCTGTAATGCCATCTCAGCTGTCACTATAGGATGAGGTAAAAAAAATGCAAAATCCTCCTGGGCCTAAAGCATGCAAGGCTTTGAATATTGGTAGCCATTAGTCAACAGTACTCTGACTTGCACACTGAAGTGAGTAAGAAGCTAGTGCTGTATTTCACTGTTGATATAAAATCTGTAAAGATTGCTGTTTATGAAAGCCAGTATTTCAAAATCATTACTGTAGCAGAAGATTGTCTATAGACTCATTTTGCAAGGAGAGCAAACACAAAGTTTACTTTCACATACCTCTCCAGATTGACTCCTCCTCATAATTTGAAACAGTAGGAGTATGTGTCATTATCTGCTTCAAAAAATCACACATGATCTGTACAAGTATAATAACACATTACCATTTCATTGTCATCTCAAGGCAATTGTAGGTGTGCATAGAAGTACGCTGTAAGGCAATAGTTGTTTCTGTATGCAGCATTAGCATTTAGTGGTAGGATGGTTTGAAGAGTAATCTCAAAATCCAAAAGGAGTTTTTTCATTTTTAGTTTAAGTTCAAGTTTTGTATGAACAAAACCGCTATCAATAGATGTTAGTTAAGCACATATTAAGTGTAACAACTGTGTTTTACCTGTAGGAAATTCTTTTGCAGATGAGTTACAGACTTAACGTTTTAGTGATTCTAAAGATCCCCCCCATTATACTTTATATCTTATTATTATTTGCATGCATGCAACAATTTCAGACTTGTCTAAGGGAAAGAACTGGTACCACAGTCAATGCTCTAGACATTTGCTCAACTCACCTACCTCATTAGAGACAAAATTAAAAGCATTTTTGCATTTGCTGAAGAGCAAAAAATGAAACCTGAATGTTTCTTCATGAAGAGCAAAACCAAAACTGGTTACTATCTGATCCCCTAAGACACTTTATAATGGAAGCAGAACACGTCACTTTGATACAACACTGTCTCCTGAGAAGGACACAGATCTGAAAGAAGCATAAAGTGTACACTACATAGAACTTATATTTGGCTCCAAGCTCACTATAACAGGCTGCCATCCCTGAAGCCAACTATGCATCTGGGATTCAGGAACAAAGGTACAGAAGACCATATTTGCTGCATGCATCATAACTTTTCCAAGTATCTGTATCTCTGTTGTGTTTGATTTATCGCATTTCCATGGCACTAGATATTTTGTCTGATTTGACTTTCCACTTCAGAAAAAGTTTTGAAATATTTCATAAATGTGGTAATATCACTTTCTAGTAAAATAGTTATATTGTAAGCTATTACTGAACAATTTACTGGTTTGCATTGTCACAAATTATGTGACAAGCTGATTTTGTTGTATTCTTGTGGTGAAGTAATGGGGAGTTTTGTTATTCTTGTTGTACCTTCTGGTGAAGTAATGGGGAGTTTTGTTATTTCAGGCTTGACTCTGTGTACTGTATCTTTACAAAGGTAATGCTCCACCATCCAAAAAAGACTGAGAAGAGAATGAGAATTTATCTTCTCAAAATGTTTCCTGCAGAGCATACCATAGTAGCTCATCCTTAATGCAGATGAAGCAGTCTATAGAATGCAACAAAGAGAACATGTCCCCATTTCTCTTAGTGACACATTTCAGGTTTCATAAGATTTCATAGATAGCACTGACATCCTCCAGAATCTGCAAAACCTGACCAGCTCTGGTTGTTTAATCTTCTCTGCCTTCACGGTGCTGTGTTTGCCTAACACATACCACATCACCATGAGCCTTCTCTTCTACCTTTACTAGCATGTAGTAAAAGAAAGACATTAACACATAAATCAGAATATACAGATTGTCTGCTTCTTTCCATCCTGTATTGTTCTTCACTCATTATTGCCCTTGCACAATAACTTTTTCTAGCTTCCAATTAAGAAACCTACATTGTAATGCTGCACTATCACATGCCAAGTCTTTTCTTTCTGATACATAAAAGGATTCATATTTAGAAGGTGTTCTTTTTGTTTGTTTTGGTACATTTTCAAAAACAGAAAATTATCATAACATTCAAAATAAAACTGTAAACATTCAGCTGCTCTCCTCAGGAAAAAGAAAAAAAAAAAACATAATCATATAAATTATTGATCCATTAAGGAAAAAAACAAACAAATAAAAAAAACTAACCCCCCAAAAAACACAACACTAGTGCACGTTAAGCCAGGTTGTACTTTCAATAGCTGTAGGATTTTGCAGACACCAGTAAAGCAGCAGCTCAATAACATGCTTTTGGGTGCCTATAGCAACCACCAATAATATAAAAATCCCCAAATTATTAACATTTCAGCAATTTTCCAAAGTATATATGAAATTACGTTTTTAAAAGAATGTCTGGGATATTGGGGAAAACAGTAGACAAAAATGAGGAAAAAGAGTCTACGGTATATATTTGCTGGCTAAAATATATGCATTCCTGGAACAGGAACATAACCAGCAGATTATTAACATGAAGTGGTGACAGCGTGTTGCTATGTGAATCAAAGTGTCTGTTATTCTTAAGAACACAATTAATTTTCTAAAATGTTGTGCTAGGCTGACAGATAATTATAAGAAAGTTTAAGAACTGGATCAAGTGCCAGAAAATGGCAGTGGAATAAGAAATGTTAAATCATCTGATTTTAGGTACAAAGATTGGCAGGAGAAAAACAAAAACAGAAGAGAAAAACGGAAAGAAAAAAAAAGGTGTAGGATATGACATGCCTTTTTGTGCTGACATTTTTTACAATGCATCTGCTTCTCAATTATTTTTTGGAAGAGGAACCTTTTGCAAAGGTTGAATTTCAAGGAAATAAATAAATAAATGTACAGTTTTGCTCAGAATTGCACAGAGACTTTACTCCAAAACAGAACTAGTATTAGAAATGTGTAGTAGTTTTGTCACTTTCTGAAAACTAAACAAGTCATCTGTCTCTCTATAGGCTCTTGCATACATTTAATTATTACACTGAGAGCCTAGTGCCACATCTATCATGCAAACCACCTCTGACATAATTCAGACTGCACTTTAAATACTGGTTAACTGTTCTCAGTAAGAAAATTATTTTAATGTATTCCATCCTTTTGAAATTTAAAAAAGAAAAATAATCACGGTCAAAGGAAAAAGTTTGTTCCTTTTAGTCCAAAGAGAGGGAAAAGATCTTAGTTTGATATATCTCAATTTTTAAAAAAAAAAAAACTTCTTTCTTACCATCAGAACGATGAGCATTTTAAAAAGTACAGTCAAAACTCAAGATATTTACTGTATGCAAATTGTGATCTGCCTCCCTCTTCTCTCATGATTTTGGAATACTGAAATCTGCTATGATATATCAATTTAAGAAATAACTTCTTAAACTTTGTCATTTCACTGCTTGATTCAAAGAAGAAATTCTGATAACATTCCAGTAACAAGAAATATTAAGACTGCCATCGACTATAATTTTTTTTGTATCGACTTGCTCAACATATTATATGTCTTCATTGCTGAGACCTCTTGCTTTAAGGCAGGGGTACTTTGTAAAGTTCAGTAACAACTACCCATACAATTAACAGGTAGACAAAACCGGTGCAAATTCTGACTTTACAAAGAATGCCTTGTAAAGCACAACAAAGTTTCAGCATAGCTGCAGCAAAATATCAGAAGGGCCTAAAGACTTCTCTATAGTACATCTTCTGTAAAGTTCTCCATCCATGCTTCTATATAGTACTTCTTACAATATTGCACTCCTCCAGACATAGACTAACCCAGATTTACCAAAAGCTCTGTATCTTCTGAAAACATTCAGCTATTAGAGCATACAGATCAAGGGTGATAAAAATTTTCTCCAGCTAGAAGATTGGAAAATAAAAAGGACAAATATATGCAAAGTTCAGAGAGCATACATTAAAATAAAATAAAATAAAATAAAATAAAATAAAATAAAATAAAATAAAATAAAATAAAATAAAATAAAATAAAATAAAATAAAATAAAATAACAAGAACTTAATTTCTTCTGCAGCTACTCAAATTTAATCCCACAGTTAATTCTGGATTCAAAGGAATGAAGACAGAATTTGGCCACTGCCTTGGATGTAAGAACTTCAAGTTCTGTATAAAGCCTGCCTGAAACTACCAGAAGCTAGGTATGAACAAAATTGAATGAACAAAATAGACAGACCCTGCTGAACTGTTTAGCTTCGAGTTTTCCAATGAAGAGTAGTATATCCATTTTCAGCCACAGTAGCTAAAACTTGCAGAGTAAACCTGACTATAATTTTACATCTGAAATCTCCCCGAACATTGATTCAACAGAACATCTATGCATGCTGTGAAGCCACAGTGCTTTCTTTGGGTATCAAGAATTAAACTGCAGGTTCAAGTCTTCATGCATCCTTCCAGAAGCACAGAACAAGGCTCACAGTCACAGAAAAACAATTCTGTCAACAATAGTGAGATTCCAAGGCTTAAAACCTCCATTTGCAGGCATAGATATGCCGTTTGGTAGCTGGTGATAGATAATTCTTTCTGCTCAGGAAAGCAAAGGGAAAAGTACCTGCTTTTTTTGCTTGACTGATCAGATTCTTAATTCAGTCACACCTTCAAAATGCCACCGTCTCCAACAATGTTACACAAGCATAGCCAAGAATAACATTCAGGACCACAGACTTTGGATAATATGTAAACATAAATTACTACCAAAGGATAACAATCAGCACAGAAGAATGTATTGTATAATCCCCTTGTGCAGCATCAAAGCAGAACTAGTGTGATTAAAATAGAAACCTATATATTTTACTAGGAATTAACAGGGAAAAAATGCTTCTTACTAAACCAGGATCCCCGAGGATCCATGAAATATGTACCTCAAACCCTGTGGATAAAAGAAGGACTGTGCTTCTGCTGTCTCTGACACTGCAGAATACTGACAACTCTTCTTCTAAAAATGTAATCACGTCACACGGATTGCTATAGGTTGAATCCTGCTTTTTGTAATATAGACAATAATCCAGAAAAGTTCCATTGACTACTGCTAAAAGACAATCTCCTAAAAGTCCATTTAAAAATACTAGGATGCTAAGAGAACAGTCGTAAATTTGCATATATCAGTTAAGTATCTGGAACAAATGGAGCTAAGCACAAAGAAAAGGCAGAACACAAACCTGAGAACAACAATCCTACGTTATGAAAAACAGTTGATATATGGCGAAAGTCAAGCCTGTTGCAATGATGGGTACATCCATGCAGCATAAACTGGACTTAAGAATAGTGTCACACATTGAGCTTTTAACAGAATTACTGTACAGACACAATACGTTTGATAAAATTGTCAATGCATGTTATAGTCTGCCAGCTTTGTAAAAGAAAAAAATATAGGAATATAGTCCCTATATTCTGAACTTTTGCCTGCATGCATGGACCTGAGAATACTTTTTTCTTGGACAATAGGGATTTTCCTTCTTTAATATTATCCCTATCAGGAAGCTTCACAAAGCAAAGAAGTTTTTAGTACCTAGATTCTATTCACTCATTTTCTATTAACTAAAAATGTGCTGAGTCGGTTTTATAGACAAAAAAAATAAATAAATAAACAGTCTATGGTACAAAAAGATTACAAACTAAGCCTCATATACTGTAACTCAGTGAGTGCATTTGGACAGTGTTTGAGTAGAATTTGATGGGGTGGAGCTCCCCACTTGTACAGAATTTGTGGGTTAAGCACTTACTAATAACTTAATATTTTAACATTAGAAGTATTATTCCAATATAAGCATTAGAAAATTCCAGTGCATAATCATGACCTAAACAGACATGGCTAAGTGATGACAGGACACAGAGAATGAAAACGAAGGCACGTTAATCCACGTGTAAGAAAACACCAGAAATTACCTTGAATGCAACACTGCCATATAAAGAATTATCCTTTACTTGAGCAGAAAAAGAATGCTTAAATTGTAAAATATAATGTACATCCTGTCAAGTTACACAATTACATAGTGGACCCAACAGTATTACAGAATAACAACAAAAGCAGTAAATTATAGTTAGGGCAGTACGTTGATTAGTATTACCTCAAGTATATGTCAAATCACTCAATGGCAAATGTTGACTTCAGTAGAGTTAGAAATCATTAGAACTCATTAGTCAATTAATAATATTTCACATTCTTCATCTTATGAAACACATACCCACTGTAAATCTAACTTACTCAGCTTAAATACAGTTTTCCTCAATAACTCTAATAATCAGTAGCAGACAAATAATTAAAAAAAAAAAACCTCTGTATAGAGGTAAAAGAAAATATATACATGAAATAGGAAACGGAATGGAAAGGAAACTTAGTACTGTATATACTGAGGAGAACCACAAGAACTAAAAGTTGGAAGGAACTGGTATGTATTTCATATGCTTTAAGGGATATTTTATAACAAGTACTATTTGCAGAGGCCTGTTACAGAGTTTTAAGTCAGGACTTGAGCAAAGGCTTCCTTCAATGCAGGCTGCACAAACAGACTGAGAAATCAACGGAATTCAAGGGCCTGAATTAAGGGCTCCCACACAGTTCTTATTGTCTTCAGCAACAGTAAAGGTTGTTCACTAAATTATAGTGTGAATAAAATTAAAGTCAGAGGACTAATATGATGAACAGAAATACAAGTTCAGCAGTAATGTCACCTCTAAATTTGATTTCCCTTTCCCCCACTGGCTTGACAGAAGCTGTGAATCTTTATGATGCTACCCCTCAGCAATGGTCTGCAAACTGAAAATGTGGCTACCATTCCTCTATCCTCATATGGCAGTAACAGGAAAAGCAAGCTATTAGGCTTGTACAGGCAACAGAAGTCAGAGCAATGCAACAGCTGGAAGACAACAGAAAAGAAACCAGCACAGGGAGCCAGAGGACTTCAGTGAGCTAGAGAATATGAAATAGTGCTATTAAGGATCCACATGCTGCTAACACAATGTTTTGTGTGTGCATGTGTACATGTGTAATTGTGCTGAACAGCTGAATTCTTCAATTACTTTCCTCTCTGCCACATCTCATTAATGTTTGTACATGTGAATGTCTGTGCACATAACCAAAGCACATTTTGGTTAGTCTTGCTTTCCGTCTTCATTCTGTTTCAAGACCCTCAGCAGCAAAGTAAGCACAATTTCTAACAAATATCTCTACATGGGTTATCAGCACTGTTCTGCATAACACAACTGTTCCTACTTTATCTAAGTCCTGACTCAGGTAATAGAACTGCACTGATAAAAATAAAAGGATCTTAACCTGAGGATCTAAGATACTTTCTAGTCATTAATCTGTGAAGAGAGGATACTGACTTGCATCACAAGCAGCTCTAAATTATGTTTGACTATATTAATTAAAACATACAGCCTTGCAAACATCAATATTACTATAAAACAAACTTTGAGTATCTTTTCAAAACAGACAGCTGCGTCTCTATAGACTTCTGGGCTCTGTATCTAGGATACAAGGATGGTCCCACCCTTGTCACTGTCTGATCATTTGCAGTGCAACCATCCCACTTCATGGCGAGTTAACTGGCACACATAGTGGTTAAACAGTCTGTCCAAGGCTTAGGCTTACAAACTGCAATGTCACACACAGCTACTAGATCACTCTCCGTCTGATAGCTACAATACTCTGCTTATATGAAGCAACTGTCAGGCTTATGGTATAACAAGCTTTCCTTTTCTCTGTTCTCATACAGAATAACTCCAGGAACAACCCGGACAACAGGTATAGAAAATAACTTCAGGAACAACTATCAAAAATGATATCAACTTCATATAAAGAGTTTTGGTCATTATTGCAGTTAAAACTGTCAAGAAGTAAAACACATCATGAATAATGCTCCTTTCTGCTCAAGAAACTTCAAAAGAAAAACTTAAGTCTGAAGTACCTAAAGCTTAGACATCGTTTGCTTTCCCTTACATTGATTTTATTTCTGAAACTGTGTTAAATTTTGATGTTTATGATTTATCAATATAGCTTCATAAGAAATAATAACTATTAAAACTAAAACTACTGAGATAAAATAGATAAAGAAAAAAAAAGTAAACTTTTAAGCCGTACAAAAGAAAACTGTATTTGCAGATTTAAGTGGCATTCTTCACTCTAGGTTCTTGGCTCTGTGGGTAACTTTCCAATATATACTTACATCCTTGTCATTATATCAAATCTGGGAGTAAAAAACATTCCTCTCCTTATAGCCATCTTCGAGGCCTGTGGAATGATAGATGCATAGATTCGAGGAAGCAGAGCCCGGATCTCCCTTGTCTTCAACTTTTACTAGGAGATATGTTTTCTCTCTTAAAGAATTAACCTGCAGTTTACATAAGCAAAGAACTAAATGTCCTAAATGTTTGGGGCATGTCAGAAAGATATTACCTCCCAAGATGGCAAAAGAAACAAATAAGAATCTACTGCCAAGGTGCTCTGAAAAGATCCCAGGCAGCTTGTCTTGAAATGAAACTTCAGCTTCAGCGGAAGGCTAAAAACTAAGGATACACAACTCCTTTTTTTCCACACAAGATATAATGTATACAAGCAGGATTCAATAAAAACTGTCATCCTAAATTCAAACAAGGATAACAAGTTACTGATGCTTTAAAAATTTACCTCTATTCCACTAGCATACAGTGAGCTAAATGAATAGGAATTATATTCATGAGTACAGCCAGGCACAGCAGTACAGCTGATGTGGACTTTTAGTGTTAACAATGTATTAACACTAATGAGTACCAGGATCTTAAAAAGAAAATTCTCTGAATGATTTTATTTAGAGAATTTATTAATGAAAACAGACAAACCGGTCAGGAAACTCAATTAACTTTGGTGCACTGAAATAGTATAGTTATACAATTTATTTCCCTCCTGCCAACAGGCTGAAAGTTGATAAGATCCATCATGCAAACAGAATCCTGAGGCACAATCAAGTTTAAATTTGAGTACAGGATTATGTTCAGTCCACTATTTGATTAAGTTAATCCTGATCTTTAGAGCTGGCTTCTTTCACCAACTCATTCCAGACCAATGAACTGCTGAGAAATACAAAGCTTCTGAAAGTGGCAGTTATAGGCAGAAGAGAACATTTTTCGCTCAATGAAATCCATGGACTTCCTTGATTTATGCTTCCAACTGAACTGATTTGATTAAAATTTTGTTCCATTTTCTTTTAATTGGTCAGGACAGCTTAAATTAATTATTAGCCTTAAGTATAGAAGCAGTATCAGGAAGTTCCATGCAGGCTGCATACAAACATGACACTAAAAAATAAAACAAACAAACAAAAATGTTTAGTATAAATATTGTTCAACCTAAGTTAAAAAGCAAGATAAACTGAAATGTATTATTGATTTAGCTTTATAGATAAAAATTTCAAAAACACAGGCCACGGTTTAAAACTCAGTGATTTAAATGTTGTCATGGTCAGGGCTGCAGAAAGAAACACACAAAACTCTGCCTATTGACACTGGGTGTTAAGTAGGAGGTTAACCCTGTGCAGTCACCAGCCTGGAGCAGTCACTGCTCTCCTGATTACAAGGACAGAGTCTGTACGTGAACCTGGCTCAGGGACAGCAAAGCAAAAGCTCTCTGTTTTCCGCCTCCGCTACCTATTTGCATAAAGCTAAATACAATCTAGTACACATTTAGATATGAGTAAGTTCTGAGGTACTCAATCGAATTCTACTGAGCTATAATCTGTATAAATAAAAGCAAAATCTAGTCTTAATTGCATAAATGCTATCTATATTGCTAGAATATATAGGCATTTCTCATGGACAAATGGACTGCTGAAAGTTATTGGCATAGCATTCACTGTTAAAGCAGTTAAATATGCTGACCTAATTTGTCTTTGATGGTTACATCACGTTAAGACAACTGAGGACAAATCTCACTTTCCAGTGCTACTCTTTCAAGCTGTTCTGTAGCAAGCACCAGTAGATAACAAGCACCACGCTGAACTCTCACAGTCAAAGCTGCCTGAAGAGAGGTATGCCTTGTTTTAGCCAAAATAAAAAATTAATTGGCAAGTTGCCAAAGAATCGGTTGTAACTTAAGTCTCCTATTTCTCTAAGATAAATACACATGAAATGGGATACCCTCCCCTTCGTTGTACGTAGATACAGAGTTCCTTCTTTTCTCTACCAACCATAGCTGTTTTGTTTCTTTCTAACTACTGAGTCACAGTCCAAAGCACAGCTTTTCAGTACTTTTTACTTCACAGCTGGTATCTATTTTATACAGGAATATTTTACTTGCTGGCTACAGTAATTTTGCTTTAAACTGCAGTAGCCATACTGTATTATATATTGTAGTGCACAGTTTGCATATTTTACCATAACAATTGCAGCCCGATAGCTAATATGGTAAAAAATACAGTCCCCAAGAAAGAAACTATAGAAGAAATCGCTAGGACTGGAGCAGTATGCTAGTACACTCTAGAAGTAACCTCACATGCCACACTTGCAAATTAGTGGGAATAGGAAGCATAGGTGCCTATTAAAATGTATTATTTTCCATGTAAGAGGTTCCTATATGTATGACTTTAAACGTGTTGTTTTTGTTTTGTTTTTTTTTCCTTTTACCTTGTATTGAAAGCTTGGCATTCCAGGCTGTGAAGTTTAAAAAAGCCGACCTTGAAAACACAGTCACATTTATTTTTGAATGTTAGTTTACTTTCACACCCTGGAACTAGTTTCCTGCCTTCCAGATTTTGCTGAACGTGGTATGACCAGCCATGCCTGAACCTGCTGCATAGCTCTGCTCAGGCTGCGCCACAGTCCTAAAGGACCTATCCTCTTATGGCTTGAAATATGAAAAAGGTCTGTTTTACTAACCAATGCTATGATGCTTATCACCTCCTTCAAGGAAAGAATGATCTCATGGCTCACACACTACTGCTTTTGGACGTGGCAGGCCAACAATATTTTTCTGAGATCTTCCCCAGCCCTGGAAGAAGGAGATTTTTACTCCCACATAGGTTTCATGCAGTGCTGTCACTGATTTCACAAGAGGTAGGTATTTCAAAGATACCTACCTAGGGAACCTTTCTCCATGAAGAAAAAAAAAAAAAAAAATTCATGCACTGTGCAGATTAAGCACACCACAGTACACTCTTGCACCCTGCTAAGCTGTGAGAATGTTTGTTCATTAAAGCAATCTGTTGGGCTAATGTAAGGGTGAAAGGGTTGCTCTGTGCTAACATGAACTTGTAAAGAAACATTTCCATGAGACTTCCCTAATGACAATTGGGCTACTATCTACACAGCAATTTTGATAGCACAGCGAGAAGCAAAACCTTGACTATATATACAAAGTGTTCTACAGGGAAATGTGGGATTATAGCAATGATGTTGATACAGCAGGAGTAGTGAAATATGTACAGCACTCAATGCAGGCATTAAGTGTATGCTCCCAAACGTTCCCAGACACTAAGGATGCTGGCCTAAAGGCACTCAGAAATAGACATAATTCCCAAAGATGGCTGCTCAGACACTGAACGCTGCCCTAATTCCTGAGATTTCCAGTTAGCTTCAAGATCTGCCCATCTACATTTGACAGCTGTAAAAGAATCAACAGCACATTACATGTCAATTTATATTTCTTTCATGCATGACCCAATTTAGACAGACTTCCTTGAGAAGTATTTTCCCATCTTACAAAATGCCTTATTCACAGTTCAAATGGACCTAATTTTCACCTCACACTTTGCATCACTTTTAGCTTCATATTTAATTAGATTTACAGCACTACTCCTGATATGCATTAATGTAGTTCATGACTAGGAAATAAGCACACGACCTAGCAAAACCAGGATAGAGTAGCTTACCTGCTCTTGCTTGTCAGATGAGCTATTATAACTGATTGTATGTACAGACTTAGCTTATCCCCATTATGAAGTAAAGCAGGCTTACTTAAACCTGAATTGAAGAATGAGAAGATAAAACATAGCTGAAAACTTATTAACTTGCACTGAAGCTACTAGTCATCACCTAATAGTGTTACAGAGGAACATTATTGACGTGAACAGTGAGAAATCACCCTCCACCACCAAATTCTCAGGGAACAATTACTGCAACTCATGATGGGGGAAAAACAATGGGGAAAAAAAAAAAAAAAAAAGGAAAATAAGCATTAATTATAATGCTCCTGTGTTAGAACAGAGAAAAAAAAATCTGCTGCTCATTTTTTTTTTGTTTTTCCTGTTCTTACCACTAGAATATATATTGTGAAAATAAAACTTCTATGTCAACTCTCATCTGTCAAATCACATCTACCTCTTAGCCACTTGAATCATTTACACAGATTTATTAGATTTAAATAGTCCACACAAACTTGTACCCAAGTACATCACTTTGATGAGAGTCAGGCATCTGCAAGTTTGGCATAATCACAGCAGTTGAGGTAGGATAGAAGAGTACAGTAGCTCAAGCTGGAGTAGCTCAAGTAAAGCAAACAGGCTTCAACAGTGTTGAAATTGCTGATACCGTAGGCATCAGAATCCAGCACTGCTGCAACTTCTAAACCACTAGTGTCACGTCAGGAAACAAGCAATGGTATTAGGAAAATCGGTCCAAAATCAAAGTGAAAATATTTGAGAGCAGGACACATTTTTGAAAAAATAAAATAAAATAGATCAGAAGTCTTCCAGTGGCTTCATGCTTTGTTGGTATAAAGAACTTCCCTTTACAACACACCACTTCTCCCTTGCTCCCTCTCCTGCCCCTCACTCCCCCGTCCCACACACACTCAGAGGCAAAACACACTTGCAGACCCCCAATCTTCTGACTGTAAAGTCTACAGACATCAGAGAGAGCTGCCTGGCCAGGGAGAACTGCACATATTGCACCCTCATTCTTCAGGTGGAGGCAGCATACATGCCTAAGTGACGTTGCTCCAGAAGGCATCATTGCCGAATGGCTGCAGCTGAAAAGTTTGTCAGGGTGGTGCTGCTGAGCTAGGGCTTTAACTCTGTTCTTTCTTCAGCAGTTTGAAACTTCCAGTTGTAAAACATGTGCCTCAGAGGTAGGAGAAATTTTGTGACTCCTTTAAAATGCGGGTCTTAGTATATTGAAACAGATTCCAAATCATTTGGTTAGTGTATGGGGTATAATAAAGAGGTTCATTGTGGGATCAATTCATCTTATCTGCAAGAATATTGGAATCAGCATTTTTATAAGTTTAATTCTGAGTAACCAGAAGCAGTGCCGTTATTTAACAAGCCATTACATTAGTCCCTTCTAAATACAGAAACATTAGAAAGCAGGAATTTCAGATTCATTTATGTTTGGCTCATGAAAGACTCAATATTTGCTTGACTCTTACCCCAGGTAGTGTGGTATGAGTTTATTTAACTCCATTCAAATAAATGGAGTACTGCCAATTACTGCTAGTTCAGGAGTGCGACCATATATTAAATGAACATTTCTAAATATTTTTTTTCTTTTTTTTTTTTTTTTTTTATCTTAAGCAAAACTAACGCTGAGCTATCTAACACAACATTCTAGCTTGTCAGAATAACACTTCAGCGCATGAGGGTTGTAATTCTCCCCACAGAGATGGGCTGAGAACACTGAGATCCACAGCAGGTATGAAAACTCAGCTCCACAACACTGACAGAAGCAAACTGCAAAATTTCAACATGGTAAACTACACAGCACACAGGCACAGAGCCAAAAAGCATCTGTCATTTAGAGATTGCTGTAAAACATACAGAAATATGAGAACAGCATGTTCTCACTCATTCTAACAAACTGGCAGAGACCCACTATGAATGGAAATTAATAACTACTACACACACACAAAAAAAAAAAGCCAACCAATTTTTTAGCCTTTTTACAGCTCCCCATTATATGCTGTGCCAGTACCACAAACAGACCAAGAAAAGTAGTTATTGGAACTGGCAGACAGTCATAAATAACATTTAGTGGGTAGCATCAGTTATGTGATTTAACACTGAGGTCAAGTTGGTTTCAAAACCACAAATATTTATAGATAACTGGCTACAAACATTGGAAACAACCAAATAGCCAGAGAACGAAAAATTGGTTGTTTCTGGACAGAGCGTAGGCTTCCCCAAAATCAAATGCGTAACAGTTTATTTCAAAGCATCTAGAATAACTGCTGAAGCCAGTGTTTATATAAGATCTGAACAAACTTGACACAGATGGAAAAACTGCTTTGAGTTACACACATACAGCTAATGTGAAGAGCAGAATTTGTCCCCAGGGACACGTACTGTACCTCAGAGCCAGAAGTAATGTAACTGGGCGCAGTTCCATTCTCAGCTATACCCTTTTAACTGTGTTTTCATAGCATAAAGAAACATGGCACAGACTTCTTAAAAACAACCAAGTCAAAGAAAGAAGGTATTTGAAAAGCCACTGTCAGATCTTTGAGGAAAACCAAGGGGCCACCTACCATCAATGACAGCTTAAGAATGCAGGTAAATAAATACTGGCAGCATTTTTGGTGGCATATTTCCCCAACTTTAGTCACACAGCAGACATTCTAGAATAAACATAAAACTTCAAGATGTTTGTAAGGTACAGACAAGAAAACCAGATTTATGCTAAACTGTACAGAAAACTTCAATCAATCTCACAAAAAACACTGGGGCACATTTAAAAAAAAATAGTACAAGAGGAAGCTTGGGAGGCAAGCAAGAGGAATAAACTGCGGTAGGGAGTTTAAGTTGACAAATAATTGTAAAGCATATCCTGTAAATCTGGAAAGCCAAAGCAAAACAATGTTTTCTACCTCCATCTATGTTACATGGCTCGTGTGTCTGACTACAACCCTGTAATTTGCTTTGTTTTTGCCAGTTCTCCAGAAGTTGCTTCTACATTTTTCTGTTCTTCAGCTCTTAAATACTGCAGTCCTTTTTCTTTATTCTCGAGTCCCTCTTTCAGCACTGCTCTCAGCCCTTTTCAGTTACTGGAGTATTCATTCATCAATTTTAAAGGAGCTCAGGGAGCTCAAGAATGATTTTAAAAATTTATCTTTCTTTTGTAAATTATATTACAAACATTCATTCTTTTGCTCAATCTACCACTTCACTGGTCTTCTAACCAAGCTTTTCCTGAGTATTCTCCACTTTGTCTAAATTAAAAGCTTGTCTTTGAAACTCTTCAGCATACTGTTGTTTTTAGTGCCTTGCATGGGAGCTGAAATCACACGGGTCTGAACTTGCCTAAACTTTTACTGGATTGGCAAGTAAAATTGTCATTCATTTTAAAGGAATATTTTAAGAATGACAGTGCCACACTAACAACTCTCTGTGGTATTACCTTCCACAAGTGTGAGCCTCAAAACATTCCTATGGATCTGAGAGAATTGTTTTGCTGAATTATTGTTATCTGCAAGTTCGTGCCCATTTGTTGTGTCTTTCAAAGCACCTCTGATCACCAAACATAGAGATTTTTAAATTGTAATCTGTCCTTTTATGGTACTGTGATGGTTGCTTTCACTTGCTGACAGCATCTGCAACAACTACTTTAAATGCTTATAATCCATCTTGGTGTAATGTTGAAGTAGATGTGGTGAAGCCATAGGAATGCCTCCTCACAGACTCCAGCAGTGCAAAGCAGCCCTCAGAACAGCATTTAAAAAAAAATAAAAAATAAAATAAAATAAAATAAAATAAAATAAAATAAAATAAAATAAAATAAAATAAAATAAAAGCCCTGTCAAATACACACAGAGCAAATTTTGATGTTAAATAACCTTCAGTGTTATTGACAGCATTGGAAACTGCCGAGACACTACCTGCCAGCATCCCTAAAAGCCTGATTACTGAGGAAAATGAAGGAAGCAACAAACTTGCCTTTGGAAGCCATACAAACACAAAGACCTAAGGCAGAACGACTGCAGTTGAACTCCAACTAGCAGGAGAAAGTGCTGGTCTAGCTTTGTTGGGGAAGAATGACATACCAAATAGCATGAAAAGGCACAGAAAGAGGGAAGAGTAAGACTAATCCCCCGTGATTTCCTGACAACATCCTTTTCCACAAGGACTAGATCTCAGCATTAAGTTGTTACTCTGGGAAATGACTGATAGAGCTCAACAGTTTTTGAAATATTCACATAAAGTATGTATAATTAACACAGTCCCTCAGCTGCAGTTTATGAAATAATATTTCTTACTGTAAATGCAGAGGGTATCATATTTAAATCTACTATCAAAAGATAACACAGTTTAATTGAATAAATCGTATTTCTTTCAATTTAACTTTTATTGCCTAAACCAGATGTATGAATAATCTAAGGTTGGTGCATCACCTTCCTCCTGATTACAAACTTCTAAAAACAGTGTCTTAAGCCAAACAAGATCACAAGCAATTATACTCTAATACTATCTTGAACCGCCTTCTACATTACCCTCTCCAACTCTTTTTAATTCATATGCATTTCAGAGCAAAGATTACTTCACTGGCTGACCGCAGTGACTTACCCATCTATCACACACGTGCATTGCTTTCACGATACTACATAAACAACACTCTGCAGGAAGTTCACAGCAGTTTCTGAATGTCTTGCTTCTGGGGTCACTCTTCTTTACACTTTCAGCTCCTACCGCCTACTTCGCCATGCATTTCCTGAACAACAGGAGAGCTCAGCATTCTGCCTTGGGAGACAGTGAATGGGTTTTCTGCAGCTTTACAGAAGTGTAGAGAAAGACACTTTTTTTCTAGCCTAACAAACCAGGTAGCAAAGGGCTGTTGTCATCAGGTGATGCACTTTACTGAAAAGACAGGGGTCAATATTTACTAGTCTACAAGTGAGAAAAAAAAAATCTACAGCACTGCAAGTGGGAAAAAATGATTTCTATAACATTAAGTAACTGGATACAGAGGTCATAAAAAGTGATGTAAGACAAACTACAGTGCATGCTTCCTAACATCTGTGAATTAATGTCCATATGTGGATTTTTTTTTTTTTTTTTTTGTTAATTCAAAAGTATTCTGAAGATTAGCTTATGGCAGAAAGACACTATAACAATTAATCCCTGTAATGCACCAAATATACAAATATCACACAAAAACTATTTTTTAAAAGTTATATAATTTGCATACACAAACTAAACCAACATCCAGCATTAAATGTTGCAGTGTTACCTCCATTAAATAAGTAAATCTTCCAGAGAGGCAAGGAAGAAAAAGCCACATTTCTGACAAAGAAGCTCCTGACTAACTATAAACTATTTGTTTAACTGTCAAACTGTTATTCCTCCAGCAATTATGATGTGAAAATAACTAAATATTTCAGCTACTAAGTCAGAACAAAAACTGTATTCATAACCTAGAGGCTGGTTACTAGAAGACTTTTTCCAGTGCAAACAATGGACCACAAAGATGAGCTTTATTTTCCAATACCTATCCTTAATTAATGATCTTTCCTCAAAAGTTGCATTTACACTGTTTACATTTTCTGTAACTAAGTCTTACACAAAATTGTATAACTTGTCTGTGAATCTATATTTACACAGAAATCAATAGCTAAGTTATGAAATGGGATCACTTCATTTTATATAATACAATTGCAAATGCTAACTCAGGATAACAATTGCAGCCAAGTCAGAAAGAAGTTAGGATGCCTGTATGAGAGTGGATGTTTGTGGTACATGCAAACACAGAAGACAACTAACAGGCTACTATAAACTGTGGTAATGATTAAAAGTATTTCTCATCAGTACTGAATCCTTGATCACCACAATAAATTAATAAGTATTTTCTAACCAGTACAGACAGAGAGAAGGTGGTACAATAAATCTTTGTTTAAACTAAAAAAAAAAAGTGAAAAAAAAAAAAAAGTAAGAAGTCCTCTCAACCAGAGGACTGTGCTCAGTACGTTTTAGCATTGACTGGTTTGTCTTTACATTTTAAGAATTTTTTAATTGTGTTGAAACCTATGTGTATTCGGTTACTATGTTATAATTGCAATTCTGTTCTTTTGCAACTTATTTCAAGGCTTAAATTCTAATAACTACATAAACATCAATATAAGACACTATGCTATTCTGGACAGAAATTCACACTTTGCAGCACTAGGCAAAATACTTCAGTAAATTTAGAACCTATCCATAATAATAACGTACTGCATATTTAAGCCATCTTGTGTCATCAGTTCCTGAGCAGAACATATTAGTGACTGATAGCACTAATCAGAGTGCAGTAAAGCTTGATATTGCTTTTCATAATTAGAATTTTTTCAGTCATTTTAGGAACATCAAAAATATTATAACAACCAAATTCCCCAAACTTTGTGGAACTTAATTTTCCTCACTTCTCATAAAAGTCATCTTTCTTGTATATCTGCATTTCTCCATAGTCCTTATAAGAACGGCATCATAGCAAGAGAACCACAGCAAAGAATGGACTAGAAACAAAAGTAAAAAGAGAACCTTTAGCAAGATATTGAATTCACTTTTATATTGCCATCATTTTCCAAGTCAGATAGCATTTTACAATTGCTTTTGAGTTTATTTGTATTCTTTGACTACTCACTTTCCTATGCAGCTAAGTAAGAGACACCTGAAAGAGGTTAGTAATGATATTCTTTACTGTAAAAGAAACCAAATACATCCAATGTAATTTGTTCTCTGCTAAAATGATACTTCTCTTGTTAGTTACTGAGTTTTCTTACTAGGTCACGTACAGTTAAGAACACTGAAAAAACGTGTAGATGTAGTGCTTAATGACATGCTTTAATGGTGGACTTGGCAGTGCCAGGTTGGACTAGATGATCTTAGAGGTCTTTTCCAATGGAAATGATTCTATATCCCATCAGTTCATTTTTGTGACAACAGAACATTACCTCTCCCCTTCCAAGGCTTCAGATAGAAAAAAAAAAAAAACATAGCATATAGAAATGTCTCTTCAGTGATCACCTCTTAGCCAACCAAGGGTAATTCAGTTAAAAATGCATGCTGATACAGGCTGAAAAAGAGATGACCCTCAAGAAGTAAGTTTCATAACTGGTAATCACTTTGGATTAGGAAGAGAAAAATCTAGCTAATGGAAAAGAAAGGACTCCTCATCTCAACGCTCATATCTGGTGCCTGAAATTCGCTTCTTCTATCTGAGGAAATTGCCAAGTAGTTATGTACTTAAAACCTGGTAGGACAAATCATATAGTTCTGGAAGAGTTGTCTGCAAAGTAAATGATGAGTAGAAAACAAACAATATCCCTCATTCTTTATAATCACATGTAAGTAAGGGTTACCTATTCTCACAGCACTCTCTTCTATCCTCCCCCCCCCCCGAAGTCTCTTTCTTATAAAAGAACGCAATAAAGACTGAGTGGATTCAGGAGCAACAGGTAGAGCATGCCCAAATAGATTTATAATTTCTGCAGCTCCTCAAAAAATCCTCCTTTGCAGTAATACAGGCTGTAATCATGGAGAAACACTGCAAATAGGCAATATTGGTAGTGTGCTGGACCTGCAAGGAGTACCAGAGCCTTTGCAGAAATGCATCATTACTGAGTGGTTCATTTTATCACTCACGACCATTTTGGATCCATTAAATTTGAAAATAGCTCTTCAGGGAGTTGGATGTAATATATACTTTTCTTTCTACAGTAACGAGAGAGATACTATGAATGGAACCTCCTAGATGTTATGATGGCAGATGACAATCTAAATCACTTTTTTTAATTTGGTCTGCAGTACCATTTAATGTTTTATGTTGATGATGGCCAGTCCACCAAACTGTGCATTTATAAAATAAATGGAAAAATTCTTCATGAATGTAACAATAGCAGAAGGAACTACTGAGTAGTGTGAGAAATTTTGTATAAATTTAACTACAGCATTAAGAATCAGCATATTGTTCATTTCATACAATCTCCTCTGTATAGACTGAAAACATAAAATATTCCTTAGTTTAGAAATCTCAAAACAGAAATGTTTGGAACAAGTAAATGTTGTATTTATAAAAGTATAGCATTCACCAAGCATGTGTAAATATTATTCAGTCAGAGTCAGTTCCCTGTACTCTAGCGCTCTGAATACATGCCAGCATGATTATGGCTTATTTCCAGGATGTTTGGTGAGGAAAAAAAAGAACATAAAAAACACCATATCTCATATGAAAAATACATAAACGCTTTCAGAAAACAAAAAGTGCCCATAGAACAGGACTGTTGTGTCCCTAAAATAAAAATGCAAAAAATAGACTCAGATCAATAAAATCCAGTCAGCCTAAAATATCAACTATATCAGACTCCCAGAACATAAAATAAGTGGATATGCAAATAAACATACAATTTCCCAAGAGCTGTAAAATCCAACTTGTTGCAACTGCTTGTGTCTAAAGAAAATATAAAACTCAGTTCATGACAAATGTATACAGATGCTTGTTCTTATACAAATCAATTTATCATTTAAAGATCCGACTGAATAATGTCTGTAGACCAAAAAGAAATAGTTACAAGTCCTACTCCTCTATTCTCTTCTCAGCGTCATTCTATTGGTATTAGAGTACCAAATCTTGTCTGCAACATTCTTAGCAGTAGAAAAACAAAGTGAATCCAAATGAAAACAGAAACAAATCTAAAGGGAAGGAAGGGGAGGAAAGTTTGTACTAAACTCTTAAAGAACAAAGAAAAAAACAGAAGGCCCACTCTTTCACAGGGATGTTCCTTTTCATCTTAATTCCATCTCACAAAGAAAATAAAAATATCACTTCAAGAAAGCATTCCAGAAATCCACAAATGTTATATTAATTTACTCTAGCTGATAAGCAGGCACACACATTAAAAATAAATAAATAAATATCTCTGTAGCACAAAGCAATAACTTTCAAAGGGATTTGTGTTATCTCAGGACAGGAAACGTTACAGAAGATACATTTCACAGTGACCCACACAAATAGCCCGTACATTCTGGGCCTGGCTGTACCAGCTTCTCAGCAAATCTGTTCAGAACCAGCGCAAATACCTGAGCACCGCGCCATGTCCTGTACGTGCCGTGTCGCGTTAACATACTCAGAATTCCACTTCTGCATTTGTGATCTCTTCCCTCTCTCAAAAAATAAATGCTACTTTTACATGACCCAATATTAAAGTCAGTGGTATGAAAAGAAATGAGGCCAAGCTCCAAAACATGTTCCTCCATGAACCAGTTCGGTTCAGACTTTTGGGGATCAGGTTCTGCAAAATGATGCAGATCTTCCTATCTTTGTAAATAAGGTTCTTAATCCTGCAGAATGTAACGCCCTGCTTGATGCTCATCTCTGTATAAGAATGTATATATATTATATATGGAGCTACATTTAACCATATAAATTATCCTATAAATAGTGATAAATAATTTAGTGTTGTTTTTTTTGTTTTGTTTTGTTTTTTTCCTTTTAGCACAGAGAGCATGCATGTTTGTATGGGTGAGGAAAACAAAATTCTGAACGTGTTTGTTACAAGTCTATTTGGGTAATAACATCTAGTAAAACAGAAACATGATCTACCTTAAGTGATTTCAGGCAAGTATTACCTCAGACCACTACCTGTGAATCTATCTGAAAAAAGGTATCTGAACTTTCAGAAAGAAAAAGCAAAGTATCTCCACAATCTGAAGCATCAAGGGTCACTGCAGATGCAAAGTAATTCCTGACAAGTTCTCCACAATCCTGGGATTTAAACGTATTTTCCCCGAGTGTATGAAATATTATCAATGTGAAATGGTTTAGTATCTAATACTAGCTGTATCAGCTCAAAAGATCTACCCTCAGCATTTCTTCTCACAGTGTGTGAGCAGAAGGTATACAGGTTCAGAGCAATGCAATGACACTTTTTTTTTTTATCCTGTTTGAGCTGAGCAGTTGCTTCTGCTGAAGGAACAAGGTGCAAATGCAGTCACCAGGCAGCTCCTCCAATTCACTTCCAGTGGGACTTCTTCTGTAGCCCTCCCTTCCTCCAAGGACTGAGTACCACTGACAAACCGCTACAGCACTGCCTTAACAGCATGAAGTTACAGGACATAAACTGCCTATTTATATAAACAAACAAAAAAGGTTCCAAATGAGAAAAGGATGCTAATCCTTCATGTTGTACATCAGGAAGTGCTCAAAGTATTGTATTTCAAAGACCGGAGAGAGCATAATATGAATCTACCTCTGAAGGCAGCTGTGAATCTCTCTAATTAAAGTATTTTTAAGTTGTTACTGAAAAATAATTTAAAAAAATCATCTTCTCTCACAGCATACTGAATTTGTGAACTTTTCTGTCATTCTGCACAAATTCTGGACTTAGTTTCTGAACCCTCTTGGACTCATTTATCCTAGAAAGCCACATAAACTAAGTGCTCCTCACAGAGAAAGGATCCAGAGAACACTCACAGCACTGTGCCAGACGCTGTGAGTTCACAGAAAGCTAAACTTTTGGGTTCAATCTCCTTTTCAACGGCTAGTCATATTCTACCTGCAGAAATGACATACAAGCTGCATAGGTCACCTCCCAGCCTTGGAAAACAAAATGAAGATAATCCTGGCATTTTTTTATGAAGCACAGAAAACCACTAGTTATCTCAGTCAAAAGTTATAAAAATACTACCTAAAACTCTGTAACACCTTTCTAGAGGTCATTCCAAATCAGAGCATCCTTAATTATTTCCCAACTTCCCAATAACAAACAATAGCATCTTTGGGACCCCACCATTCCACAGCTCAAAACCAGCTTTGCCTTTGAAGAGGTTCTGGACAAGTAATTTCTCTCCACAAAACAAACAGCAGCACGGGCTAGGAGAATAATCATAGACATACCAGCATCAGCAAAGGTAGCTAAGTAGAAGAAAGGAAATGCAGAAGAAATAAGACTCAATGTTTAAGAGACAAAAATCAATCCAACCTGCAGACTGACTTCTTGGCTTGACCTTAGACAAGGTTGTGCCTTGTCACCACAACCGTGGCGATGTTTCAAGCCGTGGGCTGCCCCTGTGTGCCCCTGACAGTCCTGCCCTGCTACCTCACTTGGGGCGCAGCTGGAGAGGCCCCTGCCCTGCAGCTGTGTGATCACGCCCAGCTCCTGGCTCCCTGCCCCCTAGGGAAAAGCCACTCCTCACTGCTTCCTAGTACTTTTTGCCACCTCAACTTGCTGTTCATGTTACATGCATTTTTCAGTGTAAGTCTGATATCTTATATATGAAAAGGGAAGCTTTTCATACATAGAGCAGAGGTCAAAAATATTATAAGTATTTCTTTGGACAATGCTACAATCTAGCACACATTAAAGCATGCATAAGGCAAACCTTTTAAGTCACTATATTGTTTCATGTGCCAGTACAACCAAGAGCATGCTTAAAAACATTGTGGATTCTCTGGTCACCTCCCTTAGACATAGTTCAAAACTACTAAAAGCCGCAGAAATCAAAAATGTTGAAATATGTCGTGTTCTTTCCTCCCAAGAAACAAAATCAGTAGAGTCATCAGGATAGAATTTTTCAAAAAGAGCTAGTGATCTGAACATCCTAATTTCTGTGTGTCATGAACTAGACAATTTAAAATGCTTTTTTTTTTTTTTTTTTTTTTTTTTTTGCATCTATTTAAAAGCAAATCGGTTCAGAGAGACACCATTTCACTTAAGAATTCACTTCACCAGTATCACTAAACAAGACTAGAAATATTTTCTTGTAAGATAGGTCAAGGAGCAACAATTCAGTATTACTTCTACTTACTAGTGTCTTTTCCCATTTTCACCATATTTCAAAGCTAGGAAAAACATTGATCCTCCATTAAGCTATGAGCAACAAGAAAATATTTTCCTAGACAGAGAAAACAGATTTGCCTTCTAACCTATTGAATCAGCATATCACTTATTAGAGCAGATGTTCACAAATTAACATCATCTAGAAATTATTCAGAAGAATAAAATCTCTTTTACTGAAACCCTTGTAGCATTTTTGTCTTTAATTTTGCGATCTGTAAGTCCCAAATCACAACAGTGCTGATAAATAACAGAAATACATGGATGTAGAACTATATCCTGAACTATAAATTGTTATATAATACCTGTAGCATACTCTCTGCAGTGAGATAAACATTATTTTACTGAAAATCTGTTTGCTACAATAAAATACGATGATGCTTTTTAAACAGGCAATCAAAAATCTTTTCTACCCCTTACTTGTGATCAAAGCATATTTTTCATAGTGTATCTGCAGCTCATATTTAATAATTAACAGAGGAGCTACTATCCCTTAGCCACCTTTAATTTGAAAGATATGATAGATTTCTGCCTTACAATCCTTGCCTTTTTCAACACAAAACAGATCAACTTTCCTCATGCTTGAGACCTGAAAAATATTC
This sequence comes from Netta rufina, assembly GCF_964035555.1. Classification (NCBI taxonomy): domain Eukaryota; kingdom Metazoa; phylum Chordata; class Aves; order Anseriformes; family Anatidae; genus Netta; species Netta rufina. The sequence goes on along the minus strand of NC_140128.1, from coordinate 8,250,534 downwards.
AGTGTCTTAAATTCCAAATGAATTCAGGGCAAATCGAAGGCACTTTGAAAGAGCACACCCATTAAGGAAACAGAATTTATATACCCTGACGAGTACAGTCTGTGGAATGTGTAACTTGCTGTAATGCAAATATATCTTATTGTATTTGGACAGAAAAACAAAAGGTACCTTTATTTCACATCAACAGTCCTCTGCAGTTTTCTCTATTCAGGCTCCACTGTGCAAGAAGAAACTGTCACTGAATGACACCCTGAATTCATTACAAAGCTGTACCAATAGGGAGACAACAAAAGGCAGAAATTAAAGTTCATTCATATGGTGGATGCACCACACTAAGGGCAGATATCATGGGCTCTGACTGAAATCAAATCTTCAAAGACTTAACTAGAACAGAAGTGAGACATACGGTTGAGGCTACAGAGTAGGGCAAGGATATAGCAGTGTATTGAGCAAGCATTTTCCCTTGATTGTACAAGGCAGAGAAGAAAGGGCAACGATGCCTCTCCACACATGTGCTTGGATTTCTTTCCAAAGCATATTGTGGGATGTTGGTCACCTATCAGTGAAGATACACACACAGTGAAGCACTCTGGAGCATCCCTTCTCTACAGCATAGATCTGCATCACAATCCGATAAGTATAAAAACATACAAGCAAAAGCAGTTGTCTTCTCCATTGTCATGTACTGCATTATTAGGTAGAGTATTATCTGTTATTGACACAAGAAGTTTTATATGACTTCAGTGCAAAAGCATTAGACTCAAATCCAGCATACTTAAGGCAAGTTAGAAACACAAGAGTGATAGCGAATATCTGTGATTTGATTTTCTTCATTCTCAGCTAATGTTCACATCCAGAATGGTTAATTCAGAGTAAATGTATGTTCTTCCACTGAAATGGTTAGTTCTTTGCCTAAATAAAAAGTAAGCTTACTGTGACAGAAGAAAAAAAGTATCTAAAAGACTCCTTTGACCTATCCTACTGAATCTATCCATTCTTCTTCTCCTCTCAATACCCCATGAAACTTCAAACAGGATTGAAAACAAAGAGAGACCTAAATCTATCTTCAATATGTGCTGTCACTTCCTACACTCCTTGGGGAACCACTGTAACACTTGGGAAACACTTGTAACACCTGCTCCACCACAGTCTTCATTTTGACCTTAAGCAAATCGCTTGGTCCCAGCTTCAATTTGCAACCTAATTCCTAATGAAATGAATGGAAGTCAGGTGTCTGAAAGTACATTTCACGAGCATGGACCTGAATCCCTCTGTAGCTTAGGAGCTAGCTAGCTAGACTGGAAGGTTTAGGACCTCCCTATCTAAAACGGTCACAAGGCATTCAGAACAAATAATCAAAAAACTGTTTGGCACTCAGGATAATTGCGGTAGGAGCACAGATCTACCAGATGATAGGCTAAAAACTTCACAATATCCTCTCTGCCCCAGTTGGTCCTACCTGGCACAACGAGTATCTTCCCAGTTGCATGATGTACTAGCATCAGCTGAACCTCTATTGGCAGCTGATGAAGTTCCTGAGATCTGAGTACCTTGAATAGACATAATGCATGAAGAACCTCACTTGCAGCTGCAGATTTAATCAAATTGCCCCTGATTTGTTTTCAACTGAAGTACTGCACATGCAGAAGTGAGTAAATATTAAAAAAATAAAGTTTTTACTTACCTTCTTTCCCTCTATTAGAATGTTTTATCAGATTTTGACATGTAACTTAAGATTTCTCTTCTTTCCTTCTTATACACTTATGTATTTATTTTCCAAAGAACCTGTTGCAGAAAAAGGTCTCAAGGTACATTATAATTTTACAGAAAATAATTAAAAATAAAAATTAATTCAACCATCTCAGTACATAATGCTTTAATGACTTTTCTTTCAGAATTAGTATCATCAGAGTTCTGAATACACAGAAAGCATGGTTGCAATATGTAAAGTTTCATGTTTGTACCTGGTTACCAGGCACAAAACATTTATGCGCTTTAACCCAGAATTAATATGTCAACAGTTTTTTCCACATTAGATGATCTCTGTGGAAATGAATTCTTTTCAAAAAAAGAATCTCAACTTTTCTAGAAGCAGTTGTTTCAAACAGAGGTACACAAACATGGTAAGTCAATAAACTAGATCTTATTTGTTGCAAAATCAGAAATATTTGACCACTCAGTTATAGCAACAGGAAAATGCATATCCTGTCTGACATCTACAGATGTTACAGGCTGTCATTTAGGTTTATTTTATGACAATTAGAATATGTAATTTATATGCTGGGTATAATAGATTTTTTTTGTAAAATCTTTGCTTTCATTTTATTATTGTTTTTGTCTTACGCCAATTAATTAAAAAAAAAAAATAGGCCTGTACTTATAACTGGACAAAATGAAAGAAGTGATAAGGAACCAGTAAGAAATAGACAGAGGAAGCTAGTTACATAGTCTAAAGCACCATGAATAGTTCATATTTAATTTGAGGACTATCAATTACCTCTGTAAAGCTTATGTTAAAAAGTCATTTACACTCAGAATTAGTTTTACAAGTCTGGGATCACCATAAAGACACATTTCCTATTCCAATGCTGTGTAGGAAATACTTTCACAAACTAGTTACACACAGAATAGACTTTCTGACATTTTTCTTCCTGTAACTCCACAGCGCATTTATCCTATATTTAACCAAATACGAAAAGTAAGTATTTCATAGTCTTGGGCAGCTTAATGCTGATTTCTCATGTCCCAGGTCAAGTGACTTTCAACTCCTGAAAGCATACTTGACAGGAACTTTCCATGTCACCAGTAACAAGATAAATTTTCATTCAAGATTATGACCTGATCACAAATTCTTTGAACACCAGTATTATGCAAAATAATCATTTTCATGTTCCAAAGCTAGTTCAATAGTTTTGCTGACTGAAACCACACTCAAGTCTCGTGACCACAAGAAGTTCGTAACAGCCATTAGTATCCCTAGACGCCAAGAACATCGTTGTCGTGAATTAGATGTAATCATGGCAGCAGTGGGTTCTTTCACTCCCTTGAGATCCCAAAATGATTTCACACTATTTGTATGTCACAGAAATGGACAGTGCACAATAAAACAATGCAGGAGAATTTTCCTTCAAATACAAAAAAAAAAAAAAAAAACTACACTGTCCATCAAATGGAATTGGCCTCTTGTGGAATCATACTAAGAAAGCTTAACCAGACACTTAGCCAGGAACTGCCTAGCAGGGTGACATAACACTTTTTTCAATATAAATTTCAGCATCCAGGCTGAAATTTTCAAGTAATCAAAGAAGCATCATAGAACTTGATGACTATAATAAAGAAAAAGATATGCATCTCTGAAGTCATGCGTTAAATCCAATTCTTCAGCTGGCAAACACCGTCCTTCCGTGCCTGGCCTTGGCACTTAAGACTGCTATAAAAAGATTTATGAATTTCTTTACATGAGGGCCAGTAGACATTTAACTATGAACCTATATTTGAAATCTGATTGGAATCTGCTGTGATTTCATGAATTCAGATGGAGCTTCTCAAGTTTTTTTTCCTACTGCAAGTGAACAGGAAATATCAAATATCTCATTTTGCATTATTTTTAGCTGAAATGTATGTCAATGTGAAATAATTTGAACTACATTACTAGAACTAAAACATTCCCTAGTGTAACTCCCATTCACGTCAGTTACACCAGGAATGCACTTCACCACTATAATTTAATATGTAAAAGCCCAAGTGATTACAAAATTATTTTTTCTGATAGTTGTATCCAGTCACACTGGATAAAAAAACTCTTAGAGGAGCAGTAGTAGTAATTTGGAGCCATAACGGCTCAAATACAGTGTTTCTGTAGCACACAATTTCAACCTAAGTGATACTTAAGGGAAATTTCAGTCTCTTGCTAAGCACTTGGGATCTTTGGGTTTTAGCATGTTAGGGGTAGGACTTTGGCATTTAAAAGATGACTTGCAACTGCCTGGACTGATGGGTAGATGAATAATCAAATTAAAAGCTAGCCCAAGTGAAGGTATTTGCTTCCATTCCAAAATGCTCAATTCCGTGCATTTCTGTGATTCAGAATGGTCTACCAAACTGGTAGTACAAGCTAGCATGAAGCTATACTAGTTCTTATTTATAATGACAGTTACAAGTACAAAGGCTTATACGTTGCAGGAGGCAGAGCAGGCTCCACTATTACCTTAGGATATGTCTCCACAGTACTGCAGTATGCAGTGCTGACACACCCAGAATGTCGCTCTGCAATGAGGTCCTCCAGGAAGAACTTTTCTTTCAAGGAGTAAGGTATTGCTACGGTCACAGCATAATGTAGACATCACCGTGCTTTAAATTAAAAGATTTTGTACTGGTAGCAGAACACCTGCAGGACTTATTGGATAAGCTGGGTAACTACTTAAGCAGATACCGCATGCGGAGCTCCGTGTCCAATGTGTGAACATTCTCAAACAGTTATTCAAAGAGCTTTCTTCTTTATTTCCATTAGACATCAAAAATTCCCTCTCTTATAATCCACCTTCCCTTTCAACCAGTTAATACCACAAAACCATACTACTTATTTTCTCTGTGTACTTTATTTGCCTAGTTATTTCTTTTATTCTTACATTCTTGCTATGGTCCACTCCTGGTATTATATGGTTGTTGGTACTATGCAGAACTACTGGCAAACTAGCTTACAAGGGAACCTTTATGCCCCTTACCTTATAACTGTAAAAGCTGTTAAAGAAACACTCATTTACAGATTTTTGTTGGATTTTATAGAATGCTCACACTCATTGCTGATATTGCCTCTGTACAAAAAAAAAAAAAAAAAGCATTTAGTACATTTACCCAGGTGAGCTATAAAAAATGCAGTATTTAATTTTGGCAAACATCTATGCATAAAATTACTGAGGTGTTTGACTTAAAACATAGTTGGAAATAATATTATCATATTAAAAAGGAGCTTTGTTTAACAGTTTACATTAAAAATATAGTGAAGCCTGCTCTATGATTTTAAAATAGGAATCAGACATTTACAAACAAGTTTCAAATCAGGGCTCAGCACAATGCAGTCTTTTCTGTGTCTTGTTTTTTATTACTCCTTCTGAAGTGATAGAAGACGAGTGGAGAAAGTTTTCCAAGAGGTGATTCACAGAAAATCCATGAAAGCAAAAATCAAAGCTTAAGGAAAATCCTGTGCCTCTGGTTCTGTTCTGTATCACTCACTGGATGCTGCATACAGCAAGCAAAGCTTATCTGACAGATTATGCATACCGTCACAGGTACCCAATTTGGACTGTTTATATTGTTGCTTTTCAGCTTCAGAACTGCAAGTCACTAACTAGTTCTCCCCCACAAAACCCCCTTCACAGATTTAAATGGATATTGCAAAACTACTGGAATTCAGTAGTGTTGGTAAGCCCTATTTTCTCTCACAATGTGCTGTCCCGGCCCTTAAAGTGCATATGGCGATTTGGTTCAAGTTTTATGATTTGGAATGTTCCACAGTACCTCCTCAAAAACAGCTTCAGTTTAATTGTGCCTTCCCCAGACAATTTTGAGTCTGAAAAAAAACATCTGTTCTGAACCTATTATTTATGCTAAATACAGTAATATCTGACTTATTTCATTCTGGAGTCTGGATGTGCTGTAGGTCAGATAATCCTTACCTAACTTAATCTCCTATAAAGGGCAGTGGAAGTTTTTGACACAGGAAGATATGGCTGGCCTAAGAATTACGGAAAAGAAATCATGGGATGTTTTCCCTAGGACTACATGGGACCCAACATGTTCATTGTGAATCCCAGAATGTCTATTTAAGATCTTAAACGTTGCTTCAAATGCACACGGGTGAAAGCTGTAATTAAGGGAGAAAATGCAGCACCAATAACATGTTAGAAGTCAGCAATTTTGAATTGTCAGAACTGTAACAACTGAGTATCTTATTATTTTTGCCTTCTCCTCGCATACCCTGAATTACTTCAATACTGACAAAGTGCATGTACTAACCATTGCCTCACAATGTTAAACTAACCAGGCAAAAAGATGTAAGATATAAGATATAGGTTGGTGTTTCTTGAGAACGTCTATAGAAAAGAGTGATTTCAAATAATTTTGATTATAAAATTTTACTTCACAATCCTTTTGCAGATCACAGATATTCATAATTAAAAGAGTATGGAATTAATGTAATGTTAGCTGTTTTGCCATCAGCATCACATAAAGGAAAAAATAAAAAATAAAAACAAACAAACAAAAAACAATAAAATATGATGCAGAATTCACTCTTCCAATGATTGTCATTGAACTATTACATTAGTAAACATTCACAGTATGAAGTCTCTTTCAATATATCTCCAGCATATAAAGTAGTGCAAAAAAGCATTCCAGTCATTTTGCCTTTGCAGTCAGACCAGGTTAAATGATTCTCTTACTTCATTTCTTCCATTATTAGACAACAAATGCTGCAATGCCTCCAAAGAGAGTTATAAAAATAAACAATTTCTGGAGGTTCAGCAGCCTTTTCAAAGTAAATTTCCAGTTAAAAACAAGCATTATAGATTTCAAGAAAAAAATTTAGAACTATCTTCTGTAGAGTATCTTTTTACAATAAATTTGAAAAACAATGACTATGGTATCCAATGATTTATGGTAGCTGCTATTAAAGCACTGATAAATAGATAAATGACTACCAAACTTCATTGCTTCTTACATAGTAAATACCTCTGAATGCCAACTTTTACCACAGAGCTGTTATTAGTGATGTCGACAGTTCATGCACCCACTTTAAAACTGACTTGGTTTTAATAAGTTTTTCAGCCTCATGTGCAAAACACTTGCATTCTAATAAAAATATAGTCAAGTTATATCAGATCTAGAAATCCCTTCCTCAAGTTATATCACTTACTTGATATGTTATACAAGTTTAGCAATGCTTTTTATTTGTATTTAACCATTAAATGGCATACTACTGTATGCTGTGGACTTCTGTTTGCATATTTCATTATTTTCACTGCACTCTTTAATGCATAAATATATTTGGAAACGTTCAAAATTACACATCAGTTTCCACAGAATTTGAATTTACACAGTTTTTCTTCTCTGACTCACTGCTATTCCCCGTGTCCTGACTTTTTTTCTCCTTTACACAGAGAGATTCTTTAACTCCTTCTTCCATCTCCAAATATTCTGATTTATCCTCTGTGGATGAAGATGATGCACTTCTAAATTTCTTCAGTAAATTTGTTGGGAGGTAAGGGCAACTGACTGCATTTTGCATCAGCTGCGTTTGTTCTTCATTCTCAGTCTCTCTGTGGTAGAAATAGTTAAAATTGGAGACAATCACTGGCACTGGTAAAGCAATGGTTAACACTCCCGCGATGGCACACAGCGACCCAACAATTTTCCCACCCACAGTTATGGGTTTCATGTCCCCATAACCAACTGTAGTCATGGTCACTACAGCCCACCAAAAGGCATCTGGGATGCTTTGAAAATGGGTGGCAGGCTCATCAGCTTCTGCGAAGTAAACAGCACTGGAAAACAAAATTACTCCAATGAAAAGAAAAAAAATGAGGAGGCCAAGTTCCCTCATGCTGGCCCTGAGTGTGTGACCCAGGATCTGCAAACCCTTGGAGTGCCTGGAGAGCTTGAAGATGCGAAACACCCTGACCAGACGGATGATCCTCAGGATGGCAAAAGACATGGCCTGTTGACCATTACTGCCCTGCTCCTGCGCCAAGTCAGTGCCCAGAGTAATGAAGTAAGGCAAGATGGAGACAATGTCTATGATGTTCATGATGTTCTTGAAGAAGTGTGCTTTGCTTGGACATGCAAAGCAGCGCACTGTAAACTCAAAGGAGAACCAAATGATGCATACTGTCTCTACAATGAAAAAAGGGTCATTGAAGATGGTGTGCTCCCCAGCATCCAGGTGAAGTGACTCATTGGAAAGCCCCTTCCCTAAGCTCAGGGACATCACGAATTCCTTATCGTCTCTGAACTCTGGCAAAGTCTCCAGACAAAAGATGACGATGGAGATCAAGATGACCAAGACAGAGACAATGGCAATGCCTCTGGCTGGACTGGAGCTCTCCGGGTACTCAAACAGTAGCCAGACCTGCCTCTTAAACTCATTCTCCGGCAAAGCTTTGTCCTCTTCCTCTTTGACAAACCCTTCATCCTCCCTAAACTTGAGCATGGCCTCCTCCCCAAGCTGGTAGAATTTCACCTCCTCAGTGAAGATGTCAAAAGGTACATTGACTGGCCTCTTCAGCCGACCACCACTCTGGTAGTAGTAGAGTATGGCATCAAAGCTTGGCCGGTTCCTATCAAAGAAGTATTCGTTTCTGAGAGGGTCAAAGTATCTGCCTCGCTTCGCTGGATCACCCAACAACGTTTCCGGGAATTGAGCTAACGTCTTGAGTTGAGTTTCAAACCGCAGTCCTGACACGTTGATTACCACACGCTCACAACACTCGTACTCACTGTAGCGAACAGAGCTGTAACCCCCAGGGCCTCCACCATCATCAGGTGGCTGGTCTGAATATGAGAACTCATCCTCCCCATAGTCAGCACCGTAGTACAGCTTTCCTTCTTCCTCATCGTCTTCATCCTCATCTTCATCCTCCTCTTCCTCCTCACTCAAGTCCTTCAGTATTCTCTCTTCGGAACCACTCAGAGGCAGCAGCTCAGAACAGGGGAAGGAGGCCCCGCACTCCCTACTTCCCAAGTGGTGACTCCTCTTTTTCCCTTTCTTCCATCTCTTACCACTCTGGCGGTTGGGCAGGCTGCTGCGTGATGCATTCCCACCGTGAGAAGAGGACGCACCTCGACTCTGTTCCTGATGGTAGTGGTGATACGGTCCACCTCCACCTGTTGCCCCTGCTTCTACTGCTGCCGTTGCTGCTGCTACGGCTGCAGCTGCTGCAGCTCTTGACTGTGCCAGCCGCTCCCTCTCTCGGGCCCGAGCTTGGACTGCATATCCATAGGGCATGTGGCTGTTGCACCCAGAGCTATCTGCACTCACCATTGCAACCTCCATTTTGCAACTGCTTTTTTTTTTTTTTTTTTTTTTTAATCACTTAATACAAAAGCTTTTCTTTACAGTGCAAACTTAACTTTCAGCATAGGAAGTTCAAAGCCATTTGCATTTGGAGGACAGTGCACTGGACACAGCGCAGGGCAATACAGTTATAATGCTGAAACTATGTTCTGCAAAACCACAGATCTGCATTTTCTTATTGTCCAAAACGTTTGACACAAACTACTGTTTTGCTAATACGAAAAGATGAAACTCTCAAAACTGGAGCAGGGAACAGCTGAGGCCTTGTCCTTTCATCCACTAAGTCCCTTTACTTTCATTTATCTCCCGTGGCTACCACAGATCTGATCAGATTCATGACCACCTTCGTGAAGAAAAATACATGCATATCAAAGGGTACCTGCTCTGCACAGATGTTTTTAGTTCATCGTCGCAACCAAATGCGAGTAGTGTCTTTCCTCATAATTTGTTCCTGGTAATGCTTTGGCCTAGAAATCTTATTATTGTTTATTATCATTACGTGGGGAGTTGAAATTAATTCCAGCCATCACTCTATTTACACAGTGAGAAGGTCTTTGCAAATCCTTTTTTCAGCCTGTCAACGTCTCAAACCTGGGAGCAGCACCCAGGGCGTCAGCAGCAGTGGTAAGAGGAGGAGGAGGAGGAGGAGGAGATGAAGACTGAGAAACTGGCTCTGAGGTCCCCATAGGACAAAAGGGAGTGGATGGGTCACCCTTTGGTTATGGTCATGCAGAAGAAGCACTTAACCTGAGGCACATGCACAAACACACAAAAATAAACAAAACAAAAAGGGAAAAGATTGGATTGTTTTCCTAAAAGGTCACACTGATCAAATGAAACTGTGTCATCTATTACCACGGCATTCTAATCTTCCCCTACCCACACTATTCACACTTCTACATTACACACACACCCACATCACATGCACAGAGATTTTGAACCACTCTGTTGGTAGGGATGTGGGTGGGTATGTCATATATATATAGACAGAGTTACAAAATCCCCACCCATATAAGCACTTGCATCCATACACAAACGCATGCTTCTGAAACACCAATACATATAAACACTAATGAAATTACTGCAATACACGATGCATTCAGATCTTTGAGTACATACATAATACATACACCTACATGTATCTACGTGAAATATTGAAATAAATGTGTCTGTACAAAGAGCTTTTCATATATTTGTAAAAACACAAGATGCAAGAATGTTACATTTTAATCTATAACTGAATTGTGTTTCAACCATAACGAACATCTCACTGAATTTGATTTGGATACGGGCACGTACAGTGTTCACTCAAGTGAAAACACTGTGATATGGTGTGTCAAACACAACTGCAGGTGCACTGAAGCAACATCTACATGCAAACGCACACAAAAATACACATGCACACACCCCTTTAAAACAGAACCCTCATTTATAGCTGTACCTACTAATATATGATAAAAGGTGGCTATGGACTATTAAGAGACAATGCTATTTTTAAAATCATACCTATCTGTCATGCAAAAAAAAGGTCTTTAAATTGCTGTTATACTTACTGTTCGTAGGCAGGGAAATAGCAATGCTGCTCTTGCTAGTGTAAGGATCTGGTGACAGTGGTCCTGAGGAGGGGGCTGTGCCAACTGATCTACACCTGCAGGCGTGTAAGGTCAGTCAGCACCACAGGTTGATGAGTTATTTTTCTGCCTTCTTTCTGGGTGCAACAAGAGTGCCAAGAATGAGCCAGGGAGGCAGCTTAAGCTGGGGGCATTCTGCACAGCTACAGACACCGCTTCTCACCGAGGCATTTGCAGAAAGGCAACAAGCAAGAGTCTTTTCCGAAAGGAAAAAAACGAAAAACGTGAGCGTGTTTGTGTGTGTGAGAGAGAAGGAATGAATGGATGAGTGTGATCACTAGGCTTTCCGAGCCCAGCTTTTGCTGTAGATTTGTAAATCAACGTTAAATAATCCGTGTACCGAGCCTGTTTCCACTGATGGGAGGATGAGTGCCGCTCCTTGCAGTTTCTCCCCGACACGTCCAGCCAGCAGCTGCTCAGCCAGCAGCCCGCATCTTGCACTTGTCGTGCCGCTTTGTGGCAGCGCTTACCAACCCCCCCCCCCAAAAAAAAAAAAAAAATTAAAAAAAAAAAAAAAATAACGATAACAATAATTAAAAACCCCAAAACCAGAGGAGGAAGCGGCTGTCTACCACACGGCGCCCGCTGCCCCGCTGTACAGCTGCAGCCAGCAGCGGCGGCGCTGCCGGAGCGAGCCCTGTTGCTCGGCGGAGGCGGCGCCCGCCGGCTCTGCGCGCCGCCGGGGCCGGGGCCGGAGCCGGGGCCGGGGCCGCTTTATGGCGCCGCTGCCGGCTCCGCGCCGCCCCCTGGCGGCCGCCGCCCCGCACTGCGCGCCCCCGGCCCGGCCCGGCCCGGCCGTGTGGGAGCTGTGCATTAGCCACAGGCGTGTGCCGCGGCTCAGTAGTGCAGACGCTGGCTAGCCGAGCTTGCTGCTCAAAGCCACGCCACAAGCCCTGGCTTCTGTTTTTTGTTTTGGTTTGTTTTGTTTTTGTTTTCTTTTTTTCTTTTCTGTGTGTTTTTTTCTTGTTGTTTTTTAAAGGAAGAAAAAGACGTTGTCAAGGTGGTTCCGAAGTGGGAAAACGAAGTGCAAATCGCATCTTCCAGAAAGATCAAACAGCTGGCCCTACCTCTGTCCTGCTGATGCGTTCACCACAAGCCCTCAGATGGCACAGGCACACGAGAGAGGTACCCCCACAGCTCCTGCCCAGCGCTCCCCTGCTCGCATGCAGCGTGTACGGTCTTGCACACGAAGCCAATTTAACTCTTACCCCTAATTCTGTATCTGCACAAAGAAGTAGGTCCTAGCTCATGAATAGGATACCATCATGTATTTGGTAGGGGAGACCTAAAATCACAGAGGTTTAGCACCCCTGACAAGATTTCACATCTTTTCTCCCTCTGCCCTCCGCCTGTACCACAAGCTGTTCCTTCCCCGTCTGGAAAACCCAAAGAGTGACCGATTCCACCTTCTGTGAGCAAGCACCACAAAAATGCAGCTTGGCCATATGTGATGGTACAGCTACACTTCTACCATCTCGATGAAGAGTAAGCGTAGGCACGCCTGCTTAATGTAGAAAAACAAAAGAAAGATGGGATCATAACAGGGACAAACCAAGAGCGGTGCTCACTCCAGACACTTGCCTCAAGGTGCTCGCACCTGGTCAGGCATTTTTTCATTGCATAGGTCCACACCTTTCCCACAGTCCAGAAAAACCTAGAGAGCCTGGCGACTATTCCTCTTCAGATCCCGCATGGTACAACCCAAATTATCCACAATGCCTCTGTCTCTACTGCCTACAGTAGTTAGTGCTCAAACTCTTCATCCCATTCCTTTCAGTAGGCTGACTTATGACTATAAAAGGGAGATCTAAGGATCAACCAAATAAACATCAAGTTCATAATTGTCAGGCCAAAAACACTTAAATGCTTAAAAGGCAGCTATATCTAACCAATTTTTCAAAAATCCTAATTCTTCAAATTCTGTAATCAATATACAGCAAAAGACATTCGGTATTCTAAACTCATCCCACGTTCCATTACAATAGAAACTGGCATCATCACAGGAACGGTTCAAATTTCGGTGCTCCCTGATGCAACTTGAAAACACCCTACTAATTCACTTCTGATACCAACATACAGATTATTCAGCAACCTGGCACAAGAGTACACCAAAGACAGAGATGAAGCCCCTAACATGATTTAGTCACAAGGAAATGTCCAATGCCATAAAAATAGGAAAGATACCATAGGTATAAGTTTTTACAATTAGAAACACCTAGACATCCTTCCTTCTTCAGTAAAATCTAATCCTAGGGGCAAAAAATTTTGCAGAATTCAATAACTTCATTCTCTCTGAAGTACTGTATTGCTTTCTATCAGCAAGACCTGAACATATGTTTTTTTATTCCTTTTTGATGTACTTCTAGAGACTGGACCAAAGAAAACCCTCACCTATCTTTTACCTTTGTTGCAGTTTCAGATGCATTTCAGACACATTCCTCAGGGCTCAATTCTAAGGCAGGTTCTCTTCAAATTTTATTAATGATATGGATGCAGGTATTGAACGCATCCGTAGCAAGTTTGCTGACAGTACTGAACTAGGGGGTACTTGTTGACTCGGGGGGGACAAGAGGCCTTGCAGTGGGGTTTAGATAGATTGGAGCACTGGGCAATCAGCAACAGCATGAAGTTCACCAAAGGAAATGCCTGGTGCTGCCCCTGGGCACAGACTGGGAGCTGAGCGGCTGGAGAGCAGCCCTGCAGAAAGGGTGCTGGTGCCAGCAGGCTCAGCAGGAGCCAGCAGCGTGCCCTGGCTGCCAGGAAGGCAAACTGCACCTTGGGGTGCATTAAGCACAGCATAGCCAGATGGTTAAAAGAGGTGATCCTCCTGCTATACTTAATGTTTGTGCAGCCTCACTTTCAATATCGTGTGCAGTTCTGGGCTCCGCAATATAAAAAGGGAAATTGAAAGCATCCAGAGGAAGGCAGCAAAATTGACACAAGGGCTGGAAGGCATGTCCTGTGGCTGAGGACACTTGGGTTGTCCATTCTGGAGAAGAGGAAATGCCAGAGGTGACCTCAATACTCTCTGCAACTCCCTGAGGAGGGGAAGCAGAGAGGAAGGTGCCCTGGTAACCTCTCTGGTAACCAGTGACAAGATGCACAGGAAAGGCACAAAGTTGCACTGGGGGTTGTTCAGATTGGACATTAGTAGGAAATTCTTTACTGTTAGAGTGATCAAAACCTGGAATAGGCTTCCTAGTGAGGTGGTTGATGCTCCATACTGGTCAGTGTTCAAGAGGCATTTGGACAATGCCCTCAATAATATGCTTGAATTTTTTATTAGCCCTGAAGGGGTCAGGCCATTGGACTACATGGTCTTTGAAGGTCCCTTCTAGCTAAACTGTTCTATTCCATTCTATTTTCTAGTCATTATCTCACACCACTGTTAAACTGAAAATTTCACTGGCTATCTCAGTATAGAGACAAGTTGAAATAGATCAATCTCTTTGGTATGCCATTTTTTAAGCATTACTCTCCTTTTTTTTTTTTAATAACTACAGTATATTCTTGAGCAAAGAGGAATAAAAAGTGATATATGATGGGATACACACATAACAGATAATGTAAGAAGCAGAAGAGCTTTTTTGTACCTTTTTTTAAAGTCCATTCTAATGTGCTATAGATGACGTAACTACACGCAATTCAATCAAAATCACAAGTCTTATCAGATCCAATTTTTCTTTAACTTATTTAACAGCTAAAAACAAGCTTTGCATATTTACAAATGAATACTGTGAGTCATTTCATTCAGCTTTATATTTTCATAGTATTCAAAGAATTTTTTTAAAGATACTACATTATCTCTGCTCCTTTATATTCATAAGGGATACTATTATAGGTAGAACAAAGAGGGAATATGTACATGTCATTATCTCCAATAGTACTGTACTAAGAACATCATAGCATAGCAAAGGATCTGTAAGGTATGCTATTGTACAGATTTGTTCTGTTTTACAATGACGTGGAGGAGAAATATGCATCATTGTTGCTTATCTATGTATACAGTACCAGAAAAAAAAAAAATAATAATAGCATTTTTAGGCAAAGGAAAGACGAGATTCAAAAAGCCTAACTTAAGCTGCTATACCCAATATTAATTTATGCTATCTCCCAATTGCTGCAATTCACACTGGCAGAGTCTGGCCTCAGTCCAACACTAATCTTCCTGCTGTAATCAAGAGTTCTGTGCAGAGAATAAGACTGCACTACAGCTCAGTACTTACAGCACTTCTAGACCATGAATTATTCTATTTCCATTTTAGCTTTCCCTTTTTACTCTTCTGCTCCTCCCTATGCTTGCTTCATTCTTATTTCTATTAGCCTCTCAAGGCACCTTGGCCAACTTCCCGTAAGATATGAAACTCCCTTCAAATCAAGTAAAATGTTGCACTAGTGGGTACTCAAAGAAAATCAAATGAAAGAACCATGGTTATTGCATCACTTCAAATGTGATGAAACATTTTTTGTTGTTACTGTTGTGACTTTTGTTGTTGTTGTTTGCAGTTGATTACAGTACTGGAGACTAATAGGTACCAAAGTAGCCATGAATTCCTGTCCCTGCAGCTAGGTTTTTCCTCCCAGTGTTTGTATTGCTTTAGGGAGTTTGTATTTTATTCATATTTCACTAACCATACCCAGTAAGACATATTTGTCAAAGAATCTGGCTCTAATACTGTTCTTTTGAATATGACTGTCACTACATAATGAGGTACTTAAAGAAAATGCAGCCTATCTGTAGTTAGTTCTTGTACACAACATACATGAATAGCGCATTTGTTTGTTACTTGTACTGCAACAGGCTAATCAGAAGAAGTTGACACTGCACATAACAGTAGGTCTTTTATATGTTCTTAGGAATGTATGCAAAACCACTGCTATTTACCACCGAGTTTAGGATGAATACCAGTAAAAACACTGATGATGTTTATATTTCAAGAATAATTTCTTGCATCAGAGTATGGAACTATTTAGAAACTATACTAAAAATACCATGCATGGTTTATTTTTGGATTTGAATATTTCTCAGTTCATTCTGGGCAGACAGGGACTCATATCAAGGAGATTTTTCAAATCAACAATAGGAAAAAAAAAAAAAAAAAAAGGAAAGAAAGAAATAAAAATGCAGAAAAAGCATCTAAATAAGGAACTGCTTGAGAACGGAGAGACCAGCCACATCACTGTCAATGCTAACATCCCCCCCTCCAGTGTAACAAGGGTAGTTCCCCTGCCTTTTTTTTTTTTTTCCCCTAACAAAGTGTGTTTATCTAGAGTACAAGAATTTTGGAGCAGGCAACTCCCCTTCTTACAGATATGCCAAGCAGTAGTGAGCAGTATGGATCTCAAGCTTGGATACTGTTACTGTAATTATCTCATGAGGGAAATCAATTAAACTCACAGAATTACTTAAACGACCATCTTATTTCAAATCCTGGAAGAATGCATTACTTTTTTTTTTTAACCAATCTTTTTTTTAACCAGCCTTGCACATCAGAAAAAAACATAAGCAATTTTAACTAGGAGAATTACACTGACAAAAATGAGAAACTATTCAACCTTATTTCTAAGAACTTCAAGATCAGATTCATGTGGGAGCTAGTAGCCTAGCCTAGAAGTTTTATATGCCCTGTGTACAGATACACAAGTGAAAGATCATCAAACAAACTGTTCCCAAATAAATTCTTTAAACTTGTTTATTCCAGATCCATTGTTGTCTGATCTCACATATGTATTAAGCACAAAGTTAACACAGAAAAAAACGTTCCCAGCTTGATCAAACAGGCAGAACTAACTGACCTTGGCAGGGTACAACAATGGTTATTGCCATACAAAGTTGGAGAAAAATAATATCTCAAGATTTCCAAGCAAGGTAACTATTCTTGTGGCTAATTTTGAACCAGCAAACAGTGCAGAAGGATTCTAATGACAGACTTTATTTTGTTTTATTTTGGTGTAAGATAAATGTATAATTTTTTTTGTTGTTGTCAGTATTATATTTACTAAGGAAGACCTTTCTAGAATGGAAATGTCCTTTTTAGAGGGCTGCAACTGAGAAGGAAATTGATCTGGGTGGGAATCTGGGACTAGCAAGAAATCAAGAAAGTAAAATACGTATCGTGAGGGCAATATTAAAATTGTTTATAATACTGTGGTATATGTATATAAGTACTATAAATACTTTGGGAATGACCCCTTTGAAAGACACCTGCATTTCAGGACATTAAATTTACATTTACAATAACGTTTAGGGAGCACCAAGGTACAATTAAGATAATAAATTTATATACTCTCTACATCAGATCTAACCTGTTGAATGAATCATCTGTCTTCTTGTCTTTTCTTCAGAGCAAACAGGAAATATTGTTCTGGAAATTACATGCCATCGTACCAGTGTTTTTCCTCATGTTCAGGCAAAGCTGTCACAATTCAGTGAGGGAAGGAACTGCAGCCAGAAGCAACTTTTCTCCTTGTATGCATCAGGGTAGGTAAAGCTGTGAGATAAAATTGTTTCAGTCTCATTAGTATAGCCCAGCACAGATGTCCCAGAAGTGACACCTTATCATTGCAGTCCAAATAAATAGGCTGCATATACACATCAGATATGATCTGCGCAGAGCTGATCTTAATTTGTACCCATGGAATAGAGTAACTCCTGAGAAATCCTAGGTAGTCAGCTCATTCCTATCCTATTCTTATCTCAGGACAGTAAAAAACTCTCTATTAAACCCTAAACTTCGAGCAATCTTTTGTTATTCATCTACAGTTTACTATAACAAATTTCCTCATACCTGCGTATAAACATGTTAACACTTGTCATATTATTATTAGGTGTCTCTGGGCATTGATTAACTATTGTTGAATACAAATAGAGAAAGGAGTTTTTATACAGAGACCAAAAACTAAACCAGTTGTACTTTATGAACACAATTATATTTCATGCAATCCTGCAAACCGAATTAAGCTTAGCTCTTTTTAAAAATTGCCACGTTACCTGTGTCAAAGTTATGTGTCAGAAATTAGGATGTGCCAATTCTAACGCAAATGTTAAACTGAGCATGGAAGCCTAGGATCAAAAGTCTTAATGAGTGTGTTGCTAAATTCTGAAAGTTAAGTGGATCAAAGGCCCAGGTAGTCCAGAGCCTTTCAGCCTAACATAGATCAATTTATTTCCTATACTGAGGTCAAAAGCCTCACTGAATTGTTCAGGATTAGTTCTGTTTAGTAACTTAGTTGGGACTAGAACCTTTAATAACTGGCAGATAACTTGCTCTGTGGGATACATGGCTAAGTATATAATTTAAGAAGTAGTTTATATTCCCCATGTGGATCTGTATAACCAACACATAACGCTATTAGACATCTATCCCTCACGTGAATCCACTAGGAATCAAGCTGTAAATGGATTCTCATTTTGTCAACATAATTCTCCAACCTTACTGGCAAAAAGGCCTACTGCTGAAGAAATCAGCAAGGTGTCTGACCTCAAAATGAGCTATAAATCCCTCACGAGAAACTGAAAGGGCCTCATCTACCCAGACTCTTAGATTATCTGACTAGACTCAGTTTAACATTCTCCATATGAATATATTAGTACCTCACTCAAGGGATTATTTATGTCTCAGTTGCAAAAACATACTCTGCACTAACTGTGCCCTGAACATTAATCATATTTGTCTGCACCAATATCTAAACATAGCATGAAATGAATTATCAGTGAATATTGCACACAGACACCAGGCTAACAATATAACAGCTTCTGCCTGCAAGTAAAGATAACAACTTGAAGCTAGACTGAAGCTATTCCCTCTCAAAAAATAAATAAATAAATAAATAAAAATGTGTATATATATATATATATATATATATATATATATATATATCGTGTGCTGGCTGTGTTACTGTACCATTGTCTTTCTTATCTGTTGAATATGCACTCTCTTAGGTAAAATAATTTCAGATAATTATAGTTATAAAATAAATAGATAGCTGTTACAGGAATAGGCTTCCTTCTGATTAAAATGACCTTTACAAGGCAAACTCATGTTCAGCAACATTCATAAGCAGTTACAATAAGGTAAAAGCCAAGAGAAATCATGTATAAAAATCTAGTACACTTTTACTGCAAAAGGCTTGACCTCCTCTCTGCCATGCACGCTTCAGGCAGCTGCCTTCACATGTTCTATAAAAAATTGTAAAAAATAACATTTTATATTATTTCCTTTCCTGAAAGAAAGGGAAGACTGATGAGTTTCCTCAGACACTTGCCATAAAACAGAGAATGAATATTTGAGAATGAATTTAGTGCTGATGAAAGTACTCTAGAGACAAAATTTTTCTCTCTTTAACCACAGCCAAACCACATGAAATGCAACAAGCTAGATTTCTGGTCACTGCTGTCCTTTTATGCCTCTCTTCTGACCTGGAAGGTGAGAAGGTTCTGTGATTATTTTATGAGTCCTACAGCAACAAATATGTTTGTAAAACTCAGCTAGCACTTCGGTAAGAGAAGTGAACTTAGAGATGCTGCGATTAGTGCTTATACTGCAATGAGTACGCCAACTGGAGCTACTTTATTCCTGAATGAGATCACTTTCTCAGGAGTTAACTCATATACATTAAAGTATTTACTTTAACACAGATATATTTAACATGACAGCTCCAGTTAATCTTGCTGATTGTCACCACATACACAGGCTTCAGACTGAAAGACTAATTAAGTTCATTGGTGTGTCTTGTTCAAAACTGTAAGTTAAAATGCATACCAGTTATGAAAAAAACACTATACAGAGATGACCTGCAGTCAAACGTGTGGTGTCTAACTTGTGTCTGTCACAGCCAGACTTGACATAGTAACTACTTTTTTGAATGGCATGCATGAATCAGATGAACAAAGAACACCATACATCCCTTTTGCCAAGGTCTTTTATTCTAACATCCATCAGCCTGCACAAAATTAAGGTGTTTTTTTTTGAGGTACACACACAGAAATCGAGCAAACTGAAGAGATATGAATTTGGAAATGAGATCCTTTCACAGAGTATCCCATTTAGAAAGAAACATGAATCAGATGAGACTATATCCCTGTGGTAAATGTATTAGTCATGATGAAAGTCTTGAGCACTCATACTCAGGACAGAATATACAGCACCAACACAATGTTCACCTCACTCCCAATTTTAACTTGCTTTAGATGTTCTTAAAATACCAAAATTGCTTTACTTTTGTATGTATTGGCAATTAAAAATTCCAAACGCTAACCATGTGTCCTCAAAAGTAGCTCAGATTCATCCAGTTCAATTTTAAGCCCAATTTTAAGCAAAATTTCTTTTACAGATTATCAAGGAGAGAAATTAATCTTAGCAGCAAGTTTGGATTGAACTTCAAGGTACCTTCATATTTCAGTTTCAAATGCACAGATATACATTATTTATTAATACAAATATTTATAAAAACTATGCAGTTTACTAATTTAACCACCATCAAGAATTTTAAAATGAAAAGCACAAAAATACACTACAACATTTGTTCTGACAATGTACTTTGATTATATATAGCAGCCTTAAATGCACTCCAAACAACGGGGTCTGAACAATCTAAATCCGTGTGCATTATACCTGGAGCTGAAATCTATACTCAGACCTCTTCAGTATAAACATATAAAAAATTTCAGCCAATTCAAGAGAAGTCTAACACGTCTCCCCCTTTTTTGCCAAGTGGAATTGATACTTTTCTGGTGCCTGTGTATGTGCAGGTATATGGACACACACATGCAGGGGCATGCACCACCCAGCCCACAGTTCTCTGATGGTTTCCTTTGTGCATCTGTGGAGTTATTAAATGACAGAACATGGTATGTGAATCACCTGTGGGAGGAAAAACATTCTTCAAAAAGATATAGCATCATGCCTTGATCTTTGCCTTTCCCCCAGCCCTCTCCCCACATATGGCATGAATTCCAACTGTGGTTTAAAAACAAAACATAAATGTTTCACAGAAATAATTTGTATATCTTAAATTCTTAGTTTGCATACTGCTCTTGCTGGCAATGGCAAAAGGGTAAAACAAGGGTTAGCTGAACATCAAGCTAAAGGTGGCTAAGGTAGTCCAGTATAAACCTCGAATATCTGAAGGTCGGAATTAGCATTCTAATGATCGGAAAGTGAGTAGATCCTGATAATAGCTTTCTCTGAATACAGTCAAAACAATCCCTTGCTTTAACCACAAATAAAGAAAAGAGCTTTTCTCATTGCATCTATATGCAAGAGTCCATTACCTATCTTTAGCTAGGAAGACAGATAAATAAGCAACTACCAGCTTTATGGGGTAATTTATAAAGTCTTGGTTCAGCAGAGTGGGAGTTCTAAATGAATGTTATTTTATATTTGAACAAATGCCTGACAGATCAGGTTTTTTTTAAGCAGTTCTGGAACTTTCTTTATATTAACAATGCACTATGTCAAACTAGTAGAAAACAATCTGGTATAAAAATGTCCATTATCTAGGGAAATCATAATTGGTTTTCATATCAGCTTTCCTTCTTAAATTACCCGAAAGAACAAAGTAGATAATTGCAAAGTTCATGGAGCAGCAATTATATTCTGACTACAGCAATTTAGATGATGACAAACTAAAGACCCACTATACACATAAATAGTCTGGTTTTTGTTTACAGGTAACAAGAAAGTTAACCTTTAAAAGGTATTTATGCCATCCTTTAATTTATTGTACTGAGATTTACGCACTGTGTTTGTGGTATTTTAGCACTTTCTACATATTGCACTAGGATTCTGATTTTACAAGATAAACATGTATCTTCTTTATTAAAGGAAGAGATTAATTTTGTGGATCCTCTTTTACGTCGGCAGATTCTGATAGTCCTTGCTGAACTGTGCTGCAACTAACTCAAAACACCTATGGAACTCGTTATCTTTCTTTTCTTCTTTCTCACACTATAGGAATTTGTCTATAATTATTTTTGTTTAGCTCTATGTAACAAATTATTATCATGCATTCCCATTTCCTGTCATATTAGCATTATTTGTGCAAGTGCAAAGCAGTTCAGTTTCCACTGGACCATAACTTATAAAATGACATGTGATAGCTTTTTGTTCCAGCAGGTGTTTTTGTTGTTTTTTTTTTTTTGTTTTTTTTTTTTTTGTTACAGTTTTGCATTAAATTCAAAATTCTGACTCTTACTTCACCTTGCTGTTTTGATGGAAAAAAAATGTTAATCCTTTAAGAAAAAAAAATGTTTTGAAAATTCAGAGATGCCAAGACAAAGATAACTACTTAGTATTTTATATTTAGCATCATGATATGCTGTCATTCAGCTGCAATCTTCTGTCTGCTGCAACTTTTGCTAGGAAACTAGTATTTATTAAAATCTTTGCCACTGACATTAAACCATGATCTTTCTCACTTCTTTTGAAAAGACATGTTCCTGCTTCTAAAATGTGCCTGATTTTCAGCAGACTACCTCATTTTCAGGTACTATTCGTTGTACATTTACCACTTCTTTCCAAATGTTTTTCTGGGGCAGCACAAAGAAACAAAAACATAAAAAATATAATGTATCCTATATTAACACATAAAAATAATAAAAAATACTAATTCTCACCTTTTACTTTACCAAAAAATCTGAACAATTCTCAGGGGCACTACACCTGAACACTCCTGCAGCACTGAGAGGTTCTACCACCAGGCTGTAGTCTACTCAATGAAAAATCTTTAAAAATACATTCATTGTATCTGGGAATTTCATGATAAAAACAATGACCAACATAGTCTAAATGGCAGCATTAAGAAACATCTTCCAAATAAGGTGGTGAGTGCAAATTTAAAAGGCCTACTTTGCTAATGGCAAGTATCAGAAAATCCTCAGAGAAAATCAAACAAACAATAACCCCACTTTAGAAAAACATGCATTTTTTTCTCCTTGTCAGTAATCAAACAGGTTCCTTTTTTGCATAATTATACAGTTCTTCTAGTAAGCTTGTTTTTTTACTTGTTTGTTCTTCTCTAAAATAATCAGCAATTAAATCCATTCTGCCTACTGCCCATTTCCCATAACTAAACTCCCCTTTCATCTCTCTGGCAAGATGCACTTCTCTAAGGATACACATCATGCAAGGGTTGGTTCTTCCCACTCACCTGTAATTCAGAGCCCTGAAATTGTCCTCAAATTCTTCCTTGCCTATAGTGTTCTTTGTCCCTTTAGGTCAGCTTCCTGATGAAACTTTTTATAATGCAATAATTCATGCCACTTTTTTAATGGTAAATCTTCATTTCATATTACCCATACCCACGGTTTTTAAGCCTCACTTGATACATGGGTAACACTGGAATTCCTAAGTTTTATTCCTATGGCCTCTTTAATAGCTTTATTTTTACACTGAATTGACAGGTAATGTCAAGCACAGGTAGCATTTAACAACTGTTTTACTCAACTATCAGGGTTGTTACTACCCTCTATCACTTGATTACTTTTAATTTTTTAAGTAGCTTAACTGAGCAGTACAATAGTCAAGTATTGCATTCAGCAAACACCACCACCAAATCAATTTTCAATTTTTTCCCAAGCGTTTATGGTAAACTCATATAAACTCATGGCTAAGTCATAAGATATTGTTTTACATTCCTTTGACTTTTCAATGGAACTTGATGAAAAAAATGTTATGGAAGCATCTACTTGTAGCTAACAAAAGCAGATGAAGACAGTTGAAACCTTCAACTGATAAAATCCATTCTCATCCAAAGGATACTCATGAGGTTTATTATATCTTGAAACATCTACTTATACTGCACCAAGCAGTATATCACAAGCAAGAAAAATTCAGATGTACAAACTAAAACAAAAGACTGAAATGCCACAGTGAAAATATGCCAAAACTTCAAGCCTTTTCCTGAGAAACTGCATTATAGCTCTTGATTTTTCCTCCAAATCTCTTCGCTGAAATTCATTTATGAATCCAAATATTAGTGGAAATTTCTCACATACAAACAGTATTCTGTTGTAGTGCTGCCTGCCACAGCATTTGTATGGTAGTCAAGATTTAAGTCCAGACGTAATGGTGAGGAGGTACTGGATGAAATAATTGGACAAAATTGGAAAACAATTGAAGTTTTCAAAAGCACATGCCTGTGTAAGAATTTATGCTTCTGTGTACTTTTCTGGCCATCCCGTGATCTAATAAAAAAATGTTAATTGTCCCTACAAGTTTTAATATGCAGTCTTTTGTACATTGACATAGATGTTTTTCAGTTCCAGTACCACATTGTATCCACAGTGATACTTCATTGCTTTGGTGTTTTGTTTTCCTCTTCTAGCTTGGGGCTATGTTATCCTCTTCTAGTTCACTTTCTATTTATAAGACTATCTAATTCACAGCTACATTCTAACCACAGAGATCACAAAATGATGTATGCTCCCAGATACGACCTGAGAGTAAAATAAGGACCAAAAAAAAACACATTCCCTGGGAGAGTATTTCTTGTTCAGTTTTAAAAGAACAAGATGCAGTATTAGAGAAAGTCTTGGAGGAAATGTGACACGACCCTACAGCATTTACTGATGAGTAACAAGCAGTGAGAGAAGCAGAGCTATGGTGTGGTAAATCTTTTAAAAGAAAGTATAGATCAAGATAGCCCAGAAATAAATCCTGACTGTGGTCAAGAACATATGAAATGAAAATATAGTTTGAGTGTGGAAAAGAACCTGATGCAAAAAAGAGAGAGAATAGTTTTTCCAGAGGTGGTGTATTCTGAAATTCTAGGGGGAGGAAGGAATTCATTATGGATGACTCTGTATGCATTACATTTGAAAACCTGTTTGGGCCAAATGTGACTGCAAAAAGAAGAAATTATCAGAAATTTTGAGCCTGAGCCAAGTACGAGAATAAATTAGCAGAAATTTGTTTTTTAGTGATGCACTTAGTACAACCTGGCAGCAATTGGCAATCCAATTATAATCAACACAAGCACAATCACAACGCAACATTATAACTTAGCTAGAGCTACAAAAATCACACGTTACTTGAAACCAACTCATCCAAGGATAATTGTTGCAGCAATATGAACACTGGTATCTCTGGAATTCTTTGATTCATATCCCCCATTCACAATTGCAAAGCAAAATGCTCATTTAAAAGAACATGGGTTAGACACAACATAGTACAGAGAGAAGAGTTAGATTAAATAAAATAGCTTAGCATAGCATCAAACCCTTATTCTGCATGTTGGATACTTCACATGAAATTGCAATCTGCTGCATAAGCAAGCTATATGTTGCAGCTTGTTGTTCATGTGTTGGATATTTGAGTTGGGGATAAGAGAAAAGATCATTTAAAAGCTTTTCTGAAGAGAAAGTCTGTCCATTTTATACCATCCTGAGGGGGATTTTCCATAGTAGAAACTATGGAAAATGTCATAAAGTAGGAAAAAAAAAAAAAAGTTTTAAAATAGTTTTGCTATTTTTCAAGAAAAAGAAAAAAGAAAAAAGAAAAAGAAAAAGAAAAAGAAAAAGAAAAAGAAAAAGAAAAAGAAAAAGAAAAAGAAAAAGAAAAAGAAAAAGAAAAAGAAAAAGAAAAAGAAAAAGAAAAAGAAAAAGAAAAAGAAAAAGAAAAAGAAAAAGAAAAAGAAAAAGAAAAAGAAAAAGAGCATGTCTAGTGTAGTACTGTTCTTATTAGCAGCTCTCCTTCAGAGGAAAACTAGACAAACATTCATTTCAAACATCATTCTTAGGCCACATTTTGCTTACTTGTTTTACTTTTTAACAGATGAGACATAAAATGAGGCAACATATTACAGACAGAAATGGGTTTGAAAGAGAGATTTTAACTTCTGCGTGTAACGACAGGATTGAGGAAATTATTATCTGCACTCTTGTTCTGATTTTACATTTTACAAAGCTGCTATAAGAATTAAGTTCCAGTTCTGAAGTCCTCGCATCACTTAAATTTCCATTGTTAGAAGAAGGATTTGTAGCAAATCACAAAAGCAAAACTCAGACCAAAACAGACCACGTTTTAAAAGGAAAAGTATTTTGTAACGTGATTATTATAGAAATCCTGCTTCACTATTTTTCTGATTACCTAGAACACTGTGCTTTCATAAAAGTAAATAAATAAATAAGTCTATCCAGATATTTGTCAGAGCAACATATAAATTCATCAGGTTTGGAATAATGTAATATCTAGGAATTAAAGTGGTTTTATTAAGTGGTCTCAGGTTCTAGACAGGAAGCCAGACTAACAAAACAGTCCTTAAGGGAAACAGTTACTTGAGGCGTTTTTCAGGATCAGATTAGCTTTTCATCATAAAGGCTTCCTTAAGAACTAAGTTTTAAAAATGCAGTCATGTATCATACTGGTATCTGTTTATTGTAGTTAATTCATCTGGAAGTTTGCTTTAGGATGTTATTGAAACTGAAGTTCTTTGTATTCATGGTAGACTTTCAGCAGTGTCCTTGTGATATACAGATATACCCTCCTCTTTATTTCTCTTACCCACTTTCTTCCTACTCAATTTGCACTATTTGTTTGATGAAGCCACTTTTTGCAGCTGAAATGCAGTTAGGGCAAACATACAAACTTAGTAAGTGAGCATGTACTTTTTGTACACAAAATACAAAAGTACTCATTACCTCTCACAGTATGCTGGCAAGGCAAGCACCTACAATAGGAGACTTGAGATAATGAAGTTTAATAATTTTTCCATTGAGAATGAAAAGCTAGTCACTTTGAACTCAAGAACTGTAGGCATTGAAGGACTTTGATGGTACTATGTTTGTAGGGCAACTCAATTATTTATATGGCAACCACTGCTGTAATCCATTATCACTTCAAGAATCTGTAAGTAGTTGTCTTCACATTCCTCAGAGGTTAAAATAACCCACTGAACCTTAACTTATAGTGGCTTTCTGAGGTTACACAGGAAGTATAATGTGCTATGGGAACACGATTAGGATTTGGACTCTAACCCAATGTTAGTTTAGGACTGTGAGGACATAGCAAAATCAGATTAAATATTCTCCTTAGGTTATAACCTTCCTATCTCCAGCTACCAGATTTCTAGCATTCCGTTGATCCCCAAAAATGTTGTAGACACCTGCTAAAAATTTTCTTCATATCTCTACACCTACAAAGACTTCAGAGGGTTACCCAGGTTCAAATGATGGCTATGTTCATCCATGCCATGATCAACACTGCACAGTAAAAGCAAGCTACTAACATCTGAACACACTGAAAAGTTTCTGTGAAATAAAGAGCAAACAGAGCTACAAAGGCCTTTAAAGCCTAAATGAAAGGACAAATCCAGGGAAATACTTCAGCCTCTTCACAACCTCTAGGTATTGGCTTTCAAGGATCATAGATGAAGCAATTTTATATGTTTGCAATGCGCCCTATACAGGGTAATTCAATATAGCATAAACCAGCCAAAGGATAATGGTCAGGAACACACAACACATGACATAAAGAAACCATCCGGGGCACAGAGTAAGCAGGCTGCAGCGCAAGCCACAAAGGTTTTCTCAGACCATTGCACTGTTCAAACATCCATTCACCTCTGAAGTATATCAGCAGGAGCTGTCTGGCTACATTTCAAAATGACTTCCTTTGGTTTCCATTCAGGCTGAAAGGGACAAACTGTTTAACGCTATTTTACAAATACAAGGAGCCTTATTTTCTCTCTCCCAGTGTGGGAAGAGAAAGTGAAGACTGGTGGAAGACTGGTGGTCTAAATCCCAGTTCTCCCATGTGTACCAAATGAATCAGATCTGGCAGACAAGCAGATGGTATGTGATTTAAACATTTCATTGCTCTCTTAACCTTGCCTAATGAATAATTTGGAACTAATTGCAGATTGTGTAAATACAACTCATCATTTATGACTCAAGTAGCAAATGCTTCATTGAATTCAAACCTCACTTTAGCCAAATGGTACCTTCATTTTTGTGTCTGTATTAAGACAGTATGAAGTCTGTGGAGGGAAATCCAACAGAGAGTATTCCTGTGGGGAGCAAGTTTCTTGAGTTTGCAACACCCTACCTATTCTCTTAAGCTCTCTGTTCGTGTATATTTTAATTTTTAGAAGAAAGCAGATATTTATTTTCAATGACGTGACCTAAAAAATAGGCTGAAGAGTGCTTACTATGTATGTAATTTTTTTTACAACACTTACTTTTTTTCCAGCATGGACCAAGCACCAGATTTGCAGTTATAGCTTCTGTAAAACAAACAAAAATGGCACATGTAATTCCACTACACTAAGAGATGAGTGTGTAGCAGTACAGGTTGGGTTTCACTGGAATTCTAAGAGATGCTGGGAATTAGTTTCACTTTCCACAATTTCTGATTTTTTGCTTTCAAAGTACATAATCACGTAGTAATTCAGAGAATACATGAAAGGGAAGTAGCTTGTGTTGCTAATGATAACTAGCCAATTAAGTACCACTTTTTCTCAAATTTATTTGATGCCTACCTCCTTGTGTCTTGATCTTAAGCTACCACTACGTTTACCATCATCAGCAACCAATACTGTGTAATCCCAGGGCAAGAAGTATTCTTAAGATATTCCATCAAGGGTTTTTATTGTTGTTGTTTTGTGTTTTGTTGGTGGTGTGTTTTTGTTTTGTTTTGTTTTTTAACCAAGATTAAATCTCCAGGATTAGCCATGAATTGTATTTAAAAAAAAAAAAAAAAAAGAAATTTAGTTATTATTCAGGAGCAAAATTTCAACAAACGGGTAAAAAAAATGCATGAATACAGTTACTGTGAGGAGTAAAATGCACATGACAGTGCACAGACAAAGCATCATCAGCCCTAATCCCTGCCAGTGCAATGAAGAATCAGACTTCGAGTAGGACAACAAAAGATGATGTTTTTTCATCAATAACTGTGAAAAAGACTTTGGTCTTATATGGTACCTTTGGCAGCAACATGAATCTTCAGTGCATTCAGAGCAAAAGAAACACCGAAACCTTTTGGATTTAAAGAGAATTTTATGCACAGTGAAAGCAAAACATGCTCACAAAGTTCCTATCGCTCCAGATTTGGGTCCTAAAAGATGTAAAGATGTGCTAGATTGTTCTTTTGGAAAGAAGTGTTTCTATACATACATAAATACTACCTGAAGTTTTCTGCTATGGAAAAATGTTCTCTTGTCCAATAAAACAACTCTCCCTCTCACCTATGTATACACGTGTACATACATACGTTTCCATGGTTTTCCTTCTATCTTCATAAAGCATATTAAATACTGTTTTCTTTGATCTATTTAAGACCATGTAGCTGTTCATCTTTGTAGCATGTTAAAAAAAAGGCAATGGCAAGCACTTTTGTGACAAATGGGCTAGGTTTGTAGCCATTGCAGAGAAGTTCTATATCACAGATCATTTGGAAAAACAGATAGTGGCTATCTACACAGATATGTATAGTCCTTAAAGCCGACATATTGAATGGAGTAATTTCCATTTGTATTTTTAATTATGAAGTCTAAGCAATATGTTATTTTGTTTAAAAAAAGTCTTTATTACAGTGATGCTGAATTTACTTTCATATCCACAACAAAGAAATGCAATTTACATAGTGGTTTTAAATTAATTCTGTTGTGTTTTCTAGCTATAAATTAATTACCCTTTCAGTGATGTTAGACTATTGTTTGTGATACAGTGCTTCATTACAAGAGACATAGGAAAATAAATGTATAAGATATGGGTTTAGATTACCAGTCAAGATATATCCTTTTTCTCCCTGAGTGGTATAGTAACTTCGGTCATTTTCAAGGTGAGATCATTATTTAACTCCATCAACTCAATCAAATTAAATCTGACTTACACATCACATTAGTAAGGGTACCATTAGGTCAAATACTACAAAAATTACTTATTTATATCTCTAATTACAGCTTACTGTTGAGCTCTTGTCCTTGAGGAACTTTTTTTTCAGAAGATATGCAACACAAACTTGATAAATTCTTTATGAAGTGCAGGAACTCCTTCATCTTTGGAACCAGGGAAGCAATGATGTCTACTTTGCCAAGCAAAAAAGGCGGCCCTGCAAAGATAACAGCATAGCATGCTCAGGAAAATATGTTTCAATCAGTCCGAAAATAACTGAATTGTTCAGAATTAACCGAAATGTTCTATTTGAACTCCATCATATAGACACAAGTATATAAAATATAACAGTTAAAATGGTCAATCTAGCTGGTAGATACCTCAAGATATTTATTTAGCAGTTGTAATATTGATAAGGCTTAAATTCCTGAAGAATAAACAGAAATCTAATTGGATTACCACTCAGACCATCAAAAATGGACATAAAACTCAAGCTTTTGAATCTGTCTCCTGAGATGAACTTCAGATTGATTAGATTCCACAGGAAAGCAAATGTAAAAAAGATTAAATAAAATGAGCAACGAGGTAGGTAGCAGGGACAAATCCATAGTAAAAACATTTAATCTTCTTTAAAAATAAAAATTGCTTACTTATTGCTTAAATAAAAATTGCTTGCTTACTTTTCTGGTTTGTACTGTTGCATCACAAAGAAATGAATAAAACAATGATGTCTCCCTTATGCTAGCTTTGGTTCTCCACACCTTAATCCTTTGAACTCCACCTCCCAGATGTCACACGTATTCTCTGAGCACAGAAAACTACTGTTTCCTTTTTTTTTTTTTTTATATATATAGATGGTCAGAATGTATACATCATATGACTTGAGAACCACGAAAGTATCTAATTGTAACAGCATATAAGTGTTTTAAATGTTGGAAGAAATCAAAGCAAGTAATAAACAAATGCTACTAAGAAAGGACCATGAATTCCACCCTGATTCCCTGTCAAGTTTTGTGGAGAAACACACAAATTCTTCTTGGATTTTTCCTCTACAAAGATTTATGCTTTTATAAGTTTTACTGGGAGCAATATTCAAGAGGACAGAACTTTAAAATCACATGGGTGCATAATTACTGGTATTAAAATGTACACTTATTCACATAGTCACAATAGAAGTGTTTTCTCATATACTTAGTCAAGTAAATGCAAAATGATCGCAGTTAGTAAAGATCACTCACCAAGTATGAAATTTACCCCATGAATCAATGTCAGCACAAGGCTTAAGTAGCTCAAATTCCACTAAAACCTGGATGACGACCATCTCTTATATAAGATAATTCCACTTTTGTCCTCTATTTTTTTGATAAAGGTCATCTATAAGAAGATAGAAGATGAGACTGAAAAAAAAAAAATGAATTTTAAAGATAAAATGACTCTGTATCATGGAACTAAGTGATTCATAAACAACTGATGATACCTAAAAACTACCACACAATCTATCCTCAAAAATGGTTTGAATTCTTCAGGTTGCTTATGTTCAATTTTCATGTATGTTCATGGCACCCAAGCCTTTTTGCACACCATTGGTAAAACTTCTGCAGGTTTCATCAATTGCAGCTATGAAATAGAAGTCCCTTAAGTTTCTGAACAAGATTTTGAGGTGTCTGTTTATATTCCGTCACTTATGATCTATTTTCTCTTTGAACTCCAACCACATAAGAAAACATTTTCTATTCATTTACATTCATTATTCTCAGATTGTTCCTGAACTAAGGGTAGGAAAGAAGTAACAGGTAATGAATTATTAGCTTGTACCACACTCTCCTGTTGATTGCTTTGGCTCTGGATCATGTATTGTAAATACTAACCTCTGAGGATTTTAATTTATGCTGAATAGCAATGATGTGGATTTGGAACTCCAAAGTACTTACAGGTCTTTCTTAGTTCCATCATCACTCATTTACTTGGCTAACACTTCTTTTTCTGTTATATGCGCAATGACAGACAAAAACTTTAGCTTTACAAAACTAGGAAATCCCGTGGCTCTTAGAAAGGGAATTCTTACTATCTCCTCCAGTAACTGCTTTGGCTCGGAAGCCTGAATTGGAAAAATTCATGCTTTACTATTGCAGTTACTTAACTGAACCTTTAAAGTTACAAAACGCAATGGATTTATATTTTTATTGAGAAGCGTATGTTTTCCTTCTCCCACTAAAATTCTGCAGTACTGTTTTCTCATTCTCACATTACTCAACCCTGTCTTATGTGGAACAGGAAGTAACTGAATAGTAACAATTAGTAACAGCATAAAAATTCATCTAGTGGGTTCAAGGCAGTAATGAAAGCTTGCTCCACTCTCCCTCCCACTTTTTTGGTGGTACTCAACCCCAAAATTATTAGCAAATATGTCTAACTTTGTACTTTTTCATTCATAAATCAAGATTTGATGCAAGAAATTCTGAAACTGAGTCGTATTCTTCTGAGACACATAGCCATGCGCAGCAGAAGTAATGGAACTTTCTTCCTTAGTAGGAAAAGATAATTTTGAAATAAATGTATTGATCATATGTGATCTTGGAATTTGGTTTCATCTTCAGACTTGTATTTTTATAATTTAAGTCATCAACCTCTAGAAAAAAATTAATAATATCACCACTGATAAATATTTTTCTGCTATTTGTAATCAAGCTCCGTTTTTCCTCTTGTATTCTTCTGTTACTTAAAAGCTGTTGAGAATGTTGAACAATACCCTAATTGCTTGAATTTATCTATAGGAGATTTCCAAAATGAGTTAACGCTTGCTGAAAATTTAAGTTAACTATACTTGGAAGTTTCACAATGTATTTACTAATTCAAATATTCCAGTTTAGTACAGTTACACTGATTATAGCTGCAAAGATAATTGATTATATTCCTGTTATATGCACAAATGCACTGATACTCTGCACATTGTAGGTACTATATGATATGGTACCATATGATGTATGTACCATGTTTGATGTACCGTGTATGTACCGTGTGATACGGTACCTTTTGAGCCACACCAGCCTCTACCTTTTCTAACCTTTTCTCACAAACCTAATTCGGAGAAACAGAAATCAGCACATGAAACAACCTTCATTCCATTTTACTCTTCAAATTTTCTTCTGAGATGGTACACAAGATCTGTCAAAACTGAGGTATTTTGTGAAAAGGGATTGATTTCTATCTCTAGTTGGACTGAGATCATCAACACATTTGGCAACTGTAAGATGATCCTTTGTTATTCCTGACTGATGTCAGATTATTGCCTGGCTTTGAATCTGCTGTATATTTCAAAAAGGTACAGAAGATAATTGTTGTGTGATACAACAGTGGAAAAAAATAAAACCATGACAAAGAGGAAAAAAGTTCACATGAAATTGGTGCAAATACATTATCAACACTGGAGAAATGTAAAGATCTGTTGTTATTTTCTCCACTCACACTACAGCAAATTGCTCCGCTCCCAATAATAGTTGTGACATCAGAAACTTTCATTAATTCCTGATAATTCCTGAAGAACCAGTTACATTTTGAATTTCCACAGCTACCATCAAAAAAGACACATAAGTTTGAAAGTTCTGCTTTCATTCGGTCTTCACAGAAGAAGCAGAATAGAATCAATCCATAACATCAAAGAATCTCAGGATGACTTTCAATTCAGATATTCAGTTGATTTCACAAGACTCGGTACTGTGAAAATAGCTATGTCCAAATAAATTCATTCATGTGAGCAGTCCCATTGGATTATAGTGGGACAAAATGTTAACATTTTGTGTTAGAAAAATAAAAATCTGACAAAAATAAATGTTTTTAACAATGTATTTGCCTTCAACTAGACCTTCAACTGAAAATGAGTGTTTACGTTTTGCAGCAAGTCAAGGTCAAAAAGATTGCCAGTATAGTCAGAACTGAACCATATTAAATGAAGCAAAAATTGAACTGGCTGTACCATATTCATGTGGTGCTTCAGGCCTCCAACCTGCCACCTTTTTAGTAACAGTCATAAACTTTTAATCTTACAAAAGATTCCATTTGTGACCACAGGGCTGGCTGTGTCTTTCAGCATACAGACACAAGTGAAGCATGCTGCTATATGATGTGCACTGCCCTAGGAGGTGCTCAGGGACGTATAGCGCGTGACTCACATACAAGCCTTTTTCTCTTCTCCACTGGCTGGCAAAGGCATAAATTTAAACTGGACTCTTTTTGTAACAAGCAATGTCATTCTTGCAGCAAGCAAGCTGCTTACTTTTTCCCCCCATACTCACTTGTTTGCAGACATGCCCCACAGCAGGTACATCTACTTTGCAAATTAAAGGTCTGAGCCTTTTCTCATGTTCAGCCTGTTTATGTGCTTTCATGTTTAAACGGACAGACCACCAGTAAAAAATGTTACAGACTTGTACATAAGCATCAGCTCCAAATAGAACTCTTCCTAAGCACTGTGAGGATGATCTACACCTGACCTGTATCCTTGCTTGGTCAGAAAATGTGGACAGAATGTATACAGATCACTGGCACTTTTATGCTTACCTTGTCCTTGACCCATCATCACATGTTCTTTTCTAGATCTTTTAACTGACGTTTTATTTAATAGAAATAGTGGAAAAATTAGAGCTTATCTAGCTCTAACTCCATTACAATGTGTAACAAATTTTGAAGCTTGAAAAGTAAATCTATTTCTCAGTGCTTCATTAAGTTGTGTCAAATATATGGGTATTTGTGACTATGTGCTAATTTATGCACTTGTCTTAGCTATACAGCCCAACAAAACCAAGTCAGGGTGCCCTGGAACCATATGATTATGGAGCCCTATTCTGATACTGCTGACAGGAGACGCTTCAATAGAAATTCCTAATACCTGGTAATATTAGAACCCATGACCAGAAAAAAAGACAATGCAGTACAGAAGGCAATAGTGAATGGAACTCATCTAATTTAATCTTTTCTTCTAAAAATAAGCATCAGAAAACATGCCTCTGAGTAGGAGAATTCCTCAGTAGGAATCTGTATGAAATATTGGAGAGGTTTGTGGTCCAGGTCTTTTATATTCATAGCAAGAGGAAATGATTAAAGAACAGTTTGACACTGTAAAATTATGGTGTGAAACTTCACAAGCAGTATGGAAGATATACAATCAGTGGACTATCATACAGTGAGAAACGTGAAATTGGATAATCAAATTTCTGTCACAGATCCCAGATTCAGCAATCATATCAGACACAACCTCATTAACTGTGGTAGGCTATGTAAAATAAAAGAACAGGCGGGTTTTCAGATACGATGCAGTAGTCTTTTTGACCACTGATGCAAAACACATCTCAGTGTTCTCTTGTTACTTGTTGCTATTTTTGCATGTCTATAAAGAATTCTCTGGATATAATTCTGAACGCAAACCTCAGAATCCCAAAATATTTTTAGTATATGGGTTCTATTATGTAAAAGATAATGTCTAATTTTACCGAGCATAATTTAGAATTGGCAAGTCACCTGGTAGCAAGGAGTAAGGAAAGGAAAGACTCATTATGCTGTATTACCCATAGACAGACATGCCTGCACAGCAGCAAGCAAATATGACCGTATTATGAGGGACGTATAATTAGCATAATATCCATCAAAGGAAGCAATTCACCATCTTTTCTAGATCACTTGAGGAGACTTTAGACTGAACTGTACAAAAGGCCTCCTCTTTACTTCACAGTGTAATAGAACTTGCATCCATAAAAACAGCGGATGCAAGTCACCAGAACAAACTGTCTCAAAGACAACCAGAAAGGCTCTTTCTGGGAACTATGACTAAAGAAAGCACATGTTAAAAATTAAAGAAATCAATCTTTAAATTTTTGTTACCCACAATAATATTCATTAAACTCCTTGTCCTCATATTCACTGGAAATGTAGACTCACAGAAATACAGCTTTTTATTCTTTACCTTACTGATATAAGAAATTATTTCATTCTTCGAGGCTTAAATAAGACATGCACGCTGAAAAACATTGTTTTTAAATGGCTCTTGTTTTTTCACCCATATAGAGACACATTTTGTACTTGCTGTTGCTCTGATTTTATATTCTGAAAATATTAGGAGAATCAGGATAAGCCATTGCAGTCAAACCTTCACTCCTATGTTACAATTAATTTGATCAATCTTTTTGATTTCTCAATCTTTAATACGGTTTTTGAAAAACATACTAATAAAATAATTGATTATGGGTGGTAACATTATTTGCATTTTCTCTAATAAAGGCAGTTTCAGAAATCACAGAATCATTAGGTTAGAAGAAAATTAAGGAGTTCATGTAGCTCATCCTCCTGCTCAAAGCAGACTGAGACTAAGACAGATTTCCTTGGGCTTTGTCCAAATGGGTCTTGAAATTCTCCAAGAACACAGATTCCACTACATCTGGCAAACCTGTCCTAATGCTTAATTATCCCACAATGATATATTTTTTTCCTCAACATACCTAATTCAAGCCACTCTTGTTTCCACCTATGACCACTATCTCTCTTTCTTCCACCTCAGTTAAGAACCTGTCTTCATTTTCTTGGTAACTCCTTAGGTTTTGAAAGTCTTGTTTGTCTGTTAATGGATGCAGGATCTACATGTGTTTAGAAATGCAAATGGAATAACTAGCAATGCCTGTAAATGGGAAAAAATCACACTGCAGTAAGTTTTACATTCTTGCCTATTGAAGTTTTTAAAAATTTTGCACAATACTGTTCATATTTTATAATTGTTTTTAAAGTATGCGGGCTAAAAAAAAAATTGGGGAGGGACAGCAACATATGACTCAGTTTGATTGACAGATAGATCACAACTAAATGGTGGGAGTTGAACTACTTTCAGTTTTCTTATTACACATTCCCCTACCTAGTATTGGCATTCCCACTCACATTACAGCCAGCAGCTGTGAAGACAGAACATGTATCTTTAAATCTGGAACATAAAGAGAGAACCTTGGTTCAAATGATGCTGTAGTAATTCACAAGACAGAAACAGTATGAAAATAGTAGACAGATGGCCTTTCGAATAGGACTTTCTTAAACATTTCCAATCAGTTGTCAGAGAAGGTTCATTCCAAAGTATTCATTCTGGGCACATTCCTTTTTCCACTACGTTACAAAGAACATCTCGTGAATACTGCCACTTCTGGATCAGCGGTGTCTTATCAGAGGCACATGCAAGCTTTGACATCAGTAGATACCATGCTGTTGTTGTGCTCTTTATGTGCTTAGAAGATCAGCGCATTCACTTTCCCCTGTCCAATTTCTTTGTTTTTTTATTAACTCTTTTACCATTAATATTTTTTTTTACTCTTTTTAATGAGAGAAAAGCCTCCTTGAGCCTGCAGGTACAAAAATCAATTTTTTAAAATGTCAGAGCTCTGATAACGGCCTGGTTCTTTAGCAACTATTAAATAATTAAGAGGTTGCAGCAGCAGTTTGAAGTGGCCCACGTCCATGCTTGATAATTTATTTTCGTATCAAAACCATTAATCATGGACAACCTGCCTTTCTGTGTCATTTGAGGACAGATTGTAAAGTTTTAAGGCTGTCTTGATGAGAAGGAAAAGAAAACACACTGTATTAATAAACAAGTAAAAGAAAAATCTTTTTAGGTTAAAATTAGATTCTACAGCTAAAGTTTGTTTCCCTTTCACGCATCTGCCTTTCCATTTTCCTGCTATAGTGAAAACGAATCTACTTTGCATCAAATGAGAACAGACCGAGACTGCAGAACAGCATGTCTTGGTTTATCACCCCACATTCTTCCAACTTTTTTCTTAGTTACTGCAGCCCAACTCCTGTGAAACCAGTGACTTCCTATCCTTGATAAAGGAAGGGCAATGGATCATTTTGATACGTAGGCTCTGTGAGATAGTAAGACATGAGCCAGCAGAGGAGCAAGCATGGGGTTGACGATTCCAAGAACACGTGAATCTTCAAGAAAAATGGGAACTGTGAAGCTATTTGAGGAATTAATCCTTTCCCTTTCTAGTCCCTATACATTTCTCAATATTCTGGTGCTTTCACAATTCACTGCAGACAGCTTCTACCTGGGTTGATTTAGTTGTGTGTGTCATCAAGATAACTGCACGTTTAATTAGCCATAGGATTCCTCACGTAACAGCTTGCGTACTCATAAGGTGACAGTTCTTGAGGAAGACAGTGAACTTCCAACAAGGTTGTATCTGTCGGCAGGGGAGCTTTCTCATGGAGCAGGGCTCCACCCAACACTCCTCTGCAATTCAGCAATTTTGGTTGATCAAGACAGCCTTCCCATTTCGGAGTATGCTGCAATTAAAACCAATACACTGGGGCTCTTGGACACTCAATAACAAATGTAAAATTCACAAAGGAGACCTAATTATGTCACCTAATTTCCAACAGTTCCTCATGGCATCAGGAATGGGAAAGACCTGTCAAAGAAAGCAATTTTTTCTATTCACAGAAAACTTACTTTCAGCTTTTGAGAATTTTTACTGCATGAGTATTCCTTTAAATTCTCCTTTTGAATTAAAATGTCTGGCTTTCCAAGAAGTTAATAACTAAGCCAATCCTAGAGGAGGAACGGAGTCAAATTCTTTCACTCACAACATATGATTTTTTTATTCTAAAAACTAGATCCATAATGCATTCAAATTTTCATCAGATTTTCAGTTATTCTGAAGTAAAATTTATTTATAACGAAAAGCAAATATATATTTGAAGTAACTCTGCTTTCTCCAGTCTTTTCAGGCAGAGAGACCTAAATTATTTTTACAGTAATCTTAATGCCATAAAGAAGAAACCACAATAGAACAAAGCATTATGGTTCTATTTATTCATTTGCTCCTCCATAAAACATGGTAAAAGATCCCTTGGCAAAGGATGGAAAAGGTCCAGTTCAGGTAGAATTCAAAAAGGAACATACAAATTCTGGAAACTAAAGTCACTTCCTAAGAGCGACAAGTATCATTGTAAGCATAATATAACCGCATGTTCTTCTTTCTTCTTTTTCTCTTCAAGCAAACAGAAATCAAGGTCAACACCAAATATTCAGCTACTGTCAGTCAATAGTCCTCAACCCAGCTGATGGTATCACTCCACAACTTAGACAATATTTAGGCTGAGAAACACTCAGCTGCATCATAAAAAGAAAAAAAAAAAAAAAAAAAAAAAAAAAAAAGACAAACAGATAAACTAACATTGCCACAAAGCTTACTAAATCAGATTGTTCACTTGCAGTCCTTTGTATTCAAAATTTCTCAGTTGAAAATAAACACTAGCGTATTGCTATTCAGTAAGAGTGCAAGAGCAGTACACTACCTACAAAAATAAACCACTCTCGTGTTAAAGAAAAATGCTGCTGGCAATGAGATCCAAATATGCACCATTTACCTTACAGAATTTCTGGAAAAAATTAATTACTCATTTTTCCTCTAAGCTAAAGCAAGCTTCACAGGGTATCAAAGCAGCACATAGCAACATAGGAAGTAACTGCAATATTTAACTCTATAATTGAATGAGAAGCAAGTTATAACTAATAAGACCTGTCAGCGAATTTTATTTCAATGCACACTAAAAGCTCAGAAAAAACTTTGATAGAGGATTCTGACTTTTTTTTTTTTTTTTTTTTTTTACAACAAGTGATACAAATAAGGTAACACAAACAAAATAATTCAAAAGGAAAACAAATGCTTTAGAAGGAAAAAAAAAATGCTGCTATCATGTTTTCTAGCTTCATCACCAAAAAGCTGATCAGAATTTCTTCAGAGAAAGATTGTGACGGTGAAGGCAGGTTCCAAAATAAAAATATCAAAATCGAACTAAGGTTAGCTGACATTAACAATGAAAGGACAAGAAAAGGAAGTTGAAAACGATGGAAAATAAATGAAAATGATGAGTGATCTGCAAACAACACAAGGGAAATTCAGGAAACAACACACATGATGACAGTATTGGAAATCAGAAACTACATCTGTGCAGGAAGAGGATCAGAAATACATTACAACTGTAAGATACTACAAAAACCAGAATGATCTTTATATTCTCAATGCATGCAGCCTCAGTGAAGGAAGTGTATTCACTGAAGTTTTTTACACCAGAAACACATTTCTGATCTAAATACTGCATTTCATAAAATCCTTAAGGACAGAATGGGAGACACTTGCACAATAGTAAGATGAGAAATGCAAACACCAGATTTATAACATGCCTTAAAATTTAGTCATCACACATGATAAAGGAGAGTGCTAGATATTCACAGGTTATTTGCTCTTTAGTTAAAGGAATAGCTCAGAGCAAATATCCAATTAGAAAAACAAATCTGCTCAAATCCTTCCTTCTTAAAACAGAGCAAATTATTTGATTGTCAGAATTATGGTAAAAACAAGACACTAAAAAATAGAATTAGTCTGCTTGGAAAATTTCCCCTCTTCTTCTGCCACTTCACAGCTGCAATCAACTGGTATAAAATTGAAAGGGCTACTGCATTTCTCCCAGCATAAAAGAAACTATTCTTTCTGAATGCAAGAGCCATCTGTAAGAACATGATCCAAAAACTAGAATGAGCAGACAGACCCTGCTACAATATATTTCTACTAATCAAAGTATCATGCTGTGTGCTAAAGCCCAGTGCTATTTTCAGGCTAAATGTATCCATTAGCAGGTTTAGAACCCTTTATCCTGGAGCTGACACTGTTCCCTAGCTTAAGCATTTAGCCAGCCTGATACACACACCCACCATGTTTATAGAGAGAAGACATCTCTTTTAGCCTTACTTTGCTGGCTTACAAAAGCAGTTTTCTGGCCTATTTCCACATCAACAGGTGCCTACAGTCACATGCAGCGCGGCCTCTGTTTCAGACTCGCAACACCCAAATCAGCTCTAGTCCTAGAACTACAACCCATGGGCAAACTATCCTGCCCATGCTAGTCTGCTAATCAGTTACAGGCAAAGCTCTTCACTTCCTTTACTCTTCTTATTAATGCATATGCTACAGCTTACTTTCATCCGGTTTAGCTGACCAGAACCACATATGTGATGATATGATATGCCTGAGGAAATCTTACCAGTACAACACCACTACTAATTTCTCCTGTCTGCTATATCTGAGCATCATGTTTGCTATTTTCACTGTCATATCTTTACTAAAAAATAATTATTTTGCAGCTAATTAGTACACTCATGTGTTGCTTCTTATCAATTATTATACATCAGTGAAGCTCTAGTTGACAGCAGAAACCCTTGCAATTGGTCCCTAACTGCATGACCTTGCAGTTTAATACTGCATTTCATCCTGTTTCTATTAGTTCACTTCCAATTCATTTAGCCAGTTTCACCTCATCTTTGAATCAAATGATGCTTTCCAGCTTTAAGACATCAATGAATTTGCCTATTTACAACAAGGTAAAAATGAAAAAAAAGAAAAAAAAAAGAAAAGAAAAAAAAAAAAAAAGCTGAATAAGATTGATGCTTACCCTGATTATGGAGTCTTTTGTTCAGTCCACTAGTTCTCATTTCATTAAGGATTTCATTATTATCACATTGATTTTTTTTAATTACATCACAATTAATCTGTTATACACCGCCTTTTTAAGCTGAACAAGTTATGTTGCGTAATACAAATACAATACATTCCCAGATACCTTAGAAGTGAGAACTTCTGTAGTCCTTTTGTTTATAAAGGAGTCAAAGCAAACAATGATATCAGGCTGCTCTATCACACTCTTTCCTAGTTAACTTTTTTTGTTGTTGTTCCCTTATTATTTTCTTTTATGTCTTTATTGACTCATTTGGTTGATAAATTCCCAATCCTTGCATAGTACTAATTCAGACTCACGGGTTTACAGTTGTCTGAATGTTTTTGTTATTTTTAATATAGATGTTATGTACAGTACTCTCCAACTTCTGTACATCAGTCAGGTTTTACCAGATTAATTATACGATCCTTGCTAGTAGTAGTTTCATGCGACAGTTTTTCCACTACTACAGAGTGAGATGCATGTGACTATTGAGTTCTTTCATAAAACTTTCTACCTATAGATATCAATGGTAAAAGTTGTTATTTATGGAACTGGGGGATCTTTTTGAGTAATTGTTGAGGTATCGCTTCATTATCTGAGAAATCGTTCTTAACTTTGCTGAAGTATGACATTACGCCTTGCATAGAAACTTATGGTCAGCTTATGGCAAAAGTTTCTGAAGCACAGAAAGATTTCAGTTCTCACACAGATAGATACTGAGAAATACTTAAAATGGAATATTTTTAAATAAGCACAGGTTTGCTTCACTGGTGATAACTCCATTTAGTTGTAGCTTACAGTTCATTGCGGAGCAAAGGATATAAAAATCTCTTCACTTAAAACTTACAGTATGTGAAAAAAATGGATGCATTCATTTCCTTAAGATATCAAGTAATTCTCTTGAGATGCAGAATCCAATTATTCCCTAATTAAGCAAATCTGCATCCTTTGTTTAATTGGAAGAGATCCAGACTCAAATAGTTGAATGTTCTTTTTTGTCACCATTAACAAAAATGAACTCTTTGTGTGTTCAGGAATTAAATCTAGAAGAAAGAATTGACGCTAATTCCTGGAAAATTACTTCTATTTCAGATCTGGAAACACCAAATATTGTGGACAGTTTTACACCATTGATCTAGACTCAAATTATTGTATCTGCATGTCATAAATATGCCAATTTGTGTACCTAAGAGTTCAATTTTTTTTACATAAACTGCTGCAGAGAGATCTTTGAACGTTGTGCAAAGGCCAGATTTGCAAATGTCTGTGCATATTTGACCTGACATCGCTGAGGGCTGGGGGTTATGGCCTGACATTAAAATTCTGCACTGCACAGGTGGACTGCTAGATACATGTATTATTTCATTTGCATGCAGAAGTGCATGTACATGTATGCTTTTGAAATTCTGCAGGTTTTAACTATTGCTTGTTGGTAACATATAAATTCTTTCTAAAACTTGTTTTAATCCCCATGGGGTACTCCGAATCAGGACTTGAGAATACCTGGTAGACATAATTATTTATATACTTTAAAAACACGGACTCCTTTCCTCTCCTTTTCTCAGTTTTATAGTACCCATGATAAATTTGTCTTTAATTTCCTTATAAAGCGATCACAGATTACACAGGGATCAGCGCCTCACAGAAGTATATAATAATCTTTCACAATTCCTCTGTTTTATGCTAAGAGGGGGTGGG
This sequence comes from Netta rufina, assembly GCF_964035555.1. Taxonomy (NCBI): domain Eukaryota; kingdom Metazoa; phylum Chordata; class Aves; order Anseriformes; family Anatidae; genus Netta; species Netta rufina. The sequence goes on along the minus strand of NC_140128.1, from coordinate 8,207,768 downwards.
AGGGAAGAAACTCAGCAGATGAGGGAGGAAAAAAAACATCATTCAAAATTCAGAACAGCTAAATAGGTCATTCAAGTCTTATAATAATCTCCAGTATCCAGGAGCAGGTGATGACATTGGTAGTCAGGAAGAGAAATTAAGAATACAGAACACACCAGCATTTTTTGCAGAGCTTATAGGTCTCTCAAACACTGGATCACCTCTACTACTTGTGATGCTCTAGGTGGCAACCCCAAAATACATTAACAAATATATGAAGGCAAAAATACGCATAAGCATATGCAGAACAGCTCTGCAAACTTAAAATATCTCCTTTCAAAGCCACTCAAAAGTATTCCACTCAAAATGGCTTAAATATTACTTAAAATCCTTTAAAGTCATTACTGCAGGTAATGACTAGTCCTCACTGTCATTGTGACAACCACCACTTCTCTGATCTCACTTTTGTTCTAGCTAATATTGACTAATGATTCATGGTATATTAAAAGATCACTTCAGTTAGCCGGCCAAGAAATTAATTGAAAAGCTTCCTGTCTTATAGTCTGCAGAAGGTAACCAATCAGCCAATTTCATTAGCAACTTGCAACTTGGCCCTACTCACAAGAGTGCGGTAGTACACTCTGTGACCTCACCTGAGTCCATAAAGGTTGTCCATAATGGGAGAACGGTTGTGGACATTTGACAAAACTTTTCTTCACTGATCTCAGAAATACATACTGAGTCTTCTGTATGCTTTTTTGTTTGTTTTCTAAAATATTCAAAGCCATCAGCTTGATAACTGAGACCCAAAGCTCTCCTTTCCTGCACTCCCTGACCTCAGTGCAGGTAGATCCCAGTGTTCTTGACCAATGAAAGATCTGCATGCAGCATATTACAAGTCTATGAAAATCACAGCTTATTAGGTTGCCCATCAGTATTCCCTGGGGCTGAATGAAGACAGCAGTTCTCATCTCTACTTCCAGGACTGCGCCTATGGCACTATCACATTGTAGCCTCTCCAGATTACTTCAGAAAGAATGTTATGCAGTAGAATTCATTTTCCCTTTCAGTGCTCTGCCTGCTCAGCTCTCTTGTGATGATTTTATGTCTACTACCTATATGGAAACAGAGATGTTAAGCAAAAAACTTTTCTTTGGAGCTATTCAGTCATACACGGCCAGCAATTCTGGGATTCATAATTTTTACAAGCACCAAGAAATTTTATTATAGATGGATAAACATCTTCTTTGTTAAGTCCTATTTGTTGTGTTTGTTTGTGTTTTTTTTTTTTTATATACAGACACTTAGAATTCAGGAAAAAACAAATATAATGAAGATTTTTCTGAAAATGCCTGTTAATTTTCAGGATGCAATAAAAAAAAAAAGTGAGACAATATTATCACAAAAAAGAATAGGGAACAATGGACAACATCAACAAAATAGGAGGCTGTGAAATAACAATTTTAATGCTATTTCAAGTTTCCTATTTTTGAGGCTTGAAGGGAAAAATAAAACCCAATAAAAACAGACTTTCATTAATAATCTACTTGTCAACATGACTTTGGAAGAAAAGGAATATATCTCAGAGTAAACATTGTTTTTCAAGCTTTAGACAGCAGTAAGACAAGTGAGGCTCCCTAAACAGGGAAGGAAGCAGAAAGACTGCTGGAAATTAGGAGAAACACCCCTCAGCATACAACCTCTGCAATGTGTAGGTGGAAATGAGATGGAGAGAACCAGTATATACACTTTCCTATAAATCTTTTTTTCTTATTCCAACCAAGGCACATAAGCAGCAGGAAGACTGTACTTGCTTATTTACTTTGAGAGAAATTCTGTTCTTAAGTGACCAGCAGGAATGATTGTACTTAATGTTCCACGGTTTAGAGAGAACGAATAAAGAAGGCATGTTTTCCTGAGTGTAGTTCTCCTTGCCTCTTATACGCAGGCAGAAGCAAAACGGCCTGAAGTAATTAACACCGCTGCATTTAAGGACTGTTATCACTACTCGGGCTCCTTGGTGAGAGTTCTGAAACTTCTTTTTACCCAGAGGCCTTACCTGATGCAGAAAGGATTGAACACAGCGGGCATGTGGCCGAGGGGCAGGAGGCTTAAAGTGCTGTTTAAGTTCTAAGCACTCTCATTCGGTTTGGCTTGCCGCAATGCCGCAGAATCTGCTTTAGCTGTGAAAGAACTTTCCCAAGTGCGTGAACTTTTACTCGACAACCACTAGATGGCACCACAACTAGCCACAACAAGCCCTTTAATTACCAGCAGCTAAGGTCTTGCCCATTTATATAATTAATAAAGCAATCGAGTAGCACTGTTTCTTCTTCAGGCATTACTACAGAGATTACAGGTGGATTTGTGCTCTGTGACTTTCCTATTCCTATAAAGCCGATCAGGCAGTGTTTAGACTTCTATTTCAAACAGCTGGTTAATACCATGCCGAAACAGACACAACAGAGATCGGTATTTTAAAAGGTGATCAGTGACGACAGGTACCCAATTTCAAGGTAATTGTAATCATACTTTGGAACCCCCGTTTCACAGGCTGTCTCATTCAGCTTAGCCTGCAGGATGCCTACCCTGGTCATTCCTCCTACAACTCTTTTCAACAATCCCTGCCTACTCCAGTGCCCTGCTTGGCATCCCACGCTGCCCAGTCCCCACACAGAGCCTACCAAGTGGGTCTTTGGTGCCTGACACCTGCCATGGAGGTAGGAGAAAAGGATCCCAAGCTCTTAACAGATTAGGAGTTTCCAGGGTTCTTGGAGAAGGAAAAAAAAAAAAAAGGGGGGGGGGGGAGGGGGGGAAGTTACTCCAGGATCCTAAAGGGAACTATGGGCAATATTTTCTGATGGCATTAATGGCACTATGGCCAAGACTCTGGCTGGAGGCTCCAGTTGTCAAGTAGCATTACTTTTCTGGCATAAGAAAGCTTTCCATCTTCTGACATCACGTAGATACAAGAGTATTTACTAGACAGGCTGAGCAGCATTTATGTCCCCCTATGGCCTGGTGCAGTGCGTGCTCTCTGTCACTTGCCATGGAAGGCTCCTGCTGACTAACAGACCCTCCCAGCTATTTCTTTATGCCCTTAGATAATAGAGTGCTTCTGGTCACTATAATTTACATCCCCTAGATGTGCTTCATCAGTGCTTCATCTTCCTGCTTCTCAGAAAGAGTATTTCTTGATTTTCTCTGTACACTGGAGAAGACAAAAGAATGACATTACGGGACTGTGCTCTCCCTCCTCAACTTCCAATGATCACCAAAGAAACAACCTCAAATCCAGAAGACTGAATAACCGAACACACAATACCTAAAATAATATACGTTCAAATAAGCTTTCTAGATGTGTATGTCTGAATAAAGGCTGTCTGTATTGCTGCCCGTGAGTTCAACCCTCAGCGAGCAGTTCCCAATACTTGATTAAATTAAAGCAATTTTCTGATAGATATCACACTGTGCTTTTTTGGAAATTCAGTGACAATGAGGTGTTTCAGATATATTTTTTTTTCTTTTTTTTTTTTTTTCTATTAAATTGATTGCTGAAAAATCATGGATGCAATTATTTCTGTAGTAAAAATACCACTTGGCAGTACAAGACCAATTCTTCTAGAAATGCACAAAACTGCACTGGTGGTCCTCCGAACTGGGATTCTGAAGTCTGAATGCTGCTGCCAGGAAAACAAACAAAACAGGAATCTTGGGGTCTTGGGATGGCTAAAGCCAGGAAGATATCCAGAGGAGTGAGACAGATAATTGTTTCCTCTACAGGAGAACTAACCCCAGAACTCTCACTCTCTCACAGACCCGCTTCCAGCTCTGTCACAGGCAGAGAAGACAACAAGGTCATGGTTCTTTTCCTCGCTCTAGAAGTCTGCTTCCCTGCCACAGCTTGCTTTGGTTATGCCTGGACTAATTCTGCATAAGAACAGCAGTATTCCTACACTGTGGTTAATGAGAAGACAGCATCACATGAACAAAAAAAAAAAAAAAAAAAAAAAAAAAAAGAAAGAACAGGAGGAAAAGGAAAGAGCTGCACCCTTCATTGAGAAAAGTAACTGTATTTTGCTAACTGCTGAGTTGGTGGAACAGTGCATAATGGTGTATAGTGTAAACAAATGGTAGGAATTCAGATCAAGCCTGAGCTGCCAAGTCTGCATCTCCTTTATTTAAGAATAAATCCTCTGGCTTTATTATACTTTTCCTGGAAAAAATATACCTCCATTAGGAGTTTAGACTATTACAGTGCTTGGTTTTGTATTTCATCATTCTGCTAATGCAACCTATCAAATAAGATTTGTTTATTTGAACTATAGACTGGGCTGATACTTGCCAAGCTTTTCCTGTAATAAAAATCTGTTCCCTCATTAGATCCCTGGAATTCTGCTTCCCGTAGTACAGTTTTGTGAAATTCTTTTTGCAAATTTGCAATCTGTATTGATTACAATCAAACTCCTACTTGATGAAAATCCCCATGAGTCAGTTAAGTAGGAATTTCTGCTGCTTACAGAGCAATGCCACCACCTTATATTTTATTCATTAATGGATCCGTGCCCTGGAACAAAAATTTCATTAGACCACTGAGAAAATATCCTAAAAAAAAACAAACAAACAAAAAAAAAGAAATGCTCTGAATCCTTAAATACAGCTAATATTGCAGAGATAAGTGGTTGGTCAGATAAGAAGTAAAAGTCACAGCTAAAGGTGTCTGTGGCTCTATACATTCTCTTTGCCCTATTTTCCTTAAATAATTTGACCTAAAATTTGCAGCACCTGAAAAAAGAATATGGGTCAGGCATCTCCAACCTAAGCCTAGGACTTTATATAGCATCCCAAATATGACCTTTTTCTCAATTATCCAGAGTGCTGAATCATTCTACATCAACTTCCATGTGCTATCAATGCACACTGTCAGCAAGATTCAAATAAGCCTTATACTACGTATCATAGACATAGTTTGAAATCAATTAGGACATACTGTTGTCTATTTGTGAGTAAAGGCGTAGTCCTGCCAGACTTACTGTTTAAGAAATGCATGCTATTTTTATTAAAAAAGAAAGGAGCCTTCTTGCTCCTAAACTGACAGGTATGCCACTCAGCAAGCTGCATGAAAGCAGCTAAGTATTTCAGCTTTCTCTTAAGCACTTACTTTTCAGTGTATGCAGTAACAGTGTGCTCCAACAGTCTAATTAGACTCTGCCCTTCAAATGAATACTCGGATATGTTTGGTTTTCATTTTGGTTTGGGTTTCAAAATTCAGTCAGCTCCTGATCAATATGGTTTAATAGAGTAATTAATACACACTTAGAAGCTTCCTTTGCAACTTAGGAACACTGTTCTCCAAAACACAAGACCAAAAAATTCTGACATTTTTTTTCTAGAAATTTACCATTTTTGGAGGTAAATGGCAAATTCCAAGTTGGTTGAAAACCGATCCTACAAAGACTATTTCCATGAAGTTCTTTGAAACCTAGGCTTCCTGCCAGCTTTCCCATCTGCCTGCCCCGAAGCCTACCAAGCTGGGTTGCTGAGGATACTACACTTCCAAGGCCGGGAAACCCAGCGCTTCCGCAACTGGCAGCTGCCTCGGCAGTCCATGTGTATGCTCTGGCTTCAACTTACCGTAACTTGAGAGAGAAATACAGCAACCTGAAGCAACTCTGCAAAGTAAAAGGCTTTCCTTCTATGGAGGGTTTCAAACTTTTCAGATTCGTTTTGTATGAATGAAATAAAAATTTAAAAAACAAACTGCTCTTCCTCTCTGACAGTTTTGCTTCCACTCACACTGAACTGTTTAACAACCCATGACCCCAGTAAATCCAGAGGGGTCTCTGCTTCTGCTCAGTGTGGAAGATGAAAACACTTAGCACAGCTCCTGCTTTACAGGCATGCAGGTACCGCTTGTATTGGAGTGTGACAGTTCTGCACAGGTCTCTGTATTCTGCACAAAATCAGCAAAGACGACTCATAATGAATCATATCAGGTGAAGCCTCATGCTCCTATTTCTGGTTTCTTCAACTCACATCCCAGCAGAAATATTTTTGCTCTTTAGCTATCAACATCTTAACAGCAAACCTATATAGCCCCAAGAACTGCTTACATAATGAAAAGGAAACCCTAGCTGGTTATGTATCAGTGGCACATGTGACTTGGAAGATATTTTCCATCAGATCTCTCCCTTGCTTTTTCAATTCTTTTCTAATATGACTAATCTTTTTTGTCAAGTCCATGAAGATGCTTTCTTGTTCCTTTTGAGAAAAATAAAGTAAAACAAAATAAAATAAACACTGCTCTCATACTTACAGCCAAATATAGAACCATATTTCTCCAGGACAGTCACAGGAGCAAAACTGCTACTTTATTTAGATACACAGAAATTAATCCAAAAAGATATATGTATAAGGAAAAAAATACTCTGAAATAAAGTGAAATGCTAAAAATTTCTAAAAATGAAAGAATGCAGGATGCTTTAGCATGTCAGGAAAAAAAAAAAACAAAACACGTGTAACAAACATACATTCAGTGCTCAACAGAATCTTAACACACTTTCTATCAGATACCACTGGATTCATCAAATTATGTTACATAAGAAGCCAAGATCATACAGGGGTTTTACAACAGCAAAGAGCTGCAGGTTGTAAGGATCACGTCACTGAACAGGGTAAGAAAACACAGCTGTTATATATTCAGAAATGTGGTATTAAATTTGGACAGGAATGAATTTACATCATGAGAGCTAAAAATACATGAAAAATAACTGAATGCCATTGTTCTTTGTATTGTTCTGTGTATACTAAACACATTTCAGAAGGATTAGCTTCTGCTGCTGTTGATTGCAAGCAGGATATCTACAAGACTTAAAAAGATGAACAGTTTTTGTAGGTATTGCCTAGGGAATATGGGAAGCATAACCTCTGCACTAAGCAATGGAAACTGACATCTCAAAAGCTTTCTAAACTTCTGTGCTACCAAACATGTAGCTGATGCATTTTGTGATTTTCTTTATCCTCCTAAGGCTGCAATATTCTATTTGCATATAGGTGCATACTGCAATTCTTTATTAATTAATAACTCTTTAGCTGATGACGACTAGTTTCAGCTATCCAGCTCTGTGCTTAGCAGGCACAAGCTACTCCACAATTCTGCATCATCAGTGCTGGGAAATTAAACCAGTATCAGCAAAAATAGTATTGAACAGTAGTGACCAACTACCCAACACAATTACTACTAAAGTCACGAGGGGTTTCTCCAGTGACTTGGATAAGAATCACAGTAAATCCCAAAGGCACCTAGAGGGGCAATGCAAGGACATAAGTCATCTGTTGTAAGCAGCAATAACAGAAGGCAAAGACTACACTCCAGTGAACTTATTTAACATTGAAACACAGGCCTGTGCTGCTGTGCTGTGAAACATCAACCCCACACAGAGACTGCAAATTGCCTCTGAATCTGTGCTTTATGAATCTGCGTACTTCAAGGATATCAATTAGCAAAACACTGGGTAGCAGCAAAAAGGTCTGTTGCTTTAAATAGCTCAGGTTAAATTTGGACCTCTGCAGAAAAACATTTGAACAAAAAATAAGAAAGGAGAGAGGAAGAGTACTCAGTCAAGGAAGACCACCCGTAGAAGAAACTTGACACAAAAGCCATTATACTCAGTGAAGCACACAACTCCCAACTTGAAGAACCAGCTCTTCATTCTGTCCTAGTCCCTAGAAACTTAGCTAAAGCCATAGTTTTAAGCATCTTTAAAAATGTGTTGAGGCACACTTGCCATGAGAAAAAGCTCTCAGATGAAGAAACCATTAAATTTCCCAGTAACATAATATTTGACAAGACCTAAAACATGTAACCACAACCAAACTTAAACCCAAGGTCCCTTGACACTTTTTAAAAATATATAAGCTATTTTTTTTTCTGCAGCTGGAATAATTTGCAGATAAGTTTCAACCAGACAGAGTCAGATTTATTACTCACAGTGTACAAGTTACACACATAAAGACAAGTTTTCCAATAGTACTTTTATAGATGCTGAACTTCTCTGAAAGATATAAAGCACATTCTTTAAAGCAAGGCAGATTTATGACTTCTAGTAACAGAACTGCTAGCCTTACCACCACCTCTCTTGAAGGCAGGAATTTCATTAGTTTAAGCTATATAAACAAAACAAAGTTTTCAGTCCTGTGTTAAATACTTTGGGGAAAAAAAAAAAAAAAAAAAAAAAAAAAAAAAAAAGGCAGAAACATTAACTGCTACATAGGAAACAATAGCAGAACTGTGTCACACCACTTCTGGTTGAAATAAGTGATTAGAAACAGCAAAGCAAGAGCTACCTCGTGGCAGCACTGGTAACAATAGCTTGCTAGGTTACAATAATAAACAGTCCAAGGGAAACAACCAAAGAACACAAAAGATAGCAATACAGAGAAGTTTTTTTATTTCCCTGAGAAGCTACTAAGATATTAACACAACCATATGAATGTGATGTCTGCTCTGTCTTGTAAAAAATGCTGTCACGTCTTTTAATTTCCTAGGCTGCATACATTAACAACCATAATGACAACTGCTATATCTGGGAGGAGCAACACTGCTTAAGAACTACATAGATAATACCACTACTTAACACGTACAGATGCTGTAGCATGTAAGGTGGGAGGGTTCGTCCCTCTGCATCTATTCCCAAAATAAGTATAAAGCATTTAAAATGGAAAACATTTCTATTACTGAAAACACTACAAAATCTGATAACACAGAGCCTACGTGTAATATTCATATATGTGGGATAAAGAAAGTTTCCTGAATCAGTACCATCTGTGACTCCCTTCACAACAATCATAAACTTTGTTTTAACCTACTGGGAACATAAACTTGAGGGAGTATGATCCATTTAGAACATGAGGATTTCCCAGAGATATGAACTAATAGTCTTAGAAAAAAAATAAACACAGCACTTTACCCAACATGAGAAGGAATTCATTTCATGTATCTTTCCAAGAAAAGGAATGGGAATGATATCAAAGTCACTATCAAAGTAACAACTCTCCAAATTACCACTCCTTGAATGATGTATTGCAAATGAACTGGCTTCAATTTGTACTTTCTTATTAGCCTTAAAAATACATATTCATATACTTGAACAATCAATTTAGCAGAGATAATAGCTGGCACACCAACTTGAAAACAGAAACAACCGCTCTTGAATTGAGGGTAGCAGTGGAATCCACCTGTTAAGAGCGTATTGCAGTTACCACGTGGCTTCAGGAATTCTTCAGTGAGAAGGCTGTGCAAGCATTTTCTGTTTACCTCCCTACTCATTCTCACTCCCCAAGCAATCCCATCAATTGCACTGCTGCAGCTGTGTACTTTGTTGGGGAACAAGCTGATACAGCAGTATTGAAAGCAAAGCTGTAGAAGAGGGTTGGTTGGTTCTTTTTTTTTTTTTTTTTTTTTCCTTTTAATCAGAATGATTTCCCTAATTCACATTGCCACAATTGAAGAGGCTGTGTGAGACACAACAAAGTAACATGGGGAAGAAAGCATGGCAGGGGCTAAGTTTGCATGCTCTGCTTGTGAAACTATGGTGTTAGTGAACGCGTATGACTTCTTCAGATCATGAAACAGACCACTGCAAATTAGAGATTTGATATTTTCTGTATTGCCCTTTGCAAATATAGTTCATTTGGCTTTATTTAATTTGCGTAAGTTAGTACCATGTACTCTGTAGGGATATAATTACTTTTAATCAGCTTTTGTCTGGCATCTATGAAATTAGCGAGAATCTGTCCTGAGAAGTGTGACTACATCAATTCTAAACAACAGAAAAGACCATTATTCAATCATAGAGTTTATGTTATCAGTAAAAAGGTAGATATCTGCTTTCTTGACTTCTTTATACATTTAATTGGGCTGGATTTTCATTTAAACAAAACTATTATTACAGATGTCTAGGGAGAAATTGCAGATCACCTCCTAATTTTGTTGTGACAGGAAATTCAGTAACAAATTACAGTATTGCAGACTGGATCAGCGCTGGAACAGATGGCCAGACTGCAGGACCGCAGGAAGGTATGAGACACTTAAAGGGTTCGCTTGTAAAAGACATTCTGGAAAGCATCCCGTCTGCAGGACAACTAATAAGCTGGTAAGAATTTCTTTTCATGATGAAATGCTTTTAACTGCATGTCCTTGTCTAGTTTTCTTTTGTGGATAGATTTCTGTAAAAAGTCAGACTGACCATAATAGAACAGTCATAACAAAGCAAGACTGGCTGTTCTGGGCAGGTGATAGTAAATACAGTCCTACTGTGAGTCATTTTCCCCAGAAGTGATCATATGTGAAGCTCAACAAAGTTATTTCTCTGTCATTATTCTGGTAAAGAGGCACACATCGCTAGCTTTGACAGCAGAAAAAGGGCAGTGAACAGGGAACACTGGTCATAGAACCTTATTATAATGACAAACTAGGGAATGCATTCAAGTTGGGTTACACGATTGCCTGTTAGAAATATTTTTAAGTTTTCCTGTAATGTGACAATACTTGATCTGAGACCGCTGGCAGAAAACACAGATCTAGAGTCTAATTATGACATCTTTATAGTCCCTTTCCACAATACAGACCCCCCTTACATAATTTTTTTTAAAAGTGACAATGTGACAGACAGGAACCAGGAGTGCCTACACTGGGATAGAAATCAGAACCGTGATGAGCTATGGTGGTATTGTAGATGGTAAAGAAATGTCAAGTTTGGTTTAACAAAACACATACTCCTATCCTTCTTGGACCCCTGATCAATAAACAAGTACACACACAGCCTACTGAGTAAAGTCACTCATACCTAACTTAGAGAAAAGCAATTAAGACTGGTGTCCTGAAAGTCTCAGGAGCATACTCTTTAGATAAGAAACACTCTGGCAATGTCTCTGCTGTGATTTACCAGAGGACCAGCTTGCACCCTAGCATATCCCTTTGGTAGCTGACACAGAACAGTTAAAATACCCAAGCATTTTCACAAAAAATAGGCTTCTCAACCCATTTCCAAATTGTGAAATGGGTCAGCTATTTCTAAATGCCAGCGAATAAAACCCAAGCAAATTTCTAAAAAGACATTGTAACAGTAACCTTCACGATCACTTCCTAAGTGTGTTTTGCTTTTCTTTTTTCCCCCCGTCTTAACAAGGCTTGATCTCACTGTCTGGCTGAGCATTAATCCTCTTTCACCAAGTACCAAACTAATGCTTGCTGCATTAATTCTCTGCAAATCCTCAAGGTATAAGTTACACATGATTTAGTATAAAAGGTAAGCTTGGGGCTTTCTTTTCACTATAGCTATTACCAGGAAGGCAAGTAGAATACAGGTGAGTTTTCATCAGATCTTGATCTGGAAATATTTTTTTGAAATTGCGAATGCTGTATGCAATTAATTTCTTTTTTAAAGCAGGTTATCCTTTGCTCTTTTTTTTTCCCTTGTTTCATTTTCTTTCTCCTAAAAGACAGGACACATTATCTGTACCGAAACTTAGATGAAGTTATTTCATTGAAAGTAGTATAATGTTCAGCTGTTCTTACTCTACAAAGATTGCTGATATACCATTTCAGTTGCTTAAGAAAATCAAACTCCTTTAACAATAAGCATACAGATAGATCTACTTAATTACTTTATCCTCTGAAAGCTTGCTATTATAGAAACACTTGAGGGTAATGTGAAGACTTAATTTATCCCTGTCTCTATAAATATTTCCTGTTGTAAATAATTATATGTTTCTCCAATACAGATCCATTTTCTGCTTTATGCACAAGATGAAGACGCTTAACTGCTATGTGCTGTTATTTTGCTGGAAAGCAATTTGTTGCTACAGCTGTGAGCTCACCAATATTACCATAGCAGTGGAAAGAGAAGAATGTGAATTCTGTATTACAGTGAATGCCACATGGTGCTCAGGATACTGCTTCACAAGGGTGAGACTCTTAAGTTTAAACTTCAGGCATCAGAATTAAGTACTGAAGTGATTTATGAATAACCAATTTCTCCAGTTCATAACATACACATGGGCAGGATGAGCCTTGTGAAAGAACAGGCTGAATAATGGCTATGTTATTTGATAGGAAAGTAGATATACTGACAGTCTGAACAGTAAAGGGAAGGGTGAAAAGACACTAGTTGAATTCAGACCTTTATTTGGCTGCATACATTGTTCATATTGTATGACTAGAGTTGAAAGTATGAGAATCTGGATCTCTGCTTTCTGTTCAGTTTGTGGTTGCAAACAGACACAACAAAGCAGTGATCACTATGTAGACTCTACTTTTCCAATAGAAAATAATTTAAAGAATCAAGCCATTGATCTGCACCTTTGTCTGGTGATGGTACAAAACCTATCTTGCACAACCATTCTCCTGAAAGGAGAAGTATATGGATCTAGGTGCAATCCAAATAGCCTAATCCAAACCCTTTTTATCTCAGTGGGATTTTCCCCACTGGTTTTACAAGACTTCACATTAGGTCTTCTATTTTGTAAAAACAAAGAATTCTGCCCTGTAATGAATTTCAAAATAAATATTTCCTTCTTGTAATTTTCAGGATCCTGTATATAAATATCCACCAGTATCATCCGTTCAGCAAACATGTACCTTCAAGGAGGTTGTGTACGAAACAGTGAAGATCCCTGGCTGTGGTGACCATCCTGAATCTTTTTATTCATACCCAGTAGCTACAGAGTGCCACTGTGAGACCTGTGACACTGACAGCACTGACTGCACTGTGAGGGGACTGGGGCCATCCTACTGCTCCTTCAGTCAGAACGGAAGCAACCAATGAAGGGTACTTGAGATAGCAGTTTGACTTTAAATGTGTTCTTCTAAATAGTGCTGACCAGGCTTAAGTGGAAGTTAATAGCCGAGGCTATTTAGAAACAGACAAGATTGAAAAAGATTTTTTAGGCCAAAATGGAGAGCTACTGACTATACTTCTCTTCAGGCCTCCCCTACTTCTTCTAGTTTCCTTAAAATCACTTTCTATAGAATGTCTATAGAATGTTGCTTATGATTCCTTCTGCTCTTGCCTCCTCTTCTTTTTCTATTCCACCTTCATTCTTTATATTTCTGTATTTCCACAGCTTAGTTTGCTTGGCTTACTCTATACTATCCCATACTTTTAAGAAGTTCACAATCTCCATGCCTTTATTATGCCTTGCATCTCTCTTTAGAATTCACTTATCCTAAAAGGCCTTGCAGCACTGTTTTTTATCAAGTCCAACATCAATAGTGTTAATAACTACAGGCTGGACTGTAAACCTCTCTCAGATGAGATTCTGATTTATTTATTTTTTTTGGCAAAATATTTCTTAGTCATTATGCTCTTTAAACGATAACAACATGTTTATTTAAGAGCCAAAATCCTGTGTTCAAATGTTGAAAGTCACCAAACTCTTGTGCTCTCTTATTAAGGATTGTTAGCTAAGGCTCAATGACACAGTGACACAAATGACACGAAATCCAGGTCCTACCTGGCCAACTTGCTGCTTGAAATGCTTGGATGTTTACCTTCACCTGGGTAAACAAATGTCCTAAGTCAGGTAAACAATTCTGAAAAAAAAAAATTGCCATGCATTTGAAATGCTGCATTTCCTCTTATTATGCAAGAGAACTTAAGAATGAGAATTATTTCAATGCTATTTAATAGAGGAGTCTCACAAATGGTTTAGGGATGAATCTAGAAGAATCTGACCCTGGTTATGCAAACCTGGTGTGAGAGCATACCTTCAAAGTCATTCACAGTAGTGCCTCTGAGACTGAAGTGAATTCATACAATTCTGCAGCAATCAGTATGAATGGAACAGGCTGGAAGCAAGCTGGAGATCTAAATGAGAATGGAAAGTTACCTAAAATTATTGGGAAAATGGTCAGAAATTTACAGAATGAAATCCTACCAGAAAAAAGAAGATATGTCTCTTCAACAGAAACAACCGCCTACACAAATACACAACTGACAGCAACTGGTTCAACAGCAGTTCTGCACAGAAGACTCTGAGGTTATACAAGCTAAGCATGAGTCAACAGTACCACGCTACTATGGAAAAGCAGAGATGTAAGAACAGGAGCAGAACTGACATGATGCACAACCTACATCCTCTACTCTGTTCAATCTTCTAAGGGTCTCAGATGAGACATTATTTCCAGTTTTGGACACAGAACATCAAGGTATTGAAAAACTGGAGAAAGACCACAGAAGAGTAATAAGAATGAATGGAGACCTAAATAACATGACTTAGAAGAAAGATCTTTTTTTAAAAGTGTAGTTGTTTGTCTTATGGATGGTAATAGGGGAAAAAAAAAAAAAAAAAAAAAAAACAGTGAAACGTTTTACATGCTTGAAAACTGTTACAAAGAGAAAAGGAACAGTCAGTTTGTCATGTTCATAGCAAACAGAACAACTAATGCAAGATTCAGAGTAGTCACTAGCAAATCTCCCAAAAGGAAAAGATAAATAGACCCTGAAATAAATAGTCAGGGGAAGGAAAGAAGAGAGAAGGGGGTCTGTGTAGTGGCAGGTCTTCAATAATATGTTCACCTGTCAGGAATGACAGCAATAAAGTTAACCTGCCATGAGGCAAGGGAAGGAAGTAGACCGCCTCTTGAGGTGCCTTCCAACACTATTTTGGTATTACTCTACGAGCTGTCGTGACTGTTTTTGAGACCCTTATACAAATGTTTATTTAAAGGGAATTTGTTACTCTGGATCTCTCTTATTACAGATATTTTAACTTATTTCATTTGTAACTTTTTTACTGTAAGATATTAGCTCTTGTAACTTAATTTTATTTATAAGTTGTATCATCATGGGCATTTTCTTCGGTCTAGTGAAGTTTTAAAAATGGTAAAGTAATAGGTAAATCAAATTGTGTGTAATTTCTATTTTAAGCAATAGTTGACTTCAGTTAAATACAAATATATTGTTTACATCAGGAATTATTTCATCTGGATGAGGGAATTCTGGATAAAAATTGCAAAACAGAGGAGCTTGAAGCAAAAAGTATGGAAAAATATATGATTTATTTCTGTAAACATCTACACTGTCTGTTGTGCACTTTGGAATAATAAAAACAACTTTTTGTTGCACTTGTGTTATGTACGTCTTTCTTAAATTGTAAACTAAAAACTTAAAAGTCCATCAAAAGTCTATCTGTGCACTTAATAATGCTTTAAACCACACCTTTCTTCCCCGGAAGTATTTTCATGGGACCAATATACCCACCTGAGCCATCTGTCTTTTTTTGCTTTGCCAAAAAATATATATCCAAATCACATCAAATAAAAGATCGATACATTTTAGCCTGACCCGGTAACATTGTGATGAAATATTTTTTAGTTTCAACACAACAGAATTGTGAATCAGAATAATGATTATTACGAGTATATTTTTTGAACTATAGGGATTAGAACTTCTCCAGAGCTCAATCCACAACTCTCATGAATTTGCTTGCATGCGAAAACAAGAATTATACAGATATTATTTCATCTACCAGACAAACGCAACCACTCATTTTCATTTTGCAAAGGAATCTATTCAGAACCTCAGAATTGCAACAAATGGAGTCAAAGGAGTAGTAAATTTAATACCAGAATGCTAACGAAAAACTCCTAATCATGCACCATTTCAAGCCTCCAGGCTCACTTCTTATCTCTTACATATCTTAGGTACCAACGCTGAGTAAAATATCGAGACCTAGAGTCAGAAAGATGTAAATAAAAAGGTATTTCATATAAGCATTAACTTCTCATATAAAGTGCTCTCCATACAAGCACAAGCGAAATACAGCCTTTGAAAATACCTGTCAAATGCTTCCTCAACCCCTGTCTAGTACCTAGAGATGAGTTCTACCAGACTCTTTTCCATATAGCTGGCTTTTGAAAAGATGAGTATTTCATGCAGCAAAAACATTATGTATTTCAATATATCAATAGGAGAGCAGTAAAAGAATAAATTCTTGAATTTAGCTTCTTTCTCTGATCATAGGTGATCACAAAAAAAAAAAAAAAAAAAGTTTAGAAAACATGCAAGTCCCATTGAAATCTTTCTGTTAAAAACAGTAAGCCTTGAACACACACCTCAATTTTTATGAAACTAGCAATGACATTCTACTCCAAAGTAAAATCCATTCCACATCAAGTCAACAGTTATTTGCTGTTCTGTAGACTGATTGCAAACATTTCAGTAGTTTCACTGACAAATTCAGAAATTCTTACAGAAGCAGCGCTGGCTTGACTTGAAGATACCACGGACTACCTTCAACAGTTTGTCTGACAGACTTTGTCTTATCAATGTTCACTTTCCATTCAGTTCCCAATAATCGTTTCATTAAACTTAATTATACTTCAATGTGTTTCAAAAACTTTAGTGTAATTTGAGGTTCAAATCTGCTTGGAATTATTATTTAAAAAAAAAAAATTAAGAAGTAGTTCGTATGCCTAGTGCTATTATAATGAATAAATGGCAACTCTATCAGAGGTATAAGTCTTAGTATGATATGCTATTAAGTAGTAAATTAGTGGGAAAGCTGTTAGACACATTCCTTATAGATTCAGAAGGACATTGGCAAAAGTTCTCACCATGGGCCTAACCCTTTCCACTGAAATCAATAGGTAAAAGTTTTTCAGCTTTGATGCAACTGTTCTGCTAACACAAAGCTTGTCAAAAATCTCATACAAATTCTAACTTTAAAGGCAGGCTCTGAAAAAAAAAAAAAAAAAAGAAAGAAAAGAAAAAAAAAAACTTTTTAATATGTCAGCATTAATCACCAACCTACAGAAATTAACTTTTTAGAGAAATGTCACGCCCCTGAGGTAGCAAAAACTAAAATGGATTAACCTATCTTCATTCTTAGACAATTTATTTACTCCCAGGTAAATATAATCCTCTCTTTTCTTGCTTGAAAGCAGGAAACCTGGAAAACTGTTACTTATAATCCCCTGCTGAATGCATGCAACATAGAGGCAGGCCGTACATAGCATTGAACTGTCCCTTAAAGACCTTTGGGAGGAGCACAATGTAGGATTCAATATGTTGTAATTAACTGAGTCTTTCAAATACCCAGATGTACAGATAAACCGCATGAAGATTATTCATCTCTGCCACCACATCTATGAGTGAATTAATATTTTCTATCATTTATTATGCAGACAGTTTGACCTTGATCTTATGAGTGTCCGTGCCGGTCGTACTTGAAGCTCTCCAGACATCAAGATGGGAACATGAAGTTCAGCAGCAGTGTTCATAGTCCTACTAATTGAAATGACCATTTAATCCTAACCGCCTTTTAGGTATAAAGCACACCCTGATTCTACAGGGATGCAAAGAAAAATGCATTCCTCACCTATAAGCTATCAGTAAAGCATCAACATAATAGCATCGCCCCGCTGCTGTCAATGCTCAACTGTTATTCTCAGACTAAAATCTGTAAACCTTTAATCCTATCTTTAAACAGGTTGCCACTTGTCTTTATAATGTTGGCATAAAACCGGGCTCACAACATTATTTTTTTTTGCCATAATTAAAGCATATATATAAATGCCGCCTGGTATTAACCCAACTGACACATAAGAATGTATTAGTCATTAGAAAAAAAAAACAAAACAAAAAACACACATACAGATCTAAGCTGAGAGAGAGGTAAGTGCAAACAACAGGTGGAAAACAGGAATGTTAGAACTGTGGTTTGTACCTGTGAGGTAGAGGCAGCACTTATCTGGGGCTATTTATATGGGAAAAGGAAAGACAGTTGAGAGTGTGGTTACTGCGCCATATTTCTTCACCTGCACACCTCAGGAAGTGCATTTTGCTTTGGCAGTACACAATGTTTAGCCACATGCTTTATTTTCATTAAAAATACAATTAATTAACATCTTGTTTGAAACTACAAATAAAGAAAAAAAAAAAAAAGAGATGAGCAGTTAACCTGAAAAATTCATTTGGAGATGGTAGCCTTGAGATTAGTGGCTCCCCTCCACTCAGGCAATGGGATCTATAATTTTTTTCTGTGTATCTCATGTTTCTCTTCAATTTATGTTAATAACATAAGCTATCAAAGCCTTGGTCTTTTAATGTGACTTACACTGACAGACATTACAGCAGCTCACAAGGCTGCAGTCTCTGGGAAATACAGCAAACAAAGCAGCAGGGCTAGAGAAAGAACATACTTTCAAGAAATCAAATGTCAGTGTTTTATTATGTGTAGGTGGAGAAGAGACAGAATTAACTAGCTATGCTTTACCACCTTTAACTATTGGTTTCCTTACATGCTACAACTCTAAAGGGCAAGAACAAAGTTTTTACTTCACACTAATGACTTCTTAATTCACTGAAAAATACTGTTTTTCCAGATGCATTACATACGTAGCATAATGTTATTCTATAAGAGAAAACTTGAACAACTTGAGAAAACTGATTTTCCCTTTCCTCTGTGTATTTTTAAAAAAAAAGTTTCATTCAACTATGGTATTAGTTTTCATTGTTTCCTTCTCTCATAGTAAAACATTGGCAGGTCTTCATGCTTTTGTGAATGCTAAGAAGCAAGAAAGAACTTTTTTGGTTTAGATGCTGTCAAAATTTTTGTCAATGATGCAAAAGGCTAAGGATTAGGTCTATGCCCTGGCAGCAACAGCCTTTTCAAACAGGCCTTTAAGAACATCAACAGCATGATTCCACATAACACAAAAGTAGGGTCTGCATTTCAGCTAGAGTAATGATCAAGAAATAATTAAGACAATTTAATATGAACTCTGCCCCCACTTCCAAGTAGTATCAAAGACACATCTACCAAGCAATTGATCTGGTCCAATCTGTTCCAATTTCTTCCTCACCGTATGACTTCTCCTTTTAGAATAAATATCTGAGTCTTCATGAGAATTCTCAGTCACAGGCAATCTAATGCTTCAGATGGGAGACTAATTTACACCATCAGTGTTACCACACAGTGTGGTAAACCACACTGGCTTTGTTTATGCAATCTAGCCTTAAGACAAGTAGATCTTTATCTATGAGTAGCTGGATGTGTTCATATACTTGGATTATTATGTCTGGAACTTGAAACCACTTTATGCTGAGATGCTTAGTTCAGGGACAACATAAAAGTATAATGAAACCAGCTCCTGTCTATGCACAATCTAGTCAGTTTTTGTCAGGAGGCGTGTACAACACACAGAGGACTGTCATTTTAAGGCATATATTCATACAAACACCAATACGCAACAATTTATTTACAAGTTATGTTGGCTATTGCAGATTTTGACCCCACCAAAGCTATTTTGTGATGCTTCCATACAGTGATAACCCATTATTCTCAAACTGTTTCCAATTTATCCTAATCAGCCTATACCTTAGTATCAAAATTTTAAGACAGACAAGATGACAACATAAAGCTATGTAAGGTCAGAGTGATCTTTCTCATAGAAATGGAGTGCTTCTACTATCAGCAATACCATCTAGCATTTTAGCAAATCCTAGAAGGGAAATGTAGTCCAGAAAAGAATTCCATTTATTAAAGTCCAGTCACCCTTATTTAACTCTCTTATGCAGCAATAAGAAATACACATGACCAGAGACCTAATTTGAGATAAAGTTGGGTCACAAATTTTTCTGGTCCATTTTCTAAAAATAAAATAAAACAAAATAAAATGCTATTTTAAAAATATTTCAAGTGATGATATTCTAACAAATATTTTAATAATAACAAACAGGAAAAAAAAAAACTTATAAAAAGGCCAGTAGTCTCTATAAGTGTCAATAAAGTTAAGATTTCTTATAATTAGTATTCTTCTCCATAACATGTCTGAGTTAGAAGCTACCCTGTCAAGTTCCCATACTCAGGTGTTAAATTCATTAGAGGTAATGAAGATTCAGGAGCCTGACAAAGGTTCTGTTCACCTCCATGCAAGCACCAAACACCACCTCTGAAAACAAGCACTGCAGTAATGGAAAATGCATTGCCTGGAATGGTCTAACAGACTCATAGGAATCACTGTTTTCTTCAGAGCATGTTTCAGGAGTATCAGGATAGCTAGCAGGATTACAAAGCGTTTCTATAAGCATCTCAAGAATATCCATTTAGTTTTCCTTGTAGTTTCTAGACCAATGCTGCTTTAGTAATAAATAAAAAAAAAAATAGCACAAGAGCAACTCTGGGAATGAACATCATTACATCAGAATAACTAAGCCTCAGTTATGAATTTCAATATTTCGGGGGTTAAATACCCAAGGGTTTGAGATGCCCTTAAATAATTCAGTCCACGTCCTTTCAGTAGATGTCTGATCTATTAAATATTCACTAACACTTTGAAGACTGGAATAGTGTCAGATCTCAAATTAGAAAATTTCCTTTTAATGTCACTCTTGCGTTAATTTCTGCCATATTATTTCAGGTTATTTGCCACATCTCAAACTAGGTAATATTAATAGCAAAAAAAGTAAAATAAAAAAAAAATTAAAAAAAAATTAAAAAAAAAAAGGATTTTTCTTTCTTATGTATGCAGTATGCAGAGGGGAGGTTAGTAACTAATAATTCTGCAACTGACATCTGCAGCCCCATCAACTTCAAAACAGGAAAAGTAACCTGCCCAAGGATGTGTCAATCAGTAAGAGAGACTTTAGGACCTCCCTGACTTCTAACTTCAGCAAAGCAACACAAAAACACAGTTTGAAGCATAATTTAGCTGGCAATATTACTAAACTACACCAGTTTATTAAAAATGTATCCATATATTTGGTCTGAAAATAAAATAAAAGCTTATTGCCTGTGAAAAAAGGAAGAACAAAGGATAAGAGTCAAATTATAACTCTACTATTAGATGAAAAGAGCCTACTGTAGAGCTGCCAAGATTTTGAAAACAGACAACTAAACTGGGAAATCCCTTCCAGTCTTGATACAGCGTTACTACATAAATCCTTATTATGTTATATGGCTACAAAACCATTATGCAAACAGCTGTTGGGAAAGCACTGAAACAAGATCTTTTACACATCAGGAGCTTTGTGCCACAAAACAACTCTTCTGCTTGAAATATGTTGCATTCTCCTGGTGAACAACGGGTCTGCGCTGGCAAAGGATTTCCTGTTCACCTCAGCTGATTCCTGATGTTTTCATTTATGCAATTTAGTTCTTTCAAATTGTGAATTATTTTCAGGTAGATACTAATAAGTGTTTTGATTACATGGGTTTCAGGTCCGGTTTGTACAGATAATGGATGAATTATGGATGGCTACCTACAACTATTGGCTAGAATATTTAGTAGAGTTAAAAGTCAGTAATATTTCCAAAATTGAACAATCCAACAAGACTAGAAAGCAAGATGCCTCATTAGTTACACTTCTTTCTATTAATGAGGGAACACAGTAAGGGACCTGTTTTCCTGGTACACTCTGACCAGCGTGTAAGTAATGATGCGGCAATAAATATTGTTCTTCCCCTGCATCTCAGTGTCCCCTGCGCCTAAGGCAGCAACCCCTCTCTGTAAAATACCCAAATATTATTTGGGTATTTTACACTTTTACTCAAATTAAGAAAAAAAAAAAAAAAGCAGCTTTGCTCTTCCTTTTCTCACCACTTTTTCTGCCTACTGCTAGTAGCAGAAAGAGACATTCTTGCACATTTTCTGTCATGACTTCATTAAGAAATCACACGTACTCAGAATAAAGCCTTTTGAAGTGCAATTCTAGTAGAGTTTTCATGTCAGTAGCTGTTCTCATTCCTTTCACAAAAGCACCTGAAATCATGCCTGCTTCTCCAAATCATGTGGATAGCTGCATGTCCACCTTATTCCCATTTACAGAATATGCATATATCCAGTTATTCAATATATATAATATTATAATATATTATTTATATATATATATATATAATGCATATATCCAGTTATTCAATAGCTTTTCTAGCTTTTGCTGTAATACTAACTGGATGCATAGCTGCACTCTCACATTTGGGCACACAGAGCTGCATGTCTGAAAGTCAAAATTTCAGTAATTGATAAATGGCAATAACATAAGGTACCAAGAGCCATCATCATGGTCAAATGCAAGGTCCTGCACCTGGGCTGGGGCAATCCCAACCATGAATACAGGCTGTGTGATGAGTGGCTAGAGAGCAGGCCTGTGGAGAAGGACTTGGGGGTACTCATGGATGAAAAGCTCAACAGGAGCTGCCGATGTGCACTTGCAGCCCAGAAAGCCAGCTGTATCCCTGGCTGCATCAAAAGAAGCATAGCTAGCACGTTGAGGGAGGTGATTCTTTAGCAGGGAGTGCTGTGCCAGGACAAGAGGTAATGGTTTAAACTAAAAAAGAGTAGACTCAGATTAGACATTAGGTAGAAATTATTTCCTATAAGGGTGGTGAGGCCCTGGAACAGGTTGCCCAGAGAAGCTGTGGATGCCCCATCCCTGGCAGTGTTCATGTCCAGGCTGGATGGGGCTTTGGGCAGCCTAGTCTGATGGGAGGTGTCCCTGCCCATGGCAGAGGGTTGGAACTGAATGATCCTTAAGGGTCCCTTCCAACCCAAACCACTCTATGCTTCTATGATAATTCATCTTCTGCTTAAGATGCTAAATGGCTATTTTCAATACTGCTTTTGATTTAAATGCACAACAGACTGTGTTCTTTTTAAAAGTTCTCAGATGAAGGACATATGACAAAAGTGAGTTAGCTCATGCACAACTATACAGTGCTTGTATTTGGCAGTGAAGATAAAATAAAAACTTTCTGAAGGACTCCCAACCCTGGTTCTCTTTGGAAAAAAACATGTTTATAAGTAAATCCCCCCAGATCAGGAAGAGGTACAATAAGTTCTATAAATAAGCTACCACTGGTATTTTCAAATGCTTCTTTAAGTGGCTTTCCACCTCTGCTGAGTACCACACTGAGTCTGTTTTACTGCTGTTCTAGCAAGAACAGAATGAAATTGATACTGTGACAAGAAATGCACATGTGAGTAATGAAACTTACACAGTCTGCATTCACAGTAGAACAAAAGATAATTTTCCCTTTCACCTCTTTAGCTCAGATACCCTTTGGCATTCATTGAGCATAATGTTTTGATTTCAAGTAATGTTTTTCTTTGCTTGGATGAGTATGACCTTTATGTGGCACCTGCACTAAAGTAAAATTCATTGGCAAACCAAGGCCGGACAGATTTTCCTGGTGAACACTTGAGTTTCCAAAACAATTCACACTAATTCATCGTAAGCAATCCTTTCAGGAACCCAGCTTTAGCTATCTAAATTAAAATCTCCACAACTCAGGTTTCCTAAGTCAGATTTACTCAGTGCTACACAAATATGTCCTCAGGTATCTCACCAGATCAAGCTATGAGTCTGTGTATCACTTTCCTGAAGTTAGGCTCTGAAATTCCAACCAACTTATAAGATTTCCCACACTTGAATAGCCCTTCCTTAACGCATAATTCTTTTTTGAAAACAAGACAATCTTGAAATCACAAATGAGCTTTTGAACATACAATCCCTTCTGATTTGCCTATATAGCATTAAGCACAGCAATGAATTTATGCAAGTCAAATGTTTTGTGCTTAATTCCAAAATTCACTTCTGGATGACTTCTTATTATCTTTATGATATAAGTAGTCAATTCAACTCCATTGCAACTTAAGAATATCTTTGGTCTATGTCACATTATTATGATCCACCCAGGAAGTTGAAAAGAGATGAGATGGAGCCAACTATTTATCATGTGACAGCACCTTGGCACTAAATATTATCAATTATTTGAAACTGAAGCACAAGACTTAAAAAGAAACTACCTAAGGATTTATCCTTGATGCATCACCTACGGAATTTGTACTTGCTTTTCCAGATCATATAGCTACTGTTAAATTTCTGTCACAGAAATGTATTTAGATATTTTAGTTTTGCTGGGACCCGAATAGGGGACTTGGCTTTCCAACATAAGCCACACTGTATGTCCTTATCTTCCTGATACCAATGAGCCCAGGTATAAATATGAAATTTCCTTCATATGATCATTCTCACACATAAACAGAAATTCATACTCCTGAATTTAACTTAAGCAAAAAGAGAGACTGAAACTAGTTGATCATAGCAGAAGCACATTCATTGTGGGTGAACAGGGGAATAAACAAACCAAATATACTCACAAAACTTGGTTCCTAAAAATTGTTCTTAGATAGCAGCAAATACTGTCAATGTAGCAGATACTAAACAATAGGTATCAGGCACACTATACGACCAAGGATGAGGGGGTTATTTCATATTCCTAGGACAATATTTGCCTGTTTATTTACTTCCGCTCAAGTTATGCAGTTACTGTGTGGTAAGAAACCAACAGAAAGTCAGAGAATTAAGCATTGCTGTTTCATCTGTGCTATACATAAGCACCTGTAAACATCTATGTCATATAGGGGATATTCTTGTTTCCTTGGATAGATTTCTGCTGCACAGCTTCCAGAGAATATGCCTTCCCCCAAGTGATATTGTCCAATAACGAAACATTTGACAGATGGGACAAAAAATTGTCCATGATTATATTAACACACAGCAGTAAAACACATGGAAAAATAGTAAACCTTTGGGCTTGCTATAGACAAGAGTTTCATGAAGAATGCTCCTACACCGATCATCAGCCTTGCTTGCCAACCTACCTGTGTCATTGCTTTCTGCAGCCTTACACTGACCACGCCTTCTCTATTTTACCAACCATAAGATAGTTTTGCCATCACTTTCAAGGCTCTTTAGGATGGATCCTTCCTACCCATCAACTCTTATAAAGTATTTAGAGGTCTCTGATCAAGCTACAGTGACAGCTTCCATCAACTAGTAGTTAATTTTCCAGATAATCACCTGTATTCCTTCTGTCATCAAGTTTAGAGTTGACACATGAAAAAAGATAGTTTGTGGTTCTCCTTCATATCTTTCTTTCAAATTCTCCTTTATTGCGATGCCAGTAAAAAGCATATTATGATGTATGAAGATACATATTTAACACATTGATCAGGAATATTAAATTGTCTCCTTGACGATCTGTCTATAAGTGTCTATGTTATTTTAAAGCTATGAATTATTTATTCCTCTCAATAATGCTTTAGAGCCTGGTGGTTCATTCTACCACTTATGACACGATAAATGTGCAGGCATCCCCCCGAGGCAAAGGAAGCACTCGCCAAACCCGCAGACTTCACCCATTTTAATTTAGAGTAATACAACAACATCTCCACAAGATGGCACTCCTCCACGCCCAGATGGAGGAATGTGCAGCATCGGCACTCAGTCTCTTGACTGCTTATTTTCAGGAAGGATTCACTACTCACTGAATTGTATGGAAGTAGTCAGCACGCAGAAAAGACATCCCAGTCTCTTGGAAGTACATAAGAAAATGTATAAAGGGAAGGAAAATGCAGGACAGTGAAAACTGCAGTTTTTCCTTTTAGAAAATATGGAGTACATATTTCATAATATGTGAGCAGTCTATGAAATATGATTGTCTCGCTGCCACTGCAAGACCAATTCAATTACTTCAGATGCTCACTCAGTCCCTGACAAAGACAATTCTCTACCTGACACTCTATTTTTCACCCATGCAGACTGGCCCATAAGGAATGCAAGATTAACATTCAAGTAGGGTGAAAATTATCAAAGCACACAATTATTAAAAGTATCCAGTTAGCAAGGAAACCCCAAAAACAACAAAAAACTGCAGTGTAATTTCAATGTCCTCCTAAGAGTCAAGTAAAGTCTTTGTAAATTGTTGCAAGTGCAGAAGATGCATGGTACCTCTGCAGTAAGAACATAGTACGATGAGATTTCAGGGTGTTACTGAAGATAAGCCAGTAGCACACTGAGATTAAGACAGTATCTTCTCAGAGGCTCTGGCAGGACAACAGTCTTGAAGGATGCATGCAGAGGCTGCGACAGAATCCTAGAGCAGGAGAGAGATCCTATGAACTGTAACATCTCAGGCTGAACAAGATAATCTACACAGCTAGAACTATGCTCCTTTATCTAATTCTACCTTCACTACTCCCAGCGCCCAAAGAAGGGCAAGGAAGCTGGTGAAGTGTCTAGAGAACAAGCCTCACATGGAGCAGGTGAGTGAACTGTGGCTACTTAACCTTGACAAAGGGAGGCTCAGGGGAGACCTTGTCACTCCTTACGATTACTTCAAAGGAAGTTGTAGAAGAGTGGGAGTTGGTCTTTTCTTCCAGGAAGCAAGCGATATAGCAAGAAGAAATGGCCTCAAGTTGCACCAGTGGAGTTTTAGGTTGGATGGTAAGAAATTTCTCCACTGAAAGAGTTGTGAGACATTGTAACAGGCTGCCCAGGGATGGAGTTGAGTCACTACCTCTGGAGGTATTCAAGACATGTAGATGTGGTGCTTGGGGACATGGCCCAGTGGTAGATTTAGCAGGGCTAGGTTAACAGTTGGGCTTGCCAATCTTGGAGATGTTTTACAACCTAAACAATTCCATGATTCTATGTTCAAATAAAACAGATTTGTACCAAAGCTGTAACTTACTTGGTCACTGTCCTGTTCGGTAGTGCACAGAGTCACAGAATCAGCAGTACAGTGGTGAATTAAACTTTGTGTCAGGAAAGACTCAGACCTCCCAGTAAGTACTAAAACTGACTAACATGATCTACCTCTTTCCCAAAGATCAAGTGAAGGGAGAATCAATTAAAACAAACAGCCATGGCAGTTTCTGCTTTATTGTTAGTTTTATCTGAAACACTGCAGGCTGTATCTAATTCAAAGACACCTGCTGACCTCAGTGGGCTCTGGATCAAGCCTGAGTTGAGGAATACTTCTCAGTTCTCTTTAACAAGACACTCAGTTGATTAACAGCCCTCCTGCCTGCTACTCTAATGGGAATGCTTTCATTTTTATGCTTCTCAGGGCAGCAGATATGCTTGCACAATCAGCAGCAAGAAAACTTTAAAGAAAAACTGTGTAACTGCAGCATCCCCTAGTGTATTTACACTGCTTACCTGTTACAGAAGATCCTAAGATCACTGGGGGCAGATCCTCATTTCAGGATGAAGCTATCGTCATAGTGATTGAAATGCTGATTCTAACAGAGTAGGTTAGCTGATCTTTTTACAGCACACCTTTCTCTGCATATCAAAAATGCTGATATTAAAAAAAAAAAAAAACATTAGAGACAACAGCATGAAAAAGCGAAAACTCTGAAGACCTTCTGAACTGAACAGTCGAGGGAAGCTTAACAGAGACCACAGATTTTCCATAAACTGCAAGATAATAATGTGAGCTCACTGTTCAGAAGATATTTGATGGATTAAAAAAAAAAAAAAAAAAAAAAAAAAAAAAAAAAAAGCAGAAAGGATATCAAGGGGCAAGCAGTTAGAAGAAGTAGAAGCTTGTAGAGAGGGCAAACCAAGTCTGAATACAGCAGCACTATATTCCCACCAGAAAGGCTACAATTAGTGTGTAAGGGAGTGAAAGGAACAGTCTGAAGTAGCTTTTAGTAATAACAAAGCAAGTAGCCTGAAATTGTTTACTCTAGTTTAGCTCTTAACTCATGCTTCAGAGAAAACTACATGCGTAACATGTTGTTTCAAATGCACCAAAAAATGAAGACATGAAAGCTGATACAAAAGGTTGGACACGTGAGAAACACTTTGTAGCCAGTACCTTCGGCTCAGGCTAGGATCTCGGTGAAGTAGTAATTTACTTGCGATTGCAAAGACCAGCACCCCACAAACAAGAGAGCACGCCTACTAGTTCCAAAACACAGTTTATGTACTTTTTGATGACAGGACCCTCTCCTGTTTCCCCACTGAGTGGGTAATCCAGGTTCACAACCTGTCTGATGCTTCACAGACAACGCATGGCCTTCAGTTGCTGGCCTGTTAAATTTCAAATTTCTTTTGACATTTTTACTGTTTAAAGTGGTAATGTTTTTTCACTTACCTGACTTGACTTAACACCGTGATTTTCACCTAATTGCTCGGAAGAGTCTGGTTGTCTGCATTTTACAATGTTGCCTGCTAAGCTTTCTTATCACTGTAAGCATATCTCAATACTACATTCCTTTCCTCCAAACAATGTAACTCTGCAAAAACATTTCTATTCCCACAAACACATAGTAGGTCTTGCTTTCTGAAGAATGAACGTAAGAGTGAAGTACAGAAATACTCAGAGCACTTTGTTTTTCATTTCTTTTAGGTGTAGACTCAACTAGGTTTTCTGTTTGACTATCTTGCTAATGCAAACATTACTGCTCAGAATACTGTTATATTTCAAATAATAGAAAGGGTGATTTCCACTGGCACAACACTGTGATTCAAAGCATGTATAAAAATAAAAACTAAATGGGCTGATATTACTTATTTCCTTTGAAATTATGCTGCTTGTCGTACAGAGAACTTTTCATTTCCAAACTGCTCGCTTTCTTTCTGCTTCATCTCATGGAAGTCATTGCCATTAATAGCAAAAGAAACAGACATTATTCCATAAATTATCCAGTGATGAGTAAATAGTCTGTTGCTCCAGGAGAGATGGGACAATAATACCCATATTTTAACCAGCATGCACAGGAAAACCTTTCTTGCATAGAAAAACTGCTGTCTGGGCTGTTTCAGCATGTACTCATGAATCATCCAGTTAGCAACTTGGAATTCAGATCCTCCTCCAAGAAGATCAAGTCCCTGTCACTGGAACAAACAGATTTCACTTAACTGACAACACTCTTGGAATACAACACGAATTCACACTAAGAATGGAATCAGAAACAAAAAGGAACAACGGTTGCTCAGTCTAGCGTGATATGTATGATCAACAAGTGCTTTGCAGCATCAATACAACCACTTACTTTATGGAGGCTTTAGGGATACAGCTAAAATCCATCCAAAAATATCAGTGGCTCTGAATTTGTAAGTAAATCTAATTTTGGTTACACTGAAGAATATGCCATTTCTTCAGTAGTAACAAGGTGATGGAAAATAAAACGTATTCTGTATTTGGCCAAGCAAGGACTACTACTAGCAGAAATACAGGCATATACTTTATCATCTCATTCCTACAGCACAGTGATATGTCAAAGAGACATGTTCCAGCTCAACAAGAAGTTTTACATTTAATCCAGGAATTAATTTGTTTTATTTTTTAATCATTATAGGAAATAAAATTGAATGACCTTAATGATACTTCCTGAGTTTATAGACTTTGACTATGAGCCTATTTATGCCTGTGAAAGGTAATAAAAAAATCGCTATCAGATTCAAACTGTTTAGTAAGGGCATACTCTGTTAATACTCAGGGGAGACCTTTTCTTCTTCCACTTTAGTGGGAACTAAAGTGACCCCTCAAAGCTGACAGTTGTTTATATACTTCTTGAAATCTTTTTTCAGTAGTTGTAAATAGCTGCAAGAGAAGAAAGATAAAAGAATTTGGCCCATATTGTTGCATTCTATTAAAAAAAGATGTGTTGACATTTCTTTCCCCTTATCAACATAAATTAGAGGATATTATCTCTCCCCTGCACTTGACATTCAAATGAGTGATTGGGAAGGGAATGAATGGTAAAGGGAAGTGTAATTACACAGGTATGACAACACATACCTGTGTAATAAGTGGGGTAAGACTGGTAAATCTTGACTAAATACTCCAGGAGGAGCAACCAAATTTTCTGGTTCCTGGTATCTGAAAAACTAACCCATACAGTTTAGTAATCCGAATGGAGCATTTGATGACAGACTCCTACAACCCACTTTAGGCTTTTTGTTTGTTTCCTTGGGAGTTATGAGAAATAAACTGATCTACCTATTGAATAATATCCACCCCTAGCTGCTTTGAATGCTGTATATACATGTATTAAATGGACTTTTACATTAGAATTTTAACCTGTTTCCTTCTCCCCACCCCCATTCAACTCTATGATTTTTTTGTTGTTTTTTTTTTTTTAATTTATCTCTAGAGTCCTAAAAATAACTAGAATTGATTGATGACACTGAATAATGTTTCTCAAGTTTTAAACACATTCAGTTTGAAATCTAGCATGACCTAGTGTAAAATTAAACATTCGACTTCAAATCAGAAATCTACTACGTATGTCTGCTGCTTATGCTTTGGTTTTGCAGTGTGACACTGCATAGAAATTTTAGAATGCATCTGACCAGAAAAACCCTTACCAAATGTACAAAGAGGAATTTGTGGCAATTTATCAGCTTGTCGCCAAGACTAGGCAGGGTGCTCACGGAAACCACAAAGTAACACTGATGGAACATCAGCATGTGACTGCTGACGCCTCTAATTTGCTCCTTGGGAACCAAGTTATTCTACAAGCTGGATGTCAGCAAAAAGCCAAATCAGTGCTTCCATCACTTTCAACCCTGTGTCTTGCATAATGCAGCTCAGGAGCATTTGAGCTCTCCTTTTGTGAGCTTTAGTGACTTTTCTGCTGGTCACGATGCTAACTGGAGAGTAAAGGCAAAAGTAAAAATGTTTAATACCCATCCTGTCTGGTGGTATAAATAATCTATTTCCCATTAAGAAAATATTTCTACTTTTTTTTTTTTTCCCTTTAAACAGAACAAAAATCAATGTTTGCCATTTTCTAACACTTTCCACTATACCAAAAAAATCAGTGCTAAGATCCAAAACCACCCGGAAAACATACTGTTAAACACAGTTCTGACCTAACTCTAGAATACTCACCCTGACTCAAGCCCATTACACAGTAGCCACATTTCACTTCACAAAATTAGTTTCCTTCTCTTTCTGCAAAGAGAGGCAAAAAGAATGAAACACTGTGTAAAGTACAAGTTACCTCATGGGAACAAACACTGAACAAAGCAAAGGCTGCTGTGTACTCCACTGAACTGTAACACTCCAAAGAGTTTGTCATTACTAAACAGAAAAGAAAAAAAAATCAGACACACAAAAATCATACATTTACCAGAAAATATTCTCCTGAGACTGAATAGTATGGTTTCCTTGCATATCCCTCACTTGAGTAGGCACTGATCTGAGAAAAGATAAACCTGCATCCTGCCATGTGCAGTCTGAACCTTGGGAAGGTTCAGGTAAAGCCCAGACTAAAAACATCTCTCCAAGTGTCTTGGTGCCAGTTAGATAAACACAAAACATTAAAACAATTCTAGAAAAAGGCACTAAAATATTAACAATACTAATAATTCCTTTGATGGATAATTTACCTCAGCCTAACTATAGCCCTCATATCCTATTTGCTGAACCATCTGCTGGACAGGTTTCCCAATACCTATTTGCTTACAGCAACAGAAGATTTTATTCTTTTTTTTTTTTTTTAGGAGCAACTTGAGTTACAGGGGCCAAACAGAACCACTGACAGCCTTCCCTTTTTCCTATTCCCCTTCAGCTGCAAATGCTTTCAATTTACCCAAGACAGAACTCTAAAGCACACTGCACATGCATCTTTAGATACAACCACTGTCTTTTTAATTTCTTTTGTGTAGCACTTTGCTCATTTAAAAATACACATATTCTGATGTGTTATTTAATAGGTTGAACAACATAGGGTAAAGACACTGGCTTCATCAATCTTGCTCATAACTGCATGCTGCTTAGCTGAACTAGAACTTTACTCTTAACTGCTGCTTTAAGGAAAAAAAAAAAAAAGAGAAAGAAAGAAAAAAAGGAACAAGAAATTTGCTGGGTTTTGATAGACTAACTATCAATGCTGGCCATAAAACTGAAAAATCACACCATCCAAGCCACCCTATATTCTGTGAACTCCAGTGTCTGCATGTGTATCCGCCAATGGGCGGTAAGTTATTGCTCAGCTGTTAGATTGCCTATTGCTCTCCTCAGATTTTGCACTTGCACATGACTTACATTTTCAATAGGACACTAATACCAAGCTGACAGCTATGTAATATTCTAAGGACTTTTCCAAGGACATTCTAGATTTTCAAAATCAATGGAAAGCACTATAAAATAAGTCAATGCATGCTTATCGTTCAGAATAAGAATAATAAGGAGACTTAAAAAATTATCCTGCTCATTCTAATACAGTAGCATAAAGAGGCTGCATGACAATAACACTCAAACTCTGAAATAAAAGAAAGCAATATAAAACACCGTAAACATCGAGATTGCAGAAAGAAAATGGGAATTGCACAAAAGGAAAACAACATTTTGGTCACAGTCCATTAAAGTGAATAAATAAGGAAATGTTCCAGTGGTATGCTTATATACTTAAAATGACATGAATTCAAGATGACAAATGGCCCAAATGTTCATCTCCTATAGCTGGAGGATAATAAAGACAGGAAAACAAAACAAAGCAAAGCAAGGAAAGGATAATATTCATTTCAAATATCTGAGATGTCAGGCTTCCAACTCCCCCCTCCATAAGCATGCCAAGTCATTTCATTAGCATACTTGACAGTCATTATATTTATTTACAAAATAGTTCATAATTGGGTAATCTATGCACCTCTGTGCTATGCATATTTCTTCAAGCACAAGTGTGGGCTCTCGGAGCTGTTCCCATCTCTCAGATCATGACTTCATAGGTGGCCAACATCCCATTCTTCCCTTTCAGACTGACCCACACATGGCAAGAGCTGCCACACATTCCAACAGGTCTGTCCTGGTTTCAGTTAGGACAGAGTTAATTTTCCTCCTACTAGCTGGTAGGGTGCTATGTTTTGGATTAGGATGAGAGCTCGGAGGGGACAGACCCAGGACAGCAGACCTAAACTGGCCAAAGGGGTATTCCATCCCACCTGACATCATGCTAAACAATATATAGGGGTGGCTAGCCGGGGAGGGGGCCTCAGTCAGTGGGTGGTAAGCAATTGCATCGTGCATCACTTGTTTCGTACACATTATTAGTAGTAGTACTATTATCATTATTATTATTTTCCTGTCTTAATAAACTGTCTTTGTCTCAGCTCACAGGCTTCACTTTCCCCTTTTCTCTCCCCCATCCCAGAGAGGGAGAGGGGAGGGTGAGTGAACGGCTGTGTGGTGTTTAGCTGCCAGCCAGGTTAAACCACAACAAGGTCCCTCAATCCAGACAATCAGCGACCACAACAAGCACACTGAGCAATCTTCTTGGTCTGCAATGTAGACAAGACACTATTACCTCCATATGATGTGGGAATTTTGGTGTTCAGCCAGCCAGTTTATCATGCACTTATAAAGGAGGTTTTAAGTATTGGGAATGGGGAGGGTATTGTGTTTACTAAACCTTTGAGATGAGTTATCAGCTACTGCTCTTCTGATCTCCACATCTGATCTTCAGAGGTCTCAGAGAAATGACCACCCTGAACCAAGAGCCAATGACAAAAAATCCTGGAGTATAATTTGAGTGCAAGTGTTCAGCCAAGATCTGACTCTACAATGGCACCCAACAGCATGGTGGTTCTGTCCAAATAGTGGAGATGCAAACAAGCAACAAGAAAGATTATCAAGAAAAATGTCCTATCAAACCTACTTAAATACAAAACAACAGAAATGAAAATAAGAGTCTAATATTAATTCCATAAAACAGAAAGGCACATGCTCCTTTAAAAATAAAAACTGGGAAAGTACCAGCATTTTTTTTCAATGTAATCAGTAACTGTGTTACTATGGAAAACCTACAATGACGTATAGCTGGCTAGGTATCAGCTGGACAAGTAGATAAAGGGAATCCTTCTGATCTTGCTAAACAATGAGGATATGGAGTTTTGATGCAGTGGTATTACTCGCAATGTCAGAATTGTTCGTTGTAATTCAGGATTGCACGACGCCAGCTTCAGAAGCAGTATTAACCCCGTGACATCATGACACTATCATTCCCCTGGGATTTCAGTCACCACTGAGCATGTTTTTATTAGCTTTGAGAAAGCATGTGATGCTTCCTAATATAAACAACTTTTGAGGAGGCTCATTAACCACAAGCATCTCAGTGATTTTAACAGAAGTCTCTACCATCACCAACAAGAGCTGGTGATGGCAGTAGTTGTTGCTGAGTATCATGAGAGATAAGTGTGTTCTCCCCTCAGTCACACAGAAG
Source organism: Netta rufina (assembly GCF_964035555.1). Classification (NCBI taxonomy): domain Eukaryota; kingdom Metazoa; phylum Chordata; class Aves; order Anseriformes; family Anatidae; genus Netta; species Netta rufina. Next base: position 8,173,762 of record NC_140128.1, on the reverse strand, counting down.
GTAGTACGGACACATCATGAACAAATTGCACAAAGGAGGTGAAATCTCCTCGTCTCTCTGAACTATCTCAGGTGCACTGATCATACATCAATCTTTGCTATGGAATGCAACGAGCATTGGAGTTGGCTAAAAAATGTTGAGAAATGCTAATGATCCTGCGAGGACAGAGCATTAACACGGTACACTGACTTAAGAAAATGGTACCAACAATCAAAATGTGAGTACAAAAATTATCTGAGAGTGAAATGAAGCTGTTCTGAAGAAAGAAAGAGTGTTAAACAGCTTACTGCAGTTCAGGAGGACATGAATTTATTTAAATGGAGAAATAATTTATTTTCCGACAGTAACTTGTGTTTAAGGATCAGGGTAAATTCACATCACTGACACAAGAAACAAAACATTTGAGACATGATGGTGACAAAGACATCTTAGAAGATGACAAGGAACGATTACATCAGAAGTATTATTGGGAAAAAATAAAATTTTGTCAGCAGTCAACCAGACAACTTACATGCTGGGATAACCTCCAAGACAGAAGAATAGCCTTGAGGAAATCATTACAGATAAAATTATAGCAGGTCATTACTGTACAACTAATATACAACACACCCAGGGAAAAAAAAAATAAAAAGAAAATTTGAAGTTGGCGATGAAGAGAGAATATTAAAACGTAAGTAAAACCAGCCAGTGGTATTAGCTTTCTTCTCAAGCCATTTGGGGCTTTCTTATTTTTTCCTATGTTATTTTTAAATACAACTGTCTAATACAGTATGTATTGGTTTTACATTAGTTTTTGAAAGTTAAAAACCACTACATTTAGGCTGTGACTATTTGCAGTACTTGCTGGTACCTGCTCACAGGCCTATGAGCCTGCTGCAGCCAAATACACCATTTTCTCTCCAAATACATAATGACGCATGAAATCCAGGGGCAAGCGGTGTGTTGTTAGGCCACCAATTTGTCACGAGGCTGTAAAATTGCTGGACAATGTAATTGTCTCCCACACTTCAAGACACATACACAAAAATTACTCCTTAATGTAAAACCAGAAAGGATATAAATAAACTTGATTTCAGTAAGGGTTTCATGGGATAACCGCCTCATTTCTATAAGGATTAAGGAACCATGGTGATTCCCACAGCTACAGTTGACAGAAAAGTTGAATAGGAACATCATTGTGCAGCAAGCAATGGAGAAAAGGGCTGTAGAACTGAAGGACGGACTTTGTGTAGAACCCAATCCCTCTAACAGACGAGGACTAAACAAAATCTAAGCTCACAGATACTTTTCATTTCAGGTGATGCGTACACACATCTGCACTGACCACTTCATTACCAAGGATTTATGTTTGATAGGAAGTCATGCAACATACAGAGTTAAAAATATGAGTCAGTTTCTGACATTCCTCATCACAAACATTTCAGGACTTGCTGTTTCACAAGTGTAACTGAGGAAGAGGGGCAAAACTCATCTGTTAGCAACAACAAGATAAGCAAGCAAATGTATTCTTGCAGCAAAGTCTGACTAAAGCAACAGGCCATACTAAAACATGTCTCATATGAATTATACCAATGCAACAGCACCAATAAAACCTTGCACAGCTGCTCCCAGGGATATAAGTCCACTCTGAGACTTGCTAGATGTTATTTCTACTTGGCTACTGAACTACTTCAGAATTTCAGAAAGTCATTTAAAATCTCTAAGTGCCATTTTGCCAGCTATAATAAAATGGTGGTAATGACTAGGACCTCCTTAATAAGGTAATAAACTGATGAGTGTAAGATCAGGGACTGGCCCTGGAAAAAACATGCTATTTAAACTACAGTCTGTATCAGCTACCCTCAGCAGCAGAGACACTTTCGTGCCAGTATAACTATGCCAATAAAACAAAACTTTTCCTTACATAAAAATATCAGAGGAGAAAAATTTCTCCTTTTCCAGACAGTATCACAGAGCAAGAGTTTCCAAGATACTGCTGATAATCACTGGAGCAGTTTGTGCTGAATACCTTTTCAAAAACTAGGATTTAACTGCAGTCCTTGTCAATGATCCAAATCTGGTGGCAGCTGTACAGCCAACACTCCTAGATGTGAATGCTGATCTGTCCGTTTCTTCCCCTGAACTTTGGTGTTCAATTCAGGGAGCCTTACAGTTTGCTCTCTCTGGCAGACAGCATAAAAGAAATGCAGAATAACCATGAATCACGCCCTGCTCTTTAATGGGAAACAAACTTACCAGGCTTCCTCGAACGATGTATGACCTCTAAACCCACACTTGCATTCAGAAATAATGCCCCCTGATGGGCACATATTCATTATTTATTTGCTTCCTCAGGCACAAGAGAGCATTGGGAAGCAGTAGCAGATAAATAGACAAATGCTCGAGCACGAACCAATGTGAAAACAGCAGTTTCTCCGTTCGTATTCAGTGTGCCTGTCAGATTAACAACCTGCAATGTCCAGCAATCCAAACATGGAGAGGACATTTTTCTTAGTAAAGGTCAAAGCCTAAATTCCTTGAACACCCTAACCTGTTACCAGTGAGTAAGCACTAACTGCACTTAGGTCTGTGCAAGTATTAGCTGCTCTCCAAAGAGCCTGAAAAGAGGCTGAATGAGATTGCTTTTACTAACATTCAGAATTAATGTCCCTGTTTTTTGAATCAGAAAAAAAAACACAGTATTTTTACAGATGGGTAAGAAAACTGAAAATCAGCACCATACAAGACTAATGTCAGAAATGCTACCTTACTTGGGCTTTCTCATGAGACACAAACCTGACAGAGAGATGTTGCATGGATTGCAAAGCATAGCAGACACCCACGTTTCAAAGCACGTTCTCGTCAGCCCTGAAACAAAGAACACAGTATACCAACAGGGTGATGATGCATTTGTTGCTACAACATCTGTGAAGTTGCTCAAACAAGAGGAGTAGATTGGAAGCAAAAGCCCAAATCCTGCTCAACGCAAAAAGAAAAATCTCACTGAGTAGACAGAACATGCCAGGACGTTCATTTATAAAGGGTAGCAAGAAATCAGCCTACAAAGGGCAAAAGATTCCCAGAGAGGAAACCCAAAGTCAAATGCCATTAAAGCAGATGATTCTCAACGTGACATATCCAGTATCAAAGCACTGAGAGGATTTTAGGTTTTTGTCAGCCTGACAGAATAGAAATATGTTACCCTAAAAATAAAGTGTAATATGAATCCAAACACTCAATATTTGTGGGTCAGAATTCAAATCCAGATTTTGAAAATAATCAATAATTTTTATAATACTGCCAAATTAAAATAAAACTAGCACACTCCCAGGCTGGAAAGTGATTTAAGCCAGTATGTAAAGGGGGCCTAGAACAAAGCTGGGGAGGGACTCTCTGTCAGGGAGTGCAGTGACAGTACATGGGATACTGGTTTAAATTAAAAAGGGTAGCCTTGGATTAGACATTATGAAGAAATTCTTCCCTCAGAGGGCAGTGAGGCCCTGGAACAGGTTTCCCAGAGAAGCTGTGGATGCCCCATCCCTGGAGGTGTTCAAGGCCAGGCTGGATGGGGCCCTAGGCACCCTGGTCTGGCGGGAGGTGTCCCAGCCCGTGGCACGGGGCTGGAACTGGGTGATCCTTAACATAACATCTCTTCCAACACCCAAACTATCCATTCTATGATTTTATGTATGCTTTTATATCCAGTCTGACAAAACAGTGACTATTACATCCACATTATGCATAGTATATGTATTACATCCGTATCTTACAAAATAACAGGGTAACATTAAAAATACCCCAAAGAACTTTTAAAGACCTTCTGAAGTTATTTTAAACCAGTAGCTTTATGGTGATGCCTGCACTTTCAGCAGGTTTAAGATTTGGTGTGAAAGAAAGTTCTGCTGCTGACAATCATTAGTTCAATACTCTTAGATAGAACGCAGCACTTGCCATCACATTTTTCACGCGACGTGAAGGAGAAACTCATTATGTGCACTACTTACTTGCAGTTTTGTTAAGATTTACTGGATGTCTTTATGCTTACGAGTTTGTGTGGGCAAAAGGATATATCAACACTTTAATTTGTAACAAAATATATCTATTGAGGCATTGTGCAAATAAAACTGTAGCTCCTTGTAAAAGCCAAAGCCAAGACAGTTGAACAAATGGCAACACAAAAAAAAAAAAAAAAAGAAACAGTTGGACAACATGAAATTAATGGCATCAAAATAAAACCTCTAAGGTCTTTTTTTTTCATCCTTTCATAAACTAATGCTGCTCGATTCACAGCTGACACAAACAGGCTATTATTTACTCCTGTACTGTAACGATCAGTCCCAAAAGAATGAAGTCCCCCAAGTTAGGGATCCCCGTAGCATCAGGGAACGTACAAAGCACAGCAAGAGTGGCAGCTTGCTGACCACAAAAAAAGCTGAGTCTGACCGCAAACCAAGTAATACTTTCTCCAAACACATCTTAGGATTTACTCAAAATTTATCATGTTATTTATTTATTTATTTATTTTTAAATCAAGAGCATAGTAATTCACTGCAACCCTGTCTTCCAACTCAGACAGCCCTCCTTTCTGCATTGAGCCTTCCTAACCCTAACGCAGCTTCAAAGGTTCTGAGCTGCACCTCATAGGATTCTGCCCCTTCACACTGCTTTTACTGCTACACTCCTCCACAGTAAAGGCCTATTTTCCATCTGTGCTAAACTGCCCTCCCTACCAAGACCGTCAGCAATTTTCTTCCTCCTTTCCTGCTACAATCACTCACCTTATCTCTGACTTCACATATTTGAAACTTACATGAGCATATTTCACAGAAAAACTCAGAGCAGGCAATGCCTTATCCCTACCAAGTGTTCTAGCACGTTTGCTAGGTGCTAGACACACAGAGGTGCTTGCTTCGAAAACTTTAAGAAAATAAACAGGAACTCTGGCTGCACAGGGATATATAACCACAAGTAGGCACTTCTTCATATCAAATAGGCCAAATATCATATTCAAATTTTATTTTCAATTAATATCCAAATTTAAAAGACATGTCACGTGATACAAAAGGTTCTTCACAAGTGGAATCTATCTGTTTCACTTAAATAATAATAAAAAAACAAATAAAACGAGCTTTAAAACTTAAAAGAAGAAATCAAGTCTCTCACCGTTATCAACATTTTCTAGTTTCTAGGCCAATTTACATGGATACCACATAGTTAAAATAAATTGATAGCATTTTTGTATGGGCACGGTTCAAGCTCTTTAAAAAATGTTATTGACATAAGTTACCAAAAACTTAAACCCCAGGAAGAAAAAAATAGCAAAAGATTTAGTTTCTGTGCTTTCTCAGGCAGTTCTGTCTCTCTCCCCCTCCCCCCCACAAAAAAAATTTTTACTTGACTGTCTTTCAAATTGACCTGAGATACCTAGCATTTGTACTGAACGCAGTGCTAATACCATCGCTCCCCTTCATCTGTCCCGGTGTTCTGCAGGTCAGTAACAAACCTGCCACTGCTCTGGAAAATCAGGGCTATTTTTGTGTGCTGATAGATGTCAATATTACTTTATCCAATTTCACATGTGGGTGAACTTAGGCACATGCTAATTGCTGAATCTTAGCACGCAGATCAAAACTGGTTTCAGAGTATGACTTCTATTCCTCTCCAATTCCAGATCCATTAACATTACTATGACAGCATACATTCCTTCGCAGCACAGGCTTTGACAGTTTTCAGATGCATTTATGTATGAAAACAGCATATGGAGTCAACCCGTGCTAGCAGAGTAACAAATTTAAATTCTAGCTCAAAAACCATGACACTATTTTTACTTAATATAGCTGATGATCCTACCTTTCATCTTCCATATCTAGAATCATTTTACTCTAACTCAGAACTTCTCCCTCATTAGGGTGCGTTTCCAGTTACGCAGATGAAAACTAATGCGATCAAAGCCAGTCTAAACCCATGGGTGGCAGACTCGTTACAAGCTAACACACAGGTCAGACTCTGAACTCCAACTCAAACCCCACACAATCAGCCTCACTGATTGACACTAACACTGAAAAAGTGAATGCACACACCTCAGTGCTCTTCTTATATTTACTTAATACAAATTGATGTCATAACCTGTACCTCAAATATCTCCTCTCATGAATTATTCCCTTTCATTAATTCCACACATTTCATCCTAAGCAGCACAAGGCAGCAGAGGAAGCCTTATCACCCTCCTTGAATGATAGCACTTCACAGTCTCTCTGTCATCATTAAGCCAATGTATGACTTAAGCAATATATATGGAATTTATAACAGCTTTCTATTAACGGTCAGATACATGGCTTACATCCCACCACTGTCACATTAGGATTAAAGCTTTATATTCCAGTGCTTTGGAATCCTGGCTATCCCCAGAAGTGCAAAATTCTCCCTCATCTCCACAGGCTTTTGCTTATTTCTAGACAACCATTCCACCGACTCTTCAACACTGTGGCAATAAGTTAGATGAAAAGGCATCCTAATTTATAATCTCACATTTTAAAGGGATGCTTACAATTACAAAAAAAAAAAAAAAATGTATTTCTACCTTCGGATATCTTTTACAAAATCTCTTTATCAGCGATGCCAGAGGCTACGACAAGTAACAGACTAAAAGAGAACCCCACCAGCACCCTGTTACTTTGGCTCTTTCGAGCTGCTTCTAACATTTATGCCCAGTTGACTTCAGTACTTCCTTATGCCAAGAAATTTTTCTAGTTCGAAAATACAGCAGAGGGGGAAAAAAATGCTAGGCCTCAAAAAAGTTGTGTATTATTAACTATTTGAGCTTAAATTGTCTATACACTTCAAGCCATTTGCTTTGCCCTTTTAGATAAATTGAGCTTTTTAGGGGGGTGTGGCTACTGTTTCTGACATTGCTAAAGAATGTTTCTGAGGAGACCAGGGCCAAAAGCTGTTGGAATAAATTTTAACCACCTGTATCTACTCCCAGATATTTATGCTGAATCAAGACTGGTTTCTGCTGCTCTACTCTCTACCCTAGCTCAGCTCTGAAGTCTGTTTGTTTAGTAAAAGCTGTCAGCTGTTACTGTAACATCCATCAGCTGTGCCTTGCTGCAGGTAAATGGTATGGTGTTACTCAGTGCTCTGTTACTAACACCAGCTTGTACTGCTCCTTATGATGTTTCTAGGTTCCTGCTATGCCTGGCTGTACTTGCTCTGAGTACAGTTGAACTTTCTTATTCTTATCACCCACTCAAAGTCTGTTGTAAAGTCAATTAGTAATTACTTGGTTATAAATGACAGGGGAGGGAAACACAAGTGTAGAGCTGGGAACTGGGTGGCCTTACTTTGTTCACGTTGGGCTGTGAGACAGGAGTTTTTGGGTGGGCAGAAATACAGTGAATTCTCTCTCTGATCTTTTCTTTCATTGTATGGCAACTCTGCAAAACACACATACTGTGTAAAACACACGTACTGTGTAACACAGCGGCAGCAGGTGGAACAACTGAGTCCCTTAAATCCACCCGCTACAGCTCACCTATCGAAAGGCTATTCTGCCTTCGAAGAGGTTTGGGAAGAACAGTCCCTTTCTGTAAAAGAATGTCGGTTGTGAATCCAGTCTGGAAAGAAAACTACCGGGCAGGAGTTGAAGAAAGTTTCTATCCGATATTTTTTTTGTTTGTAAACGCTCAAATTCTAAATATAAACAGGGAAAAAAAAAAAAAAAAAAAAAAAAAAAAAAAGAAAGAAAAAAAAAAAACACTTTTTACCAGTGTAAGTGGTTATTTAAAGCCTTCTTTTAGGCATTGCTAACATCACCACGTTGGAACCCCTCACCTTCTCCACACGAAGAGGCACCGTCCTGACCGCCTCACGCCCCAACGGCCGCGCCTCGCGCCCAGCCCGGCAGCGCGCGCCGAAGGCGGGAACGTGCCGGCCGCCCGCTCCCTCCCCGCTCCGCCGGGGGGCGCCGCCGGCCGGAAGCGCCGCTCGGAGCTGAGGCGGTGCCGGATGGAAGCGGCCGAGCGGCGCTGAGGCAACGGCGGGCCCGGTGTGGAGGCGCTGGCAGGTAGCGGCGGGTGGCGAGGGGTTTAACGGGCGCGGGGGGTGTGTGGGGTGGCTCCCTGACAGAGAGGGAAGCGCAGGCACGCTGAGGCGGCGCCGCGGTGGGAGCTCGTAAATGTTGCGCTGACCGTGCCTGCTCGCGGGGCCACAGCCTGGTGCGCTGGGAAGCGGGCACCGAGGAAAAAAAACGTAAAACTTGACCCGCGTCCACTCCTCGTCCTCTGCCCGGAGCATCCGGTGCGCGTCTGAGGAGCTGTGCAAGGCCGAGACTTCAAGGAGAGGTCTTTGTTAGCTGACTTAGGGTACAGAAACCACGGCAAAGAGGAGTTCAGGTCAGCTAGCAATTCAGGACCGGGCTGGTTGTAGTCCTTAAAAACAGTCCTTAAAAAAGGGGGTTCGGTTTTGACCTGAGAAATCAATGTTAAATAAGCCTTAGCTATTAACTTGTTGACTTAAGTCTTTCTGTACAGATAAAGTGGAAAAAAGAAAAACAAAACTAACCTTATTTTCTTTTCAGAATGATACTTGCTTTGCTTCTCAGACTCCGGCGTTTTCACGTTGTCCCTCCACGTTCAGGACTCTTAGTGCCTCCGCTGTGCCTGCTGTAGATCTGAAAGCACGAGCATTCATAACAGTAGGCTGGGACACCTGGTTTAAAAATAATTGTTATACTCTGCTCCATCTTGCACAAGATACAAACTTATTCCTTAAAACAAGCTGACTGGTCTAATATAGCCAACTGTGTCGTTTATATTTGGAACAGGTGAAGCACTCAACAGTAGCACGTCCTGTGCAAAACGTTTAATTGCTGTGCATACGTGGAAGTGTGTTGTGTAACTGCTTCAAATCACCTAGTTTAAAAAACAAACAAACAAACAAACAAAAAAACCTAAAGTGTTACAGTCAAGGGAATTTCTGCTGCAAAAATGCCCTAGGAAGTGACTTTGGGTGTTGTGTAAGGCCTATTAACTTATTGTTGCTCCGTGATAAGCTTTTGCACTAAAGTTGCTATGTTCCTGTTTCTTTTTACTGGTTAAACTTACACATTTCGTGTCATTAGGTTGTGTGTGATGCTACTTGGTTTTATTTTATTGAAGTAGCATCCTGGTCTGTCTGTTTCTGTTAGACAACTGGCTGATATCTTCATTGATTAAAAAGATGTTAGAACCAATAACTGTGCTTTTTCATTTCTCTGGTTTTTGTCTGTGCAGAGTAGCGTATAGGTGAACATTACAATCCAGTTAGGTCATAGTCACATTAAGGCTTTCAGAGGTTTTGGAAGGCAAATTAATTCCTTTTTTGGGTAGAATGTTTTTCCCATTTTGTTATGGTAGAAAATAGCACAAGATTGGCTCAGGCTCTTATTTTTGGGGCTAGCACTGGACTTGCAACAAGCGTTGGCATGGGCAAAACCACACTGCAATAGCTAGCTTTATTTTTTGTAGTAGTTTTTGTGTTCAAGTAACTTTAAATGACTGCTCAGTATGCTTCGTATTTACACAGAACTCAGGTGGAAAGAGCTGCATGCACAGGCCAAACGACCAGAACAACTGCACACATGCAGAGCTACCGCTCTTCACATATACCGTGGGCTGATGTTTCTTGGAAAGGCTCAGGGGCATTCTCTGTGCATTGACTTGCTCCTGTTCAGGAAACCGGTGTCTGGAACAGGCTCCCGTCTGAGCAACTCGTCCACCTCACACCTCCCTTCCAGATTGCCTTTGAGAAAGCAATGCTGCTACTAGCGTAAACATTTTGAATCAATACTTACAATGGCTGGAAAAAATTGCCTCTGAAGGGAGTATAAAATGCATGGCTTAATTCTAAAATGACATTCAGTGTATTTTTAGTCTTATCTAGACTGGAAGGATATAGTACAGTTTCTTTAAATGTATTTTAAGCTACTTAAACCTAGTCTGTCAAGCTTACAGGTAAAGGTTTGCAGCACAAATCTGATTGATTTTAATGCTTTCTCTAGGGTGATCTTCACAGAAACTACTAGAGACTTCAGAGAACTCATTTTAGGCCAAATAAGTGAAATAAGTTGTTCTGATAAAGTAAAATGGATCCTTGTTCAGTTGGAGTTCAGCTTCAAGCTGCCAATGAATGTCATAAGACCTATTACACCCGTCACACTGGCTTCAAGACTAAGCAAGATATATCATCGTCTGATCTATTGTTACTTCAGCTTAGGACTGGAATGTCCCTTTCAGAGAACAACACTATCTGCTTCCATCACGCAAAAATCTACATTGAAAGATTTGAAGACTTGCAAAAGTCATGTTGTGATCCCTTTAACATGCACAGAAAGCTGTCAAAGAAAAACTTGCGTGCAATTGACTTAGGTGACGCAACTTTTCTAAGTGCCAAGTTTGGAAGACAGTTTGTACCTGGCTGGAAGCTTTGTCCTAAATGCATGCAGGTCATAAATGGAAGCGTGGATGTCGAATCTGAGGAGCGCCAAAGAAGAAAACTTGATTCGGACGTATGTATATGGATCAGTTTTCCCACTCCCTCTAAATTCTGAAAACTATTGGAACTGGGCTTCATTCAGTGCTACATAAACTTTTTTTTTTTAATAGAATTATGAAAGGGTGTAGTCTTCTTGATGCATGGTAACTTACTGTATTTAATCCTTTACTTGAAGGACTGCTCGGTGAAATGAGTGCATACACACATTCCACTTGTTTTACCTTAAAAATCCTCTTCCCTAATTAAATATTGTGGCCTTGATAATTAAAGTAACTACATGTACTAGGGTGACTTACTCCTTTAAGATTATGTAAGTACCAGACTGCTGCTAGTATTTTAAGCTGTTACTCAAGCCTTGCAAAAAGCAAGCAAACTGAACACTGCGAAAGGTTGCTTCTAAGGATGTTGAGATAAACTTTATTTAGTCTCCAGTTTTAAAAACATCCACTGTTTCTAGCAGTTTGTTACCAAGTGGACCTGCTTTGAGACGAATTAAGTGTACTCTGGTGTGGTGTCTGAATGGCGAAGGCCACGGTGTTTGTTCAGGGGAACTGGTGTGGGAGGGTGACGCTTCAAGTACTGAAATCAGAATACAGCTTTTACATTCTTGGATGCTTTGTTCAAGAAGTTTGCGGGTGTGGGAAACAAAATCAGCAAGAGCTCATCCTCATATGCTCTATAGTAAAACAGCATTTGAGCAGCAGCTATCCAACTATATTTCTCAATATGCCTATCAGCATCTGATCAGGACACTGATGGCAGGGGGGAGGGAAGGGTGAAGAAACGTGAAAATATTGATTAAAACTACTATAAAGCTTGTGGTAGTACTTTTTGAGACTGGTACAGTTCTCCAGTATAACACTTACAACTTAAGTCTTCTCCAATGCTTAGTAAACTGTTGACCTCAACGCTAAGTTATTGCAGTAATCTGGGTAAACTGTATATTTTCTTATGAATTTACCTTTGTATTCATAATGAAGTGAGATTTTCTGTCTGTTCAGGGACGTACAGCTAAGGCTCTGAAGTCTCTTCAGTTTGCTAATCCAGGGCGGCAGACTGAATTCACTCCTGAGACCAGTAAGAGGGAAAAAAGAAGGCTGCAATCAAAAACTACATCATTTAATTCAGACAGGTGAGCAGCTTCCTGTATTTACAGGAATTACCTAATTTATAATTAGCTTTATCTTAAAAATAAAGAAATTGATAGTTGATGTCCCTATAACACTAATGTATTCTGTATAGAGGATGTTTTGCTTGTCTGGGGGTAGCTTTTTTGTTTTGAGGGTGTTGAAGGTTACTCACTGATGCAAACAAAACAAGGTAAAGTGATAGCAGACAGTCCATATTTCAGATGCTTAAAATACAAACAAGCTTTTTGTTAGGTGTGACAGTACTGCACAGATAATAGATGAAGCTATTAATTTACGCATAAAAATCTGATAATAGATTAAACTTGAATACAGTAAGGTTAAGTACACTTGAAATAATGGAGTTGTCATATTTCAATAAACTCAGTAATTGCACTTCAGAAACAAAAATGTGCAAGTCAAATCCTTACATTTAATTAAGGGAGATCTTCACATCATTTGAAAAGTAATAAAAAGTTAACCTCATAAATATTCCTAAGTGTTATTACTAATAAATATTTGAAGTATTGAAGAAATAAAAGCTTCCTGTTCCTGAAATGAGTTCAAAAGCGCTATACTGGAAATATTATATAAAGCTGGGAAACATTGTCAAGTACATTAACATCTTAAATTAATGCAGTGTTAAAATTCAAAAAAAATTTCAAAAAAGCAAACTTCTGTCCACATCTGTTAGCTGCTGGGCATCAAAATGTGTGGATCTTTTTTAACAAGGAAATAAGTGTTGTTTTTCATCATACAGGCAAGTTATACCAGCCAAGAGTAAGGTCTACGATAGCCAGGGACTACTGCTTTACAGTGGGATGGACCTCTGTGACTGTCTTGATGAAGATTGCCTGGGGTGTTTCTATGCTTGCCCAAAATGTGGCTCCAATAAGTGTGGAGCTGAATGTCGCTGTGACCGCAAGTGGCTATATGAGCAGATTGAGATTGAAGGAGGAGAAATCATTCGAAATAAGCACCTTGGTTAGTGCATATGCTTTTTTTTTTTAACCTGGATGTATGATGTTCCATGCTTAAACACAACAAATTAATTATTTTTTTATGAAATCCACTGGAATTTATCACAATCTACACGACTAGTGTGCTTTCACATTCAATCCCAGTATGATTATGAACATTTTCTTAATCATACTACTTGTTGTTGCATTTCTCTCTATCTTGTACTGTCTTGTCATCTAAGTTCTCATTGAACAGTCTTGCACTATAATAACATATAAAGGTGCTATTTTCCCGTGACACATTAGCCACTCACCATCACTTTCTATACTGCTTTTGCCATCTCCGTGTATCCCTCATTTTTCAGAATCTCATGGTTTGGAATTATTTTGTGAAAAACTCTCCTATTTTAAGTTACCACTGAAGTTACATGCAGTATTAATAAAGCTCTCTCCAGTATTAATAGTGAATGCTACATCTTCTATAGATTACCCCAGCTACATCTGAAAGTCAGTCATTTCCATTTGATTCAAGGGTATTTAGAATAACAGATCCCATCCAAGCTACTGGGATCTGTGATCGAGTTATCCTTATGAATTTAAGAGCCTCACTCTTAAAGTGTTACTTTTCAATGCCTTGACAGCTTAATATGTCAAAGTATTTCATTATGGTACTGTTTGTTTCAGTTGTTACACAGAAACCAATTTTGCTGTATTTGTAATCAGTCTATAATTGGACTGTACGGGTACTTCAACAGCCCTCTCCTCTTTTTTCTTTTTGCTTGTTTTTAAGGTAAAGGTTTACATGCAGCTGAAATGAATTCAAGTATCTGTTCCCAAACTAAGAATATCCAGACTGCTACAAAAAACAGTTGAATATTTTTGCTTCATACAGCATTTATCTTCAGGAACTTTAAAACTTGCAAAATTACAAGATGTATGGAAATGAGATTTTGTAACTGAAATATTAGTTGACATTTGATGTGTTATTCCCTGGTATTTGTGTTACGTGCTGGATGAACTTTATACTTCTGTGACAGACTTGGAAGACCTGCATGTTTGTTGCATCAGATTTATTCAAGAATACTCTTAACTGTTGCTTTCTTAAGGCTTTTACGTGGTAAAGTTACATAATCTTGCTAGTTGTTTAGAGTATTTTAGTTTCTGCTAATTGTCACAAAGGTTCTCACCCCAAAATCCAAAGTTACGCTTTGAGTTTTACTGACATCTGCTGGTCCTAGTGAAGTATTGTTTTGTACTACATTTGTTAGGTCTTATAAAAATATAACAAATATAACTATTTGTTAGTCTATATATTTAGAAAATAAATAGACTCTTTTTTGATCAGAACAAACAATGCATGCTTGTCTCATTAGCCTTGGTTTCCAGCCACAAGAATCATCGTGCAGATTTTTGCAGATTTTTTCACTCTTTTCCAGGTAGAAACACCAAAATAAGTAATATCTGTGGCTTCCGTTACATGCAAATAGCATTTAATACAATTCAATTTGTTGACTTCAAAACATGCTTATCCTAACAGTAGTTTAAGTCACGTGCTTGATCCATATTTGAAACTGTTACAGCTTGTAAACGATTTTGTATTAGATGAAAATACTAATACATTCCTCCATGAAAGGGAGGGGGGAAAGAAAGCCAGTTCAATCTTGTAAGTTTGATGGTGGTTATTTTTTTTTATTTTTATTTTTTTTACGATCTGACCAGAATCAGCAGTAGCTGTTCTTAACAAGCTTCCATTTGTTGAATAAAACTTATTAACACCTAATCCCATGGTTGGGCTTTTGAATGGCTGAGTGGCTGTTGAATTTCAATGAAGTGAAATGCTTTCAAGTCCACCCATAGCTTAAATTGTCCAGAGCATCCCATTATTAGAACATTTTTCTGCATCTCCATTAAGTCTCTGAAAAGCTAATACAGTCAGTCTCTCACTTTACACTAGTAATGTTGACTTTCCCAAATAAATCACTCAAGTTCTTTTCTAACAAATTGTGTAGAGCTGCTATTTGACAGAAAACCTGTAGTAAGTACTGAGCACTGTTGATTGCTGCAGAAGCTAGAGGAAGCATTAGATTTTTCCTGTATAAAGTTTTTTAGTGTTGGCTGTTCAGTTGCCCTGCTTACATATTTTGGACTCTCAGTTACGGAGTACTTCCTTAGCAAGCCTAGCATTCAGCACTGTATTGAGTTGAATATTATGTCTTTATACACTATCATGTCCCCCTGCTGTTTGCATCTGTTAGAGACATACTGTTACAAGTCAAATTTTACCCTCCTGCTAGATTTAAAACTTAGAGCCATGAATTTCTGACTTACCTGGATGGTTTTACTAAGTTAAACACTAAGTTATTCCAACAGCCTAATACAGAAATTTCACTGGGATCTGAAAGTAACGTTCCCAATAACTCATATCATCTTTCAGAAGTACTCCAACTAAGCCTATCAAACAGTATGTTCTACTGAATATAGCCAAAAGAAACAACTACTTTCCATAAAAGGCACAGTTCATAATTTTGCTATAACCATTCGCAGTTCTGCCTGCATTAAAGAGAACTTCTTTAAGAGAAGTTAACTTCTGCCCTTGGATATTAATTGCAAAAATTAATGCCTAGACAAACTTCACATATTCAAAAGACAGAAGTCAGTGACAATAGAAAAATCTGGTTTGTGAATAACGCATGTCCCATTGATCAATTTGTTTTTATTAAACAGAAGCTCCAGATATGTGATCTCAAGTACAGTGCTAAATACTGTTTTGGTTTATTTCTCACAGGGAAACTCACATCAAATTTAGTACATGAGGAGCAAGGTGAACATGTAATCACCTATATTATCAGTTACAGAAAAAGCTGATGTAACAAGCTTAATACTTCAAAAAGATCACAGAAAACTCAAAGCATGTCCAGAACAATTGATTACTTTCATGAAGTGAGGCTGACTGAAACCAAGCCTATGAGACAGATACAATGAGGGGGGTGTTTCAGCTAGCTTTCTCAGGAGAAAGCTTTTATTGGAAAAACTAAATACTTCTGCTTCAAATGAGCGCACGAACGAGGACAGGTTCAAGGCCTTAATGTTGTCTAATGTGAGGGAGGAGGCATGGAAGAAAAAGCAGGAAACTGAGTTAAGGTGACAACTTTAGACCTGTTTGAATGCTCTTTTCAGTCTAGGTGCTATCAATATTAGCCAGAAAAGACCAATAGGCAACTGCACAAGAGCAAACACTGAAATCCCAAACTGACATAACTACAGAGAAGTTAAATGGTCACATGCACACCTGTCTTATGCAACAAAAACAGCTACTACTTACCTTGCTAGAATCAGCATTAAAGCCTTTGAGTTCCTCTAGTCTCATGAAAAAACAAGCAAAGCTTCCAGTTTGTTTGTTTCCCACTAATTTTAGGAGGTTACATTTTTAGTCGTATTTATGTCAATAAATACAGAGTTTCAGCATGTTTCAACTAATTTCTCAACAGAATGGAGGATGTACAGACATGTAGTAACTCCGATTTAACATCTTTCCCCCTCACAGCCTAGATAGTATTCCCCAATAATTCTTCAAGAAAACATTTCTGAAGTTCTATTCACATTCATACTGACTTCTAATCAGTTATTGTCATAATGACAGTGTTTCTTTACTTAAATTGGTTAACCACTTCTCTCCAACTTTACGTTATACATGCTTTTAAATCCCACTAATACTAGAGGAACAGTTTATTAAAAAGACTGTACTTGTATTTAAAGATCTTCAGTTGCATCTTAGACTACCAAAGTGGAAGCCCTGCCCAAACTTATGTTCTTATGTTCACTCATTGGCTGTATAAATTTCCAATTAACAGCTCTGCTCCAAGCGCATATTAAAAGTTCTGTAGGTAGGTGTGAACGACTGTGATTAACATGTCCCGTTTACTCTGTAGGGGTTCTGTTCAAAACTTACAAACCTGCTTGAGAAGAGCAGCGTTTCAAAGAGCGTTTTTAAAGTTCCTTGCATCCAGCAGAGGGCATCAGCTCCCTGCAAACCTCACCGTTCACTTCTGGTGTGCTGCAGAGGTGTAGCCACTGCCTTTGGGGGCAGAGAGGATTTCCTTGTTGGACAGATTTTGGCATCAAGCCCTAGACAAGAGATGCACAGCCTCCACGTCTGTGAGGCTGAAACATAGCAGACTCGAGCACAAGATTAGCGCT
The DNA here is from genome assembly GCF_964035555.1 of Netta rufina. Classification (NCBI taxonomy): domain Eukaryota; kingdom Metazoa; phylum Chordata; class Aves; order Anseriformes; family Anatidae; genus Netta; species Netta rufina. The sequence goes on along the minus strand of NC_140128.1, from coordinate 8,156,967 downwards.
TCATAAGAGAAATGGATATTCTCATGCTCTTTATAGAGGCTTCTCCCCCACCCCTGTATATCTTGCTGATTGTCAGTTCTTTCAGTAGAGATCAACCCAACTCTTTACAGATACGTTTCATGATTTACAATGTTCACTATGAAAACTTGACTAAAAGCTTCTATCTCACCATGCTCTTAGAAATCCAGTGCTAGGTATCCGAGAAGCCCATTCATAGCAGGGTTCTGCACTCACTGGCAAAACAGGAGTCTCTCCAACACTCACCGTGCTGCTGCTTCCAGCATGCAGCTGAAGAACTGCACACCCTCCATTTCTCAGAGAAATGTTTGTACTCCAGTGCAGTATTTTACTATGAAATACTAATTCACTCTGACCCATGGGAAAGCTATAGCCACCCAAGCCTCCAGAATGTCCCAACCCCAACACAGCCCTCCTGCCACACTGTGCATCTCGCCTCATGTTACCCCTTTACCTGCTTCTTCACGTTTCATCAGGAGCTAGTGACCATACCATGCATACAAGAATATTAAGGACAGCCTCCAGGTAGACTGTGCATCTCTTCCCACAGCCACCTTCCTGTGCTCTGCCCTATTATATCCCCCCAGCTCACACACCTGCAGGAGATGCTGTTGATAGAGTGGCAACAGCAGCAGCCAGAAGTACTGCACCAGCTGCTGTAGAACAAGATAACAGGGGCAGCTGGGACAGGGAAAAATATCTCTGGATCTCCTGTAAGTGGTGAGAAAACTGCCCTAATCCTTGTCTTCTTCCCCCAGTTCCCTTTAGCAGCCCCGCACACGGGCTCACCAGCAAGTTCAATCTGTCTGGTACACTGCATGACCTGCCCCCGAGTTAGTGCACCATTAACAAGCTCAGTTCTCCATCTCACCCACAGGTGACAGCACTGCTGCCTCTAACCTGCGGAGAGCAAACAGGGAAAGGGATTTAGCATCCCTGCTGAGCCCAGGCTGCAGCCAGATGCTAAAGCAATTCCCTTCAATCATCTTCTGATTTTCTTTGTTATTCTTTTATTTGTTCTTGAATTTTAATTAATAGCATTACTAACTTTAAATTGTTCATTTTGGCTACTAAGTTAGTAGCACGAAGCAGAAAACATCAATTTGTGTATCAAAAAACCAAGATCAAAATAGTTGCAGCATGCACCAGCTAAGCAATCCAGGTTAGCCACTTACCAGAATCGTTAGAACTTCTGAAAGATAAGTCACTAGAAATTCAAAGATCCTACCCAATTCACAGCCCTTCAGGCCCCCCAGTCTTCTAATAAACTAGATTTAATCATCAAAATACACTCACCACAGTCTAGTCCAGATAGAGAAGAAACAAACATCATAATCTAAGGTATACAGACCCTACAGAGCTATTCCATTAACACAGCTGCTCTGCTTAAAGGTAAAAAATTAGATGTTACTGACTTCCAGTAGTATAATAAAATTCCTAACTTAAGTATTTTTTGTTGGAGTACCTGATTGATCTGCTGGAGTACCAGTCCAGATGTAGTCAAGAAAATGAATTTCTCTCCCCACTTCATCCATTTTCTACTGTAAATGTGAAGGACCAAAAAAAGCCCACAAAAATAACAAACAAAAAAGTCAGACCAATGAGGCAACCCCCATCCCAAGAAAACCTCCTTCCTCCTCCTTCTGTTTTATAACATCTTACTGCTCTGGCAGGTGATTCCCTTGGGCGTTTCCAATCACCTGGGCTGAATCCTACCAGCTGACCTCAATGTTGCTAGAATCTTTCTCCTGACAATCAGCTCTCCTTAACAGTTAACCTTATTAATCAGAGTGATTATACTTCAGGTTACTTTTCACTTACTATCTTTGTGCCGCTTCTTGGGAGTTTGAGCTCAGTCTAAGAACAGAGAAAATCAGCATGACTGAGTCTGTTAAATACACTTACGTAGTCTGCATAACCTCATGCCAGGCTCCTAAATTGCACAGGCTCCATCAAGCCCACTTGTCTGTATATTTCTCCGGCAATAGCAAGTTTTGCAGTGAGCTCACATGAACAGTCCTGTTGACTTCAATCAAATTCCTCACCTGGGTAGGCAGGCTGAGCAGATAGATCCATTCTACACCAGTGAAAAAGTTTGTATACTGCCCGTTGGAGTTCAGTGTCAGGCCTGGGGACGGGGACAAGACCACCAAACACAGCAAGGTAGAACAGATAGAGGTGGATGTAGCCGTAATAAACTAGCTGGGTACAAAGTACAGAGGAATTAATTACCAGCCAAAAGTCAATTATATCAGTAGGCAAACCCAGAATTTAATTTTTCTCGAAAGGTTTTCTTCCTACTGTCATGTTTTGGTTTTGTGTTTATTATTAAAAACAAACAAACAAAAAAGGCACAAATTATCTAACCTCATCTGTGCCAACTATGTTTATGACTCCCCCGTGTTGATTTCTTGTCTGTGAGCTGCTGACTCTCCAAAGTAAAACACAGGGCTGGATCTGTTATGGAGCAAATGAGAACGCAGGGCCGCTGACAAAGGAAATCCATCATAAAAATCACTGCAGAAGATGTCTGCAGCTTCTCCTCCTCCAGGTGCGAGTGAACTGCAGCATCCAGCTTTTCACGCGTGCCCCCAGCCTCCCAGCTGGGTGCCTCTCCCAGAACAGGCTGATACCCTGAGCCACGGTTTTCCGTGTGTGTGGTTTATCCAGCCAGACTAATTGGAGCAGACCTCATAGAAAGACCAAGCACAACTTATGCGGTGTAAGTTGCCACTGATCAGAGTAGATTTGCTTGGATCTCCCGGAGAGGGGTTGAGAAGGAAGACGTGAGGATGCTTTTCATAGCACAGGGTATGACTGAAGGGAACCTGTGTTTCATCGACTTTTATTGACCCTAGCAATTATTCAGTGGTGAACAGTAAGGTCGGAAATTATCCTTCTGCATCTTCTGCTTCAATGTAATCTGAAAGGGCCATTTATCACACAATTACAGCTGGTGGCTGGTCTGATATTTTGATACCAACATGTGCAACAGCCAGCTCTCCTGAAGGGCTGGAGCTGTGACTCTTCTCCCTCTCGCATCCTTTCTCTTCTCTGACTGCTAATTTCACAACTGGGTTTCTTTTTAAGCTGAATTGAAAACCTTTGCCTAGTTGATGATGCTTTTCACATGTCAGAAATTGCTACTGACATTTCAATTTTGCTTTATTTTTCCCCTTTCTTTGATAGTATTACAGAGAACATTTATATTTGAATAAAAAGCAAATAACGCATGTCAGAGTACGCATCAGGGAACGTCAAATTGTTTTTTTCCAATTACCATTCTATTTCAAATAGGGTAATGCAATTAAAGCGTAATTGCTGGAAGTGCAAAGCCAAGGTTATGATCAGAAGTGGTTACCCTTTCACTTTTAAGTCCTGTCTTACTAAATAAACTATTCCTGAGGGGCAAGTTGCTCCACGTAGCTGCAGGTATCCAGAAGCAGCCAACTGTTTGGCACTACCAGCGGAGTGACTACGTGTGTAATGACTGCCATCTCATGAAAGAAAAGCAAATATAGGTGGCTTCACCACTGATCAGCAACGTTCATGCTGCATCCCAAGCTGCCTGCCAGGCCAAGCCCCTGTCTTTTCTGATGGCGGGCTCCTGGCCATCCCCCTATGACAACTAGCTGTAGCCACTGGTACCAGCCGAGAGAGGGATTTCAGGGTAGGGAGTTCACCTCCGTGGTTCAGCTTCATCATGGGAGGGGTGTTGTGGGAGTCAGGGGTTTTCAAAAATTCAAGGTTCTTTTTGCAGAGTTGCTTTAGTGTCTATGGAGGGAAACGCAGTGCTACTGTGTCCGGCTCGTCCCAGGGTCTGTCTGATGGCAGGCTGGCAGCACGAGGAGTCAAGCTGAGCGAACTGCAGGGAGCTAAAAATGATTTTCACATGACACGAACATCCATCATTAACTAGCATGAAGCATTAATTAGCTTTGCCCTTTGTCTGTCCCCATGTCATTCATTGCTGGTGCCTAGAACACCACAAGGCATGCCGATGGTAGAAAATGGGCTTTTTTCTGCTGGGCACAGAGGAGGCAAATGGGAGAACTGAAAGCCACCTGTGACTATTCGAGAAGTCGTTGCAACGCGAGGGTGCTCCAAGCTTTCGGATGGAGCCGTGGGCTCAGGCCATTTAAGAGTCTGAAACTGGTGAAAAATCTGCCCATTTGCAGGGGCTGGCTCGAGGAGCTGGCTGGTGTAACACTTGAACGTCAAAAACCATTAGCAAGGTTTTAACAATGTTTTAAGTGCTCGAAGTAAAACAGCAATCCTTTATTATTATTTGCTTTATTTGACTGGCAATAGCGCTTAGAAGGGGCCCGGGCTCCCATTCACTACACTTTGAGTCACTATTTTCTGAGGGAGCAAGTGTTCCCATTTTCTGTGACAGTTTTGGTGGGACAGCGAGCCTGGATTCCATTTCGTCTGTCTTCCTCTCTGGTAAGGAGCAGACAAAAAATTCTCCTGTGGCACTTGTGAGTGAAGCGGCCTTCCTCTGCCATGCCGAGCACAGCTGGATCCCATCGAGAGGCTCCTCCAAGCACCCCGCTTCCTAAATAACACCGGGCTGCTTTCGACACCCACCAGCCTTCGGTGACATTAGAGACTGGCTTTGGCGGCCACAAGCTCTCTGGACAAGAAGAGAGACCTGCGGGGACTGCTGCTGTTTGGCCAGAGCTGCCCCGTGAGCTGCAAGCCCAGGCACAGGGCTGGGGCATGGCGGAGCACAGCTGAAAATCTCCCATGCTCAGGTAATGTGAAGCTGGAAGGTGAAACTGAACACACAGAGTTTGTTTTGTAGCATGAACATAACATTAACATCAGCGTTTAAAAGAAGCTGATACTAATACCTGTTTGTTTCTAGTGCCAGCCTTACTCCAAGGACATTTATCTGGTCACAGACGTGCCATCTCCCCACTGCACCAAGTCCTGCTCCCTGCCCGAAGCAGGAGACCCAGGCACACCAGGAAGCAATGGTCCCCGTGGGACAGACAGACCAAGGAAGAGCAGCTGAGTTAAAGCCTTTCTCTTGTGCCCTGGAGACGCGTCCTTATCTCGATAATTGGAGGAATAATAAATAAATAAATAAAACATCTTATTTAGCCACGTTGCTGTTGTTGGAGTCCTTTGTCTGTAGCACAGGCAGGAAAAACTTCGTGATTGATCAGGGGCGCGCAGGCCCATTTTCTATTAAAGTGTATTAATGCCAGGTTCTGTGCAATTAGTGGAAAGTCAATTCCCATTACTAGTTAACAGTATTGAGTATCTGCTTTCTTTAATAAAAAGCCATGTCCAGCATAAAGACCATAAATCGATAAGCAGCCACTTTCTAAATCTATTCTGTCTCCTCCAAAAACGCAGAGAGAGCAGTGCAGCTCAGAAGACAGAATAGATTTAAGAAAAGAGACCCCTGCCCTCCGAGAGCATAAATGTCTGCCACAGATCCTGATTTCTCACCTACTTCTGAACGGCAGCGTGGCTTCTGCTGTGACTCAGCTCTTCAGAAAACACATTGCTCATGTCTAAAAGCTGTACACGTGCAAACTGGTGTTAGAAGTCTTACACTGGCTTCATGGCATCTAAGACCAGGTTGGCTGAAATCCCCCACAGGATATTTGACCGCTCCACATGTTGAATACACAGGTACTGCTCTAAGCTGCCCGCGTGTCAGGGGCCAGGGCAGGCAGCTCAGCCAATAGAAGGGTTGTTGTCATGGAGAGGCAGGTGAAAACGGCGTGCAGGATAACCAGGAGGAGCTAGTTTTTTGCCTTCTGTTACCACTACAATCACTCCCCAGGACGTCCTATGGGTACTTGTGCAAACACAGCCTTTGTGTGGGTAACACACACTACCTGTGGCAGCCCAGGGGCTGAAGGCACCTGGCAGGGTTTGTTTCTTCATTGTAGCCCTGGCTTTCACTTGTGGCCCACAGACCTTTAGAAACCCAAAGGTGGCTTCCCAGAAGTAAAAGCTCTCTCGCTGTTGTCAGAAGCCCTTGATTTGCTAATTGTTTATTTGCAGAACCAGTGAAGAAGGAGAAGAAATGTATAGCATGGAAGATTAAACATTACTAAAGAAAATCTATTTTCTTATTTTATAAAGAAGTGAGGAAATGAAGATGTTTTGCCTAATCTAATGATCATTTGCCACACATCTGAGCACCTGAGTTCTTAGTTTGAATGTGTGTAGATGAAATTCAGATACAGAAAAGATTATTTGTAGAAAACTTGATTTTCATACACACATGGACACTATTTTTGTATTTTGATCTAGCCAGGGGACAGAAATCATATTATGAGATTTAATTATGTTATTGTGACTAACAGTTCAAGTTACAAATACAGAGTATTGAAAATGGAAGCAAAATGCAAGCTCTCTGGTAGGTAAACATTTTCTTTTAAATTGACTTAATTTGAATAATGAATAAATTTGACGAAATTGCAATCTGCTTCTGGAAGTTCCATACAAAGAAAAAGGAGCTGAGCTCATAAGGTGAATTATTAATGTCAGTATATTCGCTTTGCTCCAGTTATTTGTAACGCAGGAAACGCGAGTTGCGCGTGTACGTCATTTTAATATTAATTCAGTTGCCAGCTTCGATCTGAAATAATGAGACAGATCCTCATTCTCTGAGGATTTTTAGCACAAGTGAGATCAATACGGCAAAGCATTGTGCCCAGAGAAAGGCTAAGGACTGAGTGCGACCGCGATACCTGAGGTTGGTGGCTTTCCGACCCTCCTTGATCCTCACCGTGGCATGGCAGAGGCGCCCGTGCACCAGGAGCTGCTCAGCAGGAGCAGGAAGGCGTGTCCGGTCACTGCTGGGTTCAGATGCGTGCTGCGATCGTATCTGGGGTGAGTTTGATCAGGGTCAGCTAGAAGAGGATAAACAAAAGTAAAACATCACGTACTTCAACACAGCTGTGTGCAGCTGCCAGGGCCTAGGCCAGACCCAGGAGCTAATATCCTTGCTGAGACGTCCCTGCAGAAGTCGGCATTTCAGCGCGAGCGTTACACAACCTCCCTTTTTTTCCATTCACAGCACTTCCTTATTATTCATAAATACAAATTTCCATTCCATCTTTTCACCCTATCTATAAATATCTGCAGTTGCACCAAGTGTAGAAATGAAGTTCTATTAAAGGGAATTGTGAATTACAGCTATATTTTTAGATTTGAGCTTTTTGCTAATTTAGTTTCAGTGTTTCCCAGAAATGCAGGGATTTTAGTACTCGCAGCTGCTAACTGTGTGACAACACCGGGTGCTGAAGCCTTACATTTATACCCCGCACACACACAGGCCCACTGTCACTTCCCAGGCTTTCTTTTATCAGTAAGTATCAGCCTGAAGAGGACCACCTCTGGGACTGAGAAGGTTATCTGGAGCTTCACAGACGTGTTCAAATCCAGACAGGACTCGGAGAGTTGTAGAGGAGTCCTTAGCACTGGGAAAGCAACACCTTCCTTCATTTGGTGTCCTGGTTTAGCATCAGGGTGTAAGTAAATGTACTTGCAATGCCCGTGAAACCACCCATTGCAGAAGAGTAACGCCCCCTCCTCACACCTTTGCTACTGATTAAGAAGTGCTCAGAACAAGGTCCTTCATCCCAGCCTCCACGTGGACTCTCATCATGATGCCAGTGGTACAAGGGGCACGTTTGCAAGACTACGTGCTGGTTTTGTGTACGGCACTGAAATACCATCAGAATATGTTACAACGCTGCTCAGTGTACCGAGGCTTTGGTGGGGGTGAGGCTTTGCTGGGTGCATCGCATGACTGACACGGAACCCAGCGTGCTCCTCCAGCTAAGGATCCTGGCACCGACTTGCAAACCAATTGGATTTAAGTCCTAGATGTTGATCTGCAAAATACCAATGGTTCAAAAAGTCTCGAAGGCCATAGCAGAAGAGGCGAGGAGACAGCCTAAATTCTGTTTAGATACTTAAAATGGATTGTGTTTATGTTCCCATATAGGCTGTCATTGATACAGTCTAGGGGATCAAAGGGAAATAACAGACTAGGATCATTTCACTCTGAAGCAGCCTAAAACAAGGTGAGAATGCCCTTATTTTCACTAAAAACCTGAGAAGTCCCAAGGGAGCAGGCTGATTTGGGTCTTTTCCCCTCTCGGGCAAGGCTGAGCCCCAGCCAGGCCAAGGCCCCTTGTGGCCTGCTCAGAGACCTCTGCAGCATGGCCTTGCTCAGGGTGGGAACAAGTATAATGCACGAGGGAGGAAAATTTGGTCCAAAAACACTTGACCCTGTCTGTATTCACTACAGATATAACTAGGCTCTTGACATTCTAGATGTGAGAAACACAAAGCTTTGAGTATAACTGAGCATATTGCTGGAGCTGACGCTTTTAGATTTTTTAACTAGTGCTGTGCCGCTCTTCCTAGCATCATTTGGACATTCATCATTCATTGCGAACAAAATATATGTGGTCTCTTTCTAACAAAATCCAGAAATGCACATTTTATACGTCTGCTTTTTCTAATATGGAAGGCAGAAATCCATACAGTCTGGAGACTTAAGGTACTGGAAGTAATTTTTCCAAGCGTGATGCTTACCGCATTCGCTGTTTCTACCAGCTGCAATGCAGTTTCTCCTCAACATGAGCCCCACACCCAATGGTTAGAATTTGCTGGGCTCAGCCTTACGATGCTAACATGTCAGATCTGTGTGTTCCTGTGATGACTAATAGTGGTACAAGAATTAAACGTTACTCATCTGGTCCAAAATCTGCTCTCCATGGGACATGTACAGCAGAAACAATAGTGGGAGCTGGCTCTTTTCTTGGGGCTTGTTAGAGGCTTGTGCCAAGTCCCCTGGAAGGATCATCTATGAATGTGTGAAAAGAATAGTGGTGTCAGGCAAAATTCAGGTCCAAGTTTCATACTGGGAAAGGCTAGGGACTCTGCTGGGGTTCAATCCAGATCAAAATGACTTTTTATTTAATTCAGAAGGTGCTGTACCAGAGGTGAGGTCACTGCAGAGCTTGGTCCAGCACTTTTCTCACTTATAAGGCTGGCATGTACATACATCTCATATTGTCTTGGGGTAGATCCAGATTTCAAACCGAGCTTGTATTGCTGAGTTGCCCTGCACAGAGCCGGGAAGATGCTGGTTTCTTAAAGGGTGAGAAGATTTTCCTCTTCTTATTTCCTGATTGTGTATTCCCCAGAGGCATCTTAACAGCACAGCCCAGTGCCAAAAATTAAAACTAAAAAAGGACGGGGAGGAGAGGAGGGACGAGAATAACAAGACATACCTGCTGCAGTCCTGGCTGTATATTCCCTCTGTGTCCCACTGACGGTGTCATGTGGAAGGGAAATTGTTCTATCAGTGACTGTGTTAGATTCATGACCCCACCACAACCTTGAATTGGCCTTTAGTTGTCGCTGATGGGAACTGAAGAACAGCTCCTGTCGACATGATTGCTGCTCTCCAATGAATCAGAACACGCAGGGCACAGAGCAGCACATTAAACTAGCAACAGAAATATATCACTGTACTTTTATATAGATGTATTGCTTTTGCCCAGGCATATAAATGATTGGGCTATCCACTTATTTTTTTTCCAAGGACTATAAATTAAAAATAAGCTAAGGGTTTTGAAATTATGTTCTCTCTCTCTCTCCCTCTTTTTTTCTTTTTTTCCCTCCCCTTCTCTTTTTCTTTTTTTTTTTTTTTTTTTTTTCCTTTTTTTCTTTTTTTTAAGCTAGGAAGCTATTTTAGGTCTACAGTAAAACATTTTAAAGGTAATCTTACAGCCTGTGTCTATTTGAGCATCCTTTTTTTTTTCTAAAAGAAATCTACTACTGCAGTTCTAGTTCAGGTAATTTAACACTGCAGCGTGATCACAATTACTGCATGCACCCCTGTGCTTCCTTTGCTGCTAATGAACAGGATGCATGTTTTAATTTAATAAGACAAGTATCTTAAATGGCAAAATCTATGGGTGTCACATGTCAGTGTGTTTTTTTTTTCTTTCCCCTAACAAATATTTCATAAACTAAGATTATTTCAATATACCTTAAGCAAAGGTCACTTTGACTTGAAAGTTAGTTTGATGTACGGCTGCATAATTTAATGTAGTGCCTTCAAAACTGAAATGTTTCACCATTAAATTGAATTTAATTTTTGCAACCACCTCTGCTTGCCAATTGAATCTTCTTTTTACACCATCCATTTAATTCAGAGATGATATTACCAAACTTGCCATGTAATGCCTGCAGGAGATTGATTGCATTGTGTTTTGTCCATGAGATATTTCCAGCTCCTTGTGTACAGTTTGTCACTCACCAAGTTTACAGCCAGATGCAGAAAAAAATAAGCAAGCTGTTTCCCTTGCCTCCTTCCCCCTTCTTATTTTTTGGGGGGTGAAATGCAGAACAAAAATAATCCAAGAGTCCATTTCTTTATGGTGTAAGACCAAGGCAGGACAGTATCTCAGTTTTTGTTCCAATTGAAAGAAAGCAGCCCTACTGCTCAGCTCTGGAAACCCTTGCACATGCAATCAGCCCCTCGTCATGCCAGTGGAACAACTGACTTGTGTGAGGCAAAGTTTTCCTACAAGGATCTGTGGGACTGAGCCAGTCTTTTTTCAGTTGCTAAGGAAATTTGGTTTTAGCCGTGCATCTGTGCATTAGAGTAAATGAATTTGTAATCCACCAACATGCAGCCTGGTCAAAGAAAATAAACTAGCTGGTTACAGCTATTGCCTCTCAACAGAGTCATAGACACTGTGACAGTTCTTATGTGTCTTTTCACTAAACTTTGAATGATTGCATCTTTACTATATAGCACTTACTATCAAAGCTAGTAAGTATAAATAAAAACCTTTATTGCACTAGATCTGAAAATACTGGTCTTTTTAGAAGATGCTAATGCTAATGTGGTCATTCAACATTTTGAACCTTTTAGCTGACTGCTATCGCAGACAGCAACACTTCATCACACCACAGTTTTGACAATAGTTAAAACTTTTAGGCCTTCTGAGCAGCAAGTGCAGTATCAAGAGACTGGAAGGCTTTGTAGTGTGGGGAGGGCGTGTAGTACATGAAAGATCGAGCATCTAACTGCCTAGGAAGTAACAAGATCTCAGTACTCTTGCTTGGTTGCCACCTAGCCACTGTGCTTTAATTCTCTAGGTGTTTAATTGTCTATCAATAAATCTTTCTAAACGTTCCTGGCATGGTCAGAGTTAGCTGAGATCTTTAGAGAGCTGTGCACTCCAATACCTAGCTTGTGTTAAAATCCTATCAAGAGCCAGTTAACCCACGGATTATTGGCTGGTGGATGGAGGGGAGCATCTCCTCTTCTTTGTGTTTTCTCAAGAAGGGAAAATGTGATTGTAGGAGAAAGGCTTTCTAGCTGTGATCTCAGTGCAGAGAAACACTTACCTCTCTCTGAAGGAAAGCGGTGAGACAGGGGCTCAGCTTTTTGTCTCCGGCCAGCTCAGGCATTTCTGGGCAGCTCTGTGCTGAGCATGCTGGCTTCCAAAATAGGGATCGGTGACCTCTGGAGCACTGCCCAGAGAAGCTGGCTGTCAAACCTGGGCTGTGGGTTTTAAGGTCCATCAGTCAGACAGCGCAAGCTCTCGGTGACTTCTGTCCCCTTTAGAGCCCATCACAACATCCATCCACACACGTGTGCATCCTTAGGATAAGAGATGCTGACGACTCATTCTCCAGATTATTATTTAAAAAAGCAAAATCATTCTATTCCAAGAAAAAGGTACTTGCTCTGTGGCTGAAGTACCACCCTGAAGCACTTGGCTTCTTTCCCTGGTACACATGCAGTTTGCCACATGGCCTTGCGAAAGCCAATTAGCTGCTGCTTGGTTGCCGAGCTGGGGAATTAGGAAGTTTTTTCCTTCCCGTTTTACAGAGCTGCTGTAAGCCTTGACTCTCTAATAGCTTTAACACACACTAATTGTTTACAAATTAACTTTTGAGCATGACTGGTGCTAAATTCTAGACCTAATGAATTTATGTGTCGGAGGGCTCACTCCTAAGCTGCTTTGGGCTGCCAGGGACGTACTGGTACCTGCAGGGGCATTTCTTCCTTTCTGTGTTGCCAGCAGGGTGCTGAGGGATGGTGGTCACCAAGACAAGATGATCTCCAGCAGACCCAGGGACTAGCTGAGTGTTTTCCTTTGGAGGAAAGAAGGAATGAGACCAACCACTGCTGCGAGGCCAGCGAGCCACTGCCAGCTCCTGGCTCTTGTTTTCTTTGTTAAAATTCTGAGTCACTCTCTAATCTAGTCTTAAAAAGGCAAGGAAAAGCTCTTGTGAACTGCCATGGAAAAACAAAATAGCAACAACAAAACCAACAGAAAATGAGAAACTGTCAGAAGCTGCCTGTCCCAAATCGGGGCAGCAGCAGTCAGTGCACAGCACAGCTCCCTGGGACAGTGCTCCACACCCAGGACTGCTTACACTGAGTTGTAGCTCAAATCTTGCCACTGATCGAAAGTGAGGCAAAGTTTAAGTTATCAGCTGCCTTGTAACCACCAGTCCACTGAACTCAGATAAACTGAAAATACTTCCACCCCAGAAGTATAACTGGCACTTGAAGGACACATAGAAAGTCATTACTGAAGGGCGCTAACTTTTCTGATAATAAATTAGTTTTCTGACTCCTTGAACACTTTGTCAGCCCAGACGGTAGATTGTTTTATGACACAGGTCTGGCATGCTGTTTGCTTACTGATGTTATGAATGTCTGAGATTTTATTTAGGGTTTAGGTTATCGCCAGATGTTGAGATTGCACAGGGAAAAAAAAAATCTTGAAATGTCCTGGGCTGATCTGTTCATCCAGCAGCTCACGTGAAGGGGAAGGTTGACAAATTTCTGATATCAAACCCAGCTGTCAGAACAACACGGGGTAATAGCTGTCCTTGTCAAACGCGCCAATTAATTCACCGGACTGTCAATGGGGGTATAATTGATAGACTCCACAATCTGGCTGAGTAATGAAAGTCGGAAGGATTACTAAGACCATTTCACCTCCTAAGAGATCTTACAATGTAACCTGAGCTGTCAGCACTGTGATGAGGGATGCTTAGAAAAAAGCAAAACAACAGTTTTTTGCAATGGTAAACAGAGGTTTTCTGTGAATCCCGATTTTAAGGGCAGAAAAAGAATATGTGAAAAGAGAGAAGATGAAACAATGGAATAATATTGTGGAGTGACAGTTTTTTTCCAAATACTCTCTAAAGCGGAATAGAAAATATAATTAGAATCGTTATTCTCTGAGAATCAGTGTGTTGTGAGGGTCTTTGTTCTAATGAGTGAGTTCTTCCTAAAAGAAAACATGGCCATTGTCTTAAAAGCTGCGGCTGTCAGAAGGCAGAGTCAACTAAACATGCTCATCAGCATAATCCTTTGTCTGATTCAGTAACGTTTGTTAAGAACAACCCCCCCCACACACACACACACACAAAAAAGCTATTAGAGTTCCCTGACTGCTGTGCTAACTTGTCCTCTTCTGATGTACATTTGTAATAAGTTGAGTTCTCTTGGCCTTACAGGGTGATTTTCTCTTAGCCGCTCATTAAAAAAAAATAAAGTTTTCTTCTTGTTTTCTTCTTTAGCACTACAGCTCAGAGATCAGGTCGTCAGACCTACAACCAGACCTACTAGAGTGACACGTGCAAGTGAGAACCAGCATATCGAGTCGTCTCTGCCAGTGGGCAAGCACTCATAGCCATGGACAACACCGTAATAAAATACAGACTAGAATCTTGACAGAGAAATCCAAAAGCCGTACACATTAGAAAGATAATAGCAGGAAAAAAAAACAACTGATGTTCGACAAAAAACGTAGAGCGGAACTGATGCTGCCCTTCTGAACCACCACGTCTGCTCCTGCCTGTACAGACAGAAAGGAGGGACAGGAGGCCCTGATCTCACCATCACCCCTAACACACATCCAAACTTTAATGCAGGAATATATAGTGCACCTAAGCTCCCTCAGGGAATGGGGAGGTACATTCCTACAGTGACCCATGAAATTTGTCACAGCCTGTTTCAGCACACTGCACTGGCCCGACTCTTTCTGAGATATCACAGCTCTGGGACACTGCAAATCCGCATCATTGAAATGGACTTAAGAGGTAGCTGCTTGCTGGAAAGAGCAGGGACAAAGTCAGGCCTGCTCATCTGTGCTCAGGAGTGGTACAAAAGCACGTCAGGGAGCCCAAGGGAGGGAAATAAGCCACCTGGGAATTTAATGCATGCTCTGACACCTTGAAAAAAGAGAAAACCGAGCTTCTAAGATACTTTAGCACAGCATTCTAGGGGGAGGGACCATAGTTTTGTTTTTTTATGCAGTTCAGGAGGTGACTGAAAAACATTACAACCACTGGCAAAGATGAGAAAAGCAAGTTTAAAAGGACTGCCTGTTCAGGGTAGCCCTGCGTTCTGTGTCCTAGGATTTATGTACTTATGGATGAATTTAATGCTGGGTGATCAAAAGAGTTCAAATAGTGGTTGTATTAATGATTTCAGCATAACCTCTAAATCCCAGGATGGCAGTAGAAATTTTCAGCCTGGTCTTAATCTTCTGACACTTTTTATTAAGAGCTAAATTAAGTGCTGTTGCCTTATGATAAAGGAGCTTACAGGAGTGTTAACAGTGGTATTGTCACTGTAGTGTACGTACACTCCGTGCTCCAAGCTCAATTTCTGGTTATACTCGTTTTCTGGTTAGAAAGTAAATTACTAATGGGAAAATCTCCTGTCTGATATTCTTTCATCCTTTTTTCTTTGATATTTGATTAATCCTTACTTTATTTTATTATTATTTTTAAATCTTTTTTTATCTGCCTCTCTGAGTTTTGAGAGAGAAGTGCATTGTTGCCTGTATTTGTTAGGGTGTCCCAGGGCAGGAGAAGAGCCTGAGTCCTCAGGTCCATGCAGAGTGCTTTGGCTCACAATTGCCACTCTTTCTTCTGGTCTTCCCAACAAATGATTGGTACCTGCTAAAGATACCCGCAGAGCTAACAGCTCATAAAAGTGTTATGCATTTTGCAGCAAAGACCTACCTTATTCTGGAGTTTAGGTCACACGTGATCTCTGTTTCGTGACCAAGGAAATATTAATATGCCTCAAAGAAATATGAGAATCATCTCACCATTACTCTTTCTCTCTTCCTTCAAGCTGTTCCCTGAAGTATATTGATCTTTAAAGCAGTAGTTTTCTTGAGCCTGTATCAAGAGAGTGCATCTGAATCACGGACAAAAATAAGTCATGTTCAAAACTGTTCTTACCCCTCCAGAGAGCTTATTCATGTCAATCCCCAAAATGCCTAAGTTTCTAAATTAGGGATAGTCTTATCTGCTAATTAAAGGTAATGCCATCCCCAAAGACCAAAATTGTCATCCCTAGTCTTTGTTTTGAAGCTAGAAGGTATCACAGGAACTGATGCTGAGGGCCTTGAGATGAAGGACAGGGGCTTGAGCTGACGTGCTATTGCATTCCTCCCCATACATTACCATGGGGGCTGTTAAGGACCCTCTTATTGCAGAATCTTACTGATAATACAAAAGCCAGATAACATCTTTTTTGCAGTTCATAGTTTTCATCTGTACCCGCTCAAAGTCCCTGTTGGCTGTTTAGCTTCATGTCTGTGTACTATCTGGGCTCCTAACATAAACCCAAAGCTACAACCAAATGAGAAAAGGTGGGAAAGACGGAGCGATGCTCATGCTGGTGGCAATCACATCCCATGAGAATCTGCTACAACAGCACTACCGGGCTTTGCGGGTACAAAGCCGTGAGAATAACAGAAGTGGAACGAGTGTGAGAACAGCAAGGGAAAAATACTACCACAGACTGGCTGGGAAGCACGGCCACGACAGACTGGGTGAGAAAATAACAGAAGTGAGGGGGGGGATGACAGAGTAGTCCTCCATCCCCACTCCCTCCCGACCTGAGGTTAGTTGATTCCCTGTTTGGTATAAGGTATGTGGCAATAATATCTTAATGTTGTGGCCTTCAGCAAATGCAAGGTTTAAGACTTGAGGGAAAGACATCCATAAATTCTCTGAGTGATGAATGGCTGGCAGTTTCATTTGAGTACTTTCTGCTGCAGAAATTTAACTTTTTTTTTTTTTCCAAGGGCATATGCCAGAGAAGAGAATGAGGAGACTTTTTCATCTGAATACTTGCATCTCCATCATGAAGTGGATGTGCTCACCGCGGGCCAGCAGAGCCAGAAGATTTGCACACAGTGCCCCCGAGTCCCAGAGAGGAAGAGTGGGGACACAACCAGGTTCCAGTCTTGGCAGAAGCCTGAGAACGCTGTGATGTGCTTTGCTGGGCAAGGTGGAAGATGTGATGTTCCCAGCTGGCAACCGATGGTAACTTAATACCCGCAGATGGAGGCTGAGGGCGATACGATATTCCCAGCTGGTAGCCAAGGCCTGCCTCGCTGCATTCCCATTTGTACACGCGGCTTCTCCGTACAATGAGAAAGGGTGGGCGAAGTGCAATAAAGCAGCTGGTCTATTAGAAGATAAGCTTTGTGGGGAATAACACAAACATGCAGAATCCCCTTAATCTTAAACTTTATTACCCTAGATAATAGGCTTTGGTAGTGACAACAATCAGTTGAAATGCAGAATTGTCTTGGCTCCCGCGGCACCTGCCGTGTCAGTCAGTCAAAAGCCATCTTCTCCCACACAAAAAGGTGGCTGTTTGGTACAAGCGAGCTACAAGTTTTATTCATTTGTTTTGAAAAGGCAAAGGAAAGCTGGCTACCCGCTCTTTGCGGATTTAAGCGTGCACTCGCTCCAGGGGAAAGGCCAAAGCGCTGTGAAAGCCTGCTGTCTTTCTTTACCTCGGAGGAGAAGGAGCAAGATGTCTTTTGTCTGCTGAAGCCAACATGAAAGAGTGGGGTTGCTGTTCCTGCTCTGAATGAGGTCAAGTTTCCTAATATTCAACCAATGATGAGAACGGGAAATGTGATATCCTTCGGTATAATCTCCATAAGCGCCACTTGCAATATCTTTGACATAAAATTAATTTGGTTATCCACAGCACAATTGTGAAGAAGCATCTCTCATTCCCTTTTTGGGGGAAAACTCAGACCTCAGAAGCTCTATGCACACATGCAATCCCCACTCCTGTAAGTGGGCAGGTACAAGCTTTCGAATGAGAAGGCATTTCACTCTAAAAATCGCCTTGAGTTTATTAATATTTCTCTGTCACGTGTGCTTTTGTGAAGTTATTTTCCCCCCACAGCCCTTCTGTCAAAATGTTAGGCAAAAAAAAAAAAAAAAAAAAACTGTTTAGAAATATTTCAATACAAACTTTGGTTAAAAGAATAACTACAGGGTGACAGAGGATAATTTTTAAGTCAGAAGAAATAAAGGCAGTTCTAATAATTAAGTGCCAATTATTTCAACTTTTTAAATGTCCTCTAGCGATATTTGCAACAGGCACAAAAAAAAAAAAAAAAAAAAAATGCCTAGCAGAACTATACAAAGAAATGGAACAGAAACTGCACCACAGCTTCCCCTGAGGCAGCGGTACCTGATGTGGCCGCCTGCCAGCTGCATGCAGCAAGCAGTGGAAAAGCATCGGCAGGGCAGACCAGACACTGCCACACAAGCTAGCTAGGTAAGGAAGAACTACTGCAAAAGGCAAGAGAGGAGCATAATGCTGTCTGAGTGCAACTGTAGAAGAAATGCTACTTTATCGCCACTGAGTTGCCTTCAAAATTTGTCATCATCTGCTGCGAGCAGTTCCAGGGCTTCTGATGAGCAGCTTTCACGTCCAGAAAGCTTCATCACCCTTTTGGTTTATCAGGACCAAGACATGTTTGCCTTCTTTAGATGGTTCCCCTTCCTCCACTAGACATAGCCAGAACACCTCTGCTTCCTTTGCAATGGTGTATTGATTTTTTTTTCCCTGTCTCTGTTTCCCTAGGGAATTGACTGCACTAGATCAAATTAAGAACAATCTAAGCATTTAATGGGGCTCCTTCGATACAATGAAGTTTGATTGCTGGAAGTTGAAGTTCATGATAATTATTTATGCTGACAGCACCCTCTCAGGCAATAAAGACTGACCCTTTCCTGAAGGCGCCAGTCTCCATCAGGAAATTATTTTCTTTTTGCAGTGCTTTTCTAGTACCCATACTTCTAATTATTAAATATGAGCAAACAATCATAGAACAAAATATACCCTAGTTTCACCAAAAGCACCTGCAGTTTTGAAGTTACCAGCAAAACCTTAGACTCTTTGGGTACAGTTCCCAGGTACCCGATAAAATCATTTTGCGATGAGAACTGCAATATTTCTGTATTGTTTTAGGAGCTTGTGCTGAAGACTGCCTACAACCATAACTCTCTGAGCTTACAAATAGGTTAATCTGTGAGCAGATATTTTCCGTGAATGGCTGAGAAGTTGAAAACAAATCTCTCTTGCAGCTTCTTGAGCTCTGTTAATAAAACTCCCCCTAGCTGAGTATAAAACCAGGCCTGAAGTCAGTGCCTGTGCACATATGTACACATATCCCAAGAACCCAGGTGCCTTAGCTCCTGTGGATGCTTGTCAACATACAAAACATCAGCACACCTTCACTTTTTGGTACATACATACACATAAAATTGAAAACATGATGATGTTTCATATATACAAAATACATACATGAACACACAAATATATATGTTAAGTAGCCTTCCACCTGACTCAGTACAGCTCCTCCAGTTTCAGCAACACTTGTAGTTTTACAGCAGATGCTCTGCTTCAGAAAATGAATCAGGTAAGGGAAAGCAGGCAGGTTTTTTTTATTTTTGTTTTATTTTAAATCTTTCCTTCCTGCCTGGAGCAACAACTACATTTGTCCAGCTCTTCTCTGGAGTGTAACTGTCAAAATATAAAGCATTTTGGGGAAGCTATGGCCTCATGTGTATTTTGCCTTTTTTATGGCTGGGAGAAAAATGAACATGGCTTTAATACAAGGAATACAGTACTTACTTTGGTTGTTGAGTCCTTCTGTGGTGGAGAGGCTGTGGTGCTCTGCCACACCTTCAGAGAAGTCCTCATCTTCACCTTGAAGAGACAGGCAGGATCTCCACTGTTTGTGCCACACTCCTTCCTAGCACAGGCTTCTGTCTTTGTATGTATAAAGTTCTCAGCATTAGCGCTTTAAAATGATAATGCAGGAACAGCTGCCTTGCATTACTTACTAATTCCCCAGCCAATGGACTGAGTAGAAAAATTAGTCTCTTAACTCGTCTAAATGTAAAAATGATGTTATTTAAGAAATGAGTTTGTTATCAGTTAGAAAATGGGAAAATTAACATGAAGCTGCATGAAGTCAGCGGTCCTTCCCTGGGACCATGCTCACAAAGTAGCAACAGGAGCACTAGAGCAGCACAAACTCACACCTACCGCTTTGGCCAGACAGAAACGGAGCAGCTTGAAGCCAGCAGCTGACTGAGGGGGAAAGACACGCAAGAGGGGTTCCCTTAGGTGACTGGGTTTGGTTCTTTTGTCTTTAGCTTGTTTCTGTCTTACATCATCCACCTCAGAAGGGATGGGAATACAGAGCCTGTCTCAGTGGGCTACTCTGGAAGGCACCAGCAGCTCGCTCGGCCCCTGCCCACCCAGCTGAGCGCAGGACAGAGCTGTCAGGGCACACTAGGGCAGGGCAGGGTTTGTGCTGGGGTGCTTGCAGCAGGCCGGGCTTTTCAGCAGGGTGACTTGGAGTAATTAAAGAAAAGGGCTCAAACGTGCTTCTCGTTAAAAACAAACAGAACAGGCGGAAGGAAGGCAAGAATCTGCTGTTTCTTTAAACGACAATGCCTGTGCAGACTGCTCTGCCTGGCTGTGCAAGGCCCTTCGTAGCAGTGCTGTAAGGTTTTCAGTAACACTGAACTCCTGGTGACCCTCACTGACAGTAATTGCTTTAGCATAGGTTTGACAACAACACGCTAAAAACAAGCACAAGCTTAAAATACAATTTCAGCGCTGGAGACCTGCTCACGTAAGGAATCCAGGACATCTCCTGTGTTTTTCTTGATTAGCAGCACAGTTCTTGCTGCTGGGAAAAATGAGTTTTCAAACCATTTCAGCTGCCTCCTGCTCCAGTTTCCAGCCTGGCAGGGAGCCAGCCAGCACTGACAGCGACAGCCCTGAAAGGGACCTCACGGTGCAGCCCCGGGCCAGGACCCACGCTCATCCACCCCAGTATCTAGCTTGTTTAAAGGTGGGGTGTGGAATAAATCCAGTTTTATTGCAGTGACTGGAATAAATACCTTCCCTTCCTTTGTAGCTCTAACATAGTTCATTTAAGTTGTGTACATCATCAGTTGCAATGCAAAGTACTCCAAGTTGCTCACCAAACCCATACTAAATTAGCCACACTTGTGTTGGAAGAATGAAACAGCTTTCTGCCCATCAAACGAAAAGCAGAAACTTTGGCTGCAAGCACTGAAGGAGGAATTCATTGCTCCAGGAAGAAGGGCCCACCAGACATACGCAGAGCAATGGCATGTCCAGTATTTCAGAACATATTTAGATGACTTCCTGCTATAATGAACCACCTGGAAATTAGCCCTTATCCTTCCAAGGTTTTAAGGCAGTACATATACCTTGCTGTTGTATTGCACCTGGGGTCCAGAAATCCCGAATGTTCTCTAAATGTAAGGGAAAGTAACTCTACTTTCAGTAGGGAAGAAGAAAGCATTTGACTTGAAAAGGATGAAGCCTGCTGTTCCCAGCCCATTCAGTGGTGGCATACAAGGCAGTGCTCTCAAAAGCACCCCCAGAGCTGGTGACGTTAAAAGCTGCCAGCCGTAGCGTATGGAGCACAGGATGAATCTCCTTTTGGTGAGTAATGGAGAAGAGAACCAAATTATTGCATTCTGGCTCTTTTTAAGGACCTTTTTCTCATCTTGCCAAGCCGACTTCTTGCAGGCAGCTGCCTGACATTATGAACCACTGCAAGTTACAGTGTACTCCTCTGCTTTGCATACTCTCCTCTTATTAATATTTTAGGGAATGGTATGTTAAGAAAAGCCTGTTAGGACATAGGCTAAGAACAAAAGACGTGCACAAAATTGTGCATGGCAGTTAGTGATTAATCCAGGCTCCTGTGTTTTATTCTCAAAGGAGAACTTCAAGTATTTAACATAACGTATTTGTATCAAGTTTCAATCCTCTACAGTAAACCTATAGAAAATAAAATGTTTCAAGCTTTAAATACCAGCAAATCCCAGGACGTGGTATGTGAGACAAGAAGACATTTTCTCTGCATACTATTGCCTCCAAGCTCTTTTTTTCCCATTTCCCTCTCAGATAAAAGCTAGAATTAGATCCTGACTGTAAACTGAAGTCTTCAGCTGACAGCAAATATTCAGATATTGCAGGCAACTCTAACACAGCACTTTCTCCTATGACAAACTAGAGATATTTGAATTCTGATAAATTCATATATTAAAGTCTATAATCTTACCTTGATGTCTGATTAAACAAACTTCTGCTCTATCAGCACTGGAGAATTTGGGTTAATTCAGTCCAATGAGTTTTGACGAGGCAAAATGGTGGACTCGCTGTTGGCTTTTCAAGTGCCTTTATCTTAGGGGAAAAAATGGCTATATCAGCTCACTAAATAACAAAACTGGTGAAATTGCTTATTTTTGTTGTCATTTGGACTAGTAGCAATTATGCTTGTAATAGTAAAATGAAGTTTTAATGCTGATTAATGAAGCCACTAAGCTGTCAAGACTGCTAGTAACACTTAGGGGTCTCTGGAGGCTGTCCCCTAAAATAGTTGGCATCACGCATGTAATATGGCTTTTTTGTAGGACCAGATGTGAAGCATATGGTGACCTATTATTTTAAGGATGAGCCGTAAGTCCTGGTTGAATTATATTGGACAAACTATCCAAATGGAAAGATAACATCCAGTGATTATTACAGGATCATAGCAGCTTTCTATAGCGTAAGGGACAATGATGGGCTTGGGAAATTGCCTAGCTCAGTTAATCATTCCTGCTTGATAGAGTAACGTTGATGCTCTTTTGTGCTTATTTATATCCTAGAAGAATGCCATTGCTGTAGGTGTGAACGTACTCTAAAGCACATTGCCACTACATACCACTTGTCGCCTCTCATGCCCACTACTGCACGTGGCCCCACAGGGCGAGGGGCAGTCGCAGCGTTCCCCAGCAGCAGCAGGGAACCTCAGAAGCACAGCTGCAGAGAGAAAATGTGCTGCAGTGCTAAAGGCTGGGAGGGTTAAAAGGACACTGTATTGTCTAGACCACCAAGAAGTAGGCAGAAACACTAATCATGTAATGAAACTCACTGCTCTTGTATGCAGAGACACAGTCCTGGTGCAGTCAGACACATTTGGCACAATCGGGTCGTTTAGCTGTTGGAGCAGGGTCCTTCGTGCTGCTGGCCACCCCTCACTCGCACAAAACCAGTGAACTGCTGGACTGAGCTCTCTGGAGGGCCATCGTGAGAGCATCGTGTCACCTGGCAGGAGGAATGAGGACAAGACTCTTCTCTGAATTACTCTGTTTTACCCTGAATTACTCTGTTTCTCCGTATTCATTACCTTTATCATTATCCAGTGCTGTACTCAGTCTTCAGTATGGTGGCAGGTACTATGCAGAGCAGAATATAATGGACTGCTTTTCAGTTTTGCTGCTGCCACTTTGTATTACTCTTTGGTATGATTCTATCATTTTATGAACAGTTTAACCTATTTACTCATGTGTAAATGGACAATGGTTGAAGATTAGAGAGGCTTCATTTGCTACGAAGAGCTACTATCTTGTCTCAAAGGAAAAAGAACCAGCTGACCTAGATGGCAGCACACATGCTTCTTACTGCGGATGTATCAAATTATCACCACAGCATTGGCCTATGGGTATAGTAACTAATAACAGAAGCGTGGCTACACATTGATTTTTAGAGACCAGAAAAAAAAATAAACAAGTATTTCAATAACTAAATATACAAATTAACACACAGGATGACTCATCAGCACATGCATCTTGTTTAATGTTCATTTCTAAAATTGGTTTTTGCAATTGCTGCTGGCCAAACTTACTTTAGACATTATGTTCTTGTTTGAATATATATTTGGAAGAGGGAGTAAATTCTGTGTTACCTCCCTTTAAACACTTCCAGTACTTCTTCCATTGCCATACTCTCATACTTTCATCATATGGCCCAATTTTTTGTGATGAATAATGCCTCCACAGCTTAACTGGCAACTATATGAATATTCTGGCCCATACGCATGATACTACTGAAGCCACAGCTACAGTTGTGGTTGTCTGCATATGGTTACTAGACTCTGGATAGATAATTCACTCCTTGGAGAAGTCTGTTTTCATAGTTACATAGCAGTCTCTCAAGTGCCAATGTGCTGGGAAAGCACATCACAGACAAAAACGTAATGACTGCTGACACCAGACCAGCTTTCCTTTTGCTCTGTATAAAAGCCGACAAACTCTAAATCATCAGAGCAACCAAGCTGCTTACCTGCCCTCATTGCTCGAGCAAGTCTTTACATCAAGGAACTACATCTATCAAAACACAGCTTAAAGAAAAGAAAAAAGCATGGTGACTGACTGGTCTCAAAAAATTAAACTGGGATTAAGGTGTCAACAAAGAATATTCCCTGCCCAACTAATAGTGCTTTGTGAACTACTTCACAAAGGTATCTGAAAAGCTGTCCGGATTTCATTAATAGAAACCCAAAATCAAAGACAACAATAAACTGAGCTTCAGTTTAAGCTGATACGCCTATTGAATTTCAAAGTTTTATATCTCGAATAAATGATTATGAATAAGAATTTTGCATATTTTTTACTTTTAAGTCTACAGTAAATTCAATAGCACTTTGTAGTAGAAGTTGTTCTGTTGATTAGGAAACCTTAATCAATACAATTTAGCTCCTCTTAGGAACTGCCACTCTCCCAGCCTGAGTTGGGCTTCAGCCAGATTCCTCCTAGTGTCAATACAATGTTCAAATACGTTGTCTCCAAAACTCTCTAGATACCTCGTAACACAAAGCCAATAACAATGTGGTGTTACTGACAGAGCTGTAGTCATCTGTACCTTACAGTAATGTAAAGATTTTGTACTTCCTTCAGACCTTTTAAAGAATCTATGCTAGTGATGATCTTCAGAGAGTTTGAACTAAGCTAATTCATCACTTATTTGCCTGCTGAAGAAAAAACACAAGATGCACTTTAAGATGATTGATAAAGGTTTTGCTGTGCATCTAACATAGATTACTTGCTCTGTTACTAAAAGCCTGTTTTTACCTGTTTATCCTCACTCTATCCTGGCTTGATTAAAAATGCAGGAATCAGCTTTGATTTTTCTCTTCCATCTAGCTGAAAGTCTCCCCTGTCAGCCTGTGTTCCAGGATCCAGGGATGATTATCACAGCAGCAGCTTTGTATTTGGGTGTAGTGAAGGAATTAGTATCTCCACCTATTTGCAAAGTGTACAAAATAGAAAATCATAAACAAAGAGCTAAAACACTGCTTGCAAGATGCAGATTCACCTCTGTGAGATCTCCTGTGTGATCTTGGGAAAGTCAGTTAGTTTTCAATCTGTTTACTCAAGAGACTCCTCTCCCACCTTTTCAGCATCCTGTCCTTTTAGATTCAGCCTTACAGCATGTGCACTGAGTTCCCAAACAAATCAGATCCATGCTGACTTTGGGCAATACTACCTACGTTCACAATTAAGACCAAGAGATAAAGAGAGAGAGAGAGAGAGAGAGAGAGAGAGAGAGAGAGAGAAGTTGCTCTCTTCCTCCAATTGTAGACTGACTCTCTGCAGGCAGTAAAAATATTCTGCTGAAATACTCCTATGACAGTGAACGGTGAAAAGGCTTGTACGTGATATGCAAAAAAATGAAATATTTTGCATTGTTTCTTCTCTAACAGGAAAATCATCGCTGAAAGCCCTTGGCAATAGACTGGCATGTTTGAGTCACACTAACAGCAACAGCTGTATAAAAATAATGAAATTTGAGGAAGACTAAGTCTCAGTCTTTTATTTTAGACCTTTAAGTCTGCACTTTAAAGTGTTTTTTTTGTTTTGTTTTGTTTTTTTCATGTTTTGTAGTTTAGAAGTCTTAAACTCCTAGAACTCTAGCAGTCCTAGCTCCTCAGTTCATAAAGCTGACAAATCCTATTGTACCACTAAGCCATTTACCTAGATAAACACTAAGCACATTTTAGGGAAGACATGAATGTGGGACATTCATTCAGTTTTCCTAAACCCAGGTAAGTGTTTTTGTCAGACCCTCTCCCATGAATGTAAGCCTTAAATACAAAGCAAGTGGGTCAACCGTGTAATAGAGATTGCCTAGAAGAAGTGAAGGACTCCCCCAACTCTGTGCTATAACCACCAACAAGCAAATTTCCTCAGCAAAATTTAGAGGTAGAACAAAACAAGATGTATCCTTACAGCTACATCATGAATGAATCATTATAAAACTGGCTGGCACAAGCCAGAGATGGAGGTATGGAAAGCAATAGCTAGATGGGGAAAAATAAATCAATATGGATGACTGAAATCCGATTTAGTGCACTAAAACTCCCTCAGCTTTCTCTTGCATTTTCTCTTGATTAGGCTGACAGTAACTGAAGTTGAAAATGTTAAAAACCCAGCCTTAGTCTTCCATGTTGCACTTAGGCTACGCTGATTTATTAGAGTCCCTTTCTTTGTGCTTCTGGAGGTTGGACAGTGCTTTGATGGCTGGGACTTTCTGCAAAAGTGCACAGGGCATCATCCTGTGAGGGCTCACAGCTGGAATAGGTGTCTAAGCCTGATCATAACATGATTGAATGTCAATTACAACAGTGATAGTGCATAAAAAGACTGGTTACTACAAATGGAGAATCTGCAAGGAAGTTAGGATCTATACCTCAAAAGAGAGACACGGCAGAATACATTGCTCTGTGTTGCAGGCTTGGCTGCACACAGCTTTTATCATGCGTTTCTCCTTCCGATAAGAAGTTGGTCACAGCAGGCAGGGAGAATGGAATTCCCTACCTGTCTGTAACTACTAGAAAGTATCCTGAAAAAAAAAAGAAAAAAAAAAAAAAGGAAAGGGGGGTGGGGAGGGGTGTTGGAATTGGGAAAGGAAGTAAAGAAAATTCCAGAAGTGTAATTCAATCAGGTGTGGTCAAAAGCAAGGTCTTAGAGAAAGCCCTTGGGTCAATTTAACACCAAATGGAAGGACTGCAGAGTTTGGATGTCTCCCGGAGACTTAAATTATAGATGGTTTCCAGGAGTTTCCTTAATAAAATTTGTCTAGAGAGAAAATATTGATGTCAGTGAGGGGAAAAAAAAAAACCTCTGATTCACGGAAAATGGAAAAGAGAAAGGCAGCTTCAACCAGGAGTTAGCCATCAATCTATTTCTTAGACACAGTCTTGGCAAAACCCATTCTCCTGGTAGAACTTGCCTGGAGTAGACCAGATTGATTTGACAGTCTCTTAGCCTAATAAATGCTTGACCTCAAGGTCTGCTGAATTCACTAAATTCACTATGCAGAGAGAATTGGGAACCAATCTCCTCTGGGGAGCATCCTGTTCTGCAGCCCTCCCCTGATAAAGGCCTTGACTGCTTTCAGCCTCAGCAAGACGACTAGATGAAAGCTGCTCTCAGAAGAAGAAAGGTTAATCGACTACACCGCTGTTAATCAATCACTTGGAAAGATTCAGCACTTACAATAGGTAGGTCCCTCTTCCTGCCAAGAGGTTCTTGCATGTTAACCAGGGACCATCTCCTCCAGTTTGAAGGATGAGCAATAGACAGAAACACAATCCAGAGAGATGCCAGGTGTCTGATCCAAAGCCAGCTGAAGTCAATAGAAAGACTCCCAGTGAGTTCAATGGACTTGGATCAGACCTCAGAGAAAGACTTATTATCCGAGGTTTATTCTGCATACAGACATTGAGCTACTTTTAGTAGTAAGGGATCCTTGAAAAGCAGCTGATTTAACGCCATTTTGCCTCCCAGTGAAACCAGACTTCTTCAAATCATACTGTGCCCTATTTACACTGATTGTCAGATATGGCTGACATCCAGCAAAGGAAGATTACCTGCCTGTGACAGCAGACAGACACATATACATTTCAAGGTCTCTAAAGAGTACGAAAAAAAAAGCCAAACTATCTCTGCAAATGTTTTCCTGGCCTTTTTGTAATTGCTGCTATCCAGAATGTTAGCTTTCTCGGAGAGGAGAAAAGGATAGGTAACTGTTGAAAGCATGATGGGAAAGGAAGAAACACGATTTAAAAGATATTGCCACGCAGAACAAACCCTGTGATGAACAAATGGTGGTAAAGACGGTGAAGCTGACAGCCAGAAAGAGAAAAAAAAACACAAGAGAAACAATATATTTTGAAAGTACCCCCTGAAGACTAGGGATTTCTCTAAATGGACACATATTCACCGTCAACACCACCTGATGATGAAGCAGTGACTGTCCTTGACGCTTGTCTGACTAGAAGTCTCAGTCTGTTACAAATACAGGCCCTCACATTCCAGTGCAGAACCGCTTGGTTCCACCTGCTGCACTACAGGGCCTAAAAGCTGTAAGGGAAATAGTTGAAACCAAGAGGCACACACCTTGAAGACATACACAACGACGCGCACCAATTCTGTTGATTGCAGTCTGGTGCACACTTTTGCTTATTCAAGGAATTTTGCCTGTGATATTTTCTCACTACCAGCTGTCTAAAGGCAGACTCCTGGCTGCACTTACACCAGCCTCAATTCATCTGGCTCTGTCTGCTGCCAGAAGGCTTCATTCAGGCTGCTCACATTCTGGAGCAAAGCTGCTGACTTATAACTTTTGCTTTAGGAATAATAACCCAGTTTGCACTATGGAAAAATACCTGCAGAGGAGAATGAGCAGTCATGGACTGCTCCTGTCCTAACTACCATGCACATAGTGAAAAGGTAGGAGGTCCTTCAGAAGGCTGGAGAGGAATTCAGATGGAAGCATTATTCTCTGCTCTTCTAGAAGTTCATGGCACTATGAAGCATTCCAGGTAACGGATCCTTCTTCCTTGTGTGGTGACAACAAGCAAAAGACCAATGAAAGAGAATAATTCTGAGTGCATTATAATTTTTTTTTGTGTGTGTTCCAAGAAAATGCTTCACCTGAGGAAGGACAGTCATTTTTAATATAGCCACGTTCTTTGCACGTAAGCAGGTGACTAGAATATTGGTTTTGGCAATCTACAGCTAACTGGGGAAAAAAAAAATTCTGAATTTACATCTACAATGAATGACTGATATTTAGTGACAATGAAATTTCAGTATCACCAAGAGACTTAAAAGCTAACAACCTGCTAAGATAAATGGGAGTACTCTATCTTACTCCACTTCTGCTCACTGCAGGTTCAGAATCATGAAAACACCATTGTATCTTCTTATGTTTCAATCTAGATTTTCACAGCTCCAAGTGCTATTTTTAAAGAAGATTCTGTTATTATATACTTAACTGTACTGCAGCATGACCAGCAGGTCCTGATTCATTTGTTGTTCTGCTGGCACACACTGAATCATAATCCCGTGCAGTTCTCCTGTCAGTGGTGAATTCTGCTGTAGCCACAGAACTAAGAACAGATCCGAATAAAAAGATACATTTCATCTATGACTATTCATTTCTTAACCCACAGTGGATGAGCTTAAAGTACCTGCAGCTCGGTACAAACAAGTGAGGAACTACTGCTGCCTAATCCATTTTTCCTCGTGTTGTCTGGAATGGGATCCTACAAGGCTTAACTGCACAAACTTGGTCGCACTGAATTACATCATCTTGAGACAAAATCTCTTCTTTCTAAAAAGAACGGAAAGATGGATGGCTTAGAAACAGAAGTAAAAAGTCTGAGTGCTTTATTGGCCCAACTGACATCCTATGAATGGTAAACAATAAAAAATCATGGAAAATTAGAAAAGCTGTTTCTTAATCTTATTGCTGTCCCCCCCAACGTTCATGCCAAAGAAAAATGCAAAATTCTCTTAAACCACATATTTAAAAATCTTGCAATTTTATTTGCATATAAAGGCCGCTAGATATAATATCACAATAAATTTAAAGAAACAACTGCTTTTCTAAATTCCATTAACAAGGTAACATAAAACAGAACAAAGCTCAATAGCATTTACAGTGGTAGAACAGAAATAACTATCTGCAACAATATTTTGTGCTAGCAAGATTGCATTTACACACAGTGCAAAATAAGAAAAAGAAAATAAAAAGACGAGAAGAATATTTAAATATAAAGGACAACTAAGCCTTATTTTAGTTAGGCTTGATTGTATCCATTTGACTCTATACATGCCTGAACTATGACAAAGATTTAACTCAGGCTCTTGAAGGCCTTGAGCACTTGGAAAATGTGTCACATCCTTCATAATTTAGATGTGCTGTACAGCATAATTTTGCAGATGCTATACTGGCAATATTAAATCCTAGCTTAGTTATAATGCACAAAAAATACATATATATATATAAATTCATATTTAAAAGGAGTCCGCATTTACATTTTTTTTTATTTTTTTATTTTTTTTTTTACTGCGTGAAATGCCTGCTCTTTGCAGCTTTCACCCCCAGTTTTTTAAAGCTAAAATAATTTAAAAACAAACAATAAAAGGTAGATACCACATACAGGCTGCGGCTATCTATACCAGTCTTTAACGTATAAAGCAGGTAGAGACAAACAACTGAGAAGTCTATTCTCCCCTTGCTGCATTCCACTGCCAACAGAAAGAAGTTGACGTGTAGACATATCAAGAGAAAAATGGACCCCAAAATCTTGTCTGTACTACTACTACAAAAAAAAATGATATAAATGGAGAGATGAAAAGCTAACATTTAGACCTAGGGAAAAAGAAGACACTTAAAAAAACCCCGACAGTAACATAAGTTGTGCAAATTTGGGTGTTTTTAAATGCTGCCTATTTTTTTAGCTTATCATATAATATTAAAATAAGGTCTCTCACTTCTTAAAAGAAAGCTTGGCTGTCCTTTCGAGAACACTATAACAATTTACAATGGCAAATTTATTGAAAAACAAAATTCATTTTACAAATTCACAATGCTTTATCAATTTAAAATGGATGCTGCATTTCCAAAAAGCACAACCCTCTAACTTTTTTTTTTCTTTTGTACCAGCAATTTACAAAAAAAATCCATCCCAAAACAAAAACAACCACAATTCTCTCCCCCAAAATGCTCCCCCCCCGCCCCAGTAATTTTGAAATAAACATGTAACAGAATGTAAGTTTTGTAATTAGAAAATGGCAGTTTATAGACCTTCCCCAGTTCCAAATGTGCAGTAGTGCTTCATGATCCTTGAGGGGTTGGAAGGTCAAATATAATTGGAGGATTGGTTGGTTGAAAGCTGACTGTACACGTTGAAGCATTGATGTAGGTTGTGTAACCGTCTGTCATAATGCCATAACCTGTAGGGAGAATGTGTCACACTTACTGTAATATAAACAAACGATGCTGCCCATGGGCAGCTGCACTGAAAGCTTGTTGCGGGATCAATGCTTTGGAATAAAATTGAATTAATCCCTTCAAAATGACATAAGCTCTTGAAAGCTGCCACAAAGACTTGAAGGAAAAAACGCAATAGACTGGATTTGAAATCAGAACTGATGCTTTTGTTTTATCTTCACACATTTTTCCACGGAAAATCCTCTGCTGCAATTGATTACAGCAAAACCAGAGACAAAAATCACACACGTACTTTTCCTAATTACTTAATTAGCACATTGTACTTTGCATGCTTGTAGTATCTGTCAGATAATAAAAGACCGATCAGGAACAGGAGATTTAGAAGTACCTTCAGCTCTACCTACAAAAATCCTTGCTGTCTCTGGGCAATGAACCAAGCTTGGTAAGCTTTCCCCATGCTAGCCTTTATCATCCAGGTCCCTCTCACAGGACTGCCAAGATGGTGTTCACATTGGCTTGTGAAACCTCAGAAACCCATTAGCAGCAGGTTAAAAATACACACACACACACACACACATTACTACTCATAAAAGCTGCTGCAAAGTATTTCTTTGAAAGTCTGTAAGTGGGTCTAACCAATAGTGAAAAACACAGGTACTGCTTGGTTCTAAAGAGGTCTTTGCATAAAAGAGGAGTCTCATTGACTCAAAGGGGAGCTGCAGTTACGGCAGCCTGAACAGGCCAGGCGATTTGAACCCAAATGTAGGAATAGACTTGACAAGAAGAACACAATTAAAGAGATTAAGTTCTTTACAAGGAGACACCAGTGAAAATCATGACTAAGGAAAGGAATCTCTTGCTATAAGCACAATAGAGCACTGGAGGTCACTGGATAAGCACTGGCTTAAGCAGAAAGTTGAGGTTAAAGTTTAATAGATGACTGCTTTTCACTATGAAGGGATCCTGACAGCTCATTCCCAAATAAATGAAGGACTAGCGAATATTAATCATGGGATTTTTCAGCATGCCAAGGCCTTGACTCCTCAGTAACACTACGGCGTCAGGTTCAGGAGGCCGGAGACTCTTCTCAACCTCCTGAACATCTGGCCAGCAATTGCCATGTTCAGGACAAATTTGAGCACCAAGCAGTAATGCCACGTCACTTCTGGCCTCTATCTTCTCTTCCACTTGCCACACAGGAATAGGATGGAACAGCCCAGGGCTGTGCACTCAAAGAATTTTGGGCAAGTGGAGCAAACTATTGACCTGTGAACTGAATCACACCTGCGTCTCCATTCAGGCAATGGGATTCTACTATGTGAGAAAATGAATGGTAATAAAAGCACAGAAACGTCTCCTCTTACAGACATTCTCTCAAGGACATGGAGACGGGGCTCCAGTTCCATCGGTGGAAGAGATCCATTGTTTTCAGCTGATATCCACCAAAAGCGCACAAAGAAACTAGAAAAAGTCTAGGACGAATTTGGCACAAAATGTACCTTTTATTTTATTCTTATTATTAAGAGTTTCATGGAGAAAGAGAACTTCCCATTGCTAACCCACAAAGGAAAAATGTTTTTCTTTTAAACCAACGTGATACAGTACAGCTCACTGCTGTCTGAGAGCTAAGATAAATCCAGCTACCTACAGCGTCTCTCACAAAGAATAATCACTTCAGAATTGCTGCACTTTATTTATTTGGACTGGCAATTTTGATTTAGATCATCTTACGGTGGGGAAAACCTTGTTTGTGGTTGGTTTTACTTATCAACCAGGACAAAAAGCCTGCACGATCAAAATGTGTGTATAGCCTCCCTTGATTTAACAGAATGTAGTGTGCATTCATCTGAGCTAGAGCTGGATGAGAATTAACTGTACTGCGAGGTGCTGCTCTGAAGAGCTGACCATTTGTTTCTGTACAGGAACTGGTAATTCTTATGTCTTCTGTGTAAGTACTAAAACAGGATTCTAACTTGTTTTAGTATTCTTGTAAGAATGCATTTGCACGTTCACTTTTAACACGTGCTACCACCCTTCCTATGAGATTTAGATGCGAGGTGCTGCACGTGGCTCCACAGTGCTTTTTCAGAACCATCTCGCACATTAAAATTCCTTTCTCTCCCATTACTTAAGAATATTACAACTAGAAGTTTCAGCATCCCAGGCAACTACAAAAGCTGCATTTTTGTGTTTTAGCTGGAAGTCTTGCTGTATTCAAATACTGCTATCCATGCCGCTGTACTTAAGGTCAAGTCAGTATTTCCATTATTAACTCCTTATTTACAGACCTTTATAAACCATGCATAAAATCCATTTCATGAAGTCATGAGGGCTTTGGAAAAACCAACAATACTAGTTGACCAAGCTCTCTTTTTTTTTTTTTTTCCCTTTTTCATTTCAGAAGTTCTCCAAATCTGTGAGCTTACAGAGAAGCTAATTAGAGTCAATGGAGAAACCTCCAGGGGGGAAATATAAAGCATTTAATGCATAATTTTGAGTTCTAGGGTCACAAAGTCTTACACTCTCTCTCTGGCAGACCTCCTAATATTTGTCTCACAGCCACATGAAAGCTACAAAATTGTATTAAATATTTAAATATCTCCAAAATATACTTAATCTCTCATTCCCTCCCACTGCCACAAACAGAGCTTTTCATTTCTGATCTGGTACTGACAATGGGCAAATCTCTTCTAAAATATGAGGCTGCTGGAAGCTAACATACACAGTATGAACTGTACTACAGGATGCTTTTAGAAATGTATGCAAAGTGAGTTCTGGCAATCTCTCCTTCCGATGTCTGTCCTCCTTTCTGCTTTTCCTTGCATGCCGAGGGAGGTAAGCTGAGACAGTAAGATGTCTTCAATTTTCTAGCACTTTTCTTGGCTCCCGCACTTGGAATAATTGGAATAATTTTAATTTTGGCTTGCATGTGTGGTGAATCTCATCTGTTTCTCTAACAAAGTTTGTCAAAATTTACATGGCTTTCAATTAACCTGTGTAGAACAACCTTTGCACAGTGAAAGATGTAGGTGGCTAAATGTAGCACACATTCCTGAAACAGCCTGTTTTAATTCTGGCATAAATTTACAAAGTGCTGTGCATGCAATCACTTCCCTCAGTTCCCTCTCTACTTTAGTCCAATATGCCAATACCCATCCCTTTGCAATGCGTCATCGAGATGCGCTCCTTTGGAATTAGCCTCAGATCCAAGAGGAGTAGCACAGGTCCTTACCTTCATGGATTCCACCAAAGACGTGGAGTTTGGGCCTTACTCGCCTCTGCACTGTGTTTAGCAGTTCCACACAACCAACTCTCTGCAGCTCCTTTGGAACCCAGTCTCGAAAACCTGAAGGCAAAATGCAATCAATAGTATTAATTTTCTCTATTCAGGTAAGGTTTTACATAGTCTTTCAGGAAGTCATAATTCACTGAAGGTTTATTACCATTATCTACACTCATAACCTCTCCATTAAAGCACACAATGGCTTTTAAGCAACATTTCACTGTCACTTCGTCTTCCTTAAGATTTCCCCTCTCCATATGCATTAATATTTTTCTGGATGTGATTTGTTTTTTTAAACTATAGGCTTCAACTCATCTTCCACCTTCAAACCCTTGAACATTTTTTCCCGGCACTGCTGATTTTTCTTCCCTTTCCCCTGGCTCTCACAGCGGTCACCTTCCCAATTCAGTGAGGTGGTCCCTCCAGAAGCAAAATACGTGAGGAATTTCTGTTCTACAACCTGACACCTCTGCCACCCCAAAGATTTAACACAGCCTTCCACAACTTCCAGAGGGCTGCGAGCATCAGGTAATGTCTGAGCCCCCAGTTAGCAACAAGAAGCAATGCATATTCAATTAAAGCATTCATTAGCATCTGCAGCATCACTGTATTTCTCCACGAACCCAATTGAGAGCAGATGGATTAGCAACCCATGTAAAATAGCACCCGCGAAACATCATAAAAGTGCTTGTGGGGTTTTCTGCTTCTTCGGGAAAATAAACAGATTAAAAGAGTGCTATTCAGAGCGCTGGTTTGCAATATCCGGTGTGCTCCACTGTCAGCAGCTGGTGCAGCGCTGCTTTATCAAAGCAGCAGGCAGGTAGCTCCTTGAAGCTTAAAGTGAATTTGCAGCACTATTAAAAGAGCTCCTAGTAACCAGGATATAAGAAGAGCAATAAGTATATTATTGGTCAAAAACTTTTTTTTTTTTTTTTTCTGCTCTTAACTCTGCTTCGATTGCTGACTCTTAACTTACTACGATGCAAAACAGGCATTAATTCCTGACTCCACGGTCCCTGGGAGAGCACTGAGCCAACCTGGTGGCATTTGAACGCTGCTTTATACTGGCACCGTGCAATTCTGAGAACTGGGGGCGTTCTTCTTTTAAACTCACTACCATCCCAAAAGTCAATGACTTCATGTGATCGTGCGATGATCTGACCCCTTGTATTTCTAAACAATTTACTGAAAGCCTGGCAAAATCACCATCTATTAGCGGTAACGGTAATGAATAAGTAGCTGGCACTTCTTCAGCCTGATAAGCAACATTGAAAAAAGGCAATTCTCAGTTGTAAAACTGATTGAAATACCGAAAATATGATCCTAGACTGTTTGCTGTGTGTCTTGAAGAAAAGCAACACATGATGTGTGATAGTATCTTGTAGGGTAAAAGATTGGAAAAAATAGTGGAAGTTTTAAAATGGTTTAGTGAGCACTTAACATATGCCCCAAACCAAGTACTTCTACCTCTGCTGAGCGATCCTCATCTTAGCATCTTTTTGAGACAACCAGAATTTACTTTATTGCAGAATTACTGTGAGATCTGTTATATCTGTGAATTACACACACGTTCAGGACAAGCAAAATGTAACTAAATGGAAAAATTTCACCTAACTCATGAAAAAAATTTACACATTTACATAGCTGTCTTTAGTTTACAATTATCTGAGGGCGTAATTCATTCTTTCACAAATTTACTTTAAGTCAATTAGAATATGTAACAGTGGTTTTACAGATGTTATGCTTAAAAGGGAATTGTAAAAGAGAAAACATGACTACAAGCTCTTGAACTTTTGACTGCATACACTAAAACCTCAAAGAAATATGTCATAGTAGGGGGGGAAATGTTTTAGAAGTTTAAGCCAACCTCTGAAAAATCACATGGGATTGGAAACTGTCAGATGAATATTGTACTTAAACAAAATGGCCATGGAATTGGATATATGATATTCCCTAGTTTGAGCTAAACAAAAAATGTAATTGAAAAAAACACCTGGAAGCTCAACAGATTTTGCTAACCTTAATCATCACTTTACCCTTCTTTCAGAAAGGCTTTTTAATTCATAGCTTTGAGTTAGAGTGCAATTACAGCACATGTTATGGAATTACTAATTTTGCTTAGTTGGAAGGTAAAATTCTCATGAAAAAAAAAAAAAAAAAAATCACAAACAGCTTTTGTTTCACTTACCAAGGGGAGGTCCATGTGTCATTAGTATATCAATACCCTCAGGGATAAGGTTCCACTTGTCTAGCAAAGACTGACCTCTGGGTAGGTTAAAGCCCCATCCATTAAACCACGGTGTCCTTTGGGGAAAAATAAGATGAAGTGCATCAGTGGAAAATAAAAATCTCTTCCCTTCTCCAATTTTTCTGAATTACAGTAACTTCTGCAGCACAGAGACTACTTGCAGACAGCCTTTTCGAAGGGAATGTCTCTACAA
Organism: Netta rufina; assembly: GCF_964035555.1. Classification (NCBI taxonomy): domain Eukaryota; kingdom Metazoa; phylum Chordata; class Aves; order Anseriformes; family Anatidae; genus Netta; species Netta rufina. The sequence goes on along the minus strand of NC_140128.1, from coordinate 8,120,735 downwards.
CAAACTGGTTCAAGTACACACTGATCTGTATGTTTGAATTTAATATCCAATGATCTTTTTGTACCTCAGGAATATTCAGCTCCGGGGGCATTTATCCAACAAAGAGAAAGGAGAAAAAATTAAACAACACAAGCTCAATCTAAAGCTCACATTTGGGGATGTTCAAATACAAGAACTCCTAACTTGTATTATCCAATCAAAACAATCAAAACCCTCAGTTTTTGGAGGCAAGGGAAAATTACAGCACAAGGCATCTAGTGGGTAACAGTTCATCAGGAAGACAGCGTAACATTGTGGATATAAGCACTGTGTACTACAATATTTCACCAAATTCAAACTTCCTTTGTCTAGCACTTTTAATATCAGAACGTTTGCACATAACTTGGCTTTGAAGCCCTGAGCCTCCTGGAGGCCTCGATCAATGTTTAGCCTCCCAGTAACTTTTTTAAAGAGATCTTATCACTTAAAACTTATTTGGTATTTCTTAAGAAAAAGAGATCCTCAGGTTTCTCCATCACAGCACAGCATTGTTCTGTGACATTTGTTTATCCATCAACCCAGGCACGTAATGATAAAAAGCTTACTTTCTTAGAGTACTTTGTCAAGGTATAATACCACAGTGAGTGGTCTTGATGCAATTTTAATACAGTAACGTCTTTCCTGATCAGGTAAATCCACAATTGTTCTTAAGAGGCAGTGTTTACAGATGTTATTTAAACATTTTGGGTAGCTGTTAGAATTAAGGTATTTGGAATAGTTTTCATCTGTGTGCGTGTTTCTTAGAGTGTAGGCAACAGAATTAAGACTGGGTTGCTTCATTTTCTAGGAGGGTTTCCCTGTACCAGCCATAGATATTTGGGGCCATCCTTCTCAGAGTTCAAGCTACTCCTGCAGTCTTCTCTGTACTGCAGTTGTGAAAAGAAAACTTTCACGTTAAAAAAAAACGTGGAAAAGCATACCTGTTAAATAAGAAAGATCATTAAGAGTCCTACATCACTTCATTATGGAATCTGCCTTCTGCACCCTCTAACTTACGAATATGTTCAATCTCAAATACGCATTCAAGTGGAAATTTCCCGTGGAGATTACATCTCTATTTTATTTTACTTTTTGTAATTAAAATACATACTTTGCTTGCCGGAGAAAGTAATTTGACCAATGAAAGGTTTACCCAGTTCTAAGTACACTCAGAGTTCCTGACAATCAGCAGTAAGGGCAAACAGCAGGCACTACCAGTACAGGTGCAGGAAGGTCACAGCTACAAATCACAGACACATCCTCCTCCCATGTGGTCCTTCTGAGCTAATGCTTATATTACACATACATAGGAACTCGTTCAACCTAATAGACTTCCTGGACGTTGGAAGAATGGCAAGAAAAGACAGGAAAATTAATGCTAGTTAAGCGTTTTATATAAGCTATGGGCTCCTCGTGCATAGCAAAGAAACTCCAGCTCTCACTGTTGGCTTACTCTGCACCATCTGAAAACCTGAAGAAAGATCTTAAGTTGTTAAGTGAGGGCAGTGCACCGCAGAGCAGGTTTGCAAGCAACTGAATTAAAAATGAAACGTGTCTGAACTTCAGCTAAATCACAACTGCTCCTGCTTTGCCATGACTCACCTTTCTGAAACGTCTAAATTAGGTACGAATGTTTCCTTTCCTGTAATGTTCCCACGTTTTAACATATCAAGATTATCAAAACCCTCAGGGCTGCAGTTGGCTAAACATTCAGCTGCTTAAAAAAAACAAACACACAGCACATAGGTTGAACTTTTCACTATCAATTAATGATTCTTTCCCCACTTGCATTCCTCCTGCAGATAGTACTGTACTTATTATACCATAGTTAAACCTGAAACATGAAACCACATCTGTGATCTCTCTGGAGCTCTTTGGAGACTGCAACCACGGAAAAAGCTGCATTTGTCTGCAGGTTTTTTATTTTATGTTATTCTTAAGCACTGAGGGAGGAGGAGGGGAATCCGAGTTCCAATATATTCTTCCTTCACCAGCCTCTGTAATTAGCTGTGACTAACAGCCACCACATGGGAACCCACTTGTAAGAAAACTTTCGAGATGCCTTCCCCATTAGCCAGCCCATGCACGGAAAAGGCAGGAATCTTTATTACACTCAAATCTTTTCATAAAAATTTAATAAATCGGGAAGATGAGAGGGCGTGACTGGAAGAACAGCAGGGTTCAGGCTCCGCTCCCTGACTCAGGCCTCGCTGGGGCCCTGCTCCGGGCCTCGCAGGGAAACCCACAGGGCACATTTGGAACAGCACCGTGAGGAAAAAACGGCACAGGGTCATGTTGGGATGAGATCCCATGGAAGAAGGTCACCCCGTGCTTGCACTATGCTGGGTTGTGGTGCAGGCGAAATGGAGTTGATGTGCTGCGAATCCCCTGAGGGGCCAGAGGAACGGCTGCTTGTCCCCAGCGAGCGCTGAACGGGTGGAGGAGAGGCAAAGCCCGCACTGCAGGCAGGTAGCATCCTATCAGCACGTGTTGGACGGGGATATTGCACTCCAGGTATTGCCTTTCGCTGCATACCAAAGAGCTAAACAGAGTCACACACAACTTTTAAACAATCTAGGGGAAAAAAAACATGCACACAGATACATACAACGCCTTCCTGAGCTGATTACTTGTTGGGAGAAGACCCCTCAGCTCCAAGAGGATGTGTCTGTGATGTCCTTTGGCTGCACCCGCCTATGATAAGGTGCAATCCAGTGCAAATAATTCTGCAGAGGCTAATTAGGCATTCGTAATCATATTTAAGACCTGACATATTTTTCCTTCCTATTACGTTCGAAGTAACAGAGTTCTGTGAACCACCAGCGCCGTGAATAGCGTGCCTCATTTCTAAATAGTCAAAAGAAAAGAAAGCGATCAACTGTTGAAATGTCACAAGGGAGGCGTAGCCATAAAAAACCGTGGGAATTCGTAATGAGAGAGAACAAATGATTTTGTCATTTTACGTTTGACGGACCAGAACACTTCCTCAGACGCACCGCACGGCACGACACGGGTCCCGCTCACGCACCGTGGCAGCCCACGGCCAGGAGAACCTAATTTAGCCTCCGCTCGTCAGAGCCACGCTGTGCTCCACAGCATCCTTCACGTGCCATGAAGCTGTCATGGTAAGTCTTGAGCCCTGGCTCACCTGACAGCTCGGCCCTCCCCTGACTGCAAAGCTTCCTTCTCGTTTAGGCATTTCGGCTCTGCCGGCACCAGACGTGTCACGGGGAATATCCTAATGAAAGGCAGACACCTGCCCCGCTGCTGTACCCTCTCCGGTTCTTCATTTCTGCGCAGGAATCCCCACAGATCCCTCCCCACCTGGCGTTCTGGAGCTTACGTTGTCTGCAATTAACAGAGTGCTTATGCAGCAGGCTGCACATTGCCTTCACACCCTGTGCTGCAGGAGGGGCGCACGGCACTCGCCACCAGAGCGAGGAGGAGGCGATCCTAAACTTCAGGGCAAGGCTCACCCTCCCGTCACAGGTGCTGTGGGAGAACTGCCTGACAAGAAAAACAAATCCAGCGGCCTTCAGAGGCAGAGAGCTGACTCTTCAGCAGGTGATCGCATCCTCCCTTTTCCCAAATAACTGAAGTGTTCTTACTACTTTGCTATTAAAAAAAAAAAATACAGCGAGGGAGCATTACTTTACGGCATAAGCTTCAGAAAACAAAATCACAACCCCTCCATGGCATGTACATCTCAGAAGCAGCAGTCACGCAGGGAAACAGAAGACACACAGCTATGGCCAAGCTCATCCAAGTGATGCAAGAGTTTTGACTCCTTCAGGAAGGTTGATGTTTTTAAAGGACGGTATCTCCCACCATCTACTTCCATTCTTTCTCTGGCTAGGGGCTCATCAATTTAATTACACAATCCTCAGAGTTCAACAACTCAAAAGGTAAACCTACAATGAGACCTAGACAAAACTTTTCCTTTTAACCCATGAGCAAATCCAATTATTTCATTAGCTACGTCTAAACAGAAGTAGAAAAAAAATAGATTCTTTTTTCTATTTCCTTTATTCATTCATTTTTAAGGCTAACCGGTCACCCTACGAAAGCTCCAGTTTGATCTTTAATCCTCCAAGCGAAGTGCACAGGAGGCAAAAATCTGGGGCTGTTTCCTCCTACAGGACCAAGCCGAAGGAGCGCCTGGCCCACACCGCAGCAGGAAGCGCTTCCACGCAACGACCAGCAGGAACGAGACACTCGCTGGGTGTTTTTGTCAGCATTCAGGGTGCACACACGAGCCTGGAAGGAGACAGACAGCTCCTGCAGCAGCAAAGACGGGATGAGACAGGGCACTGCATGTGCATTCCCAGAATCGTTGAGGTTTGGGACTAGCCCACTAGCATAGCCCCAAAATATTCACCACAACCCGACGCAAAAGCTTGCCGCGGCGCAGAGCGCTTGCTGACAGCAAACCGCAGAGGGAAGAAAAACAAAAGCGACCTTTGTGCACAGCGCAGAAAAGCCTTCCCATCCGATCCTCCACCCTCCATCCGATCCTCCACCCTCCGTCCCGAGGCGCACACCAGCGTTTGCCAGGGCGCAGCAGCACACGCGCCCGCTCCGCTCTGCTCCGGCAATGGGCAGAGCAGAGCGTGCCTGCTGGGGAAACAACGGGGCTGGAGAGGGGAGAAGGGGAAGGCCAGAGCCTGTGTAACCACGAAGACAAAGGGCTGAGCAGGGCAAGTGCACGGCGTACTAAGCAAGCGTGTTTTACGAGATAAGAGCTTCTGGGCAGACTCTGACACTTGCCTTCGGTGCCACAAAAGCGTTTTTGATTAAGCTCTTTCTTAGAGCGAATATTAAAACCCCTTTTTTTAATATAATGTAACAACAACTAGGAAATCCTAAAGGCTAAATAATTTCCTAAACGTGCTTGTTATAACATCGTGATATTGCTCATAACGTTGTGATAGCAGAAAGGACAAAGTTAAATGGTTCTGGCTGTCCTAGCTCATTTCCACCCGCGTTTACATGCTGTGCCTCGGTGTCCCGCTGAGGAAAGTGGGGACAGTAACACGCAACCTTCTTAAAAAGTATCACAGAGCCCAGCTCCTCGGGGTTTTGCTTACCCTGCATCTTTAAACAACTGAAGCTCTCGTGGGACAGCTCTTACAGAAGTGGGTTACCAGTACTGTGACGCCGTGGCTGTATCCCTCTCCTAATCAGAGAAGTACACACGTTTTAGGCACCTCTGCAAATGTCCAGAACACGGTTCTGCTCTTCTCCCAACCTTACAAAAAGCTGAAGCTGCAAGAACGGCTGGGATTTTTGCAGTTTCTCTCTCTTTCAACTCACATGCTACAATTTCTAAACGTTTATTGGTTCTCTGAATGATAAAGCTGACAGTCAGGAGGTTAAAACACCAGCAGGATCACAGAGGATGACAAGGCAGAGGACAGCAAGACAGGGCATGGGGCTCCCTGAGGGAAGGGGGGACAGAACACGCAGTGAAGCAGAGAAGGGGATGACACCGGCATGGTAGTGGATGCTGGAGAGGTAGGGAAGAGATGAGATTTTCAACTTTATGACTCAGAAAAACTTTGGTTAAGTATGTGAATCGCTCATCAAAGAGGAAATTTCCTCCAAATCTTCTGAGGTTTTCCAATCTCCAGCTGTGTTGCAATTATTTTATTGAGGGCTTTACTTAATGAGATCTGGGAGATATTTTAATATCCCCCAAATCTGAAAATAATTCAAACTTGACTCAAGGGCTAATTTCATTCTACTTTTAAAACACACAGAACTACACAGACCTACTAACAGAAGAACATAGTAGCCGCTGCGTGTGGCTGAGGATGGCTTGACGGACACACCTGGGCCAAAGGGAGCGCCAGGCTCGGCTGGGGCTGTACGGGACCTATAAAGTCATCTGGGGCCGTAGAGGAGCCACGCTGCATTTCCCCAACTGCTACAGGAGTGCTGCGGCAGCAGGTCAGGCCTGTGAAACACCATGGGGACTGATCTGATGATCTGCTGCTTGTTCCAGAAAGGGCACCTTGTCCCCTTCATTCCCGTACTGCACCCGTGCCCCTTCCAGCATCACAGGATGCTGCAGTAGTGAAAAGAGCTTTAATTTCTCAGTTTTTGATGGTAGGATTTTCTGATTTTTGTGGAAATGAAGAGGAAGGAGCTGACTGGTCCAGAAGCTCTCCACAATGTAAAATCAACGTCCACTCTGAGGGACAGGGCAGGAGGAGGAAGAAAGAAAGAAAAAACAGTTTGTTTGTTAAGCTGGGTGCAAAGCCACCTACCCTCCAAAGCCTTATGGAAACAGCCGAAACAATCAAAAAGTTTCCCGAGTGACGACACACACTTATTTGGCATTTAAGTACTGCATAAAACATCATGGCTAGACCTTAGACAGTAACACTGGTTCACCATTTCATTGTGTTAGGAGGTGTCATTTCTTTAAAAACCATGCCCGTTTTCTTCATTTTCTTCACTTATTGTAGCCTTTGCCTTGTGCTGAGAAGTAACACCTGACGCAATCAAAATTTCACTTTGCTGAAAACTGTGATCCTACTTCGGAGCCCGCAGAGAAGTTGGTAGCTTCACCCAAACACACTGCCACCTCCTCTGTCAAGTTCTGTCACCCAAGAACTACAAAAATTCGTCAGGGGAAAGGGGTGAGCATGGCTCTCTGAATACATATCATACCTCCTCAGTTCAGGCAACCTCATGTACTTGTTTTGTAGGCACATACAAAAACCCTCCAGCTGATATTACATACACGCTACTTACACAGGTATACACGTGTGCATATACACATAAATACACACTACCTATGTAATATAGATGTATATAAATACATCTGTCTCCTGTTGCTCTGCCTGTGACAAGGAAGCTAGCACAGAAGTTGAAGAAACAGAAGAAGGCACTCCCAACCCAACGAAAACTACAAGTACTCTAGCACTCAAGCATGAACCCAGTAACCTACGTTAACATTTTCAGGTTATTACCTGGAGGAGCTGTTTTATGTATGAGCCAATTTAGCAAATCAATTAAAGTAATGCAGTTACTTGATCAACAGATGAACACAAAGGGGAAAAAAAATGACAGAAGAGGCTGACAAAAAAAAAAAAATGAGGATCATAAAAGAAGCAGGAGCTGCTGAAAAGACTGCAGAGCACTCAGCATTACAGAGGTAAAAGGAGCATTATTTTAATTGAAAAGGATCTGTTTAAGCATGGGTCATTCGCTTTTGTCGGCTTCAAGATCATTAAGCAAAGATCTCAGATTACAAGCAGGTCAATTTACACAACATTTAATTTTAGGCTTGCCCACCTTCATCACGCCCCTTCAAAGAGGTTTGTGGGGGGATGCAGATAACCACAGACTGAATAAGAGTCAATTTGGCTCTTCTGGCGAAAAAAGCTAACATGAAAACTTTAATTAGAAACCGATGTCGTAGAGTCTTTACCTCTGTATCAATGACTCCAACGGATCAACAAAATGCTCCTCATATTCTATCCAGTTCTCACCTTGACTGACACAAGAATTTTTCATCTTTTCATCTATCCAAGGCAACATGCAACACCTAATTCCCCTCAAAAGAGGGTTAATGGCACTTAATTAAGTGCAAGCAAGCAACAGGAAAAAAACATGAGTCAGGAAAGACCTCTTTCTCATGAACAACCCATCAAAACTCCTGATTTTATGACGAGACGGAGTTGCCTCCTGGTTGGAGGATACTGTAAGTTCAATTTGGCTGCTTTCAAGCCCTCTGCATGCCCGCCAGAGCAAGCTGCTGCTTCTCCTGCAATCACAAAGCCCGACCCCAGCCAGGGGCACCCTGCCGTGGCCAAAATGCTGACACCATCAGATGTTCCCATTGCTGCTATAGGTTCACCATCACCTCTTCATCCCTCTGGATCATATACACTTGCATTTTTACAGAACACATTTTCAAAGAAAAGACGTGAGCTCATACTCCAAGTTTCCACCTGAAGTAAATTTTTCCTGATGAGTTACAAGCCTACGAACTGGTGGTTTATAATAGAAAGGCAGACTGACATTTAAATAGAGCGGATCTAGAATAATGGCTTTACATTAGGATTTTATGGGAGGCTGAATAACCACAGAGTTAACATACTGTATTTTCTAGCAATAAAAAAATCTGTTGAAAACAAAAGGTCATTTGATTTGATAATGTAAACGAATTAGATTTGTATTGTATGGTCACAAGAGTAAAGGAAAGATTAATTCTTAGAGGAGAAGTCAATATATCAGAATGGCTAGGATTGGTTTGGTTTTAATCCTTTAACCGTGTTGTAAAACCTGCGGTTCATAACCCACAGCCATATATTGCTGTACTCTCCATTTTAATACAGGCCCCGGACTTTCAGTCTGATCCGATAAAAATCTGAAACTTGCAGTAGGCCATTATGTGGGCAAACTATTCATTTTATATTCACCTCCCTGTCGTGTCAGTGCAGAGGTCATCTAAAGAGGGGGCCTAATTAATCAAACTGTCAGAGCCAATGAGGAGGAGCATGTTAATAGGACTTTTATTTCACCCAGGAAAGCAGTGGTCTGACAGGAACCAGAAAATATGGCCTTGATGTTGCTGTTTATTAGCAATGCTGAGATCAGTGGTAATAGGTGCCAAGCAGCTTATGTTTGATAAAGTGCTGAATGTCAAGAACCTGCACCAACTAGAAATTAGACTGACAAGCAGCAGGGATCTCAGCATATTGATAGCTAGCGAGAGGAGATGGAGCTTGGACAGCACCACTAAACTTGAACCTCCACAGGCCACACTCATTTTGTGAAAAGCAAAACCAAGAAAAAAACCACTCCCTCCATCCCCAAACAACAATAACCAGCAGCTATTTTCCTGCACTGAGAGGTGAGACTTCTCTCTGTGTAACTCCAGCCCAGCATACGTAAGCAAGCACAGCCACACTGGCAGAAGAGCCCTAACTAAACTCGGTACAACGGTGCAGAGCTTAAGGGATTGCCTGGATGGGAACCCGTGGTGATATAAGGCCAGCATGCTGGCCCCACATCGGTTATCCTTCGAGAGAAGTGTCAGGTTTTCAGCACAGAGTGGTTTCACACCTAACACTGACCCAGATCACTGCAGAGGCTGCTGCAGACGAAGGATGCACAGCACAGGTAGCAGTGAGGTCCACACGCCCCTTGCCTGTATTAGGCTGTGCACTTAGTGAGTTAATCCTGGCCCCAAACACAATAATAATGCTAACACAAATGTGGCGAGGATTTCATTTCTTACCCGAAAGCCCTTTTTGCAAAATGGATATTCTTAACACGAATGGCATGCCCATAGTAAAGAATAAAACAAGCGCAGCTAAAAGGGAGTGAGTGGGAGATACAAGAGATGCTAACAGTTTTTGAAGGGCACTGGACTCATTTTAGCAGCAGCCACGGCATTTGCTGTGTGGGTGATATATGTAAAATCTTAAATTAATTATTTTAGTAATGCACCCCTACATGATTTCTCAGTCTGCAATGTATTTTATACTTCAGGCCATGGTAGGTTTTATAATTAACTACTTTCTGAAGCCATTTTAATTAATTTTTTTTTCCCCAACACCATTATTTCCAAATGAAGAGAGAGCTAACATTAAATGGCCTTCTAAATAGAGTGCTGCAGGAATCTACTCCCGTAGGATGAAGCACTCAGAATCATGCCCCTGGTAATGCCCCCAGGAAGGTTTAAGCAGAGAATGTGGCAGCAGGACGGAAGTGAGCTGCCCCAGGAGAGCCTCGGACACCAACGGGACACACGAGTAACTGGCGAAGTCAAAACCTTTCTTGGTGGAAGAGGAACGCTGTTATGTTTACGGCTGCTGTCGCAGATCCAAATATCCTCATCCTGAACGATCTTGTTTTCATTTGCCCCGAGAATAATCCATTGTCTGGATCTTCCTCTCAAAGCCAGCAGCGCTCTAACTGGAATCAAATGTTGCAGCAGGGAATTCTGTGGCCCCTCGTTCTCATGACTCGAGCCTCCATGGCAACCGCACTCCATCCCCGAGCTCTCAGGAGGTTGCCACAAAAGCACGAGCCGCTGCCCAGGGCAGAAGTGCCATCTGCGACGTGGACTGCTGTCCCTGGCGAGTGGCCTAGCACAGCTCACACTACAGAGACTAGGGAGAAACCTCTGCAGTAAGCTGGCGAGCTGGTGCTGGTTCTGATAGCTGCTTACTCATCCTGACCGGGGTTGATAGAGCTGAGCACTGAGGTGTACGAAGATACTTGGGTGGCAGAACCACTTGGAGAACCACCTGCCTTTCTCCTGAGCTTTCCCTGCTCTCCAAACAGGCACCGCTCCACCTTCTTGGTACTGCTGAGACCGAGATGGGGTCACTGACACATCACATCTTAATAAATAATAAATAAATAGAAGCGTATCTTTTCAGTTACTTGATTTAGAGCACTCAAATCTTCCACGGCACAAATAAAGGACAGGAGAATGGTAGAACAGTGCACAGGACTGGTTATTCAGGGCATGCACTGCCTCTTTGGTGGCAAAACTTACTTGATGTTTTACCATCAAACTACAGCTTTAGAGATACCAATTCATTCCTACTGCAGAAAAAACATGGAGAATAATGACACTTCCTCACGTTCTGTTGTTTACAATGTCCTTTCGAATGGTTAAAATTATATTATTTTCCCCTTACAGTTTCATACTTCCTAATTTAAACAAAATAAGGCACAGCTCTGTACTCCACAGTAAACATGTCAGGTTGAAAATAAACAATTGAAGATAAAATGAGGTCCAAATGACTACCTTTTAGAAATTTAAATGGCTGTTTTCACAGCTACAAGCAAAGTGTGTGTTGTTCAGTAAAATCTTAATAATGGCTATGAGCATCATTTTTACGTTTCTCAAGTGCAGTAGTGTTTTTAAAATCATAGATTTGTTCCAGCATTAGCACTTGAAGGGGAAAGTAGCACTAATTCAGAACTGTGCTAACTGAGCAACTTCTTTTTCTGCCTTTGACAACTTATTACATTGCGATTAGCACAGTGTTTTATTAGTTTTTGGATTTCATTACCTAGACTGTTATTACTGGTGTGTGTGTGTGCGACATGTACTTGTATATATATACATGCTATTTTTTTTAATGATCTCACACCTTCATTTACTATTCTGGTGTTGTCTGAGTACGGCCAAGTAACTGTTTCTTCAATAGCTTTGTAAAAGTGTGTGCTTAAAATTGCTTGCCTAACTTCACAGAGATACTGCTGCTGTTATGAAACAAAAGAAAATCTGTATGCTGATCCCAATAACATCGCGATAGGAACCTTATTTACAGTATGATTTTAAAAATAGTCTTTTCTTACGGACTCATTAAATCTAAGCCTCATTTAACTACTAGGACATTTTTACAATGGGTTTAGTGACATACTGTGATAAACGTCTGTGTAACATCCTTCAACAATAGCCACGACTACAGTCATAACCACAGTGTGTATAAACACTGCATCGGTTTGAACAATGCGCTGTCCTGAATAGTAGGAAGTGAAGTAATACTGAACACATTTTTACTAACCAAACCAGCTTTTTGCTTTTTTTTTTTTTCCCCTCCAATGGTTTCTGTTTTGTTTTGGGGGAATGCTTTGTTTTGTCAGTGGGAAAAATAACATTCCCCCTAAAATTATGAGAATTAAGCAGCTCAACTTTTTAAGTATTACATGATCCCTTTGAAATTTCGGCCTAGGCAGAAAGGTTTCCTGAAATTTGATTCTTTAGAGATAAAAGGGTTGGCAGCAGGATGAAAGCAGCCCTGCCCTTTTTTCCATGTCAGAGAAATGAATGGAATGGCTTATGAATACATGCAACTCACCCTTTCAGGAGCCACACTGGTGCCTATTTGTCCCGAAATATCAGTGTTAGGTTACTGTGCAAATCAAAATAACTGTTAGCCAGCATGAACTTGATCCACAAGAACAATGAGGAGCAGAACCAGCTTTCCAGAGACTTAAACTTTTCAAACTAAAGTGTAATGCAAGAAACTAAAAGACATTTCTATAGGAACTGTGGTTTCCAAACACTTTATAAGCTGCTACCAATTGTAACTTGCTCTAGCTAGGAACAGAGATCAGGAGCAACAGAATTACACTGCAAACTAAAACTGAACAGGCTCAACTGCATTCCTGTTGGTGGCTGGCCTCTGATTTAATTTCACATAAAATGATATCGCAAAGCTGGACATGGTAAACCTACAGTATTTACGCTGGAGACTAGGGTCTGACATTCTGTCTAAATGAAATTTCCCAGTTGTCCTAAACACTTTTTATCTTATTTCCATGCTAGCAGTTTGAATTGTCACTACATATTGCCACAGTGACAGATGAGCAAAAGCACAAGAAAGCAACGTAACTGGTTTCTCCAATGAATCATGCCTGGTAAATGTGAAAATCTACTCTTGCCCCAGTTTCTTGGTCCACACCCAGGCAGGTATTAATGGCACCTGGGGTAAATTCTGGAACGGGACTTCATGCAGACTGAAATATAGATCAGCCGTTAGTATTTATTTATATACAGTTAGTATTTATTTATATACGTTCGTATGTATTTATATACACACACATTATTAAGAACAGCACTAAAGGACACACCTTGCAAATATATATGTATATATTTATACATTTATTTTACTGTATCTCACTAAGGTAATGAGACACAGAGCAATAAACTTCCTGTACTATAAGGCTCGAGCCACATGGCCATAATACATATCTTAGGTGGATTAATAGACTGAGGCCCGGATGGTATTGATGAAAAAATAAACATCCTTCAGAAAAAAATTGCTTAAGAGATGAATGCCTCCAACTCGGTGGCTTTTCAGAATCTGTGGAGACTTCCCTCTCGGTGACAGTGGGGATAAGGCCATGGCACACTGAGCAGTGTCCCACCTTTGTCCCACCTCAGCTGAGTATTTCTACTGACTGCATTGAATTGTTTCAAGGATGACTTCAAGATCAAACTCTGAACTTGGGTTTCTCATTCCTAGACCTCTCTCTCGTTGTAATGAAACCTTCATTAAGCAACCTCTCTCTTCAGGCTTGTCCCTGTCATAGAGCTGCTAACCACTAAAAGAAAAATAGATGGGGTTACGTTACCAAGGAACACCTAAATGTTGCTTACCCTCTCTTCCAGGTGAGTAACGCTCTGAACAACACTCCTGTTTACCTCAGTGAGATCAAAAGACTTGCCACGCATGGCAATGACTCTTTCTGAGCAATATCAAAAAGAAAAAGAAAAAAAAGAAAAAAAAAAAGAAGAGAAAAAGGAGCAGTGAGCATTTGTATGCAGCAACCTCCATCTAGAAACATCCAACAGCTGTATCAACGTGTGAAATGCTGGTCTCTCATTGAAGTCAGCGTTCAAAATTTCACCCATGATCTATTTTTCAATAAGTCATCTCTCACTGTTCTGCTCTTTTATATTGCTTTCCTTCTGAGAGCACAGAAGATATGAAAAGGTGCATTTCTATTAGCAACATCCACTTTAAAACTTCACATTTCACCCTCTTTATAAGGCTCTGCTGCTATCCATTCTCTGATACAAGAGGTTTTTCAGCCTTCATCTGGCTTTATCCTCACAAGAAATCATTTCAACTACGGCAATACTCTGTGTAAAAAAAAAAAACACATCAGAGGTCAACATGGACTCTCTTGTAGGCATTAGGAAATGAACTTTTGAGTCATAGAGACAGGGTAAAAATAGATTTCTCCACTGCATTTTCAGTAAGTCCCCAGGAGACGGGAATCTGTACAACTACTTACTTAAGCAAGTGTAGTACAACTGAGGCCCCAAATGAGTTGAATCTTCCACGAGTGAAATGACGAGAGTGAAGCCTACAATATATTAGGAGTGTATTTTCAGAGCTTAATAGTGAACCACCTAAACCAGCAGCACAACATCCTTACGGAGGTAAGTTTATCCCTGCTGTAGCTTTATTTCCTACAATGCATCAGGAACGAATGTGACCTGTTATTGTTACGTAAAGTGAATGCAAGTCTATTAATACTAGAGTTCCTGTCAGCTAAATTTAGCCTTCTGAAAGTCAAATGTTTGGTCCAAGCCAGGGCTGGGCTCCTTTATAGGCAACGGACAGAGCCAAGCCTTGCAAAGTGCAATTCAACTTGTCCACAGGCTGATGTTTAAAGCAGTGGGATGGAATGCAGGGGCTGCTTTCTCTCCCCATTAACTAAATTAGGTAGCTGAGGAACTTAGCTTATCTTACACTCTCAGCCTTTAAATGCAAAAAAAAACCACCCTCAACAACCCCACTTACTGTACCTTAAGGAACATCATGAATATATGCAATAAGTCTTCTGCAGAAAATAGTGGTAAGAAAGGTGTTTGTTCACATGGGAGCGCGTGTATATATACGGCATATAAAATTTGACACCTAAAAGAAAGAACATATATACACCAACTTCTGGCAATCCTGAAAACCCTTCAGCATGTTTCATCTTTCAAAGTGTGCAATGCTTATAAGAAGGCAACTGTGATACTGCTTTTAAGCTATTTTAGTAAAGGCCCTTGACAAGCTTCACATAAAATATTCAGCTTTGATGCTTTCAGGTCCACACAATTTAACTTAAAATGCTCTCAGTCTTCAGCCCACATTCTGAACAGGGTTCTTCTAAAGGCGGTGCGTGGATTCTGTGCTTTCCTATACCCTTCCCAGATACCTTTCTCGAGTGTAATAGTATTGGACTGCATCACAAACACAAGCTAAAATCCAAAGCAGTTTATTTTCAGAATTATTTGGTAAAAATTGTAGTAGTTTTTAAGAAAACTGCTATGAAGGAATTTTCACATTTGCTTCAAAGGTATGGTACAGCTGAAAAGCAGAGGGGGCTGTAAGGATCCTATATATTTGGTCCTCTGGTATCAAACTGGCCATGCCTTTTATGGGAAGGGTTTTGCTTTCTGAATTGATTTTTGACATGAAATTCTGGCTTTGTAGAACTGAGGAGCCAGCGATACTGATTTCAGAGGGAGTAGGCTTTCCTCCCTGATCTTTCCTTACTGTCCGCATAATGAGCAGGTATCAGTTCAGTGTAAATATGACACTTTTGCTGCCATAAAGCAAAAGCCAAACTCTTACGGGCCTGGAGACTTCAACATATTTTTCTAAGCTATTTAGATGCCGAAGCTGGCATCAAGATGGAGATATGGTTGAGCCTGGATGCTGCACTTCGGAATGGAAATCTGCAGTCCTTAATCAGGCAGAAATCCAAGTGCGGCATTTAAATCTTTCTCATCTGTTGTCTGACTAAGATCTTCAGATCAAGCACATAATTTAAAGCCTACTGAGATCAATGGAAAAATCCTACTGGCTTCAATAAGCTTTGGATCAGGCTCAGAGGACCACAGGCAGGAAGCTACGTCGGGCCTACAAATGCAAGCAGGCATCGAGTAAGTTTTCCAAAGAACTAATGCAGATGCTGAAAACACTTTTACGACTGAGTGCTTTCAGCATAGATTTTGAAAACAAACAGATTCTCGGTTGAACCACGCCATTTTTTTGCCAGCTCAGCACAAAAATTTCTAGTTATCTTAGTTTTTCTCTCAACTTTTCCACCTTCCTGCCCTGAACTACAGTAAACTCACATTTTCTTTATTCTTTGTTTCACTGGAAATCTGGTGCCTCTTTTTCGCTCTTTTTTTACCCTTTCCCCTCTCTCTCTGTTTGGTACACTTGGGAATTTTCTCCTTGACAACAGAACCTCATGATAAAATCGAGGCTAATAACACTTTTAACTTCTATTCATGTTATGCAAAGATATTTTAACTTCTGTTGAACTCAAGCTATAGGAAATGGTGACTTCAAACTGGACTTGATACATGATATGGTCATTGAGATATTTCCTATAAATATTTTAGATGGTAATTCTATTCTTCCCAAAGAGAAAATGACTTAATTATCAGAGTCTTTTACTTACCCTATTCATGGGAACAGATATACTTTTGTAGCATATTTAAAGATACTAAATTATGAAAACCGGTTCACACAGGGTAACTATCAGAGATAATTATTTGATAGTTCATTACAATGACTACAGGAGATTTATTTATAATAAGCGTCATGTTTTATAACGTGGTACCAAAGCCACATACTGCTACATAGCCAAAAAAAGCCTCCGTTGGCACCAGCAGACTAAAAATCAGTGCAACTTGGTGTACAAATATATGGTTAACAAGCAAACAGATTTCTCTTTGCTGTATTGATACTGCACAGCTACCACAATCCATTTCCTTGTCCAAAGCCCACTCAGGTCAGTCTGCTGACTTAAGAGCTGTGCATGCACATTCGTAAATACGATTTGCCATTTTCTGCGTTTTATAATTCACCACTTACCCTTTAAGCATATGTTTGTTAAACCCCTAACAAGACTGATGTCTCGATTTGATGCTCATTTACAGAGACTGCAACCTCAGCTCCCACTGAAACCAGAAGTTTTCCTATGGATTTAATTCCAGGTGACTACTGCCAAGGCATTTCATTTTTCCCTGCTGTTTTATGCATGCATGGACTAGATCTAATAATTTACTGTGCAATTGTTGCAAAACGTATTTTGATAATGATAATGCTAGAAAAATGTTTGAAATCTAGGAAAGTGGCATCAGAAGGAGCAGAACAAATGCCCACTGAAGCGTATGGAAAGATGAAGTCAGCTCTGGATCACACCTTGTTTACGAAGCACCATCTTCTTTACAACTAACTAAATTTTACCTGAGGAATTACAGGTATGTTACAGATCATCTGTACAAGTTCCCTATAGAAAAAAATGTGTAGAGAATATATGAATGCTGAATACATGGTGAGGAAGCAGGAAGACTATTTCCACAATCATTTAGGTACAATCTTTGACACGCAGTCGGGGTGATGTTTGTTAGAAATTTTTCAAGACAGCAATTTGTAGGCTGGGCTCCTCTGCTTACTTTCAGCAACCTGACTGCTTATTTGAAAAAGAGAGCAGAGAAACCACAATGCATGGATTTCCTGCTGCTGTTTTAACGAATCACCACATTACTGAGAAAGTTGAGGTGTTGGAACAGAATACCAACACTAAGCAGTTTGGATACACGTGCCAAGTTTGTTGCCAGTGTTTGCTGAAGTAAAATGCATTCACCTGAAATGTTACCAGTGAGGAAGACTGGAAGGTGCAACATATCATTACAATCAAAGGCAGGACATTAAAGCTGTGATATGTTAAGTTACCACCCTGGCTGGCCCCCACTGCTTACTGTAACTAGGAAAACATCTTTTGCTCCCACTACCATTTACCTTTGTCATTAAAAAAGAAAAAAAAATGCTGTGCTGGACCAACTTTTAATGAACTTATGTACCATGCCTCCAGAAATGATTAATATTTCTTGAAAGGAAAATTAAGAATAGCAACAAAATAAAAACCCAGACCATCGTAACTACACTGAATTTCTTCTTGAACTACACTGCAATAAGTTTATTCCTCAAACAGTAAGATTCAGTTACTCACGTTGTAAAGTCAAGTACTACAAAATTAGGATTAACTTAGATTTTCAGTGCACAATTCAGCGTGATGTTTCTGTATGAAAGGGCAGTGCTTTTGACAGGTTGGCTGAGAAACGCCGAGAGTTTCCATTACAGAAACTAAAAAGGGCAACAAGAGCACATGCAAAAGGTAACTGGGAATACTTGCCAGCAGTGCTTGCTATCCGTCCCGAGGGACTGAACCCATCATCCAAAGCACCACTTGTCCCCACAAGCTTCTGCAGCCTCTGCGATGAGCACTGGGGCTTTCCACAAGCTGCAGCGTGTTGGTTCACCAACTTCATCTCAGCTTGGTGGGCGCTTTGTGGAACGCAGCTAACAACTCCAGGAGTACAGAAATACAAACATTTAGCTTACTCTGTACGCCGTTCTAGCTGTGAGAGTGAGATGACTTGGGATTGTTACCTTTTT
This sequence comes from Netta rufina, assembly GCF_964035555.1. NCBI lineage: Eukaryota > Metazoa > Chordata > Aves > Anseriformes > Anatidae > Netta > Netta rufina. The sequence goes on along the minus strand of NC_140128.1, from coordinate 8,102,760 downwards.
TTTCCTCCCCCACTATTCATCATGCAAGAATGCTGGTGCCTTCACTTTATCCCCTGCAAAAGGCATTCAGTCTCAAAAAAATACATATATACACATTATTTATTTATTTATTTTTACTTTACTGCTTGGTTGATTCCTTGTGCAAAATATCTTAAATACGTTTCCATAGGAAAGGATATTTTGGAATACATAACCGGAATAATTAACAAGTAAAAATATAAACATAGAGAAGTGCCATTCCGTCCTCAGAACGTCGCTAGCATAAAAGCTGTATCGTGTGTGTTGTAATTTACTAAGTAGAAAAGCAAAAGCCACACAAGTCATACTCGGTTCTCTGCTGCAATTTTATCATAGACATGCAGGAAAAATGTTAAGATTCACAACACCAAATGGTGGCATTGAGACAAAGTTCTATCTCTGATTTAATTAATATGGATTTTTATTCCGATTTTTTACATAATGAATTGTAGTTTATATTAAATACATTATTACTGTTTTGGACAGCTAATTATTTTTAACATTTACCCTCAATCCATGACTATCTACACGAAATCTACACTTCCAACAATACATTAAAGTCATTATTAACTTAGTAAGTAAGCATTGTTTAATTGCCTCTGAAGTTAAAAGTCAAACCACTGAACTGGCAGAGGTCCCCGCACAAGCTCTCAGAACCACAGTTTGCTGAGAAAGGTTTTCATAGGATTAGTCTCTGCTTTTGGAGCAAAGAGAATTATTTTTAATTTTAGCCTATACAAGTAGTTCACATTAATGTTTAATTAAAATGAAAAAAATAGACTGGGAATTGGAAAAGCAAAGGTGCCACCTGCGATTTATGAATAAAATCTAAGAATGGAGGACTGTGTCCATTATCTCTGCGATCTTGAAAGACTAGCTTGACCAGGAACAATAGCTCAGTTTAGAAGCTGAGACAAAAGTAATACTTTGTCTAACGAGACAAAAAAACTGCTGAAATGAACTTACTTTAGGTATTTAACAGTTGTAAGGTGGTTTTGTTCAAGCAAAACAATTTAAACATTGTGTTTATTCATAAATTAATTCTAATTTGCATCCAAAGAGTGCTTGAAGTAATGACAAAAAAAAAAAAGTTTAAAAAACCTAATTTACCATGGTATATCCAGAAAAAATTAAAATGCATAGACTAAAATGTAAAGAAAAAAAAGTAGTGACTAACATAGACCAACATATAGCAAGCTATGCTGTTATTTAAATAAGAACAAGCAGCGTAACTTCTGATGTTACCACTAAAGAAATATTGTTAATCAGCAAAACTCGAGCTTTCTTCCAATAAAAAAACTACCCGTATTTTAAATAGCACAAAAAGCAAAACCAGATTAAAGCTGATTAGAAATATCCCTGCAACTTAAACCAAGCCATTTTGAAAAACACAATTAAGCACTCTCTTTTCCAAGCAGGTAACTGGGTGAATGGCAGTGCTACGCTTCCCCCTGCTCCCGAGGCTTTCCCCTGAGGAACGCTGTCTGCCGAATCTTTCCTCAGCTCCCTCGCGGTGCCACCCATCGCCGTGCTCCCCGCAGCATGCCCTCTTTCTGCACCTTGCTGCTGTTTATCCACCTTATCAGCTCAGGAAGAAATTTCGGCCAAACTCTTCCTCTGGTCACCGATATCTCTGGGAACCGAATCCATTAAGATATTTCTGCCCCCTACTCCTGCTATTTTAACTGGCTGTTGTACAGGAAGGAACTGATAAAAATAGGCTTACAATGCCCTTACAGATGAACTAGCAGGAGGCTTGATTGTGATTGATGCCTGAATAAATATACAATAACAGGCCCTACATTTCAACACAGCTTTTGATAGAAGGTATGGAGAAGTGTCGGTTTTCACTGCCCGGATTGCAGCTTTCTTTTCTCAAATACCTGGGAAGTGCCTTTCAGAGCAGCCTGACTCTCCTACTTTGATTTGAAACGCAGAGCGGGAGGTGGTATCGGTAGGCAGGAACCAATATTCATAGGAGCTGGGAATTACAAAGGTGCGTTTCTTCCCACAGGTGCTTATGTGTGAGCCCCAAGTCTGAAAGGTCTAAAGCCCTCTGAAGCCCAAACCCCTCTGCGAGACCTCAGAGCCAAGGTGGGTCCATGGGAAAAACAAGCAACACCCTGAGAGCTCCAAACAAGTGGCTCGGGCTTGGAGTTGGAGGCTGGGGCTGCTGCAGGTTTTGGCCACTCAGGAACTCCCTGGGAGAAGTTCTCAGCAGGCCTTTGGGTACAGGCTTTGCTCCGGGGAATTAAAACAGAGCCAGCTTCTTGCTTTTCTCCCAGTGGGGTCAGCTGCAAGAAGAGGGGATGAGCTCCTTGAGAGGGCAGCCCACGTCCTTGCTGTACCTCACTGGTGACGGCTTCGGGTCCCTGCCCAGCACGGTGGCCACATCTTTTTAGGAAGGGCACTGTGGAGATGCTCTAAGAGGACGAGCCCAGCCGCTCGCTGCTGGTTTGGACAGTGGGGGCACCGTGTTTCCAGCTTTCACTCACCCCACTGCACTGCAGTACAGATTGAGCTCTGTCTGTATTCTTTTATTCTTTCTCAACAAACTAGTTAGTGCTGAGTGATGCATTTACGTGCATTTACCAGCCCAAACAAAAACGTCAGGAAGCAAACTCAGTGCCCAGTTTTTATTAACCTTCCTCTTTTTGCAGAAGAGGGCTTCAAGTGTCCTGAAAGGACACATTATCAGCTCTCACTCCAAGTACCACTGCTATCTATACCACTCCAACAGTAGCTCTGATATGTCCTTTCTTATCCTGCAAAAATACAGACACCTACTTAGCTTTCCAGTGGCACAATCCAGCAAAGTACTTAAGCGAGTACACAAACTTCAGGCAGGCAAACAGTCCCACTGGATTCTTTGAAATCACTCATGAAAGTAAGCTTGAATCTGTTCGGTACCTTCCCGGATCACCTTGCTAAAAATACCTAATAGTAATACTTGGCACTTGGCAGTACTTTGTGTGGAGAAACTACTGCCCAAACAGCAAGCAGAGGTGCACATGTAACTATCACGAGCTTCGTTTTGCAGATAAAGAAATGAAGGCAAAGACACAAGTTACTTCCTGCTCCTCGCGAAGCCAGGCAGCGGCAGAGCTGGGACTCCCACTCCGTTTCCTTCCCCATATGCTCAGTCCTTCTGGCATAAAGTGGCTCTTTAGCTGAAAGCATGGTTAGCATACATAGCAGCTGCCTGCCAGTCTGCAGTGCTACAAACAAAATGGAAAGATTTGGTTCCACCGATTATTTTACAACCATTAATATAGATCAGTGTGATACATACTCGAAGATGCGTTCTTTTAAATAGATTGTAATGGTGCTACCAAGTAATTTCAAAGACACAGGCATTTCTGACATGCACATGTTGCAGCACAACCCCCTGTGCTCTGCTAAGGAGCACCAACCATGTTTCCCTCTTACCCACTTAGCTTTCTGAAAACTCTGAATTAAAATTGTTTCATTGCAGGTGACCTAGGTGCAACTGGCTTTCAGATGCACACATAACAGCAAATCACGTGGATTTCTGATGAGGGTACACTAACTTCCTAATGGATTTCTCCTCAAGCTCTCAACCCACTAAAAACGTAAGCCAGACAAACAACACTGTTTAAAAATATATCATGTCCAATTCCAAATGCCTGCTTTATTCATGAAGCACTTCAGTTTAAATGAAACACCCTTACATTTAGAGTACAAACGTGGACACCAGACCTGCCACTCCATTTCTTGCTCTTCGTTATTAGCAGATCTTCCTGAAGTACTCCCTCTTTCTGGAACCGTGGTTCAACACAACAGTGAATCCCATTTCAGGGTACCCAGTACTACGCCAAAACTAGATCAAAACCCCAAACAAACTCCAGAACAAAGCACTGCAGCGACAAGCTGCAGAGCATTCACCCAGTTCAAAATGCTGAACGCACCCAAAGGAGTAGCTCTGCCCTGCTGCAGCCAGCGCAGACTCCCTTTTTGTACTCTGGATACTGAATGAGAAACGTGTCTAACTCGGCCGAAGCCTGCATTAAGGGGTCGTACGGCAGATCTCAGACCCAGCATTACCAGTTGCGGAACTGGGGCTGAGATCACACTGTGCCCCAGCCTCCCTTCCCTTCCCCAGTTTCTCTGGGATTTAAATGCTTGCAGGGTGACATCAAAACCCCCGTGCCTGAGGTCATTTAATACAGCACCTTCCTGCTTAGTGTCACTGGAGAAGTCGCTCCCTTCAGCAGGGAGAAGTACCAAGCCCTGGCTCAGGGACTCGGGTGATTTATGAGCAACACGCCCGACGAGTGTGATTTCTTTGTTTAGACTGCGCTGCTCCCCAGCCCTTACCAACCAGAACGTAACAACAAGTGCTCTGGTTTTATGTTACCATAGTTCTGGATTAGCACAGTCGTAAATCAGGGCTGTGACCCATATTTTAATACCTTTTCTTCTCCCAGTTATTATGATTCGGTTATGATTTGAACAGCATGCCATTCCAACCAAGCTGTGACAAATACACTCTCCACACTGCACTTTATAATGTAAAAATCAATTTTTGCACCGAGCTTGTAAAATAAAGCCTAACATACATAAAAGAAACTGAACTTTCCCAAGATTGTTTTGATTCAACTGCTGATAGCACAACTTGCTATTCAAGTTCATATAGGTGCACACAATGCAAATGTGGAAAAAAAAAAATAAAGCAAAAGATTTTTCCTATTGCAACTTAGAATTTGAATGGAATATTAATTCAAATGGGCTACTAACCAAGTGATTCCCCCAACCCGCACAACAAGAAAGCGCTCAAGTCCATGTTAAACTTAAGCAAGTACATAAATCCTACAAGTTTCACAAGGGTAAAAGTGCGCACTGAAAATTAAGTCGGGAGTTTGCTGTTGCTTTTACAAACAGAAGAATGAAAATTCAAACAAAGATACCTGTCATTACAAAGTAACAAAGCTCTGACCACAATGACTGCCGACAAACAAAAGGTAGTTCAAATATCTAAATATTAGTGGAAAAATTCTGTCTATTGTACTAATACGGTATTATAAAAAAAAAAATTAATTACATTAAATTAAAATGTAACAATAACCTGGTAGATTGTATCACACTAGACTTTAGCAAAATGCTGTACAGTCTTTTTTAAAAGCCCTAAAATTGGCTTGCCTGGTAGGAGTACCACTCGGAGGAACAGTGGCTAAAGGGCTATAAACAAATAGATTGCAGCAGCACGAGGGAGGTGCTAGTGGATTGCTACAGGGACTGGTATTAGGATCAGTTTTATTTAACATCTTTATTAATGATCTGGAAGAACGGGTAAACAGCACATTAATTAAATTCACAGATTTCAATACAGCGAGAGGTGTTATAAACACGGCAGTAGGGAAAGAAATTATGCAAAAGGAGGTTAGGAATGCAGAAGTAAAAAAAACGGGATCCCTTCTGAAAAAATGCAGCCTAATACATTGGAGAAGAATTTAAAAATGTAAATAATCAGGGAGGGGAAGCAACCTGAAAACCGTTAAGCTAAAACAAAAGACCTTAGGGCAGCACTTGACAGCGCATTATGCATGAGCTCGCAACATGAACGGGGGGAAAAAGAATAAAATGATGCAGGCTACACACATGGATGTATCGCAAGACATCAAAGAGACAATGCGGTGCAAGTCCAGGCTTCCTGCAGAAGCAATAAACATAGAGTTGCCATACTAAATCAGTATTTCAACTAGCCAAGTGTCTCCACTCAACATACATTATGTTAGTGACATCCATGCAAAACACTGGCTTTTTGCTTCGCAGCCTCTTGTGAAGATTTAAATCAAAATAATATCTGGGAAATATGTATATAAAAAAAAATAAGAAAGAGCAAAAGAGGTAAACCTGGAAGGATTACAAAGACTGAATACATAATATAATAGAGACAGGAGCTGAAAGGCACAGGAATATATACATCAGGAAAGGAAAAGAAACCTTTAGGCTCATCAAATATGGTACAACTTGGATTTTTTAAAGAAATTAAATGAATATAGGAAGATTTAAGTGGAGTATCAATTACCTTTAGTAACACCTACCAAACTAAGGAACAATTTTGAAAGGAGTTAACTAGAACACCCTTTATTATTCATCAAAATTGAGCAAAACATTCAAAACTATAGCGCAGGAGACAACCCCGCAATGGCAGAATGACTCAATAGGTCTTTTCCATCTCTAGCTTCAATGATTCCATAAGAGACAATAAGCAGAGAGACAACCCTCTGCAAAATTAAATCACTGGGAATCAACCGGAGAATGAAAATTAAATCACAGGAAAGTATTTTCTTCTTTGTAAGCATTAGCATTAATCACATGCAAAAGTAAAATATTAGTTAATTTGATTCTCTGTGCCTTCCAGACTCCAGTCGAAATGAATCAATGCAGGAAGAGCGATTTCTCTGATAACTGGGAAATGATAAGGAAAAAAAAAATGTAGAAAGAGATGGTGAAAATGAAATGACCAAAAAAGGGACTATAGAAAACCATATTATGGGCTCTATTTCTTCTGAATCCCTAATAAGAATAACATAGGTGATACTTCACAATGGTGGCTTTTAGAGAGCCTTGCCCAAAAGGGCAAGACTTAGGAAGAAAAACACCTTCCGCGGTATAAACTATTACTAATTTGGTTGTTTAAATGACTGTTATCACTGCTCTGCGAGCCTGTGAAAAATGGCTTTATTATATGGCACCTTCAAACAGTGAGCCCGCTGTAATGCTGCAGGTCTGCCACAGGGAAAAGAGCAAGGTAACCTCGAATCCCAGCAGCCCCCCCTCAACTCACGCAAGAAAATAAGCAACGGGTGCGATGGATTTGCAAAGCCTGATGCATTTGGGGACCCGTTTGCCTTAATTGCTGTGAAACGGGTTACTGGGGTGCACGTAAGCTGCTCGTGCGGCTATTCATGCCAGGATCGTGTCAGCGATAAGACGCAACCGAAAGAATTACATCTGCACAGTGTCAGAGCAGGGAGGGAGGCAGAACGCTGGCACTTAACGCTGTTCGTTAGGCCACGAAAGGTCAAACCGGACAAAACATAGCCTAATGAAGCAGTTTGTATCGGGGGGGGGGGGGGGGTGAGGCAGCACAAAGCCTTTTAAATTAGCAGTTAAATCACGGCAAGAAGCGATAACGGAGCTGGGTCTTATCACAGCCAACAAGAATTCAGGTACGTACTTCACTGGAAGTTGAGACTGGTCCAGTTTTGCAAAGGGTGGTGATTTAAGCTCGCGTGCTAGTGAAACTGAGGCATGTGCTGTGGAAATAACAATAAAAAAAAGGACACGCATACGGTGAGAGAGCAGCACTGCAGTCGAGACAAACCCTACTGCCTCACTGCCGGGTTATTTTCCAGCCAACAACCCAAGCTCTTAGTTCAGTGACAGACATTCTTGATCTGACATGAAAATATGTAATAAACATAATGGAAACTTCAAAAAAAAAAAAAAAGAATCAAACCAAAGGGACAAAACAGAAAAAAATAACTAGGGGTCTGTTTTGTTTCTTCCAATACATTTTGAAAATAGATACTTTCCTCCTACAGGGAGGAAATAGTACATTTAATTGGAATCATAAATCATTAAGCTTTTATAGTTAGTAATATCTTATATAATGAAACTAGTTTCTCACCACATATACTGTTTATTGTTCAAATTTTACAGTAAGTTCTAATAATGGAAGTGTTACAGATCAGTTCAGCTTGCCATTTATATTCCGTCGGTTCCTTGGTGTTTTGTTTTTTCTTTTTTTTTTATGTGTGTGGTTTTAGGTTTTATTTTTTATTTTTTTTTTATTTTTTTTATTTTTTTTAATATCAGCATAAATCTGTCTGGCCTTCTACCTCCTCCAGAAAAACACAGGCTATTTTAAATGACTCTGAATATTAGGGGGCTAGAAGTATCTTTAATACTCTGTAAATGGAGTTGAAAACACAGCCTTCCTTCTGTAATCACAGCTGAAATTCCAGTTCTCACCTTTAAAGATGTGAGGTTCTTCTCATTCAAAAGGCACCTAGCAAGCCCTTCCGCTGTGCCAGGCTCCTTCCTGCAGCTGCCGCTCACCTCTCTAGCAACACGCAGCCACAAATGTCACCAACTTGAGCAATTTTCTATAGGACTGCAATTATTTTCCTCTTTCTGCTTTCCCCGTCCCACAGCAACACAATCAAGATGTAAAAACAAAGAAAGTGCAACAGACACATCGCTGATTTCATTGCCATTTAAGACAAGCCCGGCAGCTCTGCGCTGCGGGCTGATGAGGAAAGCACATTAAGCACTTGCAACAGAACATCCAAGTAGACCTGCTTTGCAGCCTGATTAATAGAAACAACCTCTAAGGACTAATCACAAGTCGAGCCCTGTTTTGTAGATTAATAGAACAAAGGCACGAGAGAATAGGGAAGGTTACAGGACTGGAATATAAATAAGCAAAGGTGTACACTCTGGGCAGTTTGACTGCTAGTAATTATCAGCTAACAGCACATCCTTACCACGAGGTCCCAGTCTTCTGTGCTAAAGCAGCTCACGTCCAGATGGACAATCTGCCTACGCATCTCTGAATGTCTTATCTCTATTTTAACTCCAAACTTTATGAAATCAAAGCAAAACCTTGCTCCCAAGCTAAGCATATTTTCTTCCCCTTTAAATCGCTGTTGAGGTTAGGTGATTACCAAGCTTGCAGGAGGTACACTTTTCAGTCACATACACACAGCTCAGCAAATCCCACGTGGGCATACAGTGGGACTCAAGCGCTGCTGCCACTGCAGCATGGCAGCAGATGCTCAGACCCTGCAAGGAGGCGTGCGGCTCCTGCCGCGCTGTTCTGGCCAGCAGATTTTGCTGGCCCTGAGCAGGATTCCACCTCGTGAAGGAAATGAACTCACGAGAAAAGTCCTACAAATAAACCTCTCTGAAAGGAGATGCAAGATAACTAATGCTACCATAAAACAAGAATTAGAAGTTATGCATTAACTGTACATAGCAGCTGTATAAATACCAGACAGAAAATGATGGAAAAGACTTCCACACCTCCGAGGAAAACAGTTTCTCTGCTTTTCAAAATATTCCATTGGATTGGCTCAGATAAAATTCAGTGATGAAAATGGCAACACCAAATGCCTGCTTCAGAGCTCCAGGTACCACTTTGCACTGTGAACTTCATGAAACACGTGGAAGCTGCTGTCCAAAACCCTGAATGACCTAAGTCCTTTTAACTACAGAGAGGACAGATTTCATCCTTTATGTTTCAAAGTATGTCTTCAAATACAGGAAGATTAAACAATACACTGAACTCTACTAGAGTGATTCATACTTATTTCCACATTTTCTAAGCCTTCCCAAAAGCTCAGCCTCTTCCCAAAAGCTATGTGCACATGAACACGAGCAATATCATTCCTGAACCTTATAAATCCAGGAGTTAATTAAAAAGGATCTTCAGGTCAGGCAACGGATGACATTCTTCCTTAAAGTGGTACTTTCCACATTTCTCAGCAAATACAAAACCTAAGTTTTATTCACAAGCAGAAGGAGACAAGCTTTTTAAACACTGGAAACAAAAAAAAAAAATTCAGATGCACAGAGTCCTGGATTACGGTGTATCGGGGCATTCCCTATTAAAAAGGGAAACACTTTAGGACTGCAGCTTTCAGGTTAATGCTCAGTTTGCCTTTTTCCTATGATTTCCTGCTATGGAGAATATGGAAGTGCCCTAAGCAGCCCAGATGGAACACCAAGAGAGGTGTTAAAGAGAACACCTTTCTTGTGGTTTCTTTTTATTACATTCCCAGTTTGGGAAACAAGATGCATTAAAATCTGTGCCAAGAAAAGCAGACTGAAAGATTCCTCCTTCCTTCTTACATAAAGCTTTTTTACATGAAGTCTGAGGCAATACACAAGCCATAAGTGTATTTGCAGGGTACAAACCTAAAGCCTTTCTCACCAGGGCAACAGCACAAATAGCAGCCTCTGTCAGTTAAGATACGCGGATTTTCGTGTGTACAGAAACAAGGAGGCTTTCTGAGGAACTGCAGCACACAACTTTCTGTCAGTCCTACCCGTCCAGAAACCCCTGCTGGAACACCAAAATGGAAGGCTCTCCGGGAGCAGAGGATAGCCAGGTTGGCAGGTGCACAGATACAATACTCAAGTACTCAGAACATTACTTGCAAAATAAAGGGCAAAGGACATTATGACACACTTGGCAGGTGATTTCACATCACTACTGGCTCATTTTCGAGGAAGTATTGTTTCCTTTGACAATGTAGATGTAGGCACAAGGTTCCCAAACATGACATGCAGATCAGGATGTCAGGCCACCAGCGAAGCACATGCATGAAAGGCTGCAGGTTTGTTCACAGAGATGGCTTTACCCAAAACACTAGAAGAGGAGGAAAAAAGAATGGAGTTTCTAGCTGCTAGCTCCCATTCCTTTTTGCCCCAGCATGCTGTGCACCCAGGCTGTACAATGGTGCCCCTGTTTGTGCCTGGTTACAGCATGCAAAGCAGCTCATCCTTGTGATGAGCAGGTACAGCCTACCTGCTGGAGCTACCTCAGGTGAGGCACTTGTGGATAACCCAGAGCTAACTGAGGAGGCAGCAAGCACCACACCATGGCAAGGCCTCCTGGAGACACACAGGGGAGGATGCTACTCAGCCACTTCCATCAAGGCATGGTGATACGTTGTCGTCACCTTCGTGCTTGTAACACCACTTAAGCCTTTTCCACGTGCACAAATACAAACAGTTCTCAGCCTTATAAAGATTTTAATGCTTAACTAGTAGAGTCCAAAATGCCAGCAACTCCCCTACCTTAGATAGACACAAGCCAAAAAACTGACAAGCACCTAAGCATTTTAGAGGTGATAAATACCCAGTGGTCTCATTGATTTCCAACTAAATCCATGAGTCTTGACCACTTGTGATTAGATGCCAAATCTATTCTACTGAAAGGACTCTCATGAAAATCTGATGAATGCAGTTGTCACTCCTGACCTTTACATCCACGCTCAGATTCACAATCAGTGTTCTCTTATTTGGAGTGCTCGTGCAATTTCTGCTTTATTTCATAGCCTCTGTGAATTCCATTAAATATTTTAAACTGGTTAAAGTTAGCATTCTGATCAATAAGTATTAGATAAATATGACCCAAATCATCTTCAAGATAGTCATGAGAAATCTTACCCTTCATTGGGAGCTAACAAAATCCAGTCACTTGCTACATGACTTATTTTTATTAAATCCACAACGCTATTTTTCAAACTTAGTTTCTCTTCTATTTCATTTTATCACTATCACATCATGTGAGTCTCATCATCGCCTCCATATGAAGCAACGTACATTCTTCTACACACTTTCCTCATATTGCTCCAGAATAGATGAACTATGAAGTGAGACTACACTTAACCATTTCACATACCTGATCCCTCCTTGAGACAGTGTGCAGGACAATGCAGGGCAAGACCTGCAAGACCTTCTGTCCACCCCTCAAACTCATTCATTTCAAATAATCTTTAAAATGCACTTGAATGTGTCCTCTGTATTTCCAATTACAACTTAATTCAGCAAATTTCCTACCCTTTATTTACATACGTAATTTCAATTTTATACAAACAATTATTTAACCAATCAATATATTTATAATATGTACGTATAAATTGGTTAAATAATGATAAATATTCATATTTAACCACTAACTACGAAGGTACTGACCCCCGTATGTCTCTTCTAACTCAGGGTCACAACTCCTGACTTAGCAAAGATTCACTCATCCAGTGCTTTTAAAGCAGCAGCATTGCTGACTAAACTCCCCACCAGAAGCTGTTTGGATCTGAATATCCTGCTGAAAATATATGTGCTTCCACGCACATCAGACTCAATGGGCCTCTCTCTCCCAGTGATACAGTCCCCCATGGCTTCCCCTGCAACAAAGTCTTGGTCTCCCACCTAGCTCCTTGCTGGGGTCCTGGTTTCTCAGGCTCACCAGCTCACTCTGCCCCCAAGTCCTCCGTCAGCCTCTCTGCCTCTCACTCAAAGCACTCTGCTGCTCTCCACTTCCTCGTGTTTAGGGTACACCACACAGGGGCAACGAAGGCAAGAAAGTAATGGGACCTGAAGCACACCATCCAGTGTGGAAACTGGGATGTAAACTCTGGTCTGATGTAATCCAGACACAGCCCGAGACACCCTCTTACTTTTCCAGTCTCCTATTGAGAAGGTGGCTGTCCTCAAGTCAGATAATCTTTCAGTCAGCCGTAACAGGTCGGTATTTTCAATTTTATCTGTCTTACCCCCTGTACTCACGCACCACAGAGGTATGGCACACATACAGGAAGAAAATCAAAATGTAAAAGTCATGAGGTGCGCAGAAGCCACCCAGGAGAATTTATTTAAGTAATCAACATGTGGTGCTGAGCCTCGCCTCACGAGGAACAAAGTAACCACACATTAGGGTTAACTCTCCCCTTCCCTCCTCTTTCCCCAGCTCCCATTCTTTAGAGTTTCTCCTCCCAGGGTTTGCTGTTTGCTGTTGAGCAAACCTTATTTTAATCTGTGAATAGGAGACCACCAGAATTAAGTAACCCCTGAGCAGCACAGGTGATGCTCATTGTGGCTCTTTGCTTTTTTTGTGTAGCACCTACTTAACTCCAGGAAAATGGTGCAGGAATTAGAGACATACAGCACATTATTGCCTCAATCATTTGCTTGGGAGTGCTCTAAGGGAGTTCAAATCCCTGCTTCCACACCAGGAAAAATGCAAAAGAGTTAGGAGAATCACCATTTTTGCCTGTTTAAGTGCCTAGACTTCCACCCACAAATAGATGCAGTTCATGTGTACTAGTAAATTCGTGTTTAAGTTGAGCCTGAATGAATAGTTATGACTTTATGACTTGTCCCAATAATGGGATGCAGATGGGATAATGTCCTAGTTCGCTAGGACAGGATAGCACTGGAGTATTAAAAATCACTTACGAGATAATATATTTCAAATTACAAACATTCCATTATTTCTTTAGAGAAAAAACTTTTAAAAAGTAAACAGAAAAAAAAAAATTCAACTTCAAGTAAATCTGATATCAAGCAGACTGAGGAAAAATCAGCAACATTCCCAACAAGGCAAAGAATGTAAACAAACCGCTGCACTCCTGGACCTGGGGGAACACATTCTTCGAACTTAAAATGAGAGGCTTGAAGGACAGATGCCAAGAAAAACGAAACAGAAGCCTGCACCTTAAACACAAGCATGCTACAGTGGTGGCGTGTTTGTTTAACACACAGACAGAGGACCAGAGGACTTCAGGTTTTGCCAATATTTTGCTCGGTTGCTGACTTCTCCTGAATAAATGCTGGAACTCATACAAAAACTGGTACATCACCAATTTTCTTTTCCAGTCTCCTCCTGGTTCCCTCGCTGCTAAAATAGCAATGAAGAACTTTATTGCTGAGTAGTCCAATTTCTGTTCCTCCTTTTTTTTTTTAGGCACAAGTTAATTGCCAGCTAAGATTATGAAATAAAAGAAATGAGATCCATTCTAGCCCATCAGTATGTCTGAATCCTATCATGTGAGTTGCCAATTGGTTTTCCAGTCCTCACACTCAATATCTGCTGTTAATTTGCTTGCTATTTCAAGAACTTGAAGACTGTCAGCAAAATCCATGATGCATTACGAAACTTATAATTGAAAAGAAAAAACAACATCTGATGCTTTTCTGACAGGATAAATACAAAGTCTGAAAACACTGATCAGAAGACGGGAGACGTACTAACTTGGAGCCACTCGGATTAAAATATAATTGCAAATGAAGCAAAGAAAGGAACTTTCTTATTATAGAAATAAGTTCAAACTTACACAAAATCTTTTGATGAAACCCACAAAATTTACAGTGTGCTAAAAAGAAAAAATCTCAAAAAAAATTATTTCTATAGCAGATGACTGAACCTCTCTACACTTCCTTAAGGTTGCATTATCTATGCCAATTAAAATTTTGCTTCTGAAAAAGAAGTTAAGGCACTTCCTCTAGAGTTACTAAAAAAAAAAAAAAAACCTTGAAAGCCTTGGCTTCTCAGAGGTGAACGATAGTGAGCTGTTTGTTCTTGACCTCTGGATCACCCTACAGATCAAATTCTTGGACATAGGAAAAACCCACCAGTATTCATTAAAAGCAACTGGGAGGCCAGCTTTGTGCTGCTGTTCTTGAGACCTGAGCAAGCTACAACCTGACAAATGTGCAGGATATTGCTGAACAATGCTGCTGTTCCTGTCAGAAGAGAAGAGCTTTATTCCCAGCTTCATTCAGGATGAAGTGATTTTAATCACAATGATGCAAATCACAGATTTTGAGTCATTATTTAAATAATCAATTTTAGTCTTTTACATTTGCACTTTTCAGTTATTTCCATAAAGTTGATTCAATTAACCATTAAAATACATTGATTTATATAAAATTAGCTTTTATATAAAACATTTTCACTCCTTAAAATGATTCATCTCTCTCTATGGTGATTTAAACAAATATATATGCTGAAAGCCTTTGGTCTTCAGTTTTATTTTTCATTCTGCTAGATATGGGTGTATTTTAGTAGCTAAAAACTAACGTACATGATTGCTTTACGAGATTACTTTATACTTATGACTGGTGACATTTTTCTGAAATTTTATGGAGAACAGGATTTAAAATCCATAAATAAACCTATCACCTCATTATTCATGAAATTATGTACCGTAAATTTCTAAGCACATAAAATGAAGATCATCAGAACACTTTCAACTTTTTCCTTTTAAACAAATCAAAAAAAAAGCTAGCTGTAGAGCAGAACAAAATAAAACAGAAAATATTCTCCCTGAACAATTGTTCCTGTCAAAATGTGGTTTAAACAAACTCTGCCTCCAGTTAACTGCAGCTCTCCAGTGGTTTGAACACTTTTAGAGCTTCATCTGAAAATAGACGTTGCTAGAATATTTGTATTCAAATGTCAATAGCATGCTACAGAAAATTCACCCCTCAACATGGATGAACAATTTCAAATATTACTTGAACACACAAAGTACATTTGAATTTAAAGAAGACTTGCATTAATTCACTTGCATATATTCAGTACCGCAAGGTCCGGTAAAAACAAATGATCTCCCCCTACCCTTTTAAAGACACGCTGATATGTGAGTTACACTTATATATAAAGACAGAGAGTCCTAGGATGTAGAAATTCATACATCCATTACTGTTTGTATTTTTGTCTCATTCAGTAACTAGCCTTAATCTCAAATTTCCAAAGGAGAAAAATGTTTCTATTGGAGCCCTGAAGAGTTTTGACTATCCAAAGTATAAACTATTCATCATTTTTCCACCAAACAAGTCAGATTCACCAGGCAAAGTCAGAAGAAAGACAAAGAAGGGAAATATTTTTGTTGATTGTTATCTGTAGACTACATGGAAGATCTTCCAATCCCCTGCTCAAGGTGTGAAAACATCAGTTAGATCTTCCTCTGAAAGTGAGCAGAGCCCAGGGTGTGACTCATGTCTCACCCTCACTCTTTTCTCTTCTAGGGGCTGTTGCTCTGTTTTCAACTCCCCTCCAGCTAATGCCATTTAATACTCACAGAACCATCAGGCTAAATTCAAATTTTCTGCTCCTTAGAGGCTGTTGATATGCACCACCGCACATTCCAATTGCAAATACACATGAATGCTCCCGTGTATTGTAAGTTATTTTCTACATACAAATTCTTCTAAATTGTAAGTTAGCAGGCACTACTTGAATTCTCTTAGGTCTTTAGAAAGCTTTCAGATGTACCATGAGCAATAACATGTAATGAATATGGACTGATATTTCTTTTCTGTAGTTACACTGAGTTGGCAATTTACATTTTCTAAATAGATAGATGACTTATAGCCAGTTTTCCCAGTCTTCTGGCAATTACTTCTTAGAAACCTCTGACAGGCTGAAGCCTCCAGAATCACAGCTGTTATTCTTGGTTTGATCCCCCTTTTTAAATTAAAACCAGTAGCTTTATCAGCAAATGAGAATTTTTTTTCCCTCTGGAAATACAGAAATGCACATAAATTGAACATGCCAACTTATCTCATTTTAGGGTTGGAGCATCTTCTGGGTTAACGACCACTGTTCCACATCTGTGACAGAACTAATTGGGGTAAGGAGGCCATAAATACACACAAACCCCCCACAAATTCTCTTCCTTTGGGGTAATCAGAAGATTTATTCTACTAGAGTGAGATGCAATTGGAAGGGAAGGAGAAAAAAATTAAGAGCGGTCAAACGCTTATCTGATCATTCTGTCTTAGTTTCCAGGCACAGATCAGATTTGGAACAGATTTTTCCAGTATCTAATGCGACTTTTTCTTCCTCTTGAGGACCAAGTAAAATCCTGGACACCAGCTTAATATTCATCTTCTCAGGGGTGAGGTGGCAGTGGTGGTGGGAACCACACAAATCGAGAGAAATGAAGATACTTATCTCTGTCCTCGGACTCGGATTACATATACTGATCTAAAAAGCTGTACTTAAACTGATAACCACAACTCCATTTCCCATCACCAGTTGCTTGAAAACATGCTTTGACAGCAGTTTGTCACAGCTGAACACAAAGGAAACATCTTTGACAAGAGAGTAGAAGTCTGCATTTGGTTGGAGCTCAACTTGCCGTTTCAGAAATCTAGCCGAATCTCCCATTGATCATAAATTGGAGAAATTCAGTTATTAATCAATAGATTATAAGGATGAATAATCAAGATTTGTCTTCCACAAGGTCACAATATATATGCCACTCATGGTTAAAATCAACTCTGATGGCTTGTCCCTTGGAATTTCATAAGAAACATTCTACATTCACATGTGTACCAGTGAAATGAAGGACTTCTCGACACAGCTGGATGAAAAGGGGAACTAATCACCATTATGAATTTTGGAAACCACAGAGGGCGGGGAGGGGGAAACTGCACTACATTTTGCCAGCACACATAAATGTAATCTGTCCCAACAGATTTTGAAAAGATGCCTACACACTGAAACCATTGGGTGCCTGCAGAATGCAAGCTCTCTGTCTCAAACATACATATGAAAGAAGCTGAACAAAATCTTAATCTCAGCAGGTAACCTTCCAGCCCACACAGCTACTCACAAATCTACCATACTCCAGAAGAACTTTTACAGGCCCTGATTTCTTCTGTGTGTTATGTATTATTATACTGAAAAAAGTAATATTTTTTTTTTTTTAACTTTGAAATGTCTTTTCAAGATGGTTTCTAACCTGAATTAAGACCATCTTTCCCAATCAGCTGATACTGCAGGACACAGAGGGTAGGCTGTTTAATTAGTTATTTTTTAGTTAAGCAAGCTGTCGGGCTGACTTAAAACTATTTTAAAGAAAGAATTTTAGATCAAGCTATATCGTTTTTCTAGATAGCACTAGTACACATGTACTAGTACAATTATCTAAAAAGTACTGTCAGAAGCATTAACATATGTGTATAAACTACCAAATACTGCAGGCTAAGTGAATGGTCAGGAGAGATGAGATGAAGGTAAGTATGAGAAAGGGGAAAAAAAAATTATGCCTGTATATGTTTGCTCCATTCTTTGGTTCAGACCCTGCCATTCCCCCTTCCTCTTCTTTCACCTGTAAAACAAGCCTGACATAAAAAATGTAAATTGTAAGCTTAAAATAAACCCTTTTTATAGGTGTGCATAAATTAGCATCCAATCACTTCAGCTGATAATTGAGAATGCCAAGTAACATAATGATCATCACGATCACTGAAGTTCAGTTTTCTGGTAGAGGCTCAAAGGACCTTGGTTATTGTTGTTAGTGTGAGAATTTAAAACGAGTGCTACTGAAGACTCCACAGAGAGATAACAGGCATTGCAATTTAACAACATATTGAGAAAACAAGGAATAGTCTCCTTAGTAAAACACTGGACAGCAATTTTCTTCCTGCATATACTTGGCTCAGGGGTGGAATGAAAACAAAACTAGCTCAAGATCACGTTATTTTAGCTTTACACACACGCAAAAAAAAAAAAAAAAGCCTCAAACTGATCAGAAATAGCACTTAAATCACCTGCTGCCTTGTACCTTGTGCTGTGTTGGTGATAAACGCCACCACACTAACCTATTAGAACAGTAGATACAAATATCTAAATAGCATACAACAGAACAGTGCTTCCTTCCCTAATACATATTACATATTAAGATGACACTGAAGTTAATCCACAAGCATTAAATGGATATTGAGTCCATAATTTAAGTGCGTTCAGCATGCAGAATACAGATAAGTTACAACTTTTTCTTTATTTTCACATACGTGGCTAAACACAGCATACTTATCCACACAAAAGAATGGCCATTTCTTCAGAGCTGGGAACAGCTGAGTTTGATACTATTCTGCAGGGCAATACAGCAAAGCAGCTTCAGGCATTTTCAGCAGGAATGATTCCTGCTGTGGTTTAAGTAATAAAGAGCAAAGAAAGTTTAAACTGAGACTTACCATGGGGCACCGTATATTCGGAATCCTTTAACTGTTACCTCTGAATCTTGTAAGTAAATACTATTTGTCAGGAGTGACTGAACATTGTCAAAGTCCTCTGGTTTCAATTTGGACACAGAAGGAAAGCGGTAGTAATCTTGTTTAACAAGGTCTGCCATGAATTCCTTATCAAATGTCAGTTCATGATTCCCAGCAATCACTATTTTATATTCATATGGCAGGTTTCCTGAAATAACAAAAAAAGGACTTAATTAGCACATTTTCCTCCCACACCAGCATTGCCGGCACAATAAGTAGACAGCTAGCAGTGACAGAATGAAATACCCAAAATCTGCGTGCATCTCCATGTTGAGCAGAAGCTATTAATGCTGCCTCCCTTCCACTGAATGAAACTGTTTTAAAATTTAACGTAACGACACAGAAATAAATGTCATAATAGTAATAATTCTGAACAATAATTCTGCATGTAGCGCAGAATTAAACAAAACAAGCTGGTAGGCACTGAACCACCTCCAAGCATGGCATAAACCATCAGTGTTCCCTTGCTTTCAGCTGATTATATGTTGGTTTATATTACCCTAAGCTGTGAATTACCACTGAATTCATGGGACTGGGTCAGTCAGCAGTGCTGAGCCCTAGCCCATGGAAGCGACCCGCAGTGATTTAACTGGGTGCTCTGTGGGTGGGTACAGCAGAGGTAGCAGCATGCCTCACCAGGATGCCTCACCAGCACATTGTGAGGACACCAGCTACAGGGCACTGAATCAGCTAGCTGGCACAGGTGTTTTTGAATTGTGCAGTTTTTTAGGTCAACGTGTATGGAACCCAAGCATTCAAAAGATGGCATTTATCCCCAGACCCAGTCTGTTCTTCAAAGCTCTGACTCATTTGAAATGGACTTTCACTTTATTATTATTCAGTTTATGGTAGTATCTCATTTCTGTAAAGAGTACATACATGGAAGAAACCATCGAACCCAAACAATTAAGACATAAGGTAGGAAAAAAGAAACATGGCTAGCACATTTATTTTGAGTTTCAGATATAAAGAGTACAGGCTTGATCACCTGAAGTCCATGCAACTATTTCCTGTGTTTGGAACGAGGCATGGATCAGGCCCACGGAGCCAGATTTTTTTTTG
Organism: Netta rufina; assembly: GCF_964035555.1. Taxonomy (NCBI): domain Eukaryota; kingdom Metazoa; phylum Chordata; class Aves; order Anseriformes; family Anatidae; genus Netta; species Netta rufina. The sequence goes on along the minus strand of NC_140128.1, from coordinate 8,083,077 downwards.
AGTTCAGAGACAGATTTTTCAAGCACTTGGTACCAACAACCAGTGCCAAATATTTCAATTAAACATATTGCGTATTGGGCTCCCTTAAAAATATGTTCCTCTACTATGGTGTCTTCATAGAAGTCAAGATCTTTTAAGAAATCTGTCTTACTGTGATTTGCCAAAAATCACATCCAAGTTTGCATCAAAGCTAAAACCAGGCTCACATCTCCCTTCTATTGCCATCACTGATTCTGTCTTGAACCAAGTTGTTCATTTTAGTGCACACTCCTAATAATCATTTAAAAAATAGTTTTTTCCCCACAAATATGCACAATACTTTACAATCAAATGGATAATACGTATAAAATATATCATTATATATATTCACTTCTTGTATTGCTCATGAGTCTTTGTTATTTACACAAACCATGAAAGCAACAACTGACACACTGTAATGGTTAATGCTGTTAGCCCGGATGCTCACACGTATATATACATGCAGATGTTTAATGTCCACTGGTTCAGAAATAAAGCACAGGTCCTCAAAACATACATGGGTACATCTTCCAGATCTGGAACTTCCAGCATGCACCCCCAAGGGACACAGAATTGTAAGTTAGGTATTTCTCATGAATACTGTTCTCCTACTAAACAGACAGAGCTTTACTAGTTCAAAACTTGTTTTAAACAGCTTCCAAAGGTGTTTTCTCTTTGTTTTAAACAGTAAGTGTTAAACTAAACCCGTAAACATCTACAGCAAGATTAACTTTCCCCCAAATAAGGCTTATAGGGAATCAGCCAAAGCTCTCTGCTTGTCAGTATTTACAGCAGAGAAACAGGAATTATACAAGATACATAGGCACTGTCTGCATGAAATAAATTAATTCTGGATAGAATAACAAACAGTTATATATCCCCTGGGGAAAAACAAAAACAAAAAAATCATAGATTCCTCACACCTGAACTAAATGCAGTTAATACATATCCATAATTCCCTGAACTGCTGCATTAGATTAAAAACTGGGGGAGACACGGTAAATGTTCCTCTACAGATTATACCTGACTCCTTTCTCTCTTCCCTTCCCCATCTCTGCTACTTGCTCCTCTGCAATTAATTTTTATTTGAATACTAGAAGTGCTAAAAATTCCTGCTCTTTGACACTCCTGGGCACAAGGTAAAATTGCTATTTTCTCCTCTCTCAGGAAACACAAAGACACCAGTGGCATGAAATCTGATATACTTGTCATACCTATCAATCCCCCAAAACAAGAAAGATGTGATTAAATTCTCAGAGCAGTAGGATGGAAAAGTTAAATTCAGGTTTCTGCTAAGTTATTAACATTTACCATGATAGCAGAGAAAAATTCCCATCTTACTAGATGAATGCCCAGGTTTTACACTTTCTCCAACTTATTTTGATAGGAGATCTGAAAATCAGCACATCTTGCAGATATTATGTCCAATTAAATCTGGAACGTTTTGTTTGAAGTGAATGCTTTTTATCTTGACTTGTTGAAAAACAAGGCTTACTTTAAAGACACATAGGACACACACATAAAAAAAACAAACGAGTAGTGGGATTAATGATTGTTAAAACGTACAAATGTAATATTATACATGTTATATAAGCAACTGAAATCACTAAGGAAAAATCTAACAGTAATTACTTCAATTAATGTCAAGAAAGCCATTAATTTTACTGAGACTAAGGAGACGCTCCGCTTGGTCAGTCCTTGAGCCCGGTAACGCCTCAAGGCCCAGGTCTAGGCCTCAGGCACCAGGCGTAACCAGGGAGCTCAAGACTAGGCCTCTCTCCAGGATCAACACCAGGGACTGAGAAACAGGGCTAAATGGGTGCCTGAGGAGAAATCCTACAGGGACCACAATTCATCAATATCTGCCTGCAAGCTCTAGCTTAGTAGTTCTGCACACCGAAGAGCAACCAGTGCAGGCTGGGGCTGCATTCACCGTAGTCCCGAGTCCCCCCTGAAGGGGCAAGGCAAGATGCGCTTCACTCCCTAGCTGTACACACAGTGTTATTTACCACAGCATGGGCACAGAGTTCTCACCTGGCACCCCCGCTTAGTTCCCTGATTTTATTACCAGCCACATTTTGCACTTTTTCTGGAGGCAAAAACAACCAAAGTTGCATTGTGAGCTAGCGATGAGGAACATGCCTCATAAAAATGCCAACACACCAAAAGCCAGGCCCAAGCTAAGGAGAGCAGCCAGAGGAAGTCTCATCCATTTCTTTCCTCTTCCCTGAGGAAAGACTATATAGCACTAATCATGGTAATAAATTACCTGCAATCAGATTAGCTATTTGTTCATCACATTCAGGTTTTGCCTTCCTGAAAGGCCCTGGCGGCAGCGCACAACATTCATCCTCTCTGATATAATTTATGAAATACTTCGGTGTCTTTTACTTTGGCAATTTTGCCCTTTGTCTATAATCTGCTGACCTTTTGTGCTTTTTATGGAAGCATAACAGTCACACAACAAATCTCCTACTCCATGATATTTTAGTTTTCATCTTGGCCAGATTAATCTCTATCTACTTCCATTCCGTCAGTTCAGAGAGCCACTGTACCACAATACACAAGTTGGAAGCAATTTTCTTCACTAAATTTCTGTTAGCTACATTTGGTCTTTATTAAACTACTTTCCTATCTACCAGGTTTTCTATCACATTTCAGTAATATTATTCATTCCAATTTATACCATGATTCTGAGAAAGAGAAGAATAACTTCTCAAGCTAGGAGGAGTTTGATGTGTTCACTAGGACAAACACTTCAGAAACTCCAAATATCAATTCACAAAGTAATAGCTAAATTTAAATTAAACATACTTAACTGTTTTCCAGATGAAATCAAAAGGCTAACATCACAGCTTCTAAAAATGATTAGAGCACTAAGTCTGTGAAGCAGAGTCACTTATACAGAAGTACTTGAAATCTTAACAGGTATAAAATACATATATGTGCACATGCACATACACGTGGTGTTTATCTTCAGTATATGTTAATATTTTTTTGGCCAAGATGTCAGTTAATATCTGCCCTCAGCAGGAGTATAGCAAGGACAGAAGGTGGTAGTTGATTAAGAAAATGTCGCAGCTAGACAAGTTGTCCTGAAGGACAAAAAGTGAATATCACTCTTGCTCCAAAAAGAACAAAGATAGGTAACTGCAAATCATTTGGAAGAAAAAGAAAAAAAAAAAAAGTAATTTATAGTCAACACATTAATCTGGCAGCCTCAGAAGATTTCTGTAACTTTTCTGTTTGTCAGTCAACTGTCAAGTTAGAGTCCCACATAGCAATACTTTCTTCCATCTGATCCACAAGCCTTCGTTCTCACTCCTCTGCCAAGCCCCTTTGCCAGCACGATTTGGTGGCCACAGAGCACAGTGGATCAGGAAACCAACCCCGCTGAAAACCGATGCAGCAAATAAGGAACAAGACTGTATATGCACGTGCTAGTAAGGCAGGACAGGACTTCTTTCACTGGCAGCAATGATGTATAGCACTTTAAAGCAGAAGCTGAAAGGACTGACTTCAAATACAAAAATTACATTGTTGTTTTTTATTTTAAGTTTACCTTAAATACTTGATCCTAGGAATCCTTAATCCATTGAACAACCATTTCTATTTTAATGGCATGCTTCATACAAGTCCAGCTTAGTCACACAACTGAAGTTCCATAGAGCTGCCAGACATGAAAAGCAGTCTGACTGTCAATGAATGTTAACTACTGACTACCTATAAAAATAAAAAATCACATTGTTTTTTGACTACTGTTATCTACAAAATGCATTGGGAGGCAGGGGAGCTAGAAATAACATGATACTAACTGTCTATATATAGTGGTACAAACCTGTACTTGCAGACCATCGCTAAACAAATACTTTTGATGTGAAGCTCTGAATATGCACACACATGCATTAACTATTCACACCACACAACACTTCCATCAAGCATTAAGTGCTTTCATGCCCATTTCACATAGACCCTTTGGCCATATCCTAAAAACTGTGCTGAGAAACCTTGAAGTAAAAAGCTTTGTCCTTTCAAAAAGAAGGAAAATTTCTACAAGTCAGATGCCTGTGCAAGTCAATCACCTCCAATTTACAGTGTATCATATATGCTTCAAAGAGCATAACTAGCTCTGAAACATTCACTTACAAGCAACCCTATGCATGTCCAAAGATAAACACCGAAGGAGCAGACTTTGTGTGGCCCTATGGCCTTCCAGTCCCTGCAGCATCTCAGGTTGCCATCAGCTGTCTGACCACAGCTGCATAAGTGCCCTGACAGCAGCCAGCAAACACCATCACTGCTGTTCAGTAGCACTGGAACTCCTCAAAGAGGTTTCCCATGGAAAGTCCATCGGATCTCAAGGCCATGGTTATTACTCTTCTTCCCAGCATTTATAGAATAATCACAACACTCACAAGCCCCTTTCACAATTTTAAAAGGAACAGTATCAGAAAGGATCTGATTTCTCCATCAGCAGCAACAAATGAGTTAGACTGTACAAGTACAGTTACATAGACCTAAACTGTCACATGATATGCTGGACTTCTCTCACCATAAAGGAAAACCATCCACTCACTGTAGGTGTGGAGATTCAAAACTGGGTATGGAAAAAAACATACTTTCTAGGATGAGAACAATTGGCTTTAAAAATATTCTGGCTGTTTTAATCAAACAGCCCGCATAAAAAGTCTTCAACGAAACAGCTATGCTGATGCCAACTGATACACCATCTGAAAACTTAACCCATATATTTCTATTCATCTTCCCTTTGTATCTGCAGAAACCTAAAGAATGAAATAAATAACAAAAAGCAGGCAAATAATAGAGAAAACATGCACAAAAACAGAACAAGTTTCTAAAGAAGCAGAAAGAGCTGAAGCACACGATCTCAAAATCTTTTTGATGAAAAGTATTCCACCAGCTTTTTAAACTCTCATCAGTTCAAATGCCTCTTCATTTTTTTCCTCCAAAAGAAAATCTGGAGAAGGAAAAATAAAGGCAAAACACACATGGGAAATGCAGCAAGGCGAGTAGATGAATGAAAGTTTAACTGTTTTGCCTTTATGCAAGGAAAACATCAGACCACAGCGCAGGGAGAAGCAAAGGCTGAGACCCTTGAGTTCCTGTGATAAATCTAAAGCTCGCACATTAAAGCTCCCCTTTGTTGAAAACGCTGTTAGACACAACAAAACAGAAATGTTACGTAAGTGCAAGCTCTGCCTCTGACCTTTCACTCTGTAACCGTCAGGCTTCATTAATTTTCACAAGGCCTGACAGCTCTAGCGTTAATACTCACACTTGCTGATCGAGCCACACAGCAGGTTCAGACTGCTACCTTCTCCTCTGAAACTCATGCATTAGGATTTCTTCCATGCTGGCAATGGAAAACCAAGTCTAAGAAACATTAAACACAAAAAACTACGTTACAATAATGCCAAGGTTGAGTCATAAACCCATGAAAGCAAGGAAGTATCAAGTGAGTCTTGCCTCAGCACCTGTAACTCGGCTACCCAGTGCCAGGATGCTGCAGCCTATATGGTCCACTTTGAGTGACCACAGATGCAGGCTCTGCTGTACCTATGTGGTCACATATGAGCCCTCTGAGGCTGCAGAATTGGTGGTGCCTAATACCAAGTACTTCTGCTCTCTCCCATCTAGGTAAATGAATTGAATTTGGTACAACACTGGGCCACAACATCACCAAACACAGCATGAACCCTGGAACAGGGCCATATATACTGCTGAACCTAGTTAGCTACGGGTCTGATTTAACGAAGCTCTGACATCGTAAAGATTCCTTGCTTTTATGTATTTATGTCTCAACCATAACATTATTCTAATGTAACTGTTTGTGATTAATATCCTTCTCCTCTAATAGAAGGAAAGTAGCATAACATGAAGGACAACCTTTTGTTTCACTTCAGCATTGCACAGCTTCTGTAGCATTCCGACATTACACACGTTGGGTTTTGATCTCAAAGTCATTTTTGATTTCATCTGACTTCTGTTATTGATTTTTTTTTTCTTGAAACAGAAGGTTTCTCTAAGGTTTTATCAATTAATACATGACATTTATTTGCTTTGAAAAAGAATCTGAAGGTTTTGTTTAGTCTAAGCTCAAAAAAAAATATCCTCAGGATTTTGCAGCTCACAGCACTGCCAACTGTAGGTGTAAGAAGTCCCCAAAATTGGCTTTAAAATTATCATAATTGGAACTTAAACAGCACAGATTTCCCTGTTTATGAGTCCACAGAAAGGGTTTCTTTTCAGGCTTGTATTTATATAACCAAAAAGATGGAGCTTTCAAAAAAAAAAAAAAATCGTGTAACTTAAAATCAAAAAAGCTGACAGCTATGAAGTTTCCCTTTAAATTTAGCGAATTCTTAACACAACACCCTCACTGCAAATCACAATAGCCTTATTTTTCCCTTTCATTTCTAAAAAGGATTCTTGCAGAAACGGTAATTCCTCCTCCACTTCTGCTTCCTATAAACAAAGCAATACATAAAGGCCTAGCACGACCACTTTGGTGCTGCATGCATGCTTTTAGAGAGATGTTTTAAGTGAAATAGAGTTCACTTGGGACCTTACGTAAGGTTTTCAGCCAAGAACTACTTTTTGTCTGGTAGAGTGGAAGGGTATTCCTTTAAACAGGATTACCCCATATTTACACTTAACATGAAATTTGCATCTTATCTCCTATAGTTTTTGGTCTATCCATCCTGTAGGCAGATATACAGAAGTGTCATATTTTGTCCAACAGTTTTACATTTTCTCCTGTGACCATGAACATGAAACATCAATGCATTAAGATGTAATGCACCAGAGCCAATGAGTTTTAGACTGATTTCAGCTCAGTGCTGAAAATGGAAACAAAGCATGCCTTCACAGGGCCAGCAGGGCTACACAGAAATGTTCTTCTTCAACTTGATTAAGACAAAATTGAAAAGGAATGGGTTTGGTTACTATTGTATTAGGCTAAAATAAGAAATGAACCCTAGCACTACCTAAATCTAATATGAAAAAGCCATCTTTGTTTCAAAATTTTCAAAGCATTCTCTATAAACGCATCACAGATCAATTTACATGGTACTTTTGCCAATAAGCAAAACGAAATCACAAGTTCCAATTGGCTTAACTCATATTGGAAAGTGTGAAAGCAAATGCTAGTAAATGCAATTACTGCAAACAAACTCCATTTTCTTCACTCAGGAGGGAATTTCAGCGAATATTTTATTGCCCTCAAATAATATTTCTAAAGGCATCAATACACAATTCTATTTTCTTTTTGGAGTCCCCCCCCCACACACCATATAACCTAATCCTCTATAAGGAAACTCACCAGTTTTTGCAATAATATATTGGTAGTTGATATTACCTTGTGCACACACATACTGTATCAATTTAAATGATTATTCTCAGAGAATCTTAAGAACGTCAAAACCAGCAGTCACTGTCTGACACAAACAGCTCTGGACCTATTTTCATAACATGCCCTTTGTCTCTGTAATTTACAATCTCAATTAAGTCTTTCATATATTTATAAAAAATAAATGAATAAAAGCCATCCAAAAGGAGGTCATCTTGAGAACAATTATACAGAAAGTAATTAAGTTAATCATAATCATCACAGACGATAGCTTTGTACATGTACGTGTATTTTCACACTACAAAAACCTGGCAAGCGCTAAGGGCACGTTTTACCAGACAAAATAATATCTTTTAAAAATGAATGAGTCTGGTTGGCAATTTTTCACTCCTTACTGAAAGAAACTTGCTGCAAATCCATTAGAATTATGAATACAGGCCCCAGATCTAGGGTGCCTCAGATTGTTCTTCTGCCTCACCAACAGGCAGCTTCATGGGAGCAGCAAGGCTGAGAAATGGACCTGGACCAAGATATTTCCAATATTTACCTACCGATCTTAAAATAAATACATAAACAAACTAATCAGGATTTGCAATTAATTGCCAGAAACATTCTCTTCTTTCCTCTCTGACCACCTTCCCATTAACTGTTTCCTCATTTTTAAAGGAAAGATGCAGAGTCTCTGTGGCTTACAATTGCCAAAGCACAGGCAGACACCTCCCTCTGCCTTGCAGCCTGGGAAGCCAAGTCAGTATTTCTGAACAATCCCTTCAAATGCCTCCTTTTTTCTCCAACCCAGAAAGGTGATCAGAACATTCCTTAGGAGAAGAAAAATCTCCACTACATAACAGGGAAACTTCTGATACCTAGTTTAATTTTCTTCTGATATCGCAGTGTCTTTAACATACCTTTTCCATTTCTGTACATGGAACTGAATATCCATGTACAGAATATCCATGAATATCCATACCAGGCTGGGAGAGGAATGGTTGGAGAGCTGCCAGGCAGAGAAGGACCTGGGAGTGATGGTGGATAGTCGGCTGAATATGAGCCAGCAGTGTGCTCAGGTGGCCAAGAAGGCCAACGGCATCCTGGCTTGTATCAGGAACAGTGTGACCAGCAGGGCTAGGGAGGTGATCGTCCCCCTGTACTCGGCTCTGGTGAGGCCGCACCTCGAGTGCTGTGTTCAGTTTTGGGCCCCTCGCTACAAGAAGGACATCGAGGTGCTTGAGCGGGTGCAGAGAAGGGCGACGAAGCTGGTGAGGGGCCTGGAGAACAAGTCCTACGAGGAGCGGCTGAGGGAGCTGGGCTTGTTCAGCCTGGAGAAGAGGAGGCTCAGGGGCGACCTTATCGCTCTTTATAAGTACCTCAAGGGAGGCTGTAGCGAGGTGGGGGTTGGCCTGTTCTCCCACGTGCCTGGTGACAGGACGAGGAGGAATGGGCTTAAGCTGAGCCAGGGGAGTTTTAGGTTAGATGTTAGGAAGAACTTCTTCACTGAAAGGGTTGTGAGGCACTGGAACAGGCTGCCCAGGGAAGTGGTGGAGTCACCATCCCTGGAAGTCTTCAAAAGACGTTTAGATGTAGAGCTTAGGGAAATGGATTAGTGGGGACTGCTAGCGTTAGGTCAGAGGTTGGACTCGATGACCTTGAGGTCTCTTCCAACCTAGAAAATTCTGTGATTCTGTGATCCTCCTTTGATTTTTGAGCACTCTACTGATAAACACTAAAACATACCAGTGCCCAGACTCACCTGACTACCAAACACTAACATAACGTGAATAGAGTCCAATAACGGCAAGGAAGAATTAATAAGCAGGAACAGTAAGGATAATCATGAGTAAAATAAACCAAAAGGAAGAAGAAAAATAAGGTAATGTGTTTTTAAAATATCATAAAGGTTTTAAAAGCATAGAATGCTGTCTAAAAGCAGGACATCAGCTTTTTAGTAACTCTAAGAATGTAACGTCTTCCAATGTGCTAAAGCAATCAGCTGCTTTTGAAACATGATGCTGTGTGCATTTGTTGTGGTTTTACTTGTAAGCATTTAGTGTAGGAAGCAGATCGGATATTCAGAATGGATTTTTAAACATGTTTTCAGATGGCCATGCCGATGTTGGTTGGGAATTGTTTCTTCCTCTTGTAAGTCGCAAGAGAAGAAATCTAAAACCCGAACTAAACTCTCTGTCTAGAAGCAGACCAGTACGCTTCTGACAGCACCGTGCACTGCGTTTCACAATTACCTTCACAGTCCGCCCCCGAATTTTTTAGAGGATAAAAAAAGACGAAGTACTGAGAGAACGCAACCAGAAATTACAGTCAACTAAAAATATTCAGGCAGATCTCTGCGATCCTCCAGTACTATCTTCTGAATCCCACATTCAAATTTGTTCTTCTCCATAAACCTAAACATTCCACTGCAGTCTTTCAAGATGATCTTGGATATCAGGGATCTCCTGAGCCCTGTAAGGAAATTCCTTTTAATAATCCAGCCCACAGAGAGATTTCTTAGCTACTAAAGGAGACAACCAAATCACTCCAGCTGTATCTTCTTATTACAGTGAACTGAATTTCTCATATTCCATCTTTCGTTTTGTTTTGTTTTCCCTTAGCCATCCACAGTTGCCTGAAGAGAATGCCACATAGCCTCAGACATTTGCCGTGTAGGTTTAAGCACATATACTAAGCCCAAACATTATAAAATAAGGAAGGACACTAAGCCTGAAAGCAGCTCTAATGTGAAACTGGGATTCCAATGGAAATCGGAGCCAGCAAGTTCTGAGTTCTCAATCGCACCTCTGGTACTACTTTTTCCACCTCCTCTCTTCTTCAGCTTCGCAGAATTTCAATTCCCGAGTTACTGATGTCATGGCACCCCACAGCCCCACGACAGAAAGTTCAGACTGAAGACTTTTAAAAATCCAAGGCGTCACTCTTCAACTGGTAATGGGCAAACCTATGTGCCCAAACACCTCCTAATCATCCTTCCAAAGAAGGGTAACAAAAGAAATGAATGGAAATAGTGTACAGAAAATAAACTTCATTCTGCAATATCAGAGTTCAGGTGCTTTCTATGTGCCTGATCTCACTCAGGTAAGCCTTCTCTTTCTGTCCCTGCTGCTACACATACTTGGGCCCTCTGCCCCAGCCATCTCTGCTCCTTATTAAAATAAGGATAATAGTAAGTGCCTAACATATTAAGGTAATTAAATATTTTTAAAGCAAGCTAACGGAGTATGTGTGATTCATGGTACTTGTATCTGTGCACTTGAATTTACAGTAACATTTTCGTGAAGTGTTGTAAAAGCTCTATGATGCAGCATCTGTAGTTTCCCTTTGTGTACAGAAAATACACCAAGGACCGTGGTAGATGAGTAAGTATTTCTCTATCATTAAATGGTATCATTAACTGCTGGGGTATGCAGCATTTGCAATTTTTCATCGACTGTGCTTTCTTCAGAGCAGGGTGTTTCTCGGCTTACCCATTTTAGTCACCGTTTCTAGACTAAAAAAAGAAAAAAATGCCATAAAAAGGCAAGATATGCAGATCTTAACTTTTGCTGAATAACACAGCATAGTTCATCACAGCTGGTCATTAAGACAAAGCACTACCAGAACAGCTATTTCAGTCACTTACACAAAGGTAACAATTTATGTCTTATTTATACTCCTTTCTGCTAAGGTTTTGCCCTTTCACCTCAAAGGCAAGCATCATTGTTTTTACAGCTGGCTTCACGGAAGCATTTGTTTATGAATGGCTATATTGCTTCCACTATAACTGTACACGCCATCCTCTCTAGGAACTCAGTCAAATGTCAGCCCTCATTTTAGCACATCTACCCAGAGCTGTCCGTCAGCAAAGCAGCAGCTCTGCCTCCCCTCTGCCCCCAGCGCTGCCCCATGGGGACTGCCCAGGTGTCCCTGAGCCACTCTTGCTCAATCCTGCCCCGCTTTCCAAGTCTAGCAAATGCCACAGGGCTGTTACTTGCAGCCAGGTGACTGTTCCTGGGGAATGGCTTCCCCTACAGCACACCCTACAGACACCGGGGCTGTTCCAGGAATTCCTTCAGCAGGGATTACGAAGGGATGTTAGTCGGGGACCTTGGCTCTCAGGAGCATCAGCACAGCCAGCGCTGTTACTTAATTCCCAGTGACCTCCAAAGCTTCCAAAGCACAGGAGAGCAGAAGGGATGAACTCCTTCCTCATGATGCTCAGGAGAAATCCCTTGCAGAAAAAGGCTGAAAACTTCATGGTTGCCTTGCAGCTTTTCTGCTCGTCTCTCAGCAGGGAATGCAAATAGCCAATGCCTCTCACGAAGTGGGGGGATTCAAGGGTAGCACACACAGGAGGGCAGCTCAGATGACAGTAAGGAAGCACAGGAACTTTTTAGCATGTGCAGCTCTGTTTTAATCTAAAACTCTTTACCTTCCTCTTGGTAGTTACGCACAAAAAAAAAAAAAAAAAAAAAAAGGCAACACTGAGGAGAAAAGGAGCTATTGTACCTTGGTGCCTGGCTTGTAATATTAAAGATTGTGGTTCATTAGGAGAGACGTGTGTAACCCTGGGGCCTGCAAGTTTCACTCATCATAAGTCACAGGAAATTCAGAAGTACAGAGTGTTCCTGAGCTCTCATTTGTTAATTTCATTATCTTGGGAAGAAATGAAGCTCTGGAAAACGCAGGTGAATCTTTGCTACTTTACGTCCCCATGTTCTCATTTGTCTTTCTTTCCTCTGGAGCTGCCGTCCCTCCCCCAGTTTGAAGTCATTTTGTTCTCTCCTGTGTTGGCTTCGCATCTCCTTGCCCCTCTCCTTGCAGTGCTATCCCCTGTTGTGCTGCTTTGTTCCTCTTCTGCTACAGGCCCGGCAATGGGAAGAGAGGCTTTAGGAGCCGTCACCTGGCAGCTGGCAGGCAGCACAGAGACACAGGGCAGCTGCGGGAAGCAAGGCACCGCCGCCAGCCCTGGGACACAGCAGCACAGCTTTTCACCCTGCCAGGCTCAGGGTGACAAACAGGACGCGGAAAACACAAATTCCTCCTCCAACACAAGCTGAGCTCTGCCAGGAGTTCTCCTCCCCTTTTTCTCCCCACCAGTAGTACAACATTGCCCACGAACACAACAGCTGTCCCCTGAAATCAAACCATCCCCTCAATGTCACCAACGCAGGCTCCAAGCACTTCTAACAGGCACGTTGGGAGGTGGGGAGCAGGGGGGAGAAGAGACGGTGCTGCCCAGGTTTTTGTTTCACGGTCCTTTTGTGCCAGGACTTCATCGCTCCCGGTACGTAAAATCCCTGCAGAATTTGTCAGAGCTCAAAGCCTCGGCTTCACCCACCGGAACAAGAGGGTTAATTAACAGGCTACACAGGCTGCTTATAGCCAGTAAGAAGCAACCATCTATTTTTCTTTAATAAAAAAAAGTCAGTAATTCTTGGAACATTTATTAACCCCCTAGTATTGGCAATTACTGTAAGATAAAGGTCTGCCAGTCTTGCATTAACATAAATTGCTGCATGTTGCTTTTCTACTGCATAGTAATGTCCACAGTACTGTGAATAAATGCTAACATTTGGGTTTTAAGCTTGATTCAACCCCTCAATCTAACGTGTTTAGCAGATCTTCACTCTCACAGACTGCCCACAAAAAAAAATCATTTGCTACAAAGCAAAAAAAAAAAAATGCAATAAGGCATTTCACTGAGGTACCATTTTTGTAGCTCAGTTTAAGGTAATCTCACACACTGAAAACTGAAACTGCAAAGAGGAAGGGGGGCACGAAGCACAAAACCCAGAAACCATTCCTGCTGCCTGTTAGCTTCTGTAGTCACATACGACATTAAAAAAAGAGTGGTGATTAAAAAAAAAAAGTCTCTGTAATAGACAGGACACTGCCAACCAGCTTTAAATTGAATTACACAGCCTGCTAATCTTTATGATGAAATAAAATTTCTTTGAACACTACACATTATACTAAAATCTGCAGCGCTTTCTCCCCCTAGCCCCAACCTCTCTCTGCTCGAACCAACTCCTCCACCCCCTGAGACCATTGTTCTCTCCGAGCAGGAATGTGCTGCTCTGCTAACCGAAAGACTCCTTATTTTAATTAGGTATTGTTAATACGCCGTGCGTGATGTGAAAATGTAAGTGACAGGAGTTTTTGCACTTTGCATATTTTGATGCAACAATTAATTTCGGTGACAATAAACTGCTGGTGACTGCTTGCCACTGGAATCACTCCCACAGCTGCTGTGTGTCTGCTGCAGCAAGGCTCCGGGAACGAGCTGGTGACAACGCCCACAAAACTTTCTGTTTGGATAGCGTTACTTGCTTGATAACTGGTCACTGCAACAGCCACAGATACGGGGGAAAGAAGGAAGTGAAAGAAAGAATTATTTTGATTCCTTTAAAATTTTGTTTTCATTACGGCCCTGCTATTTGAAACCTGATCATCCCCTGCCCTTTTAAGACAACAGCAGACCAGGGAAACAGATCCAAGAAGCGACTGAGCAATTACTGTGACTGAAAGTCCTGTTCAAGACTTGTGCAATACTTTCCAATGCTCTCTTGCTCCTCTCCTTCATTGAAAATTACCAAGCAAATACACTAGATTTGAACACATGAAGAACTACTTCATCTAGAACATTATTCGCTTTGAAAGCATATTTAACCTGAGCCATTTCCTAATGGCTGTCAAGTAACACTTCAGGATTTGGCGTGGCTGATTGCGTTTAGCAATACACAACTTGTACAGAGCATTTTACGCTGTATCTCCAGTAAGTAGGTGACTACAATGTAAGAAAAAAAAAAAGCTCAAAGTTTCTTTGTGTGCCATTAACAGACAGCAGAAGTAGCTTCTTGTGAAATTTCTTCACAAAAAGTTGCCAGGAGTAACAAGAGCAAAATGAGAAACAAGTGATGAGATATGAATAAATTCACGTGCAACTTCTGCATAAGCACCGGTGTTATTGAGTGGAAATAGTAGTAGTTTGTGTGGAAATAATAGCACTTTATTTGATCTTTTAAGTTATACTTTAAGGTATCTGTTGCCCACAAAGCACGTAATAAATATCTGACTCAGAGCAGAGGATAAATATAAAGAAGGAACTAAAAGAAACACAGAACAAATGTAGGAAAAAAAAACTAGGGTTCTTGCATTTTTCTCCTTTTCACTGCAGGCTGCTACATCAGGAAAACATTATTCAGCCTATTACAAAAAAATGCACCTGGCTGTATTTTCCTGTTATTTTATAAATACAATAAAATGCAACATGGAAATTACTTCTGTGTTCCGCTGAGAAGAAAAAAATGAAGATCAGTACTACTCTGCAAACAAAAGCTGAGAACTGATGACTAACCTTGTTCAAGCCACATGGGAATTTAGAACTAAGTACAAATAAGAATTTAACAGTGACATTAAACAGTTCAAGTTAGAGCAAAAGCAAAGGTAATAGTCTTAAGAATTCATATGGCAATAAAATCTAAACGAACTTGGAAGAATCCTTATAAAACTTTAGCGTAAAGATGGAACGAGATACATATTCCAGAAAACTAAGCAAGGAAAACCAAAACTTGCCTAAGACTCTACATTTCATCATATAAATGCTTTTTTGTTGCTGGTGTTTTAAAAGAAATTGCATCAACATATTCCATGCTCATAAAACTCTACATGCATCGCCTATTAGAATTACTAAGCAGCTTGACGTGGTACAACTGTCTGCGCAGGCTTGCTGGTACACCACGAAGTCTGTTAGTCTCCAGTTCGGAGCATCCCCGAAGCTGGCAGCCAACCTGGTCTGGCCCTACAAATCAGACACAGCTCCTAAAGGAGCTTTCTTTTCTAGATGTAAAGAGGAACGCAGGTACCAACCTCTTGCTAAAATACACGCAGCCCATTCCGCTGTCTGAAGCCTGAAGTAGCTCCTCGCTGAAACCCCTGCCAGAAGACATCGCTGTTTTCAAAATCAGACTAATAGACATTTCAGGAAGTTGCTTCCCTCTCTCCCAGAACAGCTGTGCTAAACTCATACTTACAGGATTAAAGCTACCTCAGCATTTTCTTTCACTTGCAATGAATGCAATTTTTTTTCCAACTGTTAAAAGAGTTTTGTTCATCAAAACGGTATTTTATGTTTAGTCACTTAATTATTCATTCTGGCTAAAACAAGTAGAGCAATGTAGAGTTCAAAATATGTTCCAGATGGTAAAAACACAAATCAGAAATAAATCATTTTATAAAAATAGGAAAAAATTTGTTTTTATTGCCATAATTTTCCTTTAAAATATGCATAAGCTTCCTTTTGGATCTAAATTAGATTGGAATACTTTGAGCTAATATCCCTCTGAGTTTTGAAAAATTTAAGAGCTGATTTGTTTTTGTAAAAAAAAAAAAAGTCTCATGTCAGATGCTAAGATAATTTTCACATCTGAAATACACTTGTAAGGAGCAGAAGTTCTGAATGACAAACAGTTGGTCACGGTGAAATTGTTTTCAGTGCACAGACTCTAAAGGAACACAGTCACACAAAGCCCCGCGTGGAATTTCCCTGCATAGGAGATCAAGCCTTGGTAAGATGAGGGAACAACTGAGCCTGACAGAGTGAGGAAGAATATATGAAGACTGTGACCCTGAATTTTAAAATGGTGATAAGAAAAGCGCTTGAATTTATCATACTATTTTGTTACAGCTCTTCCCCCCTCGCCCCCATTAAGTATATTATCTTAAAGATCAAAGACTGTTTTGGCAGGTCCTAGCAGACAATTTTGGATATAATTTCAAGTTCTTGCAGGAGCTAAATGAAGAAATGTAAGCGTAGACAAAACCTGCCTGTCCGTGCCTCCACACCACATTTCAGAGCTTCTTGTCTTGCCATTTTTTCCATGTTACAGCCAACACTTCCAACCTGAAGCAGCTGTTTTCAGAACTAAACCTTCATCCATGAGTAGAAACATGGACTGTAACATCAGTCCTACTAACACAAAAATAAACTTTAAAAGAACCGACAGTACATTTCTGAGGACCATGTCCACACAAGCAGCAAGAAAAACCCCGTATTAAAATAGTAAAGCCACTCTTTTCTCCTCACTTTAAATAACATGATAGAGGAGCTACACCACAGGAAAAAAAGCTGAATTTTTATTTTAGTTGTATCAACACTAAACACAAAGATATGCTACAGGTAAATAAGAACTTGTTACAGTCCAAACCATAGGTAATTGGTCACAAAAGCGTTCACAGAATTCCTCAACTCCTAGGATAACAGGGCAATGATAGGATAAAATCCCAAACGTGCATTCAAAACAAAAACAAAACATGAAAGAAAAAATATCATTAGGCTGCCAAATCCCCAAACAACTGAGAAAAAAATCTAGTCAAATTTTACTCTCACTGCCAGAAGTTGTTAACTGGCAGTAATTTCACCTCCTGGATTTATCCACTGGCCCTGCAGAGTTTTTGCCTGGTTTGTCCTGTAATATGCCTTATATTAGAAATGTTGCGTTGAAAACAACAACAACACAACACAGTAAGAGAGAGCTACAAGGAAAAGATAATCTGAAGAAAAAAAAAATGTCATTCTGAGAAAAATGATTAGAATGGATGCAAATTATTCACCCAAGTAAGGGCCTGCACAATCAAGCTAATTGAGCCCAATAAGCATCCTATCACTCATTAAAGATACATCTACCCGAGTTTAGCTTGGCTTTCTTTTCATTTCACTTCTTCTGAGCTATTCAATCCCTTCCCATCACACAGGAAAGGAAGTATTATATTAAGACAGAGCTATAATTAGACATTCCTGTATTTCATTCCCATATGTGACTGAATGAGAATGGCTGAGGGAAATATGAACAATGAGAATAATGCTACGTTGAATACGTTCGGCAAGAAATACACGGTGGTATAATAATGTCATAGTTCTTCCTCAGCACAAACTGTTGTGTTTACTGCAAGGTCAGTTAAGTTACTATCAGAGATTTTTAATGAAAACAATTATAAATTTAAAATAACTGTGTTTAAAGCATTTAACAGTCACTGAGGTCAAGTGATTACAGCAGTTACAAGACCCGAGGGACGTGTTCACACCAAAACAAAGTGAATAAATTACCTCAGCCAGTGTATGCAATCACTAAGTGACCACAGAGGTTACTCAGTGTATGAGCCTAGATGACTTTCATGCAAAACCAATAATGAAAATTTATCAGGCAAAGGAAAAAATAAAAAAAAACAAAACATAAGAATTAGTAAAAAGTTGCACGATGGGCTGAAAGCTAGGAAAAACAGGAGGGAGGACATGAAAGCACGTTCTGTGATTCAGCTGCAAAGAGGAGGAAGAAGAATGGATGTTAACAAAGTGGATGGACAAGATGCAGTACATTTTGCCCAGGTGAAATACGCAGACTTGCAAAGGTATGCAAGACCCACAGTTGTAAAGTCACAGGGTTGATGGAATTGCTCTCAATCCTATGCAACGCTGACATATGTAACAGCCAGTGAAATAAAATCGAGACAGGAGTTAAGAATCATCACCCTTTAAATTTTCCCTTGGCTTTCTCCTGTTAAGAAAATTAGGGAACTGTCATCGTGGTTTTGTTATCCCATTATATAATCCTAGTGGAGAGTTGAGCCCCTGTTGTTTCACCACCAATAGGTAAACTAAGCTGTAAAATGAAGTCTAGCTTTAATTTTGCTTCATTCCCTAAAGGTAAAAGTGATAGAAATGCCTTGTCTTTATTACTGCTTTACAATAGGCTTGCCAGGGAAGAAAACCAAGCATGCAAAAGATATGAAACCCTTTTCTGTAAGGACAACCTTGTGTTTGATGGGAGTTCTCAGTGCATTGTTTTGGAATAAGGTTCCTACCAAATACGATGATGCTTTCCCCTGTATGGCAGCAAAAAAAGGAATCCTCCTCGTCCCTGCCTGCCACTGGTAAGTACTTTTTATGCTATTACATGTCAGTTCACAACCTTGAAGGTATTAATTTTCACAATATGCACAGCAAATAGTAATATGTGATTACTCCCAGCTTACAGACAGGAGCCTGAAATAAAGTGGCAAGAGGACGTGCATGAATTCATAGTGTTTTGATTCCGGATGAGGAGAGGGCAGCACCGGAGCAAATATTCACCATTATGACATGACTCCACAGGGGAATCAATTTGCAGCCTCACTTCATACCAGAAACCTAATAACCGCTATTGTTTTATATATGAAGATGCAAGAGTAGACTGTGCATGTAAAAAAATAAATAAATAAAATTAAAAAAAAACAGACACACACCACAATGAAATACCAGAAGAGATTTTCTCTGTACCTGAAATACGAAAGCCTGAGGCCGAAGCCAGCAGGCTCTCTCACAGCTTCCAGCCAGTTTCAGTGACACAGACTGCCAAGGAATGCAAAACCTGCTTTCTCAGATAAATACCACACTGACTTCTGCAAGAACCATATATTTGTTAAGAAAGCCCCACGATAAATTATTGAGGCTGGAACAAAACCTATTTAAAGGGTTATAATCCTTCTGTTGCAAATGTTAAACCAAGAATGTATGATAAAACAGCGTCATCATGAAATACCTGTAAAACAGAAGGGGAATGCCAAGTGGCTACCGATACTCTAAGAGTCCCGGTGAAAGACTAAGAACGTAAGAGCAGCTTTCTTGCTCTGGCTTTCAGCAGTAAGTATCGAGTTAACATTTTCCAACAGAAAGCAAGGGACATGGGCTCTGGCTGTACCAAAATACTTGTGTAATGACCTGAAGTCCAAAGACAAACTTTGGTAGGGGCAGACTTCATAAGTCTACACTCTCCAGAAAGCAATTCCTTTCCTGGAGCTGACTGATACAAAACCCATCTGTGGCAACTGAACCTCACTGCAGAGCAGTGCTGCCCACCTTCTCTACCAGGGCTGCAACTCAGTCGAGACCACACTGCCCGACCCCAGGGAAGCTGTGCAGCCTCCCACAGTCCTTATGTTGCTTGCTCCTTCTCTTCCTCTTTCACAGTACTTGAACATTTCCAGGTCACTACAAAGAACGCATAAAAAGGAAAATGATTCCTATTGTGTCTTCCCTCAACCTACGCACATACCCACCTATTTCCCATACCACTTCTTTTTTCCTAGCCTTGTGATTACATTCGAGAGAAAGGAGAGTTTTGAGGCCATAAAATCTGGTACTGCTTTCTAGAAATAAGATCAGTAAAACGGAATTACGGTAATACAGCAGTACCTGAGAGCCCCAGTCCTGCATGCACAGCCATAAAAAGATGGAAAAGCATTCTTTAAAATTAGGCTAGAGAAATCAGAGGAGGTCATAAGAAAGACAGAAAGAACGGTGTGGAGAAAATGCAAAGGTAGGTGAAAAAGACAGACTACGAAAGCTCTTTTATTTAAAAATTGCTTTTGTAAATCTTTAATATTCTTTACTTAGCTCTTGAAGGGTCAGCCAACGAACTCCAATGGAATAAAATTAGGCTATTAAAGACATGTAGAGATGCAGCCATCATACAGCATGCAAAAAAGACTGCAGTGACTGAGGTAAAGCATGATGACAAAGCCATGCTTTCAGAGGTTTTTATGTAATGCTCTAAATTCACTTTACCATTTTGAGAAGATCAGCTGCTTGAGTCACTTTCACCTCTGAGTATTTCTAGCACAAATGGTGACATGGCAGTACCCAGCCAGCCTACCAGCAGCATTCGTAATAGGAGCATCATGCACAGTGTGTGAGTTCCCTTCCCTCATTTCGGTCTTCTGCTGTTGCAATCTAACTGCCTTCATCTGCAGCAGCACACCAGCAAGACAGTGCTGTCAAGCACAGCAGAATACAAAATGCATTCAGCCTAAGAGTTGTTGAGTATCTGCGTTCAAAATTAGAACCAGAACTCTAACTCAAAGGGCTAATCATGTTGCCACCGCAGTAAAATTCTCCTCTTTCAAATAGGATTTTTGATTTTGCCACCCTACCCTGTGGGGAAAAGGACTTTCACCATTTCTGTATACGTTGTAGCTTTCAGCTGTGCTTTAAAGTACGATAAACCTGAAATGCAGCAGGCGATAGCTTTGGATGTGCACATTAAAGCCCACGGCATCAACTAATGGGACACGGAATGCATTCACATTAGGTGTCACCAGGCCCTTAGTGCACACAGAAGGTTACACAGTTGTTGCTCGGGAATGACAGAATCTTTTCCCCCAAGACAATGCACAAATACAGTGAAGTCTCTAAAATTGTCTTAATTAACAGAATCATGCTGAAAGTAGAAAGAGCACATCACACGAAGACAAGTGAAGCAAAGGTAGGGGGGATTTTCAAGTGCTCTAATTCAATTAGGAAGCAGTGACTGACACTTGGACAGGAGAGGTTAATTGGGGTCACCAAAACGCAGTAATTCCTTACCTAACCAGTCATTAAACTTCTTAACCTCTGAGGGCAGTCCCAGTTCGGTGAAATCGCCCGTGTGGAGAAGGATGTCCCCATAAGGCATCTGGATGCCATCTGTTCTGGAGTGTGTGTCTGAGACGCAGACAAATCGCGTGTGGCCCGCTGGTTTTGGAGTGTCATATGGGATAGGGTCGACCCTGAAGCAGACACAAAGATCTCGTAACAGTTACAAGATTAAAACCCTCACATCTCTTATTTCAAGTATCAACGCAAATCAATCTCTACATCAGTGTGCACGCACACACACACACACACACCTCTACACACAGCGTGCTGAAAGAATGACATTGGTAACAAGGCCAAAAATCCAGACAGAATCACAATGCTTCTCAAATACTTACCTGGTTAAAGACAGGAGATTAAAAACTACACAGATACAACTACTTTTCTGATGTTAAAATAAAGCACTGGGAAAAATATGGGGGAATACTTTGAATTCACGTAGATTTTTCCCCAACTTCTGCCTTACAAGTGAGCAGGTGCATGGACCATTAAATAACAAATCCTGCAGGTGGGCCAGCAACAGGCTCTCACCTGAGCTGAGCTTAGCATAAAATTTTGTTCAAGGATATGGGCACTCTTCCTGATTCCAGCAGGAGTATTTGTTTACACTCACCGAGGTACAGTGCTTTGATGAAGCCTGTCAATTACAGCACTGAGCCTAGTGACAACTTCTTGCTCTCGCAGAAAATCCTGAGCTCATCTTTCAGAAATCTATAAAGCCACAAGCTTGATGTGGTAGAGCACTAAGCAAACATTTTTTTTTTCCTACAGTCAATGATGTTAAAAATTTAGTTCAAGTGGCTATTTGCAAGTTACACAGTTGTTAATGTGATCTCATAAACTACCTATGATTCAGCATAGCAGTTTGGCTTTGAGAGTTTCTTTGTTTATTTTAATTGAAGCAGAACAGAGAAAAAAATATTATTTTTAAGAGACAAGTGCTTTATGTATATTTAGTTGTTAGAAGTTCTAATTTGTATCATAATAACTTAAAATGTAAAAGGCAACCCATTGCTTACTTTGGAACAACAGCTGTCTGCTAACATCTCCAATCATTGCAGCAGCACAAACAAACCAAGTATTTTCAAGCACCCGAAATAATGGTATTCCAGGATTTACTGGGACAAACTGACACAACAGTAACCATTCAAGAATTGGTGCCTGAAAGTAAAAAGAAAATCAAACAGACTTTGTTTTGCTCTCCATAGTGGCTGGGAAGAAAAACAAGAAAATTCAGACTTCAGATGTGTTCCTTTATTTGATGAACATTATTTACTAGATTTAGTAAGTTAGTACTTACTATCTGCCAAGTTGTGTGATAACTTCTACTGATGTCTTTAACTTCAGCTCCATGCATTAGTAAGACTGCATTTTTCTGGGTACCATAACAGTTCAAATTGAAGTGTATTTCCCACAGATGTACCACAATTGGTTGCCATGGACCGCTGAGCTCATTTGTAAAATCCATGCTCTACAAAATTATGTTTATTTTAATACAGTTTTTATATTAAAAATGAAATGTCACTGTAGGCTGGGCAGGGTGGAAAGGTTCAGTTTGGTAGGTAGCTTTTCTTTTTCGGTTCTGCACCTCCTTTTCTCCCCAAAGCACCACGTATGATTACTTGAGCCACACAACCGGTTACCACTACAGAGACCCAGTGTAAAATCTGAACTCCAGACATCAATGAAATCTTCTTTTCTAGAATGGTTAGATATTAATAAGGTTACCATCCAGAGGAAAGTTCATTTATCCGTTGCGATTATGCTAGCAAGATGGGCAGAAATTTAATAGTCGGCCATAACATTCTTGTATTTGGTGTCTTCCTCCCAGTTACCAAAGGTAACTCGAAGCATTTTAGAAACGCGTCACACAGTAAGCATGGGTTCTATAAATCGGTATTTCTACACTGCCAAGCATGTTTTCTCCCGACAATACAAAATATGAACACCAGCTGTCATTACCACCATATACCTTACTCAGATTGTCTCTGCATGAGCTATGATCAGTGCTGCCTGCCTCTGGGGAGTGCAGCTTGCTCGTACACAGCAGCTCTGCTTTTGCTATTCTCTGCAGTTTATTCCAAAATGAACCCTCTTTTGCTTTAGACAATCTGTACTGGAGTATAACACCAACATTTGGTTTAGGATTTTTCCAATCCTGCAACAACTTACTTACAGGAGATTCTATAATCAAAATTTGCTAAGTTCCTGACCCCTCTCTTTCTCTTCTTTACATACTCTATGATGTTGCCAAGTAACCTTTTTTGTACATCTTAGCTTAATTTCTTCTCTTACTCAGTAGTGCTTGCCCACCATGTATTTGAGAGTGAGATACTGACTGTTATTGTGCTCAGCCCATCAATTTATCTTACGCGAAACAGTCTTTCAATAGAAACTTAATAAAAGTGGTGTTATTACCAGTCCTAAAAGCCCAAGTTTCCTTTTCATCCACAGCTACAGTATGAGAAACACTAATGCAGGATTTGCCTTTATCACTGCATCATGAGAGGACTGGCCTCTGAATTTAAGAGATCGCCTACCACGGTAGGCAAAGCATTGTGCTTTCACAGATTTTGGCAGCACGCAGCTCACTAGCAGGCCCCTGCCTGGGCTGTGAGCATCATCTATTCCTGTGGTGGTCTGCTCACCTCACGACCCAGCGACTGGAAATTACAGGTTGGCATTTCTAAAAGCTCTGTAACAGTCACGCACCTGACCCTGAGAGCAACCCAACAGGAAATAATTAGTTCAGCCCTGCCCAACACCAGTCTCTACTGAATCTATCAGTGTCTACTTGGGTAGCACAGCCCTAAGGAGTCCAGCAGATTTGTCCCCATTGCTCCTAACACCATACAGCCAACTCCCTCACTACCAACACCTTTTTTGTTTTAATGGCAGACTGAAACACTTTACAGGTTATTCTATCATTGCATTTGGAAAAGCATGACTATAGAAAGATGTCGTGAAAGTTACTTGAGTGTAATTGAAAACATTAATACAACAACCGGGAAATGGAAAATAAATGAACAAAATAGAAGTACCAATACAAATGAGGTTTTGTCTTGAAGTTAGTCAACAAATTTGGGCACCCAACATCCTTTATAAGTAGTTGATAATAACTACTTATCTACCCTAAGGCACGTTGCACCTTAGAAAATAACGTTTTTAGGTGTTTTGTTTTTTTTTACAGAAGTTTACATACTACCCAAAATGAAGCCCCTACAGCATCTGCGTGATGACTGCTTTTTAAGATCATGACAGTCACTGAAGATGTCACATTTAATGCATTTATAAGGACTTAGGAATCAGAAGGGACAATGGGATCTTCATATACTTCTATAAGGACTTTGCTTATCAGATAATTACTTGGCTTTACCAAACTGCGTTTGCAATCAGTTGTTCTAATGTAGGATGAGAGTCCCTCAGACAAAACCCTCAGCTTTCCAGTTCCTCACACACCTCGGCAATCGAACCAAGGGATGGTATGAACCCAACTTCGATTTGGCTTACTTATCAGCTGTCACTAAACAGTACCTTCCTCCCAAACCACGGTTATCACGGCACTTCCAAGGCCTTGAAAGCCAGAGAGCTCGGTGCTGCCCCACGGCCTAGCAGCTTGGCACCAGCAGCCCACCTGTGGCACTGCTCCTCACCGCCATGAACACTTGGGGTTTTAGGCAGTGCTCCTCCACCACACAGCTCATTTTGTCACGCCTTTATGTTTTAAGAGCGGGTACTGATAGGAAATGCAATAATTAAACACCAACCGTTAACACTGAAGTTATCAAGGAGATTTTGGCAGCGAGGTAGGAGGGCTGAATTCAAAACCACACACAGGAGGAAAACACTGGGCCTTTCACATGCGTGAAGGCAAAGGTCATGATTTAGGATGTCAAGCTATGGAACAAATACATCAGCTGTGCATTTCAGCTCAACCATTCGCTAGTTACCCATAATGATGTCTTATAAATCAGCAGAATTAGCGAGTACATCAGAGACAGCCAAGGCAGTACGGCCCTCCAGGAGACATAGCTGCAGGGAGAATTACACTGCCATTCTGTTTTCAAAGAAAACTTCGGGAAGACACTAGCACCATTTTTCTCAGAGAAATGAAAGTTTTGATTCCAAGGCATAATTCTGCATGGGTGACTACGAAAGCTGAGAATACCGGGCTCTGCCTCGGTGAGCCAGCCCTTGCAAGGCCTGTGCTCGGAGCGCAGAGCACACAGCGCAGCCTGTTCGCCTTCCTGCTCTCTTGGTGTTTGAGATATGCAGGCCCCAAATCCCCTCCCATAGAATAATTCCCGAGAAACCAATCCATCCATGAAAGCGAAATAAAAATCTTAAGCATTAAGCCAGGAAGAATTTCTTGTTCCTAAAGTGGAATAAATCATTCAGATGAATGCAGCACCTATGCCGGATAAAACATTCACAGATGCACAAAAATCCTCCTCCGCAGAACCGTCCAGCCTCAAAGCAGCAGGATTACTGCTTACAGCCCACTCCTTTTAACCTGCCACCACTGGCTTTGCCACAGGTGAACAAGTCAGAGGTCACTGCGAAGGACCACATCATTTGACTCTTTCCCAGGCTCGGCAAATAGAAAAATAGTCCTATGACAGCAGTGCCTATGTCCTTCCCAGATTTTGTCACACTTGTGCTGGTTTTTCAGCTGTTAATGATTTCTCCATGTGTTGTACCTGCGACTGAATTTATGAGTTCGGTTTTTGTAAATTAGCATTCATTATAGATCAACTAAAGCACAAACTTCCTGTTTGTAGACCATATAAAATCTGTATGTGTTACTGCACTTACTCTAATGGGTTTACGGTCATTTGGAGACACACCATCTAGCAACTGTTCTACATCTGTATTATCAGTTTTTTAATAAAATCACCTACTCATCCTTGCTATGCATAGTCATGGTTTGCTTTATTTACAGTATAGATTCCTCTTGCAAAATCTTCATACCCTCCCCGCTACTCCTATTTTCAAAATTTGTAAACCAATTACTTTTTCAAAGAGCCAGTTAGCTCAGTATATTTACTTTTGGATTTTAATCCAAATATTTCCTGCAAAAACGCTTACAAAAAACTTGGTTTTAAGTGCTGTTAGATCCCCCTCCTCAGCTGCTGTAACAAAAGAGTTTTGTTGAAATTGGAAAGCAAAAGAAACAGACCCTCTACATCTACAGCGTTTTCTTTCTTTGAATTCAGTCCTCTGTCTCTGTGCATACTAACTCTGGTATGTGAATTTTGGAGGAATAAAAAGGGAATTTCTGTGAAAAAACCCTTGCTACTCTACTTACAGCACTGTCACTGTAGCCAAGTCCCATCTTCGTTACATTGCAATATTTGTTATTTCTCTTGGAGTGCATCCCAAGTCCTGGAATTGAGTGATCATGTGAGACCTGTGGCTTAATTATTTTTGTCAAAATACATCAATCAGTCTCCTCATTGGAGAAAAATGCATGAAATCAATCTGTATGCCTCGCAGAGGTTCGAGAAATGTACTGAAAATAAAAGATGTGCAATTGTTCTTCTTTAAAAATCAAAATCTTGGGGCTATTAGGCCAACTTCATAATTTCTCATGTTACAGACCATCAGAACTATATCAAGATCAAACGGGGTATCTGTATTTTGAAACAAAAACTCAATATACGAATCTAGAATCTCCGGCCCAAAACTTTAACATGAACCTTAAAACGTAGCGTCATCCCATTTAGTTGACCAGGCTGATAGGAATAGGGATGTGTTACTGAAGACTTGATAACCCTGTTTGATTAAAAACAGAAACCACAGCATTAAGTGCAGAATGAATACAATGCCTTTATTCCTCATTAAAACTTAACTCAAAATCTTTAAGCTGCTTCATTCAGTGGGTCAGGTTTCCTGTGCCTGTACTCTCCCCCACAGCCTGTCCACTGCCACCCTGTTGGCCCTGCCTTGCCCCCTTCTCCTTTCAGCACTCAAACCATGCACTGGGCGTGATTCCCCAATTTTATTTTGTAAGGCAGCTTGGAAGACTGAGGCATTTCCTTATCGCTTCCAGTTAGCACCCTGACGGTGCCCAGCATTACCACTCCCCTACACACACACTGAAGATGCAGGATGCCAGCAGCCACGCCATACCCATGTCCCAGGGGTTTTGTCCTGCTGGCCCTCTCCTGGCCCAGTTGGGCTCTGGTTTGTCAGTCCTACAGACCTCTCCTGTGGTAGTGTGGAAACCACAATTTCCAGCCCTCAATCCAAGTCTAGGAACGTGTAAAGAAGCTGCAGTCCTGAAAATTTCCTCTAGAAAGTGAAGAATTATGTCATTTTTAACTTAAACTTCAAAATTCCAAACAGAACAGGCCTCAAACAAATATTTTAAGTTGTAGTGACTATTTATTAATGCTTTGGCAAATGGATAAACTTCTCAGTATTTATAACTCATCTCCTGACTTTGAGAGGTGAACGACAAAAACTGTGATGAAGGGAAAAGCAGTTTATCTGGGGCCTGTCTAGCTGTATCCTCCACTGAAAGGAAAGGTGGATAGTCTGCAGCTTCTTGCAGTATAAATTCAGTGCATCATACGCATATCCTGACATCTCCGGCCTGAGAACTATATATACATAAGCAGAGCTGATTTTGTGATACAACACATGCAGAATGACACAAAGCTAAATACTCGTTTCCTCTCGGTAAACACAAGGAATGCCAAAATACAGTATTATGCTAGCTGACCGCTGTCAGATGTTAATTAAATTATATATTGTATTTGTGCTTTTGTTGACTTGACTCTATCTTCTAGTATAGTAAAACACCAAGAAAACATCTGCTTTCTCCTCTGACTAAAAAGAAAGGGATGCAAATACCTTTCAATGTTCTCATTGCCAGGTCTAATTTGTACAGGCACACATATCTTAAGAGCAGAATACCTCAAATGAGTTAAAAAAAAAAAAAACTTTTCTGGAAACCTCCATGTACATATGTCACCCATCAAAACCTTAGAGAGGTTCTGGAAACTGTAAAACAGAGGGCTGATATTTCTTTCAGAGATGCCATTAATTGTGTCTCGGTGCGATGTGGAAAAAAAAAATTACATTTCCAAACCCACACGAGGATTCAATGCACCACTCAGCAGCTTACTGCTAATGTTTCCAACAATTATAGCTGCAGGGAAATGATGGATCTTTTTATTACAGGTTTTGGAGCTGTTTTCCTTCCAGTGAGATTTATGAGATTAAACAGAGAAGACCTGTATTAACCACTGCCATAACTTGGGCAAACTTAAGAAAACCCTCTGCAGAAGGAAGTTACAGCCTGATACAATAACCCATAACTAATTAAGAGTCTAAAATCAGTTAATCCCAGATTCTGGTCAGTAATAAAACCAGGAGGTAAAATCCAGATTTTCAGGTGCAAATAGTCACCTAGCCTTTTTTCTGAAGTACCTACGGTATAAATGGGAATTCAGAAACTGAATTACTTAAGCAGTTTTGAAAGTCCTGTTCATCATGTCTTTGCAAACAAGATTTCTTCAGTCAATGAAATACTTTTAAAAATCTGAACATAAGTGGCTTTTGAAAGGTTACAAAAGCAAAACAGAGCTCCAAATGATATCAAAACCAGTATCAGCATCACTCTAAGGCCCAGGCAGAAATTTCTACTTTAAATAAAACAGTAAAATGCTATTTTTACCCAAGTATGGTTTCAGGTCATTAAGAAGCACTTTTCTCACATTCCTTTCATGTTGGGGGACTGCTATAAATTATACCTTCCCTTCACCTTGAAAGAACTCAATTGATGATAAAACTCCACCTGCTAGGAAGACATACCATGAAGCTTTGAACACTGAAGCCTTTTTTTTTTCTTCCCTACTATAAGCTCTACAAACACTGACTCATTACACACACAAAGTATAATCTGGAATCCCAAACCCCCAAAAGATGCGAATTTAGATCCCATTTTGAAGGACAATGAGATCTGAAAGATTCACATTTTTATATCTCAGCAAGAGTGACGCTAAATTAACGTGTGGTGCCCCACCAATTCTTTCAGCTGCATGAGTCATAAAACAAGGTGGACTTACTTCTAGGGTAGAAACCACAGAGACAGCTTCAGCCCTTGATACAACCATAAGTCAGTTTTCCACATTGAAATGCAAAAAAATAAAATTAAAAAAAAAAAATCTCCAGGATAGAGTAAATTTAACTGGTTTTGCTCTAACACGACACATTGCAAATGCCATATTTTTTTTTTCAAAATCACAATGATTTTCATCAGAGGGACAGATGTAGAGAACTACCAAGATCATTTACTTTTACAAGGTTCTGTCAAAAAAGCCTGGTGTAAGAAGAATTACTGCAGAAGAAATACTGAAGCATATACTGAGGTTTTGATGACCATTCACATTAAGAGTGAAATCCAGAATGTCCCAAAATGCAGAGAACTCACCAGCACAACTCAGTGCTTTTTCTTGGAGATGATAAATTCAGCGATAGAGAATAACTCCTATGTAATAAGGCAATTGGACTTGAAGGCACACAAATCTTCAAGGAGAACTGATCACCTTGTAGAATTAGCCACCTAACCCGAAGCCCATCTTCGTGTTCCAGAAATGAATACTCCGTGGTTAGACAGCATAGAGCATAGAGTGTTTGCAAAAAAAACACTTCAGGCTGGTTTTGATTTATGTATGCATTTTCCAATATGTATTTGGTCTGAAATATAGCAGCTACCAGAAATCTCGCCGACATTTAGGAAATAAAAGATCCTCCTTTAATCCACACATTAAGCATACTACGCAAGGAAGAAACTCCAAGCCTTCTCAATCATTTTGCTTTCTGACCTGAAGGCAGCACCCTCTCCAGGGATGCAGTTCAACCTCCATGCAAGCAAAGCGCTAGCCCTCTCCTAAATGAAGTGCTGATCACGAGTCTCTCTGCTACTCTGCCTTACACATTTATATAACGCCCACTGGGGCAACGGAGCCCAGTCCAAAGAGCCTGTTCAAAGGAAAGCCAATTCACGCTGGGCAAACACCACCAGTTCCTATTTTTAAATTACTAAAGGTATATGGTGCCATCAACGTGCCTATGAAATTGTCACTGACGTTAGTACATTTGTGAACTAACAGAGCAGCACGAACAACTCAATTAAGCGCTTTCTTAGTCTTCCTGCAGCATGAGATAGTATATTAAGGAGCTAAACTGGCAAAATCTATTATCCACAAAATCCATTTGTGGATCTGAACCAACACAAAAATTCCATCTCCACCAGGATGTATATTCTCCCTCCTGTACCTAGGCTTGAGAAAAAAAAAAAAAACTTTTTAAAGATTTTAGTAATGAAATGCTTCCATTTAAATCTGGGCATCTAACACCATATTCCTATTAAGTAAACCCTTCAGAATGCTGTCCTGAAAGGCTTTTTTCCACTCATATTCATGAGCTACTTCAGCCCTTGTCAGAGATTTCAGCCTTTAGCTCCCTCTTAAGTTTTAAGGATTCTTCTGCAGGGAAGATGATACACTATGGACAGCAATTCAGCTCTCCTTCTAAAGTCATTTTCTTCTTAATAGGAATGGAGAGAGGAGATTACTAACTAACTTCTACCAACATCTACAGAACCTTAAAACACAAGTTCCCGTTCAGCATCCTGGTTGCCAAAAAACTCCGCACAATAAAACGGTTGACTGAAATTACATAAGCTTGCATGGTATATAGTCGCACAGCTGACCTAATATTATTCCTATGCTGCTACCAATTCCATTGCCATAAATTCTGACACCGGTCATCTCAGTCTCAACTGGAATTCCAGATTTAGACTCCATCAGTCCCAGGGTGTATAGAAAAACTCATATTTACTTCCTTTACTTTTTTTTTTTTTTTTTTTTCAGTTCTGGCCCTAAGCACGCTCTCAAAACTTTGTTGGAGACACAGAAACATGCAAGAAGACTTTGGGCACCAAATCCTACTGGATATATTTTTGCACTTTTATCTGTCTTTAACTTTCTAGGGCAATTGTCTAATTGTCTTCATTACAGCTAACATCATCTCCCTAAAATACATGTCTAGCTTGAAACCTAGTCGCAGGCAGAATTGGATTCAGTCAAGAAAAGCCTGCAATTCCTGGGTGACTGCGATGGAGAGGGCTGTAGCCCGCCGTGCTGCAGATACCGAAAGCAAGTTCTTTTCTTTGTAAAAAGATTGTGCCAAATACATTCCCAGCTCAAAAAGATTGTACCAGATAAGTTCCTCTCTCTCTCCCCAGGATTAAACAACTTATGACAAGGAAACCGCAGGTCAAATAGTGTACGTTCCACAATATCTCGAGATACAAACATGAGTCTGCGGGAAAAAAGGCTAGGTAGATAAAAGTTATAGCAGAGGGAGAGAGAAATAAAACCTCACGTCTGCACTACCAGAACACTGAATGAATGCAGCTTCAGCTGAAGATATTCCTTAGAACTGCGCGATTCATTCTGACGCTTTTGCTTTTCTTTTTCAACCCTTGCTCATTATTCGGTGTGCTCACACACTTTCCCAAGCAATGAGAACCTCTGTGCTAGATGCTGCTGAACTCAGCAGCAATGTCTTCTTACACAAAATGAAAAATTCTTAAGGATAAAACCCAGCAATGAGCATTGTTTCACCACCACTGTAACTTGGTTATGGCATTTATTTGACATGTATAACACTTAAACAAGGAGTATTATGAGAAGTACTGCCATAGGTATCATCAGGAGCCTTTATCAATAGCATAGTTAACAAGCAGAGGTTTTGCGGGTAACCACAGTGTTACAGGTTATATAAGAACATTTTTGTTTTGCTTCTACTTCTGTCATAAAAAACACAATGAATTAAAAGTCCTCAGTGGAAATATTTGGCTGCTCATATTTATCAGAATTGTTACGGACTTCTGCATTTACCAATTATTTTCCGTGTTAAGCCTTTTTTTTTTTTCTCCCCTCAAAGATGTACCTTCCTAAAAATCAAATAAAAGCAAAACCAAATTATAGCCAAGATATAAATCTACCTTAGGGATACTTTCAGAAAACTCAATTTAAAAATGCATTTACTTTCGCTTCTATACCAGTAACAAAGGCAGGGGAAAAGAGGGAAGCACTACAGAATTATTTCCATTTCAATATTATCCTCAAGTCAATTCTAAAGCCAAATAAGCTCAAACCCCTTCAATATATTGTTTCTATCTGTGAATGGGAGTAAGGTATTACCCTGCATGACTGAAGTTGTTGTTAATTGTACAAACCTGCTCAGGAACCATTTAACATGCAACAGAACATGAGACCTTGAAAACGCTGCAATCTGCTTTCCAAATCCATATGTTGTTCACTATCAAAATTTTGGTTCATGTGGCAGATACAGAAGTGCTCTGCAGAAAGTAATTCCTATGCCAAATGCAAAAAGCAAATGTTTTGTAGCTTTGAAATTTAGAGAAAGGATATCACCATGAAAAGCTCCAGGAAGAAGGCAAACAGGCTGCACCACATAACATTTTACGATACGAAATGAGATGTGGGCAATGTAATTTCACTTAGGCGACTCAGTTACAAGCAATGCAAATGCAATCTCACTGATTACACTCCGAAACAAAAGAGGGAATTTCATTGTTTCAGCCAACGCTTTAGACATGGAAAAATCATGAAACTTCCTTTCCTTTCAAATAGAAGCCATTGTTTCACATTCAGATGGCAATAACCTCGGTGGGTGAAATTCATCCTGTTGTTGTGTGCGCTGGTGAGGCACAAACTGAGCAACATAACATCTAAGCTCAGTCAGTGATACGTAAGGTCTCACACACGGGGGTGAATTCCACCAAACTTGTCATTAACAAGCCCAAGACAGAGAAATCATACATCTCAGGTCCTCCAAACCATGAGTTTATATATATATATATATATATATATATATACATATATATATATATATATGCAAAAGGGTCTGTTTCATTGTTTTTATTCATCTTCTGGTTTCTTAAAGTTTGAGACCGTGAGGAGGTTTCCCTGAATTAAGACGGGCTGTGTGAATTGAAAGTACCGTAGCTTTTCCTATATGACTCCCCAGGGAGTCTATTTATTAGGCACAGTCCGGTTTTCTGATTTAGCTTAAGTAATTTTCCTAGAGAATATGAGTGTCCACACCAGGAGGAATTCCAGAATAGCAGCTGCAGAATAGCCTTTTCTCTTCGAACTACTGAAATAATTTTTCCCTTACATGGTCACGCTTATTCTTGGTTTTCATTTTCATTCTCCTCCTAGTACTTACAAGCAAAAGAAACTTAAATCTTTTTTATATGTGTTTTGATAATAAGTTTTTCAGAAGAGCTCCAGCTGCTTCAGAATTCACAATAAAACTGCAAAAGCTGTCAAAAACAAAATACATAAATATATGGAGTATTATCAGGGTGCAATCGTTGTCAGCTATACTAATGGGCATTTTTTTTGTTGTTTTAAACAACCAAACCCATTTCTGCTTTGACCAAGAACATTTGCAGAATTGTACACACTTCCCCATCCACAGTAATTTCTCTGAGCGTGCAAAATGGAGCACCAGTTCTCTTCCCTGTCACTATGGAGCAGGAGGAGATACCTTCTAGGCACAGAATATGACAAAATCCCATGACGGCTTTGCAAGGCTATGAAGAATTGAAGAAAAAAATACATCAACAAAAACATTTGTGCAAGTTTTCAGGGAAAAAAAAATATATATATATCATTGCTAAACATTTTGGAGAAGGGAACAAACTAAAGTTTCCCAGCATCGTTGACAGCCTTATAACTGGGGATTTTTTTTAAGTGAGAAAATAGGCTAATTCAGGAAGCTGCTCACGGAGACAAAAAGAACAAGGTGTTAAAACCTGCGAACAGCTGTATTTTAACCATTTCTTCTTCTACATCTGGATCCATTTCTTTTTTTAGTTTTCTCTACGTT
Source organism: Netta rufina (assembly GCF_964035555.1). Lineage (NCBI taxonomy): Eukaryota > Metazoa > Chordata > Aves > Anseriformes > Anatidae > Netta > Netta rufina. The sequence goes on along the minus strand of NC_140128.1, from coordinate 8,049,310 downwards.
TCTGTGCTTTGGCATCGTCACTGAAGTTTCCAGTTGGACAGCACGAAGGGCTTGTGCTTGTGCTTACTGAAGTCAATGAAGCCAAAGTTCACAGTGACCGTAATGGTACAGGAATGTGAGCTAAGAGAAACTATTTTGTTCACATCGGTACTTTAGCAGTCATCTATATTAAACAAAATTAGCAGTTAAGATTCTCAGTTCTTTGACTGAAGTGACTAATTTCCTGCAACCTTTCTCCTCCTTCCCCCCCCCCCCTCCAACCTTTTTGGCAATCAAGACCAGACTTACAGCCTGCTTCATAACAAGCACTGCCCTTAAGGGCAAAATTGGCAAGACACTTCAGTCTGTTCCAGAAACCCCTTCTGCAATTGATTATGCGATCTAGTTCTACTCCACCGGTGTGTTGTGACCTACAAAATCCTCAGCTCCTTCATCTTCTGCTGGCTGTAAAGGCTTGAGACAAACTCCATCCTTAATGGGCACGACTGGCTCCTTCTAGAATTCAGAGCCTTAAGCACGGCTCTGTCTGAAGGCCCACAGACAGGAACCACACGGGAACACATTCAGAGGCTTTCCTGTAAAAACGCCTTTTATACTGGAAGCCATCTCTTCTAGTTGCTTCCCCCCTCGTTGGTATTACCTACAGTGACAGGGATCACAAGTTTTTGGTGTCAAACGTTAGAGATTTTTTTTTTATAATGATCGTTTTGACTGATGCAGAGAACATCACGGCAGTGGCACACTGTGCCACGACACCCTTCCTTACAGGCCGCTCTATGTGCACACAAACCACGCCCCACTAAGTCACTACACAAAACAGAAGGAAGCGTTTATCAAGAGGGCCCAGTGGCTCTTGGATTTTCCCTGGTGGCTCCCAGCCCACGATTCTCTCTTCACGTTTGTCCCACCAGACCCTGATGCACGGAAGAGGACAACTTGTGCCAGGAAACCTGTAAAGATCATCGCCTTCACCACCCGTGGACTAGCTCTGGAAGTTCTCCATCACCTCTATCCCCATCACCTCCATCAGCCAGCTCAGCTCACCGGGCTGCCAGAAGAGCCCAAACTCGAGTAAAGCAACGAGAGCATTTGGGCACAGCAGGCACGAAGGCTGTGGGCTGGTCCCAGCGGCAGCAGCTCCGTGGTGGACTGACGCAGCCATTTTCTGAAGCGCTAATCAAGTGTTTTTTTTCTCCTCTTGAGGCTCAAATAAGAAGCTCCCTGGTCTAATGAGAATTTTCCCTACTTCCAGACGCTGTTTAATCTTGTAGTGCATGTTCAAATCCTAGACAGCTCGTTTTGTCAGAGACAGCATTAGGCCTGGATGGGAAACAGACTTCCTAAACGGACAAATTAATAGCAAACAAACAAAATGAATGGAAAAAGAAAAGCAATTAACTTAAATATATATTGAGATAACGAGCCCTGACCAGTTTCTTTATTGTGCTGTATTTTGCAACCTTTTTCACACATCACTTCTCCCCCCATCTTCTCAGCTCTAACCACCTATGCTCTTCTGTTACTCCCTTTTTATCCATTTTGTTTATCCTCCTTGAACTAAATTGTATCCCTGTACCTCATGTACTTATTTGAGCTTCAAAAGAAGCAAGTGGACATCCTGTATATGAAATATAGTTGTGCTCAGCTCAACTTTACAGTCTTTCCTTTTTGTTGTTGTTTTCCTACAACCACTTCATTTTTTTTTCCAGGGGGACACACTGCCAGGGATGCCCCATTAACTGACAACTCCACGAGAAGAACATTTCAATCAACCATTACAAGTAAGAGTCAGACCCCTAAAATCCCACAGCCAGATGCTGTTTCATGCCCTGCCAGTAACCCTACAGCACGGTTATCACTGCCACTTCTTATCTTATCGTCGTTTCCAACATTGTCTGCTGTGGTCAGACAGAGTCAGACCTAAACAATGATGTTAAATGAAGACTTCCTCCCACGGCAGTCTTGAACTTCTAATGAAACTGATCACTCCTTCACGAGATAACAAACCACGTCGGATTTCACAGGCTTCCAAAACAAAGTCAAAAGAAGGTCAGAAGGAAGCAAGCTCACAGCACATTACAAAGGCATGACTGCATGTAAACATCCTTTCCAGGCCACAGGTAAGCATCACCTAACATATACGTGTATGCATATACGCACACACATATAGAAACAAATATACGGTGTGGGATTTTGTTGTTGTTTGTTTTACTTTTCTTCATTTGTTAATAACAAAAAGAAAGGAGGGTCAAATTTTCCTCTCTCACACCACACTAGAAAGTGATGTCAGTTCGAGAAAACTATGTTTGCAATGTTTTTGTAACAGTCAAAGGTCTGGTAAATAAATTTATTAAAAAAAAAAAAAAAAAAAAAAAGCTTTTTTACCAGCATAACCTGTGTCCTGAATTAGATGGCTTTGTTAACATGATTAACGGTAGAACTCCACTAGCAAACTTCACTAAAATAGATCTGGTTTCTGTCCAGACTAACTGCCCTGTACGCCAGGGGAGCCACAGGTAGGAGCTCTGTATGAGGATTAAAGGTTTTCACGGAGACGAGATCACCCTGTGCATGGCTCCATGGTACAAAAGCCATTTGTCACCCACTCAATCCTGCTGATTTAGCTTTAATGGGAACGATGCTGGCTGCCTGCAGCTCGCCCCGGGGGACCTCCACAGTGGGACATGCCCAGGGTGGCCACCCCACAGCTCCAGTCGGGGCATGTAGAAACCACCTCAGATTACTCTTGTAGCCTTGAACAACGGTGGGAAATTCTTCACCTGCCGTGTTTGGGAATTACAGAGAAGCCTCACTTTAGCTTGGCCGTTCACCCACACACCGAACTCCAGGCCGCCCAACACAAGGCACCCACACAAGGCACTCAGCCCCTCCTGCTGCCTCGCTTCCCGTGTGTTCCCCTCCCTGCAGGGATGATTCCCAGCTCCTGGCCATGCCACACGTAGGGCAGGGATGGGCGAGAGCAGAACAGCAGCGCAGGTGGAGCAGAGGTGCTCCCGTTGGCAGTAGCTCCACCGCAGAACAACGGGGGGCAAAAAAGCCCTCAGAAAACCACGGCTTCACACACCCACCGCCGTAATGAATCCAGCAAGCGCCAGCTTGGCCCAGCTCACGTGCCAAGATGTTATTGGGACTTTATTCTGAGCAGCTTAACGCAGCCCCAGCTGCACCCTGCAGGCAGCAGAGCAGCTCTGTGGTGCCGCAGCGCTGAGCAGAGCGGGCTGCTGGCTGCAGGACGTGCTGGAGCTGCTAGGTGGGGAAAGAAGAGACGAGCAAATGCTTCGCCAGCTTGGCTGCACCACGCAGCTAGTGGCATGTGGCGGGAGGGAGGATTTTGCCCTTTTTATCAACGCAGCTCGGGTTAAAAATATATTCCACAACATCTGAATGTTTCTGCAAAGATAACAAAGACTTCAACTCAAATTTCAGTCCAATGAAACCAGCCTCAGAACTTCCGTGCAGAGGTCCCACCTCACAGTTTCAAAATGTTTCCCCAGCGATCACAACAAAGTAGCCTTTTGAATGCATACAAGGGGGTAAGTAGCTTAGTGAACACATTACGTTAATGAATTCCACCCTATTTATTTTTTTATTTTCATAAATATTTAGGTCAAGTGCTGCAGAGCAGCATCACGGAAAGCTTCTTCATTCACTCCCGGAGTCAGGAGCAGCCACTTTCCTACTGAGTGCAGGGAGGAAATGAGGAAGCAAGTAAAGCTGTCAATACAGAGTTGTCTGTGTGCCACCCCCTTGTAAAAACACAAGCACTGGAGAACCTTAGAAGTCCTTTCCAGGCGTTGTGTCACTACTAACAGCTAATATAACAGGAGATTTTAAGTCAAATAGTATATTAGCCAAAATAACACCAATAAATAGCAAAATTCCAAGGCTTACATGAAAATGAAAAACACTAATGGCACACAGTGCAGCTTGTTCGTACCATGTGCAGTCTAGAATCATGCATAATGTAACAGTGCAACTGCTAACAGCAGGCTCACAGAAGATAATTTACACTTGTTTTTATGGACATGAGGAACTGATCTTTGAAGTTGTCCCTAATGAGATTCAGCTTGGCCCTAACAGCATCCTGAGAGAATGCGCTGCGTTTCTCCCCTGCATCCGGCGCATATTTATAACGCGGAATACACTGGGCTGAATTGCACATGTGGGCTGGGGTCTCCCCATCACATCCCAAAATAAGATGCTCACAGGGAGGGAAACGCCTGCTAATACGTCTCACTTCAGCCTCAAGTCTTTTGGTGATTACTCATGCCACTTTTGCTAATTATCAGAAGATACACGGGGGTTAATGAGTAAGGTTTTTATTTGCTTTGCACGGTTGAACTCCTAACTTGGTTAAGCTGCCAGGTAGGTCACTGTGAGATCACAGCTGCATCACACATCACAGAAGACATCCCAGAAACAGTCATAAGGCTCTTTGGAGAAAACAGAAGTGTAGCTGCATAATGAATCAGAAAACTTTATTTCACAAACACAGGCAGCAGCATGAGGAGTACAAATAGAAAACATCTTTTGGTGTGTCACATGTAGCCGCTGCTTTAATACTATACCCACCTGGTTTTGAAGGTCCTTTCACTTAGGAGATCTGCAACCCACTGAAGCAACATCATTAAAATCTCAGCTTCCAACTGAGTGCAGTAGCCACAATGCCTTCTACATCCAGGAGGTACTGCAGCAAAGTGGCAAGGGGTAAAATGCTTAACGTCCCCAGCGCGAGGGAACAAGAGCAGGCCAGAACCCTGACGTGCTCAAACACAGATGCAGTCACATCTGTAGTCACATGTGTGTAGCAAAACCCTGCTACAGTAGTGGACTGGACCAAAAATAGCAGCAGAGGTGAGATCAGCATTTAAAAACACTTGTTTAAGTCCTGCCCAATGCAACTTCTGTGCTGGAGTATTCCAAGCACTGACACTACCAAGTGGCATTTCCTGCTCCGAGCCATGTTTTGCAGCAAGTTAAACAAGGACAGCCTCAGTTTCCCTCTCTCTTCCATACTTCTCTCAGATACAGCTGCCCATACAGCACGGTTCTGGACCATCACTGTTTCACATCAAGCTATTCGAGTAAACTAGAGCTGGCCTTCATTTTGATTAATATACTGACGTATGAACTCGTGCAGTTCAGGAAACTTCTTCATGCTCCATTCATCCGCTCCTGTCTTCAGGAGGGTGCCAAATTCTGACAGCTGGGGATGGTGACTCCAGGTCGCCATCCATTGTAGCTAACATATAACATACTTAATTATGCCATCGGTAGCAAATCACTGTTTTGACACCTAGTTCTCTGCCTTTTTCTGCTTGGAAAACACAGGAGAACATCCATACATTCCTTGAAAGTAGTGGTCAGCACTGTCCCCGCACTACAAATACACAGCATACAGCTTAAGATGAGGTGCCTCACGGGATAGGTATAGCAGGACACCTGATTTTTCATTTAGAGCTTTTTGTCTAATCTGACCCAAGACAAGAGAAACGTTACAACTCAACAGCTGTTTGCTGCCTTAAAAAAACAAAACCCACAAAGGACTCCGTTTTCGTTCATGTAAAGACGTTCACATAACACAAACCAGCACTGTGATGGATGTTCTCTGAAGAAGCTCTCGTTTGAACGGGCACAGACACTAATCTCCCTCTCGGTTCCACGGCGAGTCCCTACAGGTGAGAGGCGAACGAGAGTCATTTGCGGGGAACTTATGAGGGAAGCTTCAACAGCAACGACAATAGCTCTGTGTGCATACGTGGAGAAAGAATTTGTTCTCAGTGCACTGACACTTCTCACAAGCGCATGAAGCCCAGCAGAAGAAAAAATGTAAAGAATAATAAAAAAAAAAGACGCGTCTTTAAAGCCATCAGTGTCTGGGCACAGTACTGAAAGGTTCAGGTGACCTTGCCTCAGTACGTTAACGTACAGCCTCTCGGTCAGGACGGCGAGATTCCCTTCTGAACAACTACAAGGCATAAGACCAGAAGCTCAAAATCTAAAAAAAAGCTTTTGTTAGGAAAATAATAAAACACACAAAACTGAAAGGCTCTGATACCGATGCTGTAGCAATAACGTGTCATGCATTACTTCTATGTTTCACGCTAGGGCAAGATTGCCTTTAAACACATACGCAGACAGTAAAATCGTAGCAAATGAGATACAGCTGCAAGGTGTGCTGAGAACTATACTTTAGGCCAACTTCTTATCTCTGGTTAGTCCCGAGTATTTGAGATCAGCTATCTGTTTCTCGTCTTCCATTTATTCTGCTTCCTGCTTACCACCACTGCATTAGTCACCTCCGGTACATTTGTCTTGCATTTTATTGGACAAGTGTCTGGATCCTAAAGAAACTGCATTGCCTCTTAATAACTGGATATCCAAAAAATCACCATTTCTTGTACCAAATCTCATCCAGACCTCAATTTCATTTGAATCAGAAAAACTTCTACCAGCTTCCTCACTCAGTGTTTCAGTTTACCCCTTTTAACTCTACGCTGAATAAGACGAGTCATAAAAGGTCTTTCCCATTCTGTAGAGTGATGGCTTAAAAACCCTCTAAGAGAAGTACTCACTGAAAATGATGACTCGTGCGTATCACAGCATTAAATGATGCTATGAACAGACCACCAAGAAAGCCAGGTGATCCAAAGTTAATTTTCAACTTAATATTCCTCTTGCCAATCTAGCCTGAGTGCAAGGATTCCTTTCTGGAAAAGATGCCCTGAATTAATGACAACTGAAATGAACAAGCCTGAAAACAAAATGAAACCCTCCTAATAGACCATTTAATTTCCTTGAAACCGATATCAGGATTTCCTTTCTCCTCTGGCTCAGAGAAAACCAAGACTTACATCCACTTGAAAAACACCCTCTTTTCTTGAAGGCATAGAATTTATGCTAATAGACAACTAACAATAAATGATGAAAACTCTAAGAGCTAAAGGTCTTCATTTTGTTGCCAAGCTGATGTATCAGGTTCTGAGACAAACAGTACGTGTGATCCTTCCATTAACATAGTGGCACTCACAAAGCTGCAATGCAAAGCAGCCTAGCAAAACACGTCAAAGGTCACAGTGAAAAAAGCAAAACAAAAAAACAGCACGCGTACCACCCCTAGAGGATTATCATCATCATTTTAATTCTCGCAGGGTGCCTGAAACTTGTATTGCAATACTTCATCTGTGTAGCCTCATTATACTGCAACATTTCTAGCAGAAAAACCATCCAAGAACTTTGTACAAACAATTAAAATGCCATCTAAAAGATCCAAGAATGCGGTATCAGCCGTAATTCTCCCTCAGGAACCCAAAGAGCATGTCCTAAGCGGGAACATGTTTACTTTCAAGGTATAGAATAATAACAACAGAACCAAATTTGTTGTTCCTATAAACAAGCCTTCCTTTCAAAGCTGTGAGCATTGCTTAAAAGGATGATGGAAAAATCCCATTGATGTCAAGAGAAATATAATAAAAATGAAAAAAATACATAACTTCAGAGTAATTGCAGAGATTATACCTGAGTTCTTTATAAAATGTTTGCAATTTTGTGTTTATTTAGTTTTAATTTTTTCTTTCCTTTCCACCAGTAGGGAAAAGTGAACGCCTGGCTGATTTGTAATTTACAAAACAAACAAATCATAAAGACAAAATTTCCTCTCTCTTTAATATATTTTAATTATCACAATCTTATACCTACACACCATTAACAACCAGAGGAATGTAATCCTTGAAGAACCATAGCTTAAAGTTGAGGGCGTCACTTAGCCTGGCAGCTAAGAAACTGGTACTGCCCCTCTGGAAGCAGTAAGAGCGTCACTGAGCCCTGCATTTAAAAAGTATAGGACTGGGCTCCACTTTACTTAACAAGCTGGACCGCACAAAATTACAATTCTGACCAATTCTCATTTTCCCAAAAATTACTTCACCATTCAAAGGAGAGAAAGAGAACCCTTTGGTAATTCTAACCAAAAGCGAACGTGCTTACAGAAACAAAGAAACCTAGAGTAATTAAAAAGTAATGACTTTTTCCTTTGTGCTCCCTATATAAAATCAGCATGAGGGAAGATAAACTGGACCAGCACCTTTTACTTCCCATAAAATGCTACAATAGCTAAACATTTAGGAGTAATGTGCTGACCCTGATGCTCCCAGTCACTACACTCAATTCCTTATACCAGAGAAATTGTAAACGTGGTAAATAGCAAGTTTCCTGGCTTACAGATCCATCAGATAAAGTCCCGCTATCATACTCCTTTCTCCTTCCCTCCCCCATCCTCTCTCCATCTGCTGCCCTCCTGGGAAGGGAGTGCTACACTTAATGGCTGTCTGCTTTTAAGTCTAATGTGCTGGAGAGAAGTTAATGCCCAGTACAGTAAGTGGGGACTCTGCTATGAGCAAGCCTCGAGTCCTGGTTTTTCTTGCCAACATCTCCTGGAATCTTTGCAGCCCTACATCAAGCAGCATGCAAGGAAGAAGGGCTCTTGTTATATGAAGTCCTCGATGTGTGACACAAATAAATCTTACAAGATACCGTAGCACAATCGTTTAAATAATCTTTTGGTAAAAAACAGGAGAGTTGTGATTTTCTTACCTGTCTCTCCCCTCAATATAATGTGTATGTAGAAAACATGCCCGCTATAAAAACAGGGGCATTTCCCTGCCCATGGGGAGTACGCACCTAGCGAGCTACCTATCTGCTGATAGCCTGAACTACGGGACAAGAAATGGGCTGGATCCCTCTGAGCTATGAAGAGGGTGACCAGATTCTGGGATTAGGGGTTGACTTGGTCTTCAGCCATCCTCTCTACCATTTCTTTCCTCCTTGGCCCCCAGCAGCAAGCTTCAGCAGCAGCATACAACACCAATGCTCATCCACCAGCGTTTATGTTTTGGCCGACCTTCATGCTGCACAGCATGCAGGACACAGAGAGCTGATGTGCTGGGAGGAACCTCCGGGTGCGTGGAGGATAAAACCAAGCTTTGTGGTCAACCTTTCAAGAGAGAAGTAAAAGGTACAATTCGAGGTACCCAGCATTCACTGTTCAGAATCCAGGCTTGCAGTTTTCTGCTCTTACCACTTGGTACCGCTCCTGGCATGTCACCAGCACCGTGCACGTTACTGGGTATAAGATTATCTATCATACACTGACTTCTTGTTTGAAAGAGACGTCAACATAAAAATCATTAAATGAAGTCTAGTCACATTTATTACATGATAGAAGTGTTTTGACTGCAGTGTTTTATACACATACACATTTTAGCCCCAGCCTCCTCACTCTATAATTAAAAACAACCAAACTCGGTATCACAAAAACTTGCCCTCTGCAATAAACAAGACCTAAAAATTGCAATCCTAACAGCCCATATTAAAACTGAGAGTAAACAGGCATGACCTGAATCTTCAAATGCCATTAGAAAAAAAAAAAAAAGCTCTTTGTATCTTCTGAAATACCTTCTATGAAACACATGAAGGTACATATGCAGGCAAAATTATCTCCTTCTTCTATTTGGCACTGCTCTGCACATACACAACACAGAAGAAGATGAGAAAGCCAGTAGGAGGCCTTCTGCAAGCAGAAGCAGTCACGATGAAGTCCATGAAACTACAACCGTAGATGCCAAGCACAGTTCAAACCACTGGGAACAACAAGCCAACGCTTCCAGGACCAAAGCTGACAACTCACTGGAATCATTTCTAGGGACCTGGAAAAACCTGGTGTGAAATAAAAGGGAATGATTTTTCCATACCAGACTGACATTCAGCTCTTTCAGCTAGCACTCACTGCTTGTGACTACACAGGTAACCCCTACACCAAACTTTATTATTTCTTCAAATCCACAGCTCACTGTAAGAGATGCATCTTTCAAAGAAATCTCCCTGCCTCTCTGAATTTCAGCTGTGCTGAAGTGCATCTACTGTCTCACGTTATGCCGAGACATTTTACAGAGTTCTAAACCAAAACTCATCAAATGCTCTGTTTCTGAAGGAAACATGCTGACCCCTGACTCCTTTGTTCCCAAATTTTTGTACACATACCCATGCTTGGCAATTGACTCTACTCCTAGAGCCACTTACAGCAGCTCGAGATCAGAAATGGAAACTCCAAGGTATCTGTGCAACGTTCAGTACAAAGTCCATGTTCACCACCGTTATTTGACATACTCCCATATCAAACATAAGCAAATAAGCTGCGTATAGTCACTTAACATCTAACATAAACCTCTAAATCTGCACTGTTTGCAGGGCTTTCATTTTGTTTATTTGTCTAGCCGGATAGTCAAACAAGGATTTGTAAAATAAACCAACAAGATGTGTCACAGGTAGGTGTGGCACTTTCCCTGGGCTTCCAACAGCCACCTGTCACCGGGAACACGGCAGGGCTGGCCTTGTTCTGCCACTAGGTGAAAACCATGAGGCCAAAACAAAGATGGGCCTGAAAAGTTTGTGAAGTCTTGACTCCCTGACTGGAAAGAAATCTATGCTCTCGAGGTTGTTTCACCAACCAGGTGACACCCTCACCTTTCAGGTGTTAACCTACAGCCCGCTGCCTTCATTTCCATACTGCCCTACATTTTTAAATGAAGTTGACACGCTGCCCGTGACAGTGCAATGTTGTGATCATGAGGTGTTTAATCACAACATTGTCAACCTACCTCACAGCGCTCCCTCGGTGAGCAGTTCCCCTCAGGCACAGGATCCCGGGGTACCACTACTGCAAAAAGCATTCTTGGTCAGATCACACCACAAACCCCCTGGAAGATAAGGACTAATTGTGTGCTGTGAATAACCGTGACTCCCAGAGCCCACTGTCACTCATTATGACTGAACACTGGAGCAACGACATGGGAAAGACCGTAATGTAGAATCAGACCATATAATGAAAATTTCCATTTGTAGTGCTCAGCTAATGGAACGAGGACTTACTAATAACAGCCTTGTTACCAAAGGCTTCTTTGCACAATTAATACAGCATGAAAGAATGTTAACGTACGTGTGCATAAAAAACACACCGCTTTCTTTCTCCCTCTCAGGGTTTACCACAGGGGCTAGACTGACCCTACAACGTGCTGTCCTGGGAACATGATTTTGTCAATGAGGAAGTCGAAGGAATGCCCGATTGCGACCCTGGATGACTGCAGTAGGTGTGGAGACCAGCACGGGCCGTCAGCGGCTTTAGCACCCATTTAAACCAGATCTCACCTCCATCTTAGGACAACCTACGTCAGGAATACAGTAACCGATAGAGAGCTGGTGACAAAACATTATTTTAAACCTGTCCTACATTTATTAAAATAATATTGGCACTTTTAGAGCATCAGTCTTCCAGGGACGTCAAAGTATTTTTAAAGGTAGGTCGGTATGGGTCCTTTCTACAGTGACAAAAAGAAAGGTCAGAAACTTAATCAATTCTTCAAGAGAGATTAGCATGATATGACTGCACTGTATAAACACTGTATAAGGGGGCTAAATTTGAGCTTTAATTACAAAACTGCATGCCATACGTCACCTCTGCACAATGCTCACTTTCAGCATGCTCCACTCAAGCATCTCAAAAGGCTTTACACGTAATTAAAGTGTACACCCATGAAAATAAGTTTTTCATTTTGCATCTGAAATTTAAATTGAGAATGTATCTTATGCTCAGATTTTGCAAAATACGTCATTTAAAATCATTAAGATCAATAGAAATCTTCCATTATTTAAGCCCACAGAGACACAGACACATGCACACGCTCCAGCGAAACATTTTCTTAATGACAATTAAAATTAGCATCTTTGCAACTCAGCTTCCATTGTTCTAGAAAATGCAATCAGTTAATGGTCCTCTTCTTGAGTGGGGACTATTTATTTTGGGACAGCTGTAAGGATTCTCACCTACAGCTGTCCTCCCCTCTTTTCTGCTGGAATCCCCACTGGCGCAGGGAGAGCTCAGCTGCTTCAGAGGCAGCTGCTGAATGGCTGCTGCTGTCTGCTTGGTGGGCTAAGAAAAACAGGTTTGTTTTACTTAATGCACCACATTGTGAACTGCTGCTTTTCAGCATCCACCGAGGGACCAGCGAGGGATGGGAGACTCAATCTGCACCAAGGTAAGCTAATGGTGAGCCAAAGGCCCCGTAAAAATCACTGTGAAACAGAAGTAAGGCTCAAGTTTTAACAACACTTGTTCAATGTACTCCTGTTTCCAGTATCAGAGCTTAAATATCATTTGTTTGGTGGCAGTAAAGTTTTTTCAACTTTTTTGGAAAAGCAGTGAAAAGCAACTACAGTGCTCAGAAGCTACATATGCTTTTGTAAGAAACGTTATTTTACTGAGAGCAACAGTCAGCACCAAAGCTGTGATTCCCTCATCACCTCAATATCACCTGAAATAACGAGCCCAGCCACACAAGGTAATAGACAGATAGCTTAGACTGAATATCTGTATTTTCTCAACCAATATTATTACATGTACAGACTCCGCTATTCTATAAACATCAAACAAGTCCATGTTCTACTAGTGTCAGTCTTTCCCCACGCCCCCCGAATATCACACACCTTTTATGAATGAAAAGTTAAGAACATAACCAACAGAACACACACATTTTCTGCTAATCTCACTGGGAGTTTATAAAACCCATTAAATGCAGGATGGTTTCCCCGAGAGAAAAAAATCTGCAAGATCCTATCTGTCAAGGTCAGTAGTCTGGTAAGATCTTGGAGTTTTAACTGTTTAAGGCTTTGCCACAGTTGAAAGTTTTTTCTTCTGTGACTATACAGCCACACTTTTATATTACTACCATTATTATATCTCACGTTCACATACGTTCACACATTTATGTACTTTATTCAACTATATATAAAGTTCTACTAACATAAAATGCTATGTTTATACTCTATTTTAAAGTAAGAATATTCACGGAGGGAATTGCTCTAGTACAGAAAAGGCAATAAAATTATATAGTTACAGATTGTTCAACGCATCTCCGCGCGTGAATAAACTCATTTCGAAGACTTCCTCTTGCACTGAAACCTCTTTCTTTCTTACTCCCCTAGCACTGAACTTAAACCGTCCCGGAGTACTAACGTACACTCAGAGAATCCTAAAAACAAGCCACTAAGCCATTCTGGTGAAGTCTGAGGAAAGCTAATGAACTTAATTAGAAGACTTCTAAATGGATGGGCCTGCAGCAGCTTGGGCTACAGCTGGCTCACCTTCACAGCACGCCTACCAGCAGCAGCAGAGCCCATCAAAAGAGGCGTTTCCTACCACAAATCCAAGATGTTTATTTCACTCTCCCCTTTTTTCCCTGAAAGTGATTAGATGTTGTACCCGACAGGAAGGTTCTTCCCTATGATTTGAACTTAAGCAAACTATTTTCAATTCAGGTTTGTCCCATTTTCGTCTCAGCTTCTTTCCACTGGCCTGGGGGAGGAGGAAAAGGTGAGATGGGAAGGTTCTGCAAAACCAAGCCACACTGATTTCTGCTAAATTAAAATGGTTTAAAGATCCACTGTGGTGATTACTGGAAAGTTGTAGAGTCTCATTCTGAAGCCCTCTAAGTCAGTCGTGCTGCAGAACAGAGAGGGCAGCACCACACCGAAGGAGCAAGAGGCATTTTCCTAACAAAAAATGGGGGAGTACAAAGACATCCTGAAGAATACTAACCATTAAGAAGCCAAGAAAGGTGCATTATCCTTGTTATTATTTAACACCTGCCCTTTAAAACAGGGAACTAAGGTAGTGCAGTTAATTAAAACTAAGTGAAAATATTCAAATGCAAACATTTAATAACATCTTCAGACAATTAGGGAAACCTGCGGGTGGGGGCATCGCCTCAAGACGTTCAAAAATTTAAGATGGTATCTCTTTAGCCAAAATAAACTTACAGTAAAAATTGTCTTCACAGCACCTGCTCAAACATTAATTAGTACAGAAATAAAATAGAAAGGCTGGACAAAATGATATAAAATTTGTACTACAGCAGAGTCCAAGTAACTCACAAAACTACTGTCTGCCAGGCTAAGCACAGGGAGCTTTAAGATACTGATATTTACCTGATGGCACGCTTAAAGGGGTTCACAGAGAAACGCTAGTGTAAAAATACATATAAAGACAGCAAAAAGACAACCATATCCCTGCTGATTAAACTACATGACACTATCATGTGAAAGGCACTAAATGAAAGCAGGAGAAAGGATACGCCTCAGGGAACAGGAAGTCTAATTCCAGGATTTCTTTAAACATCAGTTTTACACTGGTGATATTCCAAGACTTTTAATTTACTTCATGTGAGATAAGAATCTGGCCCAATGAATACTAGAGACAGAAATGACTCAATATATGCCAAGAATCCAGTTCCTGCCTTTGCATGTGAAGATGCATATGCATTAAAAAAAAAGACTTTTTAAGAAATTAATTCCTTTAGGAAATAACGATGTCCTTAAACTGCATCCAGCCACTCATTTATGGTTTGCAACAGGGCCTTGCAGCAATAGATTGCCCCACTATTTACATACATGTCATAGCACTCGGTTTCTATGTTGTTTTACTCATTTCTCAATACTCCGAGATTTTTAAATTATTTTTTCACCGGAAGAAGACCTCCTCAAACTTCTTCTTAAAAAATAAATAAATAAATAAATGTGCATGCATTACCTTCAGATAGCAAAATAGAAAACAATCCTGGCAACTGCAGCAATGTGGCATTAGCAAAGGTACAACATGATAAAAAAATAGATCATGGTTTCTTTGTCAATATTGCTTTTACTCATTTTCTGTTCAGAGTTTCTTATTTGGTATCTTCTCTCAGAAATATGCACAATGCTTCTTCCATTATAAAACACTGGGAGCAAGTAAGGACCCTGTCCCCCCTCTGAACGTACAACATGCTCTAAATTTTCCGACTCAGGAATAACTCTGTTCTTACCATCACACAAACCCCTACCCTTAGTCGTATCTTCATTTCTTGCTTTCGTCTGCCCGTAACTCTAGACCCTCAATATGATCCTATCATCTTTTTCCTCAAGAGGTTTTCCAAAACCCATAATTTGCTATCCAGACCTACACCCCAACTCACCTCCTGTACTGCAACATTTTCTTTGATCCAACTCTTTCAGACTAATCTTCTTTCATTCAAGTTCTCATCTCTCTTTTAAGAGAGGGAGACCAAAAGATCATATGCCACACCCTTGAAACCAAACTAAGGAATTTAAGAATGCTGCAGTATTTCAGTTACTCTTTTTTTAAATAGTGTCACGATGCTGTACTTTAGAGCTTCGGCATTTGTCAAGTGTACAACTTCTCTAAACAAGTAAAACATTTTTGAAAATGTCTGTCAAATCAATACCATTTAAGACATACACAAGTTATTAGGGAGGTGGTTGTATAGTTATTTGTGCATTTTTGAACCAAAGCGCAAATAATTCTTCAAATGCTGAACACCACACTTAGTTGGTCCTAAAACCAGCTCCCACTGAAGTCAGTTGTCAATAAGGAGGGGTTCTTTAAAACTGCTTTCTAAATCTCTATTGTTTGCTCTGAATTCATTCTCTCCACAGAATTTGTGCTTAACGTCAGTCAGAAGTGCAGTCTGGAGTGCAAAACTCGCAATAGAAATTTGCTGACAAAAGATCTGAACAGTGAATAAGAAATGGAAATATTCCTAAAGGCAGAGTTACAGCATCTCGGCAGCAATAAATCAAATTAATTAATGAAGAAACTTTTTCAGTCACATGCACAACAGAGCCTCCAGCATCCTTCCTCGGGAAAATTCCTTTACGGAAGATTGTAACCACATGAAATCCTATTAGAAGGTGCTGAACTCCTACATTGTGACTCTTCCGGTAGGCTTCTACATAACAAAAATGCAATGAAGTACCCTACAACTTTTTTCACTCTTATTATGCAAAATCCTTATCAAATTCAATAGTGTGACATCATTCAAAATCCTGACTAACAATGGCACACAGGAGGTCAAGAGATGTCCTCTTTGTTTTAGTTTCAAGTGCTTTTCACTCTATTAATGTTAAAAGAAAAAGAACCTTAACAGAAATAACTGATAAAGATCAAACCTACGAAACAATGGGAAGGAAATTCAGACTTAAAGCCGGTGCTTAGCTTAACAGGAACCATTGTGCCTAGGTGCGGGCAGCAGAGCGATCTCGCCAGTCACACAATGCCCAAGAATAACAAGGTGAGGTAAGGCGGCCCAGAGCTCGCCACTTCCCATGCTTGTGGTGGTTTCAGTTCAGGCCATGCCCGTTATTTTACCACAGTATTTGTATTTCTTGGGAGCAATTGTTCAGCAGGCTCCCACTCCTTTGTGCCCTGGCTTGCGTGGAGCGCAGCATGCGGCACACGTTCCCCTCACAACCAGGAGGACAAAGGGCTCAGTGATCAGGGGGGACAATTAGTCCCAATTAGGCCTATTTCGCAGCTGAGTGTAAGGGGCGGGGGAAGGGAGCTGAAATTTTCAAGCCGTGGGTCCCTCAGGCAAGTTACAGTGCGATCAGCGAAGTGCCAAGTTTCAGAAACCGTACAGTACCCCGCCGAACCTCGCCGAGGGACGCTTCTGGAAGTCGGGACACAGCTTTCCTCCAGGAGCTGATGGAGCAGGACTTCTCCCGCATGCTATGCGGAAAGCCGATAGCCATTTTGCCTATGAGCTAACGTGACTAACCAATTTTTCCAGTTTTCAGCCCACTCCTTCAGCAGCAGTTCTCCATTTAAGCACACGCACACACACACACACACAGAGGCAACGTTAGTAATACTTACATATGCACATGTGGAGGCTGGAACCTGCTCTGATTAATGTTGTAGTGTGTAAACGCCTGCGTTGGGTTGGAGCTGTACTCATCCACCGTTATGGTAACTTTGCCTTGTGAAGGAATTCCATGAGCCATCCTTCCTCCTTATGGACATGAGCAATTCACAGCTTCCCAAGGCCAAGAGCGGGGCAGGGCATTGTGTTCCCGGCAGCTCCCAAATCCCAGCAGCTCCTCATCAACGCCGCAGACCTCTGTGAGGAGAGAACAGCGCATACTGCTAAAACCTTGAAGGAGACATAAGCAGGCACAGCCATTACTCTGTCCTCTCCCCCTTTCCAGAGGTTTTTTTTTTCTTTATTTTTATGTACACACCACCCAACACTATGCGTTACTATTCACTACTGTATTCACCCCTTCATCGTTTAACTCCATCACTATTACATAGATTTAAAAAAAATAATAATACTTAAAATAAGGCTTTATTTACTAGAAATCCATCTGTGTGGAAAGCCCCACTTAAGTACTCTGTATTTACTATCCTTTATTTTAAGTAACATCTTGTGCTAATTGCAACCATGAAAATTAACAAGTGGACCTAGTTTCCTGAAGGACAAATGGCTTTCCGCAAATACACACACTTGTTTTCAAGGCCCTGTTTTAGCTTTACAAAATGAGTTACATCTGACGGACTTTGGGGAAGCCGACTCAAGGCAGAAAAACCTACAGTTGCACAGCAAAAGGTGCATTCAAATACCTTTGCATCAATGTATTTATCTGCCTGCAGCAAGGCTAACATCTAGGCAACACCCAACAGAATGACCACGTTACAGTCCACTAGCAATGAAACTGGTTTGGATTCATCATCAGACAGAAATGATTTGTCCAGTAAATTTCAGAGCAATTTCATGCACAACTATTTCTGCATACGATGAAAGAAAGGTTTTTTGCCTCTACAGGCATCCTGATCTTTCACTTCTTCCAAGTGCTCTTAAATATAATTTTGCACTATGGCTGGAAGCCTTCTACAATAAAAGGATAAGCTGAAGAGCCAGCAACTCCCCAAATCTGATCTCTGTCGAGTTCCCCACACACAATTTGAGTCTCAATTTCTTGAATCGATAAACTAAGGTTACCTCAGCTGCCTGCCTTCGGAAGGACTTTGTGAAAATTGATCTGCTTGTATTTGAAGAATACTTTCAAGACGAGCAACTCTTTAAAAGCATTGCTCATGAGGTAGACCCTCAGCTGCTGCACACTACCATCGCTGCCACGACTTCAGTGAAATTATCGCACCCCATATCACTCGATCTGCTCTTTAGTTGCTTCACACAATAGCAACATTTTTATATCTAGCGCGTACTTTATAAAACTAAGCCAGCACTTGCTGGAAAGACAAAGAGATAAGAAAAAGAGGATGATTTGATCCCTGGGCATCAAACTAAGCAATGTTTTTCCAGTGTGATATTCCTGGACTTCTCTTAGCTCCCAGATCGAAATGTGTTTGCCATGTGTAGCATTAAACATTTGGAATCTTTGATTTGTACTCAAAATATATTTTTAATACAAAGACTAATTTCCAGTTTGGCATGAAGTACAATAAAAATGCCCTGCAAATGGCAGATGGCCTGCTATAGGCCATTTATTTTATTATTTTACAACCTCAGGCCTACGTAGGCTTCCATATGTTAGCTGGGTTAAGACATTCGGCAACCTTCATTCCAGTAATTGGGTTCTATTCCTCATCTTCTTTATTATTTTTTTTTTTTAACGCAAGATGAAACTCAGCCATGAAGTTCCCATTTAAAAACCGAGCCATTGCTGAGCCAGTCAGTCCATCTCAGTAACTAAGGTTGTGGTCTGGCCTTTGCACTAACCCACTCTCCTAAAACCAAGCACAATAGTTTCAGGGGGAAAAAATCAGCAAGGTGAGCTTTATTCAACTAAATCTCGGCCGTGTTTTAAGATATCTGCAACAACTGCTTCCGAATCGTAATGTGGTGGTTACCATACCAGGTTTGCAGCTGTTTCCTTAATTTCCCTTACAATTATATTTCAGTGTTATTTTGCATAACAGTAAAACACAACACCTGCTTCAAATTGCAGTCCTGTTCCAAGCACTGTAATTCTTTTGAGATACAAACTACGAGGAGTGTGCAACACAGAACAGCATAATTGCCCTGCACTGAAAAGTAAATACAAATGAAAACATCTTCCTGTTGGAGAAATGACTGTCATTAACAAGAATGCTCGCCATCAAAGCTCCCAGGAAAAAAAAATAAGTTTTTCTTTTAGGCAGCAAGAACTTCAGCGTTTGCATAAATTAAGTGGTATGAAAATTACGCATCCATGTTATATTTCTGCAATTAAAAGCTACTATATAGAATAACATGTTAAAGCAACAACAAAAATATGCCTGGACTTTCAGAAAAGCTAAATCACACTATTTTCAGTAATCTAGTGTAAGAAAGGTCAGAGCATTAAGTTTTACATTATAGTTCACTCATTGGGAAAAAAGAAATCCAATTTGTTTGTAAGAGTGAATCATACATAAAGACAATAAGCGTTTTTACAAGGTTTATAACCTTTGTGTTACAGAAGGAAATTACCACAGCCGGCATAAAACAAATGATAAGAGGATATTCGAATAGCTCTATTAGATACTTTAAAGTTGACTTTTGTATGATTTTAAGCATATAAGCTACAATTGCTTCCCACTATGCCAGTCTTTAATCTTGAGAATAAACCTCTCTACTTGAATCAAGACAAAGCCAAGCAAAGCATCTTTTTAAAATGAAATTCAACAACAAACGCCGGACTGGAAAAAAAGTAGCTGACTTCTGTGTCAATTCTCTACATTCCCTGTAGTGCACTATTTCGTACTACAGCCCACCTAGCAGAAGTGCCTAATTAATACCTTCTTTAATGAGCTCTCTGAAGAAAATAGCAAAAAGGACCTGAATGTTTCTCAACTTTAAATATATTTTAGGCCCAGGGTTTTAAAAACAAACAAACAAACAACCAAAAAGGCTACTTTGCATCGCTACCATTCTTTCTCCAAAGGCAATCACTCTTCGACGATTACATGCAAGAGACGAGTAGCAAAGAATGGAAGTCGCATTATTTCTCACATCTGTCAAGTGAAACAATTTTACACACTCGATATGCTAACGCTGGATTACGAACAACCGGCCTGAAACCCCACGTAAACAATCGCAGCCCGCTGCGGCTCCCCACGCACAGCTTACCCCGGCTGCAACAATCATTTTCCAGCGTGGGTTTGGACTGACAGCGAGATGCGCTATTGTATAAATCCGCTCGCTTTTCGAGGTGCGAACCGCTGCGAGCCTCTTTCCCCATACAAGGGCCGGCACAAACTTAGGGGCAGCTCCTTTTACAGCAGGCTAGCGGGACCCGAAGGCGATCTATGCCCCGAGGGGTCGTTTCGGAGCGCGGGGCTGCATCCCCGGGCGCACTGCCCGCGCAGGCTCCGCGCACAGCCATGGAGGCGCACGCTGCGAGCACCGCACCCCCCTCGGCTGCAAGAGCGGTGCCTCCCCGGCCCCCCCGGCTGCCGGCACAGCCCCAACCCCAACCCCAGCCCCGGCCCCGGCCCCGCCGCCCCCCCCTCGTTACCGCTCGCCCCGGCGGCGCTCCCCGGCCGCACTTAGCGCCCAACTCCGGGCTCCAGCCCCCGGCCGCCCGGGCACGGCAGCGGGGGCCGCGCCTTCTCTCCCCTTCTCCTCCCCCCTCCCCAGCCCCCCAGCCCGGGGGGCCGGCCCCGCTTCGCCCCCCCCCCCCGCCCTCCCCGCCGGGCCCCGGCCGCTCCCCACACCTCCGGCCGCCGCTTGGGGCTCCCGGGGCCGCCCCGGCCGCGGCCCCGCGGGGCTCCGGGCTCGCCCCCCGCTGATTGATGGCTGCGGGCGGCCAATGGCTCCGGCGCGGCCCCGTCCCGGCGTGTGCCGCAGCCCCCGCCCCGCGCCCCCAGCCCGGCTCTGCGGGGCTCTGCCCTGCCCCCGCCTCGCCATCCCCGCGGCTCCGCTCCGCGCCGGCTGCTGCGAGCAAAGTTTGCAGCGCTGTGTGTGTGTGTGTGTGTGTCCCCCCGTCCATACAGCGGGGCTGCACCGCCTGGGGAGGGGGACGGGGACACCGGGGGGGGGCCGGCTGCCAGCTCGGCTCGGCCTGGCCTCCCCTCCGGGCGCGGAGGGCAGCGGGGGCACGGCCCGGGCAGGGCCGGTTCAGCGCCGCCGCGCACCCCCGGCTCGCCCCGACCCGGCTCGGGGGCGGTCACGCCGGGCTCGCCCCGGTCATTGTGTGCATGAGGCTGGAGCCGCCCCCCCGCAGCCGCCGGTGGCACGGCCCCGCCGCTTTGTAACCCGGCGCTTTGTGCCTCCCAGCCCCAACCACCCCCCCCCCCGGTCCCCGCTCACCTTCTTCCCTGCGGGCGGCGGGGCCGCTCCATGGGGCGGCGGGGGCAGAGCCTGGGGCTGAGCCCTCGGCGCTGCCCGAGGCCGGGGCTGAGGGAGGAGGCCGGGAGCGGGGCCGGGCGCGGTGCAGTGAGCGGGGCTGCCACTGGGGTCAG
Organism: Netta rufina; assembly: GCF_964035555.1. Classification (NCBI taxonomy): domain Eukaryota; kingdom Metazoa; phylum Chordata; class Aves; order Anseriformes; family Anatidae; genus Netta; species Netta rufina. The sequence continues at coordinate 8,027,958 of NC_140128.1, read as the reverse complement.
GGAGCAGGCACCAGGAAACACGGCGGCCACGGAGCGCTGCTCGCACGCACACACACACACACACACACACACACACACACACACACGGCTCCTCCCGCCGCCTTGCACTTCACCCCCCCGGGCAGGCAGGCAGGGAAGGAGGCAGGGAGAGAGGGAGGGAGGGAGGAATCGCTGCTGCATTTCCATTTCCCAAGTGCGGCACAGCCTCCCCCCGCCCAGCCCGGCCGCACAGGCCGCCCCGAGCAGCGGCCGGGCCCCGGGGCTCGACCCCAGCCCCAACCCTGGGGGGCGATGTAGGGTGAGGGGCAGCGGCCCCACAGCCCCCCGCGGGGCTCCGGGCGGGCAGCGCCTCCCCGCAGCCGGCTCCTGAGGTGGCTGAGCCAAGCTCGGCCGCCGGGAGGGAAAAAGCAGCGCCCGGCAGCGATACCCTTTGGGATGAGGGTAAGCAGGGGGTTTCTGCGTGTTCAGGGAGCCTGCTGGTGTTTTTTTTGTTTGTTTGTTTCCTTTTTTTTTTTTTTTTCCTTTCAAAATCCACATTTTGTGGCAAGAGCCGCAACAGGGACAAAGTGAAGAAGTGGAGAGGAGCCGTGTTGGGGTTCCTACTTCCCAGAAACAAATGGGAAGGGAGACTTCTCCACAGCCGCAGAGGGCAAGGGAAAAACAGCCAAAAGGAGCTGACGGAAAAAAAATGAAAGCTCCTAGCAGGCTGCTCAAAGCACGCTGTGCCCTACGTAGGCTAAATAAATAATTTTGACTCTGACCAACCTTTGGATATGCATGGCAACTCGGCAGGTTTTCCTTTGTTGCTGAAAACAATGAGAAGGGTCCGGGGTATTGTCAGACAGAAACCCACGAGGATGGATGGTCCCCTCTAGAAGCACAGCAAACTACGAAAAATCAGCCTGGAAAAAAAAATACATTGCATGGTTTGTTTTGGTTTGGTTTGTTTTTCTTTTTTTCCAATTTGACATCAGATTTTTCTGACCTTCTATTGCCATTTTCCCTTTTAATAGAAGTAAACGCTGTGAACCAGCAAAGGGAAATTCCTCCTCTCCTGGTTCAGACAAAACGGCCCACAGTTACTCGTCCTCCTCACCAAACTGAAGCAATGTTTTCAGGGAATCTTTGCCTGGCATGGAGGCTGCGGCCATAGTTTCACAAATATATTTAACTGCCTGCCCCTGATGCTGCTGGAAAATATCCAGCACTCAGCCACCTTCTGTCCCTGCATGAGCCCTTGTGCAAGAACAAGGAACCCCACCTGGGACGGAGATCAGCGCTGGGGAAACGCAGCCCGTTTCCTCACCCATCCGTCTCCACAACCCCTCCACCTCACGACTGCACACACGCTTGTGCTGCAACGAGGCAGGGGGCAGGATGAGCAACTGAGGACACAAAGGGGACAGGATAGCTTCCTTGGTGCCACTGCCTGCTTCAATATAAAAATATGGGGAGTGAGGGTGAGCGGGTTCTGTACAGAACCGGCTGTGCCCCTTCTCCGCAGCCGCAGCAGCAGGACTTTTCCTGTGTTTGCCTTCGTACTGCATCCACAGCCCTCAGCACTACAAATGTGAGCTTCTGACACAGAAGGAAGAATGAGGAGGAAGTATGGGTAAGGTGACTGAAAGCTCAAAGACCTCCTCTCTGATAGCTTGTACAGTCAGAGACAGATCAGACACATTACCCCAGCGTCTCGGTGTCCTCATACTGAAACAAGCATTTACCTAATTTACTAGTCCTTACATAAAATAAAGTGTACGGCTTCAAAGTTAGCCTCACTTGGCTTTTGCCACCATGAATCAACTGTGGGTCCTGATTCCAAGGTCACACCTTTTTCACGATCCTGCACGTTCAGCTGTAACACAGGCACTGGGAGCACTGTTTCTAATAAGCGACTCCACAAACTCAGAAACATTTTCTGACAAGAGCACATAACGAAATTCTTCCTTTTAACAAACTGCTTGTTTTCAGTTTCCCCAAGAACACTGTGTGTTCCAAACTACCCACTTTTAGCAGTGCATTGTCTGTGGAGTTGCTACAAGAGGGAAAAATTGTTTCCTTAAATTGATTACAGGCTTTTCTGAGGAAAAAAGTTCTATTTTGCTGCCTTTCCTTTCTAGTTCAAAAGAGCAGCCTCAAAATGCAAGTATGTAAGTACAGAAAAAGAAAATGTCTTTATTGTGGCTGGAACATGGACTTACTAACAAATACACACTTGACAAGAGGATCTCAAAGAAATTTGGAAAATTAAAAAGTAAAGAAGCTGTTTATTGTGTCACAGGACTGATTTTTCTAGTTGGGTGAAACTCAAAATAGTGAACAAGCAGCTTTTGTTTACTTTAATACTTCCTATTCATAACGTTTCAAGTGTGTATTATACATGAAACTGCAGTCACGTTCAGTTTGTTCTGGATTTTTTTCTTTCTCTTTTACAAATCCAAGGCAAGCATCATCAAATGCACAGATGCAGCTGATGCACATTAAAAATTATGAAATGCTACAGTGTCGTGAAAAGCATACAGATTCTCCAAAACCTATCCTGCAATCTCTGATAGTACTTTCATAGGTATTATCATCTCCACTTTCTGCCAAGCACAAGAAAAAAACTATAAACTTTTGAGATACACACACAGCAGTTCAGAGTGAACTAGGGAAGCCTGTCTCACTTTGATTTTCACTTTTGGACAAACCTTCCCTAAATATCTGTGGACACCTTTTAATCTTTTACATAGAAAAGAAAAAAAAAAAAAAAAACACACACACACAACTTTCCAACTGCACATCGTGACATCAGTCTATGATTGCAGTATTAGCCTGACCGAGATCCTACCCGGTTAGGATGTACCCTATCATGTGGTGCCTTACTGTGCTCCATGGTTTGCTGCATATCATGTGTTGAAGCTACTCACAGAGTAAGGTATCTCAAGAATATTCCAACATCTGACCCAAGGAAGCAAGAGCTGATTACAAGCCCATGTTTCACAGTATAAAATGACTGACAGTGCTACTTCGAGGTTGTTTCCACAACTCCTCCACTCCTTTACCATTTATTTTTTTGCTCCCATTCTTTAAGGACACAAACCACATGAGAAAAAAAAAATGTTTTCAAAAAAGCCTCCTCCAAATAAGCTTTTAAAGCAGTTCAGTTTCCCCAGCCCAGTTCAAAACAGTCTCTTGAAAGCTTTCACTACCATAACACGGGGCACTCCAGTCAGCAGTGCAGGAGCAAGAGGGACGCACACTATGTTATGGTTTCAGAAAAAGGCCACTGATCCACGTTATCTCTGAGTCTGGACACAGTATCAGAGGGTTTTTTTTTTTTTTTTTTTTTTTTTTTTTTTTTTTTTGCAACCTTTTTGTTTGTTTGGTCTTGCCTTTTTTTTTTTTTTTTTCTTTTCTTTTCTTTTTTGTTTGGTTTGGTTTCAGTACATGCATTACCTGGATTTTGGGCCAGTTTAAGACAACAGCAATGAGGGTTCTCATTTGTATTGCAGAGAGAACTCAGTTTCAGCTTTCAGAGACTGGGGCATGGTGGTGCACTAGTAAATTACCTACAGCGCTAGACAATACATATTTTAAGAAAGCAGAAATTGATCCAGTGGGCATCCACTGGTGGCAGCCTACACTGAAGTCACTAGACTGAGCGTATTTCACCACACGCTGCAGCGATTCTGCCAAAAATTGGATTTCTAACAGGCTCGTTCCCCTCATTGAAGCAACAATTCTCCAGTAAGTACAGAACAGAAGACAACTGGAGAACACCATGTTAGCTTAGCCTTTATGCCCCACCGAGCAAATACTACATCTCAAACTTGCACAATGTAGCTGGATAGATGAACAGTTCTCTATTGCTCTCCTCCTCCATTTGTAGCCTGAAAGTCATCAAGTATTTGGTGTGCCTGCTGCCCAACACCAGGCATCCAACAGAAGAACACAGTACCCGATGTAAAACCAAACCAAGCAAACAAAACCAGGATTCGAGCTTTGAAGATACACATTGTTCTTGTATCACTTGGAGTTGCTTTCACGTAGAAAATCAAAGAATAGAACTAGCAAAAAATTAAACCCTAAAAAAAAAATTAAAAAAAAAATACAATACTCCTTGGCTTTAGATTTTTGTAGGCTCTGCTGTTACCATTTTTTTATCTGACTTTTTCTCTCACTATATGGGCCCGTACACTAACCAGTTCAGCACTCCAGCAAACACTACATCCTGAGGAAGAAACCATGGCCCCTCCAAAGAAGTGCCCCAGCTTTTTCAGCAAAAGGACAGTTCTCTTAAGGAAGTACAACTGAAGCCTTCTGTCAGAAATCCGCAGACAGAGAGGAACACATCATTATAATGCTGATAGAGCATCAAGTAAGACTACTGAAGGAAATATCATCAGTTGTCCCCTGGGCATTCTTTTTATATTCGATGGACCAGAACATTGTCACAGGATAATGGTTGTCTGCCGCCTTGCCCCTATTAAATTAAATTAAATATTTGATTGGAACTTTCCTACTTGCTCTCTGTAGAAATAAAAACTGATGCAAAAAAGCTGTAGGTGAATCATTTGCCCTTCTAAAATCTCCCAGTCTAACTGCTAGTCAAGGTAGCTAGAGAAGAAACCATTCCTATTAAGTTTTGGGGGGATCTGAAATTTTTCAAAATTGAGAAGGATGTCTGGGTGATTTATTCCTTCATAACAGAGCAGGCAGCGACTTCAGCTTTGTATGTACATAAAGATGCAAGTACTGTTTGATGCATGGCAGTTATTACAAAGATATTACTGCGGGAACAGTTAGGTTTGCTCCCAGATAGTGAAGGCTCAGGACACGCTACAAGGAAAAGATTTTGGTGTTCACCTTCTGGTCAACAAGCTGTGGCAGTAAATAAGGAAAGCAATGTGAGGTGGTCAAACATCCTATTTGTTGGGTATTGATTTACCTGTTTAGGAGAAGGTAGATGACATTTTCTCAAGTGATCTTTTTATCAGCTAATTGGTCTACAATGTATTCAGCCCAGGCCAATGCATCAGAAAGTCTTCAGTTTATTCCTACTGCAGTTCAGCCACTCATATCCCATTGTACCAAATAATTCCCAAACCTCAGGTTCTGGCAGGAAACAGGCATTCGCTACTACAGCAGAGAGAATGATGAACCTCTCTTCTGCTTGAACTTTCGCTTACTCAACAACCGCTGTCCCTTTTCATCACACACATTGCTTCGTCCTGTGGCAGACTGTCCACAGTGCATTTCTGGTCAGAGATGTAAGATGAACTTCATACCCAGGAGTTCTGAGTAGTCAAGGCAATATCAGGAAGCTTCCTGACTACACCCTCCCTCTACTCATGTCCTTCTGATTTCAGAGACAATGTGTAGTGAAGTGGGTTTCTATCACATGAAGTGCACACTGCAAATTACAGATCTACAGATCATTCTACAGATGAGTAGAAACTCTGTCGATGGAGAAAAATCATTCTGTTCCTGAGAGAAGGTCCCCATTGTACTGAAAGCTACCTATGAAATTCTCAACATCGGTCAAAATTCCACATGGAAAGCAAATTGCAAAACTGAAACAGACCTCAGCTCACAGCACAAATTAAGAAGTCTACATGGCAATGCTGAAAAGAGAATATCACTCCTAGGCTATCTTGAATTTTTCTTTTTAAAACTACAGATCCAACTGCTAATTCAGCTGTTGCTGATGACTTTTGTCAAGTTACTCACAGTTAACCTCTTTACATCCAAACAAACAAACACCACAGCTTCACTTCATGCCTTGCATAATTAACTTACATTTTTGACAGAAGTTACAACCATAATCTCCAGCACACTTAATTCTAGTTCCAGTTTATGGACTCCAAATTACTTTTGGGCCAGGAGTGTGTTCCCTTTATAGAAAATTGTAGGGAACTGTAGGATAATTATAGTGAAAAGCCTTAGAAGGGGACAGGCATTCCAATATGAAGATCTTTTTCGTTTTGAGCATGCAGCTAAGAACAAGACTTCCTAAAGGAAGGAAAACATTTTCATGTTTTCAGGAGTCTCATCACTTTGAATGTCCACAACACTGTTGATCTGAAAGCACATGGAAACCTAGAGCCTGAAGCCAAGGTCTTCATTATGTGTTAACTACCCTAATAATCAAATTCCGTGATACTCACACAGGATGCTTATGAAGCCCAAATTCTATGGTGAAAGAGCGAAGCTTGAATTCACACACAGGTCTGTTTAGTGTAAGATAGGTTTCTGGAAAGAAACAGATAAGATCTTAAGGCATAATCTCTGATGAATGACCATTTTTGTCACTTGAGTTGATGTTTTAAAATCAATATTGCATAGCAGCTATTGTCTAGATTTTGAATGCGTACAGGCTGAAACTGCTTGTTCACTGCTGAAAGATCCTGTGCTGTTGGATTCTACACTCAGACGCCCCAGGAAAAAAATCCTCTATTCCAGTTATTGTCTAGCATTTGAGTTCAGCCTTGGCAAACTGGCCCCTGCATGTCTTTGAGGCATATGGAAATTGATGATGAAGGTGTCTAGTATAACTAGAAGTATAATTTGATGAAAACTGAGGCAGTGAACTGTGAGAAACTGCTAAATCGGTGTCATCAAACTCTGCTTGAAAAATAATGAAACAGAAATATTACTAGGACACAAGAAATGCAGAGCAAGGGCTGTGAAACCAGAGACTAAATGCAGAAATTAGGGAAACATACAAGATGTTATTTTCACTGTTATTTTTGAAACACATACCCAAAATACAATGCGCTGTTCCTGTCCAAATTCACTTTATGGAGACAGTGACATCATGTCTCCTCCAAATTGTTCAAGCCTGAATCTTGGCACGAGCTCTTCCAATAGAATACCATGTTTGGCCCTGGCACTCCCGCCTGTCTACCCGTAACCATGTGCAGAGTAAGAACAGCACCATGGCCAATGCAAATCCTAGTAATAGCTCAAGTCCCTCGGGGCAACAGAAAAAGACCAAAATAGAAAACATATTACAGTTTTCAAGCAATAATATTGCTAAGAAAAATAAAACAAATGTAACCTCAGAAGTAAGATGACATTTATTGCCCAAAAGTTAACAATTCCTGAAGCTGTGAAAGCACTCTATAAATAAAGACCTGAAGATGGCAGTGGAAAGATCCTGATATCGCTTTATTCGTACATTTTGAATGAAAACAAACCAGACAAACATAGAAATCTGGGAACAAGAGGACACAGGAGGAAGATACATGTTTTAAGGACTTGCTTAGATCACTAAACACACTTGAAGTACTGGAAATAAATAAATGAAGATTCTGTTCAGTTGTACCCATGTTTTGAGACACGTGCACTCTCAAGAAAGGGACATAAGCTTGCATATTCAAAGATTTGCCAGAAGATTTGTACAAAAAGATCACAGGGAGACAGAGACAGCTGGAAAAATTGGAGCAAGGGCTCTGATTTTCATGCCAGTGTTACACCTAATGCAAAGAGAATGCAGATGATGGTCTGCAAGCTATATGTTATTCCTCCTGCCACTGAGCAGTGTGCTTGGACAAGAATCGGAAAGTAATGAGGAAAAAAAAAAAAAAGACACAGAAATGATAAAAATTGTGCCATTGTAAACAAAAATATTTGTGTCAAAATATTTCTTACAGTCATAACATCTTTATGTACAAATGGCAAATGTCAGCATCAATGCAGCCATATATATCAAGCACTAATTTCTTTAAAGCACAGACTGACTTGAAAATTTAACAAAGCTATACCCACAATCTCACCATAGCATGCACAGAGCAGAAAACATGAAATGGAAAAAGATCTATAAACAAACACCCTATATCATGCTTTAAAGGAATGATAACGAGATGTTTTTGCACATGGATTTATGCAGATTAATTATCAATAAACCTAATTAGAAAGTTGTGCCAGTAAATGTCTAGAAGATTTCTTTCTACTGGGGCATATACAGACAGGAAGCTTAGTAGAAAAAGGGTAAATGGAATCTAGAGAGGACTTACTGGGAATACATGCAAGTTTCAGAAGTAATCTATGCATGATTGCCATGGGTTTTAGTATCATCTTTTCCCATAAGGTGATCTTAAAATCTGTGCGTTAAAAAGTCATTTTTTCTGTCAGTTACTGTTAATCCAAACTCTGCACTTGAGAAGCCTTCTTCTGTCAGGGTAGTTTAAATTTACCATTTACATATATTTTTTTCCCTATCAGAAATATTGGCTGCAGTTCTATCTTTCGTGATGTCATTACTGCAAATTCAAAACTGTGATCTTGTTTGAAAGATATGTTTTAAAAGAAACACAGTTTCTAAAATCAGTTTATGAAACTCACTTTGAATTTAACCAGGGTACCTTTTTGTCCACATTGGATTCCCATTGATCCCTGTTGCACTTTCAGATCTGCACACAGCTTTTGACAGTGGCTGAGAGAAGCAGAGTCACAGTGTCTCTTTGGAGCACCTTCGCTGTCACAATGACGTGTCCATGGAGATGTCTCACTTCTGGAAAGGAGAAATGAGGAGAAAAAATTAAAAACATAAAAAAGACAGAGGAAAAGACAAAGGAAAAAGAAGGGATTCAGATCCCAGCTCTCCACAAGGCCAGTGGCATGTTCAGCATGGGGCTAAGCCTACAAAACTCTACAGTTTCTAAAACAAATCTGGATGGAAAACATTCTGAGAGTAGCTGATGTGTCTGCCGAGATGCCAGATAAACCAACAGCCTGACAGTTATGCTTTCCTATTTAGAACAAGCAGTTAGCCAGCCATTTCTATGCAACAAAGCCTATTAAACCGTACTACCTCATCCCTCCTTGTTGGTTTCAGGAACACTTTCCATTCTTTCCAATGTAAGTTACCTGTGGTGTACTATCAACTTAAAAAGAAAATTAACATATTCGCAAGTTCTTCCGTGGGTAAATTATTCTTCCTATCTGGAGTTCTCCATTTTAATTAACATTGTGAGCCAAAAGCAGTAAAGGAAGAGATCATAATTGTCAGTTCATGCTTTAGTACTTTCAGTTCAGAAGCTGAGTAACTGTGCACAGGTCATTTTCCAACATTCACTCATCTGATGGATTTTCGTCGGGGTGCTCTTTCCCAAATACTTGTTGGATCAGAACGCTAATTACTACGTCCAATACTGCCAAATTAACAAAGCAAAAATCAATGATTAAAGCTCACAAACAACAAGATTGCCACAGTCTGCAAGCTGCTTAACCTTTTTTTTTTTTTTTTTTTTTTTTTTTTCATTTTTCTTGCATTTTGTTGTTGCTACACTGTTGTAAGAGTGCTTATGCCCTTACATTATATTCACATCAGAACGTGTGTGCGTGTTTACAGGAAAGCTCAGCGGCATTGCCGCTGAAGGAGCTCTGTTCTCCCGCACAAGAGTGACCAGAGCATGGCACCACGGGGAGCTCTGCTGCTCCCTTCTGATAGCAGGTGTTAGAGCCTCTGGCAGGAGAGATCTCCAAGGTTTTGGACTCTGGATTCTCCACATGTTGGAATCAAAAACCTACTTCTTTGTGTGACTCGCAGAAAAAGGAGTCAGGCTCTCAGGATTTTAAAAAATCTGGATTTCAAAATGGAAACCACATAAAAACATGCTCGTAAACTGCCCAAGAAGTGATCCAAAAGGTGGTGTCTTAAAACACCCCAGGCCATACCTATACTGGTTTATTACTGTTGTTTTGTTCTTCCCTGAGAGGGAACAAGGATGGGAAGAGTCACACGAGATACTTTATCTGACTTACCGAATTACAATGCTTTGTAACGACACACTTGTAGCTAGGGAGTAAGAGGAGTTGAAAGGGCTCAAAAGATACTATAAAATAGGAACACACTCCACAGACTACATTTTCCTTTTAAACACAGGTTTCTCTCACAGCCAAGGCTCCGTTCAGACCTAGCAAAAGCGCTCTTTAAGGCAACAGGACTGGTACATGGCTTTGAGAAAGCTGAATCTGATCCATGCTTAGTGCCTTAAAAGTGTCCCTCCCAGTGTCATCATTATCCCACCATAAACCAGCGCTAAATCTTAGACTTCTTTCCTCTTGCCAAACCCCACTGTTTTCAGAGACAATCTGGGATTTGCAAGGAATACAAGATCAGCTTCCTTTCAGATGCTAACTAAATATTTAAATCTTGCTCCTACTGAAAGAGGCAGAGGTTTTACCATTAGTTTAAACAAAAGTGAGATCAAGTTGCAAACTTACAAACCTGCACCCATTAAACGTTTGCTCTAGCTTGGAATTCTCCGTACAAAAAAAGGTCACTTCAAAAGCAAACCCAAATGTAACGTACTTACAATTTAAGACTCCCTAATGCTGACAGAACAAAGGTGTTGCACTGTAACAGAGATGTTGATAATGGTGTCACCCAGTTTACACAATGCTACAGATTCTCTTTTAAACAGTTTCTGGTGCTAAATTATTAGTTCTTATTTGTGAGTTAAGGCTAGACCCCACCAGCACGCAATGGTTTATGCTGCCTGCTCCAGAAGCCATGCAGGTTCAGGATTTTTTTTTTCCCTTTGTTAAGCTCCTCTTCACACACCAGTTCGAATGTTTCATCCTACAGACATCAGGGGAATCACAGCCAGCAGCTCAGTGGTACACAGCTTCCTCTACTGAAGCCAGGATTTGCACGTTCTGTTTTGAGAACAAGACAATTCTGTAGTAATGGACTCAAGACGTATTTTATTAACAGAAGTCTCCATTTCCGATCGCCTACTCGTCACTATTCTTAATTTTGTCTCTTCTTTATTTGGCACAGAAGAAGGATACATGACACTTTTTAAATACCCATACTAAAAATGAATATTAGAAAATCCTATATTGTGTTTTACCTGTCAGAGGTCATCAGCAGCTGTATTTCAAGAAAACTGAAGGCATTAGATGTAGTTTGCCCAGTAGATTAATACTGAGCTGTGAACTTTCATCCTCTACAGCAAGATTTCCATCCAACTGACACAGAACTGACACGCAGTAACACTTACAACCAGGGGGATCCAATTTAGACGGAGTTCAAATGGTTTCAAGCTACTCATAGGTCACAGAGGTAAAGTATGCATAAGAGAGCTGGCTTTAATCAGAAGGTTTTCAGTAATGTCACACCAGAAGTGATAGGCCACATTGAAAACGAACTGGATGTTAGGCTGGAGAATTAGATTACAAATACATTTAAATATTTTGAATGTATTCTTTACGGCATTTTCACAAGGCCAAAATGTTGGGATTTTTTTTTTTTTTCAGGATAATAGAAAAAAGAGTTTTGCATGAGCATGAAAAAAAAAAAAAAGACATTTTTCCCACGTGGTATCATATCTATGATACCTATTCACGTGCTTTTGAGGAAGAAACAGTCCAAAACAAAAACAAAATAGCTTCGTTGTGGGTGACAGTTTGGAAATAATCTCAGAAGACTCAGCATTTTCTCCACAGTGGAGCATTAGAACATAGGAAAATTGCGAGGGACGGCAAAGATTGTGGTGAGAGAGGATTTAGGAAAGGCCAATTTTAATGCAGTTATCAAATGCTGACCTCCTTGTGAAACAGGCAGGTGGATTGTCCTTTTAGCATTTCATACTACGGAACAATGTGCAAATGAGAGGATTCATTGAAAGACATGTCCCTGAAATACAAAATATAGCTCTCTTGAGGGGATTTCAAGGGCTGTATCCCACCCAGGAAACCCTGAATCTGTCAGGTGCTCTTACTTCAAGTTTCTCTCATTACTTTGGTTGGATCCAGACCAGTCCCATGCTCTCCTTCTCACGCAAATGGGCTGAGCTGTATCTCCATGCCACTAGCCAGGAGGTAAACTGGGCAACAGCTCAGTAAAACAATGGAAAGCATCAGACACCTTTTGCACACTGGTTTGCACTACATTTAAGAACTGCTTCACAGCAGAAATAAAAAACAACTACTGCAGAAAGCCTACCAGACAAGCTACGTCAACTTTCTGCAGACTTACATTGAGCTTTGTTAGGAAAGGGATTAAAATCCTGACTGCTGTGCCTGTCTACAGCATCCTCTCTGCAAAACGCCCAGCCCATGCCACAAAGAGAAGGGGGAACTCCATCTGCGAGCAGATGAACAAGTCTGCTGCTAGAAACACAGTGCTGCATCTCATGTCATATTACAGCAAGCAGCTCAGCTCAGCTCAGCAAAGCAGAAACAAGGAACCTGACAGGGTGGGATGCAGTGCTTTGTTACTGAATAGTCACCCAGTGGCATCGTATTCAACACGCTGGATGTGCAGCGTCACGTCCAACAAAACTGCACCCTTATAATCTGCTAATTTCCCTGCATCCTGCACTGATAATTTAACATGCACAGTCAGAAAAGGAAAACAAAGAATTCAAAACAGAATTTTCTTAAACAGGATGAAGTTGGGCTTGTCGAGTTCCTTACTACGACTGTTTCCACTACCCGGCTTACTCTTTTACAGCCATTTCAGGTAGCTCTTTACAGAACTCTAAGATGTGTAATGCAGGCATAAATTTAAACACTGGACTGGCTAGAGCATCTCCGTCTAGGTTAGTAAAATAAATATTTATTTTTTCCCAAAACTGGGAGGCTTTTAAAGACCCATCCATCACAGCTCCCTAAGTCTGTATCCATTTTTCTGCCTCGCACTGAAAGCACAAGTGGTTTATCACATCCAGGAAACCATTCATTTCACAAAGTTGTGTCTTTCATGTGTTGCTCTCACTCACTGATCAGACTAGCACCGCTAAATTAGATGCAGTATTCCTCAATTTTAATTACACTGCACAGCTCAGTTTTCTATATGTGCTCAGCTTTATAGGAAAAATAGCTATACTGTCCAAACATGACGAGATTTTCTTTCTTTTCTTCCAGCCTACCAGCTCACATAACTCTTGAATTACGAAAAAGTCATTTTTCTTACTTGTCTTTGGCACCTTGTCTTAACAAAATAAGATTCTAAAATCACAAGAACTAGCATAGGCCCAGTTGTTCCAAATCCTCCACATTTCCCTTTCCAACCTTCCTACACTCCCCCCGTGTAACTCTGAAGCTTTTGATTAGCTGTGTTTCCATTTCCATGTGTACCTGCACGATCCTAAACTGGTGGATTTAAGAGCACAGGGACTGCACCTCAGCAGAAGTGCAGCATACTCCTATAATTAAAAACAGTTTACGATTAACTGCGACAGTTTTCCTCCTCTTTTTTTTTCTTTTTTTTTTTTTTCTAGAAAACCAAACCATTCTGGTTTTTGCCTTTTGAAACATCCTAATGACTCATGGCATTTAAAATGGAGTTAAGTATTTTTCTCAACACAGCTGTATATGTTTTATTTCATACTTTTGCCAACATTCCTCATGCACTCTTACAACTCTTACAGTCTTCCTTTCATGTTTTTAATTTTTAGTTTCCATAGTTCCATAAAATAGAAGTTGCTGAATGATCCCTAAGCTCTTTATTCCATAGCTTCATTAGAACCTTGGACAGATTTTAACATCCATCTTCTAGACTTCTCTTCAGAAGGCAACCATGGACTAGCAATGGACTCCAGCCCCTAGTCTCTTCCTTGCTTCCCTGAAGCAACTTCATCTTTAAAATACTGTCCAAGATTCTCCTACCTTCCACTGATTATGAGTTTTCTTAGCTCTCTCCTTACAAAAGCAAAAATCCCACAGCAACTGGAGAACTCAGCAGATTCTCATGTCTTCCTACCAGAGGACAGGTGATCCATCCAAGCTTTTCATCCTCATCGGAGGACGGTATTTATTTTTACACGGCAAAATAGGGTAAAATATTGTTAGGACGCATCTCAGATCAACTGAGCGGGAAATGGGAAACATATTTAGCTGTACTCTTGAAATCCTTGCTAGTGCAATGCCCTTACATGGCAGCAAATGAGGCTTCCTTCAATCTTCTGCTAAGTGACTCCATCCTATTGGGCTTGTTAATGATCTGGCTTCAGTTATTCATCTCTCTTACCAGTGCAATACATCTGGCACGAAGGCTTTCGTGCTAAAGAAAATCCAATTAGTGCAGAACGCTTCAGTGCATCCCTTCAACAATGCACACTATCGTCATCTCACCATCATGTCCTCTACCCTCTACACTGGAAAGCCCGTGAATCCTAAAGCTTTGCAATGAACAACTTTCCTCCTCCTGCAAAATGGATCCTTAGAGAACACGGCAGGGCTCAAGCCCTGCCATGAAGGCTGACCTAAACCTGTGGAATGAAACGCTTTAGATAAAAAGGGATCATCTCAGATCTTCACCCCCACCTGCTGCAATTTCAAGTCACGTTTTAGGATCTTGTTTATATTTAACATTAAAAAGGAATCTGCACCCAAGAGATGTGTCCAAGCCCTACCAAAACAAATGCCCTGCAGAACAGATTACTGCACTGGTGGTTTTGAAAACCAGACCAACCCTCCACCTGTGCCCCAATGCTACTGAAGAGATGCTAAAACATGGACATAAGATAAAGAGTTACTAGCCCTCCCTTTTGGCCCTGATTTGAATGCCACTTAAGAAATAAAGCACAACACAGCACAGAGCACTAACTTTGTTGTAGAAATAAAGGTGGCAGCTTGGAAACAACTATGCCCCAGCATCAACATTTTCTAAACACCAAACATTCCTTAATGATTTCTCATTACGCTGCTTTTCATTCATCATCTTCCCAGGTTCTGCTCAGAGATTACAATTCTCTCAAATGAGCTGCCTAACTCGTTTTACGTCAGCTGAAAAAACCCTCATGCCGATTAGGAGTATTTTCCCCTCACTGATTTTTAAAAAATAGGTATTTTCATTTAACTGACACCTGATAGTGATGCTACATAAGACTCAAGATATTTAACATTTTTTAGTCTATTAGCACCAACATCTTTCTCTAAAGTTGTAAAAATTATAACAGTTGAGCAACGTCCTCTCCGTGGCTGCACAACACCTTTCAAAAACCAGAGGATGTTTATTTTAGTTGCTAAATATGATTTACCCATTGATTCTTCAGCATCCCTATTTCATCAGCCCCCAAACCGTTAAGCCATCCCATGAGATGCGTATCCAGTAACATCCTTAACTATCTCCATTTCCACAAAAACAGCACATGGAGATACGAGTATTCTGCTCAGCTGGGTCTGAGTGATCAGCATCGATCACCTGGGAAATGCCAGGAACCATAAGGGTTAACGCGTGGACTACCTCAAAACACATTCGTGTTCTTTTGCAATAACGCACCAAACTTAATGACCATCATATAATGGTTGCACAATCTGAGATTTGGAAAACCTAGCCGCATTCAATTGCTTTCTCTGATTAGGTCTGTACTTATTTGGCATTACCAGAGACATCTCAATCCCTAAATAATTAACCTACAACCAATACGTATGAAATTGCCTCACTAAGCTCACTATCCAGGACTGTTTGCTGTTAAATTAGTAGAATAAATAATTTACACCAAAAAAGTGTGCACAAGATAGTGCCAATGAACCTGAGGGAACTTGTTCATTATTTGCAAGAAAATTGGATGAAACACAATTCCCCAAGTACAAGCCATTCTGTAGAGTAAAAGGTGTAGTATTATTAGTATTATTGCAGCATGTAGGGAACAAATGAAGTTGCGTGACTGTTCACTTCGGAGTATGCTCTCTTCATTAGCCTTTTCTCCAGAGCTATAAATACATCCAATACACTGTATATACACAGTATGTATGTATATATACACATAGGAGATTGTACATTTGCATATGAACTGCAATTCTTACGGAAAAAAATCACAAATATTGCAGATTTATCTTCACTCATGACTGGATGAGCAAGGAGCCAGAGGAATAACGTTTAACACTGAAATGGCAGCTGTGTATCATTTCAAAAATCTGTAGATCGTGTTTTCTAGTGGCAAAGGTTACTATTGCCAAGTCTAATTGCTCAAGAAATTGGTTTGCGAATTTGTAATTCACAGGATTGTTATCATTTTAAAATCATTCTAAAATGATAAAACTTCGCTCTTTCAATGTTCTGCATGGTTACTCCTATACCACTTGCTCCAGCACACAGTGAATCAGTGCGTGTCTGCACTAATATCCCTAGGAACTGGAAGAGGCAAAGAAAAACAACACTGATTCTTGATAAAACTTCAGAAATATATATATATATATATATATATTTTTTTTTTTTTTTTCCTAAAGGCACATTCTGAATTTATAACTAAAACCTCACACTTAGAAATAAATAAACAAAACCAATTCACTGAGAACTATTCAGCACAGAAACTAGCGCTGAGGCCAAAGCAGAGTTTATGGCTTTGGCTGGGGCCCATCTCTAACAAGGCTCCTGAAAACTGCATGCTCCGGCACTCAAACTGCTTGTAGTGTTTCAAGGCATAGCCTTCCCTTCACAGCAAGCTCTGAGACTGTCTATCGTGTCTTTCTCTGTCTATCGTAACTTAAGTTTTTGGCACAGAATACTGCTTTATGTTCCTCTGTAGATACTCCAACTCCCTGGGGATATGCTCAGCCAGGGAATGCCCTAAGCTAAAAAAGCAGCACCTCAGAAGGAAGCACCATCACACCACCTCCTCTTCAAGCTAGGTCTTCCCCACAAAGAGAGAAGGTCGCTATCCTGTGTTCCTGTCTCAGCCCAGCAAGAGCCACAGACAGATTCACCACATCCAAGGAAGGTGCGGTAGAACTCGCAGAATTTCGGGCTGCATCCAACCCCTTGTTTGAGTTTGAATTCAGTGCTAGCTCTCGGCCTGATTTGTGGTGGGTCGTTGATTTTTATTCGGTCACAAGTATCCTGGGACACGTTTTCTGACCTTGCTGTGTATTCACACTGAAAATACAATTGATGCAGTTCCTAGGTTATGAATCATGCAGTTGCATGATGTGGGTCGCAATGCTTCCTGCAATCTGTCTTATTTAATACTGAAAGAAATACATATGAATACCAGTTTACCTGTTCTCCTAGGAAACAATGCTGGGGAGACCAATTTCCCTCATCTTTATCCCCAAAGAACAACAAAGACAGCAAAAAAGGGTTAGCCCTGTGGAGTAAAAGGTGTCCCAATGTCATTGTTGCATGCAAAGATCAGATAAGCACCTGGTTTGTTCTGTCTGTGAAGACAGCTTTATCCAAATAAAGCATAGTGCATTTTATCATTCTGTAATGGAAAAGACCTGTCACTCTTTGAATATCATCATATGGTCGGTGGCCGGCAGATAATGGACTGTTAAGTGTCAAGGTGACTGGCTTTGAATGTGCACAAAACTAAAAATTATAGACCTGTCATTCCATAGGCAGGCCACAATTAGCTGTCTATGCAACTTGAAATTTCCATTTTGCCAGCTGAATAATCAATTGGCTACACTTTCTCAATATAGACACATTTTTAGTTTTTTTGCACTCAGGATTTTATCTTTTTTATAAGGTTTTTCAAACAACTGTGCAGTGCACTTAAGCAGATGGGGTTACAAGTAAGCCACACAGTTGTCGTCTCCCCAAACACATACACAAAGACAGTCACCAGTATTTTATAATCAACACTTTTTCCATTAATTTCCTCTAGCCATACTCTTGCCTATAATGTTTTTGTCAAGGATATGGTGCTATGGAACACAAGCCACAGAAAATTCACAGCTTCAGAGTTCACAGCTGTTTGTTTTGATTACCAAGGTAATAATTTTTCCACATTTTGCCATCAGTCTACCCTCACATAGTTAATATATGAGATGTGAGCTAATGGTACAATATGAGTTAGAAATAAAATGTTTCCAATTGTCACCTTCTAAAAGGAAATGCACTTTTTTCTTGGAGACATTTTTCTCTATATAGCTTACTAAAAACGTTTTAAGGTGGTTTGGGCAGGGGCCTTATTTTACGCTGCTAAAGCTGCATAAGCTACCACAGTGATACATCAGTGATGACTCTTACACAAGCTTATTTGAAAAGAAACAAACCACACAATCAAAAAAGTTCAGAGTCCTGTGATGTATATCAATGTACGTACAATAACTCTTTCCATCCTGGACAACTAGCAGTAATTTGCTTTCTTTCAGGCTGCCTGCATTTGCGGAAGAAACTGCGTAACATGGCGCCTGACCGTGAGAACGGGATTACAAAATGGCGGCCTTGGGAAGTTTGTGGCCTATAAACAGCACAGTATCAAGCAAATGCTGCCTCAGTGTAGTTCTAATATTAAAAAAGTGCCTTAAAGCTATACCTGCAGCTTCACATAGTGTTACTGCAACTCTCCATTCCCCCCCCCCTTTTTTTTTTTTTTTTTTTAAATAAACTCAGCCTGATTTGTACCACATGATGGGCAGAATTCCTACCACCTGATGTGGAAACGCTACACACAGGTTCTGTCCAAAGCCATTTGCAATAAAGGAAAGACATCTGGGATCTTCACCAGACTTTGAATCAGGCTGCAATATGTAGTCTTGTATCTTTACAGTACTTCATACATTGACAGAGCCCTTGTGTGCAGTCCTGGAAGGTACACGGGGATACTTTGGTAATCTAAGGAGGGCTGTTGAGCATCAAAGTCTACAACTGGGTCTTAGTTACATGACATATGGGCTTTTAGTGATGACTGGCTCGAGGGATAATGGCTCAAGGAGCTCCTTGTCTTCCCAGCCTCCTCTCCTAGGCCCATGTTCATTTCCTCTCCCACCGCATAATTTGCTTTTCCCTCATTTGTTCTACTTAGGTGCTCCCCCCATCCTTTTAGGATGAAGACTGCTAAGAGCAGTTATTTGAACAGTCTAATTTACAGGAAGTCGCAGAAGGGTCTGTATGCACAAAGCTGAGGATGGGGCAAATTACAGCAAGAGAACAAGAGGCTGGAGGGAGTGGAGGGGAATGTTCTTAAATTCACATTGCAGAACTACATTGTTAGCCTGGATTTCTTCCCTGCTTTTCCTCCTCTTTCCCTCTAGAAATAGAAGGTTAGGCCATTATAGAATTCAATTGGTTCCAGATGGACCCTTAACCCAGCTCCTCTAACAAAAACATTTTCCTGTTAAACAACCTGTGTCACATGGAATAGATGAAATTCATCTTTAGTATACCGCCACTGAAGCCTGGAAAGACAAACCTGAAGTATGAGTATCCCTATCACAAATGTAAAAGGGTAATGCAGCAATGATTTATCTCACAATTAGGCAGCAGTAATTATAAAAGTAATGCTGTACTAGACATACTATAAGCTTCTAAGAAAATTTATAAATAATTATACCTATCTTTTTTAAAGGCTTCTACCTTCTTTATAAAAATCAAAATATAACATTTGACAGTATGACTCCTAAATCATCTCTTTCATAGGCCATCACCATGTTTTACTTCTATTTTTTAATACATGAGTGAGAGGGCCAGTTTTACTTGTGTGCAAATCAGTGACCAAAATCTTCAATTTTTCTCCCGAGCCCGCATTCAGTCCTTTTTGTACATTAGAACAAAACCCTTCTGTGTCTCAATTAACATTTAAGGTACATAAGAATAAGGCTGGACTGAGATCTCCCACTCAGCAGGCAGCAGGCTGCTCACCTGGCTCCCACCCTCCTTCCCAGCAACCTCCTCCTGCTGCACATGCCACCCAGTCTTCTGGCTGGCACAGGCATTTGTGTTGCCACGTAGCCACCATATATTTTATCCGTTACCAGCTGGATCTAGTCCTCGATCAAGTTCACTGTGCCACTGTGCAAACAGCTGTGGCAACCCAAATGTAGGAGCCAGGCACAACCCACCAGCAGCCAGGAGAGATGTGCAGGCTGCTTAAGCTATGACTTATAGTCAATAAACACTCACAGTCCCGCAGCCCATGCAGTCTGTCTGCCTCCCCAGTTCCTGTTCAAGAATGTTTATTCACACATCACCTTTGCAAGAAGTGCTGTGATCCCCAGCTTGCAGCCACGGAACTGTCCTGCAGCTATATTTTCAAAAACACCTTTCAAAGAGGCTTAAATTCTGAGTGCCTACAATGCTTTCAAAGTGAGCTCTGAATTGACTTAGATGCTTTTGAAATTATTTGCCTAAATGCAATCAAGAAATGGGTTATAATGGGTTCTAGACTGGCATTGTAATCGGCAAGCTGTCCTAGCACTGTTGCTTTGTGTGTTTCCTTCCATTTTGCTGTGACATAATTTATCATGATCATGAACCCAATTATGCATTCTGAAGTTGGCAGACTTGCCATAAAATAACAGCACCTCAATGAAAACCATTCATGGTGGAATCTGTCTGGGCAAATGAAAGAAAAAATGCTGTTCGCCTCAGAGTCCATCTGCCCTCCGCCAGCACAGTTTGATTCTACCGTTATTTGGAACATGCAAAAATGCAGTGTTTTTGTCCATTGTAGAAGCTCAAACTTTTAAAGAGGCTGGTTTAGTGTATTTTTTCCCTTCATGTTTCCAGAGGGAGGTGTGCTGGGGTCCATCGTGTATTTGATCTTTAGGTTCTTTGCTTTGAGAAAAGGGCAGAGCCTTCATACTGTAGAACAGGGCATGCATGAGGTGCCTCAGCATGTACAAGCAGAATTCAAAAGAAACTTAAAAAGCCACCGGTAGTCTATACAGAATTGTACCTTATTATTGGGAGAACAAGTTGTCCTACAGAAGCTCGTTGGCACTATCATTATTGCACACTCCGGGATTTTCTATAAAGGCACATCCAAAACAAAAGACTGAGATAGCTCCCTTTGCTACAGCTGTCAAAGCTGACTTTAGGATTCTATACATTTCTTTTGAAGTTGATATGATCATCATTATGCAAATGCTTGGCTATTAGAAGAGAAGCACAATGCCTTAAATTCATATCGGTATTTTAAAATGTGTTCATTCATCCTTTGACTCTTCATATATATATATACACACATGTATACATACACATGAGAGAGAGAATATATTTCTGTATCTGCCTTTATACCTGAGCATCACCTACTTTAACCTTATCGAGCAGTAATTAGAAGAAATAGCATTAGTCATTCTTATACTAAAACATTTGATTTTTGATTCCCATGCACGGCACCTAAGTAGTTATTTGTATAAAACTGAATCTTAATCATCTAAGAAAACCCAATGCTCTGTTTCTGATGCAAAAAGTATTTTGTTTCATGGCTACTCTGAAACATTCGTTTAAAATCTACCATTTCATTTACAAGGAAATTCGAGCAAGCACGGTAATAAAGCTGCAAAAAAGCAGAAACATGGAATATTAAGTTGATTACAGATAAATACTTCACCTGTCTGGCAGTATTTGTTTATGTTTCCTCAATAGTAACACTCTTTATAAAACATAAAATGAGAAAGGTCAGTAAAATAGCTGATTCTACCAACCATGAAGAGCTAGATTCTTTTAGACAATCCACAGTCATCACATTACATACGTAAATTTCAAGGAGCCAATATCCAATTTTCTGTGGTTTCTTTCTTCCCACACATGTCACACTTCAAATTCGTTTTGACAACTAAACAATGTTTCCCTTATTTCATTATAATTCCCTTATCTAGAGTCAAAGCTTCATGACAATTTCGTAGAAAGAAACATGAAAAGACTTTCTGGTAGATAGGTTCCTTATTTTAAAGATTTCTTACAAAGATATGTTGGTAAACAATCCAACTGCATGGGTTTTTAAAGGCAGTATCTAACTCTTGCCCTACGTCACTCACAAATTCCATTATAGATCCAATTCTCATTATTAATATTCTATCTCCATTTATATATATATATATATAAAAAGACATTCTTCATTACCTTGTTTCTGTTTTATTCTTCTTGAAGCTGTAGCATCTGTGTAAATATTCTACCGACACCATATATATTTTTAATTTACTAAACGCAATAAAAAAATTAGTTGTCATTTGTGTAAGATACATTCACTCGTGCTTTTTTCAGTTTGTGTATAAATGTAATTGAATTCACTGTTAAAGCAGATATACTTCAGAACAGGGATGCAGGCACTGATTACTAATGCACAACAACAATGTGAATTAATTCTTAGCTGGCTTCCTATCGCCCGGTGATCACAGAAAACCAGAAAGCTCACTAGAAGAAAACTGCAAAAAGGAATCGGCAACAGCTATTGATTCTGGGACTGGTTTTCATGCTGGACTGAGACCCAGCATGGCTCAGCAGGTCTTACTGAATTGCCACGCTGTGATTCCCAGAATGGACACCCCACCTTGCATGGGCTGGTGAAGCCCAAGAGCACTTCAGCCATTGCCCTCTGACTCCCTGCGTCCACTCCTGTGGAGGCAGACACTTTAGGAGGGCTCTAGGAGGCAACTCCACAACTGAACAGATAGAGGAATTCAGACCTACCTGCAGTGGAGGAGCTCTGGATTCTTCCTTGTCCTTCAGCGCTCTATAGAGAAGGCTAGAACTGGCCAAATATTCTGTTGGTACAGCAAAAGTGCCACGAGATAGATGGTAGGTAGACAAACAGCAAACTGCCAAGGTGGCAAGCAGTCAGACAGAAGGCGAGAGAACAGCCTTAGTGACTTTAACAATCTTAACAGGTATACCCCTGATTTTACGACACGGGTGAAAATGACGTTGTCGGTGCTTCCTCGCTGCCATGCCATCCTGTGCACCATGCACTCTGAGACAGGTGGGAAGACTGCTTAATGAATCCCAAACACGGGGCAGGAAGGAGCCTTCTAAATCAAAACTAATTGCCTGCTATCACAAGCTGCTTCATCACAGAATCCGGTTTATAAATTAATCATATTTTATCTTAGAAGAACCTTGGCATTTTTCTCCCATTGCTACTATAAAACAGCACTTCTGGCATCTCCCTCCTTCGGTCCTTAAGAGATCTTCTCATTTCCAGCCCAAATGTATGCCTATTAAGACCAGGTGATAACACAATTTGTTCTTGTGCCAATATTTTCCTTTCTCTTAAGCAGCTGTTTTGTCTGCCGTTCACTCCTTTAACACACTTGTAAAGAGCAAGCAAGCTACTTTTCTGCCTCACTTTGCTAGGCTAAACAAATGAAGGTATTTCAATCTGCTCTGTGCAGAGAGGTTCATCCCATCATTAATCCTTGCAGCCTTTTCCTACACCTCTTCCTATTGGAACTGTATTACTGACACAGGGGCAAGAACAGCACGCAATAATTTAAATGACATGTAGCACTGTCATATGTGACCTTAGCAATTTGCTGTCCCTTTTGGGAATACTTCTTCAGGTGCATGTAACTATTGCTTTATTTCAACCACGTCACAGCGGTAGCTCACCCTCATTCTGTAACGTGCAAATATTTTCAGGTTCTTCTCTTTGTAGTCATTCCCAATTGATTAGCTCAGATCTTGCAAAAGACATTCTTAGGACTAGTTTTTAAAAGAATAGCATCATCCCTTGTAGTATTAAATGCCTTCCCCCTTCAGTCACTCCTCAATCACCAAATTTCTCCTTTATGAAGCTCATTTTTTTTACAATGATTTCATAATTTGGGGCGTTGCAATAATTTAATTCTATTGTACCTGCTTTTTATTCCTATGTTATTATATAACAATGTTTCCAAAGCTGGCCTTTAAAATAACTCCAATCTACTTCCAGTCAAAATTTTCTACTTTTGGAATACATTTTTGTAGAATTCTTCAGCCACTTTACATAGTTTCCCTCTTACTTCCCTCTGCCCCCAGCCTTTATGATTTTTCGTACATTACCCATAAGAAGTGATTTACTGAGGTCAGGTTTCAACAACAAATCCTTTACATGGAGAATATGATATATGAAAGAGAGATTTTGATATATGAAAGAGAGATGTGGCAAAATTTATCTTTGGTGTGTTATCCTATTATGCATCAATCCCCAGAGCTTTCTGTTTCCTTGTTTTTAATACTTTCTATTAACCTTTGGTTTAAAGCTCTGAGCTCTGTATACTATTAAAGCTGAAGCAACAGAAAGTTATCTAGGACCATCCTTATCACCATGCATATGCTTCCTAAGTAATGCTTTTATTTACCACCATATTTACCATTTTAATGATCTATTAAAAATAAAAAGAAACTCGAGCAAACAGTTTCACGTACCAGGTGCTTGTTTTTTTTTTGGTAGAAGTTGTCCAGTTGTTTTTCTCTGCTACTTCTCCCCTACCAGGTTGAAGTATAATATGCTTATTTTTCATTTCGGCTTTACTAAGATTGTATTTTTATACTTTTCGGTCTTGTTAAGAACTGCATTACTTCACTGACACCCTCCCTCTTCATCCCCTACAGCTGTTTTGGCCCAAACTAGATTATCCTCAGTCTAAACCTTATTTGTATTAAAGGCATGTCCCACTTTCTCTCACCAGCTTTTCTTTAAAAACATCAGTAAGGAACTATTTACCATGGGTTTACTTTCCATTTCTTTCCCATATTAAGCCATCTTGACTTCGGCACTTTTCCTAGGCAATTTTCCTACCCATGACAGATCTCGTCCTCTGTTCATCAGCTTCTTGCCTAATTTCTAGTGAGATTTTTACTCTTAATATTCTTTTAGGTGGTTGCCCAGGTTAACATAACAACATCGGCCCTCAAACCCTTACAAGTTTATTCCCTCTTGCTCAAATGTAAATTTCAAACATTTTTTTTAAAAACCAAAAGTAGACAGCTAATCCAGAACCTGACTTCTGCAGTACAATGACTCTACTGAATAGCTCTCTACTTCGATTAATTTCTTTCAAGAATAGATTGTAATACTTCATTTTGATTTGAAATTAGTAAAAGAATCAACCAAGCCAAGGCTTTGCTCTTTGAACAGCTTTCATTATTACCTGGTGTCCAGTCCATGCCGTTCGCTGGATTGACGAGGTCCCCGGCATTCCTTAGTCCATAAACATTTCGGATGTTCCTCAAATAGTCTGCCAGTTTGCTAATCAGATAACTACTCAGCTACCTTGCTGCACACCTGACCATCGTTATCACTGCCATTATGCCTTTACTGATCAATGTTTTTAACAAGGCTACACACAGAGCTAGGGGCACTGCCAAAAGTTCTTATGAAATTTCATTTCCTTTTGATGATAGATTAGTTTACTTTTAATCTCCTTACTTTTATCCTTTAAATGGAAACTATTTTAAACTATTATCAGTAGTTCTTTATATTAACAAACTCAGGTCAACTGCCATAGTTGTCACAGGGATTTTCTTTATATCATTTCCCTTTGCTAATAGTCATTATCACACTTGGAAAGCAAGCTGATAACAATGATGAGCTGAGATCCTGAGCACTGACAGTAACGCAGCCAGTCCCTACTGATGGCAATGGCATCAAGATTTCATTGCTGCTGGTGGTACAGTTGAGCATTAGACCTACTACAAGGTTCAGCGTTTGAGATCCAAGTATTGCTGCTTTAGCTGGTATCTGGTGGATCCCAATAACTGTGCTATTAAGTCCACCTTTGCAAATTCTCTTGGTATTTTAAGTATTGCTTAAACAGAAGTTCCTAGTAGTACCTCATAAAATTGATTTGGGAAGAAGAGATTGGACCAAAGAATGGGGTACAAACAAAATAAAACACTTTCATTATGGAACTTATTCTGATTATCGTTCCCAGTGGAGACTTGAAAAAGAGCAGAACTGATGAGCAATTTTATATCTGCTCTCCATCTGACACTAGTTTATTACTATGTGATAGAAGTATTTCGTTTTGAAGCATGGTGTTTCTTCTTTGGAAGTGAAAGCAGCATAGTTACAGCAAAGGCTAAGGGCTGGGGTTTTTGAACAAGTCTCCTTTTTCTGTGATGTTTCGTGACCCTTTTACCTTGAAGGACCCCATCAAATGACTCAAGCTGTCAAGGGTATGCTGTAAAGTTTGATTCTTACACACACACGAAAAAAAAGTAAAGAAAGGAAGTTAATTGCAGGCTGCATGTCTTTCAGGAAGATGATATATCTCTGGGTTAAAAATAAAAAGCACTACTTTTTGGAGGACATTTTCTGGAGATGAGCAAAGGTGTTAAAGGGAAGTCTCGTTAGAAAGACATAGTCCTCCCATCATTGAATGTCTCAAGCAAAATAATACGTTTAAAACCATCCAGGTTTAACAGAGAAAATTCTGCAATATTTGCTGCTCTGCCCTGTGACAGGTGTTCATCCTCATGCATGAAACCACACAAAAGAAAGGGACGGGAAAAGACACAGCCAGCTTCCTGCTTTGTTCTGCTCTGACATCTCTGTGTTTCTGCCTGACCCAAATTCATACGAAAAAGGCTATCTGACAAAAATTAAGGGAACATTTGAAAAGTAATTAAATAAGAGAATTAAATTAAGAGTAATTAAAAATTCTGCAGTATTTCAAAAGTTGATTTTGAATACTAACTTCTGTTTTTATAAAGAGACTTCTGTCTCCATTGATTACTGTGGTAATCAAAGTCTCAAAAGCATTCAGCATACAGATATCATTTCAACCACTGCTTGTATTTACTGCAGCTTAGGAGCAGATGTGTTTTACAAACAACTCTTTGAAACTGCAGAGAGAATTAAAAATGAACGTAGGTGCCCCAAAATGAAGTAAAAGAAAAAGAACATAGCTCTGGACTTAAAGCTCTCGTCAATTTTAAGTCTTACTCATGAGGCAGTGCCCTGAGTATAAAATCATTCCTTTGGCACTACAGTGAAAAATATGCTCAGTCCTATCAACAGAGGCTGCCTGGTAGGTCATACAGGAACACAGTACATGTAAATGCAATTAGGGAACAGAAACCACCTGGCAAACAGGAAGAATAAATAAATAAAAAATACCAAAGGGACCAAAATGCTAGCCAAAGCCCTGGTAATAATACGTTGGTGTGATTATACATTCAAATGTGTCCCATCTGCAAGTAGTTTGGTCTTCCTACTCATTTTGCATTTCATGTCAAGTCTCATATTAACTGGATAGCACCAAGATGCCATGGAGTAAAATTGCCACTGAAAGTGTGTTGCAAATAAGGAAGAAACCAGGTGGCTGCCTCCCCAGAATATCCTCAGCTAAAAAAGCTTTGCTACCACCCCTTCCCAGGCAACATAAGGGATTATTTTTCCATCAGGTAGTCATGTTCTGTAATGCATTCCTCAAATTGATTGTATTGCACCAGAAGATTGCTTACACCACCACACTTAGCCCTTAATACTATTGCTAGTAGTATTGTATCTCAGAAAAGTTTTGCTTTAGTCTGATTGCCAGTGATTACCATTGGCATTTTCAGGCTACTGACTGTTTTTCTGACCATGTTATTCCACAGATGCTGCATCCAACTGCAAAATGTCTTGCTTATAGGTCACAGATTTAAAGGAATCGGGTGTTTCGGTCTTTCTGTATGAGTCCCCTTTGAGAATCCCAAACCTCTGAGAACAAACTGCATCCCAGAGAAATGATACCACATTTGTCTCTTTTTTTAAATGATTTAAAACCCTTTTACTTCAGCATATATACTTTTTCACCCCTCAACAAAATAGCTACAAAGTGTTGAGAAAACATAGTGTATGTATAAAATATACAAAAAACTACTGCTTAAAGCTTTTTCAAATTATATAAATCCAGAAACATTAATTTATTTATTTCAACTATAATGGGCCTCCTCTCTAATAACCATATCCGCAAACATAAAAACTGAGCACAAAGAAACCCAAACAGACTGAGGACAGTCAACTTTTTTACTGCTCATCCACTGGTGCTGGCTTATTTTGTGTTATTTTTCATCCGAGAATTGTTTGAAAATGAGAGAAGCTTGACTCTCTTAGAGTCACTGAAATTTATACAAGGATGATATTGGCACTGTTTTTAGTAACAAATGTTAAGGAAGGACAAATAAATTCATATTTGTCTGTTGACACTCATTTTCCTAAAGCTAACATCTTGTCAGAATGAAAGAGAAGCACCGAGGAGAGGAGAAGGGTCTTGCAACAACCTGCACTTGGACTTTTCACCGAGAAAATCCATGGCCTGTGCAAACAAACCCAACAGAAACAACCTGAAACTGGGGGCAAAGAAAAAAGGAAGTTTTCTTTGAAACACGCCTGGAAGCTCCCAGTGTGTTCTCCAAAGGAAATACTGCTTTACCTGCACAATATGATATCATGCGTCATTAGTTACGCTACTTCCCACAAATAACCAAAATATAGAGGAATTTGAGATGAATATCTAAATCCCGATCACATTGCAGACTGAAGTAGTCACATATTCATACAATCCAGAGTAGTACTGCCATCCACTTGCATTTGACCAAATCTTTAGATGAGATGAAATAAGTATTTAACCAAAAGAATTGCACATAGCTCATGTGATTTTAGCTGCTTGCTCTGGAAGTACAGTTTTGTTCCTAATGTTACCCTGAAAACACATGAAAGGAAATAATGCCAAAATGTCTTTGCTCTAGATTTTGCAACGGTAAGTGAACCTCCTGAGTTTTTCTTGTTCAGACCATGCAGGGGTCAAAAACTTCCTTTCACATACAAAGAGGCAATGCCAGCCTCTGTGTCCCCGGTCAAATGCAGTTATACATGCACCGCAAACAAAAACATTAATCAGAAAGTTGCCTTAGTGCTGCTGCAGCAGGTTGTTGAAACATGACATAAAATAGACCAAAGTTTCTTTTATATGGTGTTTTTCATACCCAGAGTGTTACAAAGCCATTAAATACTTGCAATAGCAGGAGTACCCACATGGATGATAGCTCACACGCAGCTTAGGCAACTAGAAGCTGTTTTATTTGGAAAGAATACGTTAATATTGGCCAGGACAGCATAAGGATAAGACATCTTGTTACTTGGTGTGAGACTGACCCTGATAAGGAGATTATATGAGCTTGGCAATATGATAAGCCTCTGTGTACTGAATAATTTCAGGAGCTTGGGAAGACTGAAAGCGTTTCTACTGTACTGAGCAGCAAAGAACGCAAAGATCCCCGAGCCAGGGCTGGATATGCTACCTGCAGATCTAGGAGCAGAATAATCACATCAGTGCAATGCTGTACTACGGTTAATTATCCTTTTTGAAATTCACTGTAATCATTCAGAAGAAGGAAAAACAACAAATACAATCAATAAGCAATAGAAAATAAATTTAAACAAACAAACAAACAAACAAACACAACCATGAACCCAATGTACTGACAAAAAGCAGAACACCCACCCTGATCATTCAGCAATAATTTATCTGAAAATTCATCCTGCACACTTGTAACTTTACTTGTTTTATTCAATTTTGTGAGCAGAATAAAGGACCAGTAAGGCAGACACATCAGGATATTATTTTAGAAAGCCACGTACAAATGGCAGAATCAGCATCAGTGATTTGTGACTACTATTGAAGAAATTAGAAATAATTGCAACCTTTCATTACAAAACCTGTCATTTGGTATCTGCAAGCAATTTGGTGTAAAACTAATCTTGACGACTGAGTCATTGCCAAACCTAATAATTTGCTGCATAAACTTTAAACCATATAATTGCTCAAGGTGAACGCAAGAATCTCTAACATTAACTGTTACTATATCAAGCCCCAATCATACAGTTCTTGATTCAAAGAAATCGAGACTATAGGATCAGGCCCTTCATTAGTTTTTCTCTTTGAACATGATGTGGGTTAATATAAACTTAAATTTCATGAAAAAAAATCATC
Organism: Netta rufina; assembly: GCF_964035555.1. NCBI lineage: Eukaryota > Metazoa > Chordata > Aves > Anseriformes > Anatidae > Netta > Netta rufina. Next base: position 7,998,387 of record NC_140128.1, on the reverse strand, counting down.
AGTGAACGAGACAATAGCACTGCCATTCAGCGGGAATATTTTGGATAACTCACATGAACCACTGAATTCACAAAAATTCACTGAATTGTGAAAACATAAACTGCATTCACTAAAACAACAAGAAAAAAAAACAACACACAACTGCACAAAGTAAAAAATCCATTACTGTTTATCACCAATCAAATTAAAAGCAAGAGTTTTTTTTTTTTTTTTTTTTTTTTTTTTTTTTTTTTAGTATACAGCAGATGTATTGGAAACCTGATGTAAAACTAGCACTTGCTGGTACTGTCACTGAAATGATTTCAGAAGGCTCCATTTGCAGCCTGTTTTATTTTGCTGCCTACCGTTGTTATAAAACAATTCCCACGTGCATGTATTTGTATCACACCCACATGTAGGAACACTTTTTTCTTTAACTTTGATTCAAGGATTTGGAGAGCAGGATAGACTGGCAAGGAATGTAAGGTGTTCCCACAACATGTGAAAATAAAGTTCAAGTCACAGCACAGTGCAAAGCATTATTGGAAGAGAAAAAGAAAGAATTCTGCCCTACAATGTGTTGAAAGCTTCCCCAATGGTGAGAGGTATTTCAGAACATTTATTTTAGGTAAAAGAAAGCTTTTCAAGAACATGCTAACATAGGGATAGACATTACAAAAGTTGCTTTCCAAAGCAAAGTGGAATTATTTTCCTGCTACTCATCTTTTCAATGTATGCTGCTTCTCCAGGAAAAAGCTACCAGGGCATGTCACCTAATGGACAGCACATACATATGCATGTATTTCAATTTGATTTTCTAGGAAAAGGCAACGTTAGAAATATGTTCCTTAAAAATATAGAATCACTAAGTGAAATTAAAAAAGACAAAAACCCCTCTCCTTAATGTTAAGTACAGAGTAAAAATACAGTAAGTCTGCATACAAGAAGTATAAAGATTCCTTACAAGCCTTTTTTTTCTCCACATTTCAAGAAGCCTTAAAAGATGAAATATTAAAATTCACTCCATCACTTCTACCCTACATTAAGTAGCTGTATCCTGAGGACTAAATGTGTCCTGTGAACTTAAGCTTTAGGATCTCAGAGGCTAACCAGAGCTGTTCCTCTCCTCCTTTCCTCCAGCCCAGCTTGAGCACAGCTCCCCAGAGGCATGGCTGAAGCCTGTGGTGGGAGGAGAAGTTTCAGGTGGAGCCCTCCCTTTGCTGCTTCCCAGCACACTCCTCTTTAGCATCCCAGAGCTCTGTACGGTGTCTGCTTTCAGTCCCAAATGAGACACTGAGCTCTTCACCACAAGTTCAGTAACAGACCCGAGATCTGCAGGCCATACTGCACCCTCCCCATGGCTGTTTGCATCGTTCACTGGAGATGGGGAGAACCAGGAAAGAGAAGAGAGAGGAGACTGCAAGAACCCTCTCTTTAGCTGACACCGTTACAACTTGGAAGCTCACCAGCAGGTGAAGTCAGCTAACAAGGACACGAGATCTTTCACAATGAGCCTGCATCACGTTATTGGAGAAAACGTGTGCCTGCGTGGCAATGAAGCCACCTGTTAGGCCAAGGGATGGACTTCACAAAGCGTTTCTGAATCAGTAACTGGAAAATTAATTTGACTGTGATGCTGCGAAGCAAAACTTACAATACAAATAGAGGGTTTGATTTTTTTGCAGTGAGCTGAAAAATAAAATTAAATCTAGGATTTTCTTTTTTATTATTTCTACAAGCCTTACAGAGACTATAAATAACAGAGCTATAGTAGCTACAATTAAGTCCTAAGGCCCTGGAGGAAAAAGGAGCAATTTTTTGTGTACTGAAGCAGCCCCAAGATTCAACCAAACAGGTAAAAGATTGGATTTCTCTCAAGCTTTTTCAGAGCAAGTGACCTCTGTATGCAGCCAAGCACCAACCATAAGCTAGCCCTCCTAATGCAAACAAATTGTTTATTTATCTACTCTACTGAATACTTGAGCTTGCACAGTAAAATAACAAGGGGGAAAAAATGTCAAGTATGATTAAAAAGAAAAGATTTTTCATTTATTTTAGTGTTTGTTAGAGCTCATCAAAAGCAACTTCAATAAATTTCACATTAAAGTGAAAGACAATTTTTCCCTTTATCATGATGGCTTAAGTATTCCAATACGACGTTTTGGAACAACACAAATACCGATATGGAACTCGGCTTTTATCTGATTAAAGCTATTCATAGAAATTATTTTACCCACTAAACACAGTGGTGTGAATGTAACAGGCTCAATGTGGAAGGTCTGCATCATGTGAGTAGCAATCAAGAATTGCTTCTTTATAAGGCAGGAAAACATATAACAGTAAAACTACTCCACTAATTCATTTCATTGTATACGGCACGAAAACCTGAGATACCACATCAAATGTGTCTTCACTGTTACAAAGTAAGGAGGACACAAAACTTGGGAAGCATTCTGCATACGTATGAAGAAAGAGAAAGACTTGCCAAGAGGAAGGTGGTCTTCTGTACTCAAAACTGCTGCGGTTCCTTCTGCGAAGGAAGGAACATTGCTGATGGACATGGCACTTCAGCTGCCAATGCCAGGATACACAGAAACGGGCTTCAAAGTTTTTATGGAACTTCAGAACCTCAAGAAAAAGAGGAAAAAAGGAAACAACACACATTTCTTGCATCTGGGCAAGATTACATTTGTGTAACTTCAGATTCTGTTGAAATAGTATACAGAAAGCAAAAGTCCAGATTAGTAAAAGGAGCCTCAAAATATCTATTATACTAATATTAAAGTTATTCAACCTAAACTCCTGGAAGTCCACTATAATTGCTTCTTTTATATCTGGCATTGCACTTCAACTGCTGAATTCCTTAGCCTCCGAGAGCAGACTTATAGAGATGCTGTACTGTTTGATTTGGCACTATTCACGAGCCTTGGCAGATGATCAAATAGAGGGCACAGAAGAGCAGGAAAAGCCTTAAGAAACTGTCTGGGCTGCTGCCGTTACTGCCTCCATGGAGAGCAAAGTTACTGGTAAGCACAAAGCAGCTGTATCTATTACTTGTTTAATTTTATACTGTTTTATTATGTATCTTGACAAAATAAGCATCAGCATTTCTTCAACAGGGACTAATTTGTGTCAGGCTTGAATTACAACTCTTAACTCCCCAACAGGTAGACAAATTATTTTTTCCTTTTTGCAATATTCTGGAATAAATGAGTCACTAATGTTGCATAGTAACTGAAATCTCAAGACAAAACTGTTACAAAAGGCAACAGGAAGGAAACAGGACAATTTAAAAGATACTTGAAAAAAGCCACAAAAATTATAAGATTAAAACTAGAAAATGTCAAACATTGCATCTATAAAGATCCAAGAGGCATAAAACTGCGTTTTTGCAGCAGGGTTTAGATGCAGAGCAGCATTTTGAAGTTCAAGAGGACCCAGTAACAACTTGGAGAGTCCTGAAAAGCTGCCAAGAAAATTCTGCTCATGTCGAGTACCTGGGGGACTGGGGGAGGATGTCCAAGTAACCCAGAGGCAGCAGAAAATAATCCTGAAATCTACCACATGACTGGAAATTCACGGAAAAGCATCACCCGTAAACAGGAATCCCCCAATACTGACACCCTTACAAAGGCGTTTACATGCAGCTTTTAACTCCTGCTAAGCTCAGGTGGCAGGGCTGAGGGCAGGCAGCAGAGCCCCTTGCCAGCAGCCTGCTCCTCCTCTGCCTTCCAGCAGGCACTCCAGACAAGGGAGACAACCCAAAGCTGCATCTTCCCCCCCCTGCTGCCCCCAGGAAGCCCTGAAAACCTGCATGGCCCTAAGACGCCTGCGCTTCTGCTGAGCATTGCTCCAGCAGGAGCTGGGAGGAGAAAGAGAAGGCTGCAGATTGCAAGGGGAGTTAATGCTTCAAGCACTTTAACTCCTCTACTCCTATTCAGCTTTCTGCTTGGAGAGCTGCCAGGTTACCAGGGAAGCAAGTCATACAGAGCAGCTGTTGCCCAGTTATGATCTTCTCTCTCCCCAGGCTTCCTCCACGTACATGCTGCAGATCCTTGTCCATAAACCGGGGCTCCTTAGGAACCCCACAGCAGAAAGACAGAGAGTCGGAGCTCTTTGCTTGCCTACGGCTTTGGCTGTGTTTCCTCTCCCCTCTGCACTGCAAGTGGAAAAAAACATGATGCTCTGGACTGTTTGGCAATGTTGGGTAGTGCCCCCAGGGGAACGGGCACTGGGGATGAAAATAAGCTTTGGAAAATATCAAAATAAGCTTTTCTAGTTTGTGCAAAATACGCACAGCTTCATCGAGCTTACCGGCTATATGTCAGATGATTCTCAGCCTATGGTTCAGCCTTCAGACACAGAGCCAGATACAGAGCTCTGTAAAGCCAGCATCACGCCCTGTCACAGGGCTCAACATGAGCCTTACACACGTGGAAGTGTACTTCTCACCAAGGATTACTTAAAAGCCATCCCACTGCCTTCCTCATTTTCCAAGATTTGGAGACTACTTGCCAGTTCTCCCCCACCTGACAACCTTCAGGTGCCCGCACGCAGACCTTCTACCTCAGCCAGCATGAACGCACAAAAGAACATTTCAGTATCTTTATGCCATGCCTTCACCAGCATTTCTGGTTAACTATGAATGGATTTGACACATTACAGAAGCTGAAGTGAAGCTTCCTCAGCTTACATGTTTTGTCTCATGTCCCATATAAATTAGGAAAGCAAGCCTGAAGTCACTACTGCTAAATGCTCTACTTGTGTATGTACTTGTTTAATACAGGTGTACTGAACTGACAATCTCTTTCTATCAAGTATGCATTTTATATACTTTTTTTAAATGCACGAATGCTTTACTATATTGCTTTAGCAAGAATTCTTGTGACAGTTCAAAAAAAAAAAAAGAACATATTCACTAGAGACAAATATTTTCTATATTTTTCACTTATTTCCTTCAAACTTCCTTTCAAAGCGCACTTTATGATTGCTGGTTTACTGGTCTAAAGTAGAACTATCCAAGTGAGCAGCATCCAAGAGTGATGCATGTCTGTACACTTGCTGTAGACAAAAAAAAAAATAAAATAAAAAAATTAAATCACTTAGTGGCCAAATTCCAGTTACAGTCCCTTAATAAAATTACATCTTAATGAAATTGACCTACTTATACATTAATACTACTGTACCTAAAATATAACATAGATGGAAACATATTCTTTGTCATTTTATCTGCAATTTGCAATATTGATTTTAACCCCGGATCAGACCTCGATCTAACTAAGTGCACTGTGAATCCAAAAACGTTGACCTCCAGACCAAATGTGTTCTTTATTGCAGGCGCAAGCAGACCGCCTCGCATTTGGGTGACGGATGTGAGCCCAGTCTCAGTTCGCACTGGGTCAAGGAGCAATTCTGCCACACGCAACTTTATTGCCCTGAAAGCTATAGCAGAGCGCTCACCGAGAAAAAGTGATGCCTCCTCATTCTCAGTGGTGCCAAGAACCACTGGGGTATTGGCCCTGTGAAGTAAGAATGAAAAAACAAAACCAACCAACCAAACCCTACCACAGAAGTCAGGGTGCTAGTTTACAAACAAATAAACAAACACAAAAGTATTCTTCATACCAGTGAAAGTTGGGGGGCAAGAGTGTCTTACTGCTCTTTTAAAACACGCTGAAGCACTCCACCTCCCATCACAATATTCTCTTACCCTGATTTAGACATTCTTGAAAGGTTCATTCATTGCAAGCAGAAGCATAAGGTAATTCTACAGATTTATAATGCTGATCTTCCCTATAGTGAATGAAAACTGCATCTCCAACAGCTGCTTAGATGCCTGTTTCCCTCTGGTTTTACTGGGCACATAAATGCCTTTGAACCAATTCAATGCTTCACCACCCCTCTTCCTCCCAGTAACTGGAAGTAACCAAAGGTAACGCTGTCTCCCAGTTTCAAAGAAGGAAGCACTCAAAAACACCGAGTCATTTCAAATTGCATGCAGCTACCTAAATAATTCTGAGGTCTTGGGCTTCAGGGACAATCTTAGGAACATGGATGTGGGTAAGCCCCATACAGCATTATAGGCTTGCTACCTGTAGCAAAAGAGATTTTAAAAAAAACTTCATCACAAAACCAGGAATTTATTAAAAGGAAACCGTGGTTCCAATTCTCCTACGAGGAGAGGAGACGGGTTCACTAATTCTCCTTTACATCTTTCAAAAAAATCTCTCTTAGGAATGACCAGACTTTTTATGACTGAATTACTCCGTCCTTAAGGAGAGGAGTCCACATCTAAACCTTGGAGCAAATCAGATCTAGTGGACCTTTTTAATCCAAGATAGTCTCTCTACATGACTGGAAAGACAGACTCTCTTTAGGCTGATCTTCTACTTACTCTCACAAGCACTTCTGAATGCTCATCTGTCTTCCTTCTTGAAGACAGGAGCAGTACTGTCTCAGTACTCTCAGTGTAGTCTCATGCACTGTATGTTATTTTACCTGAAATGGTTAAAATGAAATAGCAGATAGAAAAGAAAATAGGAAGCAGAGTCAGGTGTTCTGTGGTTCTATTATCTCCATCCTTAAAAAAGGAAATTCATAGGAAAAGTCTAAAATGTAGTCAAATTCACACTTACTAGTGGCTCAACTGATTTACTGGAAAGGAAACAGCATGGCATATGAGGAACCAGGTTAAGGCTGTTTGCTGAACTGCCCACAATTCCAAATTGTAAAGAAAAATACAAAACATTATGACTGCAGCAAACTTCAGAGCATTACCCAACTCATTGACAACTGCAGAGGGTGCATTTACGCAGAAGACATGAAATTAATTCACTGGATGTCCCTAGACTCTACTGCATGGCAGAACACTTTGCAGAAACTTCCCAAATGCCAGACGTGAAAGAGCACAATCATTTTTGACTTAGCATATGACCTTTGATCATTTTCCCCTTGGCCCATTATTTCTGCTTTCTGTTTACCTGCACATTACAGCCTTGCATAGAACTACCATGGGTTAAGTGAGTTCAGGTGCTGGAAGTAGCTCAGTGCTCATTATGGATGTGAGGGCTTTGCTCTGGGTGTCTGATCTCAGGAGATGGTGCTAGAAAAGGAAACCGCTTTATATTTCCCCCTACAAAAGACAGTGAGAATACAGAATCCTAAACACTTCAGCTATCCTTGTATGCCCCAGTAAGTCTTCCGGATAAGATTCTGGAATAAAGACTTCAAGTTTCCATTCAGGAAATGATTTTAAAACATTGAAGAAAGATGGAGAATACTACATAAGAATAAAAAGGTAAAAAAGGAAAAGATGAAAATACCACAGCAAAAAGTTATGACCATCACAGCAATTTCCCCTGTTTGGTAATTGTGCATTTCGTGCCAAAGTATTGCCTTTGTTTTTAAACAGTATGACACAGTGGTTCTTGGGAACGTATCCTTCAAGACTACGATACAAATTTTTAATTATTTTAAAATATTAGTGAATTCTTATCTTTAATCACAAAATACACTCATCCCCGAAATAAGCGAAAAAAAATGCCACAAAAGGCCAAAGGAGATGGTCTAACTAGCAAAACACAACATTCTGACGAGGTGACAATCAAGAGCATTGGAGGAGATCTGCACCAACTATATGAGCAGTCCTAAACAACCCACCGCATATTTTTTCCAAAAAGCAGCCAATAAAAGAAAAATTGCATTCCTACCAGTGCACAGAAGCAAGAAAGCCTTCTCTCCTGTTGTAATAGAAGTATTTACAGATGAGAAAGCTCCAACCAGAAAGGCTACATTTTGATAGAAACCAAGGAAAGGTCTCCTGTAAATAGCCCCAAAACACATGCGCTTTATCACCTTGCCCCAGCAGCTTCTCTGAAAAACCCCAGATCTACAGGGAAAGATCTTTAAAATATTAAACACAGTCTGTGAGAGAAGGCAGCAAAAAAATACACTGCAGTGTACTTCAGCTATTTCAGGAACATATATTGTACGTGCCTTTCAGATCAGGATAATGGTAGCCTTACATACAACACGCCAATCTTGCGTGAGATATTGAAGTCCTCCTTTTTCTCAACACCATACAGAAGAAAAGAGTTGTTGCACACAGTAAAGTAGAAGTATGTGTACCTCAATATTATTTTGTATTCACAGCAAGTATCGCTTTAAATTATTTTTCTAACATGATAGATCGTTTCTTTTTACATCTGTTTATCTGTCCTTAGCCTGAGAGTCTTGTAAGGCACAGACAGGAGCTTTTTGGAAAGCGTCCAACCGTCCCCATTGAAATAATGACTTTTGCTTAATGAGAATTAATTCAATTACAACAAAGCACAGCAAACAACAGAGATGCTCTGGCTTGATTTTACAGAGATGAGTTGTAGCAAAACTCCAAAGTAAATGATAACACCAAAGGAAAAATTCTTCACTGTTGTCAAACTGTTCGGAAAGCGTTAACATGGTTCATTCATTTTCAGCTGCAATACCATGTTGAAAACATAGTTTTGCTGGTCTGCAGTTGATTGATGTACATTACTCATATCAAGCTAATGGCACTTTATTTTCCAACAGTAGCAGGTAATGAGTGACCTTGAGTGCATATTGTTTTGCTGAAAGGTTTTGTTGCTCCGTGTACTCTATGAGCACCCCCAAGGAAATGAGGGCCCTGTATTGGTGTTTTTCAGCAAACCTCATTTCTTTCATGGCTTTCTGTAAAAGAATTTGATACAGGGATAGAAGCTAACCTCAGTGAGTAAATGAAATATTGATCCACGCTACTCTGGCCTTGCCTTCACCTTGTCCCAGGGCTGTGAGTTACTGACTTTTCCGTTTTGGCTGTAATAGGAATTATTACAACAGGCCTGTGCGAGTAATTACTTGGCATGGCAAAAAGGAGGGTCCATCATATATTTCTGTAGAGACGTTAGTTTCCATCAGCCCAGCAGTCTGCTTTTTTGGCCCTGTCTTTCCTACTCTTGATTCAATTCTTTTAACCATCATTAATCAAGTTCCTTGTCAGTAGAAGTTTATCAAAAGTATTAAGTGAGCAAGGTTGCATGGCCTCCTAAAAAAAAAAAAAAAAAAAAAAAAGGAAAGAAAAAAAAAAAAGCTAAGAAAAAGAAGCACCAATGCAGGGCAGTAAATTTCAAAATATGGAAGGCTGGCTCCGTGATATATACGAGTGTCTCTTCAGCTGGAATGAGCAGTTTGTTTTTGTGATAGATATTGTAGTTTGAGCCGTGATAGAATCCTTCTCAAGTTTATATGTCATAGACTATCGTTTATGAGAGACCATGTGTTTCTAAATGGTGAAGGTCATGGCTGATGGCAAAAGTAAAAGCAGTGGTGATTCATTAAAAATAGTTAATAGGGCCTGCTGTTGACAGGGATAAATAGCAACATGCTGATTTTTCAACCCGCAAGCAACTAGTTCAGGCAATGTTTCTTCTGTGTTTTCCACCACTCCTGATTGCCAGACAGCTGTGAACATACATAGAGACATAAGCAAGATTGCTTCCCCTCTGTTAATAATAGATGCAGGATGGGTTTCCAGTGTGAATGACATTCCTAGATACAGATTTTCCAATCGGCAGCTTAGGCAGACTGACTAAACATTCACTTCACAGTGATTTGTTAGCTAATAATCAAGTTCAGGCTGTACGGTGAGCTCTTAGGGACGAAACACATTAGCTAACTGTACTGCTGGGATCCCAGCCTCCAGTTTCAACAGCAACCAAAGCCCTGGTAGAGCCTAACATCCTTGGAAGCATTGGAGGCATAAAGGATGCTGAGATGGGACCTCACAGCACTGGCACGGCTCAAATATTAATCATCTTTATTGTATGCTTGATCAGAAAACTCTAGCTTCCTTAAACTATTTTTGTTTTCTTTAGAAAAGGTCTGAAAATGCAGTTATAAATAAAAGAGGGGTTGCGGTGGTGCTGTTCTTTTTTAAAAAAAAAAAAAAAATCATTTTTTAAAACAGAGACATCATTAAAATGAAGTTTTAGTCCACTTATCAAAATTTACAAATATAGTTTGCCAAACTGATTTGGGACTGCGTTTGAAAAAAGTTTGGTAAATGTTCACATATGGGTGGTTTTATTTTTGTTTGATTTTTAATGCAGAAGGCTTTACTACTACTATATAGTCATTATTAATATTGGGGGGAAAACAAAACCAAAACAAGGCAGAGCAATGCTTCATAGCTTCCAAATAAAACACCAACACCTTGAGTCTTCTGGGATTCTTTCTTGAGTCTTTCTGGTGGAGAAACCTGACAAAACTCCACCTTTCGCTTTACCAGATATAGGATCAGATTATCGTTAGTCTAAACCGGTGCAATCGCCCTGAAGCCAATGAACTGGTTGCTAAAATGAAATGACAGTTTCCTGGCCCTTTAGCTTCTGTCAAACACACAAGCTTCAGCCCTGACATATTCTCAGCCTGAACAGTGCAGAGGCAGACCCCATCTCTCTCATCAGCTCCACTGCAGCAATTTTATACTGCACTAAGGTTTGGTGTATTCATTTTCAGTGACTGATCAGACAGAATGGAAAGCTGGAGAAAGAGATCGTTTTATTTCTGATTCTTTTGTTAACTGAACGTTTTGCTCTGTGTCTCGTGACATTGCTCTTGCTCTACCCTTTCTACCTAGCTGAAGTCCCAGCTAATGTGAGCACAGAGGCTAGGGAGGTTGGGGTGTGTGTCTCCTTCATTTTAAGAAAAAAAAAAAACAAAAAACAAAAAACACGTTTATCATTCAGCTCAAGTAGTTTCCTCCATGATCTCTGTCTCAACTATTTAGAGAGATCCAATCCTTATTTGATTTTGAAGCACTATCAAAATGAGTATGATTAATGACTTCCCTAGGAGTTGATCGTGCTCTGCTTGACTGGTTGAATACTGGAACACTAACGGAAAGAAGAAAAAAAAGGAAAAAATTTACTGGATAATTAAAAATAGTAACAAAGAGAGCAAGAGAAAGAGTGAATCCATTAAGGCTTGGTTAATTCTGCCATCTCCAGTCCTTTGTTCTTCCTATGATACATATGCTTTGCAGCTGCCCAGATCAGAACTGAAATCCCATAATTACTGACACTCCCTCACTTTCTTCCCCTCATTTTATTGTAGGGAAGAAAAAAAATTTTGATTTTTCCCTACTTGCTAGCTTAAGAGAAATGCTTTTTTTAGGCACATTGGGAGAGAGGTTATCATCTTGACAGAACAGACCTTTCTTAAATGTAGTTTCATCTCAAATGATTTTACTTTTTTAGGCATTGATCAAATGCTGCTTCCCTTGGGCCTATCACCTCTGGAAACAACACCAGCCTCTAAGTGAAATAGGCAGACAGTGAAAAATATTTAATTACTAAGCAGAAAGGTAAATGAGATAGCCGTGGTGATGATTTTAATGCTTATATTTTGATACTTCTATAAAAGGATCAGTTACCCTAATATAGCCATCTTGAGAAAGACAGGCTGCAGTGGTTACAAATTGACTTTTTATGGAGAAAATAAGACTGTTCCTAACCTATTGCACCGATATTATATTTTGTTAATATTTTATGAAATAAAAGTCCTCCCATTAAGAGTGGCAAATTGCTTTATAATTATAGCACTTCGCACACTAGAATGACTACTTCGTTTTATGGAAAAAAGCTCAAAATACAATTTCATTATCATCCAGTGTCTTTCATCCTCCTAAAGGTTTCAGCAGAAAGCTGTTATATGCGCCTCAGATCTCTCCTTCTCCAAATATTAGCTCATTTAAAAAGAAAAAAGAAAATTGTGGCTTCCACTCCACGCTGCTCCATGCTAATGAACGAGTTGTGTACAGCGCACATAGATCGAGATGAATCAAGCAAGCAACCATAAAATATGGACCCTGTAACTTCTGCATCTACTGGCTGATTTATACAGAGGATGAGCACTGAGTTAACTCAGGTGGTTTAGAAACAGATTTAGTTAAACCTGTGCAACTTCCTGGTGCAGACCCTCTTAAATCAGGTTAAGAGAACCTTAAATTGATTTAGTTTGATGTGGTTTATAGACCTGAATTGGTTTCTAAACCAATTTAGTTAAAATTGTTATTCAAGTTGTATTCAGACTGCCTCCAAGCTGACCACACCGATCCAAGTCTGAATCTGTCCACTTCTGCAGTTTCCAGATGAGACCCAAGTTGCAGCCCTGAAGATTTTTCATCTTTCTTCTTTGAACGTTTTGGTACAGCCATGAAATTTTTCCCCTGGAAATCATCAGTAGTCTGGCTCATGTATCGCCGTCTTCTCTTCTACCTGCACACAGCAGTGACAGTTTTGGTGCTTAGGATTGCCAGCTCAAAGGTTATTTGATTTCCAGTGAAAGGCTTTGTCTGTCTGCCAGCAGATCATCACTGCAACACTATCAATAGTGCACTACCCACGTTACAAATGAGATCTTAGCTGACTCTTGTTACTGAAAATGTTGTCGCTAAAATATTCCAATTTTAGAGGCACTCATTTAAACATAACCTAATTAGTCAAGGTGCAGAAAGAGCTATCAAACAAACAAACAACAAATACAAAAATATCTTTCCCTCAACTGCAAGGACTTTGTGGAATGCTGTCTGGAGATGACACTAACCCCATCCTCACAAAACAACACTAAAACAGAAAATCACCAAAAACTCATCCCCAAAGTGAGGTACTTTCAGCTGGCCTCCTGAACAGCAAGGAAGTCTGAAATTTAGCCCTTGGGTGCTAAAATATGAATCAGTTTAAATATCAAAGTTGGAACGACAAACTGATTGTCCACACATAAGCACAAGTCCTAAGAACCAGAAAAGGATCAAACCCCAGTAATTCTTCAGTACAGTGAACTCCTTCCAAGCACTATATCGTATTTAAATCCTACTATATATTTAGCTTTTTGTCTGTAAGCATAGAGGAGAGCAATCTGGTTTTACCTTTTTACACTTCTCTCTCCCTCTTTGTTCCAATTACTGCCATGGCATCTCGTCCTACTGTTTGCTCTCCAGGTTAAGTGTCTCACCAAAGCAGCTCAGCGCCTGGTGAAGGTGCAGGATGCACCTGCTGCACCTGCAGGACGGCTGCCATTTCCTCAGTATGGGGAGCATTGTCCATTCACCATGTACGTTTGATGTAATCTGGTAGTTATGTGCCAAGAAGATGCAAAGACAAGTTGCCTGTAGCTCTTCTACTACAATCGTGTGTTATGAATTTCAGCCCTTCAAAGCTAGCTCATCGCACAGAAATACTTGGTTTGTCTAAAAAGGCAAAACCTCCTTGTGGCACACCTTGTAAGGCCAGAGACTCTGAAGAAAACATGTCATTATTTCTGCTGTGAAAATTGGTCTACCTAATAATGGTTTTTCATTAAAATATATTTCTGAGTTTAAAAAAAAAAAAAAAAAAAAAAAAAAGGAAAGCAACAGAACTCAAAACTGGACTAAGTACATGAAAAACTAGGTACACCTTTCTACTCTCTCTGCTCCTCTCTACAGATAAAGTGTAGCGGGGGCTTTCTTTCGAAATGAATAACCAATATATTGCTCACTTAGGATTTTATGAGGCTATTCTTCCATGATAGAGATTTTATTATTAAATATTCACCCAGAGGCACAAGTAAAAAATATTCTAGGGTGAAAGTATTCGTGTCCTGATTTTTGTCTGACATAGTTTGGCATGATGCTGTCAGTCTCTGTTGTAAGGGACCCTTAGCAGACACATGAGGGGTGTTGACAGGGCAACCAAGACACAGCCAGCAGATAAAGCAAGGCCAGCATGCAGACATTTGAATGAAGCTTGCCCTTCCACGTGCTTGAAGTGAATTATGCAAGGTCTTATTTGTTTTAAAGTTTACTACCTTCACAGACAGGTTCCAGTGGAGCTTTTTTTTTTTTTTTTTTTTTCCTCATATTTACTAGAGCTTCAGGATTCCTCCCTAGTGAGCATTGAAGACATATTAATGAAGGAAGATGTCCTTACCCTCTCAACTATTAGAATCTGACCTGGAGATTAATTACTATTTTGGTCTAAACAGCCCTCTGCGTGAGACATTTCCACGTGCTTCATTCTCTGTTGCTTTCAAAGACTGGACCACAAGTGCCTTGAGACTTCAGTTGGACTTTGCTACGCTGCGGAGGAGGAGAAGGGTTTGACACACTGTGGTAGCCGTTGAGAAGCAAAGGGGGCAGTGGTGGTTCCTAGATCTTGTACCTAACCTCGGGGCTGACATCACTGAAACATGAGCCTGGACCTTTCCCTTGTTCCCAAGCGCTATTACACAGCGCAAGTTTTACACATAAGGACCCCTCAATTATTTCTGCACTGGCTCTGTACCAATACAAGCACTGGCAAAAATTCAGAATGTTTCCCAAGGGAATTACTAATTGTGTAAGTGTTCTGAGATACACAACAATTATTCACTGATTGGTATTACCTTCTCAGGCTCTTACCGGCCAAGATAACATTGCAAAAGTCTTCGGAATATCTTGACCTATTTTAAACAAAAAAAAATAAAATCACGCATACCCACAGCAGCCAACTGTCAGAAGCAGGTTAAGCAATCAGTCAGACATTTTGCTCTTTGCCTTTCTCTTTTGTGGCTTTGAACCTCTATATATATGTGGAAATGAAAGTACTTTTGCAGGCAGTTGCAAGGCCTCAGCTGTGACGTAGTGTAGCGCAGCACAGTGTGCAGTGCGGCGTGGATAACTCACATGGCTCGGGACCAGCACAGCTCATCTGACATCCACCTAGGAGGGATCAGCTGATGTTGCCTTTTTTTTTTTTTTTTTTTCTTTTTTAATTCCAATGACATAGCTTTTGCCGCTATAACCAAGAAGGTGATACAAATGTTGGGCTGCATCTCCATAGAGGTTTCCCGGTTCCTCAGAATGGCACAGGGCTGCAACACGCTCTACCCAAACAGCTCTACCCTGAGCCTCCAGTTTCCAGCAGCGCAAGGAACTGGAGCAGCTCATGCCACTGAACTCACCAAAGACTCGCTTCACTCTTACGTTCTGCTTTACTTACACCCCATTACAAGAAATTTCTTGTAAGGCACCTCTTTAAGGATTATTTTGTAGAAAGACGATGTACATACAACCACCACACTCCAAAGTAAGTATTTGCACTTTTTGGTAGCTAACAATGCATCAGACCCTGCAGGGTTTTTCTCCCCCTCCTGTTTCCTGCTCTCATTAAAATATTTTTTAATGAAAATGTCATTGACATGTCACATCATTTCACCCAGAGTCAACTCTCAGATGCTCATTACGCTTATTCTTGAGACAAATGTTGGACTAAGAACAAAAAATATTTTTCCCCTTAGGAAAACTAAAATAGTATCAAAAAATAAAATATGAACCACCTCATCAGCAAAATTCATTCATTTCAAGACATTGTTTCAAGTGTTTCAATTAATTAAATATCCTAAAATTGCAAAATTCATTAATTGCGTTATTTTTTTCAGGATACATACGTATTAAGCAAAGGGTGGTTTGTTGTTTTTTTTTTTTTCAGATAAACAGAACAAGATCACAGAATTCTAAAAGCAAAGTGCTAGGAAAGAGAAAATTTGATTAATCAGATGCAGAAAGATGTAGATTCACAGAACAAAAATTCATGGCAGAAATCAAAGGCCTGTAAATCTAATGCTGATACCCACTGCTCCCAACCTGACTGGTTAATTAATATTTTTTAAATCATCATCGCTCCTAAAACGAATCTCCACAGCAATTATTAAATTCTAGATGAAATTATTAGCACACATCCATACATATTCTTTCTGATCAAAAGAGTCATGCAACAGGGGATTGGGCAAAGCATGAAAGGGCAAATACCAGAAGCAGGTTGAATTCCTGGAACACAGGATCCAAATTGCATCAGCTAGAGAGAAGCCAACTGAGCCTTGAAATAAAAATGTAACTTGCTTTTTTTACAAGCAAGTAAGGATGCTTTACAGCAAAAGTTATTTACAAAAATACCTAAAATGTTTCAGGGTGGCCCTGCCAGTTTAAGAAAACGTAATTGTGGCAGTAAGAGCTGCAGGCTGTGTGGGTGATCAGAATTATTGTTCAGTGACAACACCAGTACCATCAGTGGGAAGTTTGTTAGGGCTTGGTACAGACCAACTTTTATGTTAATGTGTACACTCCATGGGTGTGCACATGTGGTTTTAACTCATGCAAAATTACTAATAAGCTGGAAGAAACTTGCACAATTTGAGACAATTTTCATCACCCTATTTTTAAATTACCTACATTTATAAATACCTTTGACTTAAAAAGCAAAGTATAATCAAATTTTTCTCTGGGTTCATTCTTCAGGATTGCAGTCCTGGATCCTGTCCTAACATGCAGACTTTCAGAGAAACACTGTTAATCTTTTTACTTATTTTGTCAGGAGCTCATTTCTGACATGTGCCTGGTGGGAAATAAGGAGCAAGGTAAAAAAAAAAACAACAACTTTTTTCTGCCAGTGATATGGCAAGAAAAAAAAAAATCAAACACTTCCATTTAATGGGAAGGTTATTTAAACTACTGCCTTATGTAAATTATTCTGTAGGAAAACAGTCAGATACAGTTTGGGGGTCATGCTGTGTCTCAAACCAAAATAAAGGCATAGGCGATTCTGAAACAGAAACTTCACTTCAGATTCCATTTTTTCCTGATCCATGAAGCCTATTTTTTTTTCCCTGGTGTTTTCATTTAAGCCAAGTAATTAGTGTTTTATGAGAGATCCTAACAGTAAAACTAAAGCTCCATCTGTGACTGTTTATACAAATTACATATCTCACCCTATATTACTACTGGTTCAAAAGAGAAAGCCATACCCTATGTACTGCCTATTCCTATGTTGTTTTTTTTGGTATGATAATTTTGCAAACCATATTTTGTTTACAGACTAAAAAAGAGAGGTTGCCAAAACAGCGATTCCAAAAGTAGTTGTAAATTACCACCAAAATTAGTATAATAGAGTAACCTTCATGACCAGTTTGTCCAAACACTTTTTTATACCAAGTTCTCAGGCTCTCCCTTGCAACCTTCTTAAGACAGGTAAATAATATTTTTATGCCATGAAAGAGGTGGCGTGCTTATAGAAAAAGACAAAAGGAAACCCTTTTCCCTCCGTAACAGTTTTCTGAAGCTCGATTTTGAACCACTGGGGAAAACAGGAAAGAAACTGCTAAGTGAAATATTGCTGCCTTGCAACAAAGCAAACAATTTTAGAAGCTTCCAATTCAATGGCAAAAATGCAAGTCAGCACAGAAGATCCAAATGAGGACGAAGTCTCCCAGCCCTCAGGCCCTGCTGGCAGGGCTGGCACAAGCAGCTTTCCTTCTCGCCCCCCCCAAGCAGCACGCCTCATTGTCTTCTCACTTGTCTGCAAGGCTGATTTTAACCAGTGTGGGTTCCCATTGAAGGCCAGTGCCACAGCAAGCTGGGCGAGCACGGGGAGACAGAAAGGACTGGCCAGGCTGGAAACTGCTGAAATCAGCCCAACCACCCAGAGCAATGAATTGAAAAATGGCATCCCTGAGGTTTTCAGATTGTTACGTGTATAATAAAGAGCTTGAGTGGCGCTATTGCACTTTTCAGATGACATGAGTGAGCTCACTTCTAAAAGTTGTGCTATACTTAGAGCCAAACCCAAGTTTAAACTGTTACGATGATGCAGAAATACAGCTAGAGCTCCTTAGAGCAGAGTTTAGCTGATCATTTTAAAGCGCAGATAGAAAGCCAAAGTGTTGTCAATTCGTAATGTTTTCCTGTTAACTATATCCTAACTAATGCCAGTGTGGCAGACAGCTCCATACCCAAGAATTTGCTTCATATCTGCTTGAGCATGTCTACTAGCATCTTACCACCAAGTCCGGTAGCTCCAGAAATAAAGCAACCCCTTCCCAAAGCCACCCTATATCACTAGTGATGATTTCAGTATTTATGCTTCCTCTGACACAGAGTATGTTTGCTTGGTAGCAAAGAAAGAGGCAGCTTTGTTTTAAAACAGGAGCACGTTTGTCACAGCTCAGTAAATAATGTGTGCTTTCTAAAATAAGCTATACCTAGCCATCCTCTCCAGAGAGCTTTAAGGGAGTAAACAGAATCTCAGTTTAAAAATGCAAACAGCCACTATATGTATTCCCCCATTGGTCCCATCCCGATTTTGGCTGTTATGGGGCCACCAGACTTCCCAGAACACTCCCTGTCCAGAAGCAGGCTAAGAACATCACACAGCAATGGAGCCAAATGACAGAAGTTGCACCATTTTTTGGTGCAGAAGTTGCACCATTTTTGACTGGTATCATAACTGAACGCCAAACCGCTTCTAACAGGTGAGCAAGAAGCCCCCCACTATTTCCAATTCATGGCTTCTTCATCCACAGGTGCAC
The DNA here is from genome assembly GCF_964035555.1 of Netta rufina. NCBI lineage: Eukaryota > Metazoa > Chordata > Aves > Anseriformes > Anatidae > Netta > Netta rufina. The sequence continues at coordinate 7,980,012 of NC_140128.1, read as the reverse complement.
CCACAAGCAGCAGACCCCGATGCCAGCTCCTCCCCGCCACAGTTGGATGTCCCGTACGGAGGAAGAATTCCCAACACCACCCACCAGGCAGTGAATCCACAGGACCAAGGCTTCTGTGCACGCTCCTCTGGCACGAGGTAGGTACAGGCAGCACACCCTGGTCTCACAGAGTCCCCACGAGGGCTCAGAGCAGGGCAGGAAGCACTCGGTGAAGCTGCGTGTCCTGCGGGAACTTCCCAGGGTAGGCAGGTGCCTGAGGGAGCTGCCCAGGTAGAGACGGCAGCTGCAGCTTTATAGGAAGCCCCTCCGTGCTGCAATACACTAAGATGTTGCTGTCTTTTTGATATGTCTTACCTTAAATATTGAATGAATCATGTGGCTGGTTATTCTTCACCATCATATTCTAGACTCTGATCTCAAAAGGCTGCTCATACATCATGCAGCATAAAAGCTAATACGATTTCAGGAGGTGTAGTACACGGCCAAGGTCAGGAACATTTTCTCTCTGCTGGCACTTTCTTAAGCACTTAACAAAAGCTTGTCTTAAACAAGAGGTTTGTTCCGATAACGACAAAAGAGGCTACACCCCTGACCACCAATTGTATCTGTTTTAACTCATGCAGGCAATGATATTTAAGAATTGAGAAATCTAAGTTAATGTACAATTAAGGGTTTAATTTGCACGGTTTTTTGTCACTGCTACTCACACACATCGAGTGTTGCTTACAAACGGCCTGCTAAACATCCAGCCCTACAGACGGGGACAGGGCTTGTGCACGCCAATATTGTGCCGGGTTTGACTGCACAGCCACAGTCTCAAAGCGATGGGAAATAATGAACGTGCAGAAACCAGAATGCAAGTATTTAAATAATTCAGTGCTACAGTATTGAACCCCCAAGTTCTCTTTCACTTCTTCTAAAAATTGCACCCCAAGACAAAGGTCTTCTATTAAAATAAAGGTTTAGAAAGAAAAAGGTTGTAATTATAAATCTTTTCTTCCTAACAATGTTTTTTTTTTTTTTTTAAAGTAAATACTTGCAAATCAAGGAAAATGTTACTTTAATATTGGTAATTGCTATTAGCACTGCATTTACACATGCTGCTTGAGAAACAGTGGAACACGGCTAAACGTAACATTACCAAATAAAAACACATTTGGGGGGCATTTGAATGTTACCCTTCCTCATGAAATAAATTTTAAAAATAAATAAAACATACAGTACTTTGCCCACGCTGTAATTTGTCAACTGTTGAGGAAATTGGCATGTCTTTTCTGCTGATTTATTGGTTAATCCCAACAATTCATTGCAGAAAAGGCCAACAATGAATTACAATGTGAGGAAAAATTAATCAGTGCATTTAAAAAGTGCTTAACTATACAGCCCTGAAAGCAAATTTCAAAGCTCTCACAGACCTTGCTAAAATATTTTAGGTACCACTGCAGATATCTACAGTTACAGATACACTATTGCAGACAGTAATTTAATAGTAACAAATATTCTCTGTCTTTTAAGTATTGTACCTGTGTAATAGCCTTGCTAATATACTCTCCTAGATTTAATGTCCAGTGTTCAATAAACAAATAGTTCCTGGATCCCCCAAACATGAAAGGGACAGGAGATGTTATGTCAATTTAATAAGCACTGGGTACACTGGATATTTCTATATACAAACTACACAAATTACTTGATTTAAGCCAATAACTAATCCTGTTTATGATAATATAACAACTTCCTGCTCTTAGCTTTAGACAGGTTTTGAAACTGAATAGGTAACATATTTAATACCTATATCCATATACGACTACAAAATTTTAGACATCTTATTTTCACATAAAATCACCTGTATGCCTTTAAAAATATCAGCTGCAGGTGATATGCATAAAATATTGGTAATCAGACTTTTCTTTCTCTTAGGCTTTACAGTGTAAGAAAAGGAAAATAAGAAACACCTTGAGCTGAAGTAACAGGGGCTGTCCAATTAAACCATACTTGTTGCTTTTGGATATAATTCAAAGACGATTTACAGTCAATGGGAGTCTTTTGAAAAAGTACAACAGGTTTGTAACAAACAAATTTCAAGGGTAAACCCACGCTGTGCAGTACAGCGTTGTGCAGAAAGATACCAGAGGCCACTCAGTTCGGATCTGGTTTACACCTTCAACTTCCACCCACCTTTTAGGTAGCACATCTAAACACGGTGGGCTCCACCTTCATTCCCACTGGGTCTTCTGTCCCCCATGGCTTGTTTTGGAGAGCTGTGCCAGAATCTCAATGGTTAGTTCTCAATCTAAATTTATTCAGAGCAAGATTACACACATTTGTTCTCCCACCAGATTTGCGTTAGCTTAATTATAGTTTCGGGGCATGCAAAGAACATGGTTATATACGGGTTGCATACCTTAGTTTTGGCCCGAAGTTATCTCCGTAGCAACTGTATCCTGAAGCCCTGTAATTAGGTCCTTAGTTGCAAATTTCATACTGTACCACGGAATTCCTTTAAATTGAGGTTCCAGAGCACTTTTTCCTCACAATTTTTCAGTCCAGTTAACTCGATTGATCTTTAATTAATCCGTTTCCCTAATTCTTCCCTTCTGAAATTACTTCAGTGTTTACGTACATCCTTCCACCTAATTTCAACTGAATTGCTAGTGATCACTTACTTCAAAGTTAACATCTCCACATTCCCCATTCCTCGCTAAATTTAAGTCTGAAGTATGACAGTCATGTGCTCGGCTCCATGCAATACGTGAAAAACTGAATTTTGCCTCCTGAAGAACAAACCTTCCAAGACAGAATTCATGCTCCTGCCTCTCTCAGGCACCCGGCCCTGCCTTTATTCTCCTGCCAAAAGTAAGCAAGCAAAGCTCATCATGGCCACCTACTCTTCAAGGCAGTGAACTCACCAGGGACTCAGTCAAGAGCAGCAGCCTGCTTAGCTACAAAACGTGGGCTCCAGGTGACCTTGTTGAGCAGCACTGCCTTGTCATCCCAGTTTGCACTCCCACATTTTGCTCAGCAGTAGCAAGAAGAACAAACAGCAACGTGGAGGCATGCTCAGGCGGCGTTTTTAGGTTACAGTAGACCTGCACTGCTGCCTACTGAGCAAGGCACGGCGGAGCATGGCAGGAAACAGAGGTGCACATGCAGGGGACTGGCATCTACTAACCAGCACTTCATCTCTTTCTAACATTTAGCCAGATGATTCTTCTGGCTGGGAAATACTCCTTTACTTCTTTTACTAAATACTTCTATAATACTTAGCCACTACAGAGGCTCGTTAAAAGAAAAACAAAAATCAAAACTCCAGCTGATAAATTTTGCAGATTCTAGACTTACTTGTCTTTATGCTTGTTATTATTTGAACAAATTTCTACGTACGTGCCTTGCAACCTACCAGCAACTCTATAATGGAACTGGAGAACCCAGCAAGGCTCAAATTTATAAAAATTATACTACATTATTTAGAATGAATATTCTAAACTAAGAAATAGCTATTCTGTTACTAACTCCACTTTGTACCCTTACTAGACAATTTAGAAATGTTTGATGACAAAAGGGCTACTTAAAAACAAAAGGAACCAAACCAAACAAACAACCCCCCTCCTACCCCAACCGCAGAAAGTCTGGCACAAATTTTGGGTCCCACCCAGCCCCAAGTCCACGGCACGTACCAGCAGCACCGAGCACCTTTCAGGATGGGACAAGCAGGCATCGTCCCCATGGGCAGAGCACGCTGTGGGTACTGGAAGGCCTGCCAGGAAAAGCTGTCAAGAAACTTTCAAAGCTCCTGCTCCTAGGCTGAGTGTGCCAACAGGACATACAATAGTCACGGCACTCGACCCAGCCTCCGTTGGTGTCAGATCACATCTGCCACTTGGATGGTGGGAGAGCTGTAAAAAGAGGCAGCGTTTTGCCACAAACCACTTCAGTCAAAGGAGGTCTATCGTTTTTGCAACTGCAGTGCAGACCTGAAGGCACTGAACTTTGTATGTTGGAGATCTCAAACATCTCTAGGCATCAGAAAGAGTAAGATCTCAGAAATTTGTCCAAAATGAGCCCCAAAGCCTTGCTGTCAGGGTACCACCTCCTGCTGAGAGATCCGTGACACAGCCGCTTGAACACTAGTTAAAGCAAGCAGATCCCGCATCCAGTTTGCCACGGAGAGAGAAGGTAGGTTGCAAAAATAAAAACTCTCCCAATTTGGTGAGTCTGCATACACAAACCTGCGGCACTCGCATGCTGTAGCGGCTTCTCTGTGAAGCCTTAGAGGCTCTTTAGATGCGTTAGCAGTTCAGTCATGAGACCAGTACACTTTGATCAGCATAGCAAAACACCGCAGAAAAATTATCAGATTCGGCTTCTTATGATAATACTCAAAGCACGATCACAACTGTGTGCAGCTGTTGTGATTTTTTAAAAGAAATTGTTCCCGTACAATTAAAAACTTTTATCTGTTGAATCTTTGATACAGTCACAAACTGCAAAATTTGGCGAAACATCACTTTGGCCAGGGATTTTTGCCTACTGCTGAAGAGGACTGTCACGCACGGTCCTTTCAAAACTCACAAACCAAACCCAAACCAATACGCATACTAAAAATTGGAAACATTATTCCAAGTTATTTACTGGAAGACTTAATTTGGGCCACCCCAAGGCCACGTGGGTCAAAACTGGTAGAGAATTTGTGTGAAACTCACCGTAACACACTTGGAGAGTGAAAAAACGTTTCTGAAGATCAATTTTCTGAACTGTCAGCGGAGCTGTCAGCAGCATGCAGTAACAGCAACGCAAGGCCAGATGCAATATCTTTTTCTGCTTAGGAAAATCTGAACCTTCATTTCTCATTCCACAAGCCAAAACCATACACAGCATCTGTGAACGTGATCTCAGCCTCTGCCGTTGATACTCCTTCAGTTAGTGCAAAGTATGTAAATATTTACTGAGAAAAAAAAAAAGAAAAAGGCATAAGAAAGTGACTCTACTGCCGGGTCTGCGAGTTAATTTTGTAAGATGCAGGTTCAACCGAGAAAAGACAGGAAGCAGCAGGGTGTTTTTGTGCTTATTTAAGTTGGAATTATATGCTTTGTTCACTTTCCCCTCCTTCATTTAGATAAGAAGCCAAGATTTGCTTTGGCTCAAAAGCAAGTTTTCTGCCAGCTTTTTTTTTTTTTTTTTCTTCAACAGCTGACCTAAGTCTTAAAAACAAGCAAACAAACAAACAACAACAAAAACACACCAATTATTTGCAGCTACTGAATTGTGACCGCATTCTGGAACCAACAGGATTATCAGGAGGAAGAGGCAGGAGCAGGAGGACCATCTGTTGGCAGACATTGTCTAGAAATTGGATGGGAACTATAACACCCCACCAACAAATGACATGCTAAGAAATCACAGCGGAGCACGTCGCCTCTGACAGGTTATTATCGGGAAGCATATTGACAGCTGATCAGCAGGCAATAGCAATACTGCCCCAGGGGAACCGTGCTGTACTAAGTCAGGAAACCCAGCGCAGTTGCTCTGAAGCAAGCAGATGATAGAGCAGATGAGAACCAGCGTGCACAGCAAGAGCTGGTAGCACGATAACCTACCTCCTCAGGGCACCGACCTCACCCGAGTGTGAACCGAGGAGATGCAGCTGAGAACTATCCGAGGGGATGAAGCAGCAACCTCAGAAAGGCATTTGGCTGCATCAGCACCACCTCGCAGCGAAGCTATCACTCAGCAATTTTAAAAAAGGGATTTCGTAATGGAATGTATGACACCAGCACACTCGCTGCAAAAAGCATTTTTGTGTGACAGTGAACTAAATTCACTTGCCAAACTGTGTTTGCAACGTTCAGTGCCTCTGCATTGTACGTATGCACACATTCAGCTTTTAATCAAAGCGATGGCATTTGTGTTATGTTTATATATGCCCTATATAATGCTGTCATTTTGCAGAAATCCAATATTTGAGTGACATTATTAATTCAGATAATTACAAATTTATTTATTCAGTAGGAACAAAAGCCATCTCAATCTCCTTCCCACATTGCTCACACTCCTTAGCTGCATTTTATTTCTTATGCTGAGGATTTTAGCACCTTTCCAGACTTGAGATTAACAGTTGCTGTTCAAGGCAATAGAAAGTTGTTTCCTTGGTCCTTATTCTGCCATTCCAAGGGAGTTTATGGGACCAAAAGCTCCGCTACCGGGTAGCTGGGAGATCCCTGACCCCAGGGACAGTCTTGCAGAGGCTAGTTGAGCCAGCTCTGTGCCACACTTCAAACCTCTGCAAAAAATGCTGGTGCTCAGCAACTTCAGAAAGGCCCCAGAGACGAGGAGGGAGGAAATGGTATGGCCAACACAAACCATGACAAGCAACTCCCAGCTGGGACACAGACCCTTGGCGATAGCAGGAGCTGGCTGAGGATGGCCCAGCTGTGTTATTCCAATACCTACAGTCTCCCCGGAGATGCTGCAGGATCAAGGATGGCAGAAAAAAGTGTTTTGTAGCCACACATAGGGCACAGTTGAAGAATAATCCCACAGGGTGTATACGGTGCCCAAATTTATTCTGATTTTAATGCTTATTGATTTTATTATGCTGCTCTTACATGTTGTCTGGTAGCACTTTATAAATGTTTTATGTAAAATAAATAATTCAGGAAACACACAGCTTTCTTCAGTAAAGTTTATGACATCACGAGAGCTATTTTTTTGTTACTATACTGACTGCAATGATGAAAGAAATAGGAAAACTGGGATCTAGACATTTCAAACGTGACCATTTTCTAAATCACAGCTGCTTTTTGTGTTGCAGCAACTCTATGTTCAGGTCTTTATTAAACAGAGAATATAACACAACTCTGTCCCTTTCTGGTGCTTTTTAACATTTCTCCCCTCTGACTCTTGCTTACAAAATCATGTCCATAAACAGACTGCAGCTTTCTGTATTTTAATGTTCCTTTGTCTGTATTTCCCCATTATTTATTCTCTTTTTATTTTGTCTTCATTACCTCTCGCATCATATCAAAGGGAAGAAGTGCAAACCAAGCTAAGAAAAGCCTCGCTTTTAACCTAATTGAATCAATTGACATCTGCTTTTTTAACACCCTTACGGTCAACTGCCATGAAAACAGTCAACCAGTCGTAATGGTTAAAATCAGATAGGCAAGTTTTTTCTAATAATACTGCACCTGCCCTTACGTACCTCCTCCCTTACACACCTACCAGCCAGTTCCTTTACCCCCCAGCAGAAGAACAAGTGTTTACCTACACGATTCCTAGCACTGTGGTATCTCGGTGTCACTACATTCCTATACCGACACGTTAATATCCACACTCATCACTTCAAAGGAATTAATAGATCATGAAACACGGTTACGTATCTGTGTTTTTTACAGCTGTCAAGCTGGCTCTTAATCCTGCTGCACAGAACGTTTTCTGACTTCACAGAATCACTGCAGCAAGTTGCAAATTTCGTGAAATGAATAAATCCTGCCTGGGGCATGCACACAGATAATGCTGTGCGTATCTTGCTGCAAGTCATCGTCAAGTCAGCACACTGCTCACCTCCCACAGCACTGCTCTAGGGGGAAGACAGAGCAAAGCAGGGGCAGGGATGGGGAGTCAGAAGGATCCTACTTTGTTAATTTTACTGTCCCATAGTACTCCCTTATGCATTTATCCAGTAGTCGCAAAAAACTAGTCAAGACAGGGTAGAAACCCAAAGATAATTCCTCTTCCTTGAAATTTAGAAAGTCATATCTCCCTGCCACATTCAACCCAAGCAATGATCACAGCACTGCGTAAGAGTAGCTTGCTGGACTACAGCTAAACTCAGACCTCACAAACAGCAAGTAAATAAAACGAGAGCCTCTGCTCACTTCACCATAGGAAATACTGAGCCAGGAATTCCCTGTCTTTTGCTACCGGATTCACTGGGTCCTACTGCTTCAGCATTTTTCTTAACTCTGACTCAGACAGCACTGTTTTATAATCGTAGAATGTGTTAACATTGCTAGGTGAAAGTCAAAAAGCAGGCTCCAAAATAAAAGACACCTTTGTTTCAGAGAATAATGTAAGCCATTAGCATGGTTTTTCACCATTACTGTTGAACAATCCAACAATTTTGGTCTTACACATCCATACATTTTTATCCTTATCATATTCATAAGAAGTGACACAGTCTGAGGGCAGGGCTATCTAAAAAACAAACCCTGACCAGATCTAGGGTATCTGCAAATGTAATTCCAAGCTGACGTTAACACCTAGAAACTTGGGGAGGGACTCTACCAGGAAGTATAGGGATAGGACAAAGGGGAATGACTTTAAAGTAAAACAGAGTGGATTTAGATTAGACATAAAGAAGAAATTCTTCACTCGGAGGGTGGTGAGGCACAGGTTGCCCAGAGAAGCTGTGGATGCCCCATCCCTTGTGTTCAAGGCCAGGCTGGATGGGGCTTTGAGCAACCTGGCCTGGTGGTTAGGTGTCCCTGCCCATGGCGGGGAGGTTGGAATTAGATGGGCTTTAAGGTCCCTTCCAGCCCAAACCATTCTGTGATTCTATGAAACCAAGTATTTAGAGCCTGGACATGTATATAAAAGCATTTATATAATCGTTCATATGAAATGCTTCATCGTCACGGACACCTAACTTGCATGGTCCGTGACAAAAAGGGGAAAAAAGGTTGGCACACAGAACTCAGCAAGAGACTTGGAGAGCACAGCTTCTTCCTAACTCACTTCAGAGGAAGCCAACGTCCACAGGTAGCTCAGCTGCGATCCCACGCTGCCTTCTCATGCCAGCGTGCAGCAGTCCTGCAGTGGGCTGTGTCCTAATGCAGATGGCCATCAGCAAACAGCCAGGCAGCTGCTGAACACAGCATGCAGCAAGCTAACAATCTTCTACCTTCTGCACTCTTGATCAGTGATCAATATTTTCAACAAACAGAACAGCATCCCCATGACACCAGGACACACAGAGCTGCTTCTTACTTCCACGCCTCAGCCCTGGTGTCTGTGGCAACTACAAAGCATTCCATGTGGCTTGCAAATGCAAGTGTTTACATCTAAAACAAATCTAAAACTTTTTGTTGTTGTTTATTTCCTAGGTCTAAAATGGCCAATTCATTAAAAAATGAAACACGATGCTATTTTCTTCCTCTGAAATGGTTTTCCTAAGGTTCTGAACAACTGCAAAAGTAGTGCAAGAAGTCATACCAATAAGACTTGCCTTACAGGCATGAGCTTTCTTGATCAAAGCCCATTAAAATATTTAACATACTTAAATGCCAAAATAATACATATTTTATTTATCTCAACAGTGGAGATAAATCCTACCAAGAGAATGTTTTTGTTCAGTAATAATGCAGAGCAGGCTAAAGGCCTCTGCTGAGAGAAGAATGCCTGGTGCTAGTCCGTGCAATCAGAGATGAACCTATGAAGGGTTTCCAATCTAAATACCTAAGGTTCAGAAAGAGTTAAAAAGCTCTGTTGATCTCTTAGCACAAAATTTTGAATACACTGGACACTTCAAGAACAAGCATTCGCCGCTTTTTCACAACCATTTGATATATATGCAGTGGATAAGTAAAACACACATTTAGAGCAGCAAGGCTTTAAAATAGTTGTGCATTGGTATCAAGAACTACTGTGAGGAACAGCACAGAATCCTGTCCTCTGTTTTGTAAACTCTGTACCACAGCTACACTTTAAGATTGACAGTTTCACCTCGCGTGTTTGCTTTTCCATTTGTCTTACGTCTTAAATGGCACCACTTGTACACAGCTCCCATTCAGAGGCAGTTTGGTGCGTTCAACGAGCTCCTGGAGCCCATCTTCTTTCTCTGGGTACTGAGGCAGTTTTGATGTGCCCTTGTGCTAGCAAAGGGTTAAAAACTTTTCTTATGTTCCTACTGGGTTGTAAAAGAAACTGCTGAAGCTGATCAATGACCACTGTTAAGACCTGGAAACCAATTATAAACCTGAAATTTGTGATGAACAAAGCTCTGAAACACTAGGATGAAAACTACTGAATTAGTCCAGTTCATTAAAATCATTAATAGTCATGAAATGAAAACCACCAGAGTCCAAAAAGGCTTAATGCCCTATCCATATTAATTAGATGGGAGCAAATCTGAAGTGAAAAGCAGCACATGCTTTGTAGAATTAGCAATTGCTCTCTACAGACTACACAGATCTCTATTAAAATTCAGTTTAATTAAAATTGATCACGTTAAGAAACTGATGTGGTTAATTAACTGAATTCCTGGACTTCTTTTCATACATTTCACAAATGCATTGTACACCGCTTTCCTGGGCGACAGCTCACGCTGCAGTGACAATGTTGATTTCGCAGGTTAACGCTGCGCGTTCCGTGAGGCCGAAGGCTCAGCACCCCGCCAGGAAGCACGGGCAGCACCGAGGGAGCAACGGGCCCTGGGAACCACCAAAATCTGCCCCCAGAAAGCCTGGCTGGCATCTGAACAGCTTACCTCGTAGATCAGCACGGATCTCTGGGCATACACCAGATGTCTTTTAGAGCTTTCCGAAGGTCCGTCGTTAGAACTAAAAGCACGTCACGCGCACTGCACCGGCACAGACTGACCTAGGCAGGCAAAGGATCTGGTCCATGCAGTCTGGGAATATAAACATGCGGGCTGCAGCCATCCCAGTTCTTAAAGCACGTTGTCCCCACGTATTTCACCAGGATGGATGAAATAACAGGGCTTGGCTAAAGGCTTAAGTTAGAGCTGCCCAGAAACTCGGAGTTGGCACAAGCAGCAGTGGTCTCTACGCTGTTTGCCAGCGGACCAGCAACCTGGTACCTCCGGGAGTTTGCAGTATCATTTCTAAACAACTAGGTAACAACTTTCAGAGCTTTAAACTTGGAATAAACCACTGCTACCCCACCAACTTCATGAGATAAATCTTAATTGGATGCAACATCCTATTTTTACGATATCGTTGTTTGAAAATAAGCACCAAATGAAATAGCACGATGAATTGTGCTGTCCCGTTTTTAGTAAGCTGAATCCAGGATTTTCTTTTCTGTGCCATTATTCATGGGTGGCTTTTGGTCTGTGGGAGCAACTCAGTCATAAAGTACTGCTGCAAGGGATTCTTGTGTTTCAGAACATCACTTCTTACAAAAAGATCAGCAAATAGCCCAGTGCCTGCCCCTCACATCATGCCATTCAAGACGACATCAATGCAGCCACTGTTTGAAAGGAAGCAGACAGACAGACATCAGTACTGACACGGCATATAGGATCATGCTACAACATCCAGATTATCATCTGAACTGCCAGCCAGGTGGCTTTCCAGCAACAATGAATGTGGAATCCTCCACGACTTGGAAGCAACAATACTTCTGGATGCAGCCCAGAGGTACAAAACAATATTTTAAAGGGTGGACAACTGTGGCCAGACAGCTCCTGGGTGGATCAGGGGTTTGAAAATGAGAAGAAGTCTACATGGATGCTACAATAATTACCAAAGAATTGCAATGCCACAAGTTTATAATGCATAACTCAGCTTTACACATGAATTTTAAACACCTTTCATTTAGATTCAAATCTATCTGAATAATGCCGCTGAACTTGGCATAACCACATCTCGTTCTTTGTTACTTCCATTGCCTAAATTCTAACTTTTTCTTCTCAGAACACATTTTGCTACTCAATGATTGCTATTAATATTTAGTGCTAACGACACGCTTTATACACAGATGTTGCGTGCAGGCCACCCGTGTATGTGGATGGACAAACATACGCGTGTATGTTATCTATGTATGCGTGTGTAGAACCAACTGCAGTTAATTCCAGCACTTTTTTAAAAACAAAAGAAAAAAGCAACATCAGACTAGGATATAAGATACATGGCTGACTCTTAATTCCCTCATGGCCAAACCCTTGTTAATGTCTTGGCCTGTCTCAGTAAAATGATCATGGTTCAAGTAATGTAAAACACACGCGTTCAATCATTTTCCTTTTCCCTAAAGGCAAACACTTTCTTATCATGGTGAAACAGGAGTCCTATGCTGATACACTGGAGAGCCTAAGTTCTTTTAAGCCTCATCAGAAAACTGAATACTTACTGCAACCTATCATTTGTACTCAGTGCTCAGTACAGAGTAAAACAAAAGCGTAATGCTGACTGAACCTCCTGTGTTTGTTTGCATTATTTTGCATTGCATAAGCCTAAACAGCTGCCTTGCAAAATGAGAGTAGACAAGGAAAGACACAATATCAAACAGAAAAACAAAACAAAACAAAAAAACACATTACATCTATTTGTATTTAAATCAGAATTTCATAGCCAATAGTTAAATACAATTGGTTGAGACGAGGTGCTTGATATACTTGCCTTGGAAGGGGAGTTATTTTACTAAAGCACTTCTCCCAGTAACCCCACAGAAGGCAAGACCTTAGCACAGCAGGTGTACACTCTTACTTGAACAGGGTCTTCTTATAATCCACTTTTTATAATAAAAACAGAATATTCATATTTTAAGAAGTTAAGTGACGGTACAGGTACTGGAGAAAATGGAATAAAGGAAACTCCACGATAATTAAAGCAGGTTCTGCACTGGTTAAAAAAACATCAGCAACAACGATTACTAAAAAACCCTTTTAGAAAATTCTATCATAAGTTGCCTTATTCATTTTTCCTTACAGGTTCCTATGCCCATCTTCAGTTTCTCAAAGAAGCGCTTGAAAACTTTCTAGGGCTACCAGGCCAAGCTGCATCATTTCCCTGCGTAACAGAAAAACAAACTGGAGTTGTCCCTTTCAAAGCAGAAGTCAGGGAAGTTCACAGGAGTCATGAGAGATGACAGAAAGGGAACAAGAAATGTATGACGATCAAATCCACTCTTGTACAGAACAGGGCCAGACCTCAAACCTTGAGTGACTTCCCAGGCATTCACTGCCTAAGGCTGTGGCATTTTCTGGAGCAGCTCTGGCTCTCTCCTACCCTGCTCCTCAAGTGCAACTCCAACAGCTCCCAGCTCACCAGGACTCCCCAGGCACACAAAGGTAACAGCAGTGATTTCCAAAGGGGCAATAAGAAGCCCTTCCCCATTCATCTGTGCATCCATATCCTTACCCTAGCATCTCTCTCCTAAAAAAGGCAAGCTCCAAAGAAGATGCGGTTAAAGTGTCATTGGAGATAAGGGACGTGCTATAGTGCGTGATATTGGTGGTAGGGGGATGGCTGGACCAGATGATCTTGGAGGTCTTTTCCAACCTTCATGATTCCATTGTTCTCTGCTGCTCTCTGCAAGCTGCCTTTGCTTGCTGCTAACATGGTTTAAATACAAGCGTTAGACCCATCTCAGCAATGGACGTGACTTCCCTGTTAGTAGGTTTAGAATGAAAGATGCCATTGAACAGCTACAGGGAGCAACCTTCTCTACAAAAAAAAAAAAAAAAAAAGTTCAGATTCAACTTATATTTTCCACTGCCTTCAGCTCCATAAATGAAGAATTCCCATTATTCAGGACTTTTTAGCACAACCTTAGCCTACAAGTGCTTTTCTGGTAATTATCAATACGTGTTTTATGTAAACTTCTGTATACGCATTTCAGAGAAAACAGGATGGGATTCATGAAGCAATTCCATGCCACCAACAGGCATGCCACTACCAGCAAATCAGACTCCTCAATTTCTACTTATGAAGGAAATCACACCTAACAGAACTGAATGAGACCTAACACAGAGACCAAACCTCCACATGCTTTATAATCACATGAAGCTACTATAGCTATTCAGTTAGTGGCATTACTCCAGGTTTACAGATGAAACAAATAAAAGGAAAAGAGAAAAACCTTGATTTGCCAACAGAAATACAGGCCATGCCGTATTCTATTTTGAACAGATCAGGAGGACAAAACCCCAACCAAACAAAAAGCAGCAGTTTCTTCTGTAGTTAAAAGCCTGAATCATCAGAACCAAAGACACATTCACCACAAGGCTTACTTGAAAATCAATAATTGAAAAGTAATATACTCCTTTAGGTTATCAACATCAACAGTCAAATTGTTTTATATTACTTTCATATGCCTCATACACAAAGTATTTAAATGCAATAACCTTCCATCTGGCCTTCTAAATACATCTTGGGTCCATTACCTGCAGCAAGGTACAGAATGAAGACTTTGGCTATCGACTGGGTAGATGAAGATGTAAATCATTTAAATGAACATGTGGAAAACTGGAGGCACTGCCAGAAAAAGTTACTGCTGGATCTCATTTCCAAAGTCTACCAGAAAGCACTAAAAGGAAACTGCACTACAGAAATACTCACGGCTGACTCCGGAAAAAAGTGGCAATATTAATTCTCAGTAAAGCAACACTGAAGCTACACAAGGGTGCAGTTTAGCCCCGTATCTCATCAACTCGTTAGCAAACCCATGAATATAGAAAAATCATGTTTTTTATGCCTTCCTGTGCATGTATTTAAAGATTATGTGGAAGGTTAAGGATTGTTTCATTATTTCTTGATGAACTCATCAGTAGGTAAGGTGAAGTAACAGCTGCACTCAAGATGTAGAGCTGATACATACTTCTCCATTTCATAACTTTGTTTTTCTAACAGGTCGATGGCTATCGTCCGTAATTTCAAAAATGATTATTTGTATTCTTGGGTACTGAGAAATAGTGCTGGTTTCATACACTGAACATTAACTACTTTCTGAAAGTTCAGGCCCATAAGGCTATTTCAAAAAACATGCTTACCTTGGCTGTCATCTTCTAACTTGAGGAAATTCTTAGCAGTGCCTGACAGACTTGTTACTATCCCGTGTTTTATCATTTTCTTTAGTTTGACCCTTCTTCCTACAAGAATTGTCAAAATCTAAAATGCTTGAAGTGGAAACAGCCCAAACTAAAATTTCAGGAAAATGAATTAGTAATTGGATTTTATACGTGAAATTCTGCCACGCTATAATTACTTTTGAAAGAAAATCCCCTATTCTTCTTGCAGTTTGGAAAGGTAATGCTCACTTTGGATGTACAAAGTACATAAATGCTTCTTGTGAATTATGTACCTTGGCACGCTGTTCTAAAAAGACCATTATTATAATTAGCTAAACACATACAGGATTGTTATTGGTAAAACACATGAATTATTCCTACAGTGAGATTAAAGCCTCTAAATGGAAAAAAAATCTTAAAAGATTACAAGTTAAATCACCTAGAAAGACGGACACGGAGAATGCTGGACAGGAAGGTGGATGATACACGCAAGGCACCCAGCCTCAGTAAGTTCAGCTACAGTTCATCATATCATACCAGACCCCGCTTCAGTAATCCATTCTTGTGCTCTGCATGGAACAAGGAGCTTTGTAGCAACCTCTTGCGTTAATTTTGCATGAAAACACCATCTGGCCCTAAACAACTATCTAGGCTATGGATCTGTTATAGCCTAGATGTGGTCAACATGATATTGAAAGGTCAAAGAGGGGTCTAATTATACGCCTTGGTACTTAGAGGCCACGGTCACTGGAGCATGAACATAATCACTCAGGCCAAACAAGAGTCATTTATAATTTTAATTATCAGTGAATCAGACATCTCTCAAAGAGTTGTTCCATGTAAAAGAATTATATGATTGTTGCTCAAAATATCTGTCTTGTCTTGTTTGTCTCTAAAATAACCCCTTGAGATAATCTCCGGTAATTTGTTGTTGATATATTTAGAATCCATCAATCTTCTCAACTAATGCATATTAGCATATTTGGAGTATTGTACAATTATGCACCAAAAAAAACCCTTGTGTTACAACAGTATTGAGCCTTACAAAAAAATAAGATTTCCAAACCTGAGAAATATCTGACTATGGCTGACTGAACAATTCCCTTCACTCCATTCCATGCAGCATGTACAGCACACTGTAGTGACATCTTCACAAGTCTTTTGCTTCATTCATGGAACTTGGAGTTTGTCTGGAGAAGGAATGGAGCTGTAACTAAAGAAAACCCGCTTTAGCTGCTAAAAAAAAAAAAAAAAAAAAAAAAAAAAAAAAAAGCTGTGTTTTGAGAGTCCAGGATGATACAAAAAAAGATATGTCAGCTGTTAAGTTGGCCTAGAAAGCTTATACAACCTCACGGCCTGTCACATAAGCTATTTGCTACACAAATCATTTTTGCCCTGCCTCAGATGGTCACTAATTCCTCAGGTGTTTGTTGTCATCGCTTGACTTGAGACATGGGGTTTGATTTAGGCAAGTATGAATGCAGTTCTGCAGATAGAGCACATTCAAATGTGACCTCAGTGCAAGTTCAGCTTTCAACGTATCAAGTGCCAGTTGCCAGTAAGTTTTCTGAAGTAGATGTCCTAGGCATTTTACATTCAGCATCCAAAAATAAATAAAAAAATAATAATAAATCAGTGCACTGTTTTGCAGCTCTTCCAGAGCTTCCCCTCCGACCCCTCCACTTTCCCCTCCTACTCATCCAGCACTCACCAGTTCCACTTTCCCACTGGACATTCTCTGCACTCCCCACCTCGCCCCTACCAACAATACCTGGTGAGACAGCAGCTCACAGAGGCCTGGGAGAACGAACAGAGCTGTTACTGGAGCCAAAGACGACTGTTGGTTGCTGCTGAAAGCATGGCTGTGTTAGATAACGTTGCTGTAATCATCAGTGAAAGCTTATGAGAAAGCTGTTAATTTAGTGTACGATACAAGCAGTGGGCACTGAGATAAAACATTCACATTAGGAGATAAAGTATTATTACAAATATATTTATGCAAGTTATAAGGGACATGATTTAGTAGTGCTAAAAATGGTGTACTGTGATTCCTTTAATAAATAAATAATCCACTAGTGCTTCTCCAGGAAAACAAGCAGACAACAATAAAACCCTCAGCGTGTTTCTCTGATGAATACTGTCATCGCCTGGATAACAGGCTTCAGCCTGTTTTGGTCTTCAGTTAACATTAATGTCACTGTACCTGTCAATCTGTTTTGCATAATTAAAAGCGCACGAAATGTCATCAGCACTTTCTTTACATGGTACTTCAGGTACTGCTCCCTTATTTGCGTGAGGAGCACAGTAACAGTAGGAGATGCCCGTGGGAGATGTGTGAGGGGAGCTCGCTCTCAGCCTGTGTCATGGGGACGGCTGGGCTCTTGTCCCTCCAAATAATCTCAGCCGGGTGGTGATGGGGAATGAAGCCACGTGGAATCAGCTCCTGGGGAGCGTCCAGCTGTACCGTCAGCCCAGCTGCCCTCTCGAAGCCCAACTGTCCTCTACACCTGCCCTCTGCCAGGTTTCTGATGTGGCCTGATAGCATTTCAGACAGCACACCGTGTACAGGGTGCAACTGCTCCTGCTCAGTGCCTGTGTTTCTGGCTGCTTGTAGGGCTCCATTTTCCATCAAAAGGTCTCAAGGGCTCCATGGCAGCATTAATATGAAAAAGAACATAGCCTACAGTTCAGCATGTTACATATGCTCACATTTAACTGGCTTGAACTTTCATGGAGACTGCTGACATGCTTAAAATTTAAGAAAGCAGCTAGTATTTTTGCTGAACCTGGCCTCAATACTCAGCTACAACGGCTCCATTTTCCACCACCATACCCATTAAACACTCTGCAACCTCTGAACCCTGGAGCTCCATCACCACCGGGACGGGATAACCTACATGGCGTACTCACCGTGTGGCTGAAGTATGCTCAGACATGCAGAAACTCCCCCGCCCGGTCACCCCATCACCAAACCCCTTGGCCCACCGTACTGTAGGTCAGCTCCCCTCTTGCTCAGACAGCCCCGTCTCCTTCTGGAGGAAAGCAGGAGTCATGGGAGATTGGGTGCTGAGCCCAGGGCTGACTGGCAGCACAAGTCCCGGTACCCACACCATAGGCACAGCCACGGTGACTCCAAGCACCGTGCACACAGAGTCTGTAAAACAGGCTTTCAATAGTAATAAATGATTAGCATTACAATCTGAATCTCAGGAAAAAGATTTACCTCCCCCAGCGTTTCAGCACTGAATTGAATTTGCAAATCAGAAAAAGAACGCTTAACGCATTTGACCAAGTCTAACGCAAGTCTTGAGCTGCCACTGTCACCAGCCATTTTAAACACACCTCGGCTAACACAGATTTCTCCCACGTTTATATATGGCTGGATAGAAAAAGAATAGATAGTTGTAGAGTCAAAGCAGCTAGAGTAAAATGCAGAACTAGAATCAAAGACAAAGATAATTATTAAACAGAAAAAGGTAATAAATTGGATCATTTGCTTCCATATTTATGCTTTCAATCGTTAATCAAATCCATTTCCATTTCTAATTTTACAATTTTTCTTTGCTTTTGACCTTTAATAAAATGTTTCAATTGATCAGGGTAATAAAAATGTGAATTATATGAGCTGGCACAGACAAAGAAAGACTGTTGAGTAATCTGTGTTTCAGATATAACAAGGAAAATGCCTGTGATTAAGTATGGGCACAGAGAAATCTGGAAAATAAATCCAAGTATCATATATTTCTTACTTAAAAATTTGACAAAAAGCTTTTTTATTTTATTTTTAACCATGAACCACCAGAATAAAGGAGGGGGGGTGTGCGACAGTAACTCATTCTGTTGACATACAAAATCTGTTTGCTTATTAATATCATTTTTTTTAAGGCTAATAACATATTATAACATACATATGTAATATATATATACATATATAACACATATGTAATAACATATTCTCATCTGTTCTCGAGTTTTGTTTCAACTGATTCTTAAACACTAAGTTGTTTAAATTGTTTCATAAGATAAGCATTTAAAATTGTTTTTTAGGGGTTTTCTAAACACCAGCACACTCCTATGTCAGCAGGAATGTAATCAGGGCAAGCTGCCTGGCAAAGCCCGCTGACCAGCAATATTATTTGTTTCAGTAGCTTTCCCTTGAATAGCGAGTATTGATTTTCTACATCAGAACTCTTATACAAAGAGCATTAAAAGAGAAATTATATTTTCTATTTTTTTCTCCATCTTATTAAGGAGCACTGCTGAAGACTAACAATAATCATCAGAGATGGAAAATTCTGAGCAGAATAGATCGATCATTTAGGAGTTCTAGGAAAAAAATGTGTGGGTTTTTTTTTTTTTTCCCCCTTCCTTTTTTCTTCTCTTTTAGGAGTTCTTACAATGAGGCAATGGCACTTCTGCCAGAAAGAATGTCTTCTTCCTTGGAAGAAGGCAATTAGCTTAAATGCATTTATTCCATTACTATCTGGCCTCGGTTACCCGTGTTCCTCAAAGCATTTCTCACAAAGCTCAGGTAAGCAAAGGCATCATGGAAAAAAAAAAAAAAAAAAAAAAAAAGGCAAAAGAAAGTAAAACAAACAAACAAACAAAGCACACAGTGAATGGTACCAGGGGACTGGTGGAAAGAAGAGGCTCTGGGAGAAGAGATCAAGGGGAGATGTGTGCTTAAGAGGCAAAGGATGGAGCTGAGCAAGCACGAGAAGACTGGGAAAGCCAGAGAAACGCTGCGGGAAGGTGTTCTTTGGAAGAGATGACAAAGGGGACTATGACTGCCAGAAAGCAAAATTTCAATAGATTCGGCACTTCAAAAGACTTTTCAGTTGTTCTTGCATATGGATATTTTTCTGGGGAAATACATGGCAGCTGGTTTTGCAGGTTTTCTTACTCCTCCCGCAACAGCCATGGACTGACATAATTAGCAGCAGTCATGACAGTCTATGAGGATTTACAGTCCTCAATTAGCAATGCTCTTCAGCGTCTCTCAAGGAATAACAGCATCTTTTTTTTTTTTTTTTTTAATCATACTATGATCATTTCGGTCCACTGTTACATTTACATCACCATATTTTAATTAGAGTCCAGAGATGCACAGCAAAGATTCATCCCCGCTGCAGTCCCAGCATCGGTGCCACCAGTCAGTTGAACCGGGGAGCCCGGAGTGACCCCGCTGAGAATTACTGCAAAAGGATTACTCACAGAGGAGACACGAGCTAACATTCGCCTTGCTCTCTGGCTGTGCTCTTGGGGTTAGGTATGCCCAGCAAGAGACGTGGGGCTCCATAAAGAACAAGCAATGACATTTAACTTCTAGGCTTCTAATCCCAAGGAGGGAATTCGGATTTCAGAGTCCGATGTCTGCAGTGCATGGAGGAACTTGGCATTTCAGAGCAGGATTCAAAACAACCAGCGCACTGAATCCAGAGAAAAATCTGAGCTCACAGAACATCCTAAATGCCAAACTAATGCATTTATTCAGCAAGGCAGACAAGCACCAGCACACAGAGTACTGGACCTTCTCAGGGTAGTCTTCTGCACTTACTCTCCTCACCTAACAAGGCTCAGCTCTGTGTTTCCCAGCTCCAAGGAGAGTGCCTGGCCTCCAGGGTGTACGTAAAGCCACGACAGCTCCTCCTGCCATTCCTCCCACCAGCCCTGTGCTGTTATGCACAAAGGATTGCTGATCTGAAGGAAAAAGCATGGGGAAGAATGAACACAACCGGTCATCTATAAAGACAGGGTAAATTGCCCCTAGGTTCCCAGATTATGATCTCTGTTTCTGAGTCTATCTGGGATAGTTTCTACCCTCGTGGCAATGCATTAATTGTCTGGAGAGGAGACTCATTCCTAACACTGCCCAGCACACGTACTACCCCACTACCTCAGTCCCTCAGCTGTTCTAGCAGGTACACTGTAACATCCTCCTCATCCTGCAAGTTCCTGCCTCTCTTTTATAATTACTCGCCTTCATTTTTTTTTTTTTATCTTAGAACTCACTCTCTTAAGCACTAACACATTTTAGGTATCATCAAGGAAACCCATGGAGAAAGCCCCCCCTTTGTGCTCGAAGAGCCAACAAGTGACTAGAAACACCACCTAAAAGTGCCACAAGGAGAGTAATGGGCTGGGGGAATCTGATTAAAGGAGAACGGCTCAGATGAAAACTTCACCCCCAGCTTAACCAAAATCCAACACAAAGTTTGGATTATCACAGTGAGCTGGAGTATCAGCACCAGTTGCTGAAGGCTCTGGACTAATAAGGGAATATTCAAACAAAAAGCATATTAACTCAAAGTGCACATTTTTATTTAATTAGAGGTAAAATAGAAAGAACAGTAATAGGTCAATAATAATGACTTATTACTTCCTTTATGTGGCACATTTACAATAAATGGTAATTTACCATTAGAGAGACATATTAAATTTTTTTTTTTCTGCTAAAGAAATTAACATTAGTCATGTTGAGAAAGAGAAGGCTCTCCATTTCCAGCTTGAGGATTTGCATTCAGCAAGGCAGGCTGCGGATATTACAGACCCCATTCCCCCTTTAGCAATGCAGGAAGAATTAAAGCATAACCATGTATGACATCATTCCAGCTGTACGCTGATGGGCTACAGATCGTTTCATCCATGCTATTTGAAAAACATTCCACTTTCCAGTCATTAGACTTGCTAAATGGATTCACCTGCCATACCCTTGGAATCATTAAAAAAAAGAAAAAAAAATCTTTGGCACGCAAGAGCCTTGCTTTAATTTTATTCTCTTAGTTGATGTACTACTACTTTAAACTCTTAAAAATAACTAAGAACATATTTTTCACTTATTCCATTGGAAAAGAAAAGCTACATTTCCTGCTTTTGCTCTTGCTCTAGGCTTATTTCAAAGTTTCTGATTAGCTATCTCCAGAAAACACATACAGCATGACTTCCTAGACAAAACTCGTCATTACAGCGGGGCTGTATTGTGCCTTAGTATTTTTAAGTAGCTGCCTGTTAGCCTGTTGCACAGAAAGGGGGATTGGTTTACCAATCTGAAGTCTATTTCGGGTAATTTTCTTACTTATTTGACATGAAAATAGAGAGCTGCTATTTAACACTCCTTCCAATCACAGGAAAATATCGCACAATTTGTGCACTCATTATGGCTGCACTCTTAAGTTCAGACTCATTTAAAAGCTTCGACTCTTCAGGTGGGATTTTCAAAGCTGCCTCGAAGTCATTAATTTCTAATTGGACACCCCAACCCTCTAGGCTAGCTTTGAAAAACTCATCCTAAATTATCAATATTCTACTTCCTAATAGCCTGGTCTGCAATGCAGTCGCCAGGACAAAACATTTTGCAATTGGAGGGAGACTGCTGTGAACATGGGGGAGAAAAGGAAGGAATTGTATTCTGCAGTTTTAATAACAATATTATTTCCCATTTCTGCCCTGAGGAGTGAAAGGGACCAGACAGATAATGGAGGGAGGACGAGGGAATCTTTAAAAACAAACAAAATGGGAACCCAAACTTCATCCCTCCCTTGAAAACAGAACAGATTGAACAGCAACGTGCATGGCTTGGGTGTACATTTAAAGTAAGTTTAAAACAAAAGTTAAATATCAATAATTAACCCTATTGGGCTAAGTATGTTCTAAGTAATAGTTACATGTAAGATTAGAAGATTTCGTTCAGGATACACATCAGCCTGAGTGACCTACTGAAATGGAGACAACGAATTACATTGCCTCTAAGGCAACAGTAGGAAAAAAATGCAGTGAAACATTTGAGAATACTCATCAATTCAAGATTGTAAATAATTTGAAACATACCTCTCCAAACACACCAGGAAAGGGGAGGAGAGCACTGATCTATGCCATTCCTACATTAATTAGCAGGCATTCAAACAATCAAGTTGTCTAGTAGGTGGGGAAAAAATCAAAACCCTAAACCCACTCTCATGTAGGATTTTAATTATTAGTTTCTTTCTTGGAGTTTCCTAAATTCTGGAACAGCTGTAGAACTCAGTCATTACTTCGTGGAGTCCTTGCAAAGTAAATATCCGTAACCATCTCAAAGGAGAAAAAGGACTCCATTTGTTTTAATATGTCATATTAAAACCACAAATCTTTGTTTTGAAATCCAGGTTATTCAGTATAATCAGAAGAAAGCCTTATGGTTCAGCCTATTTGTTTTACCTGCCGCTCTGAGACTTGACACAGCTTAGAGTACTGTAGTTCTTATCACAAAAGCCTTGATCCTGAAAACACTAATTACACATTGGCATTCACATGCTAGGTAGCGCGCTCTGTTTGATGTTACACTGGGCATCAGAGCACGAAGAACAGCAATGCTGGCAAGGTAAGAGCTAGGAACAAGCGTGTCTACAAAACACATTTCAGAATGCAAACCGAACAGCTGCATAGGGAAAACGTATACATGCACACTTAAGGCTACAGGATACTCAGTGCAATGGTCCCAGTTACTGTATTTTCAAATGTTTAGCCTAGAGATTATTTTAAGTGACAAAGCAAAAGACTTCCCTGCAGCAGCTCATAATAAGCATCAGTGCAAGTTAGTGGAGAAATACAACTCTTGGTAAACTTTGTATAGCTGCCAGGTTCAGATTTTCTAGTATCTCCTTTGCCTCTGCCTCGCACAAGTAACCTGGTGACAAGGATTACGCACGCAAAAAAAAAAACACACAAACAACAAAAACAAACAAACAAACAAAAAAATAATGTCTTCATTTTTTTTTTTTTTTATAAACACTTTTTTTTTTTGGTAATAGGTGTATCAAATACAATCAAGATACTAGTAAAATACTCTACTACTAATACTGCTCAGAAGCTAGCTTACAAGTCAACATACGATGCCTGGAAAGTCACACCATTATAAATTTCAAATATTTCAAAATGCTTTAAGTAGTTACATTTGAAATACAAAATCTAGAAGAAACATTTGCCACTGTTGTTTTATAACTCCATTCATATGCATTAGGGGAAATTTTGCATAGTGAAGGAGTTCGGGCTATGCAGTGAAGAGACAGTGTAAACCAAACAGGTGAAATTCCTGCGTAAGGTCACCATCTGGATTTTACCTGCACACAATTCTCTTTGTGGCTTTGTCCAAAGAGTTAGTTCAGATTCAATTAATCCTATATTCTCTGTTTCAAGCTGTGGCAGCCCAGTAACACCACAACTGACCATATTGGGACATTCTTTGAATACTTAATAAGGTTTTCATTTTATGAAACCTTAACGAGGTTTTCATTTCTAGTATATCGATAGCTGGTGACATCCTTGCTTTTCCTTAAAAGGTACTCTTGCCAGAATATGTATAAAACTCTAAAGCTGCATCCAAGACCAGTAATATGTACGTGCATATATTCATATATATATGTCATATTCCCTGGTGCTGCTTTCCCGAGCAGCAGACTATTGTACGTTGAGTAGGTGGTGGTCTGTGTGGCAGCTCACCTGAGCAGTGCCCGGCCTGTGCCGCGCTGTCTGTACGGCCAGACCTTCAGGCTGAGATGTGCCCCGCATATCCCTGAGCCACATGATAAACTTTGCTGGCTCA
This sequence comes from Netta rufina, assembly GCF_964035555.1. Taxonomy (NCBI): domain Eukaryota; kingdom Metazoa; phylum Chordata; class Aves; order Anseriformes; family Anatidae; genus Netta; species Netta rufina. The sequence continues at coordinate 7,955,689 of NC_140128.1, read as the reverse complement.
GGGTAGCAGAGGAGCAGCTCCCACCGGCACCGGTGATTGCACCACCTGCATGGCCTTGCCTTTATCTCAAAGTGCAGCAAGAATTTCACACGTGAACACCCTTTCTGTTTGACAATAGGAATGATGAACAGAGTTGTCTCCTTGTTGGACAAGCCTGCAACAGCTTCAGTGGCCCAAACGGGGTAACCCTTTCTACAGACAGGTCCGTGTGGTGTGCAGCACGGGTGTCAGTCCCATTGGACACCATACAGCTCAGGGCTCCCTGTATGGAAAAGGATGTAAGATCAGCTATACTATTCTCTCTTTCTTTTTGGTGTTAGCTCCAATAAGTAACATTTCAGATGACACTTTACAGAGTCTGAGTGCCTTTCCTACTGGGATCATAACAGATCAGCACCTCCTGGTACAAAACAGTCCCAAAATACATTTTTTTCTAGCAAATACAGGACTACTCTGCACTTCTCATGCCCCTGTATTAAATGTACTCGACCTTTGTATGACCAAGTAGTCTTTACATGGATAGTGTACAAGTATCAAGAGAATACTTTGAGTGCATCCAACCACCAGGAAATTCTCAGTATCTGCCATTCCTCACTTCTCGCTAACACACTTCTGCACGCAGCTGTACAAGTTCGCATTTCTCATCAGTATTTCCCACATTTATACTAGTTGCCACTTCTTAAATATTAGGATAGCCTTTCAAAGTTTTATGACAATTTGGAGGACAGGAGGGAAAATTAAGCAACTAGTTAAAAACTGAGAATTAAAGTGAGATATTTCATTGTTATTACTTGCCTTGAAAGACTAAATGGACTCACATAATATGGAATTAAATTATTATTTTCAATTAAAGTAGATACACTGCTGCAGCCCCACAGACCTCAGGATGCTTTAAAGAAAATGAGGTAGGCGTTTCACAGGAGAAAAACGCATTGTGCATCAGTGATAAGAGAGGCAACACCGTGACTCCTTCTCTGCTGCTGTTCACACACTGAAGTCCAGGGTCTACCGAAGAGCAGAGGCCTCAGAAGAGGGCTCTCTGCATGCATCTGCTTCTCACTCCCAACTGGTTCCCCCCCACGGTGTGCCAAACCACCCCAAGAAGCTCTCCCGTGAATCTATACCATTTTCCACAGAGATAAATAGGCAATTGAAATCTAAAGGCCCATGACCACACACATTTTGTATACAAAATGCTGTAATCTTGTAATCAATACACGATTTAACACGAAGCTAGTACAGCCCTTGGGGGAGGGGGGCTGTGCTGTGAATGCTTAGTTAGGGCAACAAGGTTTGCTGCTGTCTTTCTGCTTCGTGGAAATGAATGGGACTTTAATGTTACTGCTCAACAATGCTATCTGATGGTCACAGTGTCTTGGAGTCATCAAAAGCAACTATAGAAAAAAGCAGTTAAGGTAACGCTTGAAAACAGAGCATAAGCATACCTGGTTGGTTGAGAAACCCACGTCCTATGGCTCAAAAGGGAATTTGCTGCCACACTCATCGCAGCACTGACAGCAATTTTTGAGAAGTCATAGCAAGCTAGGAGAGACAGCCTGCCCCCCTTCACCCTTTAAAAAAAAAAAAAAAAAAAGCACACAAAACAACCACCACCAACATCACAGCATTGCTTTGCAGAACTAGAAAGACGGGCGTACTCCTGATCATTTCTGTTATGAAAGTGTCATTATGTAGGAACAACATTTATCGGCTTTCAGGCTTGAAAAGAGCTTAGGACAGAAGCAGGATAGCATCTACTGAATACCATTGATTCACAGAAACTATTTCAAATTTAATTATATCAGTAATATACTCTTTCCATCTGATAAAGTTACATTCACCTAACTGAGGATTTTTTTAAGTGAAATTTCCAATACTAACATTGGTTTTACATTTAGTTAGACAATAAGGAATTAAAAGCCAGAAACAAAGAGTGAAATTACCTTGAAATTATTACACATCTAGAAATCCCATATTTAAACAAGCTGTTACCCCTGTCCTTGCTGCTCACGACCAGCGGTGGAGACAGAGCAGTGAAATACACAGATCATGGCTCTAGCACTCTACAGCAATTGATGTGAACCATGGTATTAATTCAAATACAGAAATTGTCTCCTGTGGCAATAGGAGGGTTGCTATTTTGGTTTTAGTTAGCATTTTCATTTGTGATTAGGACTACGGTGTGAAAAAAATGTACTGTGATCTTTACAGCTGGTAACAATTTGGGATAAACAGCAAAAATGCATGAGATTACAAAATTTGAAGAAACGAGGTAAATTAGAAACACATGCGAAGTTAATACATGTGGCAAATATAATCCCAAGTACAGATGGAAGAAGCAAGTGAACAACACAGAAAGCAAGCTAACTATCAAGGAACAACATTTCCTTATGAGCTCTTCCAAGCCCTGTTAGCTAGGTTAAAGAGCTTTCTTGGTGCTGGCCGTCCTACCTCCTGCTGCAGGCTGCTGCCTTCTAGCAGGAGAGGCAAAAGAAGTGATGTGCCTGTTCTTCAGTTTCCAGTTCCGAGCCAGGCCCATTATCATGTAAACCACTATTGATTTCAGTTCACTTTAATACCCTGGACTGAACTGTGGTGGTGAAGGGCTCCAATTCATAACTCCTGTCAGATTTAGCTGCCACAGTGAAATCCACAGAGGTTGTGAATAAGAGACCTTAGAAATCATTTCAAAGTGAAACATGATTCAAATAGGCAGGTACAATTTGAGGATATATACACCAAATCACAAGGTCTTCTACACCAAATCAACTAGCTCTTCTTCTACAATGGACAGAGACAGTTTAATTGAATGGATACCACAATGAACTACAAGCTCAGACAGTGAGTTATGAAACCACTGCCTGAGTGGCAGGGGAGACACACAACTGAGGCAGTCAGCAACAACACAAACACCTTCCATGTTTTGGACACTCATTCTGGACTCTGCGTTACAACAAAGCAGGCCTTCGGGGAATTAATTCTCCCCTTGAGAATTACAAGAATCTACAAGAATCCCCTTGTAGCCTCGCAGCACACCCTGGGTGGGCAAGATTACCAAAAGCAGTACTGCTAAGAAGTCTGTGACATGCAAACATTGCACAAGCTACTTGTGGATCCTTTGGCATCTTGCCTTTTCGTGCTTTTGCTTCCCAAGCCTACATCTGTTCAGACCATAATCTTCTATTTATACCCACCCTCCAAACTGCAATGGTTCAGTTCCTTGGCTGAGGCCAAGCGTTTAACAACCAAAACAACACAGCAATTCACAAACATATAAAAGTCTTAAGATTCATTTGTCCAGATTTAAATGTCTGCACTATACAAGCCCACTTATGGATTAAATGAATCATAGTACAGATTTATTCTGTCTTTCTACAGACAGAAGCCCACAGTCTAGACATCTAGCCCAGAGGTAGCTATTTATCTAACTACTGACATCTTCAATACAAGATTAACTCTACCTCAAGTCACTATAAGAATAACTAGAAGTAAAGGAAAAAAGAATAAGGACGTTAGATTAACTCTAAAAAATATTTCTTTTGTATATAAAGGTTCCCCTATCTCGGATTTTTTTTACAAGGATTAGGCAGAAGCTTCTAGCAGATGTCCTATGGGTGAAGTTCTGCCCAGGCAGGAGGAGTTGATGATTTAGCAGACTTTCTCCATCAGAAAGTCGTACTGCCATTACTACCTCAAACAGTGAGAGCAGTCAGTTTATGGTGCCTCTTGGCATCCAGAAATACTTCTTCAAGCACATGACTAACCACAAACAGCCTAAAAGTCCTCCTGTGCCCAGACTACCACTGTGATTTAAAATACTCAATCAAGACTAAAATAATACAATTCAATCAAAAGGAGACAAGAGGCAGTCATAATCTCCCTGTGTTTGCATTTACTTCTGCAAGATTTTACACAGACTAAATTTTGACAGGCAAGCATTGCTGTCGTATACACAGAAATACTTGTATGAAACAAATGTGTCCAAGCACTTTCTGCATGCCATTGTGCGTGTGTAAGGTTTGGAAATGCAAGCTGCAGTTCCCATATACATACAGGAAACCCAGGGACACGCCCAATTCATAGCCCTGGGGAACCTGGCGGTTCACAGGGGCAGTATCAGAAGATGAGATGTTTACAGTGACAAACTGGCACCACTGAGGCAAATACTAATGAGGCAGCGTCGGGGCAGGGCCCACGGGGCTCAGGATCTTCTACAGGTATTTTAAGAGAAATCTATGATCTCTAGTATCAAAAGCCACTGAAAGATCACTAAGAATTAAAATTGACAATGTGCCAGAATCCACCTACTATAAAACAGAAGGTCACTACAAATCCTCATTAAAGCTGTCTTACTGCTTTGGCCTGCTTGAAATTTTTCAAACAGTTTATTATTACCATGAAGGTAAGGGCTGTAGTTGCCCTGCCACAACCTTTCTCCAGGACCTTTGCTAGAAAAGGTGGATCTGAAACAAGGTGGAAATCTGAGAAATTGCCTGTGGACAGCAAAAGGCTGCTTAATCAACTGCTCCAATCGCCAGCAAAGAAGAAACTCTTACAGATGCCAACGAGGTGTTAATGATAGATATTATAAAAGGGAACTGCTACAGTATATCTTCCAAGGACTGCTACAAAAGCCTTGCTGGCAAAAGATCAAGAAAACAGCTTGCAAGTGCAGGACCATATCTATAATAACAGTACAATGTGACAGGTTTAAAATCCATGAGCTGTGCTGAAGTACATAGTTCAGAATCCCAGTGACCCAGCTGGAACTGAAGCTGTTGAAAGCCTTGCTGTCTAACCACTGCAAGAAAAGATCCAAAAGCATCTCACATCTCCTCACCACTACACCTTACATTGGGAACAGCAGCAGCCCAGATCGCTTGCCCATAATCAGTCGGCTTCCACCACCACGCCTGGAAGACTTCAGCCGATAATAATAATAGCAATAATTAGCCATAGCAGGAAGGTAACAGCAAAACCACAAACCAAAAATGCCAAGGCCACCACAGATGCTTAAAACAACAGGACGTGCTAGCAGCTGGGTGTGCAAAAGAGGCAATGACAATGTCACCTGAGTGTCTCTGGACTTGGAGGAAATACTTTAGCAGGCAACATGGCCATCTACTTACAAAAGTATGGTGATTTTCTCCCAGCTCTATTCCTCTTGTTGTCTCTTCACTTGTGGTTCTTTGGTTCTTTTTGCTCACCACACTTGTTTTGGTTTTCCTTCTCCCCTGCAAAGGCAGAAAGACCTTTAGTTTAAAGTTGTTTATAAATCTGATTTAAGAGAAAAAATTTAACAGAAGTCCCTTTAGCATAGAGTTTACATCTCCTATGCAGTACAATATACTCGGTATCAACCAAACATTTACACATAAAACATCTAAAGGCAAGAAAAGAAGGAAAAGACATATAGCTACAGATATGTAGCCACTCTATATCCAGAGCTTTGTTTTGTTTGGTTTTTAAGCTTTATAGTTGCTAATTCAGCTATAAAATAAAGTAGCTCTCTCTAGGTAAGAAGCCAGAAAGAAAAACTGGCTGTGTTACCAGTTACTCATTCAGTTCCAGTAGCGTGTCACTTCCCCCTTCAAAGGCCCAGTGAAACAACCAAGCAAAAAATCTCCCTGGCATCTAACACCCTCCCAAACCGTAAGGAGAGCAAAGGAGCAGCATTTCATTAGTGCCCTCTGGGTTCAGTTTGAGAAGGATTAGCATTTGTGCACATCTTTGGCAATCGAACATTGCTGCTTTCGAATGTTGTCGTTGTGAGTGCTTTGTGGTCTACAAGTTAATGCAATGAGTTTTTATTTTCCTCTTTTTGACCTAGAAGATCTTCAATTTAACTACATCTGACTTGGATGAAAACTCTTCATTAGCCTCACGTGAGTGTGTTGAGAAACTGGTTAACAGACAAACCTTTCTGTCCTGGGTACCATATCATTCTTTTTTCTTAGATGTTGTTGTTTAGGGTGGATGACAGGTATCCCACTTCTGTTTTGCCTTTCCCATTATCCGATTCTGTTTTTTCTAACAATGGTTTTGCTGGTTCCAGACTGGACTGAGCAAGCTGCTGCTTAGTAGCATTTCAGTTGAGCCAAGGTTAGACCAAATTTGATCTCACTAGACATTTTCTTTCAGAAAGGGTAGATGTATTATCAAATATTTGTAACAGAAAGTGGCTGTATGTCCTATAGGAAAGCTATTGGGAAAGGAGCATGTGCTCAGACTCAAATCCTGAGGAACGGAGTAGGCAGAGTGTTCTCAAGTCCTGAAAGGAGAAACAGTGATTCCTGAAAGAGGCGGTGTGACAACAAATGTTATTAGAGAAACGAGAAACCGTACCGGGGCCAACAGTGCCATGTTACTAACTTTGTGTCACAAGCTTCTCTTTGTTGCACGGCTCACACCAGAAATTGACACAAACAGAAAAGCAAAGAGTAAGGATCATCACGTATCTCCTCAATCCTGACTCAAACAGAAAGCAAACCGCTACCTTGTCCTCTGCAACAACATACATTTACAATCTGGTTCACAGAGGAAAACATTCCACTTTCCCCTTCAAAAACATACAATCCTTATTTGGGATATAAAAAGCAGACAAGATATTACCACACCATTGATTATGCAACCAGACGGTGTTCATATGCCAGGACTACAATATGAGAAAACATTTTCATTAAAAAAACAACAACAACAAAAAAAAAGTAACAGTGAAGAAAAATGCATTCTGGTAGAATTTCTGTCATTCTTGCATGAATATACCTATGTTTTCATAAGCAAGATAAAGAAGATCTGGTTATGTTGTCCGTAGGCAAAATATATTTTCATTTGTCCATAAATTGCAAGCCAAACTTGAGCACAGACATTGCTTGCCTGGAAGCTTACCAAATACATATTTCTTGAAGTAGCAAAGTACATCAATAATATTTCTCCAAGTCTTTTATTTCTCACTTGCTAGTGATTACTTTACTTACTCTGCATCACCACTTCATCTTTGTAAAGATGCACACAGACCCAAAGCAAGCTCCTACTTCAGCACAGCATTTGAGCACATGTTGAACTTCAGCGCCAGAAAATTTAGCTGAGTTGTTCGTGTATTTGCTCAAATATAATCATCATTCCAATTTCTAAAATCAGACATAAGCAACAGTAACACTGCAAGCAAGGCAACATCGAGCACGTCTCACCTGTTCATTGCAACTGAGACCAATGGTTCCGGCTGCCCCTGTCATCTCCTGACTGCTTTTGCAAGTAGCTAAACATCCTCATTTGTGTAGAATCACAAGGTAAATCCCCAAACATCCCCATTAAGGAGGGAGAAGTCACTTCCCTTCTCGTAGAAAATAATACAGCACTGAGACTACACAACAAACAGCAGGAACATTTTGCTATAACATTCAAAGAAATGCTATTAGGAGCATCTATAGCTGTGTGAATGAAATGCTGAAGCATAAATGCTTAAAATGAACAAAGAAGCAAAGGAACCACCATAACAGACGTGATCAATTCAATGCTCTCCCTGCCACAACACTCATTTGTGGTATATGATACTGTATTTGCAAAATAAACAAAGCCAAAACCACCTGACCCGGGCAATTAAATGGCACCCTAACTACAGTGAAAATCTCATTGTAACCTTAACATTTAAATGCTGACTTCTATTTAAAGCACAGGAGTTTCTCTCTTACTTTCAAGAGCACTCAGGCATGACTAGCCAGGTTCTATGGTGCTTCAGAACTGAAGGAGACAGCTTCTGTTAGCTCAAAAAGCCTCAAATAAAGAAAACTCATATGTACAGAAGAATAAAAACAGCTGATAAAGAATTATTCTGTCTCAAAGTTCATGCCAAGCAGTAGCAAGAACCACAAGATGGTGATAACAGGTATTGTCAACCTCAGGTCAAGGATACTTGCTATATGCTCTGTCAATACACTGTTAACCGTGATTGATTTGGTCCAGTGACAGATAATCTATTATGCACTCATACTCCAACCCTACTAAATCAAAGATAGTTTGTCTAGCAGAACAAAATGACACAAAATAGGAGCAAGTACAAAGACAGAATAGTAGCTTTCTCTTCATCCAACTTCTCCTCCTACAGGAGGAGGAAACCAACACACAGCAAAAGCTTTAGCAAAATGCTGATTTAAATCTTTCTAGTGAACGTAGGGGAGGAGATTAATATTGTAAATGAAAACACACATTGATAGAAGAGAAGCAGTAAGAAGTCCTAGTGAAATGTCAGTCGCAAATAGACTAAAAACAAAGAACAGAGGGAGAGAAGTGAACTTCAGAGTCAAGCTGTGTAGATGTATTTACATAAACCCTTGGGGTGAGCCTGGTTCCATTCCCTCATTGTCATCAGCTACTGTATACAGGGGAGAGGGGGAAATCAATCCCCTCAGAGCACCAATTAGCATAGCTTACATGCTTTTATACCATTGCCTGGGACAAACTTGCAGCTTCCGCTCGACTCCCTTTCATATTCTTTCCTCATTTGATGCAGATACCTTCCTACAGACAAGATGTCTGGAGTCAGGATCTTCTTGATACCTGCACTCTAACACCGCTATTCTAAAGCTAAAGACTGCTGAGTGCCTAATGCCACCGCAATCCACCAGTTTATAAGAAAAGTGAGTGTGTTTACCATTCGCTCTTAATATCCTGATATTTGTGATATCAGTAGCCCACGCTGGTAACAGGCAACACATTTCCGTGAAGCAAATGATCTCCGTTACTGTCATCCAGATACCCTTTGTTGGTCACAGTGACTGAAGACAAATGCACCGATCGAGTATAAGGAAATAGCAGAGGACATAAACAAACAAACAACTACGAGACAGATATCCTGCATACATGTAAGTCTGCAGCATGAAGTTGAACACTAAGCTCTGCTGAATGGCATCCTTTCTCAACACCCAGCTGTTCTTATACAGACTGCACAAAGGCAGCTAGGTGCGCTGAGATGGGTAGAAGTGTGACAGGCAAAACCAACAAAGGATGGCACAGACACCTGCAGCGTGCAGACAGAGCATGGTCCCTGATCAGAAGTGAGGAGGGACTAGAGGGACGTGCCACCATTGACCTACCTCTGAGCTGGCCTGTCCTTGGCAAATCAACCAATGCCTTTCACAGCTGCACAAATCCATTTCTGGCTGTACTGAAGAACCTGATTGCTATGCAGGGGTGTGGAGAGTTATTAAATAAGATCTCCCCCTCGGGCCTTTTTCTTTTAAAGGTCTACATGGCATGGGCCAAAACTAATTTTCTCATCCAACCACTTCTAGCGAGAACAGCTCAGCCACATAGAGGAGCTGCAGAATATTTGACAAGGACAAAACTCCTCGATGAACACTGAAAAATTCACCTGGAGGTTGTGTTCAACCCCCTCTCCATTTAATACGGGGCAGAAATAAGTGGGCCACCCTGCATCACAGAGTAAATATATTACTATTTTACATTATCTTGTGCAAGTACAGTATATATGAATTCAACTCATTTTTACCACAGGTAAGTAGCCTGAAGACACTTTGGTGTTTCCTCAGTTTTATTATTCTATTCCTTTAGAGTATACATACACAGCCTTCTTTTTTAATAAAGTATATGGGAGATGTGTATAAAATTTCTCCTCAAGCTTTGCAAAGCATCATCAAAGCAAAGGAAGAAAAAAAGCCCACCAGAGTAGTAGTGATGGTGACCTATTTCACTTATGTGCAGCTGGCAGAATCAAATTTACTTCAGCTTTAAATGCATTGCTGATTTGAAAAATTTAACACGGACTTTCTTCCTTCTATTAATACAGACCATTAATAAGTAACACTTACAGACTGCTTCCAGCCTTCACAGCATCTTCAATATGCAAAACTCAATATTCTTACATAGGCTGTACTACAGAAAACCTCTCAAGAAATACACATGAAATACACAAGAAATACACATGGATCAGACCTTCAGTTTGCACGAGCCCACACCCCTCTGGGGGTTTAAGGAAACTGTTTCAACTTAACCTCATTGAAGAAATGTCCCACAGCTTTAAAATGTATTTATTTCCATACTGTGAGTGACACCCTGCATACCAACTTTAATCTAGGTATTTATCCCATTTTATGCATCACTGAATTAAACTTAATAGTACCCATGTGAGAGGAAAAAGAATTGTTCTCAATTTATAGACAAAGTGTAAGGGAATTATGTGCTTGCTCCAGCTTACACATGAACTCAGGACCAGAGCAGAAATAAAGCTTGCATTTCCTGACAATGAATCCAGCATCTGACCAACAAGCCCCCATCCTCTACTTAAAAATAAATCAGACGTTGATTTTGACCATACAGGGACACATCTTGAGCTGGTCCAAGTGAGCACAGCGATTCCGATACCAGCACAGTTATGCTCCACCTCATTTGTTTCTCTGAGCCAGAGTTTTATTTACATGAAAGACAACTAAATGCATGACAAATAGAAAGTTTAAGCAAATTCAAGTTATATGGTCAACAAACAATCTAAAATTTTATCTCATTACCAATGAAGCTCCCCACAAAAAAAAAAAAAAAAAAAAAAAAATTAAATGTGAATAGTTTAGTGCCAATGTCTATTTTAAATAGTTGATTTTAAATCTACCCTGCCTCCCCTCAGGCAGTTAAATTAGGCTTATGAGAACATCTGGGGATGTACTTGTCTCTTATTACCATAAGAAGAGTGACCTCCCTGGCTGGATGATTTCTAAAGAAATCACATGGTGGTGCTATCGTTTACCCACGGTTAATAACTCTGTTGTGCCTCAGAGGCAGAGAGAAGAAAAGTCTCATACTGATTAAAGCAAGATCTAAGAATGATACCTACTGTCAACTTTAACAATGCAAAAAAAGAAATGAATATATAAACATATTTATTTATTCAAATATGTTCACTTTACAAAGAGAAGACCAGATCATGCTTCACTCAATGGAGAACATTCATAGCCTGTAATTTGTTTGTGTCCTATTTCCTGTAACAGGCAGAGAGAGAAATGAGAAAATACATCAGGAAAGTTTAGTGGCTGAGTACCATACAAATGGAGAATGTCCATCTGAGCTCCTTGCCTCCTAATCAGCACTTCAGCCCCAAAATACCGAGACTTCATCTGAATTTGTTGACTGTGGTAGAGCCATACCCTACCCCCAAATGTGTCATTTTAAGGAAAGGCTTACATCACAGCTGTACTGTTTAAAATCCAAGAACAAAAAACTGTCACAACAAAAGCCACTTGGAAGTAGGCCACTTCTTCTGAAAAATATTTTAGTAATACTTGATGGATGAATATGACCACTACACAAACCACGCCCCGGTCCATCTGTGTGCCCCAGCCCTACTTCACCAAAAGTAATACCTGAGAAATAAACCTAATTTGTTGCGTTTATGCATTTGGGAACAATTGCGGTAAATCTTTTGGAGGCTTCAAAGCGTAATTAGCAAGCCGGGCTCACCTGGGCGCCTCAGCGCTGCCGGGGGAGGCCTGGGGCCGGCGGTTCCCGGCGCTCAGGCGCCACCTTGCGGCGGCCGCGGGGTCCCCCGGCGGCCTCCGTGTGCCCAAAGAAAGCCTCGGGGGCGCTGGGCCGAAGCGTTCCCAAATAAATAACGCAATAAAAACTCGTCCCCAATACGTAAATAAATAATTAAGCCTTCAGTGGAGATTAATGTCCGGGAAAATGAAACCTCCTTCCTCACCGTTGTGAAGGGGCAGGGGAAGGCCGTGCTCATGGCGGCGGCCTGCAGCCCGCTGCCTGGCCTTGCTGCCTCCTCTCCTTCCTCGCCAAGCGGCACATCCAGGGGGAAACACCGAGAGAGAAAAGGGTTGTTTAGAAAGCTTTTGGTGTGCCTGTGGAAAAGAAAACAAATACACAAATAAATGTGTCTCTATGTCCGAGGACAAAGATCTCTACTCCGAGCAGATATTGCCTCTATAGCCCCAAAAAGCAGGGTTTTTTTTGCTAGTTCTCTGAAAGTATTCAGTCATTGCATCAGTTAAAGTGTCCAACAAAACACTGGACAAAAACCAAAGCTGTTGGGGCACAAGGCGCTGTCTTTTTGTCATGTTGACTACTGCACATTTCTGGTCTCCACAGCTATGGTAAAACAGTAAATTTAGAGAAGATGCCAAGAAAGGCAACAAAAACGTGCAAAGAGAGTAACCATTATGTGAAGAAGAAAGTCTAAAAATCTGGAACTGGTGTGAAGGTGAGAAGACAGAGATGTGAGCAAGCTTTACCCGTTCACAGATGCAGAACTGTTACACACCACACTGCAACAGGAGGACTTGGGACACCCCATGAAACCAGCAGGGAATTAGTTTAAAATTTGTGCTTGTCCACACAGGCAGGGCAAGGCAGCAGTGATAAGTGGACAGGTGTTTGCTTGCCTTAACACCTATATCTTTTTGGCTTTCAAATTAAATTAACAAGAAGAAGGGAGAAGAGCAAGGGAGGAAGCGGCAGGGTGCATGGTTAGAGACCTTCTGCGCTGAGGGGAGTCAAGGGAGGACACATCTAAATGAAGTCCATAGTGCAGAGATTTGGGGTTGTGAGGTGGTGGTGGTGCTGGGAAACAGTCCAAGGGTGTTCACGGATGCTGGAGATGACCACAGCAACAGTGACAGGCTAAGGGAACCAGCAGGATAGTATACTGTGCTTTGGGGACAGTTATCCTGCTCCCTGGACCGCAGCTACCCAACTGCTCTGGCTTTTTGTAGATTATGAATAAAAGCACAGGGTGTGACAATAAAAACCTTACGTAAAGAGAAGAAACTCCTGAGATCCTGAATGCCCCCTGCATGTGCTGCCCAGTGAGCTGTGTGAGTGGAGTGTGGACAGGATAAGGCTGTGAAGCAAGGAAAGGCCTGAGACACAAGAAGTAGATGGGTTAACAACATGCTGGAGAACCATAATAATTTGATAAACTACTTAAGTAGGCTTGGCATGTACCTATTTTCTGGACTCCAAAGAGATGCTCTCCAGAGCTCTATTTTTTTATGTATTCTAGCACTCAGAATACTTGGGCCTTGATATCAGCTGGGACATATTCCTACTGCAATAATAAAAAATGACTAATTAAGTGTGAAGGGTTATTTAAATACTGCATCAGTCTTGTGCTAGATGGCATAGCATTATACAGCCTCCCTATTCACTGTATGGCAATTAAAAAAAAAAGTCCCCTTTTTTGGTTTTAGAAGTTTTCTTTTAATGTCTCCTTCTCTGTGCTGTTATCATAGGCCTTTCTACTGTATTTTCCATGTGAGTTTCAGATGTTAGCATAGGGCAAAAATCTATAATTATTATTCTGTATCTTAAGGACTGTGAAAGAAGAGACTGGTGTCACATTACTGAGCTCGGGGGCTCTAAGCATTCTTGGCATTTTGTGTGTGCTGTTAGAGAAACGAAATATTAGAGTGGAGAATACTGTTTCCTGACACTTATTTTTTTAAATATTTACATGTTACATGCTTGTGTTCTATTGTATTCTCCCTTGATATGACAGATGTTGCAGAAATGCACTAGTAAATGCACTAGTTTCTTGTGTTCTTAATAACTGTTGTAATATTTGATACACTATAGGGAATCTTACAAACATTATGATCAATGCAAAAGCAGTTTGAATCCCAGCAGTCCTCTTTTTAAAGAAAAAAAAAAATAAAAAGTTTTTAACCTTTCCTATCTAGCAGTCTTCCTCCTGAGCCCAGTTCTGCAAGTTGCTGAATGGCAGAACCTCCGAAGATTGAAATGGGAGTTAAAGGAACTAATCTCTGCCTATTCAGGCATCATTACAGTAACTGAAGTAAGACAAATATAGGAAGGAATTGGTACAATTTATCAACTTCTGATAGGTAACTAGGACCAAGAGCATGCTCTTCTTTGTCCATTAAAAGATAGTTTTTATCAAAAACAACTTTTAATTGCACCTTTAAAGCAATAAATATATTGTACAGACTAAATAAAACTAAGAATTTCTCTTACGTATATTCTGTCACATATATATTAAACATGCCAATATGTTAAGATTTTGTATTTATTTAATGAACTACAAAATCAGACACTAAATCAGAGCAGCTGGAACTCTGAAGAAAGGTTCAATTTCTGCTTGAACCTGATAAATGAATACTTTTTATGATTTAAGTATGAGGGGGAAAAAAAAAAAAAAAAAAAAAAAAAAAAGCACAAGAAGCCATGACCCCTGCGGGCATAGGTCTTTTCTTTGCATTTAAGATTTTGCATGAATTTTGGAAACACTATTTCCAAAGAAGTCAAGTCACATTTTATTAAAGCCCACCAGAGATTCTGCCAAATACCTTGCTTCCTGGCTACACTTGCTCCTCTGTTTTAACATCATTCCTTCATCAATGACTGATGGGATTTTGAGATGTACACTGATGCTTTTTGGGAAGTTCAATACCAATGCTAAATTTGTATTACCCGTTATTTGGTCTTCAAGCTCAGTCACTGACTACAGAAGGACATGTGAACATGCTTCACACAGTATGAGCTGATTTTAGTGGATATATTTCACTATATTTTTAGACATGGGTCTAAATTCAATGAAACATTAAAAAACCACCCATTTATTTAACTGGACTTTGAATTACTTATGTTTTTTATACAATTTATTAGATCTGTAAGTCTTTTCTGACAGAGGCCTGGTGCTAGAACCTGCATGTGATTGCAAGACACCTTAAAAATTGAGGTTTGGATAGGTATATGCTTAACAGCAAAAGCGTGATCTTACCGTTCTCAGTGGTTCATTAGGTATAAACAAGTCCAATGTTTTCTCATTTGAAAATACTTTCCTTTATCAAGGGAATTAAGATAACACCTGGTAAAAAAAAAAAGAAAAGATTGCTTGGACATGACTCAGGCACTAAAATCAGTGGGGGATTTCAATCAAGTTATTTTAATGTGAAGTGGATAGGCTTCTTCTATAGTCTGCCTTTCTAATTTCTAATGCTTTTCAAGCTACGCTTTACAAAGATTCATCTTAAATAAATGAATACATAACTAAATAAAATTAAATAGTAAAGAATATGTAGCAGCAATAACATGAAAAATACACTACATCCATGCCAAATGCCAGATAAACAGAATTCAATTTTGCAGAAAAAAATGCATTTAGTAGTCTATCTTGTATAATATTTTTTAAAGCTACAAATGACTCTATAGATTCTGAAATAATTCAGTACATGGCAAAAATACATGAATTACACATATTGACATATTACAATTATTCCTAAATATAAAAAGCATTCATTTAGTGATAATTTTGAGTTATCCTTAAAAGCTTTACTCGTAAGTGCATTACTGTTTCTTTTGATTTAAATACAATCGCTTCTATAAGTAAAAGCCAATTATGTGAAAAATGCAAAGGGTAGATTTCATTTTCATTCATTCATTAAGAAGCACATATTATGTACAGCTATTTTAAAAGTCACTAACAAAATTGTTCAATTAATGCACCACATGAATAATAAGGTTGTAAGATTATGATTCAGTTAAACTTTTAATCTGCTTCCAAATGTACTTCTACTGACAGCAAATCACCTACTTGCATTCACTTTCTGGTGGGAGTGATTCTCTTATCTAGTTTTAGTGAACTGGTAGAAGTCCAATACATGGAGAATACCCCTGAATGTGTAGGTGAGTCTGTCAAGGTCTTCACTGCTCGCACCTCAGTGCGGTAACTAAAAAATTACCTATACTTTTACTTGGAGGTTGTTTCATATGTATTAGCAGCACCTGTTTTCTGCAGAGGATTCTGCAGCATGCCATTAAAACAGCCTGGTAGAAATGGTAATGTCCAATTAAAAAAAAAATAAAAATGCTATAATAAGTACAAATCTCTACATCATCATTGTCTTTAAATTGTTTTAAAAAGAATGCAAGATAACAGGTTTTCCAAAAGTAGAAGACACATTTCCTCCTATCACCTCTATATAATGCTTCCAGTTCTATGCCTAGGAAATTTCAGGAAATATTTTGTCTGTCAGAGGGCCCAGCCTTCTGGAATAATCCAAATTATGTTTCATTACAGAGAATCTTCTTATTAAAACTACTCTCATTCGTGATTTTAAAACTGACAATTCAAAAGACTGGGCCTCACTCTCCTCCCAGTTACAGTAGAATAACCACATCAACTTCAATTATTTTATAATAGTGTGAAGATCAGGCACTTACCACTGTCCACTTGCTGCTATAGATGCAATAGAACACTGTGGGCATCAAGTTTGGCTTTCTTCTGTAGAAAATTATGTCTCTTTAATACTCTAATAATGAGATCTAACATAGCAAGAATCAAAGGGTCTTTTAAGGATTTCTTATTTGTTCTCCTTTGATTATTTTTTCTAATATATCCTCAAAACTTAAACCAAAATTTTAAATAATGAGATCAAAACTATTTAAATTCAAACCCAACTTGTCTAGACTATTGATTTATGCCTGCTGAAATCATACTAAATAATACAAGCTGAAGAGCCACAGCTTTGAGCCAAGTCTTTTGTATATTCATAAAAGCTTTATCAAGCCTCTGTTAAAAATTGCATTAAACATGATTTTTTTCTTAATGCATAAAATTATCTTATTAGTTTATACAGTTTTATATTAGAAGTTATCTTAATCCCTTACCACATTTCAGTTCTATACTAGTTATTCAGGTTTTATATTGTTGCATTTTGAAAACTGTTTTCTCATAGCCAATTCTGCTAACAAAATAAATAATTTAGATTAAGATTATTGAACTACAACTGGAAAATTTGTGATCTGAAACCAATTATAGGCAGGTGTATACAACTGTAGTGGTTGTATATCTTTTTTTATTATTATTATTTTTCAAATTCTAACGTTTAGTCATACTTTTGGATATGCTCTTCCTCAGTATATATTTTCACACAGAACAGAAAAGGGCCAGAGAAGTTTCTCCAAGATATCTTCTTAGTCTTTTGGTTTTCTTTTTTTTTTTTTTTTTTTTAAATTGAATATTCTCTATCCAGAATCTTGTGCTGTTTCTCTGAATTGTTTCAAGAAACTTGTAATAAAGGAGCCATGAATCTGAATTTTAACTTTCTAGTTAAAATAGGCAATCCTATTTAAGGAATATAAAATTTCAGTTACGGATTCTAGAAATCAGTCTCTGTATACTCATGTCTATGTAACTGGCTTTGTGCAGCCTTCACCTAACACAATTCTAAGGATTGCAGAAAAATTTTCATTACTTAAGAGAAAACAAGAACATTAAATTTGTAAGTTGTCAGTAGTTTCCAAGATCGGATCTGTTGCTGGGACTCAATGATAACATAACTACATAGGTAGCATTAGTGCAGAAATTATGCTATGACAATAATTAAAGAATTATCTGGAATAATTAAAACATAAAAACACAAAACAAACAACAACACAACAACCCAACAAGCCATAAGCATTCAGGACAACATGACTTTGGCTATAATCTGTTCTCAAAAACACCAAAGGATTTCCCACATTTTCGACAGAGGAAAGAAAAAAACAAAAAAAAAAACACCAAAAAAAACACTTTCATCCATTTAGTGTAACCTTAGACCTTTACTGATTTTAGAAATAAGGCTTTATCCTTATTTGAGGAAAGAAATATGAGAAGCAGGAATTCTAGGAAGAAAAAAAAAATAATAAAAAAAAAATATATATATATACACACCCACATGTATATCCCCAACCAAAAAACAAATGCCACCACCAAACCTAAAGAGTGAGCAGTGAAAAGCTGAAAGAAGAATAGATCATTTGATGAGTCATACTTGAAATAGAATCTGAGTCTTTAAACTCAGAGATGATCTGAAAATAAGGGAATTTTCTGAATAATGTGGTAAATGGATCCTGGAATCTGTATACTACAGTGACCTAATTCCAGAAAAACATCTAGGAAAAGAAACAGATTTGTTTTTAATTACAAGGTCATAATTATAGTTGAGTTAATTGGAGTATTTCTAATTTATCTCTGGTGAGGATCTTGCCTAGCATCTCAAAGTTAAAAATACTCTTGGATGATACTGATGATTTTATAGCACTTCTTAACTTTCTAAGGATGTCTATGATCACATTCTTTTGTCGCTGAATCTTCAGCTTTTAGGTTTCTCTAGCTAGCTTGAGAAAGATATTGATGTGTTCAGTAGTAGAAATGGCACCTCTCCTCCTAAGGCTATCTCTGTGAATCTTAGTCCAATGGGTAGTTCTAAAGAAGTTCCAAAGATTTTAAACCAAATTAAAATGCGTAAGGTTTCTTAATACTAGTTAAATTACACCCTTCATTCCAATTCACTTGCCTTTTTCAAATTTAGAACTAGAATATGTCTTCTATTTTTCCGAAGGCGTGTATTTTTGAATACTTAAATGCTTACACTAAACTTCAGAACTCCAGACAGGAGAGAGACTTCAAAACTTCATTGTAAGCAGATACTCATACCACCTGGGTATCTACTTGAAAAACCTAATTTGTGAAGTTGATCTCTTCCAGCTGTATCCCAATAAACAGGGACAAGACCCCTCGGGGGCTAGTTCAGAAAGCCTGGACAGGGCTCAGTTCACACTCTGAGTATTCCTCTGGAGGAATCACCACTAACTGTTGCAGGCAGAGGTATATCCTTAAGTACCGTGGCCACCTGCTTCCTAGTGTTCCAGTCTCTTGCTACTACTTAATTTTGACATCTCTAGAATCAAGTTAGTACACAATTTAGAACATGCACGATTCACCACGTTTTTTTTTTTTTGTTTGTTTGTTTTTGTTTGTTTGTTTTGAGACAGATTGCACATTTATTTCTAGTTACAAGAATAGCAACGAGCTTCCTAAAACATGTTTAGTGCACAGGAGAGCCCAGGTAACATCAGCTATACAGTGATCTACCTTAATTAAGTTCCTCAGAAGAATGTGCCTGCAAATTCCAACTTATAATTATCAACTTTTTTTTTTAATCAAATAAATTTAAAAATGATTACCAAAGAAGTTCTCACCTGTCCAAAGAAACAACAAATACTGCTACAATCTGCAGAGAAATTAGAAGAAACACACATTTTATCAGAATAGATGCATTGAGATTAATAATGATTTTAAAGTTTATAGATTCATGCCCCTCGAGATCTCGTGTGAATTCTGAAATCCAATTTTATTATTATAACTGTAATAAAGTTTTATAAATGTTATAAAGAAGGTCTTTATTAAGAATGAAAGCAATCTGAACTATCTGGCCAAGTAATAAAAATGCATTTCTTTGTTGTGAAGTGTCAAGCAAGTAAGCCTTACCTGAAAACTGATCGATAAATCTTCCGTTTCCACTTGAGTGCACTCACTTTTTCTTCAGAGGGTAATCATTGTTTTAAATGGGTTTTCCATTAACATCAAACTTAACTGCTAGGAAAAAAAAAAAAAAAAAAAAGCAAACATTAAGCAAAAAGAGATAGAAACAGTCAAGAAACTTTAGTAATCACTAATGATATTGCATTACAACTTTGCAATGTGTTTTGTTTCTCATTTATTACAACGGTCAGCTGAAGTCTGGGCTTCCTCCAGCACTGCAAAAGGGATTGTCAAAGCAGTTTGCCCGTACTTACGCTGAGATAATCCTGAGTGGCAGATAGTCCATCATTTGAGAGACATACTTTGAAATGATACTATGATTCTGAAAAATATATTCTCGAGCAGTATTCTAGCCGTGTGCATTCAGAGTGGCTTCAGTGTACTTCCCCCAAACATTTCCGTCCTGAAAAGATTACAGCAGGTTTGCTGGAAGGTGAATCATTTGTCATACTTTCAACCGCTGATTATTCTGGATAAAAAAAATCCATTTTTAAAGAAGTTTTTGTACATGCATAATTTAGAGAATTATTTTTGCTGCATTTGATAGCTTTTGTTGCTGAACGTCTTAAAATTCCTTTTTTCACTCCGAGTATTGCTTTTGCAACTGAAGATCAATAATTACTTTCTCCCCATCATTGAAAAATAATGACATGTCCACATATTTGATCAGTGGCAAATGAGGCCTCTAGCTAAATTGCACCCCTTGGACGAGTGAGCCTGGATATAACAGGCAGATCATTTTGCTGTCAGACATGCCTGTGCAGTGAAGCAGACAGAAGGCAAACTATACTTTGTTGCTCATCACCACTTTATATAATGAATATAATAAACATGACTGAGGAGATAATTGGAGCATTTAAAGTAATAGGTGTGCTTACCTGTTTTGCTGGATAGCCATAGACTGAATTCTTAACACTAATAGCTTAACTACACCACATACAATTATGACTAGTTTCAGATTGTCCCTACAATACTTGGTGAATTTTAAAAATATCCTGAAATAGTTAAAAGCTATACTTACACTACCTCTTTAATTCAAAATTTTGTTTTATTAATACTTACAGCTTAACACATATGAGATTTAAAGAATATATTGTGTCTGTCCGCTTTCCGCCCTCCCCAGATTATTTTATACTTCTATTTAAACACAGTGGATGAACAGTATCTTTAAAGACTGTCATGCTACTCTTGGAGAGGACTTGTCCTAAAAGTATGCTTTCCCTGGTTAATATTTTGAGAAATACACTCTTTCCTTGTTTGCTCTTCTACGGCACAGGAAGCTGGAGAAACACTGGTAACCTCTGGTATTACCGTCTGATAAATTAGTGCACTATATTTCTCTAAATTTCACACAGTGCTAAATGTTTCTGGCAGTACAAGGTGTATATTATGAAATAAGTTTAGTTTTTAAACTGCTTTTCCATTTGTATGGCAACTCTGAAGCACCTTGGCTTTCAACCAGAGAACTCTTCCCTTCTCATGTCTTATTCCTTACATGTTAATTATTCTGCAAAGAAGAACATAATTAAAAAAAAAAAAAAAAAAAAAAAAAAAAAAAAAGAGAGAGAGAGAAATAAGAAACGGGGGGAAATAAAGCAGAATACTCTAAAAAAAAAAAAAAAAAGGAATAGCATTTTCCAGCACTGTGGTGAATAAAATACACATTTCAACTAAATCAATTAGATTCCACTCCATGTAATTATCCTGAATGCAAACCCAACTTGAATTTAACTAACTACAGAAAGTATGCAGTTTGCCTGTTTAAAAAGACAGCTTTTATCACCAGCTAAAGGCAGTTCAATTAAAATTGGAGGCTTAACCACCCAGAAGCCTGCTGGCACAGTCTTGATGAGCTGTAATTCTAATTGGAAACTCTTCGCAGTTAGCACACAACAAAGAACCATAGCTGGTTTTAGAGTGATGCCCATATTCTTTGCAGATGTTACCTATATGGCACATCCACAAGGGGGTTATGTGAAGTGCTCCATGGATGAGGGGGTGAAGAATGAATAAGCCTGGATCTACCTGAACTACAGAGCTGGTTCTTTTATGTCGGGTCATGATCTTCATTTTTCTAAAGCCTCCAATTTTTTTTTTTTTTCAGATGTTCTTACTTCATTATTTTGCTGACAAGTTAAGATCTATTCTGTATGTCCAAGAAAAGGCCAGAGAGGACTGATTATATGGTAGAGACCTTTTTACTAGGAGGACTTTTTTTTAAACAAGAACTAGCTTAAAGCATGAAAGCAGTAGTAATGGTAACACAGTCAATTACATTTAAGTCTATTTGTGTATTTTAGAGCTTATATTAACTGATTCACTGCAGTTGTAGGTGACAGAGTTGATGCAATTCATCAACACAACTGATTCGATTATCTTTAAACAACATTTTAAAGATTATCAATTATTCGATTATAATTAAACAACATTTTTGTTAATCTTTGGTTTCCTTGGGACATGTTCGTATATTCAGCAGTAACAAAGATAAGAGTACATTATTACTTCTGTATGTGCTGTTTCCTCTGCATCTTTCAGCCCCTGAACTCAGCTTCAAAAGCACTTATGCCCTTGTACTGTAAAGTTCACAAGGCAGGACCTTCTTCGCCCCCGCCAAGGGCAGCAGATAACAGAGAAACACCAGACAGTTCCAGTTTTACCTCAGAAATGAACGTAAGACACTGCTCTCAGTTCATTGACTCTGGTACTTCAGTAATTTGAATGGAGATACAACTCTATTTCCTTATACCATTATTTGGGGCATTGAGCAGATTTTTATCCTACTTGTAATTGTGATTCCCTAAATATGTTTATGACTGAAAAAGGTCTAATATTTAATAGAGCTGATAACTTTTTTTTTTTCAAATGTCAAACTCTTAATCAAAATACACTTCAAAAAATCTCCAATAATTTCTTAAGATTACATTTTTGACCAGTTTCAATACTAAACACTAATGCCAGTAACCACAACTATTATAGAAAACATCATGGCATTTTTTATGGCTGGTGTTGATACTGTTTTTCGTTCATGTTCTACTGCAGTAGTATATCTAAGATTCTAGTATTCTCAACACAGCATTTTTGCAAGCAGGACTTCCTTATTTTTTGTTGGGAATTTCAGCTGAGAAAGACTGACTGTCGTGGTTTAACCTGGCCGGCAGCTAAACACCACAGCCGTTCGCTCACCCTCCCTCCTCCCTCTCTGGGACGGGGGAGAGAAATGGAAAGTGAAGCCCGTGAGTTGAGATAAAGACAGTTTAATAAGACAGGAAAATAATAATAATAACAATAATAATACTATGGTGATAATAGTACTAATAGTAATAATGTGTACAAACAAGTGATGCACAATGCAATTGCTCACCACCTGCTGACGGATGCCCAGCCTAACCCCGAGCAGTCCGGCCCCCTCCCCCGGCTAGCCACCCCTATATAATGTTTAGCATGACGTCAGATGCTATGGAATACCCCTTTGGCTAGTTTGGGTCACCTGTCCTGGGTCTGTCCCCTCCCAGCTCTTACTGCACCCCTAGCCTGCCCGTTGACAGGACAGAGCAAGAAGCTGAGATGTCCTTGGCTTAGTATAAGCACTACTC
This sequence comes from Netta rufina, assembly GCF_964035555.1. Taxonomy (NCBI): domain Eukaryota; kingdom Metazoa; phylum Chordata; class Aves; order Anseriformes; family Anatidae; genus Netta; species Netta rufina. The sequence goes on along the minus strand of NC_140128.1, from coordinate 7,932,754 downwards.
TGCAACAATTAAAACATCGGGGTGTTATCAGCACTCTTCTCATCCTAAGCCAAAATATAGCATTCTACCAGCTACTAGGAAGAGAATTAACTCTGTTCTAACTGAAACCAGGACACTGACTCAGCTCAGAAGGAAACGTGATCTGGCAGGAGTCTAGGAATTTCAACACTGAAAAATAGGAAAAGCGGGAAGTTTAAGAGAAAGAATAAGAGAAAGAGAAAGAGAAAGAGAAAGAGAAAGAAGAAGAGAAAGAGTTTAAGACAAAGAATAGACTGTCACGGAAAGGAGGAGGAATCTGGAAATGGAGTGGGAAAACTTTTCAAACAAAAGGGCTATTTCAGCTCTTTGCTGCAGATGAGATGTTAGTGCTTTGAACTCATTTCATTGAATCACCTTGAACATTTTTAGTAGATTTTGGGACCCTTGGCAGAAGTCAAAAGGTTAAGTTTTCTACAGTATTCCTTGAGTAATTTCACTGTTTTTTTTAAGTCCAAATTCATCTCAAAAGATTTTCTTTACATCAAAGGAAGAAAGACAAGTAAAAATTTTAACTGGTAACTTTTTAGTGTTATACCATTTTTTCTTGTAGGTGTGATCATGGTAGCTTTTTCAATCTCATCTTTGAAGAAGAAACTACTGATGTATTTTAGATCCTTTCAAGTCACCTAATTTAGTATCTTTAAAATCTTTACTTTTTTTTTTTTTTTTTTTTTTCTGAAAATAGAATGTACCTTGGAATTAGTGTTTCCTGTACAAAAGTATATTGAGGGTGTTTCAAATTTTAATTACATGTGATGCTCAAACTAATTGTGCTCTAATGCTACTACTAATATTTGTATAAGAATACATAAGGATTTTTGTAGATTTTTCTATGGCAATGTCCCTCTGAAAGGGAGGTTATTTACAAATAACAAGAATTCTTAAAGGTATTTACATATTCATTCCCACAGCTGGTGTATATATGTTTGGGCTTTTTTCAGTTGCAGTATCTCACCTGGGCATATGTAAACCACACTTTATCACAGAACCACAGAACAGCTTGGGTTGGAAGGGACCTTAAAGTCCATCTAATTCCAACCCACCCACCATGGGTACGGATGCCAGCCACCCACTAGATTAGGTTGCCCTGGGTCTCGTCCCACCTGGCCTTGAAAAACCTACAGGGATGGGCATCCACAGCGTCTCTGGGCAACTTGTTCTAGTGCCTCACCACCTTCTGAGTGAAGAATTTCTTCCTAACATCTAATTTAAATCTCCCCTCTTTTAGTTTAGAAACTCTTCTTAGAATACACTCCGTGTCAAGGGAGACTGCAAGAAGGAAGGGAAGGTCAGAGAGAAGATAACGTGACCAGAAGAACTCCTGTTATTGTCAGATTGCTCTATCAAGTGCAACATCCGTGAAATGTTGCTGGCGAAAGAGTGGATAGAGCTCTGGCCTAACTTGTGCTCCAGATACATGGGCCACAATGTATGAAGGGTTCTGCCTAACTAATCTTTTTGTACACCTACCATCCTCTTCAACAACCCATGCACACATATAACCCATTTATTTGGACTGCTGTTAGTAACAGCCGTACAGAATGACTACAGATATCCCCCTGACTTCAAGTGAAATTCCAATGTTACTTTGGAAAGATTCCTAAAACATAGACAATCCCTCAAAAGCACAGTATGTGGTGGGTCATTCATACTGATTTGCATCTCCTATATTCTCATAGCAAAGATAGTAGCTACTGGTAAGCTACTTTCATAAAATGATGTAATAATGAACAGGATGCTGATCCTTCAAAATGTAGCTTTTAAGGAGTCCTGAAATACCAAACTAATGTCCCAGTGGGGAATGAATTCTTAATATAACAGCCTACCAATGTCAAGCAGAACATCATTGTGATAAGGTGGGTTTCTAACTGAATTACCAAGCCTCAGTAGTCACTAATCTGTCTTGGGGCAAGACTGCTAACAACATTAACAACTATGAAGTTAACCAATACAGTAATGAAAATCACATAGGCAGATAAGATTAGTTCTTGATTCTCATATGCTTAAAAATTTCCTTAATTTTAAGCAGGAGATTCCCAGTGAAGACAATCGGAATTTGAAGTTGCCTAAAGAAATAGTTAATCTTAAAGGTTCTGTTGCATCATGCTTGACCCTGAGTATGACAATTTTTTTAGCTCAAAAAGATAGTTGTTTTTTTTTTTTTTTCAGGAATTGGAAGAGTTTATGAGTTTCTGTTGCTTACATTGCCAGTTTTTCCTCACATTTTAACTTTTTTTTTTTTTTTTTCATCCCATGGTAGTGTATAGGCACCAAAACCAGTTAATGACTTGCATTTCCCTCAGTGTAAAATGTTCTCCGAAGAAATCTTGCAGTATCACGTGCAATTCTGAGATACATTCTTCTAAGGGCAGCGAAGTCATTCTCCTAAGATCTGTTCTGTAAACTACATATGAAACTCTCTGGTTTTGTGCAGCTACTTTGTAGTATTGTTTTTTATATTTTCCTTTTTTTTCTGGGTATAAAGCTGCCATTCTTTCTGTCATGATTTTTTTTTTTTTTTTTTTTTTTTTTGCTTGCTCAGTTTTTGGTAATAGGCTTAGGCTTCAATCACAATGGACATGTAACTTCACTAGATAAAGCTCTCAGCTCTGAGCAAATTCTTTCCTCTTCTCAGCTTTGAACCTGCCTCACAGTTACAGACAAAGCACTCCTCTTTATCAATTTTATGGAAAAAAAATCTTTGAGATATGCATTTTTGTTGTTGCTATCGCTTACATGCTGTGGACTATGTCATAGCTGTTAAATATCTTGTAATGATTTGACCAACTCCATTTCAGCTTCTGTCTGAAATTTTCTCTAAATTATTGTTTCCACTCTTAGTATCATGTTGGATAAATTACTTAAGAATTTATCTACAGACATTGAAGGCTGTCAGTTGCTCAGCTAATCACATATTGAGCAATCTGTCACAAAACGGGGGCCACATCTGCTGCTTACCTAGTGCCTCAAGCAGAGATGGGTACTGCTAGTATGATCCAAAAGGAAACTGGGATCCTGGGTATTAATAGAAAATGATAATTATAATCACTGTATCATAGCATTAATAGCTATTTTTCATATTCTTAAATTAGGCATTGTTTAAAATAAAATTCAAAACCAGTAGGTTGTAACAAAAGTGTTTTCTTAACTTCTTTTAGCAAACATGCAGATGCTAACATTTTATTAACAGCAAACCATCCTGAAACACCTATGATTTATTCAAGAAAGAGAACGATTTCTGCCCCTCTGCAAGTAATCCCATATTGTTTAAAAAAACAATCCAAAGAAGGAAAGCCATGGCATAAGACTACACATGACCTCTCTTTAAAATTATGAATATTTTAAATCTTATTTATATGTATAACTATGGATTTACTCTTTTTTTATCAGTACAAATATAAGCATAGAAAGTCTATAGATATAAAGAAGCAACCAGCTCCTGAGGCGTATTTGCATATTTTGCAACATTGCAATGCATATCTTAGCTTCTTCTATAATTGATTTCAATATATTTTGTTCTGAAGCTGCTACAGCAACATTAAAGTGTCAGACTTCAATTTATATGCCACTCTGTCCAAAACTGTAGCCCAGTTACAGAAGGGGAGGCAGTCACAACATGAGCTGTTTTTTATTTTGCTTGAAAACACCTTGCAAATAAACACTTTATGGCTATCACATCCTCATGTTAATTATGGATATGAAAACTCTTTAGACAAGAAAAGTATGAGATATGCAGACAAACACAGTACTCTTGAGGATGCTGAGTGTGCAGTATGGTCACTGATCTGTCACTGCTGATTTACCTTTGGATCACCTTAATGTTTCTGTAGCAGCAGGAAATATATCTTCCATGGGATGCTGTCAAGCTCAGAGATGTTGGTACTTTTCGAGTTTAATAACAACATGGTTTCTCATTCATCTAAAATACTGGAATCTAATCTGTGGCTTTCAAATAGTTGATGCAAATTTTTAAAAGCCCTCCAGAAATTACCAGGTTTGTTACAAAGCTGTGGTACTTTGCAATCGTCACCATAAGTGCAAAGTTTAACTGAAGGATTAATAACAGTGAATATTTCCACACCCATATGTACCACCCATGTACCACCATTTCCATACCCTAAATTAAGCATTTAGGAGTAAAAATCTCTAGCTTACTTGACAAGGATTCACTTAATAATGAATACTAACCTAATTTTGATATTGTTTATTTCATAAAATCTCATTATTCAGACTAACTCAAAACATCTTTCAGGTAAATATCGAACAACAATGACACTTGTTTTTCTACATAGTGGTTAATATACGAGAGATTTAGGCCGTTACGTTTTGCTTAATGATGTTACAGTAGGACTGGACACAACAAACATTACCTTTTTGTTGTTGTTGTTCACAATATTAGCAGGAAATTTAACTAATCTAGAGAAATTCAGTGAGGAGAACCAACAGATATTACCTTACAAGCTGGGATTTCTTCCTTGCCAGGCTGGGACAAAAAAACCTTTTTCATACATCTGGGATGATTTTTATGACTTAAAAATGAGAGATATTTGCCACTGCTCTGTAGGAATTACCACAGCTCACGTCTTGGCAAGTGGAGATGAAGGGAGAATTTGGGGATATCACTTACACAAAAAAATTTAGCCTAGTTCAACCACACTGGAAAATAGCATTACTGAAAAATTTATCTAGACAAAGTAAGATTTGTAAGTGAGCATTCTGGCTAGATTGGACCCATTCAGCTTTTGATTATTAAACCTAACACATTATGAAACTCCACTTACATGTTTTTACTTCTGAAAAACTGGATATGAGACTTATTCACTTAGAGAACTTCTTTGATACTTGTGTTGTATTTGTTTTTAATAGCTTTTTGCTTAATTTCTACTAAAGTGAAAGTAGCCTATACTGCATTAAAATAAAAATATAGTATTATAAGTGGCATCAGTCCCAAAGTATATGACAACAGTTCCTAGAAGACAGACAGACACACAAAGACCACTTGGTATGATAGTTAAGGGCAGAACTTCACATGGGTTAATTCCATGACAATGCCAGCAAAATTTCTTTTTGATTCACTTGGTTGAATGTGGTCATGCATTTAAAAATTTAAAGCATCTCTTACTTTTATAGAATGGAAAGCATATTTCTAATTAAGTCAAAGAAAGATCTTTAGTTACCAGGTCTACTGCTGTGTTTACGATAAATTTTTCAAATATGTTGCATTACACATCTAGAATCCTTTTAATCAATTCTGTATTATTATGAAGTTCATAGCAGATGAACTGTATAGAGATACTACTGATGTACCACAGTGATGGAATAAATCACTTCTAATTATAAATAAAAAAATAGCGTCCATATATCTTTTCTAGATTCTGTTTAAAATTCCTATTTCAAAAAAATCTGGCTGCTAGATTTCCCTGGAGGAAGAATAACAGTATTTGTTGCAGCTGGATCTTACTGCTTTTGGATACTGGCATAACAATTAAGATTTGTACATTTTTAAATCAAAATTTATAAAGAGATGCCTTAATTATATACTATATATATTTAGTTTGTATTCTGTACAACAACACACAGTATTTCATAAATAAAAATATAGTGAGATGACAGGACAAAATATCAGGAATACATATTATCTTAAAGTATCTTGGGTTGACCTACAGATTACAGACTAAAAGCTGCTACAGAATTTAAAGGAAATGAATCAGAATTTCAGTCAGGTAGTATGTCTCCTATTGATCATTTTAATATTAAACAATTTTGTATTTTTTGACAGCTGCATGCAAAGAGAAATAAGCTGACACATAAAGAGAAATAAATCATAGTAGAAAAGAAGATTAAAAAAACAACAGATCAAATTGGCTCTTGGAGTTTGTAGATTGTTCTGGTCTCACATTTGGAAAAAAAAAAAAAAAAAAAAAAAAAAAAAAAAGGAAGAAAAAGAGAGAGAACTCTTGGACCCAAATAATAGTAGTCAAAATTTGGGAAGGAAGGCATTCAGTGTTATTTAGCCCTACCGTACAACACAGTGGAGCATCTCTTTCCTATGTGATCACTCATGCCATTCCTGCAGAATAATTATCTCTGTAGAACAGCTACAAAAAAAGAACCATAGGAGATCCGTGTAGCAAATAACGTCTTGCTGCTTGAACAGTTTAGTCCTGAAACCATTTTCAGAAATGAATAGTTTGTCACGTTTTGTTATGATTTTGCCTATTTTTTCCAAAATCTTGGGGACCTCTGACTGCACAAAGCTCTGGTGGAGTCTTAAAAAATCTAGGATTATTGCTACTGCTCTTTCATCACCTCTCAAAAGAGGATCATCATTTCATCCCTTGCAGAAGTGGAAGGGATAATCAGGTTTTAGAATTCAAGCATTATTGGGATATTAGGTAGATTTAAGTTAGCATAAGGGGGATTGTAATATTATAAGCTATAGAGGTTGAAAAACAGGGAAATATAAAACTGTAAGCCTCCAATTGAAGTACAAAGCAGTAAACCCAGAAAAATGCTGACAACCATAATGCATCAGGAATGTAAATGAGTTCAGTGTAACGTAAATGATAATTGAGAACTATCACCGATAATTTAGGATGAGTGAAAAATTTATAATTGAGTCTTAGTACAATCTAGAGCTCAAGTTTCTGACCACACTAAAGGTCAATCTGCTTTCTCAGGTGTCTGTAAGTATTGCTGCTGCATTTCCTGCATTTTCTAGTATGAGTTCCTTCAATCTCATATGCAGTCAGATGGTACCTTGTAAGGCACCTAATAAAAATTACTTTTCTACCTGTGTGTCTTTTATATTAATGACTACATTCCAAGTTTTTCCATATCACAACAATTCAAACAACCAACCATGCCATAATATTATATCCATGTTTAAAGCAAGCTAGTGATTAGTCCCTATTCCACTTATAATACCCAAAATATTGTGAAGGACAAGTGAAAAGGCATTCACAAAAATACACACAACTAAAATGCCTGGTTACCAGTGGATGATTATCTTTTGATCATCTTATTAAATCAATAGGTTAGTAGTGACACACCAAGCAGTTTATTTTGCCCTCAAGTAAAACTTCATGAAGGAACTTGGATTAAAAATGGCCTAAAGAAAAGACTTAATCTGGTTAGGAGATGACAGCTCCATCCCATATCAATTTACACAAGTCAGAAGTGGTTAGCTACATCAGTTTTCCTTGGTTATTGTGTTCAATCTTGAATAAATGAGGGGGAAATTCTGTCTATGCTCCTCACATGCAGTCATTTAACTCACTATTCTTTTCTGGTGAATCTCATACAGTGCTCCTTGGAAATATGATTAGCGATACCAATTACCACAGGAATATCAGTTGAATGGAATATATTTCATTTTGTTAGAGAGTAAGACATCATGGAAATCTGTTGTAATTTCTATATCCTTTGCTATTTAATTCCTATACTGTTTATTTTTTATTTCAGAGGATAAGTACGAGTCCATTGCTCCCACTCAGTTTCTCATTATTACTCCATTAAGTCGAATTACAATATAATTCAAGAACATCCAGATTGATGAATGACGGTATTGCCTTTCAAAAGCTAAGGAATCACAGAGTGAACAGCTTCCTTAATCTATAGCTTTGTTTTATCAGATGTTCAGGACAGTTGAAGACAATATAAATTTAGGAGTTTAGAAACCAGCCGCCAAACTGATGAATTGCTTGCAATAAGGATATGTTATAATGCAAATGTCAATAATACCAGAAATAACCATTAAAGGGAAAAGAAAGATCAAATAAAATTTGAGAAATTAATTGGCTTAAGCCAAATTACTGTTTAAAATGGGGTTTGTTAAAGAAAGGTAGTTTTACTGAAACTTTAAATTTAGATGAAGTCTAAATCTATATTTAGATGAAGAATTTCAAAAGGATTCAGATGTTACTCGCTACGTGCAGTTAAGTTATTGTCCGTTCTTTTTCAGTAACATGCATTGGCCATCTGGCAAGACTTTGTAGCTCGTATAATTTTTGTAGAAGGATACATCTGATTAATTAATTACCTTCTCTGCTCATAAAAGGTTCTCCTTAAGAAACATACAGAACCATGTCTCTCTCTACCTTATCTCATGATTTGTGCAGTTCACTGTCTCGTGTACAAAGAGCTTTAGCAGGCTGTTGTGCATTTAGCTGAAAGGTGTGGTTATCTAGTAGATGAAAAAGAAAATACAAACTTAAAATCAAGTATGTATTTAAGGCTTAAGTATTATAAATTAAATAATAATAATAATAATATTAAAATACTGGCATATAATGGTATAAGAGAACTTGCTCCAGTAAAAGAAACACTACAATACCTCTTGCCACAGACCTTCAGTCAAGGCCCACACAAACCTTTTAAAATTGTTAACAAGAGTTTGAATAAGAAGATGGTTTGGATTTGATCCATACAATATGAGATCAGCAGAAACGATCGAGGACATGCTTTTACAGTTACCACCATAGACAGAGACATCTAACATCTCGTAATTGTAAATGTTTTTCAAATAACATATCAACATGAATGCTTTTATGGTAGTTTGGATGTCTTGGCACAATTCATTCTGGCCGAGAAGGTGGTCTAGGTCATTATTTGACAAATTTCAGGAATAGATCATTACAGTCTTGCAACTTCACATATTATTCCCCCAAATTAGTGAAACTGGTATTCAAGAAATTCAAGCAGAGAATGCTTGAATTTTGAATGCATGGGAATGCACATACACATATACATTTACATAAAGAATAAGAAATTGCTTTATAATATTGTTTTCAATATCACCTATCAGGCATTAGATGTGAAGTGTTAAATAAAGTCGGCATAATTCATGAATTGTGCGAACACATGGAGAAAGAGAGTTTTGGACCTGGGCAGAGTCCGTTCCTCTGTTGAGGCCTACATTTGGCCTCTGCCAGGGCTCCCCTGACTCCAAGGAGCAGTACAGGGTGAGCCAAGAGAGTGGCTGTCCCCCTGAACCCCTGGGTAGCAGAGCAGAAGGAAGTAAAGCTTTAATGCCAGGCTTAGAGTCGCTTTTTGTGGATCATCAGCCAATGGGCAGAACCTGGCTGCAATGCATACAGAGATTCAGGAGAGGAGATGGAGGCAGCTGCAGGTCAGGGTGAGACCATAAGTTACACAGGAGGAAGAGACAGCAGTGATTTCATGGGTAGCTATACGCAACTCTTGACAATGCAGGTGACCCTGATGACCTAGGTCTCAGATCTATGCATTCAGTACAGTAATAACTCAGCAAATATTGAAGATAATATTTCATTATAATGCATACACAAACAAATGACCTTTGCTCCTTTAGTTTTGTCATATTTTAAACCCCTCACATCATAGAGACTAGGATTTTCCTTCAAAATTCCACGAAAGAAAAAATAAATAACAAATTCACAGATACAGCAATATAAAAGACACAGATGATCAAAATACTATAAAAGATGATAACCTGCTGAAAAAAAATCACCTTATTTGTAAGATACAGAACTGCAAGTATTTGTTCTTGTTTTACTTCACCGAACTAAAAGTGATCTGCTGTTGGAGCACAGCTATATCTCACATTGCCAGCAAATTCAAACTTGCTTTCTAAAACAATTTTTGGGAAGTAACCAATCCTCAAGAATTGTAACTAGATGTAATATATCAGGTGGAAAAAGAATTGTCTGATTTTACTTTTCTTCTAGCAGGCAACCATTTTTTATTTTTTATTTTTATTTTTGATCATGTGGATGAGTCCTGCCTACAGGATAAAAAAAAAAATAAAATCACAAAGACTGTAACTTAATAAGGGTATCTTTGGAAATAGACACAATTTCATCTACATGGAGAAATTTTACTGTCCATATCAAAATAAAAAGATGAGGGAGGACTGAAAGCTGTAAGAAGACTGTAAAACTGACAAAGAAGGCAACACGATAGTACCAGACACAATCAAAGAGAGAGGATGAATCTGGAAAAAAAATATAATGGAAAGAGATTTTTAGAATAACCACCAAACAAACTATACCTTATTGTCTGTATCTTATAGCCCATTTCTTTCATTTTACTCTGGATTCAAAGTAACAGGACTGCATGACTGCTGTTAAAACTGTTTCCCTAGTGAAATTCTCATTAGTCTGACTGCACTATAGGAATCTATGGAATTAATCTAGTAAAGAAATCAATCCTTGAATCTCCATGTTTTTCCATCAAGACTTGGGTCTTGTAAGCCGCTCAGTGATACAAGGCTCTGTCTTTGACAGTCAGATCTCCTTTTTAGTATCTTTACCTCTGCAACTATTTTTCCTGAGGCATAAGTTCTATGGTCAGGTTTATAATCATTCAGATAAGCACAATTCTTTTTGCATCTGGTTGATCATACAGACATCTCTGGTTGGGTGATGGAAGTTTACATAATAATGAAAAATTTCCTTTGGATTGCAACTCTGAGTAATATGTCTATAAAATGAAAAATTACCAAAAATTTCTCTCAAGATTTTAGACTTCATAAATAAAATAAAACAATACATTCCAAATACTCCAGTGGTATGTCAAAGAAAGAACATATATGCTAAGCTGAATGCATCTCAGAGTGATATTTTATACAACTGAGACAAGAGTTGATTATGACCAACAGACAATCCAAATATTGCTTACCTATAATTAGGATATTTCATTTTCCATTTATATTTCAGACAGACCCAGCACACTGAGATAATGCTCAATTACAAAATTGTTGCTTCTCCTCTGCCTTCCATATTTAGGATAGAAATATGTATTGTGCACAGTTTATATTGTACACCGTATGCTTAGATAATCTCTCCAATCTGATCTTGTAGCATTATTTGTTATCTTTAGTTCGGCCTTTCTTCGCGATGTCAACACCATCAACAAACTACATAACACATCAACAGGCTACACAGTATTAAGGTTATTAGCACTAGTTGTTGTTCCTTTTAAGCCATGCAATATCAATGCAGTTTTGATTAATATGTTTCCAAAGGAAAAAAAAAAAAAAAAGAATAAAAAAAAAATCCTCCCTACTACACCTTCTACATACATATATCACGGCTTAAGATCTGATCACATATCCTCTGCATGACCATGTACTAAAATCCTGACTGCTTATCCATATGGATGAGAATTATGTTTTACATTCTAAATGCCTCTAAAGTAAACAGCACTTCACTCTTTGCTCTTTTCATGTTTTGACAGTTACCCTAAGGATTTGTTAGCACTGAAATCAGTCCTGTTTTACTGTCCTACATGTAATTAGTCATGCGCATGTCTGTATGACTATTTTTTAATCTTTTTAAAGGTCATAGTTCTTGACTTATAGTCAGCTGAAACATTTTTGTGCTTTAAATGGCATGTATATTAGAGTACCTTGTTAAGCCCCTTAGAAAGAATGTAATATAGAATCTTCTTAAATTATCACTGGGATCTTTAAAAACCAAAATATTTGCTAAAGTTCTTTAACGACGTGAAAAATATTTTATACTGTAGAATATTCACACGAAGTATATTGAAATACCTCTGTATACAGTGCATTTGGAATGAGTTTCATTTGTTCCTGAGTTCTTTTTGTCCAACCTCCACAGTGCTTCACTATTACAGGCTAGATAGGGCTTCTTGCGTGAACCAACATAGCTGGTTTAAAGGCTGTCATTCATTCCTCCGAGATGGAAATTATACTGTTCAGGTTATTGAGCCCGAAATACTAAAAAAGTGCTTTGCAAGGCAAAACTAATAACAGGTTTGCTGATAGGTAAAGGTCCAGTAAATACAGAGATATCACTCTGTTCAGATAGCAAATAATCTATTAATCAGATTTGTATTTGAATTAATGCAAGGGTTAATATGTAGAAAACTTTTGTTTAGATGTTGGAAAAAAAAAAAAAAGTCACCTTCTTTCTACTTTGTGTTTAACTTCTGTCTTGTTCTGCAACAGCAAAGGCCTTTTCCCACTATTCATGGATATATAATTTTGGATAAGGGATTAGGTGCTTCAAAATAATCCCAATTTACTTTCTTCCTATTGCCTGTGCTTTCTATTACTGTCCTAGGAGAGTAGCTGTTACGTGACAACCATGCTGGTACACAGTGTTAAACACAGCTGTGTTTAAGCATATTTTTTAAACTGCTGATTTTTTTCCACACTGAAGTTTACTAAACTTAAATATTAACTGCTTGCCAGTTGCCTTGAGTTACCTCATGTATTTATAAAGATTATGGTGAATTCTATTCTTCTGTTTTAACCAAGCCCATGCATTACACCTCATTTGTCAAAAGCATAATTTAACTTGCTTTCTAATAGTTCATTTCCCGACATAGGCAATGTTATTCTTCAAATTACTGTTTCATGAAAAATCTGTATGGGAAGAACCTCGTATGTTACAAAAGCTTCTCTAGGTCAAAAAAGTGCACAAATACCAAACTATATGAATAAATTTGGACTTTCAAAAAATACTTGTACCTCATTATAGCATAAATTCCTAAATCCATAACGATGTGCATTACAGATTGCTTAACATTATCTTAACATAACTTTCTCTTTCTACGTTTCTTGGTATGTATATCAGTGAAAAATGTGCTATTTTATAGATAAATGACTCTTTTTTTCTAAATATATCATAAAATAAATACAGTATTTCTACTGTCTATATTTTCTATGGATAAATATGGATTTTAGTAGCTAGTCAGTATAATCACTGCTATTATGGAAAATATTTAATAAAATTCTTTTAAAAAGATGAAGAGTGACAAAATTAGGGAGATTCAACTATAGACAAATAATTGAAGATACATGTCCTAATGAAATTCCATGAAAGAATGCAGATTTACCAAAATCCTTGAAAGTGAAGAAAATATCTGCATTTATTTTAACTGCTTCTATTACGTCAACTGTTCTATCATTAGTCACTTTTGTAAGGCAGTGAGGATGCTATTATAACATCTTATTAACATGTACACATAGTTTAAAGCTCTTACTCTTATAAATGAAAACTATCAGAAAATCAATGAAAACTGTCAGAAAATCAGCCTCATTACCTATGGAAATAAAGCGTATGGCACTGCAATAATCTGTCTGTCTATCTGTTGGTCCTTCCCATAACATCTTTCAGATCCAATGGTTAATTCCAATCCAACCTGGCAGGCAGATAAAGGACTCAGGTATATTACCTTGCTAAAAAACTACATAAAAATGGACATAGGGTAGATGAGACAGACCCGGATTTTCCCCTGGGAAAAGGCAATCATTACTTGATGCTTTTCCTTCCCCAGAGGCAGCCCCTTGATGGCCTGTCGCACACACAGCAGCCAGCCATTTCACAGGAGGGCAGCTTTGACCATATCTTGTCCGTCTATACACTACAGAAGAGAAAGGGTGCACAGAGAATACGTACCACTCAGACAAAAAGTTGCTCTCCACAGGAAATTGACTTCTGTTAGCTTTCTGCAGATGTCCACAAACGAAGAACCAGCTGTCATGTTTAAACTGCCTGCAGTCATCAAGGATAATGTGATTTTATTTTCATTCTTTTCAACTGCTTTTCCTGGGTTTTCAGAGAACCAATGACAAGGTTTATAACATTAGAATAAAGAATTTATTCTGAACTTCCTATTTTTCTTCAAGCTACCTACATTTCATTTCATCCATTTGCTCATGTGTGGGATGTTAATAAAAACGGGTTAAATAAAAGGTTGAGTTATAACAGCTACATCATGGAAGAAGGTAATACGAATAAACAAAGATGCCACAGGGGTAGGTGGTAACATAGCAGAATGATCCACAATGAAAAACAATAGATGTGGAAAATCTCTGTCTGTGGTTGTTTAAAGTAAATCTTTGTACTAAAAGGGGCCTGTGTATGGAAATGCAAATACCATCAAGACTGAACCTTTATTGCTGGACGACAAAGGAGTGCACCATTTAAATCTCATAGGATTACAGAAGAAAATTTGCGTAAACAACATTTGTGAGATTTTAATGGAATTTAAGCTAAACTAAAATTACAGAAAAGCAAATTTTTGTATTTGGCATATCGTGAGTCTCATTGTCCTTCTAGGGTTTTATAACTATTTGGTTAATTACCAGAAAAAAAATACTATTATTCTTTGTCAAAGAAACAAGCAAAAACTTCCAAGACTTTTTGGAAAGCTCAAGACTAGAATACAAGACTGCCTTTTGATATATGCCTTCAGTAATGTTTTCTGAAAACACCGAGGGGCCTTGAGAATGGATTCTGGTAAGGTCATGAATCTTAGTTTTTTAGATGAAGATGGTCTTTGACGAATCATAAATTACTTCAAGAAATTCTGGAAATTATTATACTTGCCTAAGAAAAAGCTGAAGAAGATGAAGAACGGGCAACAATTAGGATCTTTTAAAAAAGGAAAACAAGTTACCTTTTCTTTTGTACTCTCTGTAAAACCAATCAGCCATTTTGTTCTTTGTCTGTCCAGAGGACTTAATGATAATGGGTTTCTTTGATATACGTGAACCTGAATAATTAAGTACCTTTAAAAAAAAGAAGAAGAACCTATGCGTTTACCATCCTAAAATCACTTTATTATGCATCCATTATGGTTACTCTGGTTATATGAAATACAAAGGCAAGAAGAGTAAGAAAATGAAAACAGAAAAATGTCAGCATTGTTATGTGTTTTAACAAGTCACGGCTCGCTATTGACCCCACATCTACAGCCAAAAATGTAGCATATTTTGTTTACCTCATGTAAAGGATAGTGTTTTAGCCATGCCTTTCAAACTCCAGGATGTGCACTCTCACTAAAGGAGAGACTATATGATCTGGGAATAGGTCTGGCAGAAAATCATGGATTTCATTAGGGCAAGGTGGTGTGGAATAAGAGCACACCTATGAATTCTATACCATATTCTCTACAATATGTTTGTGTTCCATACAGGCTAATTGTGTCTCTGTTATACAGAGAAGGAAAACTAGTATTGGTAGCCAAATCTTTTCATTTCTGTGCTTTTTAGGTTTTGAAGATCCCATGGATTTCAGTGGAATCAAATTTCAATGTTGATGTACGTAGCAGCCTTGCTTCAAACACAATGCAAGGATTTTGCGCATTAATGGTAACAACAAACTACAAATACTAATATCTTACCATTCTCTTAAGTAGATAAAAAAAAGATGAAAACATTATGTACAGTAATCTCTGATTTTTTTAACAGAATATTTTATATTATAATGCCAAGTAAACATTGCTGTAAAACCTTGTCTTTAACAAGAAGGAGGCTAAAAGACTCAGATTTATTCATTTACTTCTTTTCAGTGACAGCAGTGAGTATTTATAGCATGAAGATGGCAGCTTTTAAATCTATAAATGGCTTTTTGGCATTATAACTCAGGGTTATGGTATGGCTCAAACTGTATGCTTACAGAGTGGTATGTCAAAATGTAAAAGCATCAAATGTCATAGCATTTCAAAGTTTCCTATGCAGATGAAACTTACAAAATTTGACATCACAAAAGCAGATTAAATGTCTCATTAACAATGTATTTTACAATGATGTAGAATTAAAAAATATTACCACACACTAATCAGGAGTCTCAGAAGTCCTTCAACGAGAAAGTTTGCATTTGAAAGAAAAGCAAAAACTGTTATTCCACACCTAAAAGGGTGTAATAACAAACTGCGTGTGTTTTTATCATCTTTGAGATCTGTATCCTATTAATACACTGAATAACACTTAGAAACACTCAAAGTACATAAATTAAATTCACAGTTTAAAAACTGCACTGCCATTTTTGTTTGAAGTAGTACTGAATGTGTTTTACATTCATTTTATATAGCACATTAATGCCAGAATTTTTTTAACATTTGAAAAATAAAAATACATGTATTTTTTCCACGATTTTTAAGTGTTCCCCCCCCACCATTTTGATCGTCTTTCCCTTTCTAGATTTCTCTTTCATATTTATTTGTTTCTGATACAATGAATTACCGTTCTTTCCAACTTGATAGCTTTGTGATACGGATATGTCTATTTTATCTTTTCTCCCATTAATTCTCAAAACAGCATCTAGCATTTATGCCTCTCATCAAAGTTAGCTAGCTGTATACATTCTTAGCCCATCAATTCAGTTTTGCTGGCAAAAGCATAAAAGTAGTAGATTAAGAAATGACATTGGCAGTTTTTTGAATAAAGAATGATGTGTCATGAATCCCTGCTGTTACTAGGTATGTCCACACAGCAATAACTACCACGCAACCAACCCTTTATTATCGCCTTTCATTGAATTTTATCATTTTTAAGAGAAAGGAAAATGGTGTTGATTGTCTGAGGGTGCAAATATAGCTACATCAAGGTAAAGGCTGCATAAAGATGGGCAAAGAAAGGAAGAATGAATATTGGAAGAAGAAATGAGGAAAAGTGGAAAAAAAAATCAGTGAGGTAGGCATGGATCTAATCAGTCTAAAGCAAAAAAAAAAAAAAAGTTTGCTAGGCTAAAAAATAACTTTTGGTGGAGATTGTCAGAGTTACAGCAGGAGCTCAGGTATGCAGATGTCTGCACTTCAATAGAAAGTGCGGACAAGATCAAGGTATTTGTTTTGGTGAATAAAAAGGGTTTGAAGATGGAGGCATCTAACAACAAGGAAGTGGTCCAGACACCGAGAAAGTGTTTCACATTTCACTGAGTACTTCACTTTGTAGGTGCTTGATTTAATTTCATCTGTATCCTTCAGAGTGATTTTTTCCCAAGTCTCTGCAATTAGGCTCCAATATGTGAACGGAAGTAAATTAGCCATACGACCTATATTCAAAAACACAGTAGGTGGTTTGTGTCCTCTAGTTTTACTTCGTAGCTTAGCTGCCAAAACAGTCACTGAAGAAGTCAGAGGGCCTGACACTAGTTTGTCCCACTCTCGGGAGCCTCTTAAAATACAAACTACAGCACAGTTGGTCAGAAATCTCATTGGTCTCATTGTGAAAAAAGGTCATTACACATTTAAATGAGGACAAAAAGAAATCCCAAAAGAACTACTCTTCTTATCCATAGTAGCTGCATATTTAGCAAAGATGGAAAAACTTCATTTCTGATCTCTCCTTGCCAACACTGTCTATCCATTTAAGCTTAATTCGTTAATTAATTGGCATAGTGTGTGAAGCAGGGAGCAAATTGATGACTTTTGAGTCTTCTGTTTGTAGTATCTAATTACTGGCATTGATTTCATTCAGTTTTAAAACTTTCAATCAGCTTGCTGTGGACAACGTATGATTTTCATACATGGCATTATTAGCTGTTCTGCAAACAGAAGTAGGTGCTCTGGATCTTGTATTGGAAGCTAATTTGTATTTGTGTCTTTGAAATTCTCATGGAAGTAACTGGGATGTGAATATGAGCATACATATTTTACCAGTTTAAATAAAATTAAGTTTTAATTAGTAGACAAAAATCTAATTATAGTGCAGAAACTAAACCCAGTAATATTTTGGGATGGTCATAATTCTGAATTTATCTGAATTTATGTGACTGACATCCATCTAATAATTAATGATATACAAAAATAAAACTGCAAATTGAACAGGATATATTGTACCTCTTTAATGTTTGTTAAATCTTTAAACTAATCTCATTTTTTTTTCTCTTTTCTTACTCTCAACAGACTAGCATATAAAGCAGATTTATAATCCCAAAGGGTCTTTTTCCTTCTAATTATTTTAAATGTATTAAGAACAATCAATCTTTATGTACTCACAGATATATCAAGTGAGAAAAGTAAAAACAATTAACAGTAATATTATAAAACTACTTCAGAATTCTACTCTGAAATGTATATCTTGCATGTAAGTCTGACCAATTTTTAATTTTTCAGTAGTCTAATATTTATTTAATATAACCTTTACACCAAGTCTGATTTTCAATAGCATTTAATTAACCTGTGCAATGACTGTACTTGTGTACATAGATTAAAAATTTGTAAAAGTAATGGTCAGTTAGGCAGCAACTAGTATAATCTTTACATACAATGACATTAATTATGTTCTCAAATTGGGCACATCATTGCTTTAGACAGTATAAAATTCTGGCCTTCTAGGTGTATTCCTTTTATCTTATCACAAAAATTTTGAAGTAATACCTATTTATAGTGCAATTCATTCATGAGTTCATTTGAGACAATATTAAACTAAAAAGAGCCTGCTAAAATACAAAAATGAGCAGCATGTTTATTCTATGTTATTATTTTTTCTAATGCCATTCATTCAGTAAGAAAGGGGGAAAAAAAAAAAAGTTAACTCCATCCCAGCCAGATCCAGCATAACAGTATGTCATAAGCAACAGATTTCTTCTTCTCTCCCTCCTATCCAAAGTTATACAGCAACTTTGGAAATTAATCCACTAATGTAAAAGTAAATGAAGTTGAATTAATAGAACTTCAAGATCAAAAACATCAGAAAATGACTGTTACTGGAGACAGTAGATAGCAAAAGAATGTGAGAAGTTAGAAGTTAAAGAAGGGTACACTTTATGCTTCATTTTCTCACATTTTCTTTTGGAATTTGACATTCAAATTAAAATGCTTTAGTCATTTAGGCACCTTTTTATCAATCTGTAGCCTAAAGAACCCTGTTCTGTAATAGAAAATCAAAGCAAAGCAATTTCCTTTGTGCCATCTTAGATTTTACAGAAAAGTATTGCTGATTGTTTTGAAATGAGTAGATTTAAATCAGAAAGAATGTTCTGCATTTACATGTAAGCTGGATAAGAGATACTCCAAAAGAGAAAGGCTGGCATAAATAGCATGGTAACTTAAATTCTGTGTTCTTTTCTCTGTTCTTGATTTTCTCTCAATCATCCATTTTTATGTATCGTTTTCAAAGTGTTTCTTTACTAGCAATAATCCGAGTACAGGATGATAAAGCATTAGCTAGGTGGTCAAGGGACCTCACTCTAACCTGCACTGGTGTGGCCTCACCTCGAGTACTGTGTACAGTTTGGGGCACCACAGTATAAGGATATAAAACTACTACAGAGTGTCCAAAGGAGAGTGACAAAGGTTTGTTCAGCCCAGAGTAGAGAAAACTGAGGGGAGGCCTCATGGTGGCCTGCAGCTCCCTCAGGAGGGGAGCGGAGGGGCAGGCGCTGAGCTCTGCTCTCTGGGGACAGCGACAGGACCCAAGGGAACGGCACGGAGCTGGGACAGGGGAGGGTCAGGGTGGTTAGGAAAAGGTTGCTCACCCAGAGGGTGGTCGGGCACTGGAACAGGCTTCCCAGGGAAGCGGTCAAGGCACTGGGCCTGCTGCAGTTCAAGAAGCGATTGGACAATACTTTCAGACATACGGTCTGATTTTTGAGTGGTCCTGTGTGTAGCCTCAAGTTGGACTCAGTGATCCATCCTTGCAGGTCCCTTCCAGCTCAGGTTATTCTATAATTCTATGATTTACAGTCAAGCAAATCAAGCTCACCCATTCCCAGTATCAAGGCATAGTATGTGTATCTGCTCAAGATCTGTAGCAGCTAATAATGTATCTGCTCAGCAAAAGACTGAAGGCAAAGGGGAGGATAAGTAAGCCTTTTCATTTGATTTGATAAGTAATTAAAGAACAGCATCCTTGAAAAACACGAGCATGTAACAACATCAGTTTGAATTGGGAGGAGCTCAGTGAGATGAACGCTCACATTTATTAGAATGCATTAAGCTTAAAACTACGTTAAACACAAATAGAGGAGCAGATCCTACAAAGGTTGTGCAAGTTACTCTATGTGAAAGAAACAGGAGGAAGATTCAAACAAATCTGCGTTCATACACAGAAGCATTCGCCAGAGACATAACCAGCAGGTTTAACTGCTGGAAGAACTAAGATGAAGCAGCTACGAAAAAGCAAAAGTACATAATGCACAATGACTTTTTCTAGTCTAAACAGTCTTTACTGTACTGAACATTGCTTACTGCCAAACAAAAACTTAGAAAAGTGAAACATACTGGCTACATTCAGAACTACAACACGTAAATGTTTTTATCAGTCAGTTATTACACATTTCTTTTCCATTTGACTTTATATATTTCTTATTTTAAAACTACTGCCTGGGATGCCTTGGCTCATCATTTCTATACTCTAGCACATTACTTAAATGTTCTTTCATTGACCATATAATTTATATATGTATATACTTTTTTTTTTTTTCAACAAAACTAGCATTTGGAAGTCAAGTATTGCTATAATGCACACAAAAATTGGTCAAAGAATATATAAAAAATATATGGAGCATATATATGGCAATACGAAGTACATTAAATTTAAAGATTACAGCTGGGACAAGGATTAGTATATAAATATACATAACAAACGTTATTTTCTACTGTAAGAAATCCACCCATCTTACCTGAAGGACAACAGGACACCTCTAAATTTTCACTTTAGTCCTTCCACATGCAGTTGGTTCTGTGGGCATTGTAATTTTTGATGTCAGGTTTAAAATCACTCATCTGGTGAAATTTCCTAACAAAAAAAAACCACAACAGTACTATGTTAAAATACATATATTGCTTTTCTTTGTTTATTTTTATACAGAAACCTCACCAGGAAGGTTATCTGCACATTGACACATGCATCTTGGTTCCATTATCATAAGTATCCATTCAGAGCTTCAGAGTTGTTCAGTAATATACGCTGTATTTGTACATATTTCATTAATCAATCCTTTCAAATTGCTCAGCTTTTTCAAAAGCACCCATCTCTCAGAACAGTCTTTCCCCTCCCTTCATGAGGAAAACTTACCAGCCTTAGCATCCAAAAAGATTTTTACTTGCCCCCTTGAAAAATGGTTGCAAAATCAAAGGAGAAAAGTTGTCTGTGCCTTTCCTCCGTGAACAATAGGACAAACCTTTGTCTAGGTAATCAGACAGCAAGAGCTCAGTCCTATATTGCACCTTGAAATGTCTGCTAGGTGTTTTCTACTAGTTCTAGAGTCTACCCACACATACTTTAGTCAAAAATAATTTCTCAAGCATAGATAAAGGTTGAAAAAGCACACCGACATCAAAAGTACATGAAGGCATTGTTTCCTATGTTAACATGAGAAAATTTTCTTTAACCAAATTCTTATTCTTTACTTCCCTCTGACAGCATAGAGATCACAGCTGCTTCTGCTTGATGTGTACAAGAAAGCTCAGCATTTTTATCCGTGCATTCCAATAACATTTATTTTTACTAACAATAACTGTAAAGAGCAACTCTTCTAACCACTCTCCACCCCCTCCCCCCCCCCCAAAAAAAAAAAAAAAAAAAAAAAAAAAAAGGCCATCACAATGGTTGTGAGTGTAACGTGATGGAAGCTTGCTTTTCAAAAAGCAAACTCTGTCTACAGTGCAATCCAAGGTGTGGCAGCAATTCTGCACTGACACAGCTCATACAACATATACAGCTCCAACCAACTCAAAATTAATATTTTGGCAATAGCAGCTGTGAAGCAAAATGCTTCACATGAAAAGAAAAGGATGTTGGATGGTACAGAAAATAAAAAAAAAAAAAAAAAAAAAGAAAGAAAGAAAAAAGGGAATGCAGTGCTGGTTTTGAGAGGGTAAAAACCAAAAGGGGTTCAGGAAAGCAAAAAACACTTTCTTATTAAAATTAATGAGTGTTAAAAAAGATGACTCCTAGGGAGTTTTCTTTGGATTTAAGTTTTCATGCAAAATAGTTGCACAAGTTGAGATATGATGAAAAATTAGTTTTACAGAAATATATAGAAGAATTTGAAAATACAGCCTTAGATATATATAAATCTTTGAAGCTGTAGACTTATTTTGAGTTACAGGCGATTCAAAGGGAATGCTGCTATTGGAGTCAGACACTTCTCAAGAGCACCACTTTGAAATTGTGTTGTTACCACAGAAAGGTCCAGTTTCTCTCTTCATGGGTCTGCTGACTGGTTCAATGCATCTTCTGTCATGCTGCTGCACTGGGTTTCATCTCTTAAGGGAAAAAAAGTGAAGAATAGAGGAGTAGTAAACGGCACGGCAATCTATAAAACTATTGGCATTTCAAGCATGTTCAGTATGTCTTTGTGATTAAAGGCAAATGGTGCATACATGCTGATATTTTTTATCTGTTTTTGAAAGACACAGTGTCTGGACTTCTTATATCAATACTAATCTGAGCTTCTGTAACAGTATAGTATTTTTATTTGATGATATTTTGATCCTAAGATCATTCCTTATGTTCAGAGAGCTTTAAAGCAAAGAGCACTTCGTATATCTGTCCAACAGTCCACAATTGAATGACTATGATTCATTCACTAGATGGGAAGAAAGTTCCTTGATATTAGTCTTGAAAGCAATCTGTCATTAGACTGGCACATTAGCTTTGTTCAAATTCATTTGTGAGATTCTTTGCAGGAAATAGTGGCTAATAAAGTACGGAAATGATAGAAGAATATTGAGGCCCTATTAAATCATTAAACCCAGTTCCTTCTCAAATATAATAAAGGCTTTGAACAGCTAGACAACAGTCTATAAAGTTGCATTTATATTTTAAGAAAAATAATAAAGTCTGCCTCCATACCATTGGGTCTTAAAACACAAGGAATTGTTTCAGTTGTCATTCGCTTTCCAAAGCTGGTGTGACTGATACCATCAGGTGTCTTTTCCACTAATACAACCTCAGGCCTAAGACACAGGTCAAAATCCCACACTCTCAAAATAAGGCCTGGGAATGCATGATTTATAATGTGCTGCTCAAACTCAAATAGCTGCCTTGTGCTTTGCTAAATCCTGCAGAGAGCTTTGGCTGAGATCTGGATAAACAGCTGAACTTTAGGTTGATAAAATACTTCGTGAACTTAGACTATAGAGTGTTATATACAAATATTAGTCTTCAGAGTCTCTATGTTTTATGACCCAGGTTTCTAACTTCCTCATGAGAATTATATTAGAAAGGTCAGTATAATACATACTTGCAGACATAGACATAGACTAGGAAGGCTGGATTAAGGAAAAAAAAAAAAAAACACAACATAAAAAACAGAAAACACAAAGAAAGGGAAAATGGATGGGAAAATATTTCAGAGAAAGTATAAATATGTAATCTTGGGATTTTTGGTAGTTCCTTATCTTAAAATTATTCTTCATTCTTGCCTTTTGGGAATCCATTCTCTTCATCAAATTCATGAACACTTTCTTGCCAGAACTATTTGTAATTTTAAAACAAGAATTTTCTCTAAGCTTTGGGAAACACAAGGCAAGGGAAGGCAAGGCAAGACACGTTACCTCTCATGCAAATAGGTGCAGCACATATTCTGTAGTGAATGGCAGGTTTTTCATTCTCTATAGTACACTCAGGATTTCACCTACAAATTAGTTTTTATATATGTATTTATTTTCTTCCAGTATTAGTGGCATGTTAATACATGTATACTATTTTCTAAGAGCTAGAATGTAGTATACAAAGTTTGTGATGTGGCAAGAGGTTGGCTGTGCAGCAGTAATAGTCCCAATAGTTACCTCCTTGTGAGCACATGCAAAGACAAACTACAGGAGCAGTTGCTGCACAGGAAAATTGTGGAGCCTTGTTCAGCCAGAAGCAAAATCAGCACCTTCGTCTTTCATAGACCTGTGTGCTAGCCATGTTCCTTGGGGAGCACCTTCAGCCTGGGATTCTTTCACATTATACCACCTTCTGGGCTCAGTAACTAAACCCAGACAGTGACCTTAGCAGGGAATGGCTTTAGGATGTTTTTATGTTTAAATCCTAGGTATGTAAAATAATGTTTTTACAGCGTAAGCTTCTTCTAAAGTTAACATTTATCCAGAAGTGACATACACATTGAGTTTCTGAAAAAAAATAGTTTCATATAGGATTTCAATAGCTGTTGATATAAGATTTATAATTGTTTTAGAGACACCTTATTTACATCTCCTAACATATAAGAAAATACTGCCATCTGTTGTTACATACAGTAAGTGCAGCTGCTTTCTACAATTAGTATTTCTTAGATTAGTTTCACATCCCTCTGCTTTATCTTTGCTGCTTTAACAACTCACTATTCAATTGTTTCCAGGAAAAGCTGTGCAATTCCTGTCTCACATTAGAGTAGGCTAATGAATTTCAATGTGTTTACGTGGTTAAACGTTGACACATGCATAATACTTTTATTTTTCAGTAGTGGGCTTGGTTAAGGATTTGGAGGAATTATGTCATTGAACAAAGGGTGATTTCTACAACCATTATACATTAACTGTTAGGGTGGCTAACAACCAGGCTGCTGAGAAAAATCAGTGCATTTAGTGCTGACACTGTTTCTTAAAAAGCCTGGACTCTTACCTTGATACTGTAACGAAGCAAATGGCCTGAGGTAACTTGTAGGAAGTTTAGAGTTTGCAATACAGAAGAACCTGTGAAGAATGATAATCTTATTGTAACACATGCTCTTTCTAAATACATCTAACATTTTTCTAATACATCTAACAAATGATTTTATATTTTTATATCATAAAATTTTCCTGATTTTTACCCCATTCAGATACTTAGAGTTATTGTTTAATCTCTTAATGACCAAGACAAAAAATAATCCCTGTGAAACAAAAATCCTTCAACAAGGGGCATGACATTTACAGTCTTCTGCTTAATTCATAGTTTATTCCAATTAGGTTGCACATATTTAGTTTCTCAGGTTACACTGTACTGCATTGTTTTACTAAAAAAAGACAAACACAGGTAGTACATGAAGGAATGGAGGGAAAGGTTTGGTTGTATTTCAGAGGACTGTGGGTCTTTCAGTACAACCATCTGCATTTGAAATTTTGCCTTTGAATTCTTACAGACACATTTGACGGGAGAGAATATGATACAAACTAGATTTCAAAAAAGGAGAGCAAAATCTGTGCGCAGTCTAATTTTAACCAGTTCTTTCAACAGCACTTAAAAATTATTCTGGTTCTGGATTTCTGATTAAATGTCTTCTGCTTTACTTTCACCATCCTCATCTTTCCTATTCTACCTCAGCCTTTTGCTGTGCTCTTTATTTCTTTTCTTCTGGTTTTAACCTATAACTTCTTGAAAATTTGACAAGCTATCACTTAGTATGAGAAGCTGAAAGGATGCAAAAGCTACAAATACTTCAACATAGCTGCCAGCTTGTTCTTGTTATTTTTTGTTAATAATGTGTAATTTACAAAAGGCAAAAGCAAAATATCTTTCTTACCGATATGGACAGCACAATCTAATCAGGGTGTTCACGAGGCTTTTATTCACAAAGGTTAAGCTGATGGAGACTAATCTACAACCAGCAAAAGTGGGCTTCACATTATGATTTGTCCAAAGGGCACTGAATTACTGTATTAACCATAGAGGGAGTCTAGGAAGATTACCCTCATAAGATTAAAGCTAGGCTTTTGGACAGTCACTGTGGAAATACCATGTTAGTATAAGATGTAGCTGCCTTTACAGTATTATATGGATGTATATCTCTGCTAAAATTTATGCGTCACAGCTGCTAATATGACTGGTCTGGATTACTTACAGATCATGATCTAAATTGTCTTCTATATTGTCACTTTTTTCTTTTGTTTCCTTTGTTTCTTCCTCCAACTCCTTATTTTATTTTTTCTTCAGAAGTAGAACATCTGTCTAAAGGAAGTCTCCAGCTGCATTTGCCTTTTGCTTCTATAACTTCTTATGAATACAAAAATGCATGAAATGAATTACAAAACATTACTAAAGGATTGACAAAAACAATCTGGTGACATATAAAAGCAAATAAGATTTATTTTTTTTTTTTTAAAGGTAGATAATTTTGAATATTTATCTCAACTTCCCATCCTTCATAACACTTTGTAAACTTTTAAGATACAGCTATCATTGTACCTTTTTTTTTTTTTTTTTTTTTTTGTATCTGTCAATACTCTAAAACCCAGAACTGAAAACTAATTCTGAGACAGATACTAATAAAATTACAGGATTATTCTGTGTGTACATCATAAGTGAGGTTTGGATGTGTTTAAGCCATGTCAAGGTTTTCATTTTAATTTTCTGCACCTGAAAATGGACACCTGATGAACCCAAAATGAAGCATTCCCTAAAGGAGATGCAGATGAATGCAGTGTAATTCTCTACACCTGGGCTGATGCATCCCCCCTAGATTTATCCTGATTACAGGCTCAGTGAAGCTATCATTGGAGCACAGGGTACTATCAGGCTCTCCACAACAGGGTCCACTTCTTAAGCATGGCTGGAGGAATTGCTCTCTGTGTATGATGGTAGAAAGGGCACTCATTCAGGGAGTGGGAGACCATCTGCTGCCATTTGGGAATGCCCAGCTGTCTTGCTTAAGAAGTGCTATTGAGCAGAAACCTGCCGCCACCCCAATTCACCACACCAATGGAAATGACATGAAGCAGCAAAAAATTATGGTGTGTGCAACTGTAAATGGGATATGCAGATTCGGGATCCTTCTCCCACAATTCTAGTACATATTTTCTGAAGGCTGTTCTGGTAGCAGAAACGAAACTTAGGCACCTGTTCTGGAAGGCTAATCCTGTATATAACGTCATGTTACCAGTTTTATATCAGTATGCAGGATTTGTTATCAAGGATGCACAACATGCAAGTTTCTGTTGGCGCTAGAAAGGTTATGCATTTATTACTAAACATAAAATATATACAAAATATTTAATTGCAGCTTTTAGAGAAGATGTGAAGCAACTTAGAATTCTCTGATTCTGTTTTTTGAGTGATTATAAAGTTTGTGAACACAGACAAACTTCTTTCTGAAGAAATTCTCTCTGAGAAGTTTGTCTGTGGGTTGCCTACACTGAGAAACAGCGATGATCTTTTGATTCCAGAAAAGTGAAGAGGAACCTGACTTCTTACTACAGAATTTGAGTATACTCACTTTTTAAGGTTTATGTGAGATATTAACAGCATTTACAAAAATAGAAAGTGTTTGAATTCAGTAAAAAGTTTACCAAATTTAAGTTACATTCAATGTTAGTTTTTGACAGAGTATCCACTACAAAATACAGAGGAAACAACCTTCATGATCATTGCTTTGGGAATGCAAACAGCACATTAAACCTGCAAGGAGAATCCTGACAACACGCTGTGTGGCAATGAGATTTCTTCCCATTCTAAAACACCAGCTTCTATTTGCTTAATGCTCCTGTGGTTGCCAAGTAAATTGCTTCAGGAAAGTGATCCAAGGTGAAATTATATAAAAACAACCAATACGACAAACAAACCAAGAAATAAAATCACAACACAGCAGGATAATTTCACTGCTCAAGTTTAGAGAATAGTCCCACATAGAGCTGGACTATTCCTAACACCGAAGTGGCTGAGGACAGAGCAATGGGGGGACTTTTTCTTCTGGCTTTGGTGTTGGAGACACTAGCATAGGGCTGTACCTTTAAGCTTTGATTCTCCACCTATTCTATGAGATTCCTTTCCCTTGAGCTGTAAGTGGATCCACTGACTGAAACAAATGGTAGAGAACCACAAGAGATAAGGAGCAGTACTTTTAGTAGCCTTACAGAAAAGAAAATTCAATGACTTAGCAATGAAAACAACAAAGTCAAATGACTCCAAAATACGTAGAAGTCAGAGGTGCAGAAGCTAGAACAATTCGTTAATGCTCCATGTAAGAAGATCTGAATTATTTTAAGAGCACTGTATTTGCATTTTAGATATAGCAGAATGAACTAATTATGAAATGTATGCGTCAAAGATTTCAATTTCAGGCTTGACTTTACTTTGAAGATTAATTTTTTACTTTATCATTTTTGCAGGCAGTTCAGTGGACAGCCTTATTTGAATGTTACTCATTGTTCAGTGATGTATGAAGTGTATTTAATCAATGTGAAGAAAGTAATATTAAACTATTATGAGAAGCATCAAATGTTCTAAAAAATCTCAAACAGAAGGTCAAAAGGTAACAACTCTGCTAACAATATGAGAAACAGTGTATTTAACTTATTCTTTACATCCAAGCTTTTCATGGTATATAAATTATCTTTTGTCACATAAAATTAAAGTGTAAAATGCATTTTTCTATCCCCTTGATTAAAATTGTCATATATATAATGAATCGGACATTTTTCCATGTTTTGCTAAGAGAATTTTAAATAATTATTTAAGAGTTGGTGTGCATTTTAAATGGCCGGCTGCAAAAACCTTTGACAGGATGGTCCTCACAGTCATTAAATCATTTATCAGCATGTTCGTTATTACAGAATGAAGTAATTGCCAACAAGGACAGTTATTGCAGTAATTCACATTTCCACAAGTACTGTGAACCCCACTTTAGGAAGATCCAAGCCTGATCTTAATAAAACTTTCACATGAACCTCTGTTTCTTTTGTTTGTTTGTTTTTCCTTTTTAATCTTTTCAGAGTCACTAACACAATGACAATCATCTTAGTTTCAACTAAGGCAGCTAGACATAAGGAACTATGCACCCAAAATCTACGAGTGGAAAAATATTCATTTTCAAGCCAGCAGTTCCAACCCCATCGTCCAGTGCTGCTTCGTTTGAAACATACATCGGATTTCTGTCCCTGTCCAAACGATCAATGGCCACATTTTAAGTGTATTTTCACAGCGGGAGCCATAGGTTAGAATGTCCTGGATATAAAGCCACAACTCTCTCAATAGTGCTGCAGACAGCCTCAGTGGTTAGTGTGGAAGGCATACCACCAGCCAGGAAAGGAACTGCCCAAAGGCAACGGAGCTGTGCCAACTGAGAACACTTTTGGACAGACTTAGACTGAAAATATTAATTTTTCATGTACCCTGACTCACAGTTGTAGATCATATAAACAGTAATGGAGGAAGAAATACTGAAAGAAACACAACCTTCTAAGGCTTGCACTTCGTATGTCAAGGAACTCTTGCTCAGAAATGCAGAAGCTACTTTGAGAGGAAAAGAAGGGACTCAAAGGAAGAGACTATGTGCATGCAAACCTTTGACAAGGTAAGGTATTCTCAAATGGTAACACAAGGGTAATATTCAAAGTCTGTATGAAGGGAAAATTCATTACTTAATAAGAGAAGTGATAACTTTGGCTACTGTGGCTTTTGGAGTAAGTTTATCATTAAGGTTATTGATAGCTTTTTTTTTTTTTTCCCCATTTGAAGGAAAGTTTAATTTATTTGAATGCAGTTACCTTTATTTCCTACCACTACTAAAATAAACTGCTGCACTCTCTCTTTAACAAATTTGTGATATCTAATCTAATAATGACAGATGCCCTTGCTTTTGTTTCTATCTCCATTCCAGAAAACTTGCAGTTTCACAGGCATAAAGTGATAAGAATTCCGGACTGGGACCTTCACTAGGGAACAGGCTTTGAATCAGCAGCACTTCAAGTGGCTAGTAGAAATGTTTTCAGTAAAAAAGCAAAACATTATTTGAATTTGGTACATTTCTTTCAACAAACCTTCTCAGTTTCAGCTTCGACTTACTAGTGTTACAGAGAACACTGCGTATAGTCAAAGTTAACTGCATACAAGTACATTATAAACATTTATATGCAGCAATGAAATCTGATATAGAAAACAGACCGGCAAAGGAAAATGTTTCTAGCTTCTCAACCTTTGAAGAACATAAAAAACATGAAATGAACAAGCATGATAAAAATGAGGTTTCAAAAAAAGTCTTCCACTGGATTTAGTGTTTTATTAAGACCTTCCTTCTGCAAACACAGCAAATGCATTTTAATATTGCCACCATTAAAAGTTCCATTGGCTTGCTGAAATCAAGCATAACTAAGTCTTTTCAGGATTTGGGTTATGCTGTCCTGCAGAATGCTTGCCTTCCTAACTTTACAATCAGAGGTAACTGTACAACATCCCTGGTGGAAAGTGCTATTATTGGAAATCTATCTGGCTATTTTATGCAGATTTTTACGTAACTGGCATTTGAAACTTATGTAAACAATTATTATTATTATTATTATTATTATATTTTATTTTATTTTTTACTACTGCAAGACAAACAAAACAGAACTAAAACAAAACCAAAAACACTTTAGCTTTTTTGGTGGTATTTCTTTCGTTTAAAAGTACTACACATTTTCACAAGGAAGATTTTTTTGTTTTGTTTTAAAATAAATTATTTTTATTGCTTACATGAATATATAAATATCTGTTCTCTCACATTCCTCAGACTTACTTTTACTATTCTAATATTTGAATTAAAAGTTAAAAATTAAAATTAAAAGATAAATTCAAACACACATGGAGGAGACAAACATTTGAAGTTTTTCTGATGAACAAAATAAATGTGTTCCAAATTCACTGAAGTCTCAGACAGATACCAAAACTACATAGTCTGACAGACAACACTTAAGTACTTTTGGTTCAACTTTCCAATAAATTATTTTATTGAGTAAAGCTGATCTTATCAAGTACAGATTTAATACGGTTGAAAATTATCATCATTTAGATCACCAAGAAAAAATGAAGACTAATTTATGTATCATTACCTGACAGCACTACTGCTGATGCTTTGGTGAAACCTAAAGGTCCACATGACAATACAGTGAAACTCAGAGATTTAAACAAACCTTTTAAATTATTTGGATTATTAAAAGCTATTATGTTAATTTTAAATTTATGTTCATCTTGATAGCCAACTGTTTTTACTGTTCAACTTGTCTTTATGTCAAAGATGCAGGAAAGTACCTAAAATAACACTCAGAGCCTTATATTACACATACCGACCATGCAGAGCTCAGACTCAGTAAAACACTTGTCCCAAATTCTTTGTCTCTGACTCATGTCTGGTTAACGTAACAACAAAACCTTTTCATTTAATACATATATGTTGTATAATAACCAGTGAAAACACATCCAAACAATGCTCAAAATCTGATTTAAGTGGCAAAAAAAGTTTGTTACTATTCTTATCTTGTCTTATGTAACCTATCATAACTCACAGCACAAAGATTTATAATGTTGATCTTGATTTAAATTGTTAATACATGAGTTTACAAACTGTTCTACTAAATTTGCGAGATGTGACACTATCTAATTTGAGCAAGATTAGATAAATTAGTTACAGTTCATGATCAGAAAAAAACGTGTTTAAAATTATCTAGAAAAATAAAAGTGGGTTAGATAGAAGTTACAGTTGTGATGGATTTTCCTCATTATTACCTTCACACTACAGAGAGAGGATATTATTATTTTTTTTTTTTTTTTACACTCTACCCCAAAAAATTGTATGATTTTGAGCCTTTTAGAATGCCATAACATTTTATACTGTCTCCCAGTCCCCTCTAATGTCAAATAATAGAATCTGTTAGGGTAAGTATTGTAGAATCATAGAATGGTTTGGGTTGGGACGGACCTTAAAGATCATCTAATTCCAACACCTCTGTCCTGGGCAGGGAAACCTTCCACTAGATGAGGTTGCTCAAATCAATGTACAGAACTTCACACAAGTTCATCAGTGACAGTTACGTGCATCTATAATTCTTTAAAAAGAGACAAGCTTATTCCTGGGACAGGCGCTAGGTTCAGCGTAGGGAGCCAAGTGTGAAACTTGTAGTAAGAACACCTTACAAGCATGTGAAAATCTAACATATGTTGCAGATTGAAGTTACTGTCTTCATAGTATTGGTTTTGGCAAGGTGGCAAAATAATCTCTCTTAAATTAAGAATAAAGCTGAAGCTCTGTGTTGCAGATGTTTCATTCATAGGAACAAATTCTATTGCACATGAATTTTCTGTTATATTTGAAAGTTTCTCAGTAATGCGGAGGAGGTAACGTAGGCAACACTGAATTCCCAACTGGTTTTTAACCTGGTATCGAAGTAAAAGATTTTGTAAAAATTACAGTAGAGATTATTTCAGTTAGTAAGCTGTTGTGGTATAATTGTATGAGTGTTAACTCCTCGAACGAAGTTGTACGTTACCACCTATTTCTCCTGACTCAGAACATTGTTTATAATGTACCAGTGAGTCATTAATTTACATACTTTGGTAGCTGAGAATTGATCTTATTTTGATTTTTCTTCCGTTCCTACTGGCACTAGGAAAAGGCTCTTGAAACAGACCCTCAGTAGCATATGAATCGTTCTGTGAAGCTTCTGACAAATTGTCTGCCTTACTGTTAATGAATACGTGTAGAATATGCCAAAAGGTCTTTGCAGAAAACACCATTATGCTGGCAAATTTCAATGTATAGTGAATCTTTATAGACAGTTTATAAGCCCTTATAATTGCCTTTTATAAAAGATGACATATTTAAAACTATAATGGCATTAATGACTGCAACTGTTATGACTAGATACGTACAAAAAGTTTTATCATTGTAGAATCCCGCCTGTAATGTCACCCACCAGAGGGTGTAGAGGTGTAATTTCTTCTAGCAACACTAGGTGGAGACAGTGATTCACACAATGCTTGCTAACATACATTTTTCCAGCTGCTGTACCGCAGCTTCTGCCAGTTAGCATGATTTCACTTTTCCATTCACTTCATTACAGATTGCAAGGTTACATTTTTTTTTTTTTAGTAGCTATAACAAAGAAAGTAAAATAAAATTATTCATGCTTTGAGTAGGTAGCAGGTCTCCCTGAATCTCTTTCACACGTGTATGCATATGTAAATCACAAAACTCCAGGCAAACTATAAACAAAGTACCAGAGCTTTCTTTCCAGGCCTAATATGCGTGAAATTTATTTACTAATGGTAACTCTGACTGCGTTTTTTCTGGAGCAATAAGAAACATCCTTACCCATGTTCTTAAATTTCCTCTTTTTTTTTTTTTTTTTTTTTTAATAACTAGAAAATACATACTTGATTAAAAACCTCAGCCTTTGTGAAATCAATGATACTTTTGAAATTCCTGGAAATAAAAATAAACAACAACAGAAAAATCCATACACAGTAGTTTACTTTCCCCACATTAACTTGATTTATTGAGCCTATCATAGCATATTTAATTGTCCTTACCGCAGAACGGTCTCCTAGTTAGCAGCTGGAGAGTTTTCACATGTCAGTCGTGACCAATGATCAATATCATATGCTCCGTGCCCATCTTTAACTTCATACGAACTAGTTTTGAACTAGTTAGGATGCACTAGAAGAGAAAAGCCAACAAAGATAAGTGCATGCAGCTAAACAACTGCCAGAAGATCACTTTGCAGATATTCAGCCTATCGATTTAAGAAGGTTTATTGCATCAGTGTGAGCCAACGTATCTAGCAGCAAGTGACTACACAATACGGCCTGCAAATCTGACACATGAATTTCCAAATTATAAAAATAGTACAAGTTAAAAATCAGGCAAAAACAAGCTGTTTTATTTAAGCTGCTAAAACAAATGCAGATCCAGTTCTTACTCTGGCGTACTATGTCCTTATTGTCTAAAAGATGCAATCTCCTAGCAATGAAGTTGTTTTGAGTTAACATGTTTCTACCACACTAAATGGGAGCGTGGGCTAACTTCCCAATGGCAACCAAATTTCCAAGTTTTGAATTTGTCTGAGCCTAGCTGTAGCTGATTGTAGTCTACTAGTTTATAGTCTATGAAAGTATATTGGGAGTCTGCATCCGAAAGGATCCTCTTGGAAACATCCGTGTAAGTTAGCAGAACCATTGGAAAATTTTGGCAAATTTCCCTGCAGGCTGCTGGGGTTTGATCCTGGTCAGTAAGCAGCTGGAGTTTATGTAGCTTGGGTTGATTCCTTTAGGTTTCTTTGCACTATTGCCTCTTCCAAAGAGAAAAGGAAGAGAAGTATTGGTTGTTACTGTGCTGATACAAGCTGTTCGTGACATCTGTTCAATGAATCACACACTGGTTAGGGATTGGAAGGGACCTCTGGAGGCCATTTGGTCCACACCCTTGCTCAAGCAGGGACACCCAGAACAGGTTGCCCAGGACCTCGTCCAGGCAGCTTTTGAAGACTTTCAGGGAGGGAAGACCCCACAGCCTCCCTGGGCAACCCGTGCCAGTGCTCTGCCACCCACACAGCAGGGAAGTACCTCCTGATGGTCAGACGGAAACTCCTGTGTCCCAATTTGCGCCCCTTGCCTCTTGTCCTGACACTGGGCACCACCAAAAGGACTCTGGCTTTGTCTTTTTTTGCATCCACCCTTCAGACAACCCATCCGTGCTTAAAAGAAAAAAAAGAAAAAAAAAAAAAGAAAAAAAAGAAGAAAAAAAAAAGGCAGCAAAGCCTTTTCAAATACAGGGTTGCTTTTCAAGCAATGAAGAAATCCATTCTAGAAGAACATGATGCTGTCGTCCCTGTAGCTGTCCTACAGACTTTTGCCTAGTGTGAGGGAAAAAAAGAGAATTGAGCAGGCTGTTTGAGGGTCAGAAAGTCAGCAGCTGAGGTGACTTAACGTACATTGACCAGCCTGGTAAACATTCACCAAAATGATATATAAAATAATTTAATACTGGAAGAAAGAAACTTCTGTGATGAATATTTTTCCTTCCATCTGACTCAGTCTAAGTACCCATAGGATTGCATTTTTTTCTAGCTATTATCAAAGGTTCTTACATGTTTTAATAAGTTCATAGTCCTTAAAGCATTACAAATACTGACATCCAACCTGAAAATAAAAGCCTAAGTGTAACTGATCGTATGAAACAGATCAATGAGGACATCTTTGGGTAACTTTCACAGCATGAAGGATTTGTGTTTCTAGTTTGTGATGGTTACTGGAGAAACCTCCAGGTTGTCCTTCCAGAGTATTTTACCACCAGCTTATAAATGTTTTAGTCTTGGCAAATGAATGAAAAATCTAGCTTTCTCTCTTAGTTCCATTTTCTCAATGACTCATTCATATACTCCATATTTCACATAAATGGACTACTTATTACTACTAACTTGAATCTAGTTCTACTTTTCTGGGGGTGGAGAAGTTTTATAGAAGGAGTTGTTAAGTAGAGAACTTCCCCTTCTTTGCCTTTTTGTCTTTTTTTTTTTTTTTTTTTTTTTTTTTTTAATACAGACTGGAGTTTTCAAACCTTGGTGTTTGAAGTTACACTCTGAATTCCATACTGAAGAGTAGTCAGATTTTGAAAGACTCTCTAATGAGTAGCATAGAAATAAGTAGGAACTGCTGGTTCTCTGGAAAGTCTAATCACTTTTTGTAATAGAGAACTGACAGAGTCCGGAAAAAAAGCCACTATGCAGAATCATGAGCAGATATCTGGGGTGCAGATACTATCAAGTCAACTGTGTGGTGCATATGCTATATGCACTATGTATACGTTGACCACATGTCAGTCATGTTCCTGCTCCTGGTCACAGTTTCCTCACTACACACTGAGTCCTTCGTGCTGTATATAATCTAAACCTGCTTTTTCTGGCAGATTATTTCCAGATTACGTATGTAGCCACTTGTTGACGGCAATCGATATTTAAGAGTTGAATGTAGCAGGAATATAGTAAAGGACAAAAACATGAGCCGTTTTCTAGGCATGAGATAAAAGGAAGATGCATTATTACAAAGGGGAGTGTAAGAAGTGTCTGCATGCCTACTAGGTCAGTAGCAACAAAAGCAGTCAAAGAGCTCAGCTGAAATACAAAGAATAAGGACACAGCAAAGGTACCAATGATGACACCTATACACATGAACACTGTAAAGGATAACAATCTCAAAAAATCCCCAACCCTCCAGTATGGGGTTAAATTCCCATCCATACAATCTCTACAACCCCCGCCAACAGGGGCAAATCAGCATTCTCATGTATGCTATCAGATAATATTCAGATCATCAGCCATATATTCTGTTCCCACACAGTATCATTTACAACGTAAAAATATAATTATATTCACAGAGAAAACTACAACTACCATACATTTCAGGAAAATAAATGTATACCCTTAGTGGAATTCTTGTTGAAGTGAAACCCCTGGCAAGTGAAACCACTGGCAAAACTCCCACTAATTTTAGTACAGTCAGGATTTGAACCATGGATTTCAACAACAAAACAAAAAACATAAGAGATATTGTTCTAAGTAAAATTACTGCGCTGCATTTAGTATAGTTGCAAAAAGTCAGAACAGTTCTGTAAAATGAAAAGGTGCTTTTTTTTTTTTTTTTATTTTTTTAATGTGCATTAGATATGTCAATCTACTGGCACAATCAATATGGAAGGTAAGGCATGTGTATTAAAGTGGGGGTGCTTCCCTGATAATTCACATATCCAAGTACTGTCATGTCCCTCTAAGTAAAAAACAAAACAAAACAAAAACCACCACCAATAACAAAAAAAAGAAAAAAGAAAAAAGGAAGCATAAGAATACCCAAAATGTTTTTTTTTTTTTTATAGTGAAAACTACTTAATATTCAAAGCTATACAGTGCAGGCATAATGAACGGCTTTTTAAATTTCTGCTTTCTGTTCAGACTCATGCTGCATTGCTGAAACACTGCATTCCAACCCCTGAAGATCTAATGCACTAATCTAATGCACTGTGGCTGACCTATTACAGATGATTATAAATTACAGAAGTCCTTGTGTTGCTATAATTTTCTAGAGATTGCTTCTTAAAGCCAGAAGGTGAAAAAGAAAAAAAGTGTAAACTACCATTTCCTCTGTCTATGCTGGATTTAGCTCAGCCAGAAACACCATTTCGGAGCAATAGACAGAGTACCCGATTTATTTACTCCCCATATGAAATTTACACCATAAGGAAGCAGACACAAATTAAGCACTCTAATAAAAAATTAGAGAAGCGGTTGGATTCTGTGTTGCTTACTCTTGGAAGCTTTTGCAATTTCTGCACAATACGTATGCTGCAGTTACGCAGATGAAATGGGAAAAATTATTTTTCCTTTGAAAGGATGACAAATTCATAAAGGATGGCGAGATGCCACTATACCACAGCAATGTCATGCAAGTATATAATTTAGGAAAATAAAAAAATACATTGCAAATAAAACTACAAAGTTTTTACTTTCAAATTGTTACTACTTTATTTTTGTTGGGCGAGTTATTTGCAGGATTAGGATGCTTGAAAATTAATAGCAATGCTCTTTTGTTTCATTTTATGCAGTTCTGGAGACCAGAGGAGCCTCAGGAATTAATTGTAGCCTTCTAATAAACACAATGATGTAATGACGTATTTAACATCACTGGTTTTTGTTTGATTCCAAATAAATTGCAGATTTTTTTTTCTGCTGTGATACTAAAACAATTACCTTTTTGAAAAAGGATAATTAATCTACAATTTTTTCACATTAGATCATATATCTCTAAAGAGTGCCCACAGATTTGATGGTCTTCAGCTGCTGTGTATTTATTTTTCATTTTTTCTACTGATGTACCGCCCCATCAGTGCTGACATTTAAATGAGTGAGTATTCAACACAAATGTGATCATTTGTATAGCATCCAATGCGGCACCATACTGAGATGATTGCTTCTGGGAGCCATCCATGGGTTCTCGAATAGGGGGGAAAAGCCAGGCAAAATTTTATCAATTTACATTTTTCTGTGATTAATTTTTATGCAAATAAGGGCCCGACCGTGCTCCCATCTCACCTGAATCATGCGGATCATCAAAGACAAATTGAGCATCACTTATTTAAAAAATAGGCTTTAAACTACTCTACAGCTGTGTTGGAAAATGCTAAGAGCAGGGCATGAACTTTTCTAATGTAACAGGAATAGATAAGAAAATGCTTTTTTGCATTTTTGTCCACACTGTGATAAACATGAATCTTAACAAAATCCTAAAAATTGCCTTTGTTTTATATTCCTTTTGCCCTTGTAAACATTTGGCATGGGAAAGCTACATAAGGGGATTTTTCCAGTTTCAGAATACAAACAAGCATACTTGCAAATAAAAAGGCATTGCTTAGTGATGAAAAATATTGTACTGGTTAGCACACTTACAGTGAATATTTTATTTCCCTTTTTAGATAGAATTCAAGAAATCAGAAAGTAGCATACTGTAGTGGAACAGGCCTTATATAAGCCGTCATATAATGTAAATGAGAAAAAGGTATTAACTCACAAGTAAATATATGAGTTCTGTTTATAAATTAATACATTTTGCTTTATTGTAGATATCTACACATGTCTGTATTTGCCTACCATGAATTTGTAAATTTAAGAGTTAGCTAAAAAACAGCCTTTTAAAAGTAATTTTGATGTGCAAATTACATGGATGGACATTTTATAATTACTGATATTGAGAGTAAGTAGGAATAACTAATCTTTTTATCAACTTTAAAACAAAGTACTTCTTTTCCTGTTGCAAACCAGCAAAACTCTTCAAGGCATTACAGTTGAAGACAATATTATCAGCCATGAGTATAATTTTTGTAGCTGTAAAATAAGTATTGCTCAGAAATATGAACTCTTGGCTCTCTAATTTGCACGTGAAATTCGTATACAGGTGTCAGAATGCATTCTCATGAAAAACCTTCTCATCTCAAGAAGCTGAATTTTGAAAAGGCAGTTTCTTTTCAGAACCATGTTCCAAAAATTATAATACGTCATCTTCAGAGACTCATCTTATGAGTCTTTGCACAAATCACTATCCCTGGAACTAATCTCAGAGGAATAAGTGAGATGTGTATTGGAGAAAATATGGTCTTTATAAGTTAGTATTTGAAAAAAGAGGCTCACGTACCAGATGCTCTTGTGACTTCAGAGCAAAATATGTCCCCTTATATATTGCGTACATGAAAGCTTTTTTTTTTTTTTTGATAGATTTGATTAACCCCCACTTTTAATGAGTTACCTTTCATTAAACTGTACAGCTGAATGAACATTATTTCACATGCAACACAGAATATGCTTGCACACATGCAGATGAGCAATTTTATGTTCAGACCCTCCCCAAAATACTGCAGCCCCATATCACTTACTGTGCAGCAGACGCACTGGGGGAATTGTCACTGTGTTAAAGCCGGTGAGAGTTCTGGTGCAGTTCTCAGCCTCCAGCCACAGGTTTTTGGGGCCTGTGCAGCCTGCAGACAAGAACACAACTGATACTTTTAAATACCTCAGATGAGAGTAGCATGTGACCCATCATTTTTAATGTTTGTATTAATTCCTCTATCTCCTGTAGTCAGGAGTTTTGAGAAAGACTATACTGTGGCAAGTTTGATCAAATCCAATATGTTGACTAAATAAATTTAGTCAAATATGTTGACTAAATAAATTTACTATTCAGAAAAGGACATGTGAAAACTAAGGCATATGAATGAAGACAGTAAGGCAGTGAATTATTTAAAACAAAAGACTTTCTTCCCTTTAGAAAAGACTATATGCAGAAAAAAAAAATCAAAATGTTGAAAAAGACCTAGTTACAAAGACAAATACAGTGCTGTTATTATTTTCAAGATCTGTCTAAAATATTAGAAGCATCAGTTGAACAACGTAGATTGCTATAAAGTGGAACAAGGCTTAAAATATTTACCATTCACTGTCTTTCTACAAACTTAACATCTTCTACAGGAAATATCTTGTATGACTGCATTAGTATAAATACAATAGTAGAGCTATCAAGTCCCCCTTCCCTATATGACAGGTTTCTGTATGTTGCTCTGTGCCACTGATGCCCATATAATTTCTTATAAACTATAGTCATGATATCCTACTGGAACAGTTCTGCTATTATAATCAGTAATAAATAAAAAAGTACTATGTAGCAGCTTACAAAGAGGATTCTAAATCAACTGAAAATGTTAAAAGTGATATCCTGGTGTTTCATTCCAAACACTTATCACAATAAGCTTATGGGATATAAGAGAGGCATAAACAGATTATTTTACCAGCCACTGGCGTACATCCTAAAATGCAAAATATCTGTTGTTTAATACCATGTGATCACACTGCACACATTTTAAGGCAAGGAGTAGAAGCATTAGGAAACACAATGAATACATATGTCACCTCTAAGAGATCACTTGCTGGTACTTCACTTACCACGGGAATGTAAAACAGCACTGTAACAAATGAAAACAGACATTTATATAACGTGAATGCCTATACTCCCAGTTACAACGTGAACAACAGGAAGCAAAAATATCATCAGTATATTCCAGCCTAGAAAAATCCTCAGGTATCCTTTAATTGAAACTAAAAGAGTGATGTATACAAACAGGCTCATATATAGATACAGATATATAAATACATAAATGGATTTGCTATACACGTAGATATGGATTACAAGGTCCCCGTTTTGGCATGCCACGGTCTGGATGAAGAATTGTTAACAGACATGTTAAGGCATATTGTTGGCATTAACGGGGCTGTCAGCTGAGGGGATTTCTACTGGTTCAGCTGCAGTTTCAAGGCAATGCAGAGCTGGTCTGTCCCTCCCAGTAGTACACTGGCACCCCGTGGCTGCACAATGGGCCCGATGGGACAGCTGGGCTCCAAGCACAGGGACCAAGCTCTGAGAAATACAAGAATATTCTAATAGTGCATTAAAGCAGAGCTATGATCAGAAGTCATTAAACAAAAAAAGATGAAGAAAAAGGAGATGATTAGAGCAATAGTGTCACATGCCATGTCCCTCCTTCCATAAGTCACAGGGCAAGTTGTTCCATTTTTGCTGCTGAGGCTCCAGCTTTTGGCACTAGGCCCGCATGCATTAAAAAAGCACAATACTCAGAGGGAAATGCTGCATGGAAGACAACACCAGACTTTTCTTTCTGGGTATAAGCATAGTGACCCAGAAGTGGAGGATCAAACCTCTGTGTCCTTAAAACATCTTTTACTTGGAGTGGATGCAGGAACCAAGGTTTTATGCTTGGAAAAATATGGGTATTATGCTATGGAAAGGGTTTGGATCTATTGTAAACATGCTTATTGGAGAAAAACAAGAATAATTGGGCAATGAGGTTATGAATATGCACTAAAATGCATTTGCATGTATTTTACTGAGATAAATATTTGGCTAATCTATTACTCTTCTGCTCCTTTTTTCCTGATGTTGTTGTTACTTGGAATCTTAAATTTACACTGATGGAGTTATTCATATTCGACAGACTTTGCATATGCGGACATTAGCAGGGACTCAGACAAAATAATGAGGAGAAAATAATGAGGAATGGCTTTTGTTGCAAGAACAATCTCGTCAGAGTACTTTTGTACCGTGCAACATTCTGTATGAGTTGGCTATGTTTTCATGTTGGCTTTTTTTTTTTTTTTTGCCTTAACTTTGAAAAGCAGAATCAGCTCAGTTCAGTTCCGCATATAATCTTGATGATGTCTTTCTCAACTGCCAGAAAATCACATTTCAGATTCAACTGTAACCAGCACACATTTGTTCCTCCTCCCTCTCGTCTCCAGAACAAAAACGCCCCATGTTACAGAGCCCAGAGTGGACTGCCGTGCAGTCCACATCTGGGCTACAGTTCCCTGCAGTGCACTCAGTGGTTACCAGGTATTCGTCAGTACTGCAAAATCTGACCCGGGTGTCAAAAGTCCTAAGGATCTCAAATATTATCCTTCCACCTAATAGGAAGAAAAGAGGATCCAAACATCTATCAGTGAAACAAAACTCGAAGATTCATTCTCCTAATATAGGAAATCTCAGCTGGTTTTGGTGTCATAAATGAGAAATCTTAATGATAAGAATGCTGGGCAAGGAGTCAGACTGCATGGCAGCTTTGTTTGTTTCCATGAGGGAGACACTTCTCAAATATGTTGTGAATGCCAATCCAGAAAAATAAGTGTTTTCTAAGACTGGCAAGTAATAAAGGATCCGCACCCAAAATTAATTCATACAGACTCAGTAGACTCCTCCAGGTCTCATCTGCTTTGTTACATACCAACTAAGAAACCATATTTTGTGGGTTATTTAAAAAAAAAAAAACAACTACCGGTATTCATTTCTAGAACA
The DNA here is from genome assembly GCF_964035555.1 of Netta rufina. Classification (NCBI taxonomy): domain Eukaryota; kingdom Metazoa; phylum Chordata; class Aves; order Anseriformes; family Anatidae; genus Netta; species Netta rufina. The sequence continues at coordinate 7,890,912 of NC_140128.1, read as the reverse complement.
TTCAACTAATCCCTCTCTGTTAGGTTGTAGCCTACTGAAAGCAGAAAGGAGTTCAAAGTTTGCTTCAGATACTCTAGTTTTTTCAGTAATGACATGCACAAAGATTCTGCAGCAGTAGATATAAATTGACATACTGCTGTTAGGATAATATGGTCAGGAATAACAGGGTGTAACTTGGGGGCATAAGCATAGGTAATTTCTGCCAAGACACCTGTGCAAGATGTAACGATCTAGGAGAGATCCAATGTCAACCTGGAGCTGCAGCCAGAAACCCATAGGATACCATCAGCATATTCAGAACGACACTAGATTCCTATCTGCAGTCATGGTTATTATTCATGCAGTGTCAATTAAAATAGATACAACGAAGATCTATTCCTCTTTGAAAACAAAGCTCCTTACTTAGCTTACACTCTGCATCTTGTGTGTAAGGATACCAGTGTAGACACTACTAAATTCACTGGGCAGTACTGAAAAGAGCCTGGATGTGTCTGCTTTGCACTCTCCCTTAAGGTATTTATAGACAGAGATAAGATCTCCCTTTGTCTCTTCTCCAGGCTGAATGGTCCTAGCACTTTCCTCACAAAAGTGATAACTTCAGTCCCTTAAACATCTTAGAGATTGAACTGATGAAGTGTATACTCTTTGATTCCATATTATGATTAAAATAGCCTTGGAAGAATAAATGTAAAATAAAACAATTTGATATATTATGAAGACAAATTCTAATTTAAATGTGGGCTCCTCTATGCAGGTATCTGTAGACAGTGCTAGACTCTAAGTTAAGAAATACAGATTGTTTCTTTCTAGCCCTTGACATATCACTTAATATAGCTGTGCTTCAGTTTTCCCACCTGTAAGAAGAAAGTACTATCTTGATTTGTAAAGTCCTTTGCAATTGTCAGGTGAAAAGTTCTATTGAAAGCTAAATATTACTGTCAAAATCTATCAGCAAGATCAAATTAATATTCATAATATGACAGATTTTCTTTGAAATGAGGGACACAATAGATGGTAATATATGGCAAAGAGCTCTGTGGCTATATTTAAAAATGGAGTGATACTCAGAAAAAATGTCAAGCATTTATCATTTTCTACATATTTCCTTCTATGTAATTACAAAATCATTTTGCCCAGAAAATACATACTATAAAACATAGGTATGATAAACTCTAAAGAATGACATGTTAAAAAGAAAAAAGGAAAAATAATTTAACTATTACAGAGCAAACTAAACACAATTTAGTTTTGATATGTTATCTTTTTCTATTTGGAGAGCTACGCTGTCAGGATCTGGACAGAGACCATTGCAGGATTACAGGATTATATATGGATTTCTTTTCCTATTGTTTTTTTTTTTTTTTTTTTTTTTTTTTTTTTTTTTTTTTTTTTTTTTTTAATTATCTCCCTGTATTCATCTGCTTTCCTTGGTGTTAGATCCGTCTTGATTTTTAGGCTCTGTCCTCTTTTTACTTTTCTTTTACCTACTTTTTGCTAACTGAAATTAAATCACACCAAAGTTCATGATGAACTCCTGAACCCACTGTGGCCTAGCTTCGGAGCTTCAAAACCTAGAAAAGTTACTTTAAGAGTAAGATCCATAGAAATAAGCGTGCTTTTTATAGCTTCTAAACTAAACACATTTTTGAGTCCACACTCCAGCTCCAGCACCGCAAATCTGCCTGTGCCCATTAGTCACTGTCACTGCTTTCTGTGCAAAGGACCCTGGTAATTACAGAAGCGGGAGGTGCCCGGTTGTTATAAAATCATTCATACACAAGTTGATACATTCACATACTGTATTTCGGTAACCATATGCTGTTTCTGCAACCTTCAAAATACATGCTGATCAACTCTGGCATCAGAGCTGAATCTCCCCTGGAAATCTGTATTCCCTTGATAAATTACCAAGAGGAGGAAATAACCTAGTATCTACAGTTAGTTATCAGACAGTAGAACACGGAACATCATCACAATTTGTCCAATACAAAGCCTGTATCAAGTGGCGTGGCTTCTGTTTGCACTGATTCAAGAGATGCTTAAGATCATAGTTAATTCAATGCATCCAAAAAGTTCTAAATTTCACATATGAAAGGCCAATTCAGCTTCGATTGTCTTGACAGACCACTACGTTCATATAAAATTTAAAGTTTTCATAAACGAGTTGCCCAGTGCACTACTTATAGTATCAATAACATTCTCATTACAGTTACTGACTTCTTGAACAAAGAATGAGATCTTCATTAAAAGTTTTTAAGAAGTCTTTTTACTGAAAGAGACCATGATTTCAACTTAAAACTAAGAAGCCTAAAGTATTAAAATAGCCCACATCATTCATTTAAATGAGGCCTACAATGAAGAAATGAAGAAATTTAAGTGCTTTCTCCAAGTTTCTCCAGTTCATAAAACGGTACAGGGTGGCTACTTCTGTATAACACCCAATTTGTCTATGCAACCCTTTAGATCAGCAGCCATTAGAGCAGATTTCTTCTATCTATGCAGTCTTCCTCAGAGACTTAGGCAGATTTGACAACAGGGGTCAATTTTTAGGACCGTAACTACCACAAAGAATCTTCTAAAACTATATATGAGGTATGATGAGGAACAGCAGCTTGAAATAAGCAATGTCAAAATTTGGTACAAATACAGGAAAGATGCCCTGGTAATGAAATTTAATAAGTCTGTGTAGGAAAGTCCCAGGAAGCATTTGTGCGCTTCACAGGATAGAGCCATAGAAAAATAAAATGGAAGGGAAATACAAGCACTGAACTGGGAGGTAAAATGGATGAACAAATGACACTTTTCCTCTCAGAAGTGAGTGATTGCACATCAGCCAGCACTGTTCTTGGGATGAAGCCAAGAGCTCTGTTTCTTCAACTTGTCTACTGCAAGCTCTATTAAGACCACCAAATCTATTTCATATAATTAACAGAGCTGAATTAGAAGAAAAGAACATCATCATTGCCACGATAATTTTTTTTTTTTTTTTTTTTTTTTTTTTTTTTAATATTTGGCTTCACCTTTTAATAGTCAAAACAAGGAAAAACATGTCACTGGTTCAATAACCTGGAGTGTTCCACGCATTGTTCAAACACTTTTCAAACACTTTTTTTTTCCAGAACACTCAACATAAATATCCCACCTGCTTAGCTCTATAGGAAAGGCAAGGAATCACAACCAGTTATTTGAAATCCTATTTGTCTAATCGTAAAGCCATATTTATCTAACCAGTCTGCTGCTAGTACAACAGTTGAGAACACAGCAATAAACCAATAAGATTAAAACTCTCCCATCAACCTGAGATGGGCCTTGGCTCCTAGGTACTTTTGAAAGCACTTAGCAAATGTCACCTACTATTTTCAAAGAACATCCGTCTTTGTCATTTTATTATTCTTACATAATTAAAATTCTTTATCTTGATGTTTACATAATGCCATCTAGAGATCTAATGTACTTGTCTTTGCTGTTGTACATCAAAAACTAGCTGAAGTCACCTCAAAATTCTAGATAAAAAACCTAGCTCAGCCGTGAGGAAAAAATATATGTTTTTGTGACGTATTTTAATCCAGAGAACACAATTATTATTTTCTGTTGCAAACCTAGTGGTATTGCGTCCATTCAAATAAGAACAGAAGGAGAAAGTACCCAAAGAATGTTTCATGTTGGATTAACCTGACAAAGAAAGGGTGTAATATAGAAGAAATATGATTTGGTGTTACATATTATTCATAATGATGAGGATAAAGTCTTTAAAATTCTGATATTTAAAAGAAGAAACTAAACTACAAGTAATTACAGAATAATTTGCCTTTCCAGAAAGCTTGCTTCCATCTTTAGTAGTGGTAGTTTGTGTCCAGAAGCACGATGACTTAAATGCACTATCAAGCTATTTCTCATCCATTTTATCAATTTTGAATTACTATATATTTTTGGTAGTAAAACAATGCACTTTTTTTCCTGATATTTTACATGAGAAATTAAAATATAATACTGTAAGACATGCAGAACTGCAGCAAGAGATAAAACCCTTCTAAAAATCTGGTGTCTCCTGCTGTCACACTTAGAGTTATTTTTTTTCTTAAAGTTTGCTTCCAGAAGGCCTCTCTGAGTTGCATTCAGTGAAGAGTGCATGGTGTTTGCTTAAAATCTGCAAATCCTCACACTGTTAGCAAGTCTTACTTTTACATGGAGCAACAAAATCACTTGAGCAGGAGTAAAAGCAGCATAATTATCAGTGAGCTTCCACAAACATAGGCTGTCTTGTGCAACAATATAAATGTTATCCAGATTTAGACTTAGGGTTTTCTTTCCCAAAATCCACTTCCCTGGCACAATTTGGAGGAAAAAAAAAAAAAAAAAAAAAAAAGGATGTCAGGTGTCAGGATGTCAACACTTTGTTTTGGTACATATAAAGCCATTTCATCTTGAAAAAGAAGAACGACAAACACTAGCAAACTCTTTTGTGGTTTAAAAACTCCTGTCTGCGCACATTACTCTTTCACAGAAAAAAAATAAAAAAATCTCTGTTTTGCTCTGTACACAAGGCTGCAACTAATTACAAGAAGAGACAGATGCTGAGTAGCCTTAAGGCTTTCCCTGCCACCACAGTGAGACTGTGCACTAGTCAACAAGCAGGTAGTGAGTGAACTCAAATGTTATCTGACAAGGCAGCAGATCCCATCACCTAGGGTTAGAATACAGACAAGCAACTTCGTGTTCAAAAGTAAAGACAGAAAAATTTCAAGCAGATTGTTTCTGACAGAAATCATATCACAGCCGCACTTTCTGACAAAGTCTACGCGAATGAAACTATACACTTTCTGTTTCCCATCTTCCCCTTTAAGAAACAGCCAGTATTTCAAAGGTACATTGAAGGTGACAGCTCAGTGCACAATGGTTAGCAAGTTCTTATAAGCTGGTTTTCTCTTTGGAGTTATCAAGAAACCTCTACAGCTTATCTATGGGGTAAGCAAAAGATTGTTCCACATGTTCCAATTATTTTTCATTTCCTGAACACTTCAAAGATGTGAAGTGTCAGTGTCATGACAAAACACTGTGGCATGAAGAAACATCACACAGTTATGTGGAAGCTTTAGAGGGAAGTTGCATCACCCTAAAAAGGAAAGTTCGCAAAGAGATGAGATGTTTCTGTAATTACCAATATTGTTTCCAGTGTAAAACAAACTTTGCTAAGAGATACGCCTGCTGAATACTAGTAGAGAATATGGCTGTTAGCTTTTAAACAGAATTTTCACCCTGTCTTTACAACATCCGGGATCTCTCCAAGTTAAAGGAAGTTACATACATTTGAGCGTTGCAAATCTCTGCAAAGATTTGAATAGGTTTCTTGATTTCCACCCAGAAAGGATTGAATTGATCTAGATTGATTTGGCTGTTTCACTGTGAGTAAATGTCAAAACAAGACAGGAGAAATACAGTGTTCAATGGAGCACATCAGATTTTATGTACATAGGTTCTAGCAGTGCTGTGGATTTTGACCTGCAAACTGGGCATTTGCTCCCAATGGCCCGTGAAAACCCGTAGGGAAGTTTCGGGGCTTTACTGACTAGAATTACAAATACCACTTTCTTTTGCAGAAGGCCAGTATTTTCCAACCTGAAAAAATTAAATGGAGAGCGCGAAGCATGCTTGCTTACCCTGCAGTATAATTAAAACACTGAAGGTGAATGAGGCATTCATTTCTAAATCTTCCTGTTAGCAGAACGGGATAAACACACTGATAATTACTGCCCATGAAAGAGAAAGCATTATAAACAGGATAAGCAAGTAAAAAACTACCAAATATTACAGACAGCATGTTTGCCCCATGTCAGAATTATTTTGGACTCCAGATTTCCTTTACTTTTCCATCATCCATTCAATGTTTTTTAGGAAAGACATAAGTCATTTTGTATAACACTGTCAGTTTGCAGCACTGATCTCTATCTTCACCATTACTAAAAGGACTATTGCAACACAACTCACTTGAGATTATGCTAGAAAACTACTAGTGGGGAATATGGCAAATATATTTGAGTATCTTCTTGTTAGAATCTGTCAATTTTTATCATCCCCTACCACAGAGCGCTAACTGATTTCTGTGTAGATATTAGCTCTACTCATAATTAAATTTCTGTGGCTTAGAATATGGTACCTTCCATGCTGAAACAATGCTGTAATTATTTAAATCATTTTTACAATAGTCGGATAGATATTTCTAGGAATTACTGTTATTAGACCTGCATTAACAGTAGAAGCTCAACAAGTATGCAGCTCTAAAAGAAATGTGGTTTATTAGCCTCCATACCATGCAAATTAATTTTTGCTGGATTGTTTTCCTGTTCTAAACTAAAATATTTGACAGAAAATTGAATTCTATGTCAGCAGTAATAATTTGTCCTCGGAAGTGGTTAGAATAGCTCTGTTTACTATATTCAGGTTTACCATACTATAGATGCTTTAGTCAACTTCTTAATCTCTGCTCACTGATACAGTAACAGTAGTGTCATACAGTTTGTGATCAATTTAAAAGCACTTAGACTTTATGGGCAGTCATGCACATCATGTGTAGATTTGAGTGTCCTGCCTGAGGTTATGAAAGACCTACAAGCCCATTTCTCTTTAAAAGAACCTGAAGAGCAGAAAAAAACATAGTTTGCAACAGCAATATACTCTGCTAAGGTATTTCCCCATTTCCTCTATTGGGCAAACCCTTTGGATCTCCACCAGGGAAATCAACAAGAGATCTGAAATGCAGGGGGCGAGATATCCTTAACGAAAGGGACTGAAGAACAGAAACCTAACAGATTTGTATTAGGAGAAAAGGACCAAGAAAAATTACACTTAAGGATATTAACCAAAATCTTGATGATTCCAGAAGTCTGGTACCTCATACTAGGTATATGGCTGAATTAATCCAGGCAGACCCTGAGCTTGAGAGCACTTAAGCTTTGGACCTTTCAAATTAAATGAATGGTTGGATGACTTACTCAAATAATAACAAGCTCTTTCTATAATCAAATGAGCTGCCTGGTCTCTGTGAAATCATTATATCATAAGCATCTGAACATCATGAGTTCTTGATTAATGTGACTAGCCAGGAAGCCAACGTTCACAGAAGGATGAAAATTACAACAGAAGTGAAAATTACAAAGAAATTACAAAAGAAAATTACTGTTATAGCCCGGTGACTCGGTTACTCTGAGGTTACTCCAGACAAAGTACGATGAAAAATATGCCTCAAACATTAGCTCCTTTTCTGCTTTTTCATTCTGGTCCTTGGAATAGAAGTTAATAGTTTATCCCTTCTTAGACATAGGATGAGTTGTTTTCAGAAGCATTGGTAGTTGTACACAGGCAAGTCAGATTTCCTCTGCATTTATTAGAGCGTCTCTACAACGTCAGGAATGTTTTTTTAGAAGTTGACCAGAGACAATATATACTTAGCAGGAAAACCATCCAAGTGTCCTTTACCAAACACCAAATTTAAACAGCTTATTAATGATAGCTCTGCTCTTTAAGAAAAGCAGGAAGAGAAGTCTTTCCATCTGATTATTCCTCCCTTTGACATCAAACAAACAAGTTCAGATCAGAGCTTCCACAAGAACTGGACCTTGCCTGGTAGCCATCTGTCAGTACTGGAGCTCACCTGAATCCAGAGTGCTATCTACCTAAAGAAAATAGCAGTGTTGTAGGGACAACTCAGTCTGCCAAGTTTCCTGTTTGCCCAGTATGGTCCTTAACAACCTACAACTTTTTAGAAATAAAAGGAGCACAATAGATTACTAGGGGCAATGTATTAAGGTTGACTTATTAGATCCATGGACTTCGTCCTTTATGCCAAATTTGATTCTCTGAACTACAAAATCAGAAATGAGATATCCACGATGGATCACCGAGCCCTCTCTGCATGCAGCCTTTCCTGTTCTCATTTGCAACAGACAAAAATAAAGCCTGTAAATAAATTTTAAATTATATTTTTCAAAAACTATTTTAGGTATACAAATATAGCATAAAGGATGCATGTTTATCCTATTGGGAATTTAAAGGAAAAACTCAGAGATGGAATCCTATACTTCAAAAAGCATCCGGCTGTCTCATTGAAAAACAAAGCGAAGAGTTCTAAAAAAAATAACGGCTTTATAACTTGCTTTTGCTAATAAAAATAGGGTAGAATTGGGAGGAGTTTCCCATTTACAGGATGAACATAGATGGAAGCCCAGATACTTAACTGATTTTAAAATACTTGAAAAATTGTACCCACTAACACCACTGTATCTGTTTCACGCCTGCACAGAATTCTACCCACCAACTCTAAAGGCTTTTTTTGGACAGTAACATTCCTCCACCTTCCTGATCTTTTCTCTACTTTGTTCACCCAAATGGGCTGAAAGGCATAAGAGAAACTTTTAAGAACCTGTTTATAGTAAGTTCTGTAGATTTTCCAAAAGTAGCCTTATATTTTGTTTACTTAATTATTTGATGAAACAATGTTTACTGCAAAATTCCTAAGAAAGCAGTGGAAGAAATGGCAGGTACCTTAAGAAAGCGTAATTACTTTATGAAAACAACTAAAGAACCAACCTGTAAACAAACGGAAAAATATATGGTATAGATTTTTGGAGTACGACCTAAATATTTCTGGAAGACTCCCTAGAAATTGTCATTATTGTATATCATCATGGTAGTAGGAGGGCATTGCTATAGCTATCTCATGACTCCAAGAGAAGAGGATGTTGCACATCAAGGAGCATTCTACTCAGAAGTTAAAATGCCTCAGGCACTTTCAGAAGAAACCCATCATACTTTTAAAATTAGAAACACTAAATTTAAGAATCTGAGTGCCTAAACAACTGATTGGGGACTTCTTAGGAAACAGATGCTGTAGTCAGTGAATTAAGGATACGAAGTCATCTTAATTCTGTCCGGACTGCCTATGGGGCCTTAAGTTTTGCTGTGACAAGCTATAACACAACAGAAGCAGGTCAGCACAGGTATTCATGACAGTAAAATAAAATTTAAAAATGTACTCGATAGGCTGAAGAGCAAAACTGTGCATTAAGATCTTATTTAAGGATGGCACATGCCTCCTCATAAATGATTGACTCCAGGCATTGTGTATGCAGATAAAAATATACATGAACTCTCTCAAACTGATGATAAAGCCTTGCTACAAAGAATTCAATGGTCAATTTCATGTGTAGTTTACAGAGAAAATCTTTTCCCTTTTATTTGTGGGGAAAACCGGTACAAGGGCCGGAAGAGTCTTTTGTTCTTAATAGAGATAATTCCACTATGCACATATATATCATACTAGTTATGTATTGATTTCAGTGTATCTAATGAAAAAGTATTTTTTTCTTTGCTGTTTCTCTGTAGCTTGTTGCTTGTCAGTCTATACAATTTTTTTTTGTTTTTCTTTTTTTTCATGCATCAGGTGTTTACAAGGGTAGGAACCTTGCTTTGGTACACTTTTTTTTTTTTTTTTTTTTTTTTTTTTTTTTTTTGAAGTACTATGCATACTTACGGTCCTTTAAGAATAAACACTAGTATGCTTCATTTAACATATCTAAAAATATTTTTCACCCAGGAACAGCAGTCAAACTTCATAGCAGGCCACAAGGTCAACAAAGTGTAACACACAAAGACCATGAGGATTGTCTCTATCCCACTCTCCACTGCCATGGTCTTTGGTCCAACTCAAAGCTCCACAACATCTGGAAATGGTTATTCTAGTAACTAATAATCAGGATTGGGAACAATGCTTATATATATCTTGACAACGCAGTAGTCATTTTGACATTAAAAAAAAAAAAGGTTATTTAATCTGTCTTTTTTTTCCTAAGCAACCTTTGTCTAAAAAAGGACCTCCTTTGTTTAAGAGGAAACAAATACAATTAAACATTTTGAAATACCTTTGTAGTACTCAGTTTGGTAAATTAAATTAAAATACATATTTGTCTGCAAAAGGAAAAAATTGCATAAAAAAGTTAGTGTATGTTGTGTATAAAGACAACTATCCACATACTTCTGACACAGAACACGTCAAAAAGCAGTATTACTATAACACGCTTTCCACACTTTCTTTAACTTCCTTACTACTACATGTTGCTATTTCAAGTGTTCTCCTTCAGGGCACCGTCTACTGGCAGAGGCTGGCTATTCTTTTTATTGTATAAGATTCCCTGTATGGCCTCTCCTAAAGAAAGTTCCATCAGCATTGACAGTTGCCCTGCTGATCTCAGAAATGTAAGGAAAAAGAACTGGGGGGCATGCAACTAACAAACACACAGCCATTTCCATAAACAATGGCTACAAATGCTGCTTCTTTAAAAACACATGGGCAGTTCAATATTTGCAGAACATCGTTTTCATGTGAGAAAAGGAAGTGTGCTTGTTAATTTTCAGTTTTGCAACTCAATTGCTTTGGTTAGAAACTTGTCAGATTTCAGATCTACCTTGTGACTGGTGACTTGACTTTTTTTTTTTTTTTTTTTTTAGTGCACATCCCTGAACAGTTCTATTTAAACTCTATTTTCTCCAGGAAAAAAAAAAATAAAAAAATCCTGCCATCAGTATTTAGTCAGGTATTTACAATTATGCAGATCCCCTTACTTGTTCATGAGAATCTCCAAAATAAAAATCCAATAACATAAAACTAAGTTAATGAACAGTGTTCCATAAAGACATTTCAACGACACAAGATATCTTCCAGTCGCCCAGAGACATACTTAGGACCCAGAATTACTCCAGAAGGCTGGACAGATGATGTTATTCTTTTTTAAAAGAGGTCAATGAGAAAAAAATCACCAGGAGGCTCCCTAAGCAGCTTCAGAACAGGACATGGATTCTCCATTAGGATCCATTCACTAGGAAATAGCAGTAAACATCTACTTCAGATCTCCTGAAGTAGATCAGATGTGCTCTACCCTATACTTAAGGATTTTATTTTGTCTTTTTTTTTTTTTTCCTTCTCCCCAACTAGTTTCAAATGGAATTGCAAAGAACTGCAATCTTATTCTTAAAGAAGGCAAAACATACATATCTTCAGCCTCAGTGAGCAACAGCATGAATCTGTAGAAAACAGAAGAGAGAAGCAGAATATTCGAGTAATTTTTTTTTATTTTTTTTTTTTTTACCAGATTAGTCAAAATACTAAAACACACATAGCAATACAAAGGAGGCACACGTAACTCTTATTCCTGTAAGATGTCCTGCAGGTCTACTGCTGTTTAAACATGGATCTAATTTGACTTCTACCTCGTCCCAAAGAATTCTGAACAAGTCAGTCACATTACAGACCCTATGTCTATTTTTTATTTATTTTTTAGATGATACTTATGAGCCTGCAAAAATAAGTGGAGTAAACCATGCTTTATACCTGCCTTGACTATACACATAAAAGCTTATTAATACCCCGGAACATCTTGGGGATACTCTGTTTGGACTCTGCCCAACATACTGAGATTATCTTGCTCACTTGTTTATACACTGTGTGATTACCAGTTTCTTATCCACTGTACAATGGCTAAATACGTTTGCTTGAGATATACGTTGGTTCAATTTTTCACAACTTAACAGGAAAAAAGTAATGGATTAAAAGCCATTTTCCACTAACCTCCAGGAAGAGCAATTCATGGCTCTTGGATATTTTCATAATGAATTAAGTCTTGCTTTTGTTGTTAAACATGATTTTTAGCCACATTAAAAATTGTTTCTTGCTAATAACAGGTTTTCAACAGTGTGCTTCACTTTTTCTTTTCTTTCTCTCATCAACTGCTATTTTTTTTTTTTCCTCTTTTTGTCTCCAGCTGCTCATGTTATTACTTGCTTAATTTTTCCTTTTCTCTTTCCATCTTCCCTCCCTCCAGGTGTTTCAATACTAGTTTTCAACTGTTCTATTTTGTGGTAGATTTCTCAAGCGGGATTTGTTTCCGTCACATTGGTAGCTTTTGCCTATTTATTATTGTTATTCTACATTAAACTAATCTTATCAGATCATTGTCATTCCTCAGAGTGATTTTTTTGCATAAATATACATGAGATTAATGTGTGGCTGCATACAGCTTCGTTTTACAGTATAATTTCAGCTTTCCTTTTATTGGTTAAAAACTCAAGAAAATGTACTATCAGCTCAAAATCAATACATTTCTAGAATTTACGTACAAGAATTATGACATAAACTTCCTCATTTTGAGTCTGCTTATGAGCTTTAGAATTGGTAGCAAATAATTTTTCTGCCTCTGCAAATGTCTGTTGCAGGTGACCTGCAGACTAGAGACTAAATTCACGTTAAGTAAACATCACAAGCAGAACGTATAGCAAGCTGCACAAGGTATAGGACAAATCAAGCTGCCTTCTATAAGAGCTATAAGAGCACCCTGTAGCACTAGTAAGATCCACACAGGAGGCAATTTTTCAGCTTCAGACTAAGCCTATTTTTTTATAAATTTCAAGTTCTATCCCTTGGTTAAAAACAAAGTTGTCTCAGATGTCTTGATTACAAACTGTTTATATTTTCCAATATGCTTTCATTGTATTTTGCCAAATTCTTCTGATGATACATTCCTCAATCAGCCATTAGGAGTTACCAAATCTCTGTGATTAAAATGTCATCTTAAAGTATTGCTACATCACAAGTACAAATCTCAGAGCCTAGTTTGACTGTTTGTACAGGCGCAAACTTTCTTAATTGGGGATCTACACAGGGATGGGATGGAAAAACAAACCTGCTCAAAGGAGCAGTACTAAATATGGATCCTTACACTGGTTCTACACTTAATGTAACCACATAGCATTTTCTCACATATATGTAAATAAGTATATATATATAAATATATGAATACATGCTTTTGTAATATTTTACACCTTCAAGTATGTATGCATGTTTCTCTCTAGAGACAGATTTCTTGTACGTTTCAAATGTCAATGCCATGTGGAATAATCTGTTGATAACTAGCCCCCCCTCCTCCCTCCAATTTGGTTTTAGTTAATATTTCATGCTCGTTTTGAGTACTTGAAAAAAAAAGTTATTCTCCAAGAGATCTGCATATATTCTTAATCATTTCCCTTTGTACAGTAAACCCTCAAAAAAAATAGAGCAACAATATTCTTTGTAGACCAAAAAAGGTCTCTGAAGCAATGAGAATAGGAATTAGTCAAGAATGGAACCGAGAAACTAACACAAATACAACACCAATTTCTGAGACACACATTTATATCTTCATAATGTCAGCATACCACAATCTACACCAACACACTCCAAATTCTAATTGATTGTTTCTGGACCAAATGCTATGACCATTACATCAGACAACAGATTTTTGCATTGAGTTGCTTTCATACTTGTTGATAAAAATAGCGGGTATATGTATAAATGCCTAGTTTCCAGTCAAAAGCCATAATTTAGTAATTCCACTACTGTATTTTTTATTATTATTATTATTTTTAAGATAAGTTACTTTTAGGAAGAATTGAAGTTGGTGAAATTTCACCAATGTGAAAAATAACTGAAATTTCAAGTTCCTCTACATTTGTCATTTTTCTTTATGTGCCTAAGAAAGCTACCAAGCTTTCAGCACCATACATCTATCACCATAAGCCTGATAATTTCTCTGTAAGTATTTTCACTTTTTTTTTTTCTTTTTTAATGGAAATTGCATTGTAACTGAAATATGAGTCTTTAAATAAAAAAGTTAGTTCCAAAGCCTTTGGACTAACAACTAAAAAAAAAAGTCCATCTTCAGTTACACTGCCTTAATTTGATTAAGGACGTCATAGAAGCCTATGGAGTCAGACTATCTGAATTTTTAAAAGTAGATTAAATGCTGTAATGCCTATGCACCCATTTTACCCATAATTTTTTAATGGAGCAGGATTCACACAGAAACACGTAACAACAGAAACCATAGGTCAGACCAGTTGCATAAAAAGCCCACCTTCAAGAAGAGGAAATCCCTCACGGCTTGCCGTGTGGGCTTCCTGCTTCAGGCGGCATGATGATGGGAAACGAACAGTTCAAGCGTGCCATTATCCTAGATAGGACTTGGATCAAAACATGGTTGTTTGCACTACGTAATTCTCAGTCTTTCCTCCCCTGCAAACATTTATAGGACATGGGGTATCCTTTACCAAAAAGGGAACATGTAATGACAACGTATTCATGAAACTTCAATGGCTCAATTATTTTCATCCCAGTAGTTTTATGAGAGGAAAAAGTACGAAACTCCATGAAATGATATAACTCCTAGGAATTATTACAATGCTGGTGCATTACTACTAATTCTACCCTATTAGATGATACTATATCTTTTCATAATGAAGATTAAATGCAGCAGAAACTATATAATGGCAGAACTCCTGTAGATCAAATTGAGTCTACCATAAGAAAAATGATCACTGATCCCAAGACGTTATGGAATAGTAAACTTAAGAAATTGTGCCGCTTTTCAAGTTTATGTGACTATGATTATTTAATTTTCCTTTGTGCGTGCTCAAGTATAGCTGTTATGTGACTACACATGAGAGAACCTGAAATTAATTTGTCTGTATAAGATCAGTGACTGTACAAATTCTTATGAAAACTAACATGCCATGACAATAGTAATTTTGATAAAATTACAGCAAGAACTGCAATTCTCTGCCATCTGGCTGTCTCATCATAACTACTTTGATGTGCTTTTTATTACTTATTTACTTACTTCAACTACTTTATCAGTTGTTTCAGAGCTTAGAAATGTTAACTGCAGAACAATATTAAAGAAACAGTATCTCTGAAGCTTAGCATTAATTCCTTACAAAAGTTTAAAATCTGCAATCATTTTCAAATTGAAGTCGTAAAAATAATATAGCTACTCTATAGAAAGCAGACAATTTTCTATTTTAAAATGCAAATATATATAAAATTGCAGAGTATTCTGGTTAGTTTCTTGAAAAGTCTGAATGAACTTGCCATTCCCCTTTCATCTTCCTGCACAAAAGCTTTCAATCAATTGTTTGGAATTAAGTTACATATTTACTTAATATACATAAACAATTAGCAGACTAACAGAGGTAGATCTAAGCATTTTTCTCTAAATAAGAAACCCATATACTTGAGGTCAGGCTATCAGCACTGTGCATTTCTAATTCAATCATATTTATTCTAAGGCAAATAATTAATTTGATGACTTCTTATGAATGCTAACTACCCACCATAATTTATGAATGATAGAGAAGGTCAAATAATGTCTGCATCTCACCACTGCAAATTTATTTACCTGATAAAGGTCTTGAACCAAAAAGATAAAGCTTTCTTTTTTAATTTTATACTCTCATGTTTCAGATTCATACTCCCAAGACAGAAAATAGCATGTCTGATGCTCAAAGTATCGCTTCTGTTTCCCAGGAGATACTGATATTTTCAGCATTCATTACAAAATTATTGGTTCATAATATGTAATCCAGTTCAAGATGCACACATTAAGTATCGTGTACTAACAATAATTTAATACATGTGGATTTTATAGGAACGTTAAATTTCTGAAACCTAAGGCTAAAAATAAAATTACAGATGATAAGCACGCTACCACCATCTACCAACAGTCTAGCTCTGGTGTTTTTTTGATTATATTTTTTAATACTTGAGAATTGCTCAGATACCACCTGAGAACAGCATGTGAAGTATAAAGGATAGATTTGGCTGGATAAATGGATTCACTGCTGATCTAGTGTAGACTTGTATCATGAAACATGCAGTCAGGCCTGGCACTATTGGCATTCTTGTTGCTTCTAATAATTCAGCAGGAAGTTTGTGGGGCAAAATCCTGGTCCCACAGAAGTCAAAAGTGACCTAATCTGCATTGAATTTGCTTGGGTTAAGATTTCACTCATGACCCCATAAAGCCCGATTCTACTCTGAAATTGTGGTCTGAACTTCACCTAGTGTAAACTGCCAGTTCATTGAATTACTTGTGTTTGGAGAAACACTAAGAATTCATACCACATTGGAACCTGAATGTGTATCTCCAAGTCATGGCTAAGGCCAAGAGTGGAAACTCCACTAATGATGCTGTATTAGCATTGTCAAGTGGGAAGCCTACAACGCTGTCAAATTCACTTTCCATGAGCTCTAAATTCTCAGAGAATTAAAATTAAAAAAAAAAAAAAAGAAAAAAACAACCCACAGTGCTGCCATCAGAAACTCCTTGCAGATGGCATAAAATAGCTTAACTATAATTCACTGGGAGCTAATTTCAGTCATTGCTAATACATGCTGGGTAGGAAATTAGTGTCAAACAACAAAATGGCATGATTTTTTAAAAGCATTTGGATTCAAGTTTCAAATACTCTCAATTAACCAGTATTCAAGTTTCCAGATTCAAATCTCATCTACAGAATTACATATTGCCAGCTATTCTTCTAGTTTTAAGAAAAAAAAATACTGGATAACAGACTTTGCTAGGTTGCAATAATTAAAGGAATGAAACCTATGACTATATAATACAACTATATATTTATGTAATGACTGCACAGGTATAGCATTTTGCTAAACATTTGCCTAAGACTTCCATCTTTTTACCTCTGCAAAGTGAAATGTTTCGTTACAAAACCTGCTTGAATAGGCCAAAGTACTAATAACTACAGAGAGAGAATGCCTATTTGAGATTTTTTTCTTGGGTCTCGCTATTAAAAAATAAATAAATAAATAAATAAATAAAACCCCACTTTTAAAAACAAACAAAAAAAACCTTCTTAATCTGAATACCTAAAAATTAAAGTGCATGCACCAGCCAATCTGCAGATTCATTTCAGAGACAGAAGCAGGCTTACCATAAAAATACTTCTAAAAAGCACCAGACTCACTGCATTTCTGACACCATATATGAAGATTTAAGCAACATTCATAGAGAAGATTTTTAGTTTTGCTTTCAATTTCACAGATTAATGCTGAAATGAAATTTGCTGAAGGCAATAATGGACAGTTACTCTAAATCTAAGGTGTTTAACTACAGTTCGTATTTATACAGAGTTAAGACTGCAGTACTATTATTTGTACAGGGTTTCTAATACGATTATTATTTTTTTAAATCAGTTGTTCATAGAAACAACAGATTTAATGTTTAAAATTTATAGGCACTTGTCAAGCAAGGAGATCCTGTAAAACTGGATACAGATATTTAATGTTTCAAAAATTGTACTCTGTTATTGTAAAAATTAAAGCACTTTCTCGTTTGTTTTGCACCTACACAAATTGCAAAGCTTGACCTGTGTTTATATATACCATCCAGACCATATAAAACATGAACAGAGGAACTTTAAATGAAGATGTCAATTAAAGGAACTAATAACAGTGTAATCTGTAACTTTCAAAGACTCTTTGAAAATGAGCTCTCTTACTTCCATATTTAATCACAGTACTGTTATGCTGTATTGAAACACTGAGAGCATTCGCAATGCCATAGTTGAAGTGAAATATCAGTGGGGCTTTTTATTTTCCTCCAGGCAAACTGCAGAAGGATAAACACTCATTAGTTACGAAGTCAAAAGTGTCCTGTTTCTAAACAAAATAAATTATTTGCAGAGTGGGTTTCGTTATGAAAATAATAATTACAGGACGAAAACCTCCAAACAATTATGCTGAGACAAAACTATGACTTTGGAGATAATGGGTATAGCCAGCAGGGATTAAAGTGTGCAGGATTTCCTGGTCATTTACTCATTGGAAGATTTGAAAATCAGTTTATCCATGGGAGAAAAATAAGCTATAGCCATCAGTCCTTGATCATAAAACACACGACTTTAAACTCGGTGCAATACTGAAAGGAGATAAATGTGCATCTTCTAATCAGCTTTGCCCTTAGTAGCAGGTATCACTTTGGCAATTAGGACCACACTGTGGACAGCAAAAATAATGGGAAGACAAACTGTGGAAAAAAAAACAAAACAAAACACACCACAACAAAACACAACAATGACAACAACAACAACAAAAAAAAAAAACAGCAAAAACCACACTTTGCAAAATACACAGGAAGACTATAACCACAGGTGGCTATTTTTGCTGACCTAAAACAATTCCCTAAAACAGTGGCTGCGATGCAGCCAGAACACGGAGGGCATGTTTTCTTTTTTAACTCATGCATTCTTCTGGAATTCTGAGGTCTGAGTAAACTACACTATGCCCACTAACCCTTCAGATGCAAAGGAAAGCTCCCACTGAAAATCCACAGAGAGGATACATTAAATGATTACCTCTTACCACTGAAATTCCAGAGAAGAATCATTTTTCTTTACACGTCTATATCAGGAATTTTATTCACACTGTTTCCACTTGAGAGAAACCTGACAAAATGAAGCACCCTTACTGAACAGGATAGTAATTTTCATAAAATGCACAGTCAAACTGGTAAAGACAAAATCATCTAAATTCTCCAATTTTTACTTCAATTTGAAATAAAATAATGTGAAATACAGTCATTGTGGGTTTCTTAAAATAAGAAACATTTTACAGGTACTAACACCAATAAGTAATGTATATGAATATTTTTTCTTTTTCCTGGCAATTTTGAACTGCTTGTCTTTCATAGGATTTCTTATGGCTATTTACATTTTCACTCAGTGAAAATCAATTACCTTCCTGCAATAAGCCTCATTTGCTACCTTTGAGTATAATAGAAACACCATTAGGATGATGACATTACCCAAAAGAAGGGCACCACACAGTTGGTAGACATAAATTAAGGACCCTTTCACATATGCATTAGAAATACTGCTGTGACTGAAATATGCATAAAATCTGTATCTATTAGAGCTATTAGTGTGTGCTGGTGATGATTTTGAAGGAGGAGGGGGAGATTGTGATCTACTACTTTGACAAAATTATGTATTTCCTTTTTTTCTCAGTATGTGCCACTGATGCAATAAGCACAGGCCCCCAGCTGAGCTGCATTTGGAAATGCCACTGAGCATGGTATATGCGCTTCACTTCCCTTTGCTGAAGCAAGACACTGTCAGGAATAGAGTGCATGTGTGCCGCCAAGCCCGCTCCTCCTTCATCACCCTGACCTCCACCGTTCTGCGGATGTATGCCTGGGTGAAGATACCGCTCATGTGGAAAACAGCTCCTGCAGATCAATTCATAGGATTTAGGGACATTTAACTTCCATCAAGACCGCATCATCTTATTGATATTTGAAGACTAACTTATTACTGAACATTAATGGGACTAACATAAAGGGCTGCGTGTTTGCTGGGGGTGGGGGAACTAATTTAGAGATTCCTCCCTTGGAGCCTTTTAAGCAGGGGAAACTACTTCTGAATGCAGCTATTTTTACCTGGGTTCTTATGAGCTTAAGTAAAACAAAATTATAACACAGCGTGATGATTTATTATGTATTAAAAGTGTAAAAATACGTTCCCTCCTTCCTACTTTCATATTCATTTGACATATGAATGAACAAATTAAGAAAAAGGGAAATATTGAGACACTTTTCTATAAGGATTATTAATGGCACCTGTCATGTTTTTGTTAACAGAAAAGCCCTAGTTACCTTCTCTTGTGGACATATCATTTAAACTATTTGAGTTCTATCAGTACTTATGAAAAAGGCAGCTTTGGGGCTTGTTCTTACAAATTGAAAATTAGGATAATCTCAGTTCTACAGCAGACGTTCTACTGACAGTGCTATGAGTATTGAGCTCAATTCCAACACTCAACAAAAAAGTATAAAAACTTGCTTAATTGACAGAAGTATTTAATATGCAGAAGGGTGATCCAAGACTACTGATATTCCCTAACAAAAAGCCTAACAAACGTAAACTGGGTCTCCTCTGACTTATCCTGGTATAAATTAGTCAAGTGGAGAGGTGCACTGGCAAAGAAATGAAGGAGAGTAGAACCAGATATAGGAATTATTTTCTATTTTTAGAATTTCCCTATAGTTTGAGTATCCTTCTGCATCACAGTTCTGTAAAAGTCTGAGACAGTATTCCTACGCAGTGCTTGATAGTGAGCAAACAGGCATAATCAAGCAAAGCAAATGTGTGCACCTGAAGTCCCACTAAAATCAAACATTAATGCCATTCAATTAACCAGATGCATAAAGGTTTTACTAGACTTGAAAGAAGTGCTGAGAATTTTGCAAAATAAAGCCCATGAACAGAAGAAGGATTTTCATGTGTTCATTTGTTTGTGGTAAAAAGAAGTTTTCTGAGAAATCAGCCTATTCATAGAATTAAGATGCCATTAATTCCTGAATTATCCTTGTAATCTCAATATTCAAAGCCACAGAAGAACAAAGTGAAAATAGTAATACTTCATGGGTAATTTTCCTTCTAATTTACTTATTTCAATTTTCAGTTTTGAATTAAAATAATGTTTCTCTTTATTGGCTAAATGTTATTTCTATCTAAACTTGAAAGTATAAGGTGTAACTGAGTTCTTAAAGAAAATGCATTAAGGAACTAACCTCTTCTATATTTTTTTCCCTAGAAAAATTCATATATGCAGATTAAGTGTACAAAACAAATTTTGCAGTGTATGCATTATATATCTTACATTAAAAATTATGACTGGTGGAGGAATGCTCATCTCTCGAGGCATTTGTATTGCTACAATTTACAATAGGAAATATGCAGAGTGGATGTGGCTTCAGATTAATCATTTAGACACTATACATTTCATAAGGATAAAGGTCATAACAGCTGAGCAAACCATTTCCATCAACATTTTAAATAAGAAGATTATATGATACACAGAATTTTCATTTGAACTAACAGGACAGAATTTGTGCAAAGTATTGCAGCATTCCAGGAAATTATCTGTCTGAATGCAGAAAACGGTACAGTGCAAAATATAGCAACCTTTTAAATATTAAACATAAAAGTACAATTAAGTATTAGATTTTTTTTTCCATTCTTTCAGAAGTAATTTTAAAAAATAACTTAAGTATTCTTACAAGTGCTGCATCTGTTCACATTTGGCAAGTTTTTTGAACATACCTGAAACTTCTGTTTGAACACATATACAGAGTTCTTTAAAAGGTAGGCTTAAGCAAAATGTAAAAGAAATGTCTTCAGAGCTAAATTTAAGAAATTAATTATCATAAATCCAAAGTACAACACATTCCATCATTTATTGAGAACATATATGTATCTAGCTACAAAACTAGAGTGCTAGGTTTCTACACAATGAACAATAGAGTATAATTCTATCGTATGATAGATCATGATTCTTCAGCTTGAAAAGAGAATACATGGAATATAACAGAAATCTATTAGGTAAGCATGGAGAAGTGAACTGGACTGTTCACTATTTATTTCAACCTAAGCAGTAGAAGGTCATCAGATGGAGAAAGGAGTTACAGGTTTCAGAACAAAGAAAGGAACATTTCGTAACCAATTCACTTGTAGAATAACTTTATATAATCTCGTAGATACTAAAGGATTACACTCTGAACAAATTCAGAGCAAAACTTAGGCTTGTAAGATTCCAGTCTGCCTTCATTGTGTTGATAAATTCTTATGATTCATTTCAACAGTATGAAGCAGATTGAAAGATATGTGTTCTAACACATGCCACTGTAATATTATTTTGAATGATTTCTACTATTGGTGCTTGTGGATCCATTATATATACCACAAGCTTGTTCATGTGTTTTATTAAATTACTTTTAATGGATTAGAATAATAATTCTCACCATGGAAAAAAAACTTCAGAAAAAAAACACAACCAAATGACAAATGCTGTCTTCAGCTTCCTCAAAATATTTAAACTATTTTATAGACATATTTACTATTTATATACACAGCAGTTCAAGAGACTGTTTTGATATAGTTATCTCACATTATGGGCACTAATAGGATGATGGTACTTGTTCCTGGGTCACTGAACAAACTAAAGCTGCCTAAAGTTACTAAAGCCTCAAGTGAAACCGTTAGAAGTTGTTTTTTTTAATACTTTTAATTTTTTTTATTTTTTTATTTTTTTAAAAAGAGGACAACGTACAAAAATGCTTAGTTTTGACTAGTTCCACATTGTTTCATCTTTGTATGCTCTCTGCTTTCTGCTTCAGCATAGCTGTGGTAGTAATATTGTTGCCTTTAGGCCAGAAGGTCAGGGGTTGAAGGACAACATAAAAACTTAGGCTGTAATTCAGTTATGACACAGAGGCACAGTGCTTGTAGGGGAAGAGCAACCATACTGTCAAAGGTGTCTTCTTTGGATGAAACACTGAACAGAGGTCCCTACTGGCAAAGTCAAATGAAAAAGGAATAAAAGCTTCACTGTGAAAAACACATTTTTAAAAAAATAACTTCTGTATCATTCAGAAAGAAAGCTGAAGTATTGATGGAGTTTTATATAGCTAATAAAAATTGATTTTACATCTATCTTTTGGATTCATGGCAAAAAAAAATCTATTATCAGTTTCATATGTCACTATTAATTCATACTAGAGTACCTTAGAATATAAAATTTATCTTACTAAAAGTCACGTGCTCTTGTTTTAGAAAAGGTTTTAGGAAAGTCGAGATATACAGTTGAGAAAAAAATTATTTAATTCTTCCTTTTTGCAACCAGATTAGAAGGGACTCAGTTGTTACATTTTAGAATTTTAATTTGCAGTCTTCATATTGTCGCTGGTTTATTAATGAACAAGTGTTTTAGTTTGTAAGAAAATTATTTTACAAAGGAGCGAGAGGTTATATCTAAAAATGAAGGAATGCAACGAGAAATAAATTACAGACAAAACTCTCAAAACTGTTACCTGAACGCCACTGATTAGCATTATTTTGAAGTCCCTAGTGTTAAGCTGAAACGAAAAAAGATGGATGAAATACATGAGTAGAAAATACCAGTAATCATTCTTGCTGACATATTTAGAGAGACATAGACAGAAGAATGAACAGTGCATGATGATGGGTAAGAGGAAACCTTCAATATGTAGAGGTAAAAGATGAGTCAACATGAAGTCCAGAACAAAAAAGAATCTGGATCAACAGAAGCAGTGAGACATACACCACTTCAAAGGATGCCTTCTATAATTTGAATCTCTATTTTCAATATTTCCCTGAAAATTTTACAGTCTTCTTTAATGCCATCATAATATTTTGAAAATGCCCCACTGTCTGCCTTTAATAAGACACATTTCAGTTTGTTTATTTTGCCCTGCAAGTGAAAAATTGCTTTAAAGTCATGATTAGGATATACATCCTCTAAAACATACACATCCCCATACAACCCAGAAAACACTGGAAGTGCATAAATCAGATCAAGAAATCCCATTTAGAAGATTACAATTTAAGTTTATAAAATTTGCCTGCTTATGAAGATGTATGAGTCTACAGAAGCACATTTTGTAGAGACTTGCAAAATATGGTCCCTGTGCTACTTTCTCCACCACAACACCACAAAAGGGATTGAGAAGCTCATGGACCAGATCCTGCAGGATTCCAAGTAACTCCAGTGAGATTCTGATGAGGCTATATAGTGGCAAAAGTCTATTAGTTTACAGGACTGGCACTGCTATACATGCACACTTACCCATATATCCAGACATGCCAACATACAAACAAATGCTTTTAATAGCTTTTTTTTTTTAATTAAAACATCCCATTGTAAATTAGGCGAATCTTTTATCAGGCTTTTGGACCCTTTTATTATTAAAAATACCCCACACTAACTTCTAAACACAATTTCATATTCTAACAGTCAAATAAAAATGCACCTGAAAGCACAATTTAAACTTTGTATATAGCTGTAATAATGTTGGTCAACAAAAGAAATGTTGAAAACCCTAAGGAAACATCATAAAAATGTAAGATATTATATAAAAATAGAAGAAACCTCAATTTTATTATCTTGTTCTATGCAGTACAGGCAAAATTCTAGAGTTCTGAAAAAATGAAACTACCAGAAATCTATCCAGCAATTTTATAATTTGAGTGTTTTTGCTTGGAAAAACAGTATGAGTAATACCATGACTCAATATTTGGTCACCAGCTGACAAGTGCTACTTAAACCTCTCTATTCCCTGTACTAAGAGCAGTCATCTCTGATCTTTCAGAGCACACCTACACTACGAAATTCTTCCAGCATAATCATTGCCTCAAAGAAGAAAAGGCAGGATCTTTGATGAACACCGCATCACTGAAATTATAATACAAAATATGCTTTTGCTGGTATAACATTTTATTGGAGAGAGGGAAGAAAATGGAACAAAAGTCTTTGTTGACACAAAGCTCAAGTTAGTTGATATAAATAAGTTTGTATTAGACATATTACCCTAGGATGGTACAGTACTCATGTGAAGTAATACTGCTAAAAAATCAAGGTGTGTTTAGAAAAACATTGAGATGGACTGAAAACTTTTCCAGCTACCATAAAGATGATCTGAAAAAACTGATCTGTTTTAGAAAAATAATATAAGGGCTTAGTCTTACTAAAAATCCCTGCATCTAAACAGATTGAGCAAGTCAAAATGGTCTCAAGCATTAGTCAAAATCAGAAGTGCAGCCACAGTCCGAATAATGCTTGCAGTGAAAAAGCTGATGTGATCAAAGTATTCGCCAGTGTTGCTAGACAGTCTACCTTTCATTTTGCATATAACAAGCATTTAAGATCCTATGTGAACCCTACCGAAAGCTCATTAAAGGTGTGCGCAGAGGTGTTTGTTGAAGCCAGTTCTGAATACAGAAGTTTGGACCCCACATTTTCCAAGCACATTTGAAAACCTAATTCTCAAGATGTGCAATTGCTGTCAAGCCTCTTAAGTGCCAGAATCACCTCTCAAATGGCCTTAGAGTGTAAAACAGCATAAAGAAAAGTGTGTATGAATGGAATTTACAAAAAAAAAAAAAAAAAGCTACAATATCTCAGAAGAACTCTCTTGCCTGGTAAGCACTGGTGTAATGAATTGTAGGTTTTTCCTAGAACGGAGCTAAGTCAAAGTAACGTGAGGAATTTAGAAAGGTGCATTTCTCATTTGTATAGACTAGCAAAGGAACAGTGTATGACTTAACTCAACTTCACTGCTGAATTAAGTGGGATGAATTCCTACCAAAATTATGGGAAAGGTGCAAAGTGTAGTAGTACAGGGGGAGTGGTGGGAGTAAATTGAGCAGATAATATTTTTTTGGCTGAATGTCAGAAAAAAATAGTCTTAACAGAGAGGAGTATTATACTGTAGAAACGACATCCCCAAGACAAGTGATAGAAGTTTTATTGCTTCAGTCCTTTAAAAATGAATTAAGTAATGCACAAGAAAAAAGATACAATCCTGCCCTTCCTGAAGGATTTTTAATATGACCTACTATATCTTTATGATCTCTGTCATTTCATGCATATGAGCAAAAGAATAAACTGTGCATAGCAAGGAGGGAAATCTCAGTTTCATTGGTTTTCCTCCCTGCAAGCCTCCCTGCTTCTTGCCATTCACAACCATTTCCATCATCTACAGATGGCTAGAGGAGCAGGGGGCAACACACAATTACAAATTAATCTCTATTATCATTGCAGAAGCCTGGAGTTGCACTCCAACAGCACAGAGCTAATTTTCTCGTCTTTCCTTGGGAGTGGGAAGGTTGCTTGTACATTTGTCAGTTTTGTCTTTGTCAGGGGGGTTATATGTTCAGTATAATGAGATAAGGGCACAAGTAAAATAACATTTCTCAATTTTAATATTGTAAGACTTCTCACTAAAATGAGGATTACCATCATGAAGCTTTCTTTTCAAATTCTTTTTCATATACAGTATTACAAACCTATCAGATTCCCTCTTTCATAGTCACTGTCACACTTTCTAACCTTCCTTAACCTTAAGTCTCAGGACTTTCACATACTACCAAAAAAAGAAAAAAAAAAAAAAAAAGAAAAAAACAAAGCAAAAAAAAAAACACCACCTGACAGATTTAAAAGCCTATCTCAGAAGAACTTCACCCAAATTCTTCAGATACGATTTCATTGTGACTTCCAGATATACCTGTTTTAGCAAGAAACAAGGATTATGAAACTATTTCCCATCTAATATCAATTACTTTGTCTTTTAGGATAAATTCTGACTTCTTACCTTCATTAAATTATATTTGGATTACACAGCTTTCATTTTGAAGTAGTCATAAGAAACACTCTTTCCCTTCTTCACTCTTGCATGTAAGTTTATTTCTGGGTAAGGTGATCTCTTGACAAAAAAGAAGGAAAAAAAAAGAACAAAAATCCCACCACACAACAAACCACCACCCCCAGAAGAAAAACATCCTCAAAAACTACTACATGTGACAGGAAAAGCTCAGAAGAGGGTTTGTCCATTGCTCTGAAGTTTCTTCACTATGTGGTTCATTTATATTCTCTATGTTCCATCTTTCTTGTAACTAAATCTCAAGTGGTCAGTATTTTCTATGCCCTCTCCATATATTTGGAAAATTTAGAATCAAATAGTTAGAAGGGACCTTCAAAGACCGTGCAAGTCCAACTGCCTGAGCACATCAGGGCTAACCAAAAGTGTAAGTGTATTATTGAGGGCATTATCCAAATGCCTCTGGTTTTATTTTGGAATAGGGGGACTCCTTTGAATGCAACTAGATAACTTGATATTGTTGGTTTTGCATTATAAATTGTCTCAAATCCAAGAATGGTGATGAGGAAAGAAAACTGAAATCTGACCAGCATGTGCTAGGAGTCTGTAACTCACCTATAAAAGGTAACACCACAACTAGATTTTGGTCTGTGATCTTATTTTCATTCCATCATCACCAGAGGAAAACTAGCCTGCCCTTTCAATTGTGACAACTTGTTAAGAATTACAACAATGGCTCAATTTTTACTCAACACATTGGCTGTCTAGATATGCCTTTTTATCCCTTTTGTTTGCTATTCCAATATGTTAAGTATTAAAAAGCTGCAACCTCTGCTAACCAGTTATGTTGTCAGTAACACAGTTCCTGCTGTGGCCTTGTTCATTCAAGTTCATTAACTCATTCTTTTTTTTTTTTTTTTTTTAATTATCAATTCAATAATAAGCGCTTGATGAACACATCGAGCTGGATACACAGAGTTGTATGCTTGCAAGCATAATCTAACTATAAAAGCTGAATTTTTAACAGGATTTCTATTTTAAGCTAATTTGAAAGAAAATCATATTTCTTTCAATTTAAGTATGCTTAACTAGCAATTGTTAATATGATTGAGCTCTGTACACAAATGTGATGAAAGATATCTTGACTATTAAAAAATTGGCTTCCCACTTAAAGACAAAATGTACAAATTAAATTATTTTATATAAGCTCATACTATTATCTGTAGGTAAGCTCTATCGTGTAAAAATATAGGCTACTTATGCAAGAGATTTCATTTGGTTAGATGTTACAGGTTTTTTGTGTAACTCTCCAACTTTTTATAGCACCTCAGATTCTACTTCATAATTTCCTTTGAAATACGGTAAACATATATATATATATAAAATGAAGAAAACTATCCAGTTTTTTCATTACTAAATATAACTTTTAAATTGAAAACCTTTAAAAATAAACCATTTAATATTCACTGACATTACACCTCCTATCAAAGTCAACTTCAGTTCACAGATGGTCCAAAGAGGTAGTTGTTGCACTGTCTTGGAAATTTAAGATCAATATAATACTTTTTAAACAGCTAATATTTTATAAATGGTGATTAGTTATAATTGTATTGTTAAGAGAACAGTTTCAAAAGACAAAAGTTGTATCAATGAGTGCCCAACCAGCCAGCAAATCCAAGTTCCACTAATTTTCACTTCCAATTTGTCATCTACTTAGCAGTTTATTGCTCATATTAAAACACCATATTAAGATACATTTTTTTGATGCATCTATTGAATTTACAATATTGAAATATTATATACATGTACGATATATGTGAAATATTAAAAAAGCTCTGAAATAGAAGGGAGATGGCTTCCAAATGAAACTCTGTTAAAGTGTGCATTCATTATTCAATTCCTTGCTAAAACAAAGATTTTCAAAGATACACCACAACTTTAATGGAACTCCTAACTTTTCAATTGCAACCAAAATAGCGAACATGCTCAAACTCAACAGAAGGTCTAAAAAGACTGTTCCCAACAAGCACGCCTGTCATTTCTAGTTGTGCTGCACTCCAAGTAGAGGCCATGTCCTTCCTCTGGGTCAATCACCATACTTCATACAGTTAATCTCTCCCCAAAGTCATTGGACTGTTCATCAGAACCAGAGAAAACATGCAAACTTACAACTAAGTAATTGAGATTGCACTAACCAGAAATAGACTCTTACAAAGACACTGCAAACTACCTAGCAAATTATTCTGAATTTCATCTCAGAAAAGGAGACAAACAACTGAGCAGCGCCATTCTTATTTTTAACTCCTCTTCATTAAGTCTTTCTGTGGAGGATGAACACACCCAGAGGACTGATAAACTCAAAAGACTTTTCTCCAACTAGAGATGCCAAATTAGTGACATCTCTGATGAGATATTTGAATTCCAGGAAATCCCAGTATAGGGTCCTAAGATCCACAGATATTAAACTGGGGCAGGTCACCTCTTCTCTATGCCAGTACCCTCTCTATCCCTTGTTTGTTTTATGTGTATGAGATTGATCTACTCAGAGAACAGAATCTTTTTCTGTATCCTATGGGGTCTCCTTGTGATCAGAACAGCAGCAGCATTCAATGAAGTACTTTTATATTTTAAAAGTGAGAATATTAATACTTTTATACTTTAATGGTGAAAGCGTAGGTTCAGAAGGTGTCTACAAGGCCTCTGCACTACATACAGTGTAGTAGAGAATTGTGCTGCATTCCTAGTTACCACCACGTCTTTGTACCAGGTTTAAATAACCAAGGACAGAGGACTAGACAAAAATGAGTAACAGGACACATTATTTTATATTTCTATTGGCTCCATCACCACACAATTAGGCAAAAGGACTGTGCCACATGCAAAACTATAGCCCTCAGAGGAACTGATTCATAAAACCATGCCTTCAACCTGATGTAAAATACGGATTTCTTTCCTTTGCATGCGATTACTATTGACTGTAGCTCTTGAGCTTAGAACATGAAGCAGCTCAAAAGAACGGGCAAAAATGTGTAAAAATGAGAAGACAATTTAAAGCCACACAAAGCCTACAGGAGGAAAACGAACAGCAGAAAGAATATTTCAGGTTCTGCTTGCTGTACTTCAAGTCATAGTGAGTGAGGTCTTTAATATTCAGCTCCTGCAAAATACTTTGTAGTAACTCATTCCTAGAATATTATGTAACTTAAGTGTTATATTAACCATGTAAAACATTTACAGTTTGTTAAAATAGATAGATTTCCCCTTTGAGTCATTGTTAAGCAAAACACGGAATCTTGAGTTTTGAAAAATGACTAACACAATCATCTTTCACAAATCAACTGCTAAGAAACATCATGAGAACAGGCATCTCTATATTTAATTCTCCTAGCTGAAAATTCTAATTACATTGTGAGCCAACTTATCTGAGATTTAGTACTACTGCACCAAAAAAGGCATGGATACTTTGGTCAATCTAGAAAATGAAACATGTTTTTCTGTTTTCTGTAACAGCAAATAAAAAGTGTTTTTCTGTTTGTTTTGCAACATACCATTTAGTCATGAAAAGCTGCCTAGTTTTATCATACACCACATTTAGAATGGTATTTGCAGTATATAAAACATTTCCAGACTTGATAATTTACTCAAAATAGTTAAATATGACAAGACATTAGGAAGAAAGGGTACCAACAGACATTAAACACTGCTCAAGTTGAGTAGGTAACACAGAATGATTACAGGCATACTTGCAACTGATCTTACATGAATATAGACAATATTTTTATTTACAATAAGCAGAAATTCTATTAATTTCTTCTTTGTAATGATATAAATGCCAAGTTAATCATTAAAAGAAATGTCAGCTCTATCAGTGGCAGCTGCTCTTCCTACTTAAAAAGGAGGGGAAGTGTAAGAGCAGGGCAGCTAGCAAACCCCACAGCGGTCTGCAAAGTCACTAGTGGGAAAACAACAAAGGCCTTTCCATGCAACTAACACAGATGTGCCCATAGCCAAACTGTCAGAAACAGTTAAGATGACGGCTACTCACAGTTCATTATTTCCTTCTCACAGGTCACTGGGTGACAAGCTGGGTCACCATGCTTTGTCGGCTGCTACAGTCCTTCTCCTCCTCCCTCCCCCCCAGTTCTTATTCCATTTAAATAAAGGTAAGCCGCTCAAATCAGTATACTAATGTAAACAAATATATTCAAATGATTTCTAAAAACGGGACTGTAATGTTTATTATACATTCCTTTCATTTTCAGATGGACATATAACATTTCCCCTCTGCGATGAGCTGAGAACCAAATTTGTATCTGTGGCAGATATAGCTATTAGAATAATTTTGTCAAGATGAGACTAAAGCATATAATGAAAGCTAATGTGTCGCCAGTTCAAAGCTTTAACCTTTAGAATGCTTACATGGCAGATACATCATGGAAAATCACTGCAACTCAGTGAAAAGATGGTTGTCATAAAGGAGTTTTAGCAAAGAAATCTTAAAGTGTATTTAAAATTAATACAGACTAGTTTTTAAATAGAAAAATACAGTGTAGAGCTATTTATAAGTGGAACATTAATAATTGTATTTTTAATGCATTTGGTATCCAAAACCAACTATCTTTTAAAAAAATACATTCCCATCTGTATCCATGGAGTAATCATAATTCATAATGTAGATCATGACTTTCACCTTTATTTTGTCCACTTAGAATTTATAAACTGCTTATGCATTGTAAAGAATCAAGGTCAAACATTCAATTAGCTGTTACAAACAATTTTACCAATTCATAGTTGTGTCATTGATGAAAGTGGGAGAACACTTCTGTCTCCTTGGGGTGTTCTTTAGTCATTTTTCCTCCACTGGTAAGTCTTAAGAAATGTAATAACTGAATCCGCCCAACTGATTCAGAAAAAAATGAAATGAAACCAACTGTCCCAGATGTGTCTGTCTTAGTATTAAATATGACAGGGTCGTAAGTATTCTGACCCAGATCCAGGAGTGCTTGTACCTAGCATGTACGTAGCTTGGAACAGACTTAAATGCATATCCACATTGGAGACAAAATCTTTAGAAAACTGTGAAATCAGGCTTACCTTTGGGAGCAAAGTGATCCAATAAGGCCACAAACTAAAAATACATTAAAACAGGTGACTAATTTTAGGAATATTACCAGTGTTATTTAAAGGGACAGATCACAAATTCAATGCATTGCTGGGAGACCCAAAATACAGAGCGAGTGTTTTTTCTTCCCCTTTTTCTTACTAGAATTTGTCAGGGTTCCATGTTGACATACAAATATTGAAACAAAAGGAACAAATAATACGCCATTTGGAGTACAAAATATTTCTCTTAGAGATACATACAAGAAAAACGGGTGAACTGTTGCATGCAAATTCATGAAGTAACTGCTCATTTTAGAGACTTAGCTGACATCAAAAGAAATCTGATCTGTTACAGTTGATGATGCAGGAGTACCATCTTTCCTTTTTAGGGCCCAACTAGGAAGATCATAAAAATAAGAGAAGTAATTTAAAATGTTGTCAGAAGTTACAGGGGTCGCATTTCTACCATATAATACCTAAAACATTAAGTTGTTTTCTTGATGCAAAGATGATACTATGCAACATCTTTCGTCATGTGTCCATTCTCCAAAATTTGAGTGAAAGGAGATAATAGATCTGCAGCTTCCCTTATGTGAGCAGTTCCATGAGAATAAGGATGGGAAGGAAATTTGTGGCTGTTAGTTCTTAGTTAAGTCATTAGCTCCTGTACACTGAGGGAGGTACAGGAATCAGAATCATACAGCTCACTTCTCCACTCATTCTTATCTAAATACCATGTTGTCTTAGCAAATTTCAACCCTCCATACCTATGGACTAGCTTACGACAGGATTTTTTGTCCATTTGGGGTAATGTTTGCCTTTTAGAAATGGAAAGGATTTATTTATTTATTGGCAATGTCATTTACTGGAATGGATGAGTTTTTCACATTTCACATAGGAACTCAGGGATTAATTCAGGTAAATCATAGATGAAATTCAGGTTGTCATATCCTACAAACATAATGCATCTCAAAAATTTGTGAAAGTATCAGACGCAATCAAAAAACTATCATTTTACACCTTGAATAAGGTGTCCCCAAAGACAAAAAGGACTTGTTGAGACTGCTAAGGAAGGACATGCAGAGAAACAAGACAATTTGCTTGTCTTTGCTACCATGTATCATAGAATAACGTGCAAATGTCTGAACAAGATGAAGGTAAGAAAAGGACTCAATGCAAGTTTCAACCAGCAAAAATAAGAATGTCTAGGTGCATAAAAATTATTGCAAACAGATTAATTTGTAATCCAATTAACCACATTCTTTGAAATGTATCCCTCTTTTCATAGAGCCCTTCCTACAAAAACCTATAGATTAGATGTTCTTCCATTATGGCACTGACTTCATTCTGTGGTGACTCTCCATGAAAGCATGGAGACTGTTTCTCAGAATCCAAACCAGAAACAAACAAACAAAACCCTAATAATGAAGCTCTGAGCTGCACGTTCCCCCAAAACGCTAAGCTAGAGAAGGAAACATTTAGGGCAAGATTCAATTTCTTAAATATAGACCCCTTGTTGGTATTTGAGACTGCTAAGGTATCCCAAGGATCTGCACCTTACAGATACAAGACTTGCAGGAGAATTACCGTAATCTGAAGGAGCTGAAAGCCTGGTGATATATTCTTCAACAGCTAAAAATCACACTAAATACCTATGCCTTGGCAACTGAATCTCCTTTTAGAGACTCTTCAGATCACTTCTTAAAAAACAGTCTGATAAGAAGTCTACAAGTGTGTTGAGCAGGACAGTTAATCAAAAAGAATTTGAAAAAACAGTTTACCATCTTAGGAGGGGCAGGATAATATTTTCTTTATCAAACTATATAGCTGGACCAACTCCTGAAACAAAAATTCTAGGACACAGAGATACAGTTTCCTCTACTAACACAATGTATTCTTCATTAGCACCTGTGACAGTTTTTCATGTACTGTAAAGAATGGCAAATTTCATTCCTACATTGGAATAGATAAGAGAAAGGTTTCTATCCTTCTATTTCTCACATCATCTTCCAGAAGGGCATTGAAAGTATTCTATGAGCTACAGAATACGTTAGTCTATCACAGTCTGCTGAAAAACAGCAGGAAATGAGGATTTATCTCACTTAGGACTTCCATAACAGAGGTAATTGCAGGAATTTTGAATTAGTTGCCACTGCTATTTAACAATGTTTTTGACAATAATGTTATTTATTTATTATTTTAATAATTATAGTTCAGAAAAATACTTTAGACTGTGTAACTCCACTTTTGGTGGAAAGAAATGCATAAAGACACAAAGTCAAGCATTCAATGCTTATAAACTATTTTAACTGCAGATAATCTTCAAAATCAAATGTCTGTGTTCACCAAAAGAAGTTTTTTAGCTTAATATTCAAAAACTTACTTAATTCAACTTTCATTATGATATTGGGTAACGTCTAGTGGCCTTCCATTTGAATGGGAGGCCCTTTTTTCTTAATGTTTTGATCTAAGAAAACTCCCAAAAGCTCAAAAACATCTAAAGAATGTCATTTGGCCAGTTAACCAAAACTTTTTTTTTTCCCCAGTTATGAAGAACCCTCAAACCAGGGCAACGTTTTCTGCCTTCTGTAAGTAGAAGTAATTAAAAACATTACTATTAAACTCTTACTCAAATTAAAATACAGTCCTATATTGAAAGTAACTGTGTCACTTAGTACTTCAGCTCAGCATGACTTCCAAGGTTTATAACAAAGCATTAACCATTTAAATTTAAATCTCGTGGCACAAAAGATGTCACAATGTTGATAGAAGCTATATTTCTTTATGTAATTTGTGTAATGTGAGGTTTTTAGATAGAACTGAAAAATAAATTTTCAATTATCAAACATTCTACACATCAATCTTTAAAAGAAATGCACATAAATGTCACCCTTTTTCATTAATTTTAGGCAAAATCCATGTTCGCTTATCAGCCAGAGGGTTTCTGAGATATTTCAATAATATCCAGGAAATCAATCTTACATGAAACTGAAGGAAAACATCTAATGTCATTGAACAATAAATATCAGTTCTGTCAGTGGCTTACCTTTGAGCTGAGGCCTTAGGATGTTTCTCTTCTAGTTTCCTCACCAGTGCCACTGTCAGCTGTGTAGTCTCCCCTAGGGGATCTGCAGGCATTAAATGGGCGTCCAAAGGTCCTGAAAGTTGTTTCTGATTGGGGTTGCTGACATTTTTTTGCGGTATCTAAGAGATGGAAGTACAAGCATGCAATTTATAAATTGTTAATTAAAATAATGTGTGTCTACTTCTCCAAGTAAGGCTGTTGATCAACAGCAAATGTCAGAAATACGAATAGTTATGTCAAGATGCATCAAGAAACAAACCCACAGAGTGATTTTTGTTTCCTTTCCTTCCTTCAAAGTTTCTCCATATAGAAAATAAGAAATTTCAATTTTTTTTTCTCATAGTGAATATAAAATAGTTCTGAGATCTAAACACATATAAAATACATGTTTATTCATTAAAATCCTGTCTACAACTATTATTTGCTTAGTATATAAACACTTTATTAAATTAAGAAATCAAATTAGGTTATTTAAGGAAATAAGTTGACTTCCACACTATTTTCCCTTTCAAAATGTGTTTTTGAAAGGACTGTCTCTGATCTGCCTCTGGCTTAATACTATGACCTCTTCTGCTGAGCTGCTGTCTATCTCCCGATGAGCTGCAGATCAGGCCTCATGGTGAATGCGGTTTTCTGTCTGGGTCACCTCCTCTTTCATTTAGTTCCTCTAGGTAGGTCAGGACAAACTCAGGGTAAGCCTGTAGGAAAGGACAGAGGCAGAGGAATACTGAAGAAAAACATCAGCTTTATCAGCAGAATCACAACAATCTAAACACCAGGAATGATGGGAAAAGTGGTCATCAATGTAGGCAATATTACAAGAAGTTCCTGTGTGTAAATAACTTAGTATTTCACAAAGTTTTTGAATGTACAACTAGATAATGACTTTTTCATATGCACTCAAGTGAAAAATGTATATAAATCTTTTATCATTATGTATCAGTTTAAGAATAAAGACTGACAGCTCTCAAAACAGGAATTCTTATAAACATGAGGAAAAAAATGTATCCTTATATTTAGATAATCATATGTAATTAAGTGACTTATTTAGGTAGGCATTTCCATGAAACATTAAAGGAATTTTATATGGCATATTCTAAATTAAAACATACCATATACATACATTTTTGATTATCTTAAATCAAAGAAAATGTTACTATTTTAATTAGTAAATAAAATCATTTATCTACTTAATACTCTGTTGATCCTTGCTTACATGGCCAAACACCCGAAACATGCCAATTTCTCAGGCTCCAACACTTCTATCCAAGCAGTTGTCAGAAGTCTGTGCCCATGGTGAAACTGGAAGAATGTTTTTTTATTTATAATCATGGAGTATCCTCAGTTGGAAGGGATCCACAAGGATCATGGAGTTCAACTCCTGACTCCACACAGGAGCACCCAAAAATCCAGCCTGACCCTCCCCTGTCCCAGCTCCATGCTGTTCCCTCGGGTCCTGTCACTGTCCCCAGAGCTCAGCGCCTGCCCCTTCACCCCCCTCGTGAGGGAGCTGCAGGCTGCCATGAGGCCTCCCCTCAGTTTCCTCTTCTCTGGGCTGAACAATCCCAGTTACTTCAGCTGCTCCTCATGTGTCTTCCCCTCTAGACCCTTCACCACCTTTGTCACCCTCCTTTGGAGGATCTCTAATAGTTTTATGGCCTTATACTATGGTACCTCAAACTGCACATGGTACTCGAGGTGAGGCCTCACCAGCACAGGGTAGAGCGGGACAATCACTTCCCTTGACCACCTAGCAACGGTGTGGTTGAAGCACATGTAAGACAATGTGCTTCACTCTTTGATACCAATCACGTTTTGGAGTCTTGCCTTAATATACATTTTATTTGATTAGGCTTTAGTTTTAAATTCTGTGACCATCTGTACTATCTTTAATAGAAAATGTATAGATATTTACCACAAAAAGTTAGACCAAAACTAGTAACTATTCAAACAGTTTGACAGTTAACACTAGCAAACAAATCTATTAACGTATTAAACTCTTAGAGTTACAGGCTGAAGTACCTCAGAAGTATAGGAAAAGCCATCTTTTTTCTCTGTTATGTCACTCACGAGTGTATCAACATAAAAAATTTCATTTTTAAGGTAGGTATTGCTACAATACTTAAGCACCCAGACATTTTCCAAAGCCAGTTCTGCATGGACATTCCACTGATTCAGCAGAACTTCTAGGCTTGAACAAAAAGCGAAACACCTAAACACCTAAACTCAAATCTACTCTCATGTTCTGAGAGAACTTTTTTGTTCATACCTTAAGAACACTTCATAATGTTTAATTTGTTGTTCCTACCTTAAATTTTACTAGACATGCTTAACAATAAAGCATTTTTTTTTGTTTCTTTGTTTGTTTTTAAAGCTTCAGCTACATTATTTTTAATTTAGCTTTCTGTTAGACGTTTCCCATGAGTGCAGATATTTTCAGTTTAGGAAAACAGTTTCCTTTAAATTAAATCCCTTCACAACAGCAGCAGTACAGCAAAGAGTGGGGTGTTTTTACTTCTTAAGAAAACAACAACAAAAATTACCAATCAGTAATGTTAACTCCTCTCCTGTTTATCACCTTGAATAGACCATGTATCATTAAAGTTCCCTGTGCTGCTTCAGTTCCATCTGTATTTTAATTCTGATGGAATACGCTAACTTAGATTTCTGGCATATTTTTCAGACCTGGCTATATGAACTGTGAGCTTGGAGTCTATTTCCTTAAATAACACTCTTCCTCTACAAGAACATTATGCTCACCTTACTTACCAGTGCTACTAAGAGAAGTGGTTCTGGTTTCCTTCTTGTTCATTTTTCACCTTTTCTTCCTGACTCCATGCCATCATTTCTTCTGTGCCAGAACAAAGCATTTGGCTGCCATGCAATGACAACAAACAGAACAAATCTAAGTTAAAATTAACACAGTAAAATGATAGTTATTAACCACATTGGTACTCAAACCCAGCTTGCCACATGGCACTGTGCGGCACGTTTATGCCAGTAGGCCAGACAGCATGGAAGCTGATGAGGGAGTCCTTGTTTCTGTCTGATTCATCACAGTACCTATAGGTCCGCATTTCCTTGGCATTAAACAGCCACTGTGGGTACACAGGAGAACCTCTCTCTTTCAGAGAAGTGAACACACAATGAACTCCTGGTGATGAACGTGACAAAAACCTCAAACCTTTCCAGGACAGGAAAACTGTTTTGCAGACAGTTCTACTCTTAATCAAATAATACTTTATAAAGTTTTATTTTTAGTCCTAAACACATTTCAGCACATGCATCTAGGATAGATTTTGCTTTCAGTGCACACCACTTATGTAGAAACCTATTGGGAAATGCACCTTCAAAACTCACAGCAAAGCACACTGAAGAACACAATTAGCTTATCTTGCTCACTTTCTCAAATTGAAATTTTTACTTATAAATTATCCGTAACATTTACCTGAAAAAGAGTATACAACTTGACCTACTGCAAGTAAGGATATCGTTACATTTTTAGGCTAATAAACATTCAAGGGGGGGAAAATATAAAATTATTTTTTCCTTTCTACATAAGAACAAAGTTTGTGAAAAAGAAAAACAAAGTCATGATTGAATTATGGATCAGTGACTTAATAAATACCTCAGGATTTTACTGTTTTTCAGTAGATACTATTCTCTCACATAAAAAAAGTTAACTATATGTTGATTGCATAGAGGAGAGTGTACATTAATGGCAAATACAGTAAGCAGCAGGTATTAAATCCAAGAAAGTACATTTTCTTCTCAGTCTGGATGATGTGTCACATATCATTACACTGCATTTTGCTGCTTTCCTTTATGTCAGTTTTTGTTGGCCTACATATGCTGCAACTTAAAATAACATGACACTACAAATAAAGTGAATGTGATAGGAAATATATAGAGAAATACAACATGTTTCAAACAGACCTACTGTTGTTAGTATTTTTTCCCCTCTAGAAGACATACAGGCTAGAACCGAAGTATTGTAGCTGTTATAATCAGAAACTTTGTATATTATAAGGAGAGAGGTTTCTAAACTGCAATTTTTTTTTAATGTTGAAGTATATTTTATATTGAAGTAAATAATCAGTATGCCTACTGAAATAAGGAATAGTACAGCTGACATTTTGTGACAATATTTTGTGATTATTCAAAGCATTCTAGAATAATTCCAAATAGCATACAATGCAGTAGGAACACAGTGTCCAGTTTATCTGTCTATTCAACTTGTCTGAGTAATCAAGTTGAATGCAATGTCAATCTGAAAAGATGAAAAAGGGAAATCTACT
This sequence comes from Netta rufina, assembly GCF_964035555.1. NCBI lineage: Eukaryota > Metazoa > Chordata > Aves > Anseriformes > Anatidae > Netta > Netta rufina. The sequence continues at coordinate 7,852,375 of NC_140128.1, read as the reverse complement.
GCTAGAAGGGATCTGCTATTACTTGGCAGGGTTTTGTTAATTTTTTTTCCCCCATTTTTCCCAAGGTTATCAGTATATAGCACTGCAGACATTTCCAACATTTCTGTAAACATTTTCAAAATGTTCATGTGTTTAACATGATCAAATGCTCAGACAAAGGCACAATTTAAAGAATCCTCAACAGCATGAATCACTGGATATAAAGCACTTATATGCTAATGCAACCTAACCTTTTAAATTTATTTTTTTTTTTTAGATGACAAGGCTGCTGGGAAAAAAAAATAAAGAAAAAAAAACCCTACGCTTTGGTGAATACTCTTTCACACTTCCACTGATGTCCATGGATGCTGTCCGTGCTGATAGTAATGTGTATGAACCTGCTGACCTACAAAACACCAGAACTCAAACAAGAGCTCAGGGTTCTCATCATCAGCAACACACACTAATAAAGAGGAGTGCCTGTCAACACTGTATGAAGATCATTGTGATCATACTGTCCAGATTTTTGTTGTCATTTGAAGACTTCACCTGACCGAAGTAGAAAGGAACCTCTCAGCAGCATAGTTACACCCAGGAAAATATACCTAATTTTAATCAATATGTTTTAAACTATGTGCTATTTCCTTTAACTACTAGAAGTAAGCAAAACAGTAACTCACTGTTATTTTGAAAATTTTCTGTTGTAATTATTTATTTATTTTTAAATACTCCTTGGAGGAGGAAGGATGCTTTTAAATTTACCATTTCTGTTTAGATCTGAAGATCAAGATTTTTTTTTTTCTTGTTATTGAGAGCCAGCTTTTAGGACACCTGTTTTGACAGTGGATTGGTTTTTGATTTATTGATATTCATACACAATAACATTAGAAACTGCTATAAAGGATTTCCCACAGCACATTAATTTCACATAAATGTGCTGCGTGTCCTGCAATAAAAATAAGATGCCTCTAACTTCTTCGATCAAAGAACATTGCACTACTTATTAAAGCTTTTTGCCATGTTTCTTCTATAAACTAAATCCCTATATTCAATCCTTGTTCAATGTTAACAGGATGTGTTAGCAGCACATCAGGCTTGAGCTTAAGTGTCTTAAATGCTTTCCCAGAATGCATTTTAAGCCTCTGATAATGAATGAATTTAAAAGCGTTGGAGCATGCATCTCATTTTAGATTGCTCTTCAGATTTCTTTCAGAGTTAGCCTCACTTCTAAATACTGACTTCTAGTTATAACAAGTTATTATACCAACTGAAGAATAAGATATATTTTCATGATGCAATCTAAATAATTTAAAATGTGAACTACAATTCAAGAAAAAAAGCATTAAAAAAATTACAAGTAAAGTCCTGCACTGTTTTTATTAGTTTTATATTTATATTAATTTATTTGATAAATACAAAATATTTAGAAAACAGAAACAGGAATTATTGTAGTAAGACTACAGTGTTTACGGTGGTAAGAATTCCCCCCCCCCCAAAAGAAAAAGAGAATACATTTAAAAAGAAAGACACATCCCAAAATCCGCTATTTGCCAAATGCAGAAATAATACCACACCTAACAGCAGATGGAGCCATTACTTCCTAAACTCACTACTGATAGATGCTACTTGTCTCTGTTACAAAATGAGTACTTCAAAGAGTTGCATTACATTTTACAATAAATAAATAAATAAATAAATAAAAATTGGCATTTACACTTCAAATACCATGATTTCACAAGGGGAAAAAAAGGTTGATTTCTGAAAACACCATGGATAAGTACCTAACAGTAAATAAAGATGTGAAAAAGAAATAAGGTCTCTGCAGCTCAGTTTATTGGATAAAAGGAATAGAAAATTAATCATGCATTAAGAATTTTTGAAGTGAAAAGGAATAAATATATTTTTATAGTAATGGAAACTAAATCAGAAAAGCTACCTCAACCAGAACTGTTCTCTCTATACGATATCAAGGGCATGGGCATTTTAAAATCAGGTTCCAAATTATTACATTTCTCATTAATGACTAGCAGTATTTGTATCCACATTTGTTACTAAAATGAAGATTTTTGAAAATCCTTTTCTATCTTTCATTCTTTGCTACTGGAATATAATTCAGCTGCTTACCTCAATCACATTGTTCTGACTCAGGTAAACCCAATCAGTATGCCAGAAGTGAATTTTACCTTCACTATGTGTTTGGATAATATTTTAGATAATAAAGGACTGCTGGACTGATTGAGTTAAACAAGAGCAATGAGTGTTCCAGGCAAGCTGATTGTCCACAAGGGCATGATCAGCCTTCTCCTTAAAAGATACTGAAAAAAAATAATAATAATAAAAAAAACAAACCTGTACTTAATGAACTTAATTAGAAGAATCACAATTGTGGTTAACAGAGTATAAATACAAAGGAACCGTAAAAGATCTCACCTGATATCCTGCTCCAAAGGCTACCACAGGTTAAACCAAAGATTTAGTTACTGAAGCAAAATTGATTTCCCAGCTCTGTGGAACAGTCTCCAAATGAAGTGGTCCAAACCTTTAGTTACATATAGCAATTAAAAGTATTTAAAATCAGCTCATGATTCAAACCATATAAAATCAAAATCAACTCTCCCTGATTGATGTCTTTGGACACTTTTGCATTACAATCAACCTTTCTGGACCTGCCAGAAGAGTATCTGAACAACTTCTGTACATTAGATATGCAAATTGGGAATAACACGTTAACAAGGAGAAATTTCTATTCCTGTAACTAAAACAAGAACTGCTGTCTTCCTGTCAGCCTGGCAAGTTCTACAACATTAAACTTTAAATTACAATTTTACATATATTAGCTGAATAAATATCAGATTGTCATAAAACTGAAACTTATACTGTTACAGGTAGAACTACTAAAGCTAACATTATGTAAAGATAACTTTATATTCACCCAAGTAAGTCGGATTGCTTTTTTAAAATGTGAATAACTTCAAAAAAGCTACTACATACATACAAGAGAAGAATGATTCTGATATTTAAAACAATTTATATTCCTTCTTCCTCTGCAATTTAAATAATGCATATAACAATTTTTCCTGAGCCTTAGGGGGGAAAATGATTTAAAAATCTGTAAATTCTTCTAAAGCGTAATATTCCTGCAGAATTCAGAAGTCAAACTTTCAAATAAATTTTAGTTTGTTTTGCTTTTCTTCATTTTAGTTGTCCACATTACTACATTCTCTATTAATTTTGACATTTTATAGTGCTCTTAATAGTTTTCTTTTTTATTTTCATTTTTCACGTGTCAGTTGAACAGAGGTTGCTTAAGTAGATGCAATGTCATCAAGTCTCGAAATAGAAACTGTTCCTGATCAGTAGTTTCAGGGTGTTTACAAAAACACATTTCTGAAGTCACATCCTACATCAGGCAAGACAGAACTCTTTGCATTCCAGCATACAGACAGTTGCTTAAGGATATATCAGCTAACCAGGACCATGCGTGTCTGACTTGCATAACGCTTACTTTAAATGTAAATAAATCAAAACTAGGTTCAGTACACAATCTTGTTCATCTGGGATATGTCTTAGAAATGTCTAGCAGAGGTAGGGGTTATTTTTTTCCCCCAAGTGTCAGCAAGTGACAGATCTCAATGACACCCCATGCTATTTTTCTACAGGGAGCACCAAGAACTAGAAATATACAGACTTACTACAAATCTTGACATCTGCAACAGTCCCAGGGTATCACATCAGCCCCTTTAGGTTATTTCAATTTGATCTACATATCCATGAAAATAAAAATCAATGTGCCCAATGGTCTAGTAAAACATTCACCCTATCCTATCCAATTGTTTCTTTTCTGTGATGCACAGGCGTAAAAGGCACAGTGACCCTCAGAGCTATGCCATTGGGAACATATCCATCTTAGCAAATGATCTCTCATGCTGAACAAGTTAATAGATATCATCTATTAAAAGAACTTTTCCCTTGATCCTTCTGCAGTGGCAAAGGCCTACTGGTAAGTGAACACTGCACGTATTGGCAGGTGCTTTTACAGGTGCTGTGTAGAAAACCAGCAAGCGGAATATTTTAAAGTACTTGAACTATATGGAATGTTATGATCAATAACTAAATTTAAGATATACCTTTTGTTGGTATAATCTCATCACACCATAAAGACTTCAGTTACCAATGGAGAATTTCATAACATTCTTAAATCCAGATGAAAAACAAGAGGTTTTTGCCCTTTTAAATGTTGCCTTAAACAGGCATGTGATTAAACTTAAACTACATGTGATTCAACAAATGCCCAGAAGATTAGCCTGTCCTTTTGTCAGTGCAGGAACACACTTGTGAAAGGTTTTAAATGGTATTTCCTTTCATAAATATAGTTTAGCTTGTGAGCTTTTTTGTATTATCACATAGCTGTACTTATCAAATTAAACAATACCAATGTATTTTATCAATCTAATATCTGAAAGCAAAGGTTTATTAAAAATATGTACAAGTGGTATTTTATACTATTCCACCTCAAAACTTAGAGAACTAAGAATTTTAGGTAAGAGAAAATGCGTTGGATATATTTAAAGGAACCATAAGCTGCTTCAAGTCCATTAACTGTAGTCATCCCACCTGCAGCCTTATATATTAGCTACCAATAAAATCTGTTTATGCACTACCACTGCTATTCCATTAGTTGTATAGAATCTGGATGTAAACATTAGCATTACGAAGAGGATCACTTTTCACACAAAATTTTCAAAAGCTGAATTTTGAAGATGTATCTCTCATTGGAAGTAGGCATTTTAAAAACAATTTGTGCAAGTAGTTTCATCCTTTATCATGTATTTCATGTATATAGTCTAAAAAGAACCTGCATTTTATTGCTCTTTGATTTGTCCACTTAATTAAGTGACAACACTGGCTGTGGTTTGCTCTTCTCCATTACTTGTAGACCCACCCAGGGATCATTTTAAAATCTGATGAAAGTCACAGCTGGCTCCAGAAATAGTAGTCAAACCTGGAGCTCCAGTGTGCCTGCAGATGTTTCCTTCGCTACATGCTTGGTACTACATACTTGGCAGTGAATCAGCACAGTCTTTATCCTCCAAAAAAAGTTTGTGAACGGCTGCTTCTGATGTACTTATTCTGTATGCTTGTAAATTCCTACCTCTATGATATTAACATGATTTGGAAAGAGTGAGAGCAAACACAGAATCAGTCTCAGGGCATTAATGTGGTAACATTTAAAATAGTCTAATAATAAGCTCCTTAAGCGCTGTCAAAAGTTTTTAAGTTCGCAGCTTTGCCACCTCTCCAGATATCTGCTTGACCTCTGGTAGTCTTTTCCCCAGTTTTCTAAATAAGTTGGCTTGACTCAGCATTATATATCAGTGATTCCCTTATGAAATATGAACCATATTTCATCAAGAAGCTATAACCTGGTATCTGTAGTCCTTAGACAGTCGAAGTGGAAAAAGGCCAAGCACCTAAAATTTTTCTTTGTTCCACTGCTACTTATGGTATACTTCTTCTTGTATTTCCCTGAATGAATGCAGCCACTACATTCAGTGTAATTTTGTGTTTCAATAACAGACAATAACATGGATTGATGTCATGAGAAAAGGATGCAGTACTGAAAATTAGATCCTTCATATTATTTGCTTTTCTGCGCCTGGGTTTTAAAGTCCTCTGAAATTAGCAAATATTTTTTCTATCATGTCAGTAAGGTTTAGTAAGATTCACTACATAATAAGATCTGTAAGTCACAGAAAACAGAATAAAAGAGAAGCAGACAGCAAATTTGAAACTAAGCTAAATAACATGGGTTAGCAGTGAAAGAGACCAGTGCTTTGCTCTCTGCTTCCCCACCTGAGGAAGTTAGAGAGAGATGAGGTTGTCTCAGCTTCCTCTTCCCCAGACTCAGCAACAAAAGTGTCCTCAGCCTCTCCTCACAGGACATACCTTCCAGCCCTATTACTAGTTTTATTGCCCTCCTCTGGGTGCTTTCAAATATCTTAACATCCTAATGGCACACTTTCACTAAATTCAGATCCTTACAAGGTTAGAGGAAGAATTCAGGCCCAGAAACTAAATGCTGTATAATATATGCAATTTTATTTTATTTTAAACTTCAAGACCATTTAACATATTTAACATAAGTTTTTATGATTCAATTGCAATTTGGTGACTAGCTATAAAATTGGAATTTATGACCTCTAGTTATAAATCGAACATCAAGTGTCAACTATAACATAATATAGATTATTATAAAACAGACCACTTATTTTTATCAGATTTCACAACTATCAAAACCAAACAATATTGCACATTTTCTGCAATTGTGCAAAATTCCTACATAATCTTACCTACAGAAAATCTAGTGAAGATGTAGAGTACCTTTTCTATGTACTTTCATTTATGTTCATCTACAGATGTTCCACCACTGATACCAACTGTAACTGACTGACCAGCAGCTCAGCAGCTCTGTACCACAGCTCAATTCAGAGTCATTCCAGCCTTCCTATGAATGGAGAGGAAAGAAAGAAAAAAAAAGGTTTGAATAAGTTAAAAGAACCAGAAAATTCAACAATGTGTCACAAATAGAGAGGTCATTATGCCTGGATAACCCAGGATATTAACAGTTGCAGAAAGTGAAACACTATCCACAACTTAGCAGTCAATGAGCCCTGCTCAGAACCAGTGATCTTCTGTACAACAAGGGTGGCATTTTACAGTTCAGTGCAAAATGGAACAGACCCTTGATATCTTCATTTGTCCTTTTTCTGTGCATATTTCACAGTGCAACGATTTAGGGTCCATAACGTGTCACTTGTTATACTTATAACTATGGAGTTTACTTGAAATATGTATGCACAAAAAAAAAGTTCAGTGAACTGCAAAGATTGCAACAAATCTATAGCTTTGAGCCGAAGTAAAGTTTTACTCCAAGTCTGAAACAATGCTGGTTAAACATACCAAAAGTCCCATTTGGACAGCCTTTGCTTCTAATGTGTGCATTCACTACAGAAGATCACTTAAAGGTTTGCTAGAAATCAATAGCTCAAAATATTTTTTTTCATTACGCTCCACTTTAAAATTGCAATGGATATATTTCAGTAGTATTGTGAAAGTACTTTATTTCCAACATTTTACTGCACTGGGTATTGTAAAATAAAGAACATTGTCAGTATTTTATCTTTGCAAATTTCAGCCTTATTTAAAAAGCTGTAACAGAAAATGCCACTGACAGCTTCTTAGATCATATTGCACTGTCTTAGAACATTGATAGGTTTTCCATTATATTTATATTTCTATAAATATTTTGTTTGTCCATCTTTCTGTACAACCATATAATACTTCTGAATAACTGATTAAGATCTCTTTGTAAAAATATGTCCGCAAAGACGGCTTATCATTTCTAAGAACCTGCTGTATGAACATAGTTTATTTACTGGAAATGTTTCAGACAATATTATGCTACAGATCAGCAAAATAAACAGTAATTGAAGCTTATCATTTGTACCTTAAAACATAATAAAAACATTATTCATTTTAATTAAGTATGAAAATAAATGATTCAGCAGCATATCCAAAAACTGGACTGAAAAAAATCAGTTCTGTATCTGAAATGTCACAGGCTTTGCATTTTCATCTGGTATCTGAAGCCACAAATTGAAACACCATGAAAAAAGTTATTTTTTTCCTTAATTGCTAGATTGACTACAGCAGAAATACAAGAAAGCATACAAAAATTTGAGTCTAACAAACTTCCCATATAAATGTATTTTTAGGTAGATTCAAAGAAGTTTTCAGACCACACTATTCTTACTTCAACCATTGTTTCCAGTTATGTGCTTCATATTTAGATTGCTTTTTCACAACTTTTTTTTTTTTTTAATGCAAATATTAGGTGAACCTCAAAGCAGAATTTAGATACAAAGGGAGATGTAATTAACCTGAACAAACAAAAAAAAAAGAAATGCTTTAAACCACAAAGATTAGTACTTCCACTGTACAAAGACCAGTCCACAGTCAAATATGATAAAGGTAACATAGCTGTATAATGAGTTGAGGCATTACATTGTTTATCTTGCATTCTAGAATCATAACAACACCTGTATTAGAAGTCACATTCTTACTTAGCAAATTCTTATCAAATTTATGATATGATAAATGGACAATTAAAGTATGTTTGATTCCTTTTTGCCACATAGTAGAATTAAACACTTTAGGATGTGCTAATTTCTCTGCAGCAAACTAGAGAAGAGATTTAGCTTAAGTCAGAAGTCTAACAACATCCAGATTTTAAAGGATTAATCAAAAATATTTAAGTGTACTGTCAATCTCTCCCATATACCATAAATAAAATAAAATAAGAGGTAATACATTTAAATAAGACACAGATTTCAGTACTGGCTGTTCCCGGTTATTTGGGGTGAAAAAAGAAGTTTCCATTTAGGTATATTACAAAGAAAACTGATCTATGAATAGCAGAATTAACTAAATCTATGAATTCAGCTGCACTCTGAAAAATACATTTATACTCAACTTATTTAAAATATAAATAGCCAGAATTAGCTATTTAATTTGTCCTGTAATTCTTGACAGAAATCAAAGCTCCAAATAATAGTGTAACATTATCCCAGGCTAAGACAGCTAATTGAGTAAATACTCATTCTGCTGACTGAATGATACGCTACTTACAGTATCACCATCTCCTTTCAGATAAATCTGCACAGTACAAGTAGTTCAAATTTAGCAATAAAGTTGGCAACACGCTAATGTACTTGAGCGTAGAAAGGCTCAGTTGTTGCCAGACCTTTGACTTGAACTTGATAGGGCTGATTTGGCACTCAGCGACTGGTTACATTCATCAAGAGGTGAAGCTTCACAACAAAGATAATGTGGTGGAAGCAATTAGTATTCAGAATATCAATAATAGGTCTTTGGCATGTGACTGTAGGCTAAGAAAGGGTTTATTAGTATCTGATATGTAATATGCTTTAAAAAGCACATTACAAAACTATTTTAATGTTATACTGAAAACTATATATTTTTCATCAGAAAAATACTTAAACTATATATTCTAATTTATTTATTCCAAGCTGTTCTGATATTCACATATACATTATCTAAGACATTTCAAAAACTTTAAGTTAAATATACTTGTTTCCATTAAAGTGCACTGCAAAGTGACAAAAAACAGTTTCCTCTTTTTCTTTAGGAATAAATTTGGAAAGCTTAGCATTTACTTTTTATAGCATCAGATTATTCCATGTTGTCAGTGATGAGTCAAAATAGGACAACAGTAGTAGCAGTTTTCCTACAGTTTCCATCATCTCCAACAGAATCCCTGCCAAAGAATAAAATCATTGCTCTACACTAGCCAATAACCGTATCGAAGACCCTGTCTCTATCCTTCCATCCAAAATTTGAATATCAACTCTCATTTGAATATGCTCCCTCTGCTGTCAGATAAGAGAACAGAAAAAGAGGGATAATTCTTGACTACTAAGGCAGTCCAATCATTAAAGATATATCATATATCACAAGGAGCTGGTTTACTCATAGCTGCCTTGCTGCAGCAGAAGGGCCACAGTAAAACAGGATAAAAACAAATCCACTATTTAAAAAATAAAATAAAAAAAAAAGAAAATTCATTAATTCATTAAGAAAATGCTTTTTTTTGGGCTTTGGTGACCAAAACAAAGCAAAAGAGTAAGTCAAAGAAGGGATTTTGGAAGGGATCTTGTGAGCATATCTACTCCAACATCCTGTTCAGAGCTGGGTCAACACTAATTCAAACCTAGTTCCTTAAGGCTTTATCCATTAAGGTCTTGGAAACCTCCAAGGATAGAGATTCTACAATGTATTTTGGCATTTTGCTTCAATACTTAATCATGCTTAAAGGGATTTTGTTTCCCCCCCTCTTCTACCATTATACCTCCTCTCATTCAATTTATGACCATTGTCTTTCATTCTGGCATTTCTGTCTGTGGCTGAATCACATGGAGGAAAAAAAAAAAAAAAAAAGGCAGTGAAATCTAATAATAAAGTCATTAATTTGACCAAGAGATTGTTTGAATAAAAGTTTAGAATCAAATCAAATTTGCACTGACTTATGCACTCTCTAAGCATACTTACCAACCTTAGAAATTTCCCAGAATATCTGAATAGTTGGAAAAGGTATATTTTAAATGAATGGAGTTTAAAGTAAAATAAGAGTGGTTAGTAACACTTTCAAATATACACAGGTAGGTTACTTCTGCTTTTTGAGGAGAATTATTTCATATTCAGTTATTGTTCTACTCTTTACAGGAATTTACAGGATATTGATAAGGACAATGACTGTCATGGTAACAATTATGTTGACTTCTAGTATTATTTCAACCATGCCTTTTTCAAAGTAAGGTTAGTTAAAAGTTCCTAGTTATGTCTTTATATTTCCTATAACTACTTTGTCATCAGTTTCTGCTTTAACAACCACAAGGCTAAGACAGTATAATTCCCCCCAAGCACAGTAAAGCTTTCTTTGCCACTCGATGGGAGAACTGGAAGAAAAAAAAAAAAAAAGAAAAAAACACCACCACCAAAGCCAGCTTCCCCTGCACTCTCACTGCATGAATGTTTCACTGGTTCAGAGTTCTCTGCAATATTGATATGTAAATAGAAAAAATAAAAAAGGGTTTACTTGAGCTATAAGCATTTTAAGATGTATTTTTTTTTCATGGTGACTTGGTACAGTGGTTACACTAACAAAATAAAGAAAAAAAAAGAGATCTTCTAGCAATTAAACAAAGGAATATATAATAATATATCATTCATGTTTTAGCCCAAGAAGTTATTGTTTCTGCAGGGTACTGATTCACACTTTATAAAATTCAATCCTGTTTGAAATTCAAATGAATCTATAGCCTTTTCAACTTTTAATTACTGAAGCCACTCTTCTTTTCATAAGGCAAATATTTGAAACGTAGGGAGAATGCAAACAGTGAAAGATGAAAAAGTTCCCTGTGTTGTCCTTCATGGGCACTTTCATACCTTCTACAGCCCACATCTAATACAAAGATCAGAAGGACTGCCCTTCTCCTCATTTCTTCCTCCACACTTGTTTGGGCCAGAGACATTACAGCTCCCGTGATCTTGTGATGCAAGGGAGATCAGTCCTTTTCAGAAGTAGTAATCTTTCATTAAAAGTATACACTTCTGCACAAAGAAGCAATTATAAGAGATGTTTCACCGTATCATCTTACGGAATTAATTAGTATTTCTGAAAACACAGGAGTATGTACACTGAAAAGGACTTGGTTCCTTGAGAACACCAAACCAAAAATAACTAAGACAGATCTTCCAAAACTGATGAAATTTAAGCTTTTATAACATCATCCTAAGAATATGAAACTTGTACCTTACACAAAAGTGTCTGCAAAGCTCAGTTCAGTTACCCGTATGTTTTATGTTCCTGGCTGATTTTTCACACTGTTACAGAAGGAAGTATCACAGCCTATGGGTACAATATCTGGTGATCAGTCATAGCTTAGCCAGAGGCCATAACATCAGTAGTACCGATAGCTTTGGATGGTATTTTCTCTAGGAAGTGCCATCCTCATTTTCTCAGTAGCAAACACACAAAATACTTTGGATCAGCCTAAACATCTCAAAATTAATGTTATTTTACTTACAATTTTGGCCTATTAATGAAGTCAAAGTACAATTAATACAAAATGCACTTTGGACTTACAGTGTAAAGCTACCTTTCTGTTTTATGCAGAAGTGTTGTATTGGCTTATTTCCACAAGGAAATTCCTGTGAATCACAGCAGTATGATCTAATAAGTCAGTTAAAGGCTTCAACCTTTCAATATTTCATTTAGTGGTTGATCACAGCCCAAATCTCAGGAATACAGACAATACTGTTGTGACAGTGCTTAAAGAGTCAGAAGCAGGCTTCTCTTAGCCCACTTCAAAATGTTTAAAAAATACACAACCAGAACAGTGTCTACAACAAGCAACAGTGGCCATAACTTCCTTTTTGGAGACTTCAACTTTTTCGTTCTTAAAGTTTCTTCAAGACTAGCAGCCCACGACAGTCAGTTGGAGAGTTAGCAACCAACTGAGCTAGATCATTAGAGCTGCAAACAAAGTTGCTAGTTTGCAAAGCGGTAAAAAATTACACTGACTGTTTTATTGTGCCACACAAAACTTCTATCACATACATTTCAGACAGGGTACTTTCATTGCACTAACCATTGTACAATTTCCCTTAAACACACTTAAGAAAACATCAAATTGACCTTCAATTAAAGTATAAAACCTAGAAGTAGAAACAAGAGACTAATGAGTCTAACAGAAGCCTACATTAAATAAAAAAAGTAAATAAGATAATAAAAAAAAGGTTTTGTTAATTAGTTATCTAAATGAAAGTTTGAAATATTAAGGAAAAAAATCCATAAAGAATGCCTGTGTAATCTAATCATAATCTAATTAATAATAAATAGTATGAGTTTCTTCCTCTTATAGGTTTTTTTTTTTTTTTGATACTGACAAACATTCATTTTGATAACCACAGTTCAACAAAGCATTTGTAGTAATGGGCTAAAGCTCTGCTTAGCATGTTCATAATTGTTTGCAGTTCATAAATGGGTCTCCATCTGTTATGCTCTCTTCTATTCAAAATGCCTTGACTGGTGGTTATACATAACATGTAGCAGCACAATGGAAAATTGGACCTGAAATATCCATAGAATACTGAGAATTTCCCAGTTGAATAAAAGAAACCAGCAAACTTTACGGATACATTTAAATTGTTCCACTTTCTGCAAAAGAACCCCGAAGTGTACAGAATAACTTCTAAAACCCAGTAAAAATATTTTGAACTCTACAAGGGCAAAATTTATTTACCAAAATCCCACACCACCCTGCCCCCCCAAAAAACAATAGCTGATGAAATGCTGAGATTGATATCACTTGATTAGTCATCTATCCCAGCTTGCTGGTTTATAGCCGATCTTTCTCAGCACCAATAAAAGAACAACAGGTTGTAATTGCCATGGTTAGCTGCAATCCCAAGCTTATGCGCAAGGATTATACATCCTGAATTCCACTCTGCAGGAAAGGTTTTACTTGGCAATAAAAGATTAAGAGTAACAGCCAGGGGCTCAGCTCTAATACCTAAACCTGAAGACATTTTAAAAGTATACACAACCAGAACATGCATCAGAGCCTTTTGTCTCTTAGTGTAATCCTCTTAGCATTTTCCTTACCTCACTGAACTTTCAGATTTTGAAAATCAAAATATATCTGGCACCTTTACTCTGAATTTAGCTTTTAAAAATGCCTTTTGAAGATAACATATTATAATTTATAGTAGTGTTCATTCCAGATGCATAACTGATGGATTATTTCATCCTGCTTTCTAATACCAAACCCAATATATAATCAGCACTTAAAAAAAATAAAATAAAAAAGAAAGAAAAGAAAAAAAAAGCTTGTATTAGCCCTGGCAATCTTCAAATGTTCTTGATCATGTGGCTTTGAGATGCAGGATGACTGAGTTGGTAAAATATAAATAACAATGCACGATGAATAAAAATTGTTTAAGTTCACTATTATAAAAAAAGTGAAGTATATTACCGTTCTGTTGCCCAAATGAAGTTGTGTAAAACTTCAAGTCAGAGAAGTGCTAATCACCTCTCAGCTTCTTCTGTATGCATCCTTCTTTCATCCCACCAAGCAAGGGAACTAAGTGTTCCAGTGGTGTCTGCTGAGTTTTACACAGTAACAGAGTCAGACCGTGAATTTATCCAAAGCCATTTGAGTTTGCATTGCAGTGATCATAGTGGCAAACTGTTTGCATAGACTCTTTAATCAAAAATATTTAAACTCCTGTAAAGACAAGTCAGACACAAAATGAAGGTCAGAACTGGTTTGTCCATGACTGAGGAATAGGAACAGCCAGGAGAGCGAGGCTTGTCTCAGTTCGCCTGAGATATCAAAATCTGAGCCAATTGGGGTCTAAAGCCAATGCAGATAAATAAGCACCAGTGAAGTGCAATTCAACAAGCCTACGTAGAAATGTACTCTAAGATGAAACGAGTAGCTCTTTACAAATGTGTATTCACCTCAGTTAACCAGAAGGTGAATCTAGATAACTCAATGTAGGTAACTACTTCATACCATATGAGTTATCAGTCCTAATTCAGTACTTCATTCTTTGGGATGAACTGCCTCGATTTTACACGAGTAATCAAACTCATCTGCATCTAAATATTCAGTTATTAATGCACTTGAAATAAGTTAATTACTTCTGTATTGAGGCACTTTATGTTAAAAAAAAAAAAAAGGTATTACAATAACATTCTATAATATTGTTTTCTGTAAATACAAAGATATTTCCTAGTAGAGGAGCATATATCTATTTTGCTACAGATGCTTGTCTTGCATTCGTTTCAAAATATTTTATAAAATGAAATACCATAAAAATGTTTAATTGTTAGTACATTTACAGTACATTCTCTAAATTAATGAAAGAGTAACAGCATCTTGCCGGTTCACAGACTGTACAAAGAAAATGCAAGTCACAAAAACCAGGAAATGAGAAAGATACAAAGCAAAATAACTTTTAAGCAACATCAGCTTCATTGCATTGCAACAAAAATGAATATATTGGCTTTCTATTGTATAAAACAGCTATTCATGTCAATCGTAGTCAAGCTGTGAAGTGCATATTAATCTGTACACTTGGCATTTTCTGGGAGTCCTGTACAAGCCTCCCCAGCTAAGAGTGAACAATGACAAACAGATTCATTTTAAGAACTTTGGACAGGATATATTTTCTTTAACAAGTGTTATAAGAATTCCATTTGAGTCTCATATTGCTATTTAGAAAACAGAGTAAGTGTACAAATAGTACACATTTATAGGTCTTTTATTAAGGTATCTTATTCAGCACAAAGTCAACGTAAACTCAAATCATAAAATCAAAACATTCCAGTTAAAGTGGAACAAAGAAGAAAAACAAAGATGAACTAATTCTGTTTTTGCTCTGACCCCAAGTGTAGCATAAAACAATCCCCAGACTGTTCCAAACAATCACAGTGATAATGACTGCAGGGACTATAAGAGCAGAGCAATGTTCCAGACATTTTCTCTCTCAGCCACAATTCTAACATCCTCTAAATTGCAAGCCTTAGAGAAGAAGAGAGAATGATGGTGAGCCGGTTTTCTAACAACATATCTCCAGGAGAATGCAAGGCTTACCTGCAGGCTTGGAATTTTACTGTGAACTCCAATGAGGGGAGGCTTTTCCCTAGTATTTGTAACAGATACCAAATAGTGTATGTTCCATATTCTGAAGTTCCTACTTTTTCCCTGTGAAAAGATAGCAGTACCCTATATGAACACAAAAACAGAAATTAAGTTTATCTTGACAGATACATTTTGGAGGTTTTCTTCACAGAATCAACTTGGATTCAGTACTTGTACCAGCCCAAAGGAGAAGTTGTGCATTCACAGTGAAGCTTTACTTGGTCATCTCCACAAAACTAAGCATAGAAGAGATGAAGGACAGCAGGGGGAAGAGATGTATAAGCAAAAGTTGTAACTAGTTACTGATACACACAAGCATTGCATTACATAATCGTATAAAAGCCATTGCAAAGGACTTGGTTGTGGAAACCTCAACTACTCTCCAGAAAGTAATCCAGTGAGCAAGAGCAATGAAAGGTTTGTAAGAAATTAGACTATTATTGCTGTGGATCACTGACTTTCCAGGCCAGTAATCCTCAATTAACACTCACATGCAATAATAAAAATATAGACTAAATCTGTAAGCACATATGCTTACGTCTGCTTTGAGCACATAAGCAACCTCCTTAAATTGAACGAAGGCACTCATACGTTTCATGTAGACTACTTGGAACTTGAATATGCAAGCACTTATGGGATCAAGGTTATCCACAGGACAGAAGTGCACATAAAGCACTAAGAAACACAAGCAGCATCTGATTTTGCATGTCAGCTATTGTGAAGGCATTTTTTAAACAGATACCAAAACAAGTGCCCTTCGTTTTTATTTTCATTTTCCAGAACTGATATAGGTTATATATAGCCTTTTTGTGGACAAGGATATAGATATCATTTATTTTAGGATACATCCTGTTATATAAGAAGGAAGGAATATATTTAATAATTTTTATACCTGTTTAAACCACGAAGAACTAATGATAATATTATATTGTTACCAAGAAGCACATTTCTAGGTTGATTTGCAAGGCTACCTTTTCAGTGTTTAGATTTCCTTTAAGTCTTTTCTCCCTACGCTTTCTAAGTCTGATTATTTTATTATTTCAGAGAAATACACTTGTCATATCCAATCAGAAGATAAACATTAGGATCCAGAAAAGTTTTATAAATAAACTGAGATACCACTGTTTTCAGCTGCAGATATTCTGTCAAAGGTCAATCTCAGAACACAATTTAAGGGAGATGTGGAAATAGAAATAACATGAAGGCTGACCTTTGAGTAAAATCAAACAGCTGTAAAAAACACAGTAATGAGATTATATATACACACTGTAACAATGCAAGTTCTGCAGAATGAATTAAGAGAGAAAATACTAACACCTATATTTCACTTTTATATGTCAGACAGAAAGTTAACAATCTCACAGCCACTTGCTGGTATTAGTTCAGGTACTTCCACCTCAGACACTAATTCTCTCTGCAGCCAGCTTTTTGTCTTTATTAACCTAGAGGTCATAGACACCAATCACACTGAATTATCCTTTTAGTACTAGCTTTTCTAGTGACATAAACAAGAACTGTTTGGAAAAAATATATTGGAAATACATGATCATCTTTACTGCTCTGCAATTATAGCCACTATAAAAAATCTTTACACAAAAATATGAAGAAATTAGGCATGCTTAAATATCATTTAACTAAACTACAATGCTGAAATATCCACTGAAGATGAGTTACTAGTAGATGATCTATTATACAGGTATATATCTGAAAGCATTCAATCTGTTAGAAGATGAAATTGAGAACAAAATAATCTCTTTTAAATATGGGATATTGTAATAGACTTGTCATGAAAATTCATATGATTATTTTTGGACACAAATCACATTTTTCAGATAAACTAGAGAAAATATGATTTTGTATGTCTTTTCCTCCAACATTTTCCAATGTGTACATTTAACAACATTTCACGGGTAATGAGTTTCTAATATACAGACTTATTTTCTTGTTGTCAGTTGGGGTCTTTGAGGCAGATAATCAGAAATCAAGGTTAGCAGTTTGCTTATTTTTTATTTTTATTTTAAAACTGCAGGGGTACTGAGCAGGCAGCTCAACTTCAAAAACAAACAAACAACTTTTAATTAACTCTTGTAACATCACCCAATATTAGTTGTCTGATTTTTTAAGAAGAATTCTGTAATTGACTGGAATACAACTTCGTAACATTGTAAAAGAGACACAGCAGTCACACTGTGAAATAAAACGGTATTGGCACAATACTACTGCTCTTCTAAGGAAATCGGTTGTCAGGAAAAAAGAGTAGAACTGCTTTTGAAATCTGACTGCAATAGCTATTCATTATTAATAATCATGCAAGAGCCCACCTTCCCTTTTTCATTAAATTACAAACGAGTATGTCCTATTAGTTTAAAACTGGTTATAAGAATGACAAAAACAAACATTCTCTGATGTATGAAATATGGTCAAATTGGGCATATATAAACTAATAAAAATATGAGTAAAACAAATGGAATAATGTGTTTCAGTTAAAATCTTTTCTGAATAATGACTGGAAGATTTGCCACTTTATTATTACTTCACTTATTTTCGTATTTTTAATCAATTCTGAACATACCTAGAATATAGATTTAACACAGGCATTTTCTGAATCAATTAGCTGGATCACTGGTGCAATCAAACATCTAGATCACAGCTAGATTTTTCAAGTTAACTCATGGCTTAAGGATTTAGGCAGGTGTCTAGTAGCTTTTTCAAAACTGCATAGTCACTTAAAATATTTTAACAGATGTAAACATTTCAAGGTGACTCTGAAAAAAAAAAACCAGCAAGCATCTGATCTCACCTTTTAGTTCCCCAAACCCTTTAATTCTTAGTGCGCCATTTTCATTTAAAAAATATTCTACAAAATGAATAATCTGCTTGTTTCTTCCGCATCATAAACATGTTCCATTCTGTATTTTAAGATTTAACATAGCTTTGAGTATCTTCATTAAAAAGTCTTAAAATGCGAATAAAAAAAGAATTTAACTCAGTGTTCACTTCTTGTTTGAGAGACGAATCCAGAAGTTTCCTGTTATTATATGCATAATTTTCTGATACTTCAGCATGACCACAACAGATAGCATGTCAATGAATAAACAGCACAGCCATTTTTCATGAGGAAATGGGTAATTCTGTGCTGGAAATGATAAATCTAAAAAAAAATAAAGCACCCACCAACCACGGTGAGGGTGTAACAGCTTGGATGCATCCCGAGGAGGGAAAAAGAAAAAGCTTTTGTAGGCCAATCTTTATAAAGCTTTACCAATTTAGCTTTCTTTCTACTGCTATTGGTGCTTAAGAGGTTAAGACTTTATTTGTGAAAACAGAGAGAGATAGCAGGGAATCATGTTGTCTGCAGCTTCATAAGTCTTGCTTAAGATCCTTTTCAATTACCATCCATTTCTCCTTTAAAAAGGGACAAAAAAATAGAGGAGTGGAAACAGGTCAGGGCAGTCTGTGACAATGACAGTGTGATGGGCTTGGACCCCCTGTGGTGTTTCCATCTGCTATCATTAAGGTGACTACTCAGACATGAAAAAATCCCTCTTGCTGTGCTGACAGGCAGACATCAAGAACTATGACAAGGCATTAAGACAGAAAGTAGAGACAGAGATGTCATATTCCACAAACAATACTGCCTCAAACAAGACCTCTAAAATTTTATTGGAATTTAAAATAAAAATCAAAGGGCTTTTACCTGGAGGTTATCAAACTTCCTCTCATGTTAGTTTGACAACGAAGATATTGCTGACAGTCACAGTCACAAATGCTTGGCTGCTACCTGTAAATTCCGCCATAAGAAACCCATTTTTTTTTGTTCACTCTTCAATAAAAGTGAGTTTTTAATTTTTTGACCTTTCTCATCAAAAAAGCCGAGAAGGAAGACTGAGGCCTGATGGTTTGGAGCACATTAAACATTGGAGTCTTTGGCGGATCACGTACGCAATAACGAGAAAAGAATAAACTAACAAGGCGAGCGGCTATGATAAACTGTTTTCCTTCGTAACAAACGAAGTCCAAACAAATGATAATTAAATTCATATTGAATGTTAAAGGAAGTGTGAAATGACTGCAATGTTTATCTCGGTGTAAAGTAACAAAATGAGCACAGGCTTTTAACCAGCAGGGGGGGCAACAGGATTATGATTGAGCTCTGACCCCTTGGCACGGGGAGCGCCGGCAGATGTGGCAGCGGCACCGGGCGGGCTCTCAGCCCCCGCAGCCCTCTGCAAAGCCTGTGCTCGGCGTGCCCATGCGGGAAAGAAGAGCTGCTTTGCTGCTGCTCTTCCCGTGCTCTTCCCGGGCAACTTTTAGCAGGAGAGCTCCTTCTTGCCAAGCCATACATGATCAATACTTTCACAATAATATCGCAAGCCTCATTTAACAATTTCTGCCTGCATCTCAACTTGCCTCGAAGGTGAGGCGTGCCATACTGCATCGTTTCTTTCAGAAGCTGACTGGTAACATCACTGCAGAGGGTATTTCATTTCTAGGATTTCACCCTTCCATCAGGCATCCTCCAGACATATGCTGCATCCAGTTCTTGGGCATGTAGTAGTGACGCTCAGTTTGCTGTTTCATCCTGGTGAAGACTGATCTCATTCTTAGCTCCTCTTCCTTTTGCCACCTCCTTTGGACTAAAAAGCAATTTCTCTGGGAACACCACTAACACTTGAAGCATGGTTAGAGATTTTGGTATTCCTCATTTAGCTCTGGTGCAAGCTCTCACCTCTCCTTCTGCACGGCCTCATGTATTTGTTCCCAAACCCTTCGTGTCTTCACCCGTGACAGTGTAACTGGATGACCTCCTCGGTAAATTGCCTTCCAATCTCACCTATCAGAACCTCATTAGAATCACATGCTAGGCAAGGGGAAGGAATGCTAGGCAGAGCACTAGGTAAAAGTTCTCTGCAATGACAAATTGTTTATATTAAGCTTCTGGTTTGAGACCAAGATTTTATTTTTAAAATATACCAGTTGTAGAATGGCTATGGTTAATAAGGATTAACCTAAATTAACTCACTCTCAGTGGAGAGTGAGTGCTAGGCACCCAATATTTCCCAGACAGTTACACCAATTCCCATGGTATTCTGATACCTGTGAATTAATGAATATTAATCAGTTAAAACCAATCTTTGAGGTATCTAACAATTACTCACAGAAAGAGTAAGACAATACCCTAATAGTTGAATTTATATTGCTCACTGAATTTTACATGCTTATTCCATCTGTAGCAATATGAAAAAAATGTATTTTATTAAGATTTGAAATCTGATTTTTCATAAATTTTGAATTTTGGTAAGCTTGTAAATTTCCTTACATCAGCTATATAGGAAAAAGTAAAAAACCTAAGGATAGTTCATTTTCTTCTGTCCAGCTACAGAAGAAATGCAGATATGACAGCTGTACTGGTTACCAACACTTAAATTATTTCAGCTACTGGTTTAAGGGGAGTTTTTGCTTTATTTAGGTTACATGAGATTTAAAATCTTAAAGTCATTTAGTATAAACTAGTTGTTTAGGATTTTTCTTTAATCTATGGGACGGGATAAGAACTTATGTAGGGCAATTCACCTTGGTTTTAGCCTTAAACAAGACTTTTCACATAGTTACTTAGCTCTCCTTTGACAATATAAAGATTTTTGACAACTAGCTTATATTAGGTACTTAACTGCTATTAGCAGAGATTGTAACCCTGACTTCTGTCTCTTTAACCCAAATTCCCATCTCGTAATTAAAGAGAATTCTAGCATGAATTTCAGTGAAAAAATGCAATTTCTATTCAAAAATATTGGAATAATAAAATATGCATACAAACATTAAATAGAGGCTACAATCAAGGTTGCCAATGCACCTCCTTATCAAAAAGCTTTTGCTTTTGATGCATCAGTGCCTAATCTTTCCTATTTACACCAGCTGAAGTTATCTGACACCATTTACCCCCCACCCCCCAGACACTATGATGCACCCCAACAGGCCTTTACACACCCCATGACACATGTTGACATGGAGATAGCCACGCTTACAAAAGTCTCAGAACAACCAATTTAAGAGACTACAGAAAAGACAAAAATATCCCCTCTTATGTCAAGAGTTTGAAAGAATAATTCTTAGAGATAAGGATAAATGAAAAATCATCTAGTTTTATTCAAGTTAAACCAAAGTAAGGAAATAAGCAAGAAATCCAGAAGCTATAGGAATACTCCATGTGAAAAAATGGAAACTCACACATATAAGAAAAATTAACCAGAAGAGCTTGACTTGATCCACATCTTAATCATCATCATCACAATTAGAAGTGCTTTTGCTAACATTTGAAATGGCAAACACATCTATTGGTGGCTGTGGGTCTAAAGACTGGGACTATGAATATCCTGAACATCATATCTAAGCAATAACAGAGACCAAAGTTCTTACCAACCTCTTTGGAAATTTGGAAGAATTTCTGACAGCACTGGAGAAGGTATGAGGTTGACAAACACCTCCCCTCCTTGCTAAACAAAGCTTACTTTTTCCATTGTGAAACTAGGATTGAAGATGCTAAGTATTAAAAAAAGGACAGCGTTTGCACAGTGAGGGAAAATCAAGGATATGTCAATAAAAGCAAACACTCCAGTAAGGAAATTTACAGGGATAGAGCATGATACACGCAGAATAGCGAAGAACCTGACATGAACTTCAAGAAACCATCAAGAAAAGATCAAAGTGTAAATAAGATCATAGGGGTCCTTTTTTATTTTTACAGCTTGTTTTATGTGCCTTTTATGTGTGGAAGAAATAAATAAATAATATTTTGTTTGAACTTTAATCAACTCACAGATTCCATGAACAAAAGGTCTTATAGGTAGCAATCCCTGTTGTTTTAACAAGAGAAAAAAAAGGGGTTCCATCCCCAGAGACCTCTACAGTAAAACCTAGGATCATTCATCTACAATGAATGTGCGTTTCATTGACATTGAGTGGTGCGTTGACTCCCCATATACAAAAAAAAAAAATAAACGTTTAATCTAGCAGAGAAAAGTAGAACAAATCAGGCATAATTTGAAAAACAAAGCTTTTTTTTTTTTTTTTTAAGATGTGTAGTAGTATGACAGATTCTTTACTGCACAAAAACTGTAAAGTGACTGTCACCTTTCTAAGGCTGTACTTTAAGTAGGTCTTGAGAGTTATGCAGGAATCATTGGCCAAAACCCTCAGTACAGCCACCTTTGCTGGTTTTCTGGTCTATGAAATGAGCATCTGACAATGATGAACGGTATCTTAAAGCATCTCAATGTGTTCATCTGAAAGGTATCTTTATTCATAAACATACCTTAACAATTTCACTCATAGGCACGCTGTGTGGAGGTAGTCACATTCTCTATCCAAAAAGATAGACTATTAAATCTTAAATTACTCTAAGCTATTTGTCACTGCCCTTCAACTGAGATATGATAATCATCTGAGAGATCTTGGTGGGTTTCTTTCAGTGCAAAACAGGTTTGCCTAAGTGAGCAGACCTTAACATCATTGTCCCTAGCCCTAGCGAACCCAGTTGCTGTTGGCAATCAATAGTGGTAGCCATCTAGTGCATAATGTTGTGTGTCACGCAACGTGACTTTGAACAGATCTACTTAAAACAAGCCTGACAGTAATGGCTTGCAAGAATAGACTTCTACTGCTTCCAGCATTGATAGAGCAGCTCTGATATTAACAATGGCAAAGTTCTTAAGAATTCCTCTAATTAATATCTTAGTAAAATATCACAGGGAAAAGTAGAATTGAGGAGTGGTAACAGAAATGGAACAATGGTGAAACATTGATAGAAAAAAAAAAAACAAAAACAAAAAAAAACACAAAACACCACACATTGGGATTAGGTAAATTGAATTTATGACAGGCATGTATTTTCACAAAATAATGCCCTCAAGCAATTCTTGGATTAGCCTATTCACAAATAAGACAATTTGTGGATGGAATTATTTCACTTCAGACAGGTTCTTATGTAAACTTTGAACACAATAGCACAGTTAAGAAGCTCTCAAAGGTTAACCCTAATAACTTAGAGGAAAAAAACAAAACAAACTACAGAAGTTATGAACCTTTGTTTAGTATAATAATTATGAGAAATGATAATTTACTATTCAACAAAAATACTGTGTTGCTCTGTCCCTGGATCTCTACGGGGTAAAACAATTGTTCTGCCATTAACAAAAACGGAAGGAATCTTCTGATGAATGAAAGAAAAAGCCCCATTGAGGAAGGAATGAAGAGAACAAAACTTAGCGGTTTTCAAGAAAAAGCAGCTACATGTTCTTTAATGTTACCGTGTATTTGTTGAGTTCAGAAAGACACTGCTTTAAAATATCACAGTATATTTATTAGACTTTTTTGCCCCTGACAGATCTCACTGAGTGTATTTTATTAATGATATTTGAAGCAGGAAGTCTCCACATGTCATTTTCAGGTTACCTGGCATTTTGTCAGATGGATTAAGAAATTAGTATTTTGACCTGGCAAGAATAAGTAGTTCTATAGACACAAAAGATATCTGATGCTAGAAAAGTGAATAAAACAAAGAAAGAATGACTGATTAAAACAGCATTGAAAACTAGTTTATGTTGAAACTTTAGTAAAGCCTCAAATGCACTTTAAGAAAATTATTGAACTTTCTTCTATAGTTTGCCAGAAGTTATTGTCACAGAAAAAAACTCCCTCAGAAGAAGTGTGTGTGTATCTATATCTATAGATATGTATGTATATATCACTAGCTCAAATAGATTTTCAATAAAAAACTCCAGGAATAGAGCCAGCTTCTACAACTGCTTTCAAAGGGGATGAATTTTTAACATATAAGAATGACCATTAGCTAGTCCTTAGTGATGATGATGTTTCAATGACTCTAGAGGAATTTGATTCAAATTTTAATTCCTTAATGGATCCAATAAATCAATATATATTTTTTTTATTTATTTCAAATAATTGTACTTAAGCATAGAACAGATTAGTAGTAGATGCTGTCAGGCTTCTCGGGATCCAGACTATTTTACTGATATAATAACGAACTCTGTATTAAGGAAAGACATGTGCTTGTGGAAAAAAACAGAAAACTGAACATAAACTATGATCTGGCCAGCTTGGAGACTTTCTGACAATTAATTTGTAGCTTCAGAAACGCTACATGAAGAGTTCAACTACAGAATGTCCAGTACTCTCAGAAATCCCCAGTAACTTCACTTTCCCATTAAGCTGGAAGAAAATTTAATAGTTATAATGAAAGCATAAACTGTTTGTCACCTTTGTAAAAATCATTTGTTCACCTTTTGCTAGAAGGGGCAAAAAAGAAAATGCAATTGTTTTCAAAACACATCACTGAATTTTGTCTGGGTGAGCATATGACCATCTGGTTAGATAAAGAAGAGAATAAAGAACTTTTTCATATGTTATTTTCACCTAAAAATATGCTGGTGGTGTAAGGAATGAGCTAAGACCACGTGGCAGGTGATAAGTCAGCTGCTTTCTCACTCAAAATCACGTTGATAGAAGCTAAACCCATTATGTTTGTTAACTACCTACACACTAGAAATGCCAGAATAAGCTTGTACCAGGGCTTGAATGCTACTGTCACCTCTGAGAATTATTTCTGTGCATCAGTGTCACAGCTATCTCAGTTGCCTGAGTTCAGTGAGTCATGTACATGAACCTGGCAAACATCCAATTGTACAAGGGATAACGTATTGATCCCTGGTGTTCATGTCAGTGGTCAGCAATCAAAGCTGTAAAAGCCCAACTTTTTCTGAATGAAAACTTGAAATATTTAATTCTGAAAAACTTAATAGTTAAAATAAAATCGGTCATTTCCTTGCTCTTTATCATAGCTCTGGACTGATTCTCAGAATAATTTTCCAGTCATTTTTAATTGATAAAGTATGTCCCACAAGTGTTTGTTAATTCTATATGCCTAAAAAAAAAACAAGTTAAATGTGCAAAGTATCACCACAATCAACTCTCAAGAACTATTACATGCATCTGCATTAGCATTTTAACTTAGAGCTAGAGAATCACCTCTGAGGGAGATCTCCCAGATTTCCCCACTTGCACACTTTCACACCACAGTCTTGGAATAAGTGGATTTGATTCCATTCATATGAAGCTAAGCAAAAAGTTGCATTGCAGCAATGCATCTAACAGGCTCCAACCACGAACAGGCATTCAGTCCACAGACCACACTGTAGCTAATCAAGTAAAACCTGTGAAATTGCATCTATAATGCATGTAGGACCATCAGCATTGACCCCTTTGCTCTAAAGATCCTCCATGCCATAGTGCTTGCTAGACATGGCCATGTCTAAGCTCTCAACATTTCTAACACTTTTTGCCTATGAAGAAAACAGAGGGATATGACAACTCCATAGCTACCACTATTGAATGCAAAAGGTGGCATTAAAATCTGACCATTTAGTTCACCTGTGAAGTACTATGCTATATGAGAAATTCCAAATATATAGGGGCTTCTTGTTTAAAAACCAGATAGTCTGTTGCAGTTCATAGTCTTGAACAAAGTTTTTCTAAATTATCTCACATCAAGCCTAACATTCCTTCAATCCATCAGATATTTTGCAGGTTTAACTTCTTTGCTTCACATTTTATGCTCAAAACAACTATTTCTTTCTTATGAAGAAACTTCAGAATGGTGTTTTCAGCATAAGAACTGAAGTAATGCAATGCCAACACAGAATTCAGAGCTTTCTCTGCAGTTTATTTATCGGTATGTAAATGTTGACACCCTCAGTATTTTTATGTATCCTATAGATAAAGGCCATCCATGAGACAAATTCCAGTTAGTCTGCAGTATATCATGTTGATTATCATTGTGTACAGAACTTCCCTAACTGCAACGCTCATTCTCTTCACACACTTTTTTTTTTTTTTTTTATGAAAAGGCACCAAAATGGGAAATAAAACATTTCAGATGTCTGGACCCAGTGAGGGCAGCAAGGGCAATTTTATTTTGCAGCACATTACGAAAGATAATCATAGCCATGTCACTCTAGATCCTCACATGTATTTCATTCTCCAGTCTAGCACATCTCGGAGCTCAAAAGGGCTCTGTATGAAAAGCAATAAGTGATCATCCTTAAGTCTATTTCTACCCAGGACCTTCTGCAGATGAAAGAAGATGAGCCAAGGGAATACCTCCAGAAGAGGCATTACCCATACAACCGCCTAAAAGGGAAAGATCTTTCCCTCACAGCAAATTTGGTTTTGATAAAAAGTATCTTTCATCCTGTTTTTGCAACTTATGTCGGAAAGTTGATTTTTTATTTATTTTTTTGCAACCTATGTTGGTGGACAGTACCATAAAATGATTGTAAGAATACTCCTTAAGTTCATTTTGGACTAAGTTCCTTCAATACACTTAAGTAATGAGGACAGAAATTCTTGATACCTGGCACAGTGGAAAGAACTTCCCTTTCATCCCATCCTCTAACCCTTATTGGATTAAAGTACAATGAATATATGAATAAAAGGCTTGGATTACAGCAAACAGGTCTTAACAGAAATAAGAATTTGCACTTTATGACTTACTGCTGAAAAAAATAGAGATCAGTGAGCTGATGAGCTGAATGTTAATTGCATGACATCTCTCACTGATTTTTGAGTACCAAGAGAATACATTTTTACAGTTCCTTACAACAGGATAAACAGCAACAGATGTAAAATCAAAGAAATCAGTAGAATCAATGATGAACAGAGATGACATTAAAAGCGTCTTTTTTCCTAAAGAAACATTTCCAAAAGGCTTAGTGCTTGATCATTGGCTTCTCTGAAGTTAAAGAACAGACTCTTGATACTGTCCTCTGAAATGTTACAACTACGTGTTGATATGCTGTACAATGAAACAAGGAAACTCTGAAGAATCGTGGCAAGTTCATGCCAGCTGCCAAACCTGTGGCAAATTGGTGATGCTCTTGGACAGAGGGCCTACACTAGTTCCTTCCAGCACCACTAAATCTGTTAGAAGTTGTCAGATTTCACAGAAGACATCAGGTATTGTTCAATACCTCTTAGCTTATTTCCTCCCTTACACCCAAAACAATTTGCTATCTAGATGCGGAGAAATAGACAGACACAATTCAAAGATGAAGGGAAGTATAAAAAAACAGCCTGTTTCCTGTCTTCTATAGAAGAACTGTGAAGATGAGCTCTAAAAAATAAAATAAAATAAAATAAAAAATAAATAAAATAGATGCAGAGGCCGTTCAGACAGCTTAAAACAAATTGAGTCAAATATGACTATGCCACTGCTACAATGATCCAAATACAGAGAGCTCTATATCCTAACGATTCTTCTAAGTTATGTGAAATAAATATTTGTTCATTCCCACTGATTTAAGTTACCTTTGCATACCTGTATTTTCCTTTCATGTCATCAGGGAACAATTAGAATTAGATAAAAATGTTTTTTAATGAAAAATCTACATTCTTTTAGCTGTATGATCAAAGTTGAACTTTTTAACTTTAATCTATGAAAACAGATCCATAAGCCATTACCAAGAAATCAAAATGTATAATCAATACACATTTTTATCAGTGGAATAATGCCACCTCTTGAAGAACAAAAAAAAGGCAAAAATAAAACTGTATGAAACGTTCTATACAAACTGAAAAAAAGGGTTAGTGGCATATTATTAGGTGACATTTGGGTGTTCAAAACCCACCTAGAACAGCAGGATAAAGTGAACTGTTCCATATTTATTATTGCTGTATGTATGCAGCTATAACCATGCATCAATGTCATACGAAGGACAGTGCACTGTATGCAAATCAGAGTTCAACAGCCTTAGTCTACAAACCAGGACCCATATTCCCTATCGATACATGACATAATAGCTTGGCATTCCACAGGAGTAAGAAGCAGAATTTAAGAACAACCTAACCTGTGGGTGCAAACCCAGAAGGATTACAGTAGATTATGCTGCATAGCACTTATGTCAAGAATGTATGTTCTGTTCTTCTGAAGTTTCCTTTTTTTTTTTTTTTAAAATAAAAAAAGACTGAAAAATATGCTTCTTTACCTACAGTATGATTTGGTCATATGTGATTTAATTAAGAGCCAGTCTGCACATATACTATGCTTGATTCAATGACAATTTAAGATAGTCAGATATGTCAACACTGTGGAAATGGTTAGACAAGTATTTACTAGATACTCAGGGGGAATGCACAATGAAACAAACTATTTATCTTGCATCCAATTTACAGTGTAATAAGAAGGAACCATAAACCTGAGATCAATGAAGTCAAAAGCAGCAATAAATTAGTGATCAAAATTCTACCAAAAAGGATAACCATCTCACTTTGCAACAAAGCTTCCAATGTAACCACATTTTGCCTGATTATTATTTTTTTTTTTTATTTTTTTTATTTTTTTTTTTTAAGTGTAAACTTAAGTGTTACCCTGTAAGCTGCTGATCACATGAATAATCCTCCCATGAAACCTGTAAGGAAGTGAGTGTTCTTAATTTGTATGGAGGAATCAAAAAAAAAAAAAAACCTTCTCAGAAAGCACTGAAAAAACACTTGTTAAACTGGTTATTACAACATAGGAAAGGTGAAATAACAGTAGAAGCATGGTCTTGATTGAACATGATCACATACATGCCATTTCAGGTAAGTGTTAGTATGAGCAGGAATAGAGCTTGAATAAAGTCAACAGCAGAATTCTACTGTGATCTACGAATAAATTAGTAAGCATAGTACTGATGCATGTGTAGAAAATCTGACTCAGTCTGGATTTCTTATGTTCAAATATATTTTTGCATTATGCATATAGCAGGATATCCAAACAGAAATACCTCAAGATAGTACAAACTTATAAATTAAGTATCAGAAAAGTTGCTTGAAGTGATCAATAAAAAGCAACATCAAGCCTTATATGGTTCAGAGATAAGATGTGTTTCTGCTTGCTAAAGCTACCTATTGACAGTTACTCTCCATTAGCATTATGTTTAGGTATTTGGAATATCCAAAGTATCAAGAGCTGCCTCAAAAATCTCAAGATTTCCAATAAAGGCATAAAAAATAAAAATAAAAATACAAGCCCAGACTTTCCGTTTAGTTTCCAGCAGGACATCCAGCCCTGCTTACAATAAGCATTCAGAAACAGTGCAATTACTGCGGAAATACGTGCCCTGATTCTTCTCTTGGTAGATCACAGGGCATTGGGAATGGTGGCAGAGAATCAAATGCTTCCATAGCATAGCCTTGCACGATGCAAGTACACGACTCATTGTCTTGCTGATTAACTCATGTTAAGGTTATGTAAGGGTTAGCCACATGTTTATATTGATGTGAAAGTATTTTAGCTCCAGAAAGCTTTTAATTCTGTTCATGAAGACAAAGTGTGATCATAGATTGATTTTAGTTGAGAAACATCCACATAAGGAAGTGTACTTCCCCATCTGTACTGCTACATTGGTAGCACTTCGCAAGTGCGCAGAGAACTACAGCAAGCTAAATAACAAAGTATTTAGCTGGAAACATCTGCAACCTCTAGTCCTCTAAGCTAATTGTTTCTATGTTAGCTTTAACAGGAAGCATAACTTACTCTCATTTATGTTTCTGGCATCCAGCATATGAAAAAGTGCTTAATTTTAGTTTTGAGGAACATCAAATTATATTTCACTCTCAACTACAACCAGCATAGGACATCATGGTCAACAATCAAGAGGTTTTCTTCATTTTACAGATTTTTAACATTGAATGCAAGCCTTCAGTAAAGTACACTGGAGCTATACTTGTTTTCCAAAGTTATCTGCAAGAACTTTTTTCTTCTTGCCAAGAAACATGTTTCCGTTCCCTCCCTCCCCCCCCCCCCCCCCCCCCCAGCAAAGTTGGAAAGAGTTTATGATAAAGCAGAATATGTTATTATGAAAAGAAAAAAATCCTGGGTTTAGAACTAATCATTCTTTGAAGAGTTAAGACATTGCCAATTGATTTACTGAGCGTTCACAATGAATTCTGTAAGTTTCTATTAGTTGTGTAACGCATACAGAAGAGTAACAACAGTTTTGCTAAGAGTATTTTAAACCAAGACCAGTTCAGGCTGTCTGCGCATGATGTTCAGAAGATACAGCCTTTTTCTTTCCTCCTCTGAATAACAAACTAAGAGCATCAAGTGAGCCAAGGTCAATACAGAAGCTGGAAAGACTGAAGAAAGTTGTTGGGAAACGTTAGTAATGTTACTGAATGTCTTTGACATCTTCTTAGGCACAGTGAAAAGCTGAAGCTTCTTCCCGCCCTTCCATCATCCTTGCCTGATATGATGAACCCTCATGCCTTCTTTGGCATTTTGCATGAACTTGCCAAGCTACTCAGTACAATAGTTAGCTATAGGAAACAATGAATATCCAAAGGATAGATATTTCAACCGATTTCTTTCTGTGGAAGAGCAAAGAAACTGAGAGAAACCAAAGGTGTGATGTTACACAGTGTTCAAAAAAAAAAAAAAAGATTTAGATTTGTTATGGCAATAAAAGTGTTCAAATACTAGAAGAACAAAGTACAGACTAAGCTGGAAAAAAAATAAAGATAACAATTTAATGGAATACTTTCATTTGGTAAAATAAATTGAGTATAGTTTAGAACAGGTTAACATCTTAAAATTAATTTGCCCAGGTACATTACTATCTCTTCTTGTGAGTAGGACCTGTCTTCAAACCCCTCTGTTAGTATTTTTCATAATCCACGAAGAATCCACTACAAAGGCCATTTAATTCCATAGATTTTTTTCAAAATCAGTTAATGAAAGGAATTGGCAACATATTTCTACATACTTTAACAACTTTAAGTTAAACAGCATTAAGAAACAGCTCAAAGCCTCCCTCCCCCTGCACCCAGCTCACCAAAAACACTCCCCGATTGAACAAAGGTAATTCTTAATTCATACAGCTATACATGGTGCTAATGAGCAAACACTAAAACTTTTTCCTAAATCAAGTTCTCAAACTGGAAAAGCTACTGAAACATACCCTGCTTCAGACATAGATCCAGGAATAAAGATTAGAGCTAAGTGGGAAGCTCTTTTATATATAGGTAGACACAGATGACACTGATGTTCCTGCTTAGCTCATAATTGTGGAGCAAATGTAGAGAGATGAGGTCTGTAGCTTTCAACAGCTGCTTCTAATTTATCAATAGGTATCTTCACCTGAACAGTTAATTACATTACCTACTTGAAAGAGCTGATGTTGACATCATACCTATTGACATTTTCCTCTACAAACCTAGAGAAAGTATGTTTTTTTTTACTGTGCCAACTTTGGCAGAATACAATACATGTTCGTAACTTCTGTGTATCTACCTATTTCCAATATTCATGGACGTGGAACCACTTGCAAAAGAGACAAAAGCATGGAATAAAACTAGTTTTCCTCCCTCCTTATTTTGCCTTTTATAGGCAACCATATAAATCACAAGTAATTCTATACTTATGATGGTCTTTAAAAACTGAAAAAATGCATTAATTATTTCCATAATTTGTAGTTTACAAGTGGCATATATTAAAATAAAAAAGGACTACACAGTTCTTGAACTCCCAAATAGTACTCCCAATAGAACTCCCATGCATAAATTACATGTTTATTTGAATGTACCTTGTATATTATCCCAGCTTTCATAAAAATATTTTCAATATATTTGCACAACTTTCATGCCAAATTTTCACTGACTGGGTTTATATTTTTCTGAATTTGGCAAGGACAAGAGAGTGTCTCAAATCAAGGAGTACAGAAGTCTACATAAAGTAAAAATCACCTGTGCCATACATTCAAAATTCAATACGAACATTACATGTCATTTAAAAAAAAATAAAGGTAAACTTTACAATTGTGAAATGTTTATACTCCACAGTATCATTGTAGCTGCACTTTAGAACTCAAATTCATGGAGCTGTTAAAAAATAGCTGATCATGTAAGATATGCAATCATCACCATCACTATATTAAATCTTATAAACCTTTAAGAAATGCTAGTGAAATTAGCTTTCAGAGAGAACTAAAATGAATGCTCAAAATGAGGGATACTACCAGAAAGCCAGATCAAATTCTCTCAACCTTTTTGGTTTCAGAAATCTCAGGTTTCTGAATCACAAAATCTCACTGTTTATACAACAGGTATATAATTTAAACATAGGACTACAATTACGGAGTTATTTTTTTGGTATGGAAACTTAAAACTATATCTCATTTGAAAATGTAAGCTTTACATGTACAAACACAAAAAATTGGGACTATCATATGTTTGAGCTGTTGCCTCCAGATGTCTCCATTTGTGTCCCAAACTCCATTTTTCACATGTAATTGTGCATCTAACTTAAAGAAAATTAGATTACATATATCATTAGTTTTAATAGCTTAGAAGAAATAAACAGTCCAGATTGTGCATGGCAATTAAAAAATTATAGCTTTGTATTGCATGGGCAATCACATGTTTTTCTTACTCTATTTTATGGCAGAGTACTTATACACATGCAGAAGCCCGTATTCACACTATCAAGTCATCTATGACATCTTGTACA
Source organism: Netta rufina (assembly GCF_964035555.1). Lineage (NCBI taxonomy): Eukaryota > Metazoa > Chordata > Aves > Anseriformes > Anatidae > Netta > Netta rufina. Next base: position 7,819,546 of record NC_140128.1, on the reverse strand, counting down.
AGATTTTTCAGTTGTGTTAATTCTGTCTTTTGCTTGGAGATTGTAACATACATTGAAGTGAAAAGTTTTTCCAGCAGCTCAGACAAAGATTCTTCTCTACTCAGATTGTTTTATCTCTTATTGTATTCCATTACTGCTAACTCATCACTCCAGTTATGACAAGACCTACATATTTGTACAGATTAAAAAGATGAAGATTGCCACATACTACCATACTACTCCATCTAGTCCAGTCCAGATGAGTCTCTAACATCGACCCTCATTAAAGAAAGCAGAAAAACATCTTTTACAGAAGTATTGGCCCTACTAAGTCCATGACATTACATATCTCTACCCCACATTATGAAAGCTTATGTTTTCTGAATTAGTATAATAGTTACCTGCTTATTTTAATTTGTTTTCAAACATTGAAGATACAGGAGTCAATATTTTACTGAAGTGATTTCTGGTATTTCATTAAGTACTTGGAAGAGAAAAAAATTGTAATGAGCCTTATTTTTATTGAATCTCAACACTTATATCTATTTTATGCAAGTTATAACTTCTTAACTTTTAATTATGCTGTTTTATTCTCATCCTAGTTGAACTACAGTTTTTTAATTTTTACTTCAAATAAAATATTCTTACTCTTTTTGAACAGAGGTCTTTAAGCTATTTGTATTTTTACAATAACTTTTTTTCCTATCCCTGTGAAAAATATGAATATGAGATTTCAGATGTTGGCATTTATATAATTGCATTCCAATATTTTGCTACTACTTTATTTATTTTATACAGTATAGAGTTCAACTATTTTTCTTGCTCTTTTAATCCAGCCAGTAGTAATTCCTAGATCTTTTTACTAAGCTATAACAATTTTTGAATCAGCAATTTGTAAATTATGTAAATATTGCAAATGATTCTTTACATTGTGTAGCACGTTTTCTATTAATACAGTTCTTTTGTCATCATAATTCCCACTTCCTTAGCTTTTTTAGGTTTATCTGAACTTTCTATGACTAATATCTAGCCTTAATCACATTTAAAAATTCTGTATCACTTTTCCTATTTTTACTTCAACATATCTTGCATCACTTTTGCATATATAAACAAAGCATAAAGACAAGGTCATACTTTTTTAACATGGCAGAAAGTTAACAGTGTTGTAGAGATTCATACTTGCATCTATTTACATTCCTTCTTGCACATGTACAAACATATATGGGTAAATTGATGTCAAATGTAATGCTGAGATTCAGGCCAAAAAGTTAATCTTTTGCCATCCTAAAAATATCTATCAATATTTCAGTCTCAGTTTTCTGTTTCTCAATCACGCTTTCTGTATAAAATACAGGAGAAAAAAACATTTTGGTACTAGAGTGGTTTCATGACTCGGCATAGCTGAATATAGAATATGAAGATATTTACAGCTGGAAACACTTAAATCATATAATTTGATTTTCCTCTTGCAAGGATATTTCTGAAAATAATACTAATATTACTTAAGGTGAGAACAGGTAGATCAGTTTATAACACCCACTTTTATATACAAGTTTAATAAAACTTTTTAAATTAACAGTTTGAAGATTCTGAACAATTTGGTTAACTTCAACACAAAATTTTCCTAAGAAACATTTTATTGTCTAGAACTCTATTTTTATGTAATATATAAACATATACGCCTTTTTCTAGGAATACTTCAACAATTTTTCTTCACTTAAACATATCCACTATAGTAGCAGAAAAAATTTATTCAAGTCCCTTTTTAGTGTTTTTGTTCCTTAGGTAACAAGTTATTCCAAAAGGTAACCCTACAAGCAACCCAACTGAGATATATTAAAACCTAGTAATACAATACCCCTGGACTATTTTACATAATAAGATTTTTTTTTCGACTCCCAGATGTTGCTAAAGGACAGAAAAAAAAGACCTGTAAAATTCTTCATCGTGAATCTTTTTTTCTGCAAATCCCTTTTTTCCCCCCTTTCAAAAGCAATTCTGAATAGAGGTAAAAGAAGACAAAACTTGACCTTTTGTGATCCCAGCATTAATAGGTCTGTTCATAATTCAATCTGTGTGTGTGTAGAAGCATCCATGTGGAAACATGCAGGCCTGAGAGACATAAAGCCTTTCCCTTTAAACATTATCTGACCCTATGAGTCTTATTCACAAAAGAAGGCTTACGTACACATAAGTTGAAAAAAATGCATGCTTTCATTGTGCTACAGAGGGCCTACACATTTTACTCCTCATTCTCCAGGAAAACTCATCATGGAAGTGACACTTGTACAGGAATTGGGTGAGGGAATGGTAAATGAACACAGCATAGGAAAAAAAAAAAAAAAAAAAAAAAAGCACATGTAAAGAACAAACTACTTCTCTCATTAAAATATAGGAGGGTCCTCTCCTTGGCTGGCACACACCAGAGTAACTGTATTGATGTGGGAGATGTTGAGGTCCCCTGTACAGTGCAGCCTCGTGACAGAACCACGTTTTTCTTGTTACACTAGAAGTATTTTCTTCTTTCACAATCTCCATCCACCAAGGTGAGAGATGGCTGTGTCATTTGTACCTAGACTGGTAAATATTTCCAATATAGTATTCACAATATTTCCAAGTCTAATGAACTGCTTATGATTATATATGGGTTTCATGACAACTCTGTCTGCAAGGTATTTTATCCCTTGAAGTCTACCAGTGTTACTACAAACCCACAACAAATAAGAGTATTGATTATTTTTATTATGATTGTATATAAAGTCCACATATTATCAGTATCTCTTCATGTCTCTTTTGTTTAGTTTGGCACTGTAAAGTCAGCTGTCAGTTTAAATGCTATATAACTCAGAGTCCACGCATGTTATCAGAGTCCTCTAAGCCACTTTGCACTGAACCCGTCAATTGAAATCTGAACAAGGGGCAGGAGATATACAATTGTAAGAATAGCAATAAGAGTTTACATTTAGTGAAACAAATCCTCAGCTGGTATAGATCAGCCAAGCTTCAACAGCTTCAGTATTGATTTATACTAGGATCTAAACTCAGCATCTCTTATTATTTTCTAAACCAGGAAAATCTTATTATCTAAACCAGGTATCAGGGATCACAAGGAAGACTTTTTAGTAAGCAATGAGTGACCTAGTTTTGCTAAATGATGACTTCTCTATCAGTTTTCAGCATTTTCCCTGTCAATATAGAAGAAATGTTGCCTAGATTCAGAAAATCTCATACTGTAGCTATCTGTATCTTCATATGCACAGCTGTTTTCCAAATACAACTTTGACAGTGCTCAGCTTCTAGAAGCTCAGAGCTTCTAGAGTCAAGGAAAGAAAGAAACAGAAATTTCATGGACTTTTATTAATTGCAAAACAGAAAGAAGACTGTTCAATAGGTAACCAGAAAAGAAGAAAAAAAAAAAAACATGAGTGAGGCTGTGATGGTGCCACAAACAGTGATTTACTATAAGTGGAAATGTTCTGATTCAGCACCCTTTAAAAAATACCAAAAAAAATCATATACCACAGTGCTACTAATCATATTAAACAATTAGTCATTGTTTCTTAGCTTGAACATCTAATTGAGTTGCTACTGAATAAAAACCTAATCTTTAACTAGCTATATCTACATTTGATTATTTTGCTCAGCGCAGTTGATAATTAATATGCCTACTAATATGACACAACTTTTACTTGAATTACACTTATAAGAAATTGTTTAATTAGAGGAATTACAAAAATGAAAAATATTTAAAGGTAGAAGTGGATTATTTAACATGGAAGTATTGTTGAATCAGTATTCATTCTGACATCAAATGATATTAAATTTAATATTGACACTTAATGACATGCAGACAACTGATTGAGCTCTTCAAAAGACAGAACTAATGGGCCTACATCCTTAGAGCAATGGATGTTACATTTCCATCACAGAGAAACAGAGAGCTGTGACTATATCCCATCCAGCAACCACTTTGCACACTGCCATTTGCAGCAGCTTCTTAGTTCCTTCCAGTTGCTTCGTCGCTGTTCAGAGGTTAAAGCTGCTCACAGCTGTAATGGCAAGTTCTGCCATTCAAGTTCAGACTCACTCAAACAGAAATGTGACCTTTCCTACAGCATGTGTTGCAGCTTGCGTGGTACGCTGTTTTGCACCACTTCCATACTTTCCAGTGTGATGGAGTCTTTATGAGGACAGTTAAAATACTCTGCTGAAGATTAATGAAACACTTGAAGAGTTATTTCATGGGATCTGCATGCATTACATTAAATAAATCAGATTTGTATATCTAAGGTGTTTATCTAGAATGAACATTTGTATGTATAGAAATTTTAGTTACTCTAAATTAATTGAATACCATATATTGGAAGATCTTACACTTCTAGAACCAAAAGGATGTATTTCGTCCAATTAATACACATTTCTTGCATTTTCTCTGCATAAACTTTCCAGTTCCTTATTCTTTTCATGGCCTTCAAAACATTTCAAGGACAGATCTGGGCAGTACTTTTTCAATTGTAATAACAAGTTTTTTTGTTTTTTTTTTTTGTTTTTTTTTTTTTATATCTTCATATTTCTTGTAATAAGCATCGTTAAAAGCTTTTCATTTGGTACATGCCTTTCAGCAGGCAGAGATAAAATTACGAAGCACATGGAACTGGAAAAGATATTCAAACTAACCTTGGACAGATAGTTTCAGATTTCTGAAACCATTTCAAGTAAGGAGCTCGAGATTGCAGTCTACATGTACATGACACTTAGTGAGTCTGTTATACTTAAGAAAAAAAAAAAAATCAGCTCTTACAAATTAGTAGATAGCAAGGGAAAGTAATGTTACTGAAAGTTAATGTTGAACAAAAATTACCAATAGGAAGATGATATAACATTGATATGGCTATAAACAGATTTTTAATTACTTTAATTAACAAGTGAAACATTAAGATGGCAGGTGGCATTACAATAAGATGCAAGTATTAATATTATTGTATCTGAGGGAACAGGGTTTTGGTGCTATCAAGAAACCTGCATGGAAATCATTCTTCACTTTTACCTGCCATCAATTCTGTATTAGTATTTCATTTATAGAATACGCCATCAACTTCACAGCATGAGCTACTGTAAGAAAAGTGTTTGATTTAATAGATTTTGCCTATAATACTTCCTGCATAATCTCATGATTAGCTTACTAAACCTTGACATTGTAAACTACACTTTTTACCTGATGAATAGAACAAAGTTTAATGTTTTTTCTTTAGAGCAGCAACACCATTCTAACAAAAGCAGAGCTACTTAAACTCTTAACTGAATATTGAAATATTTTGCTAGGGTGAAAAATCTCTGTTACGTATTGATTTTCTAGTAAGAAGATCCTTTAACATAAAACATAGGAAACAAAATTAGAAAAAGAAAAACCTCCCCAGGTTCTTTAGAAAGCTGCAGAATTAACAAAAACTATGACATACACCAAACCTATTCAGTACATGAGATCAATTTTTCATAATTATGGAAGTCAAGCAGGTTTACTCTAGTGGAAGGATGTATCCATTCTCTGGATTCATACAGTTCTGGAGTCAAACATGACATTAAACATATTTACAGCTATGACACTGAATGCACTGAAATACATTGAATTTTTACCTCATTTCAAGCTTCCCAGCTTTCCTTTGATTGGGAACACCCAACCACTGGATGTTGCTCCTTTGTTGTAAGCACATGGGAAGAAAATGGTCTGCAGTGATAAGGAGAGAGGACACAGCCTTTGCTGTACACTTTCATCATGTAAGTAAAGGTAGTGAAGCTGCCTCTGAGGGAGAAATCATCTGTACAAGTGGAAGGGTTGACAGAATGCATTTCCACTCTGACACAATGTGGGAAAAGTAATAAACTGTACTTGCCAAAATTCTGTTTGTGGGCAGAATTGATAGCTGCACACTGGTTCTTACACAGAACTATGAACTAGCAACTTTAGCATAATAAAAAAAAATTCATTTTTTAAATCAATCTTAGATGTCAACCAAAAAGACTATGTGATTGTAATTGTGGATCATAATGACACTACTCAGTTTTTGTTTGGTCATTGATTTAATTGGTAGAGGTTAATCTTCAAGGTATATATAGGCATATATACACACTGTAGAAAACACATGAATTGAAAGGTCTAGAAAAGAGGATAAGAAAGTAAAAGAGTTGATGTCAGACCTACTCTATATGGAATTAGGAAGATCAAAAATGAAAAAAAAAAGGGGGGGAGGGGAGGGAGAATTCAATGACTAGTGGGTTACCATCTAAAAGTACAAAAAAAAAATACCAAAATACTGCCTTTTTTGACGTCAAATAGAAAAAAATTAGTTTTAAAACAGGCCTAAAAATCACATTGCTTGTTGCTTGTTTGTATGTATACAGAGGACTTTCAAGAACTGTCATTTCAAGTAAATATTATTCTTTAGACAGTATCTGATCTATGTATTTCCCAGGTAAATAACTTGTGCTCAAGAATAGTTTATCAGAACCATAATTCTGAGCATTTCTAAGCACTTAATCTTCCTGTGTTATATCATTAAAGGTTTGTAAGTTATAAGAACAAAATAATTTGTTAAACATGTTCCTTCAACACAGCACCATTTTAGAGATATGTTGGAATCTTGTATCAACAAAACAGATATATGTCACCTTGTGTATTAGTTTTCACTCCTTTAGTTGTATTTTTAAATCTTTTACTGAACCGTGCATAACCATTGGTCAGCAGGGGACTGCTTTTTATAGCCAAAAAGTGCCTTTGCAATTACAGGAGTTAAAAACTCCAATTTTCAAGAGGAACTGAAGTCCAAGCGGTTTAATAGTTGTCTTCACAAAGAAAAGGGGAAATCATACAGTTAGTCACATTGCTAACCAAAAGAACTTACAAATGCTATGCAAGAGTTTTCATTGATACAACATTATCACAGTGACCAATGCTTTATATTCAAAGACATTCCAGAGTATGAATATTTTTTGGAAAAAAAAAAAAAAATTCCTGAAAGCCATCATTCATTGTGAAGTTCATTTACTTCAATGAGGGCAGATGGGTTTTGTGTCAGACAGTATTGATACTGACTTTCCAAGGTATTTATTTATTTTTGATAAGCACAGCTAAGTTTATTCATGGAACTGAGTCGAAAGCCAATGAGAGACTAACTTTAAAATAGGATTACATAAAGAAAAATCAAGGTGTTAAGTCTAGAAGAGCATTTACTCTGCCTCTTAGGAAAATGATCATTTGCATCTTGGGTTCACAATAAACCATGGAAAAAAGATGTAAATTTAAACATTCAAAAATCCATATCCTATGTGCATACCAAATTACTTGTGGTAATTGTTTTACTGGGTCACTAAGAAGCATACTGATAGAAAACTGTCACATTTTTATATGGAAATTGAAATCATTTTTTTAAAGTAAGTTACAAAAAAGAGTTTTTCTGACCTTTAAATATAGTCTGTATGTGTTTTTTTTGTTTGTTTTTGTTTTTTTTTGTTTGTTTTTTTCCCATGTCTACCAATAAAACTACTTTATATAATCCACTTATTTAATCCTGCTTTAACTATAACTACTCTGTTGTCATTGAAAGAATGTCTAATGATTTTCCCCTTCTGAACATCAATAGCAAAATCCAACTGAAAAAATGAAAAATATCATAATGAATATGCATGGATTAAAAGCCCAGTATGAAATGTTTTCATATATACATATGTCATTTTCTTACAAATTCTCATATAAGCATTCTTACGTACATTTGTTTTTTATTCCACACCAACTTGAAAAAGCATATATTTTAAACTTTATTAGGGCAGGCTTGGTTTGCAATACAACTAAAATAAAATCACAGATTTTTTAGAATGAATAACCTAAAAACTTCACATATCCCATAGATGTTTTTCAATGGTCAGTATTTTGAAGTTGGATAACCAGTGTCTAATCTATATGTAGTAGAGAAAAGGTTTTTAAAAAAAAAATGAAGACTGTGCTATTTTTGACACAAGTCAATTGCTTTTGCATGGGTTGTTTAAATCCCACAGTCTCCATCTCACTGAGATGGTCCTATAACTGATACTTGTGCTCTACCTATGATAGGGTTGGCTTCGCATCTCTGTTTTCCACTTTCTGAACAGTAGGCATGCTATGACATTTTTGCCTACCTCAAGACACCTGTCAAAATGAATCTGTATGAGTGGATTAGTTTAACTTAAACAAAACCCGGATTTCATCTAATGTCCCCAGATTTGAAACAATTAACACTAGCCATCTAAGTGACGTAATGAAATCTCTAGAAAGCAAAAAGGGTCTGTATACATTTGCTGTCACAAGGACATTTGATTGACTAGTGTACACCCACTGGTCTCATGCAGTTGCAGCTGAAAACGAGACCAGAAGAACAGGAGCAGATGGGTGAACTTTTAAGTTAACTATAAAAGTTAAGGATGATTAGCATTAGCCTTAGCAGTAAGGTTTTCTTCCTGGCACAAGCAAAGGGCTAGCAAAGTTTACTATACATGGTCTGTCTTTCACGTGAAAAAATATTGTTAGAACTCTGATTCCAAATATATGAAGAAATGCATGGATGTTTGCAAAGAATCTCAGAACTTTATTTTGACAAATTATTCTGGCACTACTAGTGAAATGAATTCACAACACATAGAAGTGCATTTTTATGCATGACTAAATATAAAGTAAAACACCTTCAAAGGAAAAATTAAAATATTTTGTATAATTTGTTTGCATCTTTAATTGAAATTAAAAATACAAATACAATTTCCTTTTTCTTCAGAATATATTTAATTTTATTCTTGTATTGTATTTATCTCTACCAAATGGAACTCTAATGGCTAAAAAGACATTCTGTTGGTTGCACTTCAGACAGAAAAGATACATTTTCCCAATAAAATGAGTGTAACTTGTCTAATAAAGCAAATATCTCAGACAATTGCAACATATGTATTTCAAAGACCAAGATCTGTTCCTGATCGTCCTGATTTGTTTCCTTGCATAACACCTGAAGCTGGTGGAGACAAAAACTAAAAAGCTCGACAATGCTGCTTTTCAGAGATTTTCTGAAAGCCTTTGGAGGAGAAGGCGTGAGTCCAGGTTTGTATGCCACTCAATTAAATGAGCAAAAAGCCACCAACTTCAACTGACATCACTTCACTGCAGCTGAGGGTCTGTCTCAGGACATTCAGATACACAGGGGGAGGAACCAGTCAATTGTAAGTATGGCTACGTTGAGATCACAGGAAAATCCTATGGATCTCTGGGTCTCCACAAAAGGCTACAGAAGCTACACAGAAGAATAGCTCTTCCTTTTCCTCCCTCGACCCCCCACAACCAGTTAAGAATGACGCTACTATGAGCTCCTGATCTATATCCACAGGCCACAGAACAAGATACACAGAAGTTAAAGATAACAAGACAAGCATTAATTTCTGCATCGAATTTCTGCCCTGTGCAAGGATTTCTATAGCAAGCATAGCTCCTCCCAGGCCCTCTTTGCACTGTTTATACACGCTTTTTCAGAAGTATGCTAATTCCTGCTGCTCCTATGAGAATGGAAAAGAGCAAAGACATTTAGTTACATTTTTTCTCCCTGCAACTTCCTCACCAGGAGTTTTATAAAAAAACAATCTTTGTTAATTCTAACTAGGTTCTAGCAAGGCTTAGAGAACATCAGAATGTCACTGGTGATACCATAGCATATATTCACATTTTGTTAATCAGATCAGCCTGGGCAGGATTAATGATAAGTGGAAACTGGTGGTCCATTTGGTGTAGCACTCCAAAAAGGAGCTAAATTATGTTAGGAAAATTACATTATATAAACAAAAGGAAGTAAACATACAAGCAAAAATATTTTTATTTGTAAAGCAAATGAAAGATTAAGGATGAAAATGCATGAGATACAAGAAATTCATACACAGAGCATGAGAAGAATACAAATCTGTACAAGCAAGGTACGAGAAGATTAAGTTGAAGAACTAGAATACCAAAATCAGCAAGTTCCATGGTTGATAATCCAGATTAGAAATCCACAATTTATGCATTCCCAGTTGTTTGTTTGTTAGTTGTTTTTTTTTTTATAGCCATGGAAACATATACAAAATCCTCACTTCCTTATAAGAAACACAAGAATAACCACATGGATACTAGTAATATGATACCATATTTCCTTCCAATTTATGTAGCTTTCTACAGAATTTAAGTCAAGTTGCAATAAACAGCATTTGATGAAATGCATTTTGCATTTGATCTGCTAACATTTCAGATTTATTGCAGAATGGCTCACTACTTTGCAGGTGTAAGAACGTGGAGAATCAGGCATGATAACTTACTAATTTCATTAATTCTTCATGATATTTCTAGTTACATTAGTAAGATGCACTGAAAACATAATCTTTAACAACATTCTAATTAGTGCTTAACTTTTCATGAATGTTTTGTAACTTGCAAGTTGCAGGGCTCAGCAGAATACTCCCATTCTTTTGCTGTATAGAGATAGTTTCTTCAATGCAGCATCTTTTTAACTAGTATGTCCCAATATTTAAAGAAAGAAAGAAAGAAAGAAAGAAAGAAAGAAAGAAAAGAAATCAAATACTAGTTTACTAGTAAAGAAATTCCATATAAGCAAAAGAGGACATAGGAAGGTTTGCTTTCTTTAAAATAAAATAAAAACTTGTGCCTAGATGTATATAAATAATTAATAAACTGCATATCAAAAAAATACAACAGATGACATGCTAAAATAACATGCAAAAAATCACAAGATAAATTAACAGTTATTCAAAATTTTGCTTAGTTGTTCATATATAAAAATCTATCAAAAATGGCACATAACGTTAGCAACTGGTGTCAAAAGCAAATAGGAATTTCTCAATAGAAAAACATCAAGTCTATTAATTTTTAAAAGGTAATATTTGTGGTCTAATAGCAAATAGCTACTGTAAATACATTTTCAATTATGCTCTATATGCACATCAATATAAATAATATCGTTTAACCAAAATCCTATGACAATCAACCTTCATATATATGTTGACAAGATTCTCCAATGGTTTGTTACCGTACAAAAGAGTGGGACAAATTACTTATTTATATATACAAAACATGCTTATAAAGGCCAGCTGCAGGTATTTTTTGGAAAGTGCATTTTAATAAGGTCCTATTCAGTAGGGGAACAAATGGGGAAAAAGTAGTTTGCACTACAGAGTTTAGTGCAAGAGCTTTCTCTTTTTCTAACAACGAAATCAATCATTTGTCCAGACTGTGGGGAGTCAGAGTTAGTTACTGAAAAGAGCTCCATATATAAACAAGTCAATAACTCATTGTGTGTTATTGTTGGACTGAAGAAGTCTGCTTTCAAAAAGCTGCCCCTGCTTCTCTGAGAATGAATGTCACTGTATTCAGAGAGTGAGAGAGGGGTCTTTTGTTTCTAGCTATTGCTGACTGCCATTTATGTATGGGAAAAGAGATGTGGCTGCTAGTTGTCTCAGGAAAACCATACCATCACCACTGCACAGTTCTACATTATGGTTTCCCTGGACCTTACTTTTGTAAAGGTACTTCTATAAGAGAATTCACCCATTTTGCTGAATTCACTAGTAGTGTTTATAAATATTGTTTTCATTTTATAAAGACAAAATGGTCGAGGATTAGGGCAGATGAACACATTTGAGCACTTGATTTTATCTATGAAAGTGTAAGGAATAACACTAATTATATTAGCCTGAAAGTTTGCTGAATACATATCAATATGTTTAGTAAATAAACAGCACATAAGATAGCTTAACATGTCTTTGTACTATTTTGTATTCTTAGCAGTTCAGACTTGGGGAAAAAAAGAAATTAAAATGTTATTTTTGTTCACCTACCTAAGACTGTTCCTTTACCCTCCAGCTCAATTAATTAAAGAAAGCTTCTGCTTTTTATGATTAATATTAAAAATCAGAGGCTCTGCAAACAATTTTGTCATTCCACAAGGGAACTTAGTGGAGTTACATCCGTATCTGCCAAGCTATTCGCCTGTAGAAGTGCTTTCAAGAGCTTTCATATCTATAGCCTAGATTTGATTGCTAAAAATGTCAGACCACTAAATTTAAAAGAAACCTTTTTTCCTTTAAAAAAATTTACTTGACATGCATTTTACATTGACATAGAAATTGAAATTTCCTTTTTGTTAAGCCCAACACTACTTGAGCAAGAAAAAAAAAAGTTATGATCACATCAACTAGCACAGGTTCAAACAGGAAATAGGCTGTATCCATATCTCAAAATATTTAGAACACTTTCTTAGATAAGAGTACATTTTCTATGTAAAAAAGAGAGAAGGAAAAAAAAAAAACCAATATGCTTTTCCCACCAAAAACTCGAACATGAACATTCAGCATTATTTAGGATGCAGATCAATAGAAAAAACCCAACAGGGAAATCCCATCAATATGGTTTCAGAGACTAAAATTGTGATTGTACTGTAAAATCCCATCTATTACACAGATTTGCAGCTCACAGCTGATTGAGTCTGTGCAAAGAAATATGGCTTTGATGTGAATTCTGGATTTTTCAGAATTCAATACTCCCTTTTGAGCTCTTGCATGGCTACAGGACAGATTCAGAAGGAGAGCACTGAGAAGCTCATATTGACTTAGCTAAATTAGATTTTGAAATTTGATAATTTTGAGTAGTTATTTTATTATCAGATGCAGACACATTTATGGTAATTCCTCTTGTCTATTAAAGAATAATGAGATTCTGCTTACTGTAGACAGCAGGTGACCTTCTGTGAAAATAATCACTGAAGAAATTAAGTAAGATACAGGAAATGAATGGTTAAATTCATTTGGTAAATGGTTACTCAAGCTTAGGATGCATTTACATGCTTTGTTAAAACCCAGATTTGTACACATTTTTTTCTGAGTAAAAACATAGAGACCTAGATTGCATCTCAGCAGTGTTCTAAGGGAAAAAAAAAAAAAAATTGTCTGCAAAGCAAGGCAAATGATGTCCCTAACATGACAACTTGGGACTCTCAGGAATCTTAAGAGATTGAGTTTGGGTTCTGAACAGAGAATACATTTTCAGAAGTTTTCCAAAGTTTTCAGAAGATGCAATGAGAGCAACCTTTTGCATGGTGTAGCCATAATTTTTTCCCTTCAATATTTGGTTTGTGGATACTGAGATCCAGTTTGAGACCATGGACGCTATTCAGTCCAAGTCACTTAAACAGAAAAAATACCGACCTAATACTGAATAAAGTCCAAAAAGTGAATACGATAGAATAAGTCTACCACAGTTGAGTGCATAAATGGATGTATTAAGTTATGGATGACAAATATTTAACATCAAACACAACATATCTTGAAAATAATTCCTATACATAAAAAACTCACGTCAAAGTCCTTGAAGATGATAGACAATAAGCTCAGTCTTTCTGTTCTAGAAGATTTCCCAACATTCTAGTTAGGAAAACAAAACAAAACAAAACAAAACAAAACAAACAAAAAAAAAACACTAAATTGTTAACAGGAGGGAAAACGGTAACAGTTGTCTGAATTTGAGAAGGAATTAGTCTGGGATATCAATGGATGAAACATAATCAATTTAATACTCTTATGGTCATGCCAAGTCTTCTTTTCTGTTGGCTTGTCTGTCAATAAGCAATTAATGAATAAGAACTCATAAGATATTTCAGAAGGAAAAAATGTACCTTGAACAATTAAGTGAAATAAGTTTATTTAAAGTACAAGCAATACTAGGAAGATAGAAGTGAACTCTGCAATATAGGATAAACATAGATTTGTATGTTGTGTTCTTTTTTTTTTTTTTAAAGTGGCACAAACTTTTTAAAATGTTATTACTTTGAATGGGAAAGATACCAACAAGATCAAAGAGACTTTGGGTAAGAAACCTGCCTGATGTGACTCCTTTGTTTTATATAAATGAAAGAAAATCGATAAAATATTTCAGTTATACAAACTTTTCAGTTATGCAAACATTCTAAGGGCCACTTCTTACTAACATCAATTTTGATCAGAAGTTCAGATTAAAATTATCCCGTGAAAGGAAATGAGGCTATTTATTCCCATATGAGAGAAAATCCAAAAAGGATAAAGAAAAGGATAAAAATAGGATATGAGACAGAAAGGATTTGATCATTCAAGATAATAGCAATTAGTAAAGAATTAGTATCCAATCTTTCTCTTGTTTCCCAACAAAAAGGGACTCTAATAAGTATTATTTACCATGGCTGTTTTGCTTGCTCTCTTAAAATGAAGTATTAACTTCACTGATAAAAACTCAATCAACAGGAAGAGAGGACAAGAAGAACGCTGACTCACATTCACGCTGTTTTGGACAAGATACCTCTATAGCAGATTTGTATTGTAAAGAATTATTTGTAACGATTGACAACATAGCCAGGTAGTAACCTAACAACTAAGTGGTGGGGAAAACCATGATTGAGATACTCAAGCTCACTACCTGGTATTATTTTATTTATCTTTATTGATAAATCAATGTAGTTGAGTTTTGGCCTTCCTCTGTTTCTAGGACTTCTCACATTCCAGGAGGAAGGCACAAAATTCCAAAGAAGACATCTGTTCAGTCTGAGACCATAATGATCCAATGGGCACTTGAAGCCAGAGTGCAGCTCCATTTTATTGGCTGAGCATTTTGATAACCTACAATACACTACAGATTTTGGTGCAGGGATGATTTAAGATTGCACAGGATAATTAACAAGAATCGATACAACACTTCTAACCTTACTGCAGTGTGATTATACTTCTCCCAAAGTGTAATGTTTGACCAGATACAGAAATGGATCCTTAAAGAATTCCTCAGCTAAAACACACACCAGAAACATAGCATGTCTATCTTACAAAGAACTGAGATAGGTTTAAATGAAGCAAGAACTCATTGAGTCAAGTAAAATAGTGGGGTAATTCCAACACAAAGTGTCTTTTAGAAATACTTTCAATAGAAAAATTCAAGCACAGATAATTTCAGGAGATCATGTTGGCAATGAGAAAAAAATAATAATGCAATCATTTTTAATTTTAATATTTTCCACCACAGAGCTACTGCATGGAAGTAGGATATTTTTATTAAAAAAGAAACAAAACCCAACTCAATTCACAAAATTGCATTCTTGTCCAAAATGTGCATTTTTGGACCTGACGCAACTTGTTGACTTGACAGCTTTCATGTCACATCACAAATTTCATATCACATATTTTATAACTACAAAATCATTTCTTTTGAATAGTCTGTTGATAGCTAACGTAGACTAAAATAGTAACAGAAGCTAACCCTTGGAGTTCAATATGTAACGTCATCACCTGCGGACAGGAAGAAATTCTTCCTCCGGTCTGCTAAACTGCACAGCTGCCTAGGTGCTCTGCAGGGAGTGTGCATGGATGGGTAATTATCTAATACAATAGGGTCTGATCCGGAGCTTACTGTAGTCATTCCACCCAAATGGGCTTTGGGGCAGGCCCACAGTCCAGGTGCATAAGTAAATGCTGAAACTGCCTAATTTGCTATGTTCCTCATCACACCAGCAGTCTCACAATTCGTTAAGCACAGGAAAAGCATAGATAATATCTATTTCAGCTGACAATCACAATTAAGAGTAATTTCAGAACTCCTTTTCTCTTCTCCCTTTAATATAGTAACATCTTAATGATTAGCTTGTCATCAT